>NC_037343.1:76814772-78022915 GCF_002263795.3 Bos taurus
GCAGTTTAACAATGTTTCAGTCATAGGAATTCAAAGATAATGGAAAGTACAACAATAAAATTAACATTCATTAAAATCACAAAAATTTTCACATTTATCACAAGAGAATGGATTCAGTGGAAATTTAAATAGAAAAAAAAATCAGATGGCACAGTAGATGTAAAATATGCCTGTGATGAGTATCTAGTATGTCAATCGAAGGCTGAGAAAGGATATACTAATGTACAGTCTTTCTCTCTCTAATCACATTTCTTCCACTGATAAAACATCTAGGATTTAGGTGTATTTTTCATTTATCTCGTATATCAGAGGATTAACTTTTTCTTAAGTTTTTCTCTATTTTTTGCACTTTCAGAAAGTGGAGTAGTTAATCTCTTGAAATCCAGGCCATATTAACATTACAGTTCTTTTTTTTTTTTCCTCCTAAATTATTTGCACACATGTGATGTCAAGAGTTCATGGAGCTTTATTCCTAACAATTCTGCTACATTTTCTCACTGCTTGTTTCTCAATGCATTTATCATTACTTCTTTAAACTCAAGAAACCAACCTATGTATTGTTGGCTTGTACTGAAATAATTCTGAGACCAACACTAAAAACTCCACACAAACAGTGCAAAAATGACTTCATTAGGTGATTATGAATTTTCTGTTATTCTATTTTTATTTGAAAATTATAAGTGACTTTATGTAAACATTTATGTAACATTTAGATAAGCACATATAAAATGTGGCTGTATATTTTTAAGTAGTTGATATTAAGATAGTTACTAAATCTAACTGAATATTCCTGTTATTGGTTTGCTTTGAAGTAGACTATTAATCATTAATTGTATCAAATTGAAGTTTCAGACAGAAGAGTCCTAACACTTTAGATATCTTTGAAAATTCAGCTTCCTAAATTTATATGAGGTGGATGGGCTATTTAAAAATGTGGACTTTACCTTAAAGAAATTTAGTAAACATATTTTTAACTTCTGAACCACTGTATTACAAGTTAATATACAACAAGTGTTGTTCACTAAGTCATGTTCAACTCTTTGCAACCCCATGGACTATATAGCCGACCAGACTCCTCTGTGCATGGGGTTTCCCAGGCAAGTGTACTGGAGTGGGTTGCCATTTCCTTCCCCAGGGGAATCTTCCTGACCCAGGTATCAAACTCATGTCTCCTGCATTAGCAGGCAGATTCTTTATCACTGAGACACCTGTGAAGCCATATAACAATTGCTGTACATATTTATTTGAATTTTCTATTGAATTTTTCTATATTTTCTAGAATATAGGAAGTATTGGTTAGCTTGGGGTAAAAAATTTGTTTGTTTGTTTTTGACATGCACACACATACCTAGCTGGGGATGGAACGTACAAATGGATTTGTTCCAGAGGTTGGAACAAAGGCCAATTTTTTAGGTTATTAAGGGAAACTAATGTGCTCAATATAAGTATTTTTAAATTAAAATGTGACAGATATTAATTCATTTTTCATAGGCAGTTCCCCCACCAAAAGAGGAGTGAGCATTTTTAAAAACTGAGATATAATTTACATGTAACACTGTATTGGTTTATATATAACACTGTATTGGTTTTGATCTAAAACAATAATTTATGTTTACACTGCAACATGATTACCAAAATAACTTTATTTAACATCCATCACCACAAATTGTTATACATTTTTTTCTTGTCAAGAGAACTTTTAAGATCTACTCTCTTAACAATTTTCAAGGATACAACATAGCATTATTAACTATAGTCACCATGCTGTATGTTACATTCCCGAGACTAATTTATCTTATAAGTGAAAGTTTGTGCTTTCTGACCGTGCTCATCCATTTCATCATGACTGCTAACCCCCTTCTCTGGCAACTACCAGTATGTTCTCTGTATCCATCAATATAAGATCAGCTAGCTTGTTCGCTTGCTTTTCAATTCCACACGTAAGTAAGATCATACAGTATTTGTCTTTCTCTGTCTGACATATTTTACTTAGCATAATGCTTTCAAAGTCCATACACATTATTGCAGATGGCAGGATTTTCTTCTTTTATGCCTGAATATTATTACATGGGCTTCCCTGATAGCTCAGTTGATAAAGAATCCACCTGCAATGTAGGAGACGCTTGTTTGATTCCTGGGCTGGGAGGTCCCCTGCAGAAGGGATAGGCTACCCACTTCAGAATTGTTGGGCTTCCCTTGTGGCTCAGCTGGTAAAGAATCCGCCTGCAATGTGGGACACCTGGGTTTGAACCCTGGGCTGGGAAGATCCCCTAGAGAAAGGAAAGGCGACCCACTCCAGTATTCTGGAGAATTCCATGGACTGTAGTCCATGGGGTCACAAAGAGTCAGACACGATATTATTCCATAGTATAAATATGCATGTATACATGGGCTTGTGTGTGCACATATGTCCATAAAACATTTTCTTTATCCATTCATTCATGAGTGAACACAGGAATAATGATGCAATGAACACTGGGGTGCAGACACCTTTTCAAGATAGTGGTATTTATTTCTTTAGACAAATACCCAGAAATCAAACAGCTGGATCATATATTTTGCCCTATGCTATTTCCACAACGTTGTGAATTTCCCTGCTTCCTTTCTGTTACTGATTTCTAATTTAATCATGTTGTAGAAAAAAAAAGTTACTTTGATCTTTTTGATATCTATCTTTTAAATGTCATAAGACCTAATTTGTGATCTAACATATGGTCTATGATGGAAAATAGACCCGTGTACCCTCGACAAGAATGTGTATTCTGCTGTCATTGAGTAGAGTATGAAGTTTGTTAGACCTAATGGTTTATTGTGGTAAGTCCTCTCTTTCCTTACTGTTTTCTATCTAGTTCTTTTTTTTTTTTTTATCTAGGAAGGAGTATTACGTTTCCAACCACTACTGTAGTTCTATTTCTCCCTTCAGTTCTGTCCATTTTTGTTTTGTGTATTTTGATGATATTTTATCAGGAGTGTTGCTGTTTTGTGACCATGCTGTGTCTGACTCTTTTGCCGCCCCGTGGACTGTAGCCACCAGGCTCCTCTGCTCATGCATTTCCCAGGCAAGAACATTGGAGTGAGTTGCTATTTCCATCTCCAGGAGATCTTTACCCAAGGATCAAACCTGTGTCTCTTGCACTTCATGCACTGCAGGCGTATTCTTTACCATGAGCCACCAGGGAAGCCGCAGTAACATTAGGTACTGTCTACTATAAGAAGACATGGTGCTGCTTTATTTATATATTAAAGGAATTTTTTAGTATTCTCTCTGAACAACATGAACTTAGGTGTGTAGATGTTTACAACTGTTTATTTTGTACTGAACACATATTAATATATAATTAATGTATGATTAATTTATAATGTCCCTTATTTATTATAAATATTTTGAATTAGAGTCTGTATTGTCTGATATTGGTATTATATCCCTGTTCTCCTCGGGTTACTATTTGCATGGGAAATCTTCCTCAGGCTTTTCACTTTCAACCTATTTGTGTCTTTGGATTTAAAGTGAATTTCCTCTGGATAATGTGTAGTCAGACCACTTGTTTAATCCATTCTGCCAAGTTCTCTCTTGATTGTGGCTTAATCCTTCTGTATTTAAAATGATTACTGATAAAGAGAGAACTCTTGTTATTTTGCTATTTAGTTTCTCTATGCCTTATAGTTTGTTTGTTTGGTTTGTTTTTCAGTCTCTTATTTTCTGCATTACTGTCTTCTCTTGTGTTTAGTTGATTTTTTTTTGCAGTGAGTTGTTTGTTTCTGTTATCATTTCCTTTTGTGCACTATGCACATTCTCAGTTTTTGTTTATCTGGGAATGTTTTACCTTCTTTCTCACTTTTGGGGGGCAGTTATTTTTTTTAATTAATTTATTTTAATTGGAGGCTAATTACTTTACAATATTGTAGTGGTTTTTGCCATACACTGACATGAATCAGCCATGGGTGTACATGTGTCCCCCATCCTGAACCCCTCACCTACCTCCAGCCCCATCCCATCCCTTAGGGTCATCCCAGAGCACCAGCCCTAGGCATCCTGTCTCATTCATCGAATCCAGACTGGCGATCTATTTCACATATGATAATATACATGTTTCAATGCTATTCTCTCAAATCATCCCACCCTTGCCTTCTCCCACAGAGTCCAAAAGACTGTTCTTTACATCTGTGTCTCTTTTGTTGTCTCGCATACAGGGTCATCATTACCATCTTTCTATATTCCATATATATGCGTTAATGTACTGTATTGGTATTTTTCTTTCTGACTTACTTCACTCTGCATAATAGGCTCCAGTTTCATCCACCTCATTAGAACTGATTCAAATGCATTCTTTGGGGGGCAGTTTTTACAGGTATAGGACTCTTGGTTGACTGTTTATTTTTTCTCTTAATAATACTTTGAATATATCAACCTACAGCTTTTTGACCTCCAAAGCCTCTGGTGAGAAATCAGTTGATGAGCCCTGAGGATCCTTCATATGTGACAAATTGCTTCTCTCTCACTGCTTTCAAAATTGTCTTTCAACAGAGTTTATTTATAATGTGTCTTGGTGGTGGGTCTCTTTGAGTTCATTCCACTTGGGATTCATTAAGCTTCTTAAGTATTTATATTCATGTATTTCATCACATTTGGGAAGTTTTCTGCCCTTATTTCTTTAAACAGTCTCTCTTCTCCTTCTGGTACTCCCACAGCGCACATGTTGGTCTGTCTGATGTTATCACACAGGTGCCTTAGGCTCTGTTCACCAATCTTTTTTCTTTCTGTTCCTCAGACTCAATGATTTCCAGAGTGCTACTGTCGAGGTTGCAGGTTTTTCTGCCTGTGCAAACCTGTTTTTGAATCCTTCTAGTGAATTTTTTCATTTCAGTTATGCAATTTTCAGCCCCAGAATTTCTTTCAGTTTTTTAGATTTTCTACGTCTTTCTTGACAAAGTGTATATTTTCTGTATTCATAATTAATTCAACAAATATTTATTAAAAAAACCTACATATACAAGTGAAGAGGAAAAACTGCTTACTTTCAAAATACTACATTCTACACGAGGTTACTTACTGACAACAATTAAACAAATACATAAAACCATTCAGGTGTTAACAATTGTGATGAAGAAAACAAAGCATTGTAGAATAATAGAAAATGTGATGGGGAGTCCCTTCTAGAGAGAAGGCTTAGTAGAGACCTCGCCTGTGTGGTTGGACTTGTGAAGGTCTCGGGTAACAGCATTTCAAGCCTAGAGGACAATAAAGGCAACCTTCTGAATCACGGCCTGTTTGAGGAAGAACCAGAGGACCAGCCTGTATCGCCAGAAGTAAGGGAGAGGAAGAGGGGCCGGAGAGCTTGGCTGGTTCCAGGACGCTGGATCATGGGAATATATTGCAAATGGAGCCTTCCTTTTTCTGGGTCATTTTAGGGTTTTTTTTTGTTCTTTTTAAAAAATCTTTTATTGAGGTATATTTGATGTACAATTAATTTTAGCTGTACAACATGGTGATTCAAAATTTTTATCGCTTATACTCCATTTGTAGTTATTATAAAATATCAGCTATGTTCCCTGTGCTGGACAATACACCCTTGCAGCTCACTTATTTTATACGTAGTAGTTTGCACCTCTTACTAACCTGCTCCTATCTTGCCTTTTCACCCTGCAACCAAAAGATCTAGGTTTTAATCTATGTAACAAAACCCTTTTCTTGGAATGCCAAGAAAAAAAAAACACACTCTATCTACAAGGATAAATCATAAGCTCTAGGGATTGAAAGACACAAAGAGGAACAATTCCAGAATTCTCATTTGAAAAGACTCTTAGTTGTTGACAATATTTGGGGTAGAAGAATCCCATTTTCCTGAAACAACCCAATTAAGCCGTGTGTCTATCCTGTTACAACACAACCTCTCTTTTACTTGCCAAGTAGGAATGCTGGAAAGAAGTCCAAGGTGAGTTTGGTCATGAGTGACATGGGGCAAGTCCTCTAATCTCCTTAAAGTTCAGCTCTTCATCTGCCTCTGTGCTGTAGCAAAATGACATGAACCTTAAGATATTTTGTGAGCATGTAAGTGTATTAGTTCAGGTTGCCTCTAGAACCAGCTGCCAAGACAGGCTTAGACATGAAGGAGATTAACTGGAGGAAGGGAGATAGGCTGGTTTGACCCAATGGAAGGAGAGAGAGAGAGAAGTAAGGAGGCGTGGGTGGGAAGAGTACCAAATGGCAGCTCAATTTCAAAAGAAGCTCTTCCAGGAGGCCAGGCGGAGGACAGACTGTCCTGGAGCCAAAGTTATCTGCCGAAGGATCCCTTGTTTTGCTGGATGGACCTGCCTTCACGTCCCCTTTGTGCCCAGTCATCAGTTAGGAGACACTCGTGGGAAACGCAGTGTCTGTGAAACGCAGGCGTGCATGCGGGGAACCGCGTTTGGGGCCATCAGTCGTGGCTGCTCTTTACAGGAGGATCCAAGCAGCACATTTCCATGACTGCAACAATCCACCACCCTCTCACCTCATAGTTTATTGCTCCCAGCAATTCAGGGAACAGCCAGCTATTTTGTGGTTCCGGGGGCCTCCTCTTCCTGAGAAGAGGGGACAGTGAGATCAGTGATAGCTCCCATTACTGTCCCTGGTTGGCCTCTGGGCACAGCTGGTGGCTCCCAGTTCACCTTCCACTCTCCATTCTAGTGGGCCTCTGGTTAGGACGCCATTCCCACACTGAAAGGACCCCTTTCAGTGTGAACTGGGTCCCTGGGTTGGATGTTGTTGTATAGGATTCCATGGCAATGGATCAGGCATTTTGTAGCCTCCTGGATTATGGGGATGGCTGAGGCTTGGAGGCCCACAAGGGAAGCTCATACATAGCATAGGCATCTATCCCTGTGAGGATAAACCCCTGACCCTTCCAGCATGGAAGGAGCTGAGAGTGGTGACCTGCCACCAGGAGGCTGGTGGGTCTCCTTGGATAGTGCAACATCAGAAGTTCCTGTCAGTGTGTGCTGCTCACAAGTTGGACAGAGGCAGCAGTACCTAGGTCAGTCTTCTAAATGGGGTCTAACCTGTTGATACTATAGGCACACTCTCTGTCAACATGATCATTTAATTTATGGGCCCATCACACTGACTCCATTGTTGGAACTCCAAAACCCCAGAGGCTCTGTTGTGATCCTTGCCATTGGCACCCATGACGTTTTTCCCACGACTGACGCCCCTAACACCATACAGTGTGCCGGGTTATATGGCCCAAGGGATTGGGCTGCTTGTGTGGCAGCCTACACCTGTTTTGGAACTCTTTAATGCTCTGTGAAAGCATTAGTCCCTTAGCCGTGTCTGACTCTTTGCAATCCCATGAACAGTAGCCCACCAGACTCCTCTGTCCATGGAATTCCCCAGGCAAGAATACTGGAGTGCATTCCCAGTTCCTTCTCCAGGGGATCGTCCCGACCCAGGGATCAAACCTGGGTCTCCAGCACTGCAGGTAGATTCTTTACTGTCTGAACCACCAGGGCAGCCCTTTGTGCTTTGGGCCCCATTCAAAACTAGCAAACTTCCATGTTGCCTGACATATCCCCTGGACAGGTGTTCTTCGATGTGATGCGTGTTGCCTCTGGAACCCAGTGATTGCACTTCCTGTTCTGTGGTAGGAGATGCAAGGTGTGGCGATTTGCATCTTATTTAGGAATGGGTATCCCAACACCCTCCTGACTGCTGGACTCCTGAGAACATCACTGAAGAGGCAGGCCCCTGAATCAGCAGAGGATTTGAGTTTTACCTCTTGGAGTGCATGTGTCTTAACAAGGACTCCAGAGCGCTGGTCATCTCTTGCTCATCCTATCCAATCAGCATAATCAATGTAATGGATCATAATGATTTCTATGGATGTTCAGGCAGTTCATATCTCTTTGAACTATATTATGATGGAGGATGGACGAGTTAACAGAACCTTGATGCAAAATTGCAGATGAATATCACTTGTCCATCCCGTGTGAATTCAAACTGATTCTGGTCTTCTTTTCTAGGTAAAAATTTTTTAAAAGAATATGATAGTAAATATTACAGGTTTTGCAGGCCATACGGTCTCTGTCGCAACTATTCAACTCTGCTGTCGTTGTGTGAAAGTAGATAATATGTAAATGAGTAAATGTGGCTGTGTTCCAATAAAACTTTATTTACAAAACAGACAGCTGACTAGGTTTGATCCACAGGCTGTAGTTTTTTTCATTCCTGCTCTTTTCTATCCAGAATGAAAAGGAGTGCACTCACCAGTTCAGTTGACACATATCATTTACCTGAGACCTGATTCAAAGGCTCTAGTCTTGACGCCACATCTGGCCAGCAGCACAGCTGAGGCTTGTCAAGTTCACAGTCGTCCATCATCACTCTCCAGTTTTTTCAGGGGCCAGCTTGGTAACATGACATGGAAAGTTACCCCTGCATCCTTTAGGCCTTTAATGGTGACACTAACCTCTGCTATGACCCTTGAGATGCAATAATATTTTTGGCTGTTTTGGTGGAGAGGGGTTTGTTGCAGAGTTTCCCACTTGGCCTTCATCACTGCAACAGCTGTCTCTCACTCTATAGGCTTAGAAGCTTACATCAGGGTTACTCCAGTTGCCAAGGATATTAATACTGGTGATACATGCAGGGTTTGGAGAAAGGACTGTTGGCAGGATCTTCAGATTCTCTGTCTCCACAGCGAACCTGACCCACTGTGACTTTGCCAGGACTCCACCTGTCACCTAGCTCCTGCAATTCCTCACTCTCACAGAAACATGATGATTGTGTTAGTACAGGTCCTCCAAGAAGCAGAAACCAAGATGGTATTAAATATGCAGAAATTAGATGTCCAACAGACATATAAAAAAGATGCTCAACATCACTAATCATCAGAGAAATGCAAATCAAAACCACAATAAGATATCACCTCACACCTCTCAGAATGGCTATCATCCAAAAAACAAGAAATAATGACTGTTGGTGAGGATGTGGAAAAGGGAACCCTCACGCACTGTTGTTGGGAATGTAATTTGGTGCAGACACTACGGAAGTACAGAGGTCTCTCAAAATATTAAAAATAGAATTTCCTATAATTCCACTTCTAGATATTTACCCAAAGAATACAAAAACACGAGTGTGAAAATGATATATGCTTCCCTATGTTCACTGCAGTGTTATTCACAAAAACCAAGATACGGATGCAACAGTGTCAACAGTTCAGTTCAGTCGCTCAGTCGTGTCCGACTCTTTGTGACCCCATGAACCACAGTACGCCAGGCCTCCCAGTCCATCACCAACTCCCAGAGTCCACCCAAACCCATGTCCACTGAGTCGGTGAGGCCATAACAGGTGAATGGATAAAAGTTTATATACATATATACATAAAGTTCATACATATTTATACACGATGGAATATAACTCAGTCATTAAAAAATGAAATCGTGCCATTTCGACAACATGAGTCGATTTAGAGGGTACTACAGTAAGTGAAATAAGACAGAAAGAGAAAGAAAAATACTGCGTGATCTCACGTATGCGTGGAAACTACGAAGAAAACAAAGCACAATGAAAACAAACTCTCTCCTAGAGAACGAAAGGGCAGGTGCCAGAAGGAAGGGGGTGGGGAGGTGGAAAGGTGAAGGCGACCGAGCGGCACAAACCTCCAACTATATACTAAAGAAGTCACAGGGATGTAATTAGTGTGCAGCGTAAGGAATATGCTCACAAATACTGTAACAACTTTGCATAGGGACAGATGGTCACTTGACTTTTTGTGGTGACCATTTCATAATGTATGCAAACATCAAATCATGTGCTGCACCGGAAACTAACACTATAGTGTGTGTTAACTACATTTCAAAGTACATGAGAGAGAAATAAATTATTATTTTAAGTCACTGGGGGTGTGAGCGAGGACTTCTGGAAACTTAATATCCAGCATTTGAAGAGTTCCCACAATTAAATAACAAAGAACAGACTATCCAATTTAAAAATAGGTAGATTGAGTAGACATTTCTTTAAAGAAAATGTGCAAGTGGCCAGTAAGGCCCTGAAAAGATGCTCAGCATCACTAATCACTATGGAAATGCAAAGTAAGACCACAATGACATACCATTTCATACTCACTAGCATGGATAACCCCACTCCAGTACTCTTGCCTGGAAAATCCCATGGACCGAGGAGCCTGGTGGGCTGCAGTCCATGGGGTTGCTAAGAGTCAGACACGACTGAGCGACTTCACTTTCACTTTTCCCTTTCACGCATTGGAGAAGGAAATGGCAACCCACTCCAGTGTTCTTGCCTGGAGAATCCCAGGGACGGGGGAGCCTGGTGGGCTGCCGTCTATGGGGTCACACAGAGTCAGACATGACTGAAGTGACTTAGCAGCAGCATGGATAATATAAAGATAAATAAAAAATTAAAAGTGATGATGAAGATGTGGAAAAACTAGAAAACTTGTGCACTGCTGGTGGGAATGTAAGATAGTGCAGCCACTGTAGAAAACAGTATAGTGATTCCTTAAAAAAAATTAAAATTGAATTACCACATGATCCAGCAATTTCACTTCTGGGTATAAACTCAAAAGCATCAAAAGCAAGTTCTCAAAGAGATATTTGTACATCTATGTTTATAGAAGTGTTATTCACAATAGCCAAAAGGCAGCCCAAATATCCATCAACAGATGAATGCGGTGCATACATACAACAGGGTATTATTATTCAGCCTTAAAGTGTTAGTTGCTCAGTTGTGTCCCACTCTTTGTGACCCCATGAACTGTAGCCCAGCAGGCTTCTCTGTCCAAGGAATTCTCCAGGCAAGGATATTGGAGTTGGTTACCACTCCCTTCTCCAGGGGATCTTCCTGACCCAGGGGATCTTCCTGACCGAGGGATCAAACTCGGGTCTGCTGCATTGCAGGAAGATGTTTTCACCATCTGAGGCACCAGGAACGCTCCAAAAGGAGGGAAATTCTTTCAGATGCTATAACATAGGCAAATCTTGAAGACATTATTGGTTAAGTGAAATCAGACAGCCACTTAAGGACAAATACTGTCTGATTCCACTTTGATGGGATACTTGTAGCAGTCAGATTCAGAGGCACAGAAAGAACGGCAGTCCCAGGGGCCGGGGAGCCGGGGCGTGGGTATGGAGCTCGGGAAGACGGAAAACGTTCTGGAGATAAAGGGCAGTGAGGGCTGCACAGGTGAAGGCACTTGAGGCCTCTTTAAGATTTGTGCTTTTAGTGAATTCCCTGGCAGCCCAGCGGTTAGGACTCTGCCCTGTCACCGCCAAGGTCCGGGTGTGATCCCTGGTTAGGGAACTAAGATCCCACACGCCTTGCTGCACGGCCAAAACAAACAACAAGACACTGTGCCCTTTTATATAGGTTAAAAAACTGTGAATTTTATGTGCATGTAAAGTGCAGGCGGCTGCGACGGGCATGCTAAAGCGTGGCCGAGAAGAGCTACCCCAGGTCTGAGGTCAGGGGCAGAAGCCGGGAGGACCTCATGCCCAAAGGGCGGCGGCCAAGAGGAGTTACCCGACGTCTGAGGTCAGGGGCAGCGGCCAAGAGTACCAGACTGCGACGGGGCGCAGGAATGGCCTAGAGGAGCTACCCCGCGTCTGAGGTCAGGGGGGGCGGCCAAGAGGGGTTACCCTGCGTCCGAGGTCAGGGGCGGCGGCCGTGAGGACCAACCCCACGTCCAAGCAGCCGTGGCTGCGTGGGTGCAGGAGGGCCTAGAGGAGCTATCCCACGTTAAAGGTCAGGAAGGGCTGCAGTGAGGAGATACCCCTGGTCCAAGGTAAGGAGCATTGGCTGCGCTTTGCTGGAGCAGCCTTGAAGAGATACCCCACGCCCAAGGTAAGAGAAACCCAAATAAGACGGTAGTTGTTGCAAGAGGGCATCAGAGGGCAAACACACTGAAACCATACTCACAGAAAACTAGTCAATCTAATCACACTAGGACCACAGCCTTGCCTAACTCAATGAAACTAAGCCATGCCCATGGGGCAACCCAAGACGGGCAGTTCATGGTGGAGAGATCTGACAGAATGTGGTCCACTGGAGAAGGGAATGGCAAACCACTTCAGTATTCTTGCCTTGAAAACCCCACGAACAGTATGAAAAGGCAAAATGATAGGATACTGAAAGAGGAACTCCCCAGGTCAGTAGGTGCCCAATATGCTACTAGAGATCAGTGGAGAAATAACTCCAGAAAGAATGAAGGGATGGAGCCAAAGCAAAAACAATACCCAGCCGTGGATGTGACTGGTGATAGAAGCAAGGTCTGATGTTGTAAAGAGCAATATTGCATAGGAACCTGGAATGTCAGGTCCATGAATCAAGGCAAATTGGAAGTGGTCAAACAAGAGATGGCAAGAGTGAATGTCGACATTCTAGGAATCAGCGAACTGAAATGTACTGGAATGGGTGAATTTAACTCAGATGACCATTATATCTACTACTGCGGGCAGGAATCCCTCAGAAGAAATGGAGTGGCCATCATGGTCAACAAAAGAGTCCAAAATTCAGTACTTGGATGCAGTCTCAAAAACGACAGAATGATCTCTGTTTGTTTCCAGGGCAAACCATTCAATATCAAGTAATCCAAGTCTATGCCCCAACCAGTAACGCTGAAGAAACTGAAGTTGAACGGTTCTATGAAGACCTACAAGACCTTTTAAAACTAACACCCAAAAAAGATGTCCTTTTCATTACAGGGGACTGGAATGCAAAAGTAGGAAGTCAAGAAACACATGGAGTAACAGGCAAATTTGGCCTTGGAATACGGAATGAAGCAGGGCAAAGACTAATAGAGTTTTGCCAAGAAAATGCACTGGTCATAACAAACACCCTCTTCCAACAACACAAGAGAAGACTATATACATGGACATCACCAGATGGTCAACACCGAAATCAGATTGATTATATTCTTTGCAGCCAAAGATGGAGAAGCTCTATACAGTCAGCAAAAACAAGACCAGGAGCTGACTGTGGCTCAGATCATGAACTCCTTATTGCCAAATTCAGACTTAAATTAAGAAAGTAGGGAAAACCACTAGACCATTCAGATATGACCTAAATCAAATCCCTTATGATCATACAGTGGAAGTGAGAAATAGATTTAAGGGCCTAGATCTGATAGATAGAGTGCCTGATGAACTATGGAATGAAGTTCGTGACATTGTACAGGAGACAGGGATCAAGACCACCCCCATGGAAAAGAAATGCAAAAAAGCAAAATGGCTGTCTGGGGAGGCCTTACAAATAGCTGTGAAAAGAAGAGAAGCGAAAAGCAAAGGAGAAAAGGAAAGATATAAGCATCTGAATGCAGAGTTCCAAAGAATAGCAAGGAGAGATAAGAAAGCCTTCTTCAGCAATCAATGCAAAGAAATAGAGGAAAACAACAGAATGGGAAAGACTAGAGATCTCTTCAAGAAAATCAGAGATACCAAAGGAACATTTCATGCAAAGATGGGCTCGATAAAGGACAGAAATGGTATGGACCTAACAGAAGCAGAAGATATTAAGAAGAGGTGGCAAGAATACACAGAAGAACTATACAAAAAAGATCTTCACGACCCAGATAATCACGATGGTGTGATCACTGACCTAGAGCCAGACATCCTGGAATGTGAAGTCAAGTGGGCCTTAGAAAGCATCCCTATGACCAAAGCCAGTGGAGGTGATGGAATTCCAGTTGAGCTATTTCAAATCCTGAAAGATGATGATGTGAAAGTGCTGCACTCAATATGCCAGCACATTTGGAAAACTCAGCAGTGGCCACAGGACAGGAAAAGGTCAGTTTTCATTACAATCCCAAAGAGAGGTAATACCAAAGAATGCTCAAACTACCACACAATTGCACTCATCTCACACGCTAGTAAAGCAATGCTCAAAATTCTCCAAGCCAGGCTTCAGCAATATGTGAACCGTGAACTTCCAGATGTTCAAGCTGGTTTTAGAAAAGGCAGAGGAACCAGAGATCAAATTGCCAACATCCGCTGGATAATGGAAAAAGCAAGAGAGTTCCATAAAAACATCTATTTCTGCTTTATTGACTATGCCAAAGCCTTTGACTGTGTGGATCACAATAAACTGTGGAATATTCTGAAAGAGATGGCAATACCAGACCACGTGATCTGCCTCTTGAGAAATTTGTATGCAGGTCAGGAAGCAACAGTTAGAACTGGACATGGAACAACAGACTGGTTCCAAATAGGAAAAGGAGTTCATCAAGGCTGTACATTGTCACCCTGTTTATTTAACTTATGTGCAGATTACATCATGAGAAACGCTGGACTGGAAGAAACAAGCTGGAATCAAGATTGCCGGGAGAAATAAATAACCTCAGATATGCAGATGACACCACCCTTATGGCAGAAAGTGAAGAGGAACTAAAAAGCCTCTTGATGAAAGTGAAAGTGGAGAGTGAAAAAGTTGGCTTAAAGCTCAACATTCAGAAAACGAAGATCATGGCATCCGGTCTCATCACTTCATGGGAAATAGATGGGGAAACAGTGTCAGACTTTATTTTGGGGGGCTCCAAAATCACTGCAGATGGTGACTGCAGCCATGAAATTAAAAGACGCTTATTCCTTGGAAGGAAAGTTATGACCAACCTAGATAGCATATTGAAAAGCAGAGACATTACTTTGCCAACAAAGGTCCATCTAATCAAGGGTATGGTTTTTCCTGTGGTCATGTATGGATGTGAGAGTTGGACTGAGAAGAAGGCTGAGCGCCGAAGAATTGATGCTTTTGAACTGTGGTGTTGGAGAAGACTCTTGAGAGTCCCTTGGACTGCAAGGAGATCCAACCAGTCCATTCTGAAGGAGATCAGCCCTGGGATTTCTTTGGAAGAAATGATGCTAAAGCTGAAACTCCAGTACTTTGGCCACCTCATGGGAAGAGTTGACTCATTGGAAAAGACTCTGTTGCTGGGAGGGATTGGGGGCAAGAGGAGAAGGGGACGACAGAGGATGAGATGGCTGGATGGCATCACTGACTCGATGGACTTGGGTCTGAGTGAACTCCGGGAGTTGGTGATGGACAGGGAGGCCTGGCGTGCTGCGATTCATGGGGTCACAAAGAGTCAGACACGACTGAGCGACTAATCTGATCTGATCTGACTTTAAAACAATTTAAAAATTAGTGTTTGAAATGATACATTTTACGTTGTGCATCTTTTAAATTAAAATACACATTTTGAAAAATGCAAGCAATTTATTTTGGGAGAAAGCTTGTGAGAAGAAATGGAGAGGGAGCCAGGAGAGGCTGGGGGTACTTTGAGACCACAAGGTAGCAATGACCCCGCGAAGGCGAGCTGGCAGGCAGGCGGGGGAAGCGTCTGTTGGCTCTGTAGTCCTAAGCCGAGTCAGCCAGGCTGCCTGGGGACCCTCACCCCTCAAAGGGCCTCTCAGAGGAAGTGCGCACCCCCCAGCATTAGGCCTGCCCTGCCTGGCTTAATCAGGGCTGGAAGGAGCCCGGGAAGCCCCAGGGGGAAGACGGGGATGGGTGTCGAGTGCGGCAACCGCAGCTGCAGGCTGGTCCTCGCTCCAGACGTGACCAGTAATGACGCTTCAGATCCAAGTACGAAAGTCAGCTCAGACCCTGCATCTCACAGACCCTCACACCCCTGGGAGCTGGCCTCTGCCCTGGGCACTCTCACTCAAGGGAACGGCCCTCGGAGGGAGGGACAAGGCCGTCACCACCATACAGACTTGTCACAGGGCTGTGCGCGTCCTCCAAGGACCCCGGCACCTGCTCCAGGCAATGAGTCCAGATCCCCAGACCAGCTCAGGCCCAAGAACTGAGCAGCAGAGTGAACACGGTATTGGGGTGACCCTGCTGATCCCCTCTTGTCATTTTTTTTTTTTTTTTAAAAGGTTTGGACATGTTCCCAGGTGGCGCTAGTGGTAAAGAACCTGCCTGCCAATGCAGGAGACATAAGAGACGTGGGTTCGATCCCTGGGTGGAGAAGATCCCCTGGAGGAGGGCATGGCAACCCACTCCAGTATCCTTGCCTGGAGAATCCCATGGACAGAGGAGCCTGGGGGGCTACAGTCCACGGGGTCACAGAGTCGGACAGGACTGGAGTGACTTAGCACACACGCAGGGAGTGGTCTGGGGCTGCCTGGCCTCCGGGTGCTCCGCCGGTTAGTATCGCTACAAGTTCCCACCGTCCACTGCCTCCTGGCCCCGCTCCGGCCTGGCTGACATCCTGGGCGCCGTGCCCTCGCCCCCTGCCCTCGCTGCTTCAGCACCAGCACCCCCACTTTCCCTCTCACCCGGGGATTTCAGCCGCGTTGTGTCAGGACCACCCACCCCTTCCCAGCCCCTGAAAAGTGCTAGGCACCCTCTCCCCAGGGCGCTCCAACGACCCCCAACAAGGATGCCCTCTGTGTCATCCCCCTGAAACCCTCTCTCCTCCAGGGTTTTCTGGCCTCACAAAATATATCCATTCCAGCGCGGTCTGTCGCAAAGAAACAAAGTGAAGTCCCTCAGTAGTGTTCGGCTCTTTGCGACCCCATGGACTGTAGCCTACCAGGTTCCGCTGTCCATGGGATTTCCAGGCAGGAATACTGGAGTAGCCTGTTAACAATTCCGGCGAAATAAAAATATACTTGGAGGAATAAAATCTAACCTTTTCTATCCTCAGGGCTTAGTCTAGTTTCACCGGCTTTCGGGGTCTGCAGGGCAGAGGAATTGCAAGATGGCCAGTCAGACCGGAGTCCCTGGGGCAAATGGGCTGCTTTCCCACCTCAGCCTAGGACCGCGCGGGCGGACGCATCCCCGTTTAGGGCCGCGTGCAGAGGTATCTCAGCTTAGTGCCGGTGCCGATGCGTCTGTTTGAGGCCGTGTGCAGAGACTCTGCACCCTGTACCCGGCTCTACGCTCTGGAGCCTCAGCAGCCCAGCTGCCCCGCCCGGCGAGAAGCTCGCCCCCTCCCCGCCCTCCAGGAGGCCCTAAAAGCAGCCCCGCCCACCTGCCTAGGGAGAGGGTCTGCTCCAGAGCTTGAGCTTGCGCCTCTCCGCTCTCCCACCCAAGAGGGAAGATTTCCTTGGCTCCTGCACCCAACGTGGTCTCATTCTATTGGTTGGAGCCACGTCAGGCAGGAGAACCGTTGTTGGGGACCAGCTCAGAAGTGTTGATAACACATTCACGTCCCTTAGCATCTTCATTCCCTCTTCCAGGCCATCTTGAGCATTTATTCTGTTCTGCAACTTTTTTTTTTTCCCCCAGGCCTTTAAAGGCAATCCTCGCTGTGAGTTTGTCTCACCCTAGGGTTCTTGAATGGTATGAAATGCCAAGAAGGGTCCTTCAAGTCACAGATTCTTATTTCTTTGGTCTTACTTCTAGCCATGAAGATCCCATCCCAGGGATACTCACCTGGTTCCTGCTGGTCTGTCCTGTTAAGGATTCTTGCACTTCTTGGTGGGCCCTTTCCTTCCTCACTTGTCAGGCTGTCCTCAGCTGAGTTATGCTGAAATTATCAACCTGGCAGCCAAGGAAGAAGGCAGGGGCAGCTCCTGGGGGGACAAGGGGACCAGGCCTCAAAGGCACCTTTCAGCACGAGGGATCTGCCAGCTCTTACTGGAGAAGGATGGGCTACCTCTGTATGCTGCCAGAGTCCAGGCTGCTCTGCAGAGCGCCAGGGGCTCATGTGTAGATACCACCACTGGGTGTTTCAAGCTCCCAGCTTTTCCCAGCCAGACCTGCCTGGGAGGAGCACCCCAGTGGATTCCATTAGACTACAGCTCTTCCGCTGCAGGAGATGAGGACCGCTTTGTAAGCTCCCCACAGTCCCTCTGCGTCTCACACTGCTCTCACACCCAGCCTTCAACCCGCTGTTCATGGCCCTCAGTCTCTCTCTCCTTCTTCGGGTCATCAGTTCAGCTTAGCTCTACTGCCTGTGGGTGTTTCCCCCCTACCTTTCAAATTCCTGCATGCGTACACCTGCAAGGGCACCCCCTCCACTGGGAGGTTTCCTAGGTCGCTGCTGGTGGAGCCTGTAGCAATTAGGCCACCACCTTGCAGTAAGGACTGTTCGTACCCCACCCACCTCCCCGTCTTGTGCTTCCTGGAGACTTGAGCAGCACATTTTTGTGGTCCCTGCATTAAGCAAGCAAGGAGAGTTCTTCTATAGATATGTATAGAAATAAATGGTAGCTAAAATAATTACTAACACTCTCACTTAAGTTCTCTTTAATAACTCAGTTCTCTAATCTATCAAACAGGAGTAGTTTATCATCTATCATATCTAATTCATAAATTTTTGGATATATAACTCAAATATAACGTTATAACTCAAATATAACGCTTCATTTAAGGGTGCAATTAAACATTTGAAGGGGCTTCCCTGGTGGCTCAGTTGGTAAAGAAACCACCTGCCAAGTAGAAGACACAGGTTCAATCCTTGGGTCAGGAAGATCCCCTGGAGAGGGAAATGGCAACCCACTCCATTCTCCAGTATTCTTGCCTGGAGAATCCCATGGACAGAGGAGTCTGGCGGGCTGCAGTTCACAGAGTTGCAAAGAGTCGGACACAAGTTTGCAACTGAGCCCATATGCCCACAAACATCTGAAAGATAAAAAGCAGTACTAGTGAAGGTCTTTATAACTAAGCACAGCTCTTACTTTTTCCCTTTACCCGAGGAGAACAATGTTGATGTTGTATTGGGTTGACCAGACAGTTTCTTTGGTTTTTTCCCATCAGTTCAGTTCAATTCAGTTGCTTAGTTGTGTCCGACTCTTCGCGACCCCATGAATCGCAGCACGCCAGGCCTCCCTGTCCATCACCAACTCCCGGAGTTCACTCAGACTCACGTCCATCGAGTCAGTGATGCCATCCAGCCATCTCATCCTCTGTCGTCCCCTTCTCCTCCTGCCCCCAATCCCTCCCAGCATCAGAGTCTTTTCCAATGAGTCAACTCTTCACATGAGGTGGCCAAAGTACTGGAGTTTCAGCTTTAGCATCATTCCTTCCAAAGAAATCCCAGGGCTGATCTCCTTCAGAATGGACTGGTTGGATCTCCTTGCAGTCCAAGGGACTCTCAAGAGTCTTCTCCAACACCACAGTTCAAAAGCATCAATTCTTCAGTGCTCAGCTTTCTTCACAGTCCAACTCTCACATCCATACATGACCACAGGAAAAACCATAGCCTTGACTAGACAGACCTTTGTTGGCAAAGTAATGTCTCTGCTTTTCAATATGCTATCTAGGTTGGTCATAACTTTCCTTCCAAGGAGTAAGTGTCTTTTAATTTCATGGCTGCAGTCACCATCTGCAGTGATTTTAGAGCTCAAAAAAATAAAGTCTGACACTGTTTCCACTGTTTCCCCATCTATTTCCCATGAAGTGATGGGACCGGATGCCATGATCTTTGTTTTCTGAATGTTGAGCTTTAAGCCAACTTTTCACTCTCCATATAACGTCTTACAAAAAACCCAAATGAACTATTTGGCCAACTCAATATAAGGCAATACCAAGCCTAGTACCTTAAGCAATTGAACCTGAAATATCAGTTTAAGTCAGGGAGCTGAGTATGTACTTACCAAATATTCTGAAGACACATTCAAAATGTATCTTATTGAAGACTTCAAATTAAAAAAAATAAAACTAATGAGATTACTTTAAAGAGTTTGCCTCTGTCACAGTAAATTTAAAAGCAGTGATAATAAATGGTAAGATCCTTTACTTATACAGGTACAAGTGAATATGGCTAAAAATGATATTTAACATGTGTGTTAATGTGGCAATCTGAAGGCACATAATAAGGCAGTGCTTTTCAAATTATTTCCCCAAAATACCCCTAACTTAAAAGGAGTATAAACTCAAATATGCAAAGAGAGATTGGCTGGGGAAAATAGTTTCATTGAATATATGTCATGATCAAGTGCTATGAGACGGCAGTGCATACACGTCAGTTGAAACAGCTGTAACAGCCAGCAGTAAGGTTCTCATCTAATTTCTTTGTCTATTCTTATGATCACAAAGGCAATATCAGAAAACACAGATAATCAAAAGAACAATATAATGAATCTACACAATCTCACTCACCTTGAAAGATGTCAGTGGATAACTTCAGGCATTGTTCTGTGCATATATATTCATATGTGTATGTGTCTGTGTTATTTTAAAATGGGATCAGACTGGAACTTCCCTGCCAGTCCAGTGGCTAAGACTCCATGATTCCAATGCACAGGGCGTGAGTTCTATCCCTGGCCAGGGTACAAAAATCCCACATGCAGCAGGACTTGACCTAAAAGACGGGGTGAGACTATCTATACTCTTTAAAAACCTGCCATAATTTCAGTGATCTACTCATTATTAGACAGTTGGGGCATTCCGTCTGCTTCTCTGTTGTCATAGACATAGGTTCTCCTCTACTTTTCATAATAACATCAGTGAGCAAGAATAACTGGTCCAACAAACCAGAAAAAAAGTTAAAGCATAAGAATCTTTTAAAATTAAAAAAAAACCACACACCAAACCTGGCTTTAAAAATGTTTAAGAACACAGTTGCTGGTTGCATCTTGCCAGTTCTTTGAACACCGGTGATGGTGGAACACTGGTTTTCAGCTAATCCAATACCACTGGCGGTTTTGTAAGAAGAGGAGGGGACCCCAGGGTCCCAGGGCTCGGACGGAAGACCATGTGCAAAGGCAGCAGGGCGAGAGTCGTCTGCAAGCCGAGCGGAGAGGTCTCAGCAGGCAAACCTGACAAGACCTTGATCTGGATTTCCAGCCTTCAGACTGCGAGAAAGCACATTTCTGTCGGTTAAGCTATCTAGACTTGGCGTTTTGCTATGGCTGCCCTGGCAGATTAACGTTAGTGGGAAGTAAAGCTTTAACCTCCACCTTGTGTGTGTGCACACCTCTCTTTACAGATTTTCTGGGGCGTCCAGTTGGAGACAGTTAGGAAGCCCGCCTTCTCTCACTCCTAGCAGGCAGATTTTATACTCCAGCTGTTCACCAAGGACAGGGCTCTGACACAGGTCAAGTGCAGCTCTAACTATGGGAGTAGCTCTTTGAGGGCCTCACCTCTAGGATCTTGGCTCAGATGACTCATCGGGCACAGGCCAAAGATTCCACCAGCCACTAAAACTCAAGTACCAAGCCTGACCAACTCTGCAGCACAGCAGCAGTGCCGGAGACAAATTACAGCCCTGATGGTTAGCTCGGTTTTCAGCTTTTGATACCTAGATTCTCCCTAATTTTTCAGGTTTAACTGTGTATTTTAAAATATGGTTTTATTTTTCCATTTAGGCATTTTGTAAGGGATATTTTTAAGGCTATCTACCATGCCATATATCTGGAAACTGAGGTCCTCCACGTCTTGTTATAAGAGTAAAAAAACCTTTCCTAGGGGCCTTCCTACAGAATTTCCCTGTGTCTCGTTGGTAGGAGCCTTCGTATTAATCAATCAAGAAGAATGGGATTTCGAAGACTGACAGAAACTGGTCAGAGTTTATCTCAGGGCTGCATGGGGGAGTGATGGACAATGAGACGGATCTGGGGGATAGGGAGGGAACAACTGTTGTGGAGACAACGTAGTATGCCTGCAACGTCGTGGACACTGGGTCAGTCGGCGTGACTAGCACAGAATGTTTGATGTAGAGAGTAACAGGACATAAAAGCAGAAAGGGATTTCAGGGGCCCAAGCGTGGGAGCACCAAAAATGCCTAGCTAATGAGTTCACAATTTAACTTATGTGTAAGATGGTGACACTGAGGAATTTTGAACCAGAAGATAACAATTAAAACGGTGTGTTAGTACTGCTATTTTGACAGCAGTGTTAAGAGTGAGATAGAGGAGGAACAACGTATAGGCAATAATTATAACTTAGGAGTCTTTTGCAATAACTGAGGCGTGAAATGACAACAACCCACACCGGGTAAGATTTCAATGGGAAGTCAAAGGAAGGGAAAGACATTCAGAGAGAAGAATGAACAAAATGTGACTGAACTGGATAGAGGGTAAGTTGTGAAGTGGGAGGCAGAGCTTTAGTCTCCTTAAATATACATGACAGTGTGAAAAAGACTGAAAAGTCAGAGTTTCAGTTCCAGCTCTGCCATTTCCCAGCTGGTAACTTCGGACAAATCCCTCAGAAATCTTTGGTCCTCTGTTGTACCACTTGTAAAAATTTGCTATGATTACATAGTTTGTATCTTAAAATGTCGTGAGATTTAAATGAAGAGTTTCTAAATGTACACAGAAAACTATGGAAGATTACAGATGTTCATTGGGGCAGCTCCACCACATAGGAGGATTTACATTGGGTATTACAACAGCAGCTAGTAGATACGACACGACACTTTAAGGCTATGGCTCCGTGTTGGGAGAAGGACCTGTGATTATTCATGTCTGAAGGAGCTGTGGAGAGGGAAGGGGCTGAGGGTGAATCAGAGATGGCAAGGGCGGGTCCGGATCCATTTCCATCCGGGTGAGGAGATGTGGCCGGTGGATGCGGTCACTTCCAGGCCAAGGTGGTTAAAGTACCTTTTGGTGGGTTCAGAGGCTATCAGTTGACAGTAGTGGTGCAGGGACTTCCCTGGTGGCCCAGTGGCTAAGACTCTGCTCCCAGTGCGGGGTCCTGGTTTCAATCCCTGGTCGGGGAACCAGATCCCACATGCTCCAACTAAAAGTTGCTGCATGCCACAACTAAGACCCAGAGCAGCCAAATAAAAACAATTTTGAATAAATAAAAAGACTGGGTGCCAAAGGACACCGAATTCCTGCTCTACTTCAAGGTGGGCTGACCAGGAGGGCTGACTGACGGAAAACATCTCCAGTGGGTTTTGCACGAGTAAGCAAACTTTCACGCTAGAAACTCGTTCGGATCTCGTTGGTGCTCATTACAGCAGTTACCTTGCTGTGACTGAAACACGGGGGTTAAGAAAGTGTTTCAGTGAACCCCTGATGACACAAGTTACCCCAGTACACCCACTGACTTAAGCCAACAACCATTTTACCCGTCATGACTCCATGAGCCGCAAACTGGGCCAGCTCAGTTGAGCAGCTCTTTTTCTCTTCTCCTCAGAAGTCACTCCTGAGTCTGTGTGCATCTGAAACTGACTGAGGATGGGCTCAGGTGACCTTATTCACATGTTGGGCGGTGGGCGCAGCTGTCAGCAAGGGTGCCTCAGTTTTCCTCAAGGCTTCTGCTGAAGTCTAGTATGGGCTTGTTGATTACAGCATGGTCTGGTGACTCCAACTATGTCTGAAAGGCGTCAGTTTTACAAACCAGCCGTCACGCAGAGCAAGAGATCACATTTTATGTGCACATGAACAGGTTGAAGGAGGAAAAGCCATTTCAGGTGGAGCCTGAATGATGCAGAAATGTTTTATCAGGCTGAAAATGACAGTGATTTACTGACAGCGTGGGGGACTGGAGGCCGAAGTCCAGGAGGGCTTCTGCCACGCCTCGGGGAGTCTCGGGGAGGCCCTTTCTTGCCTCGCGAAGCTCCCTGGGCTCCAGGCTGCTTCCCGCCAGGCGCAGCCCCCATGGTGGCGTCCCCACATCCTCTGTATGTCAGTTTTAAGGACATTTGCCACTTGATTCACACCCCCGCCTCGGACAATCCAGGACGATCCCCTCATCTCAAAATCCTTAGCTTAATTACATCTGAAAGGGCCCTTTTCCCCTGTCAAAGGTAACATTAACAGACAGGTTCCCGAGATGAGAGCACAGACATGCATTTTAGGGGGACCACCATTACCCCACCACAGGCCTAAAAAGCAATTAAAATGAAGGGACTGTGAAACTGGATTAAAAAAAGAAAAACAACTAGGGACTTCCCTGGTAGTCCAGTGGTTAAGGACCTGCCTTCCAAGACAGGGGGTGCGGGTTCAATCCCCGATCGAGGAGTAAGATCCCACAGGCCGCGGGGCAACGAGCCTGCGCCACAACTCGAGAGAAGCCCGAGTGTCACAAGGGAGACCCAAGGAGGCATAAATAGATACTTCTTAAAAATAAAAAGTGGAGAAGGAAACGGCAACCCACTCCAGTATTCTTGCCTTGGAGAATTCCACGGACAGAGGAACCTGGGAGGCTATAGTCCATGGGGTCACAAGAGTCAGACACAACTTAGAGACTAAATCACCAGAGAAAGACTACCCTCAATTTGGCAGCAAGTGACAACTGTCCTTAAGATTTCTTTTTTTTTCCCCTGATAGAAAAAGCAAACACTTGGAAAATGAAAATAATAAATTTTCTATTCAAATGTAAAAAAATAAAAATAAAAAATAAAATAAAAGACCCAATTATATGATCCTAAAAGAAACACACTTTTACTGTAAAGACAAATAAAAAGGAAAGTGAAGTCACTCAGTCGTGTCCGACTCTTTGTGACCGCATGGACTGTAGCCCATCAGGTTCCTCCATCCATGGGATTTTCCAGGCAAGAATACTGGAGGGGGTTGCCGTTTCCTTCTCCGGGAGATCTTCCCACCCAGGAATTGAACCCTGGTCTCCCACATTGTAGGCAGACGCTTTACCATCTGAGCCATCAGGGAAGCCCCCCAAAATAAAAGGATACGAAGAGCTTATACCATTACAACACATCCTAAGAAAGCTGGAGTGCTTATATGAATATCAAACAAAGCGGATTTCAGAACAAAGAAAAATATCAGAAGGACGTTATATAAAGGTAAGGGGGTCATACAAGTGCACATAACAATCCAGTATATTTATGCCCCTAACAACAGAACTTCAAAGTCCATGAAGGAAAAGCTGAAAAAGTCGCAAGCATAGACACATCCAAAGCTATTTTCAACAATGCTATCAAAACATGTCATCAAGAGATGCTGTCAGACAGAGCAGTGGGTGGTGATGACGCCCTCACACAATCATACAAATACAACCATTCATAGCAAGTGTTTAGCTGCACGCAGAAGATCCGTGTTCCACAGGGTCCCACAGAGGCATCGATTTCACACTTGGAGTAAATGTGAACGGCGTGTGTGCTGTGCTGATCGCGGAGGCTCGTCCCTCCCGTCCACCACGGGGAGGATACTGCCACGGATCGCACTCGGCAGACGAGTCAGACACGTCAGTGTCACGGGCACTTGACCTGAAGCTCAGGGTGCCTTTCAGTGTGGTCATGGAACAGTGGACGTGCTTTCTCCCTCAGGCAGCGGTGAGTGCAGAGAACACGGCTCCGATTTGTATGTGCTGCTGACGACCGTAACCGACATCTCTGTGCTGGTGTGTGGGAAATCCTACAGATCAAGGGCTGGCCGTGTCATTTTAAAAGCGCAATTCTAATCCATTTATTGTAATAAGGTACAAATGGAATCACGTTCTTGCTAGATCTTCAGCAATGTTCTTTCTGGGAAATACACTGCTGGTACTGAACATCCTGAAGAGTAGGTTTCATTTTGAATCCCTGCATGACAAAAGGGCTAGAGGTAATTAGTCTGGATATTTTATATGACAGTGATTGTGTGCATGTAGTTTATAATTGGAATGATTGTTCAGGGCTAACAAGGCTGCGCTTTACTGTCAACATACACTGACTTCATTTGAAATGCAACCCATACACGGCACCTACCATTAGTTCAGTGACTGCTCAGGGGGAGCCTACTGACTGGATTGCCAAATAAAATCATGGTTACCTCGTTGTTATGGTAGGTATTGTCTCTCAGAACAACAGGCTGAGATTGACTGACGTGTGGATATAACCAATGCTGATCTTAACCATAAGATATTAGGGAAAAGTGCATTTGTATCATTTCTTTACTGTGTGACTCAGGTGTGGGATTTTGTCGCTATTTATTCATCTGTTCACTTCAACAAGCATTTTTTTTTTTTTTAGCATTTTCTATGTAATTGTGCTGGTAGAGATAAAAAAGATGATTAAGACAATCTTTTTCCCTTGAAGACCTCACGAGTTGCCAATAAAAAAGCCCTCATAAACACAAGGCCAAAAAGTAAGAAAGTGCAAATATAGAGACACGTTTTGGATACTGTGGAGGGCTGAGGTGGTCTGCCCAGCTCAGGCTGCAGAGGAGGCAATGAGCAAGGTGAGCAGTCAGACAGGGCTTCACAGAGGAGGGGTCGTAGGGGCGGAGGCTTCAAGCACAGGTATAACATCACCACTCCCAGGAGATGAGGGGTATTCTTGTCAGAATAAATATCATGGGCAATGTATAAACAATCCATCTCCAGCCATTTAGCAGAGGGCCCTGATACGGAATAAGTCCTTGTTACTTGTTCTGTTCCAGCTGTCGCCCTGGGGAAAGAAATGGTAACAAACTGAACTAGAACAAAGACAGGCAAAGGAAGACAACTTTGAGACACAAAGACGTAAAACGGGTAAGACTTGGTGATCACCTGGATGCAGGGATGTGGGAAGAAAATCTGGGGGGAAAAAATTCTCTGAATTAGCTGTGCCTTTAAAAGCAGCGACGGGACTTCCCTAATGGTCCAGTGGTTAAGAATCCACCTTGGAATACAGGGGACTTGGGTTCAATCACTGATCAAGGAACTGAGATCCCACATGCCTCGGGGCAACTAAGCCTGTGGGCCACAAGGAAAGATCTCCAATGTAGCAACTAGCACTCTCTGCAATTAGATTTTAAAATACATATATTTTAAAGAGGAAATAAATGGCGAAGTAGTATTTGGAAGGGAATGATCACAAAGTCCATTCTGAGCTCAGGGGTATTTATATCTGTACTACAGGTGGGTGGAGAGTAGATGGATGTGTGGACCTCACAAGCGTGAACCAGAGATCTGGGAGTCGTGAGCGTGCAAGAAACATTAAAAACATAAACACAGATAAAATTGCGTGAGGGCAGAGTGTGCAGTGGGAGAGGCTGAGGGCTGCTGAAGAAGTAGGTGATCAGCGCTTTCAAAGCAGTCAGCCAAGCACTGGACGCATGGCCCACATTTAACCCTCAGGTCATGCCTGCTCCTCACCCTAGAGGTGGGCAAAGCTACTGGCCTACTGCTCGGCAGAGGATGATGGAGAGGGTGGAAGAGGACCCGCAACAGCTAGATCGATTCCTGTCAGGCAGCACATCCACAGCTCCTCCAGGAGACAGAAACGAGGGATGGAGGGGAGCCGAGGGCCCGGGAGCTCGGGGCAGGCGGCACTGGTGGGTGGGCGCTAGGGAAGACAGCCTAGGTGCGCTGGGCTCGCAAACAGAAACGGCTGTAATTCCCCCAAGAATTTTCTAAGACCAGCTCAGTGAGACAAAGGGTACTGCCGGATGTCTCATGGAAGGAAACAAAGATTCCCTGTGGGTGACCTCAGGGGCGTGTAACCTTTGCTCTCAATCATGAGGATTGAGAGTGAAATGCGCTGTACGCGGAGCCATGGTGTGACACGCCACGACATGCCATTCCGCGATCTGAAAAGCATCAGATACACAAATCGCGTGCAAACAACTGTGCCATCAGGCAGTGTCTGCACAGGACCTCTGCGGGTGGCTCTCGGACCCCAGCACCCACTGGCCCACTCCTAGGGCAATACATTCATAGTTACTGAAAAGGTAACACCGGTGACATTTCAAAGGCAACCCCAGGCAGCTTTTCTGGGGCTTAGTTCAGTTTGATAATGTGTGCATCTGAGCCGTCAGTAAAACGGCCCAATGTAACTCAATAAAGACAAGTTAACATGACCTCAGAGTTAGCATCTTTATCATCCAGTTTTTATGGTATTTATTTGCAATCATTAATTTCTCAAATTTGCATTGTTATGTAAAAATGTTAATTTTAGAATTTCATATGAAGTGCCCATCTACTACTTAAGGATTGTAGATTTCTGAAGGAAAAATCCATGGATTCATTCGCCCACTGGAAAAGACTTCATTCACTGAGTGTCACAGTACGAGTGTGCTCAGTCGCATCTGACTGTGCGACCCCCTGGGCTGCAGGCTTCTTTGTCCATGGGATTTCCCAGACAAGAACACTGGAGTTGGCGGCCTTCTCCAGGGCATCTTCCCGACCCTGGATCAAACCCGCGTCTCCTGGGGCTCCTGAATGGGCAGGCAGATTCTCCAGCACTAAGCCACCAGGGAAGCCCAAGTGTCATAGAACAACAAAGTGTGAGATGGGCTGTGGAGACACAAAGATGAGAAGAACGTGCTCCCCACCATCCTCCCTCCTGTCTTATTTATGATCTGTTGGGAAAACAATGCCCCCAAATTATTACATATAAAAAGCTAAAATGGAGCAAATAATTGTGGGCAATCAAAGGAAAGATGTCCAGAGGGGAACCAGAGACCAGTGAAAAATGTTTTAAATGATAAACAATTAATACTAGGGAATTCCCTGTAGATCCAGAGGTTAGGGCTCCATGAATCCACTGCAGGGGGCAGGAGTTCAATCCCTGGTCCAGGAATTAAGATCCTGCCCAGTGCAGCCAAAAACACAACATGCTAAATGCTAAAAGGACTGGCGAGCTAGAGGAGTTTGCTTTGCCTTTGCAAGTCACGCTGGTGGACGTCGGTTAACTGTATCCCCACCATCAGTACACAACTGTTCCCAGGCAGTGCCCTGGGCAGGCCCCAGTTGTCTTCAGCACAACCCATACTCATGAAGATTGGTTCATGGACGGACACACAATAAAAAGATGGCTGTTAGGACTTCTGGGGCCAAAAAGGCTTCTTCTCCCCCAGGAGCTCTACCAGACTCTCTTTCAGAGGGACAAGGAAGAGAAACCTAGGAGCCTTTTACCCCATCTTTCACCCACAGGAAGCAGCCTTCAGCAGTAAGGAAGAAACTCAGTCTGAGCCATGGCCAAGGCCCTGCACCTGGGCCAAGTGCCTCTCCCTTCTACTGTACCCAAGTAAAGCCACCCGACCCACGTCCTGCCGCCTAGAAGCCTCATGTAGCTACTGAAAAAAATGGATACAAATGGAACAGGGAAACACCTGTCTCTGAAACACCTTCTTCCTCCTCCTCCAAATAACAAGCATGTTCAATGTCAACACAAACATCGAAGACGACAAGAAGGAGTACAGAATGTATGTCACATCATGGAACATGCAGCGGTGGTACAAAACCCTTCCTAGAGCCAACCTGGGTGTAAGTGCATTCTAAAGAAAGCGGGGACTAAGGTGCCGTTCTAGGGTGGAACGCTGTGCACCCCACTTTCACACAGTTCTGTCTGCTTTAGCACAGAGAATCTAAGAGGAAATTAACACATGCTAGAATAAGGTATCGGAGAAGGTGATGGCACCCCACTCCAGTACTCCTGCCTGGAAAATCCCATGGACCGAGGAGCCTGGTAGGTTGCAGTCCTTGGGGTTGCTAAGGGTCGGAGGCGACTGAGCAACTTCACTTTCACTTTCATGCATTGGAGAAGGAAATGGCAACCCACTCCAGTGTTCTTGCCTGGAGAATCCCAGGGACGGGGGAGCCTGGTGGGCTGCTGTCTATGGGGTCGCACAGAGTTGGACACGACTGAAGCGACTTAGCAGCAGCAACAGCAGAATAAGGTAGGCAACAAGATCCAAGGAGGCTCTTTCAAACAAGAGATGCAGTGAATGAAAGTTGCTTGACGTGCCTTGACACTCCCAAATGTGAAGATGAGACAAAAACTGAAAGGGGTAGATGAACGATACTCTAATTAAATGATCAAATCTGGAAACTATTATTTATACTAAGATACTTCATCAACTGTTAATTACATAGGTTTCCAGCTCTGGTAAGATTTCGGTTCAGTTGCTCAGTCGTGTTCAACTCTTTGCAACCCCGTGGCCTGCAGCACACCATGCTTCCCTGTCCCTCACCAACCCCCAGAGCTTGCTCAAACTCATGTCCATCAAATCGGTGACGCCATCCAACCATCTCATCGTCCTGCCTTCAATCTTTCCCAGCATCAGGGACTTTCCAAATGAGTCAGTTCTTCACATCAGGTGGCCAAAGCACTGGAGCTTCAGCTTCAGTCCTTCCAATGAATATTCAGGACTGATTTTCTTTAGGATGGACTGGATGGATCTCCTTGCTGTCCAAGGGACTCTCAAGAGTCTTCTCCAACACCACAGTTCAAAAGCATCAATTCTTTGGCACTCAGCTTTCTTTATAGTCCAACTCCCACATCCACACATGACTACTGGGAAAAAGCCATAGCTTCGATTAGATGGACCTTTGTTGGCAAAGTAATGTCTCTGCTTTTTAATATGCCATCTAGGTTGGTCATAGCTTTTCTTCCAAGGAGCAAGTGTCTTTTAATTTCACTGTTGCAGTCACCATCTGCAGTGATTTTGGAGCCCCCAAAAATAAAGTCTCACTGTTTCCATTGTTTCCCCATCTATTTGACATGAACTGATGGGATCAGATGCCATGATCTTAGTTTTTTGAGATTTAAGGATATGTATCTAAAAGAATGCACACACTGATAACACCTGAGTGCAAAACAGCTTCTGGGGCCTAAATGCCCGAAGGCTTTTAACTGACAGACGATTTTTAAACCTGGCAATGGAGGATATAATCTAAGGTTCTGGTTAACTCAGTGATTTCCTTTACCCAGTAATCTGAACACTATTTTTATATCCCTTTTTGCATTTAAGGTTTTTAAATTTTAAACTAATTGAAAGTGAAAGTGAAGTCATTCAGTCATGTCCAACTGTTTGGGACCCCATGGACTGTAGCCTATCAGGCTCCTCCATCCATGGAATTTTCCAGGCAAGAGTACTGGAGTGGGTTGCCATTTCCTTCTCCAGGGGATCTTCCTGACCCAGGGATCAAACCCAGGTCTCCCACATTGCAGCCAGATGATATGCCATCTGAGCCACCTGTGGGTTCACCAGAAGTTGTAAAAATAGCACAGCAGGTTCCCTTCACCCAGTTTCCCCAACTGGTTACATTTTCCATATTTGTAACACAGTACCAAGGCTAGGAATGGGACTTCGGAACAAAGTACTCTAGTTCTACCTCTAAGCACAGCTGTAGACTTTTGACAGGATCAGAACACAGAATTGCTACTACTACCATTCACAAACATCTCCCTCACTCACACCCCTTTATATTCACACCTGCCCCCTCATTCAGTATAGCAAATGTTTCACAAAACCAGTATTCACTCTTTGTAGATGACTATTTTCTATCATGAATGTGGTAATAGTCTATTTCATTTCTGTAAAATTCGGTCTCTATCCTTTGAATTAATGTTACAAACTATTAACTGGTCCTCATCCTCAATTTTAAAAACAATGTAATCAATAAGAACTTCCAGACTCACTTCGAGAATTTGGTTTGGCAAAAAACACAAACACACAGCTGATTCACAGTCAATTCCCTTTATAACCACAGTTGCCCTTTCCAGTTTTACTGAGGGTCCCTCCTCGGCCCCCCAGGTTTTAAACTTTTCTCAGATCACTAAGCATTCTCCAGAACCTGATTTATTATGCCAGCACAAAGGAAGCAGATTTACAAAAGAAGATCCCAATTTATTAATTACTATGAGATTTACAACGGACCAATAGGGTCATTTCAATCAGCGCCGACTAAGAATACAAATATAATGCCAGGGTTGCAAGGTAAATGCAGATGTCAAAAAGGAGTGGTGATGGTCTGCCTTCATCTTTGTGTACCACTCTACAATCTGCTCTTATCCTCAGGGGTCAACTGCTGCTCTCAGTTCTTCAAAAAGTAAAGAACACTTACAAAACAGTTTACTCTTCAAGCCTGAAACACAGGCTGAGGGGAGGAGGCAGGAGTACTGTTAATTCTAACACCTGACATTACCTCCTGAGATGTGTGCTAATTTTCTCAGTCAGTTTTTTGGGGAGAAGCGGGATAACTTTCATCTTTCAGACAGGAAATATAATCTTAAGTTTCGGTTTTGCAAATTACTTAGCAACCTGAAACCGCCGCCTCTTCCTGCTTTTGGTCCTCAGGTTAGTCTGGGTCAGAGAGCCAGGCGCGCGAGGGCTCCCCTCCCAGCACACAGCACCTGCAAATACTCAAGCCTTTCCTGGATGAGCCCAAGCTCATAAATGAACCTGGGCCACTCGGATCACTTTCTGGCACTTTATCAGTTGTAGCGATTATGCGGAAAAGATCCCAAGGCCAGTTTGACAGGAGAAAAAGAATGTCCACGTGTCCTGTCAGAAGACCAATGGGAAACTTGGAGCGGAGGTCCTGAGGCTGGAGAAGGCACGATCTCCGGTCCCCGCGTCCTGCGGGAGTCTTCTCAGCCGCCCGAATCCACCTCATCTCCGGGCAGGGCCGCAGGGCCGGCGGACGGCCCGCGGTCCGGTCCTCAGGGCGCGGGCGGGGTCCGCAGGGGTCAAGCTCGGGGTCGGGAAGGGTGAGGAGGTCCCTCAGTCTGCGGTCAGGGGTGCGGGCCGGGGTCCAGAACCGGAGGGCGGGCTCCGGAGGCTCGAGGCCGGGGTGGGAAGGGGAGTCGGGGCCCTTCCCCGAGGGCCGAGGCGCGGGGTTGGCGGCTGGGTCCGACAGCCCGAGCTCCGCCAGGCCCCGCGCGCGCAGCCCGGCCCACCCCCCGCCCCCGCGCCCCGCCTCCTCAGGAGGCGGCCATGGCGGCCTGGCGGGTCCCGGCGTCCGCGCTCAGGAGGACGCAGCCCGCCGCCGCGCCGCCAGAGCGGCCGCCCCGTGACGGAACAGCGTTCCGACGGCGCCGCGGCGTCCCCCTCTGCTCCGTTGCGCGGGAAGACGGCGGTGGCCCCGGGCCTGACTCGCGGGGCGGGCCGGAGGAAGCGACCAAGCGCCCGGCGAGCCAAGAGTTAACGGCGGCGGAGCGGAGGATCGCGGAGCTACACGCGGCTGCTTGCGCAGTGAGGCCCCGCCCCGCCCGCGGCCCCCGACCCGCCTTGCCCCGCCCCGCCCGCGGCCCCCACCGGAGGGCCGTGCGCTTGCGCGGTGAGGCCCCGCCTCCCGAGACGCCTAAGCCCCGCCCCTCCCGGGACTCCGTCCAGGGGCCTTGAGCCCGCGCCGCGAGGCCCCGCCCCCCGGGCGTCCCGTCCCGCCCCGCCGCCCGGGGTGTCTGTGCGCATGCGCGTCCCCGCACCAGGTGGCTAGAGGCCGGCATAGGCGTGTTTCTGGCCTCTGGTCCCGCGGTTGGGTCCCGTTCTGAACTTTTCTCCTGAAAACTAGCCACAGTTCCCTATTCTCAGCGAAGAATTAACATGTATCTATCTTGAGTATGGGGTTTCCCTGATGGCTCAGTATGAGTGCAGCTCCCTTCTAATCTGTGTCCGAACTAAACTCCATGGGGTCCATCATCACGCTGTGTGTGTGTGTGTGTATGTGTGTTGGAGGGGTGTGAAGCATTGATGTAGGAGGTAGAGGATATGAGAAGTCACAGGAAAATATGTGTGTTTTTATCCGCAGTATCAGTTTAACACCAATGATTTCAAAGATGAACTTTTTTTAAAATTTAATTTTTGCTACCATCCTTTCGTCCTTTGCACCTCTCAGAGCACAGTTACATAAGGAAACTATAATCAGGAGTCTACATTCTTCGTAATCTTGAGCTGCTTCGTAATCTTGAGCTGTTTTCTCTGGTTCGGGGTTTGGCAACACTAAAATCAAAAGTTGTCTCCTCCCATCATGCTTTCTAATATCTTAGACTACATAAGTTGAGAGTCCCTTGGACTGCAAGGAGATCCAACCAGTCCATTCTGAAGGAGATCAGCCCTGGGATTTCTTTGGAAGGAATGATGTGTAAAGCTGAAACTCCAGTACTTTGGCCACCTCATGTGAAGAGTTGATTCATTGGAAAAGACTCTGATGCTGGGAGGGATTGGGGACAGGAGAAGAAGGGACGACAGAGAATGAATAGCTGGATGGCATCACTGACTCGATGGACGTGAGTCTCAGTGAACTCCGGGAGTTGGTGATGGACGGGGAGGCCCGGCACGCTGTGATTCATGGGGTCGAAAAGAGTCGGACACGACTGAGCGACTGATCTGATCTGATCTGATTTATATTTGCATCATCTTTAAAGAGCAAGTGAGTTCTATGATAAAGATACAAAAAGGGATATGAAAGCAGCCTGTGATACACTGCAGGTGATCAGTCCTTCACGGTCTGATGTTAACCAGGTCTGAGCTGGAGCCAAGAGAGCAGAGAAGGAAAACTTGCAGGTTGCCTGAAGTGGACTTTTTTGCTGGCAGTTAGTAGGCTCTGAGATCCACTCCCTGATTCATTCCAGTGTTGAAACTTCTGCACAGAGACTCTTTAGGAAATGACTGGCAGCTTTTATTGTTCTTGTTTATACTCTTTTTAAAATAACATGTGTAATTTGTTCCCATACTTCACCATATGGGCTTCCCTGGTGGCTCAAGATGGTAAACAATCCGCCTGCCGTGCGGGAGACCTGGGTTCTATCCCTGGGTCAGGAAGAACCCCTGCAGGAGGGCATGGCAACCCATTCCAGTATTCTTGCCTGAAGAACCCCATGGACAAAGGAGCCTGGTGGGCTATAATCCATGGGGCCGCAAAAAGTCAGACACGACCGAGCAACTAAGCACATTTCACCATATAAATGTGTAAATAGAAGCAAAAAGTGTCATTCTCTATAGAGCAAACACCAGTGGCCTGGAAAGATGGGCTCCATCAGCCTGGGAAAGAAACATTTTCTAACTCAGGAAATCCATCAGTGTCAGCATTGCGGGTTAAATGACTGTCCCAGAGCCTATAAGTAAAGCTGATAACAAGCTTGTTATTCTTATTCAACAAATCAGAGCCCCCTGCCCCGGTCCTTCTCCCACACCTGCAGGCAGGCAGCTCTCTTACCTTTGCTGATCTGCCTCCCTGGACATCTCGCTCTCGGTCAGCATTCCTGCCCCACCTTTGTCTGTTGCCACCATTACCTAAGGCTCATTCACTAAGGATAAATTCAGTTTGTGCAGGCAGCCAACGAGCTCAGAGTTTCCCCATCAACAGGGAAAGCAAGAGAGCTGCCCATACCCAGAAGCAGTCTGTAAAGCTCCCAGGCTCCAGGCAATTTGCTCTCAGAAGACCCCCAGCTATGAAAAGCAGAGAGATGTCTGCAGACAGAATTACCAGTGTTTTTTCGCTTTTCTTCCAAGTCTTCCAACACTGACTTTGTATTAATAAAGAAGTGAGGTCTTGACAGTGGGTGTTTAGTGCCTCTGGTCTCATGTAATCTGCTTCTGTGACCCCAAAGGATTTTGGAGGCCCCTTAGACTGGGCCTTGGGACTCCATTGTGGGATTTCTGCTGCCCTTGTTGCCTTGAAGGAGGCCTAGACTTGAACTCTAATTGTTCTTTTGCTCCACACTTTATTCATGAGCTATAGCTGATTAAAAGCCGAACTAGAACAAAATATCCAGCCATTAAGGAAGACACTCCGAAGAAGCAGTTTGTGGCACACACGAAAATGTAAGTCAGAAGACATTTCAGTGTCACATGTAATTTAATGGAAAGGCTCTATGCAAGAGTGGTGCACTTACTGCATGGTAAAAGGGTTACAGAAAAAGTCCAGGAGAAAGTTTTTCCCCTTCAAAATCCCAAGGCTAGTTAAAAAGAATGAAATAGTGCCGTTTGCAGCAACATGGACGGACCAAGAAATTGTCATACTGACTGAAGTAAGTCAGACAGAGAAGGAGAAATATAGTTTGAAAGTGAAAGTGGGGCTTCCCTGGTAGCTCGGCTGGTAAAGAATCGACCCGCAGTGTAGGAGATCTGGGTTTGATCCCTGGGTTGGGATGATCCCCTGGAGAAGGGAATGGCTACCAATTCCAGTATTCTGGCCTGGAGAATTCCATGGACTATATAGTCCATGGGGTGACAAATGGACATGACACCCCTTTTATGTGGAATCTAAAAAGAAATGATACAAATGAACTTATTTACAAGACAGAAACAGACCCACAGACTTAGAGAATGAGTCTATGGTTGCCAAAGGGAACAGATAGCTGGGGAGTCTGGGATCAACATGGCCACACTGCTGTGTCTAAAACAGATAACCATCCAGGACCTACCGTACAGCACAGAGAACCCTTCTCAGTGTTATGTGGCAGCCTGGATGGGAGGAGAGTTTGGGGGAGATCAGATACACGTGGGCTTCCCGGGTGGTGCTAGTGGTAAAGGACCCACCTACCAATGCAGGAGACAGAAGAGACGTGGGTTCAGTTCCTGGGCTGGGAAGATCCCCTGGAGGAGGGATGGTAACCCACTCCAGTATTTTTGCCTGGAGAGTCCCATGGATAGAGGATCCTACTCGGTTGTAAAGAGTAGGACATGACTGAGAATGCGTGCATCAGTTCAGTTCAGTTCAGTCGCTCAGTTGCGTCCAACTCTTTCCGACCCCATGAATCGCAGCACGCCAGGCCTCCCTGTCCATCACCAACTCCTGGAGTTCACTCAAACTCACATCCATCAAGTCAGTGATGCCATGCAGCCATCTCATCCTCTGTCGTCCCCTTCTCCTCCTGCCCTCAATCCCTCCCAGCATCAGAGTCTTTTCCAATGAGTCAGCTCTTCTCATGAGGTGGCCAAAGTGCTGGAGTTTCAGCTTTAGCATCATTCCTTCCAAAGAACACCCAGGGCTGATCTTTGTATGTATGGCTGAGCCCCTTTGCTGTCCACCTGAAACTATTACAACGTTGTTTTTCTGTTTTTAAGTATTTATTTGTTTGGCTGTGCTGGGTCTTGCAGCAGACAGGATCTTTTGGTGTAGAATTTGAATTCTTATTTGCATGAAGTGGGATCTAGCTTCCTGACCAGGGATCAAACCCAGGCCCCCTGCAATGGGAGCTCGGAGTCCCAGCCACTGGACCATCAAGGAAGTGCCCCTATCACAACATTGTTAATCAGTTGTGAAAGTGAAAGTCACTCAGTCGAGTCTGGCTCTTTTATACTCCACTGCAAAATTAAAAGTTAAAAAATAAATCTCAAGGATAAATAATGTCAGCCACATAGTCCACATCCATAAAAGAGGTTGCATCGTTTACTTTGTCTTCACACATGTTCCTGGGACAGCTTTTTAAAACCATGATTGAATAAGTAGAGGATGCATCCTTGACATCTGAAGGGCTGTAGTAAAAGCTGCTTTTGATCAAACTCATGAAGCAGTGAGTGTTAATATGCTAAAACAATACTTTCATTTTGCTTAAAAACGGTAATAAAAACACTCCAAAAAAAGAAAACAGTGCAAAGTGTGCAGGGGAGTAGACATCATGAAGGTAAGGAAAAGTGTTCAATAATAGCGAAGGCCGCACTTTTTCTAGAAGGACCGTTGGTTTTGATTAGCACCTTTTCTGTAAGTTTAAATCATTATCCGCATATTTTAAGCACTGAAATTGCAACTGCGACTTCTGAGTGAAAGTTCATTTTCAGCCTCTTAAGCTCTTAAAGTCATTAAATCACCTGTTATTAAACTTGTTACCTAGAAACTGAATGAAAAATACCTGCGCGGTGGCTGCATCGTTATTGGGTATAGAGGCGTTCTTGTTTTTCCATCAACTTCTCGTTTTTCTCAAACTATATTTTCTCCTCATGTCACATAAAGTTGGACTGTGTATAATGTCGGAATGCATGCGGGCCTTAATTGCAAGTGCCACGAAAATTGCTGGGAAGAAGTTTAATATTGTTTGAAGAAAAATGTTGCAGTATTTTATGGGTAGGAATTATGGTGAGGAGATACGATGAATTTTGAGATGAATGAATTGTTTGATTTCATTACTCTTCAGGCTGGCCAGCTAAACTACGTGGACCCAGCTACCGGCTACGTGGTGTTCACCCAGCTGGCCCACTTGCAGAGAGGCCAGTGCTGCGGCTCAGCCTGTAGACACGTGAGTACCAGCTCCGATCGCAGTACAGCAGCAGCTTTCGGTGCTTCTGTGAGTTCATAAATACCTATTATTTGAAAACAAGTCAAATAAAAATGCTAAATAGACCTGTGGTGCACTTTCACAAGCTTCCCTAGTCTAGGACAGTGAAAGTCCTAAGGATCAACAGAGGACCTTTAAAGTTAATGGAATTTTGTAACATTTCACCGTGAGCATCGGTTCCTTGAAATGCCGTGATGGGAAATTCATGGGAGTTCTTTTATTGTGAGGAAACTTTTCACGAGGTTTCAAATAAGCTGTGTTCACTAGGCGAGTTCAAAAACAGCAGGAAAAGAAATCCAGAATATTGCAGACTAGATCCCAGGAAGCATTTATTTTTCATTTTTAGCTGAATCAATAGATACTTGCCCAACATTGGCAGGTAGGTTTTTGTTAAAGGTAATGATTTTCCTTCTCCCTTGCTCCCTTTCTTTCTTCCTTCCCTCCTCCTCCTCTTCTTCCTTCTGAATTATTATTATTATTACTTCCCCTCCCTTCCTCCTTCTCTCCTGCCTCCTGTTCTTTCTGTAGCTATTTTCTACTCTGTCTTTAAAATAACCATGAAACTCACCACCCCACACTTATGCTGTACATTTCCTAAAACGCATATTTCAGCGACCCTAAATCCCTGTGCTCACCGATTAAGATGTGCTAAATATGTAACCCTTCCCCATTTTGAGCAAAAAATAAATGTGAATGGGTCCTTCGCTGTACCCTTTTTTAGAGTAGGTCCCTTTCACAGGAAGGGAAATTGTTAGGCAGTTAAGATTATAAACAGATAACCTCTGCTTATAGACCACTTTGAATGTTTGGGGGGAAGAAGTTGTCATTTGCTTTAACTGACCCACTTTATATCAAGGAACCAACACTAAAATCCTTGTATTAGCCAGTATTGATAAATTAAGCCTTCACTTTTATGGATGTTCCTACCTGTGCCATTAGCTGTTTCTAATCAAATGCCTAAGAGCTTTGCCTGAATTGAGGACTTGGAGGATGTTTTTTAAGGGTGAGTTTTTGATGGTAAAATTCTTCAAGTTGGAAGGATGCATTTAGGAAGTGATTCTTGGACCCTAATTAAGACCATTTGCCAGACGTTGCCACCATCCTCCTCTGAGTCTGTAGGCCGTAGATCAAATAATCTATAGAACATTATCAGCAGTCTCTCTTTTTCACCATGAGATATGCATTTTTCCAAGATGACTGTTAAATAATTCAACAATAACTTGTTTTCTTTTTTTTGCAGTGTCCATATGGTCAAATCAATGTTAAAGATCCATCCAAAAAGAAGCAGTTCAATTCATATTTTTATGTGTGACAACAATTTTATCTCTGTTCTCCATCTAATTGAGCCTTATTAAAAATAAATAAATAAAATTTTAATCCAGAATGGCTTTCTGGGCTATTAGTACTTAAGCACGGGATTCATCTTAAAGAACATCTTAAAAGAACATCAACAAAATGAAAAAGTTAGCAAATATTTGTGTTTCTGAAGTGGCACATTGATAGTTATTTTGCTTTCTTTTTGCTTCATTATCAGACAATGTTGAAAAAAGAAAATAATGACTCTTCCATTAAATAAATACCAGCAATCAGGTCACATCAGTAGCTCTTGATTTTTTTTTCTTTTTTTATAGCCCCACTTCTACTGTTTTTCTTGTCAGTGCTAGCAACCCAGGGAGGTTGCTAGCAGATAGAAGAGTCTGACTCCATCCTTCCTTTCATTTACATCTTGAGTGATGAGGAGGTTGATGTAACACTGCATTGGGCAGCATATGAGTGCCCAATAAGTGCTATTCCGCAGCAAGAAGCACGCTCATGTTCCATCTGTTCCCCTAATAAAAACTTTAAATCATTCCGATTTGGGGATCAGGCCACTGAAGACGCCTCGCCTGAACCATTCTTTTTCCTCTCTCCCACATTTTACCCCTCTACCTCTGATGGCGCTCTGCAGGCTGATCTGTCTTAGGGTGTTTATTAGCTTTATTAGCCCATTTCATTCCACTTCTGTGAAGACCCTGGACTTCAGCCTCCAACCCGGCTTCTGGGACCCCCCGGGACCACCCTCTCCATACCTCTCTGCTTCCCTGGGCAGGGGAAGCTAATGGGTGAGATGGCAGGCTGGCTTTACCTAGAGCTGACCCTCAGCTTTTACTCCCAGCAGAATCTGAAAGGTTCTCCAACATCTCCGAGGTCTACCTTAATCTCTGCCTGTGGCCCCAATGAAGGTTTTTTCCCCCAAAGATTTCTACAAATCTTAAGCAACAAAAATGTCTGATACCTTCTCCCATATTCGATTCAAAACAAAAGCCCTTCTAAACTTTAAAAGGAATGGAAAAAAAAAAACCAACAAACACCATTCTCTAATATGACATGACTTCCAGTATTCATTTTATGTCAAATATTAAATTGTTTCCCAAAACTTTGGCAGTTTTGGTGCCCCTGTGTTTCTGATGCTCTAACTGAGGTGCCCTGAACAACCCTGTCCCATGGGCCTGGTGGGGTCTTAGCATCCTCCTTGGGTGTAAAGAGTAGTGTCTGTGGCCTGGTGTTGCCCTCTTCAGGAGCTCTTTGGAGGAGAAGCAGAGAACAGATCAGCATTGTGACAAAGCAGGCAGTCTTTCCAGAAAGGTCTGTGGACTCCTGGCAGCCAATTTCTTTTCCATTCTCAGGTCAAGGAGCAGTGGCTAGCTCCAGGTTTCCGGGCAGATTTGAAGATTACCAAAGCCATCTTCTGGGTGGGGGCTGGAGGGGGCTTTCTTTAGCAGTCCCAAGAGTTAAAAAGAGAAGGAAACAGAGTCTAAAAGACTTTTTTTTTTCTGGAGAAACGAGAGGAAGAGGAAAGCAAGTTCACTTTGAGTTCTGCCCCGCCCAGCCTTGTTTAGACAGTGTTCGAGAAAGCTGCTTGGAAGATGGGAAGAAGGTCCGGATGCTGCCTCCTGGCCGCGCGCCTGTCCCTCCTTCCAGCTCACTTCCTGCAGCGGGGACCTGGCCCAAAGTAGGATGCCCATCGCGGGAGGACCCTTATCGGGATTCTGTGACTCTTCCTGCCATAACTTCTAAGCGTTCCCCACAATCACAGCCAAGGAGCCGCTGCTGGGGTGGGGTTGGGGTGGGCTGCGGGCGGGGAGAGGGGGCGCTCTGACTCTTTTCTTGCCTCTAGAGCTCGCCGCGAATCAAGGTCTGAAGTTCTCCGCCGCGGTTCTGGGGGAGATGCTGGTGAAGCCCCCTGGGAGGGCTGGCAGCGGCGGGTGCTCCCACATTAAACACAATACGGCCACATAAATGGGCCTCGCCGCGAGAGCTTCCAGCTATATTGTATTCACACATTGTAAAGTAAAAAGTCAGGTTTCTTATTGGGTGTGTGTGTACAAACACATGTGGATGCCTGAGAAATAGACTTCCCGGTTTAAATCAACTCTGGGGCTACTTCTGGAGGCTCCTGCCGCTCCGAGGCGGGCACCATAAATCAAGAGAGATTGATTTCTAGATGGTTTCTAATACGGAAAAACCCGGGGGAAGCAGGGGTTCTCGTGCGGGGTTTAGCAGAGTGGAGGGTGGGGAAAGCTTCCTGCCGAGGCCTCCGGTCCCCTCTCCCGGGAAGGCCCGGCCCTGGGCTGTTCGCCCAGCAGGTGGATTGCTAGCACACTCCCCGCTCTTCAAAAGCCACACCGACCCCATGGATTTTGCAGAGCCAGGAAGGGAGGGGCTTTTATTCCACCACCCCCCCAATCCCGTGCAACTTGGGGCTCCCACACCGGTCTCGTTGTGTTTGGACCAGAAGGGGCCCCAGAAAGAGGGGTGCTCCCCGGGCGCAGCGGGGGTCTTTGTCCCTCGCGGTGCGCGGTGTCCTAAGGCGACCTCGGGAGTGTCCGGCCCGCCGGGTTCCACCGCCGGAAGCCAGCGGGGGGTCTCCGAACAAGTCTGGAGAAGGGGGCCCACGACCTGGCGAATGGCCATGGGCATGTCGCCTTTCCTGAGCTCTCTGAAGCCTCGCGGCCCCCCCCCCCCCCCGCCAAAGGAACGCCCCCCGCCCCCCGCGCCTCCACCGCGTGGGAATACCTGCCTTTTTATCTTCTCTACATTCGAGCAAGGGCCTGAGTTGTGAAGGGGACGTCTGCCCGTGATGGAGGATTAAAACTCGCTGCTACTGGTAGTCTTCACTACCCTTCAACAATTAAAAGGTACTTCTGGATGCCAAAACTATCCCCTCCTCAGGAAAAAAAAAAAAAAGAAAGTCGGTTAAGTTTGTATTGGGGTGGGGTGGATGGTTGGTGCGCGCCCCTGGAAAAGCTTGATTCCCGAGAAAAGGTCGTGGGAGAACTCGCAACTGTCTCTTGCCGGAGGCCGGTGGTCACCGGCACGAGCAGCCCACCCAGCCCGGCGGGGTGCATTTTGCCAAGGGATGCAGGGCGGGGGGGACTGGAAGATTCCTGGCAATCGCATCTTCCTATCCGAAATCTCTCCCGAAGCGTGGGCTTCCGGGCACGCGCGCCTCTGCCTGCCTCTGTGTGTGTGTGCGTAAAATGCATTTTTAAAAACCAAATAACCTAAAACGGTTAGTGACCCCAAACAGGTTAAATAAAGCCCGCTGCTTTGGACACCGACGAGCGGGAGGACCTGAACGTTTTCGGGTCGGGGTCGCCGTCCATCCAATTCGATGGCCTCGCCAGGGAGCGGGAGAACGGACCCCGGGAGGCTGGGGAAACGAGCGGAGATGGGGGCGTTCTCCGGGGAGAAAGAGCTAAGGAGGACGGGTTGGGAAGGGGAAACGGGAGTGGGTGGGGGGTGAGGGAAACTTAGATCAACTGAAAGGACTGGTTGGTTGGTGGGACCGGCTGGGGCAGCCCCAAGGGTCTAGGAGAAAGAACTCCACCCGGGGGCTCCGAGCTGCACTCCGGGACTTGGGGCGGAAAGGCTAAGCCAGAGGGCTTTGATTCGCGGCTGCCGCTGGATCCTTTGCCAGCCCTCAAGTGTGTGGCGGAGCCGGCGGGGAGGGAGAGAAGAGGTGGGTGCACCCTTGTGCCAAGCTCCACGTGCCCCCATCCCGGGCAGTGGTCGCCGGCGGCTTGCGGGCGCGCAGAGGCCCCAGTGCCCTGCACGCTGGACCCACGCGCGGGGGCCGGGGAGGGGTAGGTGGGCAGGGCGGCGGCGCCGCCGGGACCGCAACCGGGGACAGCGGACCTCGCCGCTCGCACCCCTTCCCCATCCGCGCAGCCACCTCCGGGTGATCCCCACCCCCACCTCTGAGAGCTCGGGGAGCTCGGGTTGGGAGACTGGGTAAATAATTGGCCAGGGGCCAGGTTTCTCGGTTCTCCGTCCGTTTCCTCGCGGCCTGTGTCCGGGGTTGCTGGGGGCGACGCAGCCACTCGGGAAGCCGAGACCGACCAGGTACCCTGGCACCCGCCGTGTCCCGAGCATCGGAGTCTGTGCCGGAAAACGCTCGTCTCCCGGGGTCTGAGTCGGTTTTCTCCGGATGGATCGCCGTCCCCGCCTCCTAGCCGGAGCCGGGCTGCAGGGATACCTGGGGCCGGCGCGCTGATCCGCTGGAGAAGGCCACCCTCGGGCGCAGAGCGCACAGCGCAGGGCTGGGTTGCGGGCACCTGTCCCCGGAGCGCCGAGAGGAAAGGAGGGGGTGCGGCGGGCGGGCAATCCGTGGCTCAGCCCCCGGCGCCCCTCCAGGCGCTCCCGCCCGCTCGCCGTCTATGCGGGCACCAGCTGGCAGCGGCAGCATCTCTGAGGTGCCAGCATCTCTGGGAAGGCCAAGGAGGGCCTGGGGCTCGGGCGGGGAGAGGGGGAGAGGGCGCGCCGCGGGACGCCAGTCCTTGGGGGGCTCCCGGCTTTATGAGGGTCCCTCCCGGCCGTCTCCTCCATTAACACCTCCCCTGATTGCTGAGAGGCTGGGAGGGCTGGACGCAGCCTCAGAGGCTGTCGCCCGGCCCTGGCCCGCGCCGGTGCCCTCTGCCCACCCCTTCTCCTCCTCCTCCCGATCTGGAAGTATAAATAGAAATAAAAGACAGGTGGAGCGAGCTGCGGGTCAGAGGTGAGGGATTCGGGTCAATTCCGACCGAGAGGGAGAGGAGAAGGAAAGAGACACAGAAAGACCCACCCACCAACCACCTGATTATTTGGATTCACAGAGGCCCCCTTGGCGAGATTCTGGGGACTGGCTCGCACTTCTGGCCGCCGCCGCCCTTCTTCTTCTCCCCGGACTGGCTTCTTGGAGGGAACGTCTGGACCTCAAGGTAAGATCTCGATTGGGGTTGTCTGATTCGAGCAGTTTTCCGCCTTCGGTGTGCTCCCGACTTCCGGGCGCCCAGGAGCGCCCCGAGCATCTACCGGAGGCGGCCCGGCTTCCCCGAAGGCCGCTCGGTCCCCGAGGCCTCGGCGGGAGAAGCGGTTGGGACGCGCCTCCCGGGTGGAGGAGGCGCGCGGGGTCCCGGGCCGCACCTTGGAGCTGACGCGCCGGTTCTCTGCGGTGCAGCCACCATCGCGGCGTGAGCCACCCCAGCTCGCAGAATGCTGAACGGCACCACTCTGGAGGCAGGTGAGTTACCCGCCACGCTCTCTCTCGTGCCCTGTTCCCTAGGCCGGAGCATTTGTCTCGTGGGTGTGTAAGTGGGTGTGCACACGCGTGTACCCGCCTTCATCGGGTGGGAGGAAGAGGGGTCGTGCTTGCCCTGGAGATCGTACCGCGATCAGTAGGCTCTAAAATACGCGGTCTCGTTCAGAGTCCGCTGACATTAGTCCTGAAAGGCGCCTTTCCCTCGTCCGGCCTTGCTCTCCGAGGCCTGAGATTCTCGGGGTGCAGGCGCGGGGGCCCGGAGGTCGCCCAGCCACTGCGCTGCGAGTTGTCGGGGCGCCAGGGATGCGCTCCGGTCCTCGGCATAGCTGCTGGGGGCGTCTCCTCACGGGGATGGATATGGGAGGGATGAGGCGGGTAGGGAGGAGGCGCCATGAAGATGCCGCGTCTCCTCCGGAAACTGCCTTCACCCCCCATTTTTGGTTCAATCTGACTCCCGCGCAGCGGTTTCTGTGGGCAATCTCCGCGGACGCGGAGTGGGGGCTGGGGGAGACGGCCCCCTTTATTCCGGTGGCGGTGGCGGGCCCGCCGCGCGGCAAATCCCAGGTGAAAGGGCTTCAGATTTCAGAAGCGGTCTTCGCCACCGGGCGGCGGGCCCTTAGAAAAGAAACCGGGGTCGGGTGGGGAGCCTTGCGGGGAGAAGGGGGCGCGTAGGCGCAGCGCTCACCCGAGGGCAGAGCCCCGCGCGCGCCGCGGGCCGGGGAGCGCTCCGGCCGGAGGTGCCCGGCGGGGCCTGCCGCGGGGCTCCCTCTCCGCGCGGTACAGCTCGCGCGGCCCGGAGCCGCTCAACCCACTCCCACCGGGGCTGGCTGCCCTCCTCGGAGGACTGACGCCGAGGTGCGCGGCTCCAGGCTTGGCTCTGCCGCCTCGGTGTACCCACAGTTGCCCTTAGCCCGAGGATGGAGACAGGCTGGAGAGCCTCAGGACCATCCCCTCGCCCCCCCGCCGGGCGGAGGCCCCGCGACGTGCAGGGCTGGGTGCTCGGGTCCCAGCCCCAGGACGGCGCTGACTCCCCTGGCCCTGGGGTGCTCAGGGCAATGCCGGAAGCTGGACGCCTCTTCGAGAGCTGCACCTTTCAGACCAAGGAGGACCCTCCATCAGCTTAATAGGGTCAGGAGGAAAGGTGACCTCTGCCCTTTTAAGGGCAAACTCGGGGCAGAGCGTCTTGACCTCCAAAATTCAGGTCTAAAGCGACCTCGTTTGTGCTCACAATCGAGGCTTCTTCTCTCGACCCTGAAGCCTCTGTCAGCCCATGGGTGAAGCGGTGCTTTCCCTTTGCTTCTCTCTCTCTCTCCTGGAGAGGTACCCGGCTGCGGCCCTCGAGGAGATTCCGGGACCTCGACCCTCGAGCCCAACTCCCGTGCCCGCAGTCGCTGCCGTCCGCTTTCCTCAAAGCCGCCACAGGGGCTGGCGGAGCAAAGAGGGCAGAGTGGATGAAGTGTGCTCCGTCGGACGGAGGGCAGCCCCTAGCCAGGGTTCTGCCGCCTTGCTCCAAAGAGAACTTTGAGTTTAGACGGGAGACTGGAGGAGTCACTGTGGGCCGCGGACGGGGGCGGTCGCTGCACCAGTCCCAGCCAGAGGTGCGGGGACTTAGACCCGGGAACTGAGTGAGCAGCACCCCAGCGTGTAGAGAGCACCCCAGGGCCGCTCCGCGCCCCAGCACCTCCTCTTGAGAGATGAAAGAAGGCAGAGACCCTCTCCTGGAAGTGCTTACTGTCCCTTGAGAGTGCTGGGGAGTGGAGGGGGGGGGGGGAGTGGGCCAACTCCCCGAGGCTGCAAGACAAAAAGGTTAGGACGTCCCAGGCCACAGCCCTTTTTCTGGAGCCGGGAGAGGAGGCAGGGCTGGGCCCACCGGGAGCGATTTCTGATGGCCACAGGACTAAGGAGGACCTCCCAAACTCCAGCAGCCCCCCTGCCCCACCCCGAGGTCTGGGCAAACTTCCTGCATTGGCAGAGAAGGAAGAAGGCAAGCAGTTGGCATCTTTATGGGAAGTTAGCAAATCCCACCCGGCACAGGAACTTATAACCCCAGGTTTATGAGAAAAAGCGGAGACAGCGGGCTCCAACCCGGAAGCTGATGGCAGGAGGTCCCCCGCCCTGCCTGTATCCGACTGTCAAGGAGCAAATCTGTGTATGCAGGAGAGGGATGAGGGAAGCAAGGACTGGAGGGCTCAGGGACCGGAGGGCTCAGGACCTTCCGTGCCTGCTTCCCTGGAGACGCTTCACAAAGTTCTGGCCTCTCCTTGGAGTTGCTGGTAAACCCTCACTTAATGAAGTCTCCAAAATTTCATCCCCAGCAAGAAGGCAGTGGTGGTCTCCGGCTCTTTGTTTATTTTTGTTGAGCAGGACCCAGATGCAGCAAGAGCCAAACCCAAACCCAGTTCCCAACCTCCACCTGGGGGTGAGGGGTGGGGGGAGTTAGCCCAGAAACTGGACAAAGCGAGTCCCTGGATTGAGGTCCCGGGTTCACTTTCCCTTGGAGCCTCCTTGGTTAAAGGATGTCCTTCTCAGAGACCCCTCCTCTTTCCTCTCCTCCTCCTCTCCCTCCCCCCTCCTCCCCCTTCCCTTCCCCCGTCCTCGTCCTCCCCCTCCCTGGGCCCATTTCTCTCTTGTGGAAAGGCAGTCTGCCCCTTTGTGAGAGGACCTGCCGTCTCTGAAAGAGGTGTTGCCCGCAGCCCCTGCGCTGGTGCACGTGGGTTTGAAAAGTTCATTGATTTCCATCCAAAGGGGCTAATTACATTACTTACAGTAAATAGCAGCCCTGCTGTCCAGTAGGGCTGCCAGAGTAGGAGGGGGGTGGTGGGGAAGGTCTCCAGTTTAGTTCACTTGATTGGCTTCATTTTGTCTGTGTGTGTGTGTGTGTGTGTGTGTGTGTGTGAAATTGTGTTTTATGAGCTGTATTCTGGCACCCGGAGGACCGTAACAGCGTCCAGTCTGCAAATAACATTTTTTTTTTTTTTTTTTGACCCTGAGAAAAGAGCAAGGGGGAAGCCGGCGAGTCTTGGGTTTCATGGCAGAGGCGATTCCAGCAGCTTCAGAAGGCGATGCTTTGGGACAGGAAGTCGGATCGGCACCGTTCTCGTCTTCCTTCCTTTCTCCTCCCTCCCCACTTCTTTCCTCCCCCTTTCCATCTTTCGAGATTTGGCCCCCGTTCCCGGTCGGGCTCCTCCGGGAGGGACGCGAGTCTGCCACCAGAGGACCCCTCGGGTGTCCCGAACCTGCCGGGAGAAGCGCGCGGTCCCCGCAAAGCCGACGGGGCGCGGTGGGGGAACGGGCAGCCTGGGGGACACCCGTGGAGGCCCGCCGGCTCTTCCCGCTCTCGGCTGGGAGCTGAGTCGGTTCCTGCCGCCGCTCCCCGCGTCGGGCCCTCCGGGGCTTCTGGCATTTTGCATGAATCGACAATATCCGAGTACTGTGGCCACTTTTTAACGGGGCCGAGGAGGGGCCGCGGCTCGCGGGAACAATCCCGCCTCTTGTGAGGCGCGGGGGCTGCCGTTCTGCCCGTCAGCTCTCACCTCGCCCTCCTCCATGGCGAGGAGCCCCTTCGCATCCTCCTCACCGCGCGGGGCGCCCACGTTTACAGGTCCCCAGTCCAGCCGGGGCAGCGGGGCGCGCCCGGTCCCGGGATGTGGGGGGCGGCGCTAAGCTCGCGCGAGCCCCCGCCTCGCTGCCCACATGGACAGGTTTCCTCCGGGACGCGGGACTCGCCATCGGTTTCTCTCCCAGCCTGAGCCGGCAACCCCCGGGGCCACGCTGCAGTTGCGCACACATCTCCAAGCCCACGCCCTGTCCCCTACACTGATTGTTCCAAGAATTTTTTTTTTTTTTTTTTTTGCCATAAGTAAACTCCCAAAACAGAGGCTCTCTTAGTTCCCGTTCACTTTGGGGCTTGCTTCAGCCCCAGGTGGGATCGGGAGGCCGTGGGGAGGTGAAGCAAGCCTGCTTTTAAAAAGTGAGTTGAGGAAGTCAGGGGTGGGGGAGGAGAGGAATGCCTGCCCAACATTTATTTATTTGGGGTCCCCTCGAGCTGGGGACCGGAAAGTCCACAAGAAGGAGACGTGAAGTTTGGGGCTAGGATTCTGCATTTCTTGAGTCGGGGTCTGATCTTGAACTTGGACCAAACAGGCCGACTCTCTGCCTTCTGCACCAGGGCGGGGACAATAAGGGTTCCTTTTTCACTTTAAAACGTGATTGCTGGGAACTCCTGGAAGGATGTGTGTGTGTGTGTGTGTGTGTGTGTGTGTGTTGGGGGGAAGTAAATGCCCCCTCCTCCTGCCTCCCCCTTACGCCACCCCCCCCCCCCCAGTGTTTGTCCCCGCTTCCCCATCACCAGGGGGTTGAGAGGAGTATGACAGGTCTTTGTTGTCTGAATAAAAATCCGTGGCGGCTCCGGGAGAGAACTCCTCCTACTAAATTATCAAAAATGGGCTGGCTTTAGTCTCTTAACAAATTGGACACCGCTCCGGCGGCAGGAGCAGTCCCCAACCCAACCTACAGGCGCTGGGAACTTGCAAGCAGCCAGGGACCGCTGAAAATAGCACGTCTTTTTCTTTCTTTGTGTTCAAAATTATTTTCTTTCTCCACCAGGTTTTGTTCCCCCCTCCCCCGCCCCACAGTTGTTCCCCGTTAGTAACTCGAGCTCTCAGAGAGGTCAGATACGTCTGCTTTGCCTCCGCTCCCCCCTTCCCGTGTTTGTTTGTTTTCTGCGCATCTCCTTCAGGGAGTCGCCGGGGCTGGGGTCCCCCCTGCTTCTTCTTTTCCGAGCAGACCCATTTCCACCGCGGCTGCCTCTTTTCTTCTTCCCCCTCTCCCTCCGTCCCCGAGCGTCTCGGCGCTCTCCCATCGCCCCGCCTCTGCGCTCCCCGCTTCTTCTTCTCGGATGAGCTGAGAGCCCCCGGGGCGAGTGTATATGGAAATAGTGGGGTGCCGAGCAGAAGACAGCTCGTGTCCTTTCCGCCCCCCAGCCATGCTCTTCCACGGGATCTCCGGAGGCCACATCCAAGGCATCATGGAAGAGATGGAGCGCAGATCCAAGAGCGAGGCCCGCCTGGCCAAAGGCGCCCAGCTCAACGGCCGCGACGCGGTAAGGAAGGGCCGGCGGCCGCGGGAGCCGGGAGCCCGCGCGCGCGCCGGGGGAGCCGAGTCGAGCCGCCGAGGCGCCCGGGCGAGGGTGGCGGTTCGTAGGCGCGTCCGCTGCGATCGGCGGGTGGGTTATCTTCTGTTCGCCTGGCTGCTGCAGGGTAAGAAAGGGCCCCTTTCTGATTTAGCTACACTCCTGAGAGCCCGAGCTCGCTCGTCTCCGCCGCAGCTGGTCCGGGGGAAGCAGGGCTGGTCGGGCACGAGAGGATGGCGACGTCCTCTCCGGCGGCGCAGACGCCGGTTTCCCAGCCCGCTGGACACCCGGGCGCCTCCCCGGCAAGGGTCGGCGGCCCGAGGGCGAGCGGGTGCGGGCCACGGGCTGCGGCGCGCGGCCGAGCGTCCGGGCCGAGCTGAAGCTCCGGGTTTCCAGTCCCTGGGTCTGGAGACCGGCCGTTCGGGGTGCACTAGAATGCGTCCTCCGGACGCTCGGGACGCGGAACGCGCAAAGGCCGCGATGGTCGGGGGATCTCTGGCGGCCCGGCTCGGTCAGCTCCGGGGCCTGGCGCGCGTAGCTTGATCCGGAGGAGCGGGGCGCCGAGCCCAAGCGCGAGAACTTTCTAACCCTTCTACGCTGTGGTCGACCACGCTGTGTCGATTAGGCACGTAGGGTAAAAGTCAGGCCCGCTTCGTAAAGAAAACTAATGAACAATTTCTGTGCTCGCCTTTCCCATTTACGAGCCGGAGGGGGAAAACGACAGAAGTCTCCGCAGAGTTCCAGCCAAACTGAACTGTCCTCGGGCGTCACACCGGGAATCGCAGCTCAAACTAAGCCGGTGGACAGACTGCCTGGGGCCGGTCAGCACCAAGTAGCCGAGCTGGTGGATGTTTCTACATTTGCAAAATAATTTCAGTGCGGGGGGTGGGGGGAGCTGGTCTGAGTAAAGGGCGAAACTCTACTTTTCCAGGCCTGCCAGGGTTTCATGGGGGAAAGTCCAACCCATTTCTGCTAGTTCTGAGGGAAATTTCCCGCAGTTAACCACCCACCTTTTGTGGCTATCCCGTTTAAAAACAAAAAGCGGTAATGCAAACCCGAATTTCACCGCGGGGTTGCGCTTAAGGCGAGGGGTCCCCTTCCTCGCCGGGTCGTGGGGACACAGGCGGAAAACTTAAGGCCGGCATTGGAAAGATTTTCAGTACAAAGATCTCCGAGGTATGGTTATGTCAGGGAATGGGGGCCTGTGTAGAGGTGATGGGATAACGGACCTTCCCGGGAACAGATATGGTGCTCCCTTAGTAGGAGAAGGACCAATAACCCCAGCAAGATCTGCCAAATATACCTCGATGGAAACAACATCCACCACATTATGAGCAGGAGTATTAAACGCTCTCCCTTCTCTTTTACTTTCAACGTCGCTTGTAGGGATATAGAGAGAAATGTAATAGTGTTTGTTGAAAACCAGTATGTGCTTGTTCAGATCTCCCTTTCATCCTCCAACAGCAATTTCTGTTTCATTTCGGGCGAGTCGAAAGCCACACTTTTTAAGTTTTAATTATTTGAGTTCGGAAACCTCCACTATCTATACAGTCCATGCCCTTCTAGCCCTTGTGGAAAAGGTTCGAGGTGATCGGCGAGTCTTTAGGTTGAGTCCAGGTTCAGACGGACGCGGCAGAAAGAGTACGAGCGGCAGAAGGAAAAACTGCAAACGTTTCCCCGATGCCTGCCTTCGCGGAGGCGCCCCTGACACGGTGGCGCTCGCGGAGCCCGCCCGCGCGCAGGGGGGGCCGAGTCTAGGGGGTCCTCGAGTCGGGAAGGCCGGGGGCTGGCTCAGCGCCGGGGACCCGCGTGGGGCGGCCCCGCGCGCTCCTCACCGCGCGCGCGCTTCCTTGCAGGGCATGCCACCGCTGAGCCCGGAGAAGCCCGCCCTGTGCGCTGGCTGCGGGGGCAAGATCGCCGACAGGTACTACCTGCTGGCCGTGGACAAGCAGTGGCACCTGAGGTGCCTGAAGTGCTGTGAATGTAAGCTGGCGCTCGAGTCCGAGCTCACCTGCTTCGCCAAGGACGGCAGCATTTACTGCAAGGAGGATTACTACAGGTATTCCCACCCCATCCCTTCCCCGCCTGGCAGTGCCACCAGCCCGAGCCCCTGGGTCCCTTCCGGGCTCCCCCCTGCCCAGGGAAGCCCCCCGCGCGCGCCTTCAAACTGCAGCGTGATCACTCCCGCCAGACGCGGGGGGAGGACGCCCCGGGAGGGGGGGCACCCCAGGTCTAGAGCTAGGTCTAGACTCTCCCGCTCAGGCGACCCCCGGAGCACCGCTGAGGGAACTGGGCACGTCCTCGGAGGGTCAGTGAACGTGTCCGCATCTACCGAGGCTAAAGCGGGTTTGGTTTGTGTTTTCCGTTTGCTACGTACGAACTCAGCCAGGCCGGTGCCTTGGAACTGAGCCGGCGGCCGGAGCAGCAGCAGTAGCTGCTGGCTGTCGGGTTTTCGCGAGGGTGGCGGGAAAATCACCTAAATGACCATGAAAAGGAATAAATAACTGTTGTTGCCAAAACGCAGGCCACTCAGTTCGGAGATGCCCTGACCGCGGGCTGGAACCTGCCCGCCAGACTCCCCAGACGCCGGACAGTGAACTGGCCGCAGCACGTTCACTGATTCTGCTGGATGTTTCTTGGCTTGGGGACCGCAGCGATGGGCAGGCGATCCGGCTCGCTCTAGGCCGGGGCGAGAACAGTGGTTAAAAAAGAATTAGCTCGCCTCTGCAGAACTGTCTTTTCTTTTTCTCCCCCTGGGCTGTGTCTGAATGTCTTCATGCACACTCACACTTTCATAAATAACAACACCCTTCCTGTGAATGCCTTGTGATCGAGGAGACGGTTTCACTTGGCATGGCAATTTAATATTCTTAATATACTGTTGTGAGTTAGCCAGGGCACGGTTTGTTTTGGTTTTTGCTTTTTAAAATTTTTACAGGGAAGAAAACTGAGGATCAGTTCCTCGATTCTTCTTATTTTAATGTAAGGGTTCTTTGTCATATTCATCAGAGCAGGTCAATCAGCAGATAAAATGAATGTATATCCAAGAGGGCGTGGGTCCTCCCCTCCCAGTCCCCTCCCAGATCTTCATCTTGGGCCGCTTCTGACCAAGCCCCCAGATGCCGCGGTGAGAGGTGGCCCTGCCTTGGCCTCCGCTAGCTCTCTGACGCCACTGTTTCCTTCCAGAAGGTTCTCTGTGCAGAGATGTGCCCGCTGCCACCTCGGCATCTCCGCCTCCGAGATGGTCATGCGCGCCCGAGACTCTGTCTACCACCTGAGCTGTTTCACCTGCTCCACGTGCAACAAGACCCTGACCACGGGCGACCATTTTGGCATGAAGGACAGCCTGGTGTACTGCCGCGCCCACTTCGAGACCCTCTTGCAAGGAGAGTATCCGCCGCAGCTGAGCTACACCGAGCTGGCGGCCAAGAGCGGCGGCTTGGCCCTGCCTTACTTCAATGGCACGGGCACCGTGCAGAAGGGGCGGCCCCGGAAACGGAAGAGCCCAGCGCTGGGGGTGGATATCGTCAATTACAACTCAGGTGGGCGCCCACCCGCTCCTGGCCGCCCCTGCCGCCCTAGCCCCGGGTCTGCCCAGAGGAGAATTCCATCTGGCTTCTCCCCTACCCCTCCTTGGTTGCAAGACGGCTCTTTCCTTAGCATGGCCCTTTTCTCGCCACAGCTCTCGGTCTCTCAGAAAGAAGCTGGAGGATGGAGTGAGAGAAAGAGGGAGGAGAGAGAAGGGGACGGGGGAGGCGAGAGGGAGAAAGGGAGAGAGAGACACCTTTATTTCGTTTGTGGCCAGAAATACATTCACAACAGTGGGGCTGCAGCGACTTCCCCCAAACAGGCAGGGCCCAACCCTTGTTGCCCATTAGTTAATGAGCCCATTAGTTTCTGGCTCCCAGTTGGAGCGAAACAGCCCCAGGGCAATTCCTGTGTGGAGGCCAAGTTATAGATCCTGGAGGAGGTTTCCCTGAATACTAAAAAAGAAAAAAAAAATCTTCAGAGCCCAGTCCCAGTGTGTCTAGAGGGGACAGAGGCTGTGGTCACCAGCCCAGAGTTAATCAGGGAAACAGTTGGCATGAGTGTTGAAAAACCAAATCCCTCATGTTGGCGCAGAGTGGCTGGAGGGGCGGGAGTCACTCTCCAGAGTCCATGGGAGCTGGCCTGCCCCTTCCCTGGGTCAGGGGACTGTCCAGCCAGCTCACTGCCCCTGTGATAAACCCTCCAGACACTCAGACCGTCCCTCCTCCCCACCCCCCAGCTTTCTCTCTTAATTAAAAACAAAATAAGGCAACAGGCCAGAAAGCCCTTTTCTTCCTTGCTTGGGGGGGGGGGGCGGGGCACACCCATCACTCATCAGTCTCACTACCAGTACCCCTTTGGCAGCCTGTCCCCCCACTCGCCAGCCCCCAGGTGAGGATGGTGACAGGCCCCCAGGACCACAGTCTGCCTCTAAGCAGGATGGAACCTCTTCCTGTGAGTCCCAGCCCCCTGTAAAAGAGGTTACAGAAAACCCTGGAGCTCACTCAGGGGCGTCCTCAGGACTGGTTTGTTCTTGTTCAGTCGCTAAGTCCTGTCTGACTGTTTGCAGCCCCATGGACTGCAGCCCGCCAAGCTCCTCTGTCCTTCACCATCTCCTGGAGTTTGCTCAAACTCATGCCCTTTGAGTCAGCAATGCCGTCGGACCATCTCATCCTCTGTCGCTCCGTTCAGCCGTTCTGACTTTCAGTGCCCTGGCCCAGCCCCACTGGACGTCTTAGCAGGAGACTCGGGCTCGGGGAGTCCTTTCTGTTGGAAAGGACCTTGGGGACCTCACGGTGGCCACCCTGCTCTGTTACCAGGTGCACCCAGATGCCAGTCGAAGGGTGGGCATCCCAGAGCGTGGATCTTGCCTGTTTTTCTCTTCCAGTCCCCACATACCTGGTGTGGTGCGTGAGCTGCTGTGGCTCAGTAGTAAAGGGATGCTGTTCCCCCTCATAAGTGACTCGCCCAGGGACACTCAGCCAGTGTGAGCAAGCAGAAATGGGTCCTGCTCAGAAGGGGAAATCTGCCCAGCTCTCCCCTCAGCTCCCTCCTGGCTCTGATTTCACAGATGAGGCATAGCGGGGGTGTCCCTGAGAAGGTGGGGACCTTTATCCCAGGGGTTCAACCCCAGGTCAGTGGAGGAGGAGGGCCCACTGCTGGCTGCAAACCTCGCCTAGATGGGTCAGTGTCCTGCAGCGGGTGCATCCCTGGGTTTTGCCAACCCCCTGTCGGGGGTCAGGGCCTCCTGCTGCCCCTCTGCGCCTCGGCCAGCAGGCTGATTCAGGGCCACAATGCCCAGTGTGGTTACTCGGGCTCCTTTGATGCGTGGTCCCAGGGGCGGCCAAGCAGGGCACCGATTGTTCTTTATTAATAGAAGATGACATCGGAATCTCTAGCCACTCACCAAGGCCCTAATGCCCTAATTAGAGAGAGAGAGAGAGAGAGAAATAGAGAGAGTGGGAGAGAGACTAGCCGGGTCTGCAGAGAGCAGGAAGCCCCCGGCTCCCAGAAGGTCCAGAAGTGTGGGGAGGAGCTTTCTAGCCAAAGGCGGCAAGCCTGGTTTCTTCGATTGTTTGTTTAACCTAATTAGCTTCGTTTGATTTCGCCTTGATCTTACTTTACATTAGAAAGATGCGGGGAGCTTTAAGGACAATAAAACTGTTTCTCCTGCTTCTCTGAGGAGCACCAGAGAGTACAGATTTATTTCTTAAAAAGAATGAGAATCTCTTTCCTCTTCGACCATTCCACTTCCATTTCCAATTCGGCCATTAGTTTGCAAATTAAGGCGCTGCAAGGTTCTGGAGAGAGCTGATGCTTCTGTTCATTAAGGAGGGAGAGGTTGCGGAGGCCTTCGGAACAGAGCCAGTGTGCATCACAGAGCCAGTAACTCTTAATTAACGTCCACCGCATCCCTTTGGGACTTTCCCTAGAGACACGAGCAAACAGCATACAGTAAGGATCTGGGTGAAATAATCTAGAGAAACTGGGTTAAAGATGCCTGACCAGAAATCAGCTTACCACTAAAAAAAAGTTTATGAAGCCAGTGCCCATTTGTTATTACAAGGAAATGCTTCAGTGAATTAAAACCACATTAAAAGCGCAGAAAATAAAATGGACCCACAGTTTTAGTGCCTTATTTTATCTTTCTTTGAAGCCATCTCTGCTTAAATGTAAACTAGTCTCAGAAAAGAGTGACATTGCTACTAAACAGATCTGATTCCTACACTGATAATATTTTCAAACACATGTACACAAAATATGTTTGTGACTCAGAATTCCAGAGATGTGAAGCTAGGCAAAGATCCGTAACTGTTTGACATAAGGCAAGTGCCTTTCTTTGAGACTGTTCCTAATATCTCTTTGTGTAGATAGCAGATGGAGATTTTAGAGCCACAGGAAGTCTATTTGGGATGCTGGTTTGAAATGAAACCCTCCGGGGTGAGAAGAAGATTTAGTCTAGGGCCAATAGCTCTGGTTTGGGTAATTTAGCATTAATCGAGAGACTAGATTTTTGCCACTTCTTGAAATCTCCCCTCCTTAGGTTCTTTCTTGGCTTCCAAACTTCCAAAGCTCCCTGAAGTTGTTAAATTAGCCTGGCACTGACCCCTAGTGGTCTCTCTGGGATCAGTTCTCAGAGGGTTGCATTCCTTCAGAATAGAAACTCACTTCCGGATAGGTGACCATTTCCTAAGTGATCAGAGAATAAAATAGTTAGATCTTCTTATTAATTTTATAGTGCCAGATGTGTGTACTCACAGGTGTATATTTAAGACAGTTTTAAGAGAGTTATCATTTCATCTCATGATTCAGTGGGCAGGGAGGGGGTACCCCTGTAGTTTTAAAAGTAGACTGGGGAAGCACAGCTACCTGCAAGTTTACATAAGGCATTTGTAGTTAAATCTAAGTAGTTTAGGCTAATGCACTGAGTTACTCTGTAGATGATACAGACTGCGCTATTAAGTGGCATAATATCATAACTGATCCCACAGTTGTCTGTTTATATGAATACCATCTTAATCAAGAGCTAACTTAATCTTTTTGCACACTGAATTGTATTTTGTTTGAAAACAAGTCCCGTAGCAGTGTTTAATACACTGAAATTCTCTACTGAGTTTTAAATCAGCCATAATGGATACAGAATGCATATTCAGAGAAGTTGTGTTTTATCATACCTGTCTATAATTGTGTGTGTGAAAAAAATGTCTATAATTATTTTTCATTAATTCATTTTAGAGACTAATGAGTAATACAGTTTGGTTAGGAGTCAAACTCATTTCTAAGAAATAGTAACTTGTGGGTAAGGGCATTATTTAAGTACCAAGTTAAGTCTTCTGCCCCAGTGTAATATTCCATTTAATAAGATGTTCAGGAAGAGTTACACATCACTCACCTAGGATGGATTGAAATCTTATCTGAAGAAGCCTCTAATGACTAAGGTGTGCCCCTTTGACTGTTTTGGTGTGGCTACATTCATAATCTGGTTGTGAAATATAGCTCAGTTTACTGAGATAAGTATGGTTTTATAGTAGGTCATAAGATGCTGTTTCATCCATTTGGGGATACAAAAGGGCAATTCTGTAGAATATTTGAACTTGACATCTCTCCCCAGGGGTGCAATAGGATAAAATGTAAAGCATATTCTATCCTCTCTGTATTTCTGGTTACCTGGTGCCCTTTCAGTGGGGTTTAAGGAGTCTCTGTTCAACCTTTGGCTGTGTATATCATCTCAAGTTGATCTGACTTTGCATGAATAGTCATTGATGATTTTATGGATGAACAAATATTCAAAATCTTGATGTGAAGCTCGTTGAATCCCTGGCCCCGTGTTGGACATCGAGGGTCCGATGGCGAGCATGATAGTGTCTTTCTTGCCAGGAACTTGCCTGCCCTCTTCACGGGTCTCATGGAAATGTGAACAAAGGAGTCATTAGTTCACGCCTACTCTCATGACATTGGGGAGAATTTCTTAAGTGGATTTTGTGATGCAGGTGACTCTTGTTGGGTCTCTGGATGTATACCGATTCACTGAAAGCGTTTTTTTTAAAAAGTAATTCTCGCCAAAGCATTGGAGAAGGGAATAGCAACCCACTCCAGTATTCTTGTCTGGAAAATCCCATGGAAAGAGGAGCCTGACAGGCTACAGTCCATGGGGTCACAGAGAGTCGGACACGACTGATCACGCACGCGTGCAACCAGAGCATCGCAGGCATATAATATTTTATCAAGCAGAACGGAACAACTAATCATAAGAGACGCCTCACATTCTTCAAGATTCTGGTTTCTCCCACAGGCATGTGATCACGTTGATTTTAGATATTCTATTACAGTGCATTAAAATGCTGGATGGTCAGATATACATCAGATAAACAACTGAAGTAAGGTGTAAAGGAAAAAAAAATTGCCATGCCCTTTAAATTTTGAAAGTTGGCTGAATCAGTAAACATTTAACAAAGTGTTTCCTTGTAATCATATTTATTATGCAAAGCTAGGAGGTTATCAGAAATGACCTTTTAAATGCGCATCTTTACATCCTGGGGATGAAGACTTTCAGGCTGGTTTCAAAGGCTGGGTTGTTTTGCCCTCAGTGTGGAGGGGGCTGTGTAGTGGGGGTAATGGTGTCACTCCCCTCCTCCTGGCCTGCCAGCCAGGGGCACAGCTCACACTCTGGCTCTCACAGGACCAGAGCAAAAAGGGCCACCATCCGAATGGGACATCAGGGTCTCTGAGCTGGGCGTTGTGAGGAGAGATTCTGGCATGAACCAAGTGAATACAGACCTGGGCTCCTTCTCTTTCAGAAATATCTATTCCAGTGACTCCAAGGGAAAACTCTCTTCATCCTGGTTAGCCCCATGTGAACCAGTTACCGCTAAAAGTCCTCAAAAGTAATATTCTTCTGGTTATGTAAGAATCTTGCAGGCTTTTATTTTGTAACCTCTCCCCTCTTCTTTTTAACTTTTTCTGAAAACATTCTAGGATGTGCAGAAAAGGCTAAAAATTGGAACTTAGATTCTTCCTTCATTGGGAAGGGGGCGGGGAGATGGCTCTGTAAAACTTTTAGACTTGAGAGAGCTGAAATTACTGGCTTGCATATCCCTCCTGTCTTCACAGACTACACCTTGTTTCACAAACACAGACGAAAGGAAGAATCTCTGAAAGCCGTGTGTGTGGAGGGCCAGCGTGCTCATACACATCACAGAGTAGAAGAAGGTTTTTTTTTTTTTTTCTTTTTCACTCTTGGAGAAGATTTCTCTCACTCCCACACTTAGACCTTACTCGTCTTCTCAAGTCTTTCTAGCAACCATTAAGCCAAAGAGATTAGATTTATCTAATAATTTATCTAAATGTATTAGATGTATCTAGTACTTTTCTACTGCGTAAACTTGGGGTGGGTCCACGCTTAACAGCCTAGTTTGGCGGACTTGGGGCGATTAGCCTCCTTCTTTTGTCTGGATCCTGCTCGTAATTGGGTCGACAGCTTTCTTCACCGTTGCTGTCCCATCACGGCAGGAGCATGCCACCGGCCATCTTTGCAGCTAAAGCAGACCCTTGCACTGAACCCTTGTTTTCGTCCACTGTGGCTGCCACAGGTTGTAACGAGAACGAGGCCGACCACTTGGACCGGGATCAGCAGCCTTACCCGCCCTCGCAGAAGACCAAGCGCATGCGCACCTCCTTCAAGCATCACCAGCTGCGGACCATGAAATCCTACTTCGCCATCAACCACAACCCGGACGCCAAGGACCTCAAGCAACTTGCTCAGAAAACGGGCCTGACCAAAAGAGTTTTGCAGGTAAGAAGTGTCCATTGTTGGCTGTGCCTACGACTTCCCCTTGCAGTGAAAGTAGTTCTCTTCCCTGTTTGATTTCCTGAACTGCTTCTCTTTAGTTTACCTTACTTACCGCCCTAGAGAGTGTACCAAGCTTTTGCAGGGGCTTCCCGGAGACTGCCCAGAGAGCGAGAGCGAGAGAGACCCAGGGTCTCCTAAAATGCAGCCACATCCTCCCTACAGATGGGGAGACAGGCCCACAAAGCCAGCTCAGCTTGCCCCACTGCTCTGCAAACGCAGGTGGTGCTATCTGCACAAGCTGTGGCTTTGGAGACCTCTGTCCACGTCAGGGTCAGTGCGCACACACCTGGGGAGACCTGCTGCTACCCCCTTGCTTCAGCACACTCTTGGCGGCCTCACTCCCCGGTTCCAAGCTTCCAAATTCACGTGGATCCTTTTAGTCAGCTCCTGAAAAGCCACAAGCATGGTTAGCTGTCTCTGCAACCAATCAGAGCGAGTATTTTCCCATTTTAACCAACCGCATTTGACCGCTGCATACTGCAGTGAGACATGCTGGCCCAGTGCCTTGCTAGGCTCATCATGGTAAGAATGTCTAACCAGAGACCGATAGTGGGTGGCTGGGGGTCGCCTCTGATGCTCTCACCCTCAGTGACAGACAGCAGGCGTTTTAAATTCCACGCACCCGTTTCCGGTTGCTTGGAGTCTGGCCCTGGAGGTTTTTCCTGTGCACGGAGTACTTGGCATGTGTCAGACTCAAGAACAGCCAGAAATCTGTTTCAATGATGTTCATTTCATGCGAGTGATTCTAACTTGGTGAAACATCCGCTGACCTCGCCTGTCCTCTTTCTGGAAAGACAACCTTTGAGGGATGAGGGTGTATTTCCACCCCAACCCCCACCCCCTTGATGGCTCTGCCTTCATTTCCCCAGGGTATCTCCACTTAACCATCTGTGCCCTCAAGCGGCACTCGTTAATGCTGGGGGTGGGGGCCCCTGTGCAGCTAACAGGGTATCTGTAGTTTTAACTGGGATTACTCTGTTGTCAAAGAAAGCAGAAAGAAAAAAAACAAAAACAAAAAAACAAAGTGGGGGTGGAAGGCCCTTCTCCCCCAAGGAAAAGAAACATTTAAAAAGAGAAACGTATATCCAAAACAGAATTAAAAAAGAGAAAGGGAAAGAAAAAAGAAAAAAGGAAGTATAAAAATAAACATCGGTAAAGAAATCCATTGGGATTGGTTTGCAGGTTTGGTTCCAAAACGCACGAGCCAAATTCAGAAGGAACCTTTTGCGGCAGGAGAATGGGGGTGTTGATAAAGCCGATGGCACGTCGCTTCCGGCCCCGCCCTCGGCAGACAGCGGCGCGCTCAGTCCACCGGGCACTGCGACCACTTTAACAGACCTGACCAATCCCTCTATCACTGTAGTGACAGCCGTGACCTCTAACATGGACAGCCACGAGTCCGCGAGCCCCTCGCAAACTACCTTAACGAACCTTTTCTAACATTGGGTTTGGGGTTTTTTTTTTTTTTTTTTAATTCTTCCTCTTCTTTTTATTATTATTCTAATGATTATTTTATTATTTACAAAACGATATTTTTTCCCCTCACCCCCAAGATACTTGGCAAGTAACAATGACAGCTTGGTTTGTAGTGTCTTGCAGCCACTTGGCAAATGAGTTTACAGTATCGTCTCCTTTACAAAGTGTATTATTATTATTATTTTTTGTTACAAAGTGTATTTGGATTTAAAAAAGATTAATTAGATCGTTCAGTCGGTAAGGGGAATTTTGGAATCATTCTAATAAGTGCCTCTTAAAATTGTATGTTACTTATTTCCAGAATCTCAAAGGAAAAAAAAAAAAACCAACAAAGAGTGGTATTGTGATGGGCAAAGAATCATATTCCCAGTTACATGATTAGGCTAATAAGGAATCAGATAATTGATTAAAATTATTTTTTAATCTTGCAACTGTTACCTGTACTTGTGAAAGTTTGGAAACTTAACATTGTCTTTTTAAAAAATTTTAAAATGCAAAAAATGTTTTAATCATTCCTTTTTCTTACAAATGAGGAATATGGTTAAAGAAACAGTAGCTAATCTAAATATTAAAGATGAATTACATGGGAAAATCTAACCAGGAATGTGACTTTTATTTTCTCTTAGGGGTACAGTCCCAACAAAACTTTCTTATTAGTTAGTTATTGCTTTTCAACGTTTGAAAAATACTTAAACCTCCTGTGTATCCATGAAAATTCCAAACAGAACTTGAAATTTTATACATTTGACCTTCTCAAGCTGATGATAGGTATGAAACCATTCTTTCTAAATTATTTTTCCCTAGGGAAAATGGAAATAAGCAAAATATAATTTTTTAAGAAGTTAAAAAAATCAGTATAATTTAATCGATAGCTCTTAATTGGCTTTAGCTGTACCATGATATTGTATCTGGCATTCTATACAAATAAAGTTAAAACAAAAAACTTAGTAAGTAATATTAACAATGAAAATTCTTTGGTTTTGTTTTGCTTCATTTTACTTTGGCACAGGTTGATGTATTTGTCAGAAAAAAAAAAAAACTTTTCTGACGTTAGAGATTTGAAGTTCTTAGTTTAAAGATAAACTCAGAAGCCTTGTGGATGCTAATCTGAATATATTTCCTAGTTTACAGTAGCATTTTTTTTCTTTTAATTTAAGCTAAAATCTTAATGGTCTGGGCAGTGGTGAATGTTCATCTATATGCTTCTGTTGTAGTTAAATATCAATTAGATTGTGGATTTCCTAAAAAAAATAAAAATAAAAAAGAAGTCAAGATACATGTCTTGCTTTAGTGGATTGTTAAGAATAACTTTGCACATATTCTCCACTTTTCGGACGCCTTAAATCTCCTCTGGCGTTCGAAGTGGTTATTTAATAGATTTTAAAGGTGTCCTTCTGGTTGTATAAATGTGTGGTTACATATTGACAGTTCACTGCCCACATTAAAGTGCATTATTGTAACTTTTGCTCAGGGTCTTTAGAAAATTAGCACAGAAAGTAGCTTATTTTTTAAAAAAAAGATGATGGAAGATAAGTTAACACTGTAACAGAAGAAGGTGTTTGCCATTATATATTTAGCAAGTGTGGTTATCATCTTATATGGAGCTTAAATCTTGACTTTTCATATTTCTATTACATTTTGGGCATTTACCACTAACCAGACCAAACAACCTTGGTAAGGCTGAGATCTTATGAATACACTTTTACAGGTAAAATATTGATACTTATAAATTTTGTTCTTTGACAGAACAATATATGGTACTATAGATCTACTTTATTAAGTAGACTAATTATAACTCAGTTCTCCTACGTGCCTTATGAGATAACTCGGAAGTAAGTTTGTGAAAAATCAGGATATATGTGTTGTTTGTTAAATTAACTGTTTTAAGCCCTTTTGACACCTCACTAGTTTTGTACTGTTTTACCTCTTATTTCTGAAACTCTTTTTATGGTGTATCCTGTTAGAGGGGACAGACATGTCATAGAAAGCAGTTGTGCACTCTTTCCAATATAGTTGATAAATTCAATAATCTTATATATTGAGCTTCGTGTTTATAGTACAGTAAGTGGTCTAGCAGAATTGTCCATGTTTCTTTGTTTATTGAGAAATGCATTGTATAGAAACTATTTCCCTTAAATATTTATGGACCAAACAGTTGTGATATATCCTATTAAATTTGTGTGAATAAACCATTTTGAATCTAAGGACTTTTATTTCCCATCAGATTTATTTAAGGTTTAACTGTACTAGTGTGTTTTTGATATCTATTTGTAAAGCTGTTAAAATGGTAATACAAAATTTTTTAATATACAGACATACAAATAGTTTTGAGATTTCCAAACTTACGATTCATTTTAAGTTACCATTGCATGTGCAATGCAATTCAGCTTAGAATTACCTTTAAATATATTTTCCTACAATAAAAGTAATGCCCCATGGATTTGACTCAGCCTGATTTTTAGAATTAAAAAAAATAGATAATTAGCAGAAAAAGTAATTGCATGAAAAGAAACCTTAAATATGATTAAGTTTCATGTTAGGTCTATTGAGCACAAATGGATATTTGTAAATCTAAATAGAAATTGAAGACCCCTAAAAGCCAAGTTGCTCTGGAGTTAATAAATTGTCACTATGATTTTTTTCAGGGAGAACAAATCTTGGGGCATTACAGCCAAACATCCCGACGTTTGAAAATTCCCTAAAGTATTAAAAGAAGGGGAAAAGTTTGATCGGAAATCCACTGCAGTGAAGACAAAGACAATATTAGGTTATGATAATCATACATTAAAAGATCTATTGAGCCAAAAAGAGAGAGAGAGAGACAGAGAGAGAGAAAGAGAGAGAGAGAGAGAGACCAAGAGACTTAAATGTCATTTACTGAATGTTAACAAAACTTCTGTTCTTTATGATGTCTAACACAAATGGAGGCTTAAAATTATATGATTTTAAACAAAGTGAGACAAACCGTGTATAAACCAGAGCAGCCAGGCAGTAATATGCCCACCCCATAGCTGAAGAAAATTATTCTTGGAAAAAAAAAATCCCACACATTTGTCAAGCACAGTACTTGTAAAATAAAGTCCAAAAGCATTCATTTCACCTGCTTGCTAATGTGTTTTAGTCCTATCTGTTAATGACATTTTCCAACTGTAAATTCAAAGAAAAGCTATCACTCATTTAAGAGGCTAGGGATCAGACCCCAGTAATTTTAGCATTATTGTTCATTCCTTCCTTCTGAAACAGAAATCTCTGCATGCACTGTCCCATCTGTCACTTCTAGTGTGCATCTCTGTATGATGACTTCTCTTTGCTGTTTCTTGTATGATAAATAGCTTTCATTAATAAACATCTTATTCGATGGAAACATAGTTAACTTTATGTTAAACACACACTTTTGGAATTAATTTTGAACACTGTCTTCAGAGGCAGCACGACCCATTTCCAACTTGTTGTACTTAGGAAAAATTCCAAGTGATATAAGGAGGTTAAGTTCTGGTAATCTAGGATAAAATTATTTACTTGGTTTTGGACTTTTCATGACTTTTTATTTGTTGTATTCAATTGACACATAGACTAAAAGTATCTTTTAAAAAAAAAAAAACCCAAATTACAACATAAATAAACCTCAATATACTGTCATGTAAAATTTCAGCAGCTTTTTTAGATGATTAGGATAAAATTTATAGATCCTCTGTAAGTTTACATGTTTGCTATGCAATGAGCAAATTTATTGAAAGTACACAAAAATATTCTGAGCTGTGATGAGATCCTGTCTTCGCATGGTTCAGATTACATATGGTATTACAAACAAAAGAGCAAGTGGAAAGAAAAACAAATATTTAGGAATGAGGGTTTTTAATGGTTAAAGGGAATATTTGAAGATAGAATTTTTTAACGACTCATATTTAGCTGTATATCCAAAGCGTATGTTAAACAAATTAACATATACCTTTCCAGAAATTTTTTCATTATGATGAAATTTTTATTATATACAAATGAACCCTATGTAAATAATGTAACTTTTATGAATGATAGACATTAAATATTTCATTTACATGTATTCTCAGAATTTTGAATGTTTTCTTAAATGCTTTCACTTCCTGAATACTAAATATGAAAAAAAAATTTAAAAAGAGAGAGCAACTTACTAGTAAAAAAAAAAAAGACAAGCAGTGCACCGTGACAAGTAGACTATTTTGCGTGATGATGAAACATGTTCCTTTCGTCAGTAACTTGAATGTTTATGCCTCATTGAAACCTCATCCACAGCTAGAGTAACTTAAACAGATTTTCCGATACATTTCCAGCCAGTTTATTCCAATCCTTGTCCTCCCACTTTCCTTCTTTCCCGTGCTGTCACCCATGGCAGTTTCGTTTAGAAATATTTTGGAACCTCGCCTGGTTTTACAGACCTTTAAATATTTGTCTGGAATGTGAAATGCGGGAAGAGACCACAGAGGGAAAGAACAGAGCTGAAATCAGGCGTCTGAAAAAAAAATAATGCAAATTTGAAACAGGCACATTTTTAAAGAGGAAAAGAAAGGAGCGTTAATTACGCGAGTGGGAAGAGAAAGAAGCACGGGATGCCGAATCCGAAGGGCCGTGGTGCTTTCCCGTGATGGACAGCGGGCTCTGAGTCTGCAGGACCGCGCCCTCGCTCGTGTGGGAGAGAAGGACGTGGACCTCTTGGCCGGGGGCAGGGCACTACGGTTTTGTAGCTTCTACCTCCCAGATGTCTGGGTTGGCTGAATTCTTGCAAATTGATCTTGGGCAAAAAAAAAAAAAACCTTCGCTGAGAGTCAGCAGCTGTCGACTTAGGTGAGTTACCACCTTCAGGCTGACTTGCAGAGTGGGTGGGTTCTTTTTTTTTTTTTTTTTTAATATATACCTCAAATAAGGACATGACTCCACAGTAAAGGACCCAGAGCAAACACTTTAAAAAACCTTGGTGATGTTTCATCACGTACAAAATAGATAACTTTATTTAATAAACCCTGTGGAATCCACTGCATGCTATTTTATAACAATCTTTGGACGCCTAGCATTTTAAAAGCCACACAGAAATAGCATCTTGTTTCTGTTGCAGTGTGCCTGCCACAGCATCATGGGGAGAAGTGTTACAAGTGGGAAACTCTGATGAACAAGAAATATATATATAATCTGTGTGTGTATAACTGAATCACTTTGGTGTACAGCAGAAATTAACACTGTAAATCAACTATACTTCAATAAAAATTGTTAAAAGAAGTGGGAAATTCGGGAATGGAAATTTGGAGTCATGTCATCCTAGGCTCTTATCAGAATCCTAGGAATAAGATTGTTATAAAAATAAATGTAAAGAACTAATTTTGTATGCAGTTTTGCTATTTAATTTTCAACTGTTATAAACAAAGCTAGCTTTACTTGTAGAGAGTTGTGTACCAAGGGATCCAAAATATTTTATGGTCTCTAGACACCAGGGTTAAATGAGGACACTAGGACTTAGTCCAAATTGCAGAAATGGCATTGTGTTTGCTTTGAAACCATACAGCTATATATAGCTATATAGATAAACTCTGCATTGGCCTTTTGGATCTATTTTATACATTTAGTAATTGGGAACCAACTCTGAATACTCAAATAAATAAAACCCTTCTGATATAAAGCCACAGTCCTTTGCTTTATAGTCAATCTCAAAATTAGGGAGTTATTTTCTTTACAGTGCAACACTGATTTAAAAATATTTTTATAACACTTATTTTGCCCATGTAATTTTTTTCAGGATAATACTACCATCTACCATATTCTCAAAATACATTATAACTCTTAAGTTAACATATTATTTTGAATGCCTTCTGGAAGGATTTCCATCTCATTTTATCTGTTTCTATAGCCAGAAAATAAAAAAGTTTGGAACTGTGCATGGTACTTAAGGGAAAGCCTGTGAATAAATATGATGTAAGTAGCAATATAGTCACCACAACTAAATTTCTTTTTAACTCTGTTTCAAAATAGATATTTTTAATCTAACATCACTCTTCACTCCCAATATTCCTTTTTGAATATTAATATAGTAAACTCTCCTGTATCATGCATCACATTAATGAGTTTTTCTTCCCTTGGGTTATTAACTTTTGCTTCTTTGCACTACTTTTATCTTACGCTGAAATGATAAAAAGCAGGCGAGAATAAAGATCCAGGTATTAGCCATATGTAGAAAGTTCCTGGTGTGTATCTCTGTGAATTTTTCCTCATCCATTAGAATTTTCAAGAATGATATTTTTTTCCCTTTGGAACATCATGTTTACATCTTGCATGATCTTATAAATTAATCTGAAGAGTTAACTGGATACCTTTTATGGTTATTTGAAAATAAAATTTGCTACAGATATGCTCCAGTCTCCATTGCCTCCTATTATGCATGAATGTATTAATTTTCTCTGTGCTTTCCCATTGAACCAGAAAATATTAACCTCGAAGGACATTTAAATTGTTATTTATGATAAATATACAAAGATGAAGGAATCGAAAGGTAAGGTTGCCTTTCCTTAATCATTCCCTTTCTGCTTCCTTTCTTTTTCAGAAGCAACAAAAATCATGAAGGGATATCTGCCTTAACTTTGACATTCAAGGGTTTTGACAGCTTGCATCACTTAAAATTATATTTATTATTCAGTAAACTTTAATTCTGTGGAATAAGTGCCCTTTATGAAATGTGATTTTTGAAAAGTGCTAAGACATTTCACCATCTCAAGCAGCTGAAACTGTTTGAATTCTACAAACCGTTTTTTTTTTTCCCCAGAAAAAAAGTATAGTGGAAATTATTTTAAATGTAATATTTGTAGCATTTTACCAGCTTGACCTGGATGCTGTACAGGAATTTTAAAGAGCTATAAAAAACGTCCAGAATGTTATGATGTAAATAATTAAGTGATGATATTTTACTGTAATATAAATGGAGAGAGTTTATTTTAGATACAGTTACACAGGCGTTTTGTCATTTCAGTGCAGGTCTGAGTTACTCTTGGCTGTTTTAAAGACAGGGAGATCTATTTCCGAGGGCTCTAAGAGAATTCTGGATTCAATTTTCCTCGAGCATCGTGAGCCTGTGTGTGCATGTTGTGCGTTTCCTTCCTAACACCCATGAAAAGACATACATTTTTAAGAAAAAAGGTTTATCTGTTTTAAACCAATTTTAAATTAAAAGCAAAACAAAAAGGCAAAATAACAGCAACTTTTCTTAAGTTGGAAATGTTGTGAAAGGTCCATTTTTTGTCGTCCTCACATGAAGCCTCACTCCTGACAGCTCCGTGTGGATGCTGCTGCTCTTTCTGGATTCTCTGCAAGTTACTGTCTTCGCTGAGTGTGGCCGTAACTTCACTTTTTATTGGGATTACATTGCTGGGTTGGACTTTTCTATTCAACACAGTGTGACCAAGGCTTATATTTCAACACAAACAAAACAAAAAAAGGCCATTTTTGTTGGAGTGTATAGTTTAACTTGCTGCCTCTATTAAAAGGGGCATGTTAGAAAGGAAAAATTCAGAAAAGACATTTTGGTCCAAGCTGAGCTGTGTTCGTGTGTTAAGGTGGCTGGAGCTCAAAGCATTCGTTAGGGATCGTGAGGATCGCTAGTAGCACATGAGCACACAGGCTGGTGTTCTAAATATGCACATTATGTAACAAGGCAGCTAGATGCTGAGGCTTACCCAGAGGGATTTCACCATGGAGGCAACTCCCATAGCCCGAACTGGTGATGTTTAGTTGCCAAGTCGTGTCTGACTCTCTGTGATACCACGGACTGTAGCCCACCAGGCTCCTCTGTCCATGGGATTTCCCAGGCAAGAATCCTGGGGTGGGTTGCCACTTCCTTCTCCAGGGGATCTTCCCAACTCAGGGATCCATCCTGTGTCTCCTGCATTGACAGACAGGTTCTTTACACTGAACCACCAGGGAAGCCTCACAGCCTAAACACCTAACTGTTAAGTATTAGATTAGGAAACATTTGGTATCAACTCTGGCGTTCTGCTTTTCTAGAGTACCTTGCATTGAAACATTTCACCAATAAAAATGATCACCATGGGCTTTGCTTTAGTTTTAGTTTTGCCTTGGATATTCGTGTAAACTCATGGAATCCCTGTGTAGATTGGAAAGAACCTTAGTAAATTGGTTGAAATCCTATCCACGCCCATCTCTTTTCCTTTTGCGGTGGAAATAGAAAACACAAACACCTGTCTCTAGTTCAGAGGCTGTTGTGGGCTTCCCTCAGGAAAACATGGATAGCCAGAGTTCCAATTTAACCTCTGCAGGCATGTGTGCTCAGTCGCTAAGTTGTGTCCAACTCTTTGTGACGCCCCCCATGGACTGCAGACCACCAGGCTTCTCTGTCCCTGGGATTTCCCAGGCAAGGATCCTGGAGTAGGTTGCCATTTCCTTCAGGGGATCTTCCCGACCCAGGGATTGAACCCATGTCTCCTGCATCTCCTGCGTTAGCAGGCAGATTCTCTACCACTGAGCCACCTGGGGAGCCCTTAACTTCTGCAGATTTACTTTTTTTTTTAAAGCAATGCCGAAACCAAGTCTGTGAAGCAGTACATCCGCTACTGATACAGCTTATTTAAAGCTGCCTCTTTGTGAGTGCTATGTAGGTTCCATTTAGAAAGATGAGAACAGAAGACCGGGGTTATCACTGCCCGGAATTTTCTATGACTGTCTACAGCTTCCATTCAGCTTATCCACTGCTCACCTGTGTCCCTGTAAAATTCTCTTTCATCTCACAACTCTTCCCATCCCAACTCTGAAAGCATTTTCCTTCAAGTTAGCAGTTCTTTTTTTTTTGTATATAAAAATCTTGACATTCAAAGAAGATACTTTGGTTTTAACTGGTTATATTTCCCCTGCATTCACATTGGCTTTGGTGCCAGATTCTATACCCCTGAAGACTTGCTCTTCTTTAACTTGACCACCAAGCACCAGGACCTCGCCTCAGGCAGCCCACCTGCCCTGCCGGCTCACGGCCGTCCGCTCACCGTCCAGCTGGGGGCCCGCTCTGGCTGGCTGTGTGTGCCGCCCTGAAAACAGCCTCTTTCTTAGCGTTCGCTCTCTTCTAGTGATGACTCCAAATACATTTCTTGGGAATCTTCCCCTGATGGTTTTGTCAGTGGAGATGCAGCAGGAACAAAATTGAACATATTTTTCCCTCTGCTGCACACTTTATTTCTAGGCTTGGTTATTTCTGCTCACAATTTTACTCTTCCCCCATTTCCCAGACTGGGAATGACCCAGTTATCAGTTTTTCTCCATTGCCTTCTCTTTTACAAAAATAATCATTTTGTATCATTCTGTTACCAAACCTTACTGATGCTATCTTTATCTTATATCTCTAATCAGCCCTCTTGACTCACCTTTTATTATTATTATTCTTTTGGCCACGACTCCATCCCTGTACGCCCTGGAACTTGTGGGGAACACACTAGAACTATCTTGTGGGGAGGTATTCTCTGCAGAAGCCGTGAGTTGTTCCAGATATTGTTTGCTTGTCCCATCTCTGCACTCTGACCCCCTATTACAGTAGACCCAATGGTCAGCAATTTTAAAAAGATTTTATTTAAACTGGAAGATTTTATTTTTTGGGGGCTCCAAAATCACTGCAGGTGGTGACTGCAGTCATGAAATCAAAAGACACTTGCTCCTTGGAAGAAAAGCTGTGACAAACCTAGTCAGTGTATTAAAAAGTAGAGACATCACTTTGCTGACAAAGGTCCATATAGTCAAAGCTATGGTTTTCCCAGAAGTCATGCACAGATGTGAGTGTTGAACCATAAAGAAGGCAAAGTGCCCAAGAATTGATGCCTTCGAACTGTGATGCTGGAGAAGACTCTTGAGAGTCCCTCGGACGGCAAGGAGATCAAACCAATCAATCCTAAAGGAAATTAACCCTCAATATGCATTGGAAGGACTGATGCTGAAGCTCCAATACTTTGGCCACCTGAAGCAAGGAGCTGACTCATTGAAAAAGACCCTGATGATCAGAAAGATTGAGTGCAGGAGAGGGGACAACAGAGGATGAGATGGTTGGCTAGCATCGCTGACTCAATGGACATGAGTTTGAGCAAACTCTGGGAGTTGGTGATGGACAGGGAGGCCTGGTGTGCTGCAGTCCATGGAGTTGCAAAGAGTCAGACATGACTGAGTAAGTGAACGACAACCAATATTTAAACTAATTATATGACATAGGGGCCTTCCCTGGTGGCACAGACGATAAAGAATCTGCCTACAATGCAGAAAACCTGGGTTGGATCCCTGGGTTGGGAAGATCCCCTGGATAAGGAAATGGCAACCCACTCCAGTGTTCTTGCCTGAAGAATTCCATGGACAGAGGAGCCTGGTGGGCTACTGTCCATGGGGTTGCAAAGAGTCAGACACGATTGAGTGACTTTTACTCATATGACATAACTTTATCACTAACATAGACGCCTATGATCTAGAAGATAATGACTCTTCTTTGTGGGGATTTAAAAAGAGCCTGGTTGGGACTTCCCTGGTGATCCAGTGGCTAAGACTCCACACTTCCACTGCTGGAAGGCAGGGGACACAGGTTCAGTCCCTGATCTGTGAACTATATCCTGCATGTGGTGTGGGTCAGCCAATAAATAAGTAAATAGATAATAAAAGAAGTATGGCTGTCACGCATTTGAACGGCTGGAGGAGGGCTTTCACGGCCATGGATAAATAGAAGAGAATATACCTCTCCTCAAATAATTACTCTGATGTGGCAAAGATGTTAAATGTTAACTTCAGGTCAAAACAAATGGTACACACAACAGAAGAAATGCGTGCTGCTTGAAATGCAAAATCTATCTCACATAAAATTTTGGCTTCTAGGCGGCTGTGCCCTCAGCCCTTAGGGACACTAGTGGGGGATTCTGAGAAGCTGTGGGGTTGATGGTCCCCAAGATTCTTTCTGGTTCCAATCACATGTGACAGATTTGCAAAGAAGCAGCATGGTGAATAGGCAGGCCCACCCAAGGTCACATTCTTCCTCTTGCACAGGGTTCTAGTCCAAGCTCTTAAGCTCTTATTTGCTAACTTTCCTCATCTACAATCACAGCTCTGTGAGGTTCCCCGCTGCCCCCCCACCCAGTCTCTCTCCACTTAAAATCTTTTCTATCTGTTACAAGGGCAATCTTTCCAAACATTATCTTTCAGCTGTACCTTCTTTCTAGGAAACTAATGAGTTCCCAGTATAGATATGATTAAGTATAAATCGCTCTCTGAAACAGCCAAGCTTCCCCATACTAAGAATTTGTCTTACTTTTCACTTTTTTCCCCCCAACACGAACCCTTCACTGTCTGTAGCACAGGCTGTATTCTGTCATGTTTTTGCCCACAGTCCCTTCTTTAATTATAAAACATTTCTCATTACTTCTTATCTGCCTACATCTTATAAATTCTTTTTTTTTTCCCCTGTCCTTTGGGCATATATAATACTAATCAAGAAAAAATTTCAGAAGAAAGAAAATCACCTACCGACCTATGGTGACTCAGATGGTAAGGAATCTGCCTGCGATGCAGAAGACCTGGGTTTGACCCCCGTGTTGGGAAGATCCCCTGGAGGAGGGCATGGCAACCCACTCCAGTGCTCTTGCCTGGGGTGCTCCATCCACAGAGGAGCCTGGCTACAGTCCCCCCAGGGCTACAGTCCCTGGGGTCACAGAGGTTTGGACACAACTGAGTGACTAACGCTGTCACCAGCCTCAAACAATCACATAACATCTCTCTCTATATTTTCCAAGTTCTTTTCCAGTTTTGATATTTTGTTAAATCTCATCACATGGTAAGCTGGGGCATGAAAAGCATTCAATAAATGGCAGTTTATTTGAACCTCAGAATGATCATTTCTTTGTTATTCTAATTCTATCCCCATGAAAATTGCCTTCATTAATGCTTGTGATAAGCCAAGTCTTCCTTCCAGATCCCCCATAACTCTCACTGCCCACATCCTCAACATGAATATTTTTGTCTTGAAGGATGTGTTACTTCCTCTTTCTCAAACATTATGTTCTTCTTAAGAAGGTGGATGGTGTCTTATATGTCTATTGCCTTTGCATTCTTTTTGTGTAGTCCCTCAGTCGTCTGACTCTTTGTGACCCCAAGGACTTCAGTGCACCAGGCCTCCCTGTCCTTCACTGTCTCTGGGAATTTAGTCAAACACATGTCCATGGAGTCGGTAAGGCCATCCAACCATCTCATCCTCTGTCATCCCCTTCTCTTCCCACCTTCAATCATTTCCAGCATCAGGGTCTTTTCAAATGAGTCCGCTCTTTGCATTAGGTGGCCAAAGTATTGGAGTTTCAACCTCAGTATCAGTCCTTCCAATGAATATTCAGGACTGATTTCCTTTAGGATGGACTAGTTGGATCTCCATGCAGTCCAAGGGATTCTCAAGAGTCTTCTCCAACACCACAGTTCAAAAGCATCAATTCCTTGGCACTCTGCCTTCTTTATGGTCCAATTCTCACATCTGTACCTGACTACTGGAAAAACCATAGCTTTGACTATATAGACCTTTGTCAACAAAGTGATGTCTCTGCTTTTTAATATGCTGTCTAGGTTTGTCATAGCTCTTCTTCCTTGGCATAGGTGCTAGGAAAATAGTAGCTGTTCAATAAGCATTTTAACAACTAAGTTGAGAAGCGATACTTCTCTCATGGATCAGTGGATAGAATTGGCTGAAGAAGACAGTGACCTGAATTCTGAGCTTTCATTCTGGAGAATTACTGCTGGCACTTAGAATTCTCCAAGATGTCAGGCAGGGAAAAGGCAACAGATACTTTTCCAGCAGGTCTTATCTGAGTCTTACTTTCCTTCTCTGAGACCAGTAAATGCTTCTTGGAGTTAACCTCTCCAGGATGGAGGGCATACAACACCAATGGTCACTGTAGATTTCTCATAAGGAGAGAATCCCAGAGACCAGTCTTGGCATCCTCATGGGTAACACAGGAGCTCCTGGCCTTGAATCTTTGGGTTACATCACTGCAGTAGTTCTTTCCATTTTGTTAAGCCCGCCGGGGTCCTCTGTCCATGGGATTCTCCAGGCAAGGATACTGGAGTGGGTTGCCCTTCCTTTCTCCAGGGGTCTTTCCAACCCAGGGATCGAACTCAGGTTTCCTGCATTTCAGGCAGATTCTTTACCATCTGAGCCACCAGGGAAGCCCCAGTCTGAACATCAAAAGACTATTGTTAATGAAAGGAAGACAGCTATCCCAAGTTAAGGAATTTGGTGCTTTTCCGTGAATGGGAAGATGCAAGAGTCTGGGCCCACTGACTCATTCCTTTCAGAAGCCCCTCAGCTCTCCTTGGCCAGGACTGGCTTTGTTCTCATCCTGAGCTCCCTTGGGGCTCACGGAAGGCAGTGGCTGCAGCCTGATGGCTGGTCCTCTCGGTCCTGAGTGCCCCAGGGCTCACCAGCTCACTGTCCATGGCGGCTGCAATCTCTGTTGACTGCGAAACCCTTGTTTACTGATATGGCAGGAAACATTCCATTTCTTAGTAGCAGCGAGACTTAATGACCATCCCATGAACACTGAAGTAAGAGGTTGTGAAGCATTTCTTTCTTTTCTGTTTTGAGACAGGTGAACTTTTCAAGTACGATCAGATTTGCAGATGTTTCAGGTCAGTCGCTCTCAAATTCATCTTTTACAGAGAGCCTTGCTTGGGGAATTTTTTACAGAACTGAATACATGAAACAGATGAAAACAGACTGTGCTGGTGGAGAAAAGAAGGGGTGTGGGAGGCCGTGGCCCCTCCGACCTGTGCTGTGGGCCTAGGGTCTTCAGGTGCCTATTCTAAAACAGCAAGGTTTTGGAACCAGTCCAGCGGTCCTGTTAAAAGGTTTTGGTAAAAACGTGGAGGAGCACTCAGGTGAACCTCTGGTGGCCGTCGTTGGGAGCGGAAGAATGTAAAAGTGGTGAACGGAGCTGGGACCTGGGTGAACTGCTCCAGCGGTCTCGATCTTGGTCTTATCATAGATGTAAAGAGAAGCTGCCCTAAACCATTGTTTCTAAAAGTCAGCTGATCCTCCACTTCACCTGGAGGGTTGGCTAGAAGGGGTTCTTGCCCCGCCCCTACTCCCTGGAAGAGTTCTAAAATCTGTTGTTTCATAATTGTGCTCCAGGTGGCCGGGTGAGTTTGGGAAAAGACTGGCTTCAGTCTTTTCTGCCACAGCTTCCAACATCAAACTTTTTCAGGATTCCACTCGCTTCCTCTATTTCTTCCACAGGTCACTTTGCGACAGGGATGTTTCTTTAGATTGGTAAGAGTCTAGCAACTCTGAAAAAGCAGGAATTTAAACCCAGGGGAGTAATGACAATTATATAAAAATGTTTCACCCCCAGAAAACATGTACAAATAGCAGTCAGGAATCTTTGAGAAAATAGCAAAGATTTTGTGCTCTGAGTTCAGTAAGCTAGTAAAGTGTTTCTCAATATCTTTTGGGGGTGAAAAGTGTACTGATTACAAGGTATGTATTTCTGCATCACCCGAGGTTTGTCAGTCTGGGAGCATAGAGGCCTCCCATGACTTCAGTCACCCCAGTCTCAGTGTGAGCCACTTCGTGCTCCTCTCCACTCGTCCCTGGGGGTGTCTCAGACACGCTCGTGTGCCCGCCTGGCAGGTCCATGAAGGAGGTGCCCTCACATCCCCCTCCCCAGCCCTGGTTTCCCCAGGTATCTTCCAAACAAGAGCATCCTTCTGAGAATTGGACATTTGCTCCCAAGATGCTGTTTCTCAAGACTCCTAAGGAAGGTGCACGCCTCTGCTGACCCCTAGCTGCTCTGTCTCCTGGGGTGGGAGCAGGGCTGTGGTCTGAGTCCTCCGTCAACTTTTGCTTGGGGACCTCCTGTCCCTAGACCTTGCTGCCTGCCCCTGGGACTGATGAAGGGAGGGAGATCATTTCAACATCTTCCCCATGCAACCCTCAGATGTCCTCACCCGATCCTCCTTCCCCCTCCACCCCCAAACAGAAGTCCTCAGACAACCAACTCCTGCAGATACACTCATCTTAGGTCTGTCTGTTTTGCCAGACCTGATTTAACATATCTGAATCACCATGTGGGCTCAAGGTTGGACGGAGCTGCACGGGTTGGGAATTGGTTTGAAAACTCAATCCCAGAGAGCGTCAATTAATGAATTAATACCCTTGAGGGAGGTGCCTGGGTCTTGTTCACGGACTCTGTTGTCTTCAGCATTTTTTTTTCTTTTTTGTCTTCAGCATTTTTATTACTGAATTAGGACAGAGCTGTCAAGCTGGTCACATCTGCAGATGGTGCGAAGCTGGGAGGGATAGAAAAATACAATGGATGGCAAAGGCAGAACGGAAAAGATGCCAAGAGGCTGGGAGGCTGATGGGAACCTAAGAGAGAAAATTTAGGAGGAAGAACATGGAGACCCCTAACTCCACCTGCACAAATTTAAAGTGTTGTAGAGATCACTGCATGTATTTTACCATGAAATGCTTTCAAAACACAAGATATTACCAGAATTCTCATGTAAGAGAGTGAATCTGTTCTGGTTGAGGCTTGAGTGGAGGACCTGGAGACCCTGTACTCCTCCTCACCTCTCTCCATGGCTTCTGAAGAGGTTTTATAAAACATGATTTGAAAGCCCTTGGCTCTGGGGTGGTGGAGAGAGTGAGAGGAGAGATGGGGGAGGATGGTGCAGGGCTCTGAAAACAGCTGGATCAGTTTCAGTTCAAGGTAGATTCACTAGGAGCTCACAGTGTGATGTAGTCATTCCTGCAAACAGATGATTTTATCTGAGGATGGGTTAGTGGACCCAGAGTACTAAGACTAGGAACACGTGTCTTCTGGACAAACCATACTGGGATATGATGTTTTCACACTATTGTGATCATCTGGGAACTATAACTTAGCATCTTACTATTTTAGAAACATTCTGTCTCTGTTGGAAACTTGGCCAAGGAGGTCACATATGGTTGCACAGGCTGTGTGCGGAGCAAATCCAAGGACACCATTTTCAAAGACAATATTGATTATAGAAGGTTGTTCCTCTTCATTTTTTCTCATTTTTTCCTTCAGTTTCCTTGTCTTTCGGAACTCCAAGCTGCCTTCTTTTAAGGTCAAACATACACCAAAGCATATAGCTAGAAAATAATATAAATTTTTTAAAAAGATATTTGCTTCTCCAGGATTTAAAGAATTATAGTAGCACCAGAGTGTGTTGTTTTCTTGTCGGGGTGTGTGACGAGAGTAACACACAAGGCAATACAAACAGTCCGTACAATTAAGGTTTCCAGTGTTCTTTCCACAATCCGCAGTGGACTGTGACTTCCTCAAGCTAGAGGGTGGCTTCAGGGTTATCATGCGACTCAGCTCGACCTCCTTCCACACTCAGTCTCCTCTGCGTCCTCTTCTTAAAAACAGTGATCTGGACGGGGTGATCTCCGTGGTGGTTTCCACTTCAGTGCTTCACAATTCTATGGTCATTCCTCATCGGTGAAAGCTCGTCATTTAGAGATGGAGCTGATGACACCTAACACACGGGTTGCCATGTCACGTCCAACCCTGTGACTCCATGGACTGCAGCACGCCAGGCTTCGCTGGTCCTTCACTGGCTCCTGGAGTTTGCTCAGATTCATGTGCATTGAGTCAGTGATGCTACCTAACCGTCTCATCCTCTGTTGCCCTCTTCTCTTGCCTTCAATCTTTTCCAGCATCCTAACTCATTACGTGTGTGCTAAGTTGCTTCAGTCATTGTCTGCGACAATGGACTCTAGCCCGCCAGGCTCCTCTGTCCTTGGGGATTCTCCAGGCAAGAATATTGGAGTGGGTTGCCATGCCCTCCTCCAGGGGGTCTTCCCAACCCAGGGATCAAACGCAGGTCTCTTATGTCTCCTGCATTGGTAGGTGGGTGGGTTCTTTACTACTAGCGCCCCCTGGGAGGCCCCAACACATTATATTATCATTAAATCTATCCGTTTCACTCAGAGTCAAACAACCTCCCTGGAGGAGATTCCAAAACAATGGTTCTCAAAGTATGGTGCCAGGAACACTGTCGGGTAGGGGCTCCTTAGATGCTTCCAGGGTTTCTGCAAGGTCAAAACTCTTTGCATAATTATACTAAGATGTAACTTGCCATTTCAACTCTGACTCTCTCATGAGTGTACAGAGTGTGAGAAGTCTGTGGTAAGGTTTTCAGATCCCATGTTGCAACTAACCTTTAAGAAGCTACCATTGTCAAGTTCGGGGGTGGGATCAAAGGAGGCTATCTAAAATGATCTGAAAGGCTAATAGCCCTCTCTTTCCCACTTACATTTCCTAACCAGCTCAAACGTTCTTCACGTACTGCAACCAAAACAACATGTTGTAACAGATTGAAAACAGAAGCACAAGTGAGACTCAGTTTTAATTTCTAATATAACAATATTTATTATCTAATAAATATTGATATAAGCCTGCTAAAAGCAAGGATCTTAGGAGTCCTTCATCAATATTGAGTGTGACCGGGTTGAGTGTGACAGGATCTTTTCCAATGAGTTGTCTCTTCATGTCAGGTGGTCAAAGTATGGGAGCCTCAGCTTCAGCATCAGTCCTTCCAAGGAATATTCAGAGTTGATTTCCTTTAGGATAGACTCATTTGATCTTCTTGCTGTCCAAGGGACTCTTAAGAGTCTTCTCCAGCACTGTAATTCAAAAGCATCAGTTAAGTGCTCAGTCTTCTTTATGATCCAGCTCTCACATCCTTACATGACGACTGGAAAAACCATAGCTTTGACTATATGGACCTCTGTTGGCAAAGTGATGTCTCGGCTTTTTAATATGCTGTCTAGGTTTGTGATGGTTTTCCTTCTGTACTGTAATAGGTTTATAATACTTTCACACAAAAATACATAAGAAACAAACACAAAAAATAAATACTTTTAATCTTACAGTACAGTATCCTGAAAAGTACAGTATTAAGTACAGAGGCTGGCACACAGGGCCTGGCATTGAGTGAACAGGCAAGAAGAGTTTCTGACCGGAGGAGGAGAGGAGGTGGGAGATGGTAGAGCTGAAGGATCATCAATAATAGGAAATGGAGAGCGAGCTGCAATTTCTTTGAAATTTTGCAACTGGAAGGTTTGTGTGTTGGGAACTTAGTGTACTCATAAGAACCTCATTAGTTGGATATTTCTCTCTCTCCCTCTTTTTCTCTGTCTCCCTCTCAAAAATAAGCCTTCTGCTTGGGTATTCACAGTGCAGGAATCAAAGGAAAAGGGTAGGAGACCTGTGTAGACAAGCAACTCATATTTCTGTACTTTGGTGTAACTTCCTCATGAATTTTCAGATGGCCCCTGGCCTGTTGAGTTTCCCATCTCTCCCCCTCCCACTTAAAAGCAAACCTTTTCCAGGGCATAGTCCTGCTTTTCTCTCACTCAGTGTGACGATACACATCACCACGATGAAGCAGATCAAGCAAGGCTGGTTTCAGCCTCTGCTGGACGCAGGCAGTGTTGGAAGGGTCACAGTGGTCCTTTCATTCCCAATCAGGTCACCAGTCGTGAGATCCTAGAACCTTCCCCAGGGTCAGCCCTGGATGCTAGAGTCAAGCTCACTGCAATTTCGGCTCATCAGATGGAGCACAGGGAGAGGGGAGGCGACAGCCCACATGCCAACGGCTAGATGAGGGCTGCCTTCAAGCAAGCTTAGAAGACCAAGCATGGGTTATGATGACACACGTCCTATGGAACATGGCCTGGCTGCGGTTGTTTTCATATGTGAGTTTCCAAGGCACCGAGTATGAAATATTCATGAAGTAGAATTTTTCCATTATTCATTCACTCATTTACACGCTTTTGCTAACAATCTCAGTTCTCTCACTCCATCTTTTCATCACATTTGAATGACCAAAAGTCAGACTTGGATGAGCCTCTATTTTTTTCCTCAACTGAAGTCAAACAGCTGAGCTCTTCTGGAGAGATCTGCACAATAGGTCAGATGGATGTTGTGAGAAAGTCACAATATGAGCCTCAAGATTCCCTGGCCATCCAAGAATTCCTGTGATCAATTTTTCCCCACCCTTGGCAACAACTCCTCAGATCTACTCTGTTCTTGTCAAATCGCTACCACCACCTGTATCTGTTCTCTGTAACTGTGAATCTACTTATTTTTCTGTTATATCCGCTAGTTGCTGTATTTTTAGATTCCACGTATAAGCAATATCATACAATATTTGTCTTTCTCTGTCTGACTTAAAAGACTTAGCATGATGCCCTCCATTAACAGTTCATCCATGTTGCTGCAAACGTCGAAATTCTCCTCTTTGTTACGGCTGAGTCATATCCCACTGTGTGTGTGTGTGCCACTGGCTGCTTTATCCATTCGCCAGCTGATGGACATTTAGATTGTTTCTGTCTTGGCTTTTGTAAACAGGTCTGCTATGAACACTGGGGAACATATATATTTTTAAATTAGTGTTTTCTTTCTTTTTTTTTTTTTTTGATGAATACCAAGGAGTGGGATCCCTGGATCATATGCTGGTTCTATTTTCAGTTTTTTTTGAAGAAGCTCCATACTGTTCTCCAAGTGGCTACACCAATTTACATTCCCAGCAACAGTGCACAAGGGTTCCCTTTTCTCCACACCTTTCCCAACATTTCTTTTTAAACGCTTAGTTTTATCTCCCATAGCCAATTCTTCATCACATTCTGTCAGCTTTTACTCCGGAGTATTTGTCAAATCCATGCCTCCCTTCGCCAGCTCTGTGGTCGGAGCATGCCTCCCCCAGGTCTGAGGCTCTGTCTGCTCTCTTCACTCACTTTCCGAGCTGTGTGACCTGCTCAACACCAACCCTCCCCGCCCCTCCTCCTGCTCGGAACCTTTCTTAAATTGCTCTCCATCATTTCAGAAAAAAAAGGCCCGTTTCTGGTTGAATAATTCGGGACGGAAGGCCCGCCTCTCGCTGTGCGCCCTCTGACCCTGCGCTCCAGCCTCGCGGGCCGCGGTCTCCTCTGAGCTGGGCCTTTGCACGTGCTGTGCCCTCCGCCCGAGTGTGCCTCAGCCTCTCCAACACACGCTCATCCTTCCTCTTGAGCCCGAGCGACGCTTTCTCCGAAGCACGCCTCTGACAAGATCAATTCTCCGCCACAAGGCTCCACAGCGTCACCTAACTTTCCTTCCCACAGCTGCTGACAGCTGCCACTGTACATTTATTTGTGAGATTACTTAATTAACTCCAATCTCCCTAACTTGCCTGCACACTCAGGAGGCCGGGGACATTTCTCCTCTCACGCTGTATGCCCAGCATCGCACCTGGCATGTGCTAGACACCCTATAAATATTTATGGAACGAATGTGGGTCGAATAAATAACAGGAAGTTGAGGGCACAGTATTAGATGCTCCAGGGCTCTGGTTCTTCAACTTCAGCGTCAGAATAACCTGGAGGCTCGTTAAAGCCCAGCTTGCTGGGCCCCAATTCCTGAATTTTTGATTCAGGAGGTCTTGGGTGTCACGGAAGAATTTACATTTCTGACAAATTCCAAGGTGATGCTGATGTTGCTGGACCCAGGGACCACAGTTGGAGGACATCGCTCCAGGGAATAGAATACATGATTGTGAGATGGTCAACTGTCTTCCAGAAATTGATAATAATTTTGTTCAGCTGCATATAGTAGATAAGAGACATTTGATGTAAAAAATAGACTTAAAAAAATTGTGGATGCTAGAACCGGAAAAGACATGCCATGATCTGTTATCTTTTGTCAATATCAGTAACTGGTTGCTATGCCAATTTTAGGGCCAGTAATTGCTGTTGGTAATTGCTGTTGGTATCTGGCTGAGATGATCTTGGAAACAGTTCATGGGATTTAAAGTAAGCCTTAAGGGGAATTCTTAAGGCTTCCCTGGTGGCTCAGACAGTAAAGCGTCTGCCTGCAATGTGGGAGACCTGGGTTTGATCCCTGGATCAGGAAGATCCCCTGGAGATGGAAATGGCACCCCACTCCAGTACCCTTGCCTGGAAAATCCCATGCACAGAGGAGCCTGGTAGGTTATAGTCCATGGGGTCACAAAGGGTTGGACATGACTGAGCAACTTCACTTTCCTTCCCTTTTAAGGGGATTCAAGAAGGGTTGAGGGGTTGAATTTTCAAGATGGAGTAGGATGAAAAAATATATGAAAGAGGGACAGATAGAGCAATATGTCAGGAGATTAAGTCAACTTAACTGGAATCCAGGTTCATATAAAAGAAGAATATAAAAGTAAACAGGAAATGAAGGGAATGCACCTGAGTATAAGTGAGAGTTGGCTGGGAACACTTCTCTTGTGTGGGGCCAGGTTGTACCTATTTTGCTTTTTCATCCACTGTTTATTACCCGCCTCATTTATAGGGGGATAATGGTCCCAGGAAAAGCCAAAGGCGCCTCCTGTAAGGCACCGGGTACTGGGAATTAGTATCTGCTCCATTTCTGCCGCTACTGTCTCTAGTAAGAGGTTGGTAGAAATGGTAGGACCACGAAGGCCAAACCTTTTTAAGGCTTGGTTTTTAGGTGATAAAAGCAGGTCTTGGTACATGTTCTTCACAGCCCATTAAGACTCTACTTTTTTATTCAAGGTGCTAAAAACATCACTATCGTCTGCACGGACTGTACAGCCACGGTTGAATCAAGCCATTTTCAGAGATGATTTGCAAAGTGCTCAGGGCCACAGCAGACAGACAGTGCCTTGCTCAGGACACAAGGACTGAAGAAAGGAAGGCGCCTTGAGAAGTGACATGGTGCCCCTCACATAAGCGGGAGGCAGAGTCTCAGCAGCCCACTGTCACCAAGGGCTTGAGAAACACAGCTACTGGGCTTGGGTACCGGGGAAACTCCTGCTTTTAGAATACAGCCCTTCATAAATATGATACTTTCCAGTATCACAAAACATAAAATTTTGCATCACTCCCTTTGCGTCATGAACACTCAACATGAAATTGAATTAAAGAAGGCTCGAGTTCTTTCACGTGACTAGATAATTTTAGGCATGTTTTAGTTCACGTGTTCATACTGTAAACCTTGTGCTCTGAAATTTGTCAAAGGTTTTATATCCATTCCAGTAAGTGAGGTAGGGGGAGTCTTTTTTTTCTTCCCCAAAAGACCTCAAAACCTCCATGGCCCATTCTCAAGGGTGAAAGCAATATTTAAGGAAGAATCCTGCTCTCCTATGCATCTATTCAACAAGACAACGGCTTGTCTGCTGTGTAAATTCCTTCTGGGTACCGATAATTTTGTCCCGATTTTGGAAGGAGTATACAAGGAGAGGCCTTCATTCTTACCAGAACTCAGTCCTTTTCTGTCTTTTTTCCCCTTCAATGAGATAGATGTCTCAGAGTGGGGGAGGAGTACCTTTTCCTCCCTGGTTAGCAAGAAGGGCTATTGTAGGATGCTCCTCTTCTCCTGGTCAGTATAGTTTTTTGTTTGTTTGTCTGTTTTTGAAATTTGCATGGTATATTTGATCAAAATTCCCTGAGACTGAAAAAATCTGACCCTATTTTTATACACAGAAATGCCACCAACAGGCTTCACTTAGTCTGGGTTCCCCAGACAACCTCTGCGTTTCCGCAGCACGTACTGTGGGTGACACCTTCTGTGTCACTTCACTCTAGTGCGTCTTGTCCTGGTTTCGCAACTGTGTTCTGTGCAAATCCTGTCTCCTCTCTAAGATCACGAGCTTCTGGCACCGGGGACGGTGTCTCAGGTTTCTTTTGTGGTTGGCACGTCTGCGTCTGTGCCTGAGCAGAGCGAATGCTGGCAGATGGATTCACGGCGTCAGAAACGCCACTTGTATGTCTTGGACTGCTTAGCTATTACCAAGGAAGCAGATCGTGCGTGGAGCCTTGAAACTCAGTTGCCAGGCTGTGTGTTCATTTTGTTTTTGTGAATGAGATGTTGTGACAGATTGCAGTATTAAATAGGACCATAGTAGTCACGTCAGGAAGGAAAAGCATAATTATACCCATTTAAAAGGTATTGCATGTATGCAGGTCAGGAAGCAACAGTTAGAACTGGACATGGAACAACAGACTGGTTCCAAATAGGAAAAGGAGTACGTCAAGGCTGTATATTGTCACCCTGCTTATTTAACTTCTATGCAGAGTACATCATGAGAAACGCTGGACTGGAAGAAGCACAAGCTGGAATCAAGATTGCCGGGAGAAATATCAATAACCTCAGATATGCAGATGACACCACCCTTATGGCAGAAAGTGAAGAGGAACTCAAAAGCCTCTTGATGAAAGTAAAAGTGGAGAGTGAAAAAGTTGGCTTAAAGCTCAGCATTCAGAAAACGAAGATCATGGCATCCGGTCTCATCACTTCATGGGAAATAGATGGAGAAACAGTGGAAACAGTGTCAGACTTTATTTTTTGGGCTCCAAAATCACTGCAGATGGTGACTGCAGCCATGAAATTAAAAGATGCTTACTCCTTGGAAGGAAAGTTATGACCAACCTAGATAGCATATTGAAAAGCAGAGATATTACTTTGCCAACAAAGGTCCATCTAGTCAAGGCTATGGTTTTTCCTGTGGTCATGTATGGATGTGAGAGTTGGACTGTGAAGAAGGCTGAGCGCCGAAGAATTGATGCTTTTGAACTGCGGTTGGAGAAGACTCTTGAGAGTCCCTTGGACTGCAAGGAGATCCAACCAGTCCATTCTGAAGGAGATCAGCCCTGGGATTTCTTTGGAAGGAATGATGTTAAAGCTGAAACTCCAGTACTTTGGCCACCTCATGTGAAGACTTGACTTATTGGAAAAGACTCTGATGCTGGGAAGGATTGGAGGCAGAAGGAGAAGGGGATGACAGAGGATGAGATGGCTGTACGGCATCACTGACTCGATGGACGTGAGTCTGAGTGAACTCCGGGAGTTGGTGATGGACAGGGAGGCCTGGTGTGCCGTGGTTCATGGGGTCACAAAGAGTCGGACATGACTGAGCGACTGAACTGAACTGAACTAAAAGGTACTGCATGTGAGGACAAACAAAACGATATCCTAGGAAGTTTAGAATTAACAGATATACACGACTATATTTGAAACAGATAAACAACAAGGACCTACTCTGTAGCACGGGCTTCCCCGGTAGCTCAGCTGGTAAAGAGTTCACCTGCAATGCGGGAATCGAACCCAGTTCAATTGGGAAGATCCCCTGGAGGAGGGATAGGATACCCACTCTAGTATTCTTGCCTGGAGAATCCCGTGGACAGAGGAACCTGGCCTGCTACAGTCCATGCGGTTGCAGAGAGTTGGACACGACTGAGCGACTTAGCACAGCACTGTATGGCACTGGGAACAACAACAACAAAAAGGATATTCTAGGAATTGAATCCACATACACCCTGACTCATGAAGGAAAATGGAACTTGGTTTACTCTGTTCTAGGCTGAAAGGCAAGACAACCCAATATGGTCATGTCATAGATTGTTTATCCCTCTGAGTTCACATGTTGGAGCCCTAATCTCTGTGTAGCTGTCGTTGGAGACAGGGTGGCTAAGAAAGTATTGAGGGTCAAATGAGGTCTTCAGGGTGGGCCCTGGTGTAACAGGACTGGGTCCTCATGACAAGAGACAGCAGTGTGCTCTCTCTCTCTTCCTCACAGGCCACCCCGAGGACAGGCCTTGGGACGCTGTGGGGGAGGAGGCAGCCGCCTGCAGGAGGAGGGAGCCCTCACCTGGATCGACTCAGCCAGGACCTCCACGAAGAGCAGAGAGACACATTTCTGTTGTTGAGGTCACCAGGTTTATGGTGCTTTGTCACGGCAGCCTGAGCAGAGGAACACAGGCCCCGTGAGATCAGCACGACGGTCTGCTCTTTGCTCCAGTTGTTGCTGTTCAGTCGCTCGGTCGTGTCCAACTCTTTGTGACCCCATGGACTGCAGCACGCCAGGCCTCCCTGTCCTTCACTGTCTCCTGGAGCTTACTCAGACTCACATCCATTGAGTCGATGATGCCATCCAACCATCTCATCCTCTGTCATCCCCTTCTCCTCTTAGTCTTTCTCAGAATCAGGGGCTTTTCCAGTGAGTTGCTCCTCTCATCAGGTGGCCAAAGGATTACTTTGCTCCTCGTTCCTAACAATCAGCAGTCTCACCAGCCCAAAGGTGAGCTTCTAAGACTTTTCTCTATTACTGCTTTAAAGACAAGAAAAAGGGTACCACCCAAGACCTGAGTGCGGTGCCAATCAGGGAAGAGGCCTTATGTAACTCTCCTGTGAAGGGTTAGTCACTCAGTTGTGTCTGATTCTTTGTGATCCCACGGACTGTAGCCCATCAGGCTCCTCTGTCCATGGCAAGAATCCTGGAGTGGGTCGCCATGTCCCAGTCCAGGGGACCTGCCTGACCCAGGGGTCGAACCCATGTCTCCTATGTCGCAGGCAGATTCTTTACCACTGAGCCACCTGAGAAGCCTGAGACGTCCTGAGTGTGACTGAGTCACGGAAAAGAGCAGACAGAAATGGAGAACCAGGGGAGGTTCAGCCCACCAGAATCCTCTGTCCACGGGATTCTCCAGGCAAGAACACTGGAATGGGTTGCTGTGCCCTCCCTCCTCCAGGGCATCTTCCCCACCCCAGGACTGAACCCGACTCAGGTGTGGTGGTGGGTCCATGTCATGACCACGGCTGGTGGAGATTCTCTACTGATCACTTCAGTTTTCTCAGTGGGAAGGAGGCGAGGGGATCAGAAGGGAGAGAAAACGAGGAAGGTGGGGGTTGGAAGTTTGATGAAGAATGAGAGAGGAATCAGCCGGTTGGGAGAACAGAGAACCTGCAGGCTGGGGAAGGGTTGGAGGGTTGCCGACCAGAGGAAGGGCCCCCACAGAGGGAGGTCAAGGTGGTGGATGTAAACGGAGCCCAGCCTGGCTCAGCAGGTCATGAGCAGGTGCAGGCATGGGCTCAGCAGGAGCTGGAGCTTGGCCAGGGGAGCAAGGCGGGGTGTCGGGGGCTCCAGAGGGCGGGCTGGCCCAGGGAGCAGTGGCCACAGTGCACGTCAGAAGCTGAGCCCTTTTGGTGGAAGAGTGACGAGAAGGGGTGCCCAGGACCCTTGAAAAGACTCCGTGGATTGAGGTTCTCTCCGCCAGTGAAAAGTCAACGGAGTCCTGGTAGCAGAGGAAGTGAGCTGGTGGGGGAGGAGGAGGGGGCCAGAGAGAGAGGTTCTGAAAACGGAGACTGTGTCCGTCCTGTCCAGGATCCTCCAAACCTCATTTACAGGGAGGCCTCTGACCAACAGGGAGGATTCGTTAATTAATAGGAGTTGAAATAACATCTAAGAGTGCCCGGTGGCTGGGATTTCTCTTTGGGATTATTTCCACAGAGGGCAGCAAAGAAAGTGCGAATGTCTTCTGGGAAGTCATTAACAGTAAAACCAGGTGCCTGGAGGCCACTCCCACAGCTCCTAGTCTGGATTAGCCCAGCCTCTCCAACCCATTCTGAATACTTTAGCCTAGAAACACCACCACGGAGCCCTACCCATCGTTTGCTCTAGAGCTCTCTCTGGTTGTAGCTTTTGTAAAACACTTTCTGGAGGCTCAGACAGTACGGACTCTGCCTGCAACACAGGAGACCCCAGGTTCAGTCCCTGAGTCGGGAAGATGCCCGGAGAAGGGAATGGCTACCCACTCCAGGATTCCTGCCTGCAAAATCCATGGGCAGAGGAGCCTGGTGGGCTGTATAGTCCATGGGGTCACAAAGAGTTGGGCACAACTGAATGATTAATACTTTTAGTTTTATCGAATATAAAGCTGATGTCCTTTTTTTTCTTTTAGGAGAATAAAAGAAGGTCAGTGTCATCTGCCTCAGTTCAGTTCAGTCGCTCATTCGCGTCCGACTCTTTGTGACTCCATGAATCGCAGCACGCCAGGCCTCCCTGTCCATCACCAACTCCCGGAGTTCACTCAGACTCACGTCCATCGAGTCAGTGATGCCATCCAGCCATCTCATCCTCTGTCGTCCCCTTCTCCTCCTGCCCCCAATCCCTCCCAGCATCAGAGTCTTTTCCAATGAGTCAACTCTTCGCATGAGGTGGCCAAAGGACTGGAGTTTCAGCTTTAACATCATTCCTTCCAAAGAAATCCCAGGGCTGATCTCCTTCAGAATGGACTGGTTGGATCTCCTTGCAGTCCAAGGGACTCTCAAGAGTCTTCTCCAACCACACTTCAAAAGCATCAATTCTTCGGTGTTCAGCTTTCTTCACAGTCCAACTCTCACATCCATACATGACCACAGGAAAAACCATAGCCTTGACTAGACGAACCTTTGTTGGCAAAGCAATGTCTCTGCTTTTCAATATGCTATCTAGGTTGGTCATAACTTTCCTCCCAAGGAGTAAGTGTCTTTTAATTTCATGGCTGCAGTCACCATCTGCAGTGATTTTGGAGCCCCAAAAAATAAAGTCTGACACTGTTTCCACTGTTTCCCCATCTATTTCCCATGAAGTGATGGGACCAGATGCCATGATCTTTGTTTTCTGAATGTTGAGCTTTAGGCCAACTTTTTCACTCTCCACTTTCACTTTCATCAAGAGGCTTTTGAGTTCCTCTTCACTTTCTGCCATAAGGGTGGTGTCATCTGCATATCTGAGGTTATTGATATTTCTCCCGGCAATCTTGATTCCAGCTTGTGCTTCTTCTAGTCCAGCGTTTCTCATGATGTACTCTGCATGTAAGTTAAATAAGCAGGGTGACAATATACAGCCTTGACATACTCCTTTTCTTATTTGGAACCAGTCTGTTGTTCCATGTCCAGTTCTAACTGTTGCTTCCTGATCTGCATACAAATTTCTCAAGAGGCAGATCAGGTGGTCTGGTATTCCCATCTCTCAGGATTTTCCACAGTTTATTGTGATCCACACAGTCAAAGGCTTTGGCATAGTCAATAAAGCAGAAATAGATCTTTTCTGGAACTCTCTTGCTTTTTCCATGATCCAGCAGATGTTGGCAATTTGATCTCTGGTTCCTCTGCCTTTTCTAAAACCAGCTTGAACATCAGGAAGTTCACGGTTCACATATTGCTGAAGCCTGGCTTGGAGAATTTTGAGCATTACTTTAGTAGCGTGTGAGATGAGTGCAATTGTGCGGTAGTTTGAGCATTCTTTGGCATTGCCTTTCTTTGGGATTGGAATGAAAACTGACCTTTTCCAGTCCTGTGGCCATTGCTGAGTTTTCCAAATTTGCTGGCATATTGAGTGCAGCACTTTCACAGCATCATCTTTCAGGATTTGGAATAGCTCAACTGGAATTCCATCACCTCCACTAGCTTTGTTTGTAGTGATGCTTTCTAAGGCCCACTTGACTTCACATTCCAGGATGTCTGGCTCTAGGTCAGTGATCACACCATCGTGATTATCTGGGTCGTGAAGATCTTTTTTGTATAGTTCTTCTGTGTATTCTTGCCACCTCTTCTTAATATCTTCTGCTTCTGTTAGGTCCATACCATTTCTGTCCTTTATCGAGCCCATCTTTGCATGAAATGTTCCCTTGGTATCTCTAATTTTCTTGAAGAGATCTCTAGTCTTTCCCATTCTGTTGTTTTCCTCTATTTCTTTGCATTGATTGCTGAAGAAGGCTTTCTTATCTCTCCTTGCTATTCTTTGGAACTCTGCATTCAGAAGCTTATATCTTTCCTTTTCTCCTTTGCTTTTCACTTCTCTTCTTTTCACAGCTATTTGTAAGGCCTCCTCAGACAGCCATTTTGCTTTTTTGCATTTCTTTTCCATGGGGATGGTCTTGATCCCTGTCTCCTGTACAATGTCATGAACCTCAGTCCATAGTTCATCAGGCACTCTATCTATCAGATCTAGGCCCTTAAATCTGTTTCTCACTTCCACTGTATAATCATAAGGGATTTGATTTAGGTTATACCTGAATGGTCTAGTGGTTTTCCCTACTTTCTTCAATTTAAGTCTGAATTTGGCAATAAGGAGTTCATGATCTGAGCCACAGTCAGCTCCCGGTCTTGTTTTTGCTGAATGTATAGAGCTTCTCCATCTTTGGCTGCAAAGAATATAATCAATCTGATTTCAGTGTTGACCATCTGGTGATGTCCATGTATAGAGTCTTCTCTTGTGTTGTTGGAAGAGGGTGTTTGTTATGACCAGTGCATTTTCTTGGCAAAACTCTATTAGTCTTTGCCCTGCTTCATTCTGTATTCCAAGGCCAAATTTGCCTGTTACTCCATGTGTTTCTTGACTTCCTACTTTTGCATTCCAGTCCCCTATAATGAAAAGGACGTTTTTTTGGGTGTTAGTTCATCTGCCTAATAGCCCTTAAACACCGGATGGCAATTAGGGTTTGGTACGTACAGAGCGTGACCTGGCAGATGGTTTTCACCTGGCAGAGAGGCAGAGAGCATTCTCCTGGCCAAAGGCCCACCAGAAAATTTCATCACAGTGCAGTGACCAGGGGATACCTCACTCCTTCTTATATATATACGTATATAAACTTCCATGATCTTCAACTTCACGTGCAACAGTAGCATGAAATCTCACTCTGAAGACTCATGAGCTCTCGGTCTAAAGAAAAGGTAAGATTCAAAAATTTAAAGCACTGGTGTTCATGTATTTAAAAAACTAATCCATGATGTGTCAAAGGTTGGTGCTGTCTTTTTGCTAGTTCTTTGCATCGGCTTGACTTATCCTTGGAATTCTCTGGTTGTGGGCTTGAGAACGCAGGCTTCCCTTCTGCGTTGGAGGGATTGGAAGCAGTGCAGCTTGTTAGGCGAGGTGAGACTGAGGGGGCCGGCTGACTCAGTTGCTCTGGAGGCAAAGTATGTTCTGGGCAGAGACTATTGTTCTAAGGCCTTATTAGGGTTTTGGAGCTTTGGGCTTTCTGGCAGGTCAGCGTGCTAAATCATTAAAAAATATGGAAAGTCAGATAGAAAGCCTTTTCTTTTTCTTTTTTAACAGTTGGAAACAAGCACAGCAGACATAGACGAACCAGGAATCAAAGTGCTGCTGGCATGGTGGTTGTCGTCTCTTGGTTGTATGTTTCTGGTTCTGATTAAACTTCAAGTCGATTTTAAAAGGAAATACTTTTAAGCCGAGGGGCCTCAAAGCCCCGAATGCAGGAGAGAAGTGAAAACCAAGGATTGTTTCACCGTTGCCTCATTTACTGCTTCGATAGACACCTGTGGAAACATTTTCAAAGGTTGCTAAGGGTAAACGAAGAGAAGGAGGTGGTTGGAAAGTGATGGGTTATTTCAGGGGGGCGTGTGCGTCACCAGGTGGGAGAGGGTGGGGAGGGATTTGGTACAGTGTCTCAAAGAGGAGGGCTTCCCGGGTGGCACTAGTGGTAAAGAGCCCGCCTGGCAGTGCAAGAGACGCAGGAGACAAGGGCTTGATCCCTGGATCAGAAAGAGTCCCTGGAGAAAGGAATGGCAACCCACTCCAGGATTCTTGCCTGGAGAATCCCATGGACAGAGGAGCCTGGCGGGCTGCAGTCCTTGGGGTTGCAAAGAGTCAGACATGACTCACACACGTACGCTTAAAGAGGAAGAGGAAGGAAAGAAAAAGCTGAGACAAGGCTAAGTTACAGAATTTCCTACAACTAACCTAAGGGAAAATGGAACAGGAAGAAGGAAATACAGTGGAGTCAGAGGGGCTGAAAGTGAGATGATACTGGGTCCTTAGGTCTCTTTCCCTCCCCCGCCCCTCTGGCCCCCAACCCTTGGCAGCATGTGACAGACAAACATGGCTCCACATGGTGCATGGGACATACATGGGCCATATATGGGCAACACACGGGACATACATGGGCCATACATGAGCCATACAGGGAACATACACGGGACATACAGGGGACATACACGGGACATACGGGGGACATACATGGGACATACATGGCCCCAGCATGCCAGAAGGGGTGTATTTCTGCGGGGTGCATGTTATGTGCTGGGACCCAGGATGAAGGTCCCCAACTGACCGTCTCTCTCCTAATTCTAAACTCCTGGAGAGGTGTTCCGATGGGACCCACTGTCCTCAGGGCCACGCCAGCAAGGCAAGGGCATAGGGTGCAAACCAGCAGGGCAAGTGCTCCCTGCGGGCAGGTGGGCACCAGAAGGTGTCTGAGAAGGCTGTGGGCTGGGCAACACCCCAGGAGGGACAGCTAGAGAAGCCTGTGTGTCATGAGCTTGATTTGAGTGGGACCTGAGCAGATGTATGGTTTGCCTAGCAGTTCAATTTCTGCATGACTCTGTTTCTGTTGACACGTTGAGTAATCTATCTCCTGAGACTCGAGAGGATGGGGGGAGGATCGTATATCATAGTTAATTGCTAGTTCAGTCTGGCTCATCTCACCAGAGTGTCACTGTTCATGTTCAAAAGCCTTTTGAGGGGCACAGAGTGAAAATGCCTAGAGCTCCCTGCTGGTAAACATAGGTCTAGTTGCCTTCTGAACCCCCATCTCTCTTTAGTGCAATGACCTGAAATCGTGCACGGTGCTAAAGGGAAGTTCATTTTTATCTCTGAACACATTAACACTAGTTTAGTAAATGTGTATTTAAATATGTCAATTTCATTACAAAAGATTTCCGATAAATTTGACCATTCAGTTCAGTTCAGTCACTCAGTCGTGTCCAACTCTCTGCGACCCCATGAACCACAGCACGCCAGGCTTCCCTGTCCATCACCAACTCCCGGAGTTTACTCAGCCTCATGACCATCGAGTTGATGATGCCATCCAATTATCTCATCCTCTGTCATCCCCTTCTCCTCCCACCTTTAATCTTTCCCAGCATCAGGGTCTTTTCAAATGAGTCAGTTCTTCACATCAGGTGGCCAAAGGACTGGAGTTTTAGCTTCAGCATCAGTCCTTCCAGTGAATATTCAGGACTGATTTCCTTTAGGATAGACGGGTTGGATCTCCTTGCTGTCTAATGGACTCTCGAGAGTCTTCTCCAACACCACAGTTCAAAAGCATCAATGCTTCAGAGCTCAGCTTTCTTTATAGTCCAGCTCTCCCATCCATACACAACTACTGGAAAAACCATAGCTTTGACTAGATGGACCTTTGTTGACAAAGTAATGTCTGTACTTTGTAATAATAAGTTGTCTAGGTTGGTCATAATTTTTCTTCCAAGGAGCAAGCATCTTTTAATTTCATGCAGTCACCATCTGCGGTGATTTTAGAGCCCCCCAAAATAAAGTCTGCCACTGTTTCCACTGTTTCTCCATCTATTTACCATGAAGTGATGGGGCTGGATGCCATGATGTTAGTTTTCTGAATGCTGAGCTTTAGGCCAACTTTTTCACTCTCCTCTTTCACTTTCATCAAGAGGCTTTTGAGTTCCTCTTCACTTTCTGCCATAAGGGTGGTGTCATCTGCATATCTGAGGTTATTGATATTTCTCCTGGCAATCTTGATTCCAGCTTGTGGTTCATCCAGCCCAGTGTTTCTCATGATGTACTCTGCATGTAAGTTAAATAAGCAGGGTGACAATATACAGCCTTAACGTACTGTTTTCCCAATTTGGAATCAGTATATTGTCCCATGTCCCGTTCTAACTGTTGCTTCTTGACCTACAAATTTCTCAAGAGGCAGGTCAGGTGGTCTGGTATTCCCATCTCTTTAAGAATTTTCCGGTTTGTCGTGACCCACACAGTCAAAGGCTTTGGCATAGTCAATAAAGCAGAAGTAGATGTTTTTCTGGAACTCTCTTGCTTCTTTGATGATCCAACAGATGTTGGCAATTTTATCTCTGGTTCCTCTGCCTTTCCTAAATCCAGCTTTAACATCTGGAAGTTCACGGTTCACATATGGTTGAAGCCTGGGTTGGAGAATTTTGAGCATTACTTTGCTAGCATGTGAGATGAGTGCAACTGTGTGGTAGTCTGAGCATTCTTTGCCATTGCCTTTCTTAGGGATTGGAATGAAAACTGACCTTTTCCAGTCTTGTGGCCACTGCTGAGTTTTCCAAATTTGCTGGCATATTGAGTGCAGCACTTTCACAGCATCATCTTTTAGGATTTGAAATAGCTCAATTAGAGTTCTATCACCTCCACTAGCTTTGTTCATAGTGATGCTTCCTAAGGCCCACTTGACTTTGTACTCCAGGATGTCTGGCTCTAGGTGAATAATCACACCATAGTGATTATCTGGGTTATGAAGATCTTTTTTGTATAGTTTTCTGTGTATTCTTGCCACCTCTTCTGAATATCTTCTGCTTCTTTTAGGTCCATACCATTTCTGTCCTTTATTGTGCCCATCTTTGCATGAAATGCTCCCTAATTTTCTTGAAGAGATCTCTAGCCTTTCCTATTCTTTTGTTTTCCTCTATTTCTTTGCATTGATCACTGAGGAAGGCTTTCTTATCTCTCCTTGCTATTCTTTGGAACTCTGCATTCAAATGGGTATATCTGTCCTTTTCTCCTTTGCCTTTTGCTTCTCTTCTTTTCATAGATATTTGTAAGGCTTCTTCAGACAACTATTTTGCCTTTTTGCATTTCTTTTTCTTAGGGATGGTCTTGATCACTGCCTCCTGTACAATGTCATAAACCTCTATCTATAGTTCATCAGGCACTCTGTATATCAGATCTAATCCCTTGAATCTATTTGTCACTTCCACTGTATAGTCATAAAGGATTTGATTTAGGGCATACCTGAATGGTCTAGTGGTTTTCTCTACTTTCTTCAATTTAAGTCTGAATTTGGCAATAAGGTCATAATCTGAGCCACAGTCAGCTTCTGGTCTTGTTTTTGCTGACTGTATAGAGCTTCTCCATCTTTGGCTGCAAAGAATATAATCAATCTGATTTCGTTGTTGACCATCTGGTGATGTCCATGTATAGAGTCTTCTCTTGTGTTGTTGGAAGAGGGTATTTGCTATGACCAGTGTGTTCTCTTGGCAAAACCCTATTAGCCTTTGCCCTGCTTCATTCTGTACTCCAAAGCCAAATTTGCCCATTACTCCAGGTATTTCTTGACTTTCAAGTTTTGTATTCCAGTCCCCTATAATGAAAAGGACATCTTTTTTGGGTGTTAGTTCTAGAAGGTCTTGTAAGTCTTTATACAACTGTTCAACTTCTTCAGCATTTTTGGTCGGGGCATAAATTTGGATTACTGTGATATTGAATGGTTTGCCTTGGAAATGAACAGAGATCATTCTGTCGTTTTTGAGATTGCATCCAAGTACTGCATTTCAGACTCTTTTGTTGACCAAGATGGCTACTCCATTTCTTCTAAGGAATTCTTTCCCACAGCAATAGATATAATGGTCATCTTAGTTAAATTCACCCATTCCGGTCCATTTTAGTTTGCCGATTCCTAAAATGTTGATGTTCACTCTTGCCATCTCCCATTTGACCATTTCCAATTTGCCTGATTCATACATTTAACATTCCAGGTTCCTATGCAATACTGCTCTTTACAGCATCGGACTTTACTTCCATCACCAGTCACATACATAACTTGGTATTGTTTTTGCTTTGTCTCCATCTCTTCATTCTTTCTGGAGTTATTTCTCCACTGCTCTCCAGTAGCATATTGTGCACCTACTGACCTGGGGAGTTCATCTTTCAGTGTCCTATCTTTTTGCCTTTTCGTACTGTTCATGGGGTTCTCAAGGCAAGAATACTGAAGTGGTTTGCCATTCCCTTCTCCAGTGGACCATGTTTTGTCAGAACTCTCCACCATGACCTGTCCATCTTGGGTGGCCCTACACCGCATGGCTCATAGTTTCACTGAGTTAGACAAGGCTGTGGTCCATGTGATCAGATTGGCTAGTTTTCTGTGATTGTGGTTTTCAGTCTGTCTGCCCTCAGAAGGAGAAGGATAAGAGGCTTATGGAGGCTTCCTGATGGGAGAGACTGACTGAGGGGGAAAGTGGGTCTTGTTCTGATGGGCGGGGCCATGCTCAGTAAATCTTTCATCCAATTTTCTGTTGATGGGTGGGGCTGTATTATTTACCTGATGCCAAACTGTGGTGGAGGTAATGAAGATAATGGAGACCTCCTGCAAAAGGTCGCATGCATGCATTGCTATACTCACTGCCCCAGCCCTGCAGCAGGCCACTGCCGACCCACGCCTCTACCAGAGACTCCTGGACACCCATGGGCAAGTCTGGGTCAGTGTCTTGTGGGGTCACTGCTCCTTTCTCCTGGGTCTTAGTGCACACAAGGTATGTTTGAGCCCTCTGAGCATCTCTGGTGGGTGTGGGGTTTGACTCTAAATGTGATTTTACCCCTCCTACCATCTTTCTGGGGCTTCTCTGCCCTTGGACGTGGGGTATCTCCTCACAGCCGCTCCAAATTTGACCATACAAGGGGCATATGTCTAGGCTATGAATGTGATAAACAATGAAAATTTGTGTTTGCAGGGAAGATTTCTTGATTTCATAAGTAGTCTAAAAGCTCTTCACTGACAGAGCGGCTGTGTGTTGCTGCGTCTATTTGGACTCGTCTAGTGACAAACGTGTGACTCTGTTGTCTGTGCAGTGAGCTCAGTCGCTGTCACTCAGCCATGTCCAAAGTCTCCTCTGTCCATGGGATTCTCCAGGCAAGGATACTGGAGCGGGTTGCCATGCCCTCCTCCAGGCATGGCATGGTCTTCCTGACCCAGGGATAGAACCTGCATCTCCTGTATTGGCAGACAGGTCCTTTACCACTGAGTCACCTGGGAAGGCCTTCAGTAAGATGTCTCACGTTATCTTGAGATTCTTCTCATTTTGGGTGTGAGACAGATGGTGTCTCATGACTGATCTTTCCAAAGATGGGACTCATCAAGCCGGGTCGTTCAGGTTGTGCTCTACTGGCTGGCATTGAGGACATATCGTCAGAGTTGAGATGTCCTGGGGGCAGGTGGGCTGGCCAGCTGGACAGGTTTTCACAGCAAAACAGTCAGTTCCTTGCGCTGGAATGTCTCCCCGTTGCCTGAAAGCAAAGTATCCCGATTTTTTGGCCATTTTTTGCTTAACTCAATCAGGCACGTCAAGTCTGGTTCATGTGAGTTAAATTAACATTAATAACACTGCACATCTGATTTTACTAAAGTAACAATTTATTGATCTCCAGAGAATATGCCCTTCTTCTATCCTGATATTTCTTTCTTCCATTTAGAGATCCCACTTTCTGGGGTTAAGTTACTAGGAAGGACACAGTAATAGACGGAATATTGCTCGGTGATAGTGGAATCAGCAAAGGGAGTGGACTTGTGGGGATGATGTTTTAAGGACGCTGGTGGTGAATCCTGGAGGATTTTCCCTACTCCTCGACCGGTGTCCTTGTGCTGCGACTCATCTAGGCTCAGTATCTCTTTTCCTCTTTGTCTAGCAGAGTTGGATAACTACTGTTAAAATCTTGACGCTGTGTTTCCAGATGTCCCCCATTCCACCCGGACTGCATCCCTTCTGTGAACACCTTTTCTATGGAGCTACTGCTGTTGTTTCCAGCAGATCTGTTTTCCTGTAGCTAAGCGCTCAGAAGAGTGATGGGACTTAGATGCCTCTCAATCACCCATTTTTAGACCATATTTGGGTGTGGGCTTCTTTCACAGATAGCTTGATCTCATGGTAGTAATCACTGCTGTTTTTTGAGCCTATGGTGTGCCCCCAGGCTCGTTAACTCTTTCAGTTTTCAGACTGTGTACTTGATACTCATTTTAGAGGTAAGGAAACTGAAGCTCAAAGAGGTTCAAGAACTTCCCTGCTCGTCACACACCTTGATTCTGAATGAGTTGGGATTCAAAACCAGTTGTCTCTGATCAAAGCTTGTTAGTTCTAACACTGCATCTTCTTTCTTTTACTTTAAGGGGTAACTAATGCCTCCGTTTTGTAAGCACCCTGCTTTGCCTTTAAGTCCTGATTAGAGTGGAATACTCTGTTGTATCACTACATTGCTAGTACACTATGTTATAGTAGAATACTTATATTTTAGAACAAAAATACGTAAATCTAGAACAAAGATAAATATAGTAGATTCAGTTCAGCTCAGTCATGTCCGACTCTTTGCAACCCCATGAATTGCAGCACGCCCGGCCTCCCTGTCCAGCACCAACTCCCGGAGTTCACTCAAACTCACGTCCATCAAGTCAGTGATGCCATCCAGCCATCTCATCCTCTGTCGTCCCCTTCTCCTCCTGCCCCCAATCCCTCCCAGCATCAGGGTCTTTTCCAATGAGTCAACTCTTCACATGAGGTGGCCAAAGTACTGGAGTTTCAGCTTTAGCATCATTCCTCCCAAAGAACACCCAGGGCTGATCTTCAGAATGGACTGGTTGGATCTCCTTGCAGTCCAAGGGACTCTCAAGAGTCTTCTCCAACACCACAGTTCAAAAGCATCAATTCTTCAGTGCTCAGCTTTCTTTATAGTCCAACTCTCACATCCATACATGACCACTGGAAAAACCATAGCCTTGACTAGACAAATCTTTGTTGGCAAAGTAATGTCTCTGCTTTTCAATATGCTATCAAGATTGGTCATAACTTTCCATCCAAGGAGTAAGCGTCTTTTAATTTCATGGCTGCAATCACCATCTGCAGTGATTTTGGAGCCCAAAAAAGTAGATTACTTATGTTCTATTTTTTAATTTTAATTTTTAAATTAATTTTTTTGGCTGTGCTGTGTCTTAGCTGTGGCACGTGGGATCTCTGGTCTTCATTGCCGCATGCAGACCTTTAAGTGGGGCTACGAACTCTTAGTTGTGGGATCTAGTTTCTCGACCATGGAGGGATCCCAGGCTCCCTGAATGGGGGTGTGGAGTCATGTGGGATCCAGTTCCTCGGCCATGGAGGGATCCCAGGCTCCCTGAATGGGGGTGTGAAGTCATGTGGGATCTAGTTCCTTGGCCATGGAGGGATCCTAGTCTCCCTGAAAGGAGGTGTGGAGTCATGTAGGATCTAGTTCCTCAACCATGGAGGGATCCCAGGCTCCCTGAAAGGGGATGTGGAGTCATGTGGGATCTAGTTCCTCGACTATGGAGGGATCCCAGGCTCCCTGAACTGGGGGTGTGGAGTCATGTGGGATCTAGTTCCTCGACTATGGAGGGATCCCAGGCTCCCTGAAATGGGGGTGTGGAGTTATGTGGGATCTAGTTCCTCAACCATGGAGGGATCCCAGGCTCCCTGAACTGGGGGTGTGGAGTCATGTGGGATCCAGTTCCTCGACCATGGAGGGGTCCCAGGCTCCCTGAATGGGGATGTGGAGTCATGGGGGATCTAGTTACTCAACCATGGAGGGGTCCCAGGCTCCCTGAATGGGGGTGTGGAGTCATGTGGGATCTAGTTACTCAACCATGGAGGGATCCCAGGCTCCCTGAATGGGGATGTGGAATCATGTGGGATCTAGTTCCTCGACTATGGAGGGATCCCAGGCTCCCTGAATGGGGGTGTGGAGTCATGTGGGATCTAGTTCCTCGACTATGGAGGGATCCCAGGCTCCCTGAACTGGGGGTGTGGAGTCTTAGCCTCTGGACCACCAGGGAAGTCCCCGATACTTATATTTTAGAGCAAGAATATGTAATAGAGTGGAATATTCTAATAAATTACTATAATATAATACTATATTACAATCAATAGAATCTTCTTTCAGAACAAAAATATACAATGCAGTCTTCATGTAACAGGAGGGAAAGGGCCAGGGCACAACTTTTAAAAGAATAACATAGCCCAAGGACACAATATAAACTTATTAGAATCAAATGAGTCCAAGATGGCAGACAAGTGACTTCAACTACACCTTGACTCTCAATCAGCAAGCTAAATGACGCACCCAGAGGTGCCATGGTAGTTCCTAGGCACTGTTAAAAGACCAAGGAGTGTGTGGTAGCCCAATTTCTGGAAATCTCCACCCCCTCCCCCAAATAGTTGGAATACTTCTCCCACTCATTAGCATATGAAATTACCCAGCCCATAAAAACTAAAAACCATTCAAACTGTGGTGCTGGTAAAGACTCTTGAGAGTCCCTTGGACAGCAAGGAGATCAAAGCAGTCCATCCTAGAGGAAATCAACCCTGAATATTCATTGGAAGGACTGATGCTGAAGCTGAAGCTCCAATGCTTTGGCCATGTGATGTGAAGGACTGAGTCACTGGAAAAGGCCCTGATGCTGGGAAAGATTGAGGGCAGGACGAGAAGGGGATGACAGAGGATGAGATGGTTGGATGGCATCACTGACTCCATGGACATGAGTTTGAGCAAACTCCAGCAAATGGTGAGGGACAGGGAGGCCTGGCCTGCTGCAGTCCATGGGGTTGCAAAGGGTCAGATACAACTGAAGAGCAACATAAAAGCTAAACAGTCCATTTTTAGCAGCCACCCTCATCCTTTGGGATGGCCCACACTCTGTCTGTGGAGTGTGTTTCCCTCTGAATCTGAATAAGCCCACTTTTTATCTATCACGTCATCTCTCACTGAACTTTTCCTGCAATGAGACATCAAGAACCTGAGCTTCATTAGGTCCTGAAACCAGGTACCATGGGTTTTGGCTAGGTTTGAGTCCTGGTCACATGGGTTCAAGTTCCAGTTTGAGGTAAACAGTTTCATTCACATCACATCAATATGACAGAAATACTACATAGCTTGCATTTATCTAGCATTTAATATGTGCTTATATTACTGAACATGGTTGAGAAGCATAAATTTGTTTATTTTTAGGGATAGTTCTTTGAGGTTAGTGCAACTATTATCAACACTGTGTAGTTGGGGGAGATTGAGTCAAGAAGTTAAAAACCCCACAGAATGACACATGCCCTGATTTGAATTTATGCTGTCTGGCCAGGTGTGACCTCTTACCCATTATAAAGCACTGCCTCTTTGGTTAATAGAAACTACAGAAGTTTAGAACTTTAGTAGAACTTTAGAGGTCCACAGCTCATATTGCCTGAACTATGTTTCTATACAAGCTTCACTCAACAAAATCCGTATCTCAGTTATGCCAGGTATATTGTCAGGATGTGATGATAAATAAGGCCTTTCTTTTAAAAATTTTATTGACATGTGACACAGCTATGCATGCATGTCCAGTTGCTACAGTTGCGTCTGACTCTTTGTGACCCAATGGACCATACTCCTCCAGGCTCCTCTGTCCATGGGATTCTCCAGGAAAGAATACTGGAGAGGGTTGCCATGCCCTCCTCCAGGGGATCAAACCCGCGTCCCCTGCGTTGCAGACAGAGTCTTTACCACTGCGCCACTGAGGAAGCCCAACACAGCTATAATCCAAAGTGATACACAAGGGAGTAGATGGGGCTGTGAGAATCCAGATGAGGAGGAAATTCATTCTCTCTGAGGGAGTCGGGTGGGAGGCCACTCCATGCAGGCACTGAGAGGCGGTGAGCAAGGAGCCTTGGACGCAGGCAGGGCAGAGGGATGGGAAAAGAGAAATACCGCATTCAGTCAGTTCAGTTCAGTCGCTCAGTCATGTCCGACTCTTTGCGACCCCATGAATCACAGCACGCCAGACCTCCCTGTCCAGCACCAACTCCCGGAGTTCACTCAGACTCACATCCATTGAGTCAGTGATGCCGTACAGCCATCTCATCCTCTGTCATCCCCTTCTCCTCCTGCCCCTAATCCCTCCCAGCATCAGAGTCTTTTCCAATGAGTCAACTCTTCCCATGAGGTGGCCAAAGTACTGGAGTTTCAGCTTTAGCATCATTTCTTCCAAAGAACACCCAGGGCTGATCTCCTTCAGAATGGACTGGTTGGATCTCCTTGCAGTCCAAGGGACTCTCAAGAGTCTTCTCCAACACCACAGTTCAAAACCATCAATTCTTCAGTGCTCAGCGTTCTTCACAGTCCAACTCTCGCATCCATACATGACCACTGGAAAAACCATAGGCTTGATTAGACGGACCTTTGTTGGCAAAGTAATGTCTCTGCTTTTCAATATGCTATCTAGGTTGGACATAACTTTCCTTCCCAGGAGTAAGCGTCTTTTAATTTCATGGCTGCAATCACCATCTGCAGTGATTTTGGAGCCCAGAAAAATAAAGTCTGACACTGTTTCCACTGTTTCCCCATCTATTTCCCATGAAGTGATGGGACCAGATGCCATGATCTTCGTTTTCTGAATGTTGAGCTTTAAGCCAACTTTTTGGTGGCAAGAGACCTGGGGGCAAGAAAACTCAGACTTGCTCCTGAAGAGTGAAGGCTGGAGCAAGCCAGGGGAGGGTGCTGGTGCGTGGCTGGAAAAGTAAGACAAGAAAGTCAAATGGGGACTGGATTTTGAAGAGCCTTTTATGTATGGAATTTAAAGAACCTGTCTGCCAACGCAAGAGCTGCAGGAGATGAAGATTTGATCCCTGGGTCCGGAAGACCCCCTGGAGGAGGGCATGACAATCCACTCCAGTATCCTTGCCTGGAGAATCCCATGGACAGAGAAGCCTGGGGGGCTACAGTCCATGGGGTTGCAAAGAGTCGGACACGACTGAAGTGATTTAGCATGGATACATGCAGGCACTGGAGAGCCACAGGGATTTTTAAGTACTGAGTCACATGATTCGCAAAGATTCGTGTGGAAAGTTGGAGATCGAGTGAAGGAAATACGGAGGCTTAGAAGAGAGGATATAGGAGGAGTCCAGTGTAGGAAAGCCTCCTTGGGCACGTGTGCGCTCGGTTGTGTCTGACACTGTGAGCCCATGGACTGCAGCCTGCCAGATTTTCCAGGCAAGAGTACTGGAGTGGGTTGCTATCCCCTTCCCCAAGGGATCTTCCTGATCCAGGGGATCGAACCCAGGTCTCCTGCATTGCAGGCAGATTCTTTACTGTCTGAGCCACCAGGGAATGAGTTGGCTAATACAGAATCTGCAGGAACTGGAGGCTGACTAGATGGAGCCAGGGAGTCAAGGACAACTTTGGCATTTCCAACTTAGGCAAAGGAACAAATGTTGGTTTTTATTTTTTAATGTAAAGTTACTTTAATGAAAATGACACATAGACATACAAAGATATTTACATGAAGAAGGAGATAATACAGTGTATCCTAGAGTAGGGCATAACTTCCCAGTCCCCAGACTTCCTGGAAGGACATATTTCTGTGAATGATATCACTGCTTAGAATGAGGATTACCTGGTTTTTAATTTTATGGGGTTTTATGCTCTCCAAATGCCTCCCACCTTGGGGGCTTGGCTAAGCAACAGCCTTCCCACTAGGTACAAAAACTGGAATTGGTAACAACCCAGACTGTATAACTAGGGACCTGACCTTCATGTGGACTTGAAGATTTAATTTATCCAACTAGCACCATCCATTAATCTTCATGCTGAGAAAAGTAATGTTAAAATATTTTTGCTAAGTGAACAAATAGAGTTGAATGGCAGTTTTCCTAACCCACATTAACAGTTTAATAATGAGGAGCATTTTGGAAAATGCGTTTTTATTGTTGTCATTTGGTATTCGACACAACTTTCATTTTCAAGTGTCTTGAAAATTCCCAAGTTGTGAATATAACTTTTACTTTTTTATGGTCTTAGTTATTTTCTCTGACATAATATTTTTAATCAAAATACTTCTAGAAGCTAATAATTCAATTAATGGGATTTTATTGAGCATCTATTATGTGCCAAGCACGTGTGGATATTTGTTGTCCAACAGCCATTCAATCTCAAGGTGGCTGTCACTGTTGAGGTGCTTGGTGGCTCTCTGCTCTGCTTATGATGGTGAAAGAATTACCTCCCTCCTCCAGGTCCCCCAGGTACGTGGTGCCCCTCCTGCCCCCCAGCCCTGAGTTCTTGGACTGCACAACTAACATCCCTGGTCGCCACCGGCCTACTGCTGGAAGATGACTCAATAATCCTTTTTCAGCCTAATCGTTTTCATACCTGGAACATTTTCCTTTCAATTTTACATGAAAATTTGCTTCCAGAAATTCATTTTTCACTTAGTTGTTAAGATAAGCATGGTTCTTCAGATCAGGATCAACATATAACAAAAACTGGGAAACCCAAAGTGAAAAACTTTAGCAATGATAGAAAGCCATTTCCTTTAGCCCTCTGCTTCCTAATTTTTGAATTGTTTCTAGATACACTTGGCTCAGATGGTAAAGCAACTGCCTACAATGCAGGAGACCTGGGTTCAATCCCTGGGTCGGGAAGATCTCCTGGAGAAGGAAATGGCAACCCACTCCAGTATTCTTGCCTGGAGAATCCCATGGATGGAGGAGCCTGGTAGGCTACAGTCCATGGGGTCGCAAAGATTCGGACATGACTGAGCGACTTCACTTTCACTTTTTCACTTTCTAGATACACTGACCTCAGAGAAGGCAGTGGCACCCTACTCGGTACTCTTGCCTGGAAAATCCCATGGACGGAGGAGCCTGGTAGGCTGCAGTCCATGGGGTCGCTAAGAGTTGTACACGACTGAGCGACTTCACTTTCACTTTTCACTTTCATGCATTGGAGAAGGAAATGGCAACCCACTCCAGTGTTCTTGCCAGGAGAATCCCAGGGACGGGGGAGCCTGGTAGGAGGCCGTCTATGGGGTCGCACAGAGTCAGACACGACTGAAGCAACTTAGCAGCAGCAGCAGATACACTGACCTAGTGACAGACTTTATTTTTGGGGGCTCCAAAATTGCTGCATATATGAAATTAAAAGACGCTTACTCCTTGGAAGAAAAGTTATGACCAACCTAGACAGCATATTAAAAAGCAGAGACATCACTTTGTCAACAAAGGTCCGTCTAGTCAAAGCTATGGTTTTTCCAGTAGTCACGTATGGGTGTGAGAGTTGGACTATTAAGAAAGCTGAGTGCCGAAGAACTGATAGTTTTGAACTGTGGTGTTGGAGAAGACTCTTGAGAGTCCCTTGGACAGCAAGGAGATCCAACTGGTCTGTCCTAAAGGAAATCAGTCCTGAATATTCACTGGAAGGACTGATGCTGAAGCTAAAACTCCAGTCCTTTGGCCACCTGATGTGAAGAACTGACTCATTTGAAAAGACCCTGATGCTGGGAAAGACTAAAGGTGGGAGGGGAAGGGGACAACAGAGAATGAGATGGTGGATGGCATCACAGACTCAATGGACATGAGTTTGAGCAAACTCTGGGAGTTGGTGATGGACAGGGAGGCCTGGCGTGCTGCAGTCCATGGGGTCGCGAAGAGTTGGACACAACTGAGCGACTGAACTGAACTGACACTGACCTAATGCTTAAAAACATTTTTTTCCCCCAAACTTGTAACAAACAGACTGTATTGATTCAGAAGCCAAACAAGGCAGCCTTTAGTGGGTAAGACATGCTGTTGAAAACATAACGTAATGCTATTGAAAAGTGCTTTTAAGCGATCCCGGGCATGTGATTTGAAGCTGGAAAAAACTAGGTCTGGATGATACAGTTTAGATCACTGCTGATTTATTTAAAAGAGTCCTTGCTTATCCCACAAATAGAAGAAAACTAGAGCATAGGGAACAGAGAAGATGGCTCTCAGACCAGGGAATGAGGAAGGGGGAGGTCCCTGCGCTTGGCTGCTCAGGGCTGGGGTGGAGTCTCCATCACTGAGCTGGGGGCAGGGAGGGAGGGGGTCCTAGCCAAACACCCCTGACTCTCATTGTTCTTGAGGAGTTTTTATATTTTCTTGAATAAATGTTTCTTCATTTGCTGTATATGCCCTTAGGATAAATTCCTAAGTAACCCAAAGGAACTGAGCTACCGTTTCGTCTAGAATAAGGACAATATTTTTAAAAAGTAGTCAAGAAGGGAGTTCCATTTCCAGCATGACAGTGTGAGGACTTCTGAGGAGCCAGTCCTCAGGGAAACTGGTAAAAGTTGTTTTTTTGTTTTTAAAAAACAAACAAATAGCTGTTAAAGACTCTGGAGTTTGTCCTAAGGGCATGCTTAATTTTCTTCATGGGCAAGCTGTTTGTCTCTTTGAAAAGAAATTGCTTCTATTGCATTGCTACTTCTCCAAAGATTCCTCTTGAATCTCAAACCACCTCCTCGAATCTGTACCCTGACTCCCCAGCTCCTGGTAGGAGGGTCACGCATGGGATCAGTCAGACTTCTTATGCCACCATGGATAAGCAGAGCCTGGGAAGCTGAATTCAATCATTGAATCAGGCATCTCTTTTCTCTTTCCCACGAGACTACTAGGTATTTCTACATGCCTTAGTTCGAGGACAGGCTTCCCCAGTAGCTCAGCTGGTAAAGAATCTGCCTTAAATGCAGGAGACCTGGCTCAATCCCTGGGTCAGGAAGATCCCCTGGAGAAGGGTAGCTCCACTCCAGTATTCTTGGCCTTCCCTGGTGGCTCAGATGGTAAAGAGTCTGCCTGCAATTTTGGAGACTTGGGTTCCATCCCTGGGTTGGAAGGCACCCTAGAGAAAGCAATAGCTACCCACTCCATTATTCTTGCCTGGAGAACCCCATGGACAGAGGCGCCTGGCAGGCTATGGTCCTTGGGGTTGCAAAGAGTCAGACATGACTGAGCAACTAACACTTTCACTTTTCATGCTTCTCAGTAGAACACAATTTGGGAAATGATGAATTGGAGACTCGTGTGAGCCCTCACTTGTTTAAAGTCCAAAATACATGAAACGAGTAATACATAGTAATTTATAGGAGGGCAGAGTTCGCATGGCATGAAATGGCCAAGGAACGTGTCACCTAGTAAGCATCTTGTAATTGGAAGGAGCCTCGGCGCCAAAGCCTGGACTGCTGAGGCCTCGGGGAAAGTCAAGAGAGAAGGAGGAAGAAGCCAAAACCGGGAGGAGTCCAGGCCAAGAGGAAAAAGCAGGCCGGATAACTGGGGTAGAAACTTAGGAATCGGGCACCAGCGGAGCCTTGGTCCGAAAGAGCGCGTCTGTCCCTCCCCGCCCACGCTGGTTTCCCAGCAGAGTTGGTGCTTGAGGTCAGGAGGGCAGCCACAAGGTGGTTCCTAATTTTATGTTTTGGAACGTGATCCGAGGGGATGCCCGGGCGGGCCTCGGGGCCTCCCTATCTCCTGTGAATTTCCTCAGCTCACAGAGCTGTCGTGGACCATCCGCTCAGCCCGCTGCTTGCTCCTGTCTCAGGCACTCGTCCCAGTGTCCTGTTCCTCCCTCCGCGGGGTGGTGCCTCCTGCCTCTTCCCGTGTCTTCATCCTGCTAACGCGCTGCGGTGCGTGTGACAAGGAGGTTAGCGAAAAGGTCAGGCGTGTTTTACAGAAGCAGACCTACGCCTGGGCTGCATACTTCTTTGGGGGAGAGTAAGATACTTGGGCGGAGAAGGCAACGGCACCCCACTCCAGTACTCTGGCCTGGAAAATCCCATGGACGGAGGAGCCTGGTAGGCTGCAGTCCATGGGGTCGCTAAGAGTCGGACACGACTGAGCGACTTTACTTTGACTTTTCATTTTCATGCATTGGAGAAGGCAATGGCAACCCACTCCAGTGTTCTTGCCTGGAGAATCCCAGGGACGGAGGAGCCTGGTAGGAGGCCGTCTATGGGGTCGCACAGAGTCGGACACAACTGAATCGACTTAGCAGCAGCAGCAGCAGCAGCAAGATACTTGGGAGTGCATCATCTAGGCAGTTACTTTTGCTCTCTTAACCATGGGGCATCATTTTTGGTCTGCATTTGGGCAAAGTGCAATTGATTTTAGATTCTCATTGATTCTTATGAGACTCTAACTAAATTAATGCATTGTTGTTGTTCAGTTGCTCAGTTGTGTCTGACTGTTTGTGACCCCATGGACTGTACCAGGCCAGGCTTCCCTGTCCTTCACTAACTCCCGGAGTTTGCTCAAATTCATGTCCATCGAGTCAGTGATGCTATCTAACCATGCTATCATCCTTAGCCGCCCCCTTCTCCTCCTGCTCTCAATTAATCAATCAATTAATTAAATCTATCAGTCAGTAAGTTAAACAATAAAATTAATCAATTAATGTTACTTAAAATTAGTTTAAACATAAATTGATTTAACTTCTCCCTATGGAGAGGAATTAAGTTCTATGGAAGAAGATGTTGTCCGATGGAATTAAGCTTTAGAAGACTGAAAACCATTTTAATATCCTGATGTTTTTCTCACAGCCACCCAGGAACAGATTTTTCTTCTTGGGATGTTATTTCCTCAGATGGGCTCACATGCTTTAGAGTAGTTCAGGCCTCGGCATGTAACATCTGAATTGGTGTCTGACTTGTCATGGAATAATCAGGTCATGGAATGATCTTAGGGATTGACTTTGGCATTTGAACTTGTCATGGATTAGCCCCCAGAGTGACTGGCACTTTCCCTTCTTCTGGCAGGCGTCTCCATGAATGGATCTGGTTATCCATTCATTCATTCGGTCAGTACCCACTTGTCTCAATGAGCGTCTGTGTGTGCTGCTCTATACAGGTGGTGGGGGTACAGAGAAGATAAGGTAATGCACTCTGCTGGGAAAGACATGCTTACATGGAACAGCATGTTCCCAGTGCAGGGTAAAAGCCATTTTGGGAGCACTGAAAAGCAGATGGGATGGAGAGAGGTGTTCATGAAGGCTTCCTGGAGAGGCTGGCACCTTGAACAGCACTGTAGAGACTTTAGTGGCCTGATGATCCGGGGTCAGACTGAGCCAGCTCACCTCGTCTGGTCTCACCCCTGGGATTAGGGAGGGGAAAACTCAGGTGTACAGGGCAAAGAGCATAAAGCACATATGTCCTGGCCTGTTGACCAATCCTAGCTGACTCAGGCACTGCATGTGTATATATAAATATGTAGTGTAGATACACAACCACACACCCAGTCAAGTACATTACGTTGTCTCCCTGCGCTCTCCTTTCCTGGCCTCCTGTGCAGTCCCTACCCCCGTTGTTCTCCATCTAAGGCGTGCCTTGTTACGTCTTGGCTGTTACAGACAAGGCTGTAATAAACTCCCTTGCACCTAGTCTTTTTCCTTTGAGAAGTGTTACTTTAGTTGCAAAACAATTAATGTTTACTATAGAAGCTTTGGAAAAGAAAAGGACAATAAACAAAAAAATCAAAGAAAGGGAAAATAATCTAACCATACTCTGCCTTCCGGAAAGAGACACTTTCCACGTTGGTGATTTCAGTTTTTTAAGTATGCAACTACATATGCTTACTTGCACACATGTGCACACACTTTTCTTTACGAAATCCAGATCACACCAAGTGTGCCACTTTGCAGTTTTTTTCTCTAAGTTGATATGTTGTTGGTATTTTACCATATCACTAAAGAATCCCTTTTCTTCATAAAATCTTAATAGGTTTCTTCCTCTGATTATGGAAATAATACATACTCCTTATGTGTGTATGTGTGTGCATGTGGGAGATTTTGTATTATCTCTTTATTTTTTTTATATCTCTTTATATGTATATGTCCCAACCGTACATTAGATTTCAGATTTAAAATATGTATTATAATTATATATCACTTCATCGGAAATAGATGGGGAAACAGTGGAAACAGTGTCAGACTTTATTTTTTTGGGCTCCAAAATCACTGCAGATGGTGACTGCAGCCATGAAATTAAAAGACGCTTATTCCTTGGAAGGAAAGTTATGTCCAACCTATATAGCATATTGAAAAGCAGAGACATTACTTTGCCAACAAAGGTCCGTCTAGTCAAGCCTATGGTTTTTCCAGTGGTCATGTATGGATGTGAGAGTTGGACTGTGAAGAAGGCTGAGCGCTGAAGAATTGATGCTTTTGAACTGTGGTGTTGGAGAAGACTCTTGAGAGTCCCGTGGACTGCAAGGAGATCCAACCAGGCCATTCTGAAGGAGATCAGCCCTGGGATTTCTTTGGAAGGAATGATGTTAAAGCTGAAACTCCAGTACTTTGGCCACCTCATGCGAAGAGTTGACTCATTGGAAAAGACTCTGATGCTAGGAGGGATTGGGGGCAAGAGGAGAAGGGGACGACAGAGGATGACATGGCTGGATGGCATCACTGACTCGATGGACGTGAGTCTGAGTGAACTCTGGGAGTTGATGATGGACAGGGAGACCTGGTGTGCTGCAATTCATGGGGTTGCAAAGAGTCGGACATGACTGAGTGACTGAACTAATGGATAATAACAGAAATGAGATTACATGATACCTGCTTTTCAGTAAATTGCATTTTTCACTAGAGACTATATCTCTGAATAGTCAGTTTAGGTCGAGCTTTTTTTATATGGCTGTGTGGTAGTCCTTTATTAATTAATCTCTTATCAGCAAATTATTAGTTAACGACCATTAATGGATGGACATTTTAATTAGCAATTCTTTTCTCTTGCAAAGATTGCCAAATGAATAATGGATCAAACATCTTTGCCCATGAATAACAGTATTTCAGTTGGAGAAATCCCTAGACATTTCTTGGGTAATTTCTAGAACATTTGTTTCTTATAATTTCTGTGTCTCATAAGAAATAAACCAGTCCCAATGTTTATTAAATAATTTTCTTTAAATCATCTACACATACCACCTGTTAGACTGATTTTGGAATGGACTGAGGGTAATTAACAAACATTATCTCCTCCTTGACTGTGAAAGGAAGCTTCAACCCTCAGTCCCAGGATGCTGTGGTTTATAGCGAAGGCTCCGACTGGGCTGTCCTTGCGTGAGAGTGTTTCACCACAAGCAGCTGCAAAGTACTTCCGGCTAAAGCAGAGACAGGCCAGTCTCACTGCTCACAGTTTGCAAAAAAGAGGCATAGTCTAGGGACCAGCGGCACCCTGCTGCAGGTGCAGGCACCCTGCTGGCGATGTTTCAGATTCTTGCTGACGACGGTCCATTAGAGCTTTTTCCCACATGTATGGAGAGATAGGGACTAAGAAAAGGCAGTCCCGGGATAACTGCTGCGAGAAGGGGCCGTTTCCGATAAGACACACTGGAACCCAAGAGAAGGCCCCCGACAGCTGAATGAGGGCCTTTTCTCCATGAACTATCTCTGCTCGGGTAATACCTGGCCTCATGTCACTAGAAATTGTCAAGGAAGACTTACTGAACTTTGTTATTTATAAATTGTATTTCTTCAGTGATTTCTTCAAATCGTTCAGCCAATTCGGCTTGGCATCAAGGTATTTGATCTAGAGTCATAGTCATCTCTGACTTTAGGAAAACGTGAGACTTTTTTTTAATCTTCTCGTGACGTTGAAGTCCTAGGATGTCACTTTCAGGGTTACCGGTGATAAATTATAGCAAAAACATAATTTAAATTATGTAGTTTTACCTACTTAATTTACTTAATTTTGCTGTACTTTTATGGGAAAAAAACACTTGTTATAATATTAATAATGTATATTTTGTTGGCTTAACATTGGAGGCCTTTACAAGCATTTAACTAAAAACACGTTACATTTATTTATTGAAGATTTATGTAAAATGTTATTGACAAAATCAAAATCATGAAAGCTGCCTCTCTGAAGCAACCCTACACAGATTTAAGATAGAAATAATGAAAGGTGGCTTACAAACTGATGACATTTTCAGAAAAATATATTGATATGTAAATATATTCTAGCTGAAGTTTCTTGACATAGTTTTCTTAATAATGATCACTGTGAAAGAGAAATACTAGTGAAAAAATCTACTCTCTCCTGGTTCCAAAAATCAACTTTCTTTCCCGCAGTAAAAGTAGAGACACTTTAGATTTTAGGACCCTCTTGGCTCCTAAAACCTAAGGGCTGTTTGAAAAATGGCCCTTTCAGCTTTTAGCAGCAGCCAGTTTAAATCCACAAGAGAGACGCCTAACGACTCTGCTTGAAATGGCAGTCTGCCATTTCGGAAAACTGTAGCTTTTCGTAAGAAGAAAAAAGCTAGTAAGCCATTTAATTCACCCCCTTGGACCTAGATGTAAGTTAAGGACAAAATAAGTAGGTTGAGCAGAAAAGATGCCGAATTCCTGTTGTAAAACTCTTGCAACCTGTGGTTGAAGTGGAGTCTGTCTTCATAACCTCCAGACTAGCTGTTCAAATAAAATCATTTTAAAGATGAAATATGGACGCCATTCTGCCACTTATACATGGACAAAGGGTTCAGTTCAGTTCAATCGCTCAGTCACGTCCGACTCTTTGCAACCACATGGACTGCAGCACGCCAGGCTTCCCTGTCCATCACCAACTCCCGGAGCTTGCTCAAACTCATGTCATCAAGTCAGGGATGCCATCCAACCATCTCATCCTCTGTCATCCCCTTCTCTTCTTGCCTTCTATCTTTCCCAACATCAGGGTCTTTTCCGATGAGTCAGTTCTTCGTATCAGGTGGCCAAAGGATTGGAGCTTCAGGATCAGTCCTTCCAATGAATATTCAGGACTGATTTCCTTTAGGATTGACTGGCTTGATCTCTTTGCAGTCCAAGGGATTCTCAAGAGTCTTCTCAAATACCACAGTTCAAAAGCATCAATTCTTCGGTGCTCATTTATCTTTATGGTCCAACTCTCACATCCATACATGACTACTGGAAAAACCATAGCTTTGACTATATGGACTTTTGTCGGTAAAGTAATCGCTCTGCTTTTGAATATGCTGTCTCGGTTTGTCACAGCTTTTCTTCCAAGGAGCAAGCATCTTTTAATTTCATGGCTGCAGTCACCATCTGCAGTGATTTCGGAGCCCAAGGCAATAAAGTCTCTCACTGTTTCCACTGTTTCCCCATCTATTTGCCATGAAGTGATGGGACCAGATGCCATGATCTTCGTTTTCTGAATGCTGAGTTTTAGGCCAACTTTTTCACTCTCCTCTTTCACTTTCATCAAGGGGCTTTTTAGTTCCTCTTCACTTTCTGCCATAAGGGTGGTGTCATCTGCATATCTGAGGCTTTTGATATTTCTCCCAACAATCTTGATTCCAGTTTGTGCTTCTGCATATAAGTTAAATAAGTAAGATGACAATATACAGCCTTAACATGCTCTTGTCCCAATTTGGAATCCGTCCATTGTTCCATGTCTTGTTTTAACTGTTGCTTCTAGATCTGCATACAGATTTCTCAGGAGGCAGGTAAGGTGGTCTGGTATTCCCATCTCTTTCAGAATTTTCCACAGTTTATTGTGATCCACACAGTCAAAGGCTTTGGCATAGTCAATAAAGCAGAAATAGATGTTTTTCTGGAACTCTCTTGCTTTTTCGATGATCCAGTGTATGTTGGCAATTTGATCTCCAGTTCCTCTGCCTTTTCTAAATCCTGCTTGAAGATCTGAAAATTCTTGGTTTCTGAACTGTTGAAGCCTAGCTTGGAGAATTTTGAGCATTACTTTGCTAGCATGTGAGATGAGTGCAATTGTGTGGTAGTTTGAACATTCTTTGGTATTGCCTGTCTTTGGGGTTGGAATGAAAACTGACCTTTTCCAGTCCTGTGGCCATTGCTGAGTTTTCCAAATTTGCTGGCATATTGAGTGCAGCACTTTCACAGCATCATCTTTCAGGATTTGAAATAGCTCAACTGGAATTCCATCATCTCCACTAGCTTTGTTTGTAGTGATGCTTCCTAAGACCACTTGACTTTGCACTCCAGGATGCTGGCTCTAGGTGAATGATCACACCATTGTGGTTATCTGGGTCATTAAGATCTTTTTGTACAGTTCTTCTGTGTATTCTTGTCACCTCTTCTTCTTATCTTCTGCTTCTGTTAAGTCTATACCATTTCTGTCCTTTATCGAGCCCATCTTTGCATGAAACGTTCCCTTGGTATCTCTAATTTTCTTTTTTCTTTTTCTTTTTAAATTTTATTTTATTTTTAAACTTTACATAATTGTATTCGTTTTGCCAAATATAAAAATGAATCTGCCACAGGTTTAGATGTCTAGTCTTTCCCACTCTATTGCTTTGCTCTATTTCTTTGCATTGATCACTGAGGAAGGCTTTATCTCTCCTTGTTATTCTTTGGATCTCTGCATTCAGATGGATGAATCTTTCCTTTTCTCCTCTGCCTTTCACTTCTCTTCTTTTCTCAGCTATTTGTAAGGATAAAGGGTTAGCAGACAGCTAAATGAGTGGTCTACCTCAAATGGTTGAATTTGTGAATTGAGGGGAAAAATATTCAACACTGAATCCCACATTTCTTTTATCTGGATTTTGCTGCATATACATATATATATATATAAATATATGTATGTATCTGGTCCTCTGGGGCTTCCCAGATAGTGCTAGTGGTTCAGAACCCACCTGCCATTGCAGGTAGATGTAAGAGACACAAGTTCAATCCCTGGGTCAGGAAGATCCCCTGGAGGAGGGCATGGCAATCCGCTCCTGTATTCTTGCCTGGAGAATCACCATGGACAGAGAAGCCTGGTGGGCTACAGTCCATGGGGTCACAAAGAGTTGGACATGACTGAAGCGACTTAGCATGCATGCACACATCTGGTCCTCTGTATAGATAGGTCCATGTTTTTATTTAGTTAGCCATCAAAAATGGCCCCTAAAAGTGAAAGCGTACTTATGACCCAATCAATATTTGTAAAGGAAAAGAGTAAGGTCACTGAAGGGTCTAACTCTGTGGCTGCCAATGTCACAGACTAAAACGTGATCAGAGACCTTGTGGCCACAGCTATTCCAATCCTACTGCCCTCGGACAGCATGTAATAATCTTTGACACTGTATCCATTTCGTTAGCGTGCTAACATCTAACTTCAGTTTGTTGAGCACCTATGCTGTACGAGATCCTGTACTTTAACTCTGGGGATATAAGACAAGCCAGACACCATCTCTGTTTTTAGGAAGTATAACTTGCAGCAGTAAGCACAGTGACAAATCTTGATTTCCAAATTCCATTATTCTCTTCAAGGAATCAGGACTCCACTGAGACAGGGCTGAGTCCACGTCTGGGCAGAGGAAAGTACAAGGTTAGCCTGAAACGTTTCGTTGTTTCTGAAAGCCAGAGGGAACACAGAGAAAGAGGGGTGGGTGTGGACGGGAGGCAGGAGCTGGCCTGAAGAGGGTCCAGCAAGCCAAACAGGACAATTGGAGCGTCCAAAACAAGAACATGCAGTGTGTCCTCACTGTGACTAGGAAGAATGTGTGAGTGCATGGGGGTATTTAAGAACGAGAGGGGATTGGAAGGACTCTGCTGCACAGAATGCCAGCTGACAAATGTAAAACGAGTAATAGAATTTAAAAATCACTGCTCTACAACCACATCTATAATCAATTCAGGCAAGGATTATCAGCGGATATGAAGCCCATTATGTAAATGTTTGTGGTGTAACAAGATAGTCACACAGTCTTAGCACGTTACCCACAGAAGATGCATTAAATACAAACAGGAAAAAGGTACTCTTACAATGGATAATCCTGGCATATATCATGTTAAAGAAGAGATCAACTTTGTGCTCAGCAGCAATGGGATAAACTCTAATGGCGTGTCTTCTGATATGATGTAAGGAAAATATAAAACATCATGCACGCCACACTTACTCTTCCAAAGAATGTTCAACCTGATACAGTCATGAGGTGGGAATCAGAAACATCCAGATCAGGAGACACTCTCCATCTGCAAGACAGTTAGCTGGGTTACTCAAAATATCAAGGTCATGAGATTCAACCACAGACAGGGGACCAGCCCTGGGGTAAAGGAGATGGAAGAGAGACCTGGTCAAAATACAAGGTCATGAACGACAACAGACAGGGGACCAGCCCTGGGGTAAAGGAGACAGAGCGAGCTGGCAGCCAGAAGCAAGGTGGACCCCTGGACTGGACTCTGGATATTGCGCACACACACGGAACAGCTCTGAAGAGCATTTTGATGACAATAGGGAAATTTGAATGAGGATTTATGTTTGGAAGTATTCTTGTGTAATATTACATTTATTTCCTGAGATAATCAAGTAGTAGTTTTGAAGGAGAATGCCTTTGCTCTTAGGAGATACATAGTAGGGAGTTTAAGGTGAATTATCATCTTTGTAACTAATTTTCAAATGGCTGAGAAAAATTGAAGTATGATATGCTTGGATGGCATCACCGACTCGATGCACATGAGTTTGAGTAAGCTCTGGGAGCTGGTGATGAACAGGGAAGCCTGGTGTGCTGCAGTCCATGGGGTTGCAGAGTCGGACTCGAGTGAGCGACTGAGCTGATATGCATATAGATCTATATGTATACACGTCTATATCCAGCAATGTAGATAGATGTGCTCGGTTGCTAAGTCATATCTGACTCTTTGAGACCCCATAGACTGTAGCCCACCAGGCTCAGACTTTGTCCATGGGATTTCCTAGGCAAGAATACTGGAGTGGGTTGCCATTTCCTTCTCTAAAATATATACACATATAGATGTATATATATACATATGAAATACAAATATTTGAGAGATAAATAAAACAAAATACTAATATGTGGACAACTGGTAAATCCAGGTGAACGATATATGAATGTTTGTTATATTATTGCAACAACTTGGTCGGTTTGAGAAATTTCAAAATAAAATATTGGGGAGATTAAAAAAAAAGAGTTTAAGTCTAATGGGCACTTGATTAAAACAGACATTCCTTTCCTTGTAAAGAGACCTATAAACCTGCCGAGATCACAGTGTGAATGAGATTGACTCTTCTTTCCTTCCATACCTCAGCCTTTCTAGAGATCTGACTTGTGTTCAGTTCAGTTGCTCAGTCGTGTGCAACTCTTTGCAACCCCATGAATCACAGCACGCCAGGCCTCCCTGTCCATCACCAACTCCCAGAGTTCACCCAAACCCACGTCCATGGAGTTGGTGATGCCATCCAGCCATCTCATCCTTTGTTGTCCCCTTCTCCTCCTGCCCTCAATCTTTCCCAGCATCAGGATCTTTTCCAATGAGTCAGGTCTTTGCATCAGGTGGCCAAAGTACTGGAGTTTCAGCTTCAGCATCAGTCCTTCCAATGAACACCTAGGACTGATCTCCTTTAGGATGGACTGGTTGGATCTCCTTGCAGTCCAAGGGACTCTCAAGAGTCTTCTCCAACACCACAGTTCAAAAGCATCAATTCTTCAGTGCTCAGCTTTCTTCATAGTCCAACTCTTACATCCATACATGACCAATGGAAGAACCATAGCTTTGACTAGATAGACCTTTGTTGGCAAAGTAATGTCTCTGCTTTTTAATATGCTGTCTAGGTTGGTCATAACTTTCCTTCCAAGGAGCAAGCGTCTTTTAATTTCATGGCTGCAGTCACCATCTGCAGTGATTTTGGAGCCCCCCAAAATAAAGTCTGACACTGTTTCCACTGTTTCCCCATCTATTTGTCATGAAGTGATGGGACCAGATGCCATGATCTTCATTTTCTGAATGCTGAGCTTTAGGCCAACTTTTTCACTCTCCTCTTTCACTTTCATCAAGAGGCTCTTTAGTTCCTCTTCACTTTCTGCCATAAGGGTGGTGTCATCTGCATATCTCAAGTTATTGATATTTCTCCCGGCAATCTTGAGTTCAGCTTGTGCTTCTTCCAGCCCAGCGTTTCTCATGATGTACTTTGCATATAAGTTTAAAAAGCAGGGTGACAATATATAGCCTTAACATACTGCTTTTCCTATTTGGAACCAGTCTGTTGTTCCATGTCCAGTTGCTTCCTGACCTGCATATAGGTTTCTCAAGAGGCAGGTCAGGTGGTCTGGTAGTCCCATCTCTTTCAGAATTTTCCACAGTTTATTGTGATCCACACAGTCAAAGGCTTTGGCATAGTAAATAAAGCACAAATAGATATTTTTTCCTGGAGGTCTGTTGCTTTTTCGATGATCCCGTGGATGTTGGCAATTTGATCTCTTTTTCCTCTGCCTTTTCTAAAACCAGCTTGAACATCAGGAAGTTCACGGTTCACATATTGCTGAAGCCTGGCTTGGAGAATTTTGAGCATTACTTTACTAGCATGTGAGATGAGTGCAATTGTGCGGTAGTTTGAGCATTCTTTGGCATTGCCTTTCTTTGGGATTGGAATGAAAACTGACCTTTTCCAGTCCTGTGGCCATTGCTGAGTTTTCCAAATTTGCTGACATATTGAGTGCAGCACTTTCATAGCATCATCTTTCAGGAATTCCATCACCTCCACTAGCTTTGTTCATAGTGATGCTAAGGCCCACTTGACTTCACATTCCAGGATGTCTGGCTCTAGGTCAGTGATCACACCATCGTGATTATCTGGGTCATGAAGATCTTTTTCATACAGTTCTTCTGTGTGTTCTTGCCACCTCTTCTGAATATCTTCTGCTTCTGTTAGGTCCATACCATTTCTATTCTTTATCAAGCCCATCTTCGCATGAAATGTTCCCTTAGTATCTCTAATTTTCCTGAAGAGATCTCTAGTCTTTCCCATTCTGTTGTTTTCCTCTATTTGCATTGATCACTGAGGAAGGCTTTCTTATCTCTCCTTGTTATTCTTTGGAACTCTGCATTCAGATGCTTATATCTTTCGTTTTCTGCTTTGCTTTTCATTTCTCTTCATTTCACAGCTATTTGTAAGGCCTCCTCAGACAGCCATTTTGCTCTTTTGTATTTCTTTTTCTTGGGGATGGTCTTGATCCCTGTCTCCTGTACAATGTCACAAACCTCCGTCCATAGTTCATCAGGCACTCTGTCTATCAGATCTAGTCCCTTAAATCTATTTCTCACTTCCACTGTATAATCATAAGGGATTTGATTTAGGTCATATCTCAATGGTCTAGTGGTTTTCCCTACTTTCTTCAATTTAAGTCTAAATTTGGCAATAAGGAGTTCATGATCTGAGCCACAGTCAGCTCCTGGTCTTGTTTTTGCTGACTGTATAGAGCTTCTCCATCTTTGGTCTTAAAGAATATAATCAATCTGATTTCGGTGTTGACCGTCTGGTGATGTCCATGTGTAGAGTCTTCTCTTGTGTTGTTGGAAGAGGGTGTTTTCTATGATCAGTGCATTCTCTTGGCAAAACTCTATTAGTCTTTGCCCTGCTTCATTCCGTATTCCAAGGCTAAATTTGCCTGTTACTCCAGGTTTTTCTTGACTTCCTACTTTTGCATTCCAGTCCCTATAATGAAAAGGACATCTTTTCTGGGTGTTAGTTCTAGAAGGTCTTGTAGGTCTTCATAGCACCATTCAAATTCAGCTTCTTCAGTGTTACTGGTTGGGGCATAGGCTTGGATTATCGTGATATTGAATGGTTTGCCTTGGAAACGAACAGAGATCATTCTGTCGTTTTTGAGATTGCATCCAAGTACTGCATTTCGGACTCTTTTGTTGACCATGATGGCTACTCTATTTCTTCTAAGGGATTCCTGCCCACAGTAGTAGATATAATGGTCATCTGAGTTAAATTCACGCATTCCAGTCCATTTTAGTTCGCTGATTCCTAGAATGTCGTTACGTAGAGAGTAAGAAAGCCCAGTGTTTAGGGACGTCCCTGGTGGTCCAGTGGTTTGGACTCTGCACTCTCACGGCAGGGGGAGTGGGTTCAGTCCTTGGTGGGGAGCTGAGATCATGTGTGCTGGAAGGTGCCACCGAAACCAAACAAAAAAGGAAAAGGCGAAGGACAGGGAAGCCTGGCGCGCTGCAGTCCACGGGGTCGAGAAGAGCAGGCAGGACTGAGCGACTGAACTGACTGAAAAAAAAACAAACACTTCCAGTTATTTCTCCAGCAAATGTGGGTTTATTTGGGATTAGCAGAGAATTGAAATTTGCAACCCTTGCAAGCCATGGTCAGCAAAATTAGGATCGCTTAACTAGAAGGATCTAAAATTAACTAAAGGATTAAATAAGGATCTAAAATTAACTAAAGGGAACTAAGTTAGGATCACTTAACCTGCAGGAGCTGCAGAATCGATCCCTGGGTCAGGAAGATCCCCTGGAGAAGGAAATGGCAACCCACTCCAGTACTCTTGCCTGGAGAGTCCCATGGACAGAGGAGCCTGGAGGGCTACAGTCCACGGGGTTGCAAAGAGTCAAGACTCAGCAACTAAACAACAACAAACTAAAAGGAATTAGAAAGTTACTGTCTGTTCTAATTTCTCAACTAAAGGCAAATAGCAGAAAAAACGTGTCAGGATTAGTAATATTTTGCTTTCCTCTTAAGGGTGCTCAGTCGTTCAGTTGTGTCTGACTCTTTGCAACCCCGTGGGCTGCAGTCCACCGGACCCCCCATCCACGAAATTTTCCAGGCAAGAATATTGGGTTGCTGTTTCCTTCCCCAGGGGATCTTCCCAAGCCAGGGATCAAACACACATCTCTTTCGTCTGTTGCATTGTCAGACGGGTTCTTTACCACGGTGCCACCTGGAAAGCCCTCGTTAATTTTTCTCCGACCCCGCCAGTGAGCACTCTGGGTCAGAGCCCCGTGCTGGACACCAGGGCCATGTGGAAGACCAGGACGGGGCCTGCCCGGCCAGAGACCGGTCTCTCCAATGAGAGCTACCAAATCACACTGAGAAATAAGGAAACACACTTTAATGCTTAACTAGTTGTCTTAGCTTGCATGAGTTTTTAAAAACAGAAGTCATACTTTAGTAAATTCTATACTATGAAGTACTCCATGTCTGGAGCAATACCTACCAACAGAAGAAGGATGTGGAAAGCTGGCATTCTTGTGAAACTGGCAGGGTCTAGGCTTTCTTGTCTGCTGAGATGAGCCTGTGGCTTGGAGTGGACTATGTAGAGGTGTTTATCTCACTCTGTAGAAATGTTATTAAAAATCTCTTAGCTCTCTCATCAGTAACTGTCGTCTGAAAAATCAAGAGTAACTTCTTGGAGAAACAGTCTGCTGATTGGGAGACAGAAGTCAAGAGTGTCGCAGGTTAGTGGCACGGCACCCCGCATGCACACAGCCCCTTAAGAGGACAGGGCTGCATTTACTTTATTTAATTAAAAACTTTTCTTTGTTGCCCTGGATCTTTGTGGCACGTGGGATTCTCTAGTTGCAGCGTGTGGGCTCAGTAAATGTGGCCCAGGGGCTTAGTTACCCTCGACACCTCAGTTTCCTGACTGAGCTAAGGCTGAAACCAGGTCCCTTCCGCTGGAAGGCAGGTTCCTAACCACTGGACAGCCAGGAAGGTCCCAAGACAGGGATATTTCTAAGCTAATGGATGGAATGCAGGGACTAAGACAAAGCCTGCAGCATCCATCACTTGTTCATCTGATGGTTTATGTAACCGATCCAGGTTTCTAAGTCAGCATTTAATTCTTTTTTTTAAAAAAGAATAATTTTAAAATTCTCATTTATTTTGACAATGGGTAAAATTAACATTGAAATTATGATGAGGAAACATATACACAGCATAGATGCTATTCTAGTTTTCAATATGTTTATCTTGACAAACCAATGTAGATGATCTTTTATGTAATTTTAAAAATTTTATTAAACATTTTTATTTTACGTTGGAGTAGAGCTGTGTGACAATGTTGTGTTAGTCTCAGGTGTGTGTACAGCAAAGTGATTCAGTTATACATATATTTGTATCTATTGTTTTTCAAGTTCTTTCCCATTTAGGTTATTCCTGAGTATTGAGCAGAGTTCCCTGTGCTGCACAGGAGGTCCTTGTTGGTTATCTATTTTAAATACAGCAGTGTGTCCAGGTCCATCCCAAATTCCCAATCTATCTCCCTACCCTTCCCTTCTGGTAACCAGAAGTTCATTCTTTAAGTCTGTGAGTCTGTTTCCTGTTTTGTAAATATAAATACTGTTGCTGCTGCTGCTGCTAAGTCGTATCAGTTGTGTCCGACTCTGTGTGACCCCACAGATGGCAGCCCACCAGGTTCCCCCATCCCTGGGATTCTCCGGGCAAGAATACTGGAGTGGGTTGCCATTTCCTTCTCCAATGCATGAAAGTGAAAAGTGAAAGTGAAGTCACTCAATTGTGTCTGACTCCTAGCGACCCCATGGACTGCAGTGCACCAGGCTCCTCCATCCATGGGATTTTCCAGGCAAGAGTATTGGAGTGGGGTGCCATTGCCTTCTCCAAATATAAATACTATATTTATTAAATATCTTTATATTTTATGTAAATGTAGTTACAGAACTATTCCTGCATAAATTACACTTCAGACATCCAGTTCGGGTCATGGCCTCTTGGGTAAGACAAATAATGATCATCTCAGCAGAGAAGGGCAGCTCATTTGTTTGTGCAAATTCAGACTTGCTTCATTGTTCAGCCATCTTTGCCACAAACATCTTGTGTACAGTTAAAATTTTGACACGGACACTGTCAGTTTTCAGTCGAGAAGTTCAATTTGGCAAAAAATTTAACATTTTTAAACAAATAGAATCCAAATGTTTTCCATTCTGCATTTTGTTTTATAGGCAGATTCTGGGGTTTTTGATATTGCAAAATTTGTGAAATGCAGACATGTGATACTTTCCAGGGAGATTGAATGCTGCGGCTTCTACCAAAGATAGCCGATGTAAGGTGATAAGGGGATTTGGGAGGAAAACAGTCTTAAGGCAAGTTACTAGTTTGTCTTGTTAAACTGGAGGCACAGTTGGTTAGCCAGTAGATTTTTGGCTACAGACATCTTAAGGACCAGACAGTAATTTCTTCTAAAGAGGAATGGATTCACAGGTCATCAAAATATGACAGTTTAGATTTGAAAGGATAAGAGTAGTTATAAGATGAGCTAAGAAGTGTCCATGGAGCCGGAGACAAAAAGACAGAGAGCTTGCATTTACAGAATGGGTGAAGAACCGAGAGCCATCAGAGGGGACCAGAAACCCAAGGGGCTCAATTGCCCCTCACGTCGAAATGAGCTCAGCTGAGACTCCTAACTGGTGGACTGTTCAGGGTCCACAGTGTATCCGCACCAGATGGATGGCAGAGGGTCCCTACCGTACTGCCATCTCATGGCCACGCGGTATGTCTCCATTCAGACACTTAGAGAAAGCACTGGAATTAGCAAGCCTGGGACTGAATTCCAGTTCTTCCATTTGTCATATGACCTCGGGCATGTTTCACTTCTGAACCTTGGTTTTCATCTGTAAGATGGGGAATGGGGTAGCATATGATTCTCGTCATATGTGTTTCAAGGGGGTGTGGGCGCATAACACCTTTGGCAGTGATTCTCGTCATATGTGTTTCAAGGGGGTGTGGGCGCATAACACCTTTGGCAATGATTCTCGTCATATGTGTTTCAAGGGGGTGTGGGCGCATAACGCCTTTGGCAGTGACCTGTGAACTGCAGAGAGCATTAGGATTGAAGGGCTCTTCATCACTGTTGGAGCTCGGAGTTTACTGGGGCTGGTATTCTCAGACCGGAATGGAAATGGGTTAAATTTGGACAATTTGGGGTCAGAATGGGTGCAAAAACTTCATTTTCAGTCTTTTCTTAAAGTGAGAGCATTTTTCTTCTTCTTTTTTTAAATTTATTTATTGTGCTGCGCTGGGTCTTAGCTGCAGCCGGCAGGATCTTTGGTCCTCAGTCAGTATGTGGGGTCTAGTTCCCTGACCAGGGATTGAACACAGGCCCCCTGCACTGGGAGTCGTAGCCACTGGACCACCAGGCAAGTCCCGAGTGAGGACATTCTTAAAAAAATAGGTAGGCAGGAAAAAGATGCTATTTTATTTCCTTTTTGACGTTTAAACAGTCTTATATTTGCAAATCTGCTCCCTTGTGAAGTTGGGCTCACTGGTGCCGGCTTAGCCATGTGATGAGGAGTGGGTGCTGTCAGGGCTCAGATCCCCTTAGATCCCTGTATCCTTGGACCTCTGATGCTGGGCAAGATTTAGGGCAGGAGGAGAAGGAGACGACAGAGGATGAGATGGTTGGATGGCATCATCGACTCAACGGGTGTGAGTTTGACCAAGCTCCAGGCGATGGTGAGGGACAGGGAAGCCTGGTGTGCTGCAGTCCATGGGGTCACAGAGAGTCAGACATGACTGAGCGACTCAACAACAGCAACAACAACAAATCCTCGGACCTCTGCTGAGTGCTGGTCACCCCTACCTGCCCTCCTGCCCTTCCCCTCCCCCCACTCCCCTCTGTTTTGTCTGGGGATTTTACGGCCCACCTGCCATCCTTTCTGGAGTCCTGGGGCTGCTGGAGCTGCCCTGTCTGTTTGCCACAGAGATGGAAGCCCCTGGAGTTTGCAGTCCCCTCCAGACCATCAGTCCACAGCCTGTAGCCAAGCCCAGCTTGGTGAGAGGTGCTGAGCCCAGCTCCCTTGCCCTGAGCTAGGATGAACCCCACCCTGCACACAATTTGCACTTCAGAGCCCCGCTGTGGGATCCAGAAGGGTGGCGTTTGACCTGAAGCGACCCCTTCTTCACTCAGTCTGCTCTCCTATCCTGCTTCCCCACCCCCTTCCTGGTTTTCTCCTGGGAGCGCGTCCCTAACCAACCCCCCAGGGCCTGAACTCCCTGGTCTCGGGCTGGGGTCTGCCTGGGGACACCCGAGACAGCGACTCCACCGCGAGCACCTAAAGCTGTTTCCACTGGATCCCTCCTCACACCAAACCATCTGGAATTAAGTGTCAGTGTACATAAAGAGTTTTGTTTCTATCCTATATAATTCTTATATCAAAGCTATAATGGTGATATAAAGAAGTCCATGAATAAGTTGATAGACCCAACCAAGAGCCCTATAAAATACCCCTCACAATTTTGAAAGACTAAGCCAAGCCATGATAATTATGAAATGTTTTGGTTTGAATCTGTACTCTGAGCCCCAAACATTAACGATGCTATGTGTCTGACCTGACCATCACTGCTTCGAGTGCATCATCAAATTTCTTTCAAGGCTTCCCCAGTGCTGAGCAGGTAGAAAATCTACCTGCAGGGCAGGAGACACAGTGGGTAGAGGTTGGATCCGTGGGTCGGGAAGATCCCCTGGAGAAGGAAATGGCAATCCACTTCGGTACTCTTGCCTGAAAAATCCCATGGACAGAGGAGCCTGGCGGGCTGCAGTCCATGAGGCTGCAAAGATATGACTAAGCGACTGTGTATTCACGCATGTCTAATTTATTTAGCAAATCTACGAGGCTGGGCTTAACACCCCCAACTTACAGATGAAGAAACTGAAGCTCTGGAGGTGAGGTGACTAGTTCCGGATGGTACAGTAGATGGCTGAATACTCAATTTGGACTTTTGAGCCTATGTACTTGCCATCAAATTATATTGCCTCAAAATGGGTAAAATAACAAAAAAATCTTTCAATCTGGTTTCTTCCTTGTTAATTAGATTAAACAAGAATATGTTCTTTTATAGAATTCTTGATTTTAAATTATTCCAAATCCCATGAAAACTGTTATACAGTATAAAGTATTAGAAGTTGCTCATGAAAAATCTTTTTCCCTCTGAGTGGCTTGGAAAGGACCCTCGCGTAGTAACGAGAGATCCTGTCATGAAAGACTCCTGGACAGTGTGTCTTAAGCGAAGAAGCACTTCTTTGAAAAATGGCCATTTTGGTATTTTAGACCACTTAAGAATATGACATTAGCTCCCTTTGGACATTTGATTGATGGTAGAAAAGCTGAGAAAGACAGAGCTTTGAGCCACTAGACTCTGTGTGTTTCTAGCTATCTGCACAGTGGATTAAATGGTGCTTTTCATTTGAGGATGTTTTAAGAACGATTAAATGCACTGTTTCGTAATTTCTAATTAGTTTTCCTATCCCCTTGGTCCCAGGAAAGGCTATGGATGAAATTCAGTCAGGCAGAGAAAGGGTCACCATCCTTGCTCTGGGAATTGTTTGAAAATTCTCCAAGGATATGTGGTCAAGTCCACTTTTGTGTGATGACAGATGGGCCATATATTTCTCTACAAAGTGAGCCATTTCTCTGAAAAGGCTGGAGCTGTTAAGCTGTAGCAGAGAAACGTGCAGAAGTGTATCAAGAGGAATGGTCTGTAACCTTACAGACTACCCCCAACTAAATAAAAACAGTTATGCCGGAAATACTGAAAAAATAACCGTGTGCTGATGGAGGAGAAGACCAAAGGAAAGGGAAGTTCAGAGAAGCCTGGCCCTGAACGTCTGGCTTAGCCCCTCTCCTGCGAGTGGAGCTCGGAGCAGCAAGGGGCTAGCGCTCCAGCGTGCTGAGAGGCAAAGAATTAAGACCAGCTGAGTTTCTGTGCGAGACGAAATGGCCTTCCAAACCCCACTCTTGTCTGTGGGAAGTAGCTGCACAAATGTTTTACCGTTCCATAAAATTCCCAGGCATGTGCTTGCTTTGGTTGTTTTTAATGTGCAGCTTGAATACCGTACCTGAAATAGCTTTTGTAGACTGAGATGGCTGAGATGCACGCATTTTAAATGGAAGCCGTCCCGGGCAGCCGGGTGGCAGGGTAGGCGACCGTGAGAACAGAGGCAGGAAGGCGAACTCATTTAGAAAAAGGAGGCAACCAGGGGAGGCAGGGAGACCCTGGGATGGTGGGGAGGAGACAGAGGAACGTAGAGAAAAGAAATGGGGAGCAGAAAGCTGAGGACGAGGTTGAAAGGCATCAGAGGGATGTGCCAAAAATATGTAATCAATCAGACTTCTGAAGAAAACTCCAGTTTCAAGTGGTATCTTTTTAAAAATTTGAAATCTGTCCTCAAGGACTCAGCAGACCCCTCTGTGTTTATAATGAAAGTGAAAGTGTCAGTCACTCAGTTGTGTCTGACTTGCTGTGAACTCCAAGGACCGCAGCCTGCCAGGCTCCTGTGTCCATGGGCTTCTCCAGGCAAGAATACTGGAGTGGGTAGCCGTTCCCTTCTCCAGGGGATCTTCCCGACCCAGGGATAGAACCTGGGTCTCCTGCATTGCATCTGAGTCACCAGGGAAGCCATAGATTGTCCCTATTTTGGAATTTTTTAGTCCGTTCTATTTTTTTTTAAGTCTTTATTGAATTTGTTGCAATTTGCTTCTGTTTTATGTTTTGCTATTTTCGACTGTGAGGCATGTGGGATCTGAGCTCCCAGACCAGGGGTCATAGCCATACCCCCTACACTGGAGGACGAGGTCTCAACCACTGGCCCACCAGGGAAGTCTACTTTGTTGCATTCTAAATCTTTAGCGTTCCAGTCTCAACATTTTCCTTTAACAGGCTTCAAAGCCAGGTAGATCTTGCCCAGGGAGAAGCATATCCAAATTCATATGACAGATTTGGAATCATATTTATTTAATTAGACACTATTTCTATGAGACATCTCTGGACACACACACACATACACACAAAGAAAAAAAAAGAAGAAGAAGAAGGAAAAAAAGAGCCCAACAGGTCTGTTCATTAAAACATCTCTTCCTGTGTGTGCTGAGAATGTCAAGTGACTACTGCATTCTCCTCCAGGGAGCTTATAATCAAGCCCAGGACCCAGTTAGATGAGAAAAAAAGGGGGGGGGCTTTTTTTCTAGTCTTAACAAAGTCATATTCTTTCTTCCACCAATCCTTGCCCTCTGTAAAAAATAAAATAAAAATTTTAAACCTGTTTATAAAAAAAAATGTTTCCACCTATTAGGCCATAATAAGGAACAGGAGTTTTGTTTAGTATGGAGGCAGGATCAGTCCCATTTTCACTCTGTCCTGCACTCATGCCTAAGGAACTCTAAGAAGCAGACTTTCCCGATAGTCTTTTTTTTTCCTCAAGGATTACGTGTTCGCCAAATCTACAGAAAGCTGAATGCCCCGCACTGTTTTAGATATTAGAAAACATGTGGTAGATACAGACACACCCTGCCTTCAGCCTGAAGTACGGTGGGGGGACACACGGATCTGAGGGTTATCGTGGAAGCGATTTTGCCTGAAGTTCAGGGATGGAGATCGCAAATGCCTGCAGGGCCCAGACAGGCAGTATAAAGGTGTGAAGGTTAGCCTACACAAGGCATCTGGTTTTGGTGGGATCTACGGTGAAACCGAAGACTTTGAAATTAAAAAAAAAAAAAGAGTCTTAAAGTACTGACGGCAAATGGCACCAGATTTGGCAGATATGGCTGGAGACTGTAAGTAGGCCAGGTCTGGCCCAGAGACGTGGAGTCCTTAGGAGATTTTATGAAGGCACGGAGGGGAAATAAGGGAAAGCATCAAACATCTTGCCAGAAGCTTGGAGATTAAATCGGCTTTGCCAGGGAAGGTTTTCTAGGAAAAAAATCATTAGCTGTCATCTAAAATAAGGATGGGCTTCCCCGGTGGCTCAATGGTAAAGAACCCACCTACCAATGCAGGAGACGCAAGAGACATGGGTTCCATCCCTGGGTCAGGAAGATCCCCTGGAGGAGGAAATGGCAGCCCACTCCAGGATTCTTGCTTGCGAAATGCCACAGGCAGAGGAGCCTGGAAGGCTGCAGGCCATAGGGGTCACAAACAAGTCAGACATGACTTCGAGACTAAACAACAAAATAGAGATGCATTTTACTGCGTGGAAGACCCTGAAAGTGTAGGAGAGACCAGGAGGCTGAGTGGCTTGTTCAAACCAGTGTTTCTCTTCTCAGCGTCCCTCTTAGCCCATCATGCGCTCCTAGCTGACTCGAACACGTTTGTTTTGAGTCTGGGAAAGCCAGAGAATAGGATGGGGAGAAGGGACGGTGGAATGGAGGCCAAAGAGGAGGACCTTTTCCTGCTCTTCCAACCAGGGGCGTAGAAAGGCTGGTTCAGGAGAAGAGCATCCATGCTTAGGCTCCTGCCAGCTCGGGTACCACAGTCATCCACGCACGGCAGCAGGAGAACAGCAAGGAGCGGGTGCTTGCTCCTAAGTCTCTGGTGATGAATCACGTGTATTTATTTCAGTGTCAGAGAAAAATTTCCTGAGAACCTTCTGTGAGCATTAAGGTGTCATCCATTTCAAGGGGAAGAAGTCTCCAGTCTTTCTCTCTCTGAAGGCACATTATTCTCCAGCACATTAATTGGTCCCGTTAGATTGATTTTTGAAAGATGGTACCTGGCTGAGGAAAAATTCTGATTTCCTAGTGCAATTATCTGCTGAGTACTTATCTTTCCAGGAAAAGCTCTTCACCAAAAGCTCTTTAGTGGTAAGTTTCAAGGAAGGTTTTGAAATGACATTTTAAAGAAGAGATAAGAATGGTTCTGTTGAGGATTTAAACTTTTCTTTAAAAGAATTTTAGGTGTTGGCAATTTCCTGAATAGCGGAGTCCTGAAATAAATGAGCAGAGACGGCTCAAACATGAAAGTGTGAGTCTGCCAAGTGAGAACGGCCGTGTCCGAGGCACCGCAGGGATGATGCACATGGTCTCATTCTCCGGCCAAGTCTTGAGTTTCTTCTGCAATATTTGTTGGGAATCTAGCCTCTGTTTGAAGTCTTCTAGGTTTGAGGAAATTTACGGTCTCTTAATGAAACTCATTCTATTTTTCTTGACTTCCCAAGTCATTCAGAAATTCTTCCTTAAAGTAAAAAATGCATATGTGTATGTGTCTGTGTGTGTGTGTATATCTTTTTATTAATTCCAGTTACTATTTGCTTTTGTTATTTAGTCACTAAGTCATGTCCAATTCTTTGTGACCCTATGTACTGTAGCCTGCCAGGCTCCTCTGTCCATGGGATTCTCCAGACAAGAATACTGGAGTGGGTTGCTATTCCCTCCTCCAGGGGATCTTCCCAACACAGGGATTCGAATCCGAGTCTCCTGCTTTGGCAGCCAGATTCTTTACCATTGAGCCACCAGAGAAGCCCCACGGGAAGCCACACCAGTTACTATGGAATACACTAAATAAAATGGAATCTTCTTGTAAATAGACTGGATTTATTGGAAGGTAGCTATTATCACTCTCTAGATACAATCATTAAACCTTGTTTTCCTTTCTGCTTCATTTTTCTAGTTCAGTTAGAACATCGCTGGTAGAGAGCTGTTTTTTCTAAACTCAGGGAGGGCCAGGATGGAGTGGATGTACATTTATGTGTCTACCAAGATCTCTCCTGGATCAGGAATCTGAGGGAGAAGTAAAATTCATAATAGGTTTGAGTCCTGAGCTTGGGAGCTCTACCACCTAATGGGGGGCTTTGCACTGCTAAGGGCTACTTTCTGAAAGAGCACTTGAGGATGAATGGCAGGTCAGCTCTCAGATGGGGTGAATCTGCCAAGACTTCATGAAGGAGGTGAAATACTCAGGAGTTGGAAGACCCAAAGATACATTGTTATAACAAACTCTGGGTCACCATTCAGATGTCTCAGTTCAGTTCAGTTCAGTCACTCAGTCGTGTCCGACTCTTTGCCACCCCATGAATTGCAGCACACCAGGCCTCCCTGTCCATCACCAGCTCCCTGAGTTCACCCAAACTAGAGTTACTCTAAAGAAGCTGGCTTTCTTACTACCAGCTTAAAGCAGAGACTGATAAATAAAACCAAAGCAAATTTAGGCCAAAATCCTTTTTGCTCTTTGATAGCAAACTCTGTGTCTACAAGCTTTTGAGGATTTGTCAGGTGGTTCTAAATGTAGCCGGTATTCTTTATTTTTCTTTTAAAAATAATGTAATTTATTTGAAGGGCTTTCCAGGTGCAGCAGAAACTAACACAACATTGTAAAGCAACCATACTCCAATAAAAATTAATTTAAAAGATGTAATTTATTAAAATAATAAAGGAAGTGTAACTGTAACCCTAAGTTTCAGCTATAACATTAACAAATGGGAAATGGAAGGGTAACGTTAACAGACAAACAACAGTCAGGAAACAGTGCCATTAAGAAAATATACATATCAACGGTGCCTGCGTGCTTAGTCACGTCCAACTCTTGTGACACTTTGGACTGTAGCCTGCCAGGCTCCTCTGCCCATGGGGTTTTCCAGGTAAGAATACTGGAGCGGATTGCCATTTCCTTCTCCAGGGGATCGTCCCGACCCAGGGATCAAACCCACATCTCCTGTGTCTCCTGCATTGCAGGCAGATTCTTTATCCACTGAGCCACTGGGGAAGCCGATACGTATCAACCACCTGCATTTAATCATCTCATGAGCCAACTTCTTAGATGCAGTCTGCACTGCCCACTCAAAGTATAAGAACAGCAGGGAACTTCCCTGGCGATCCAGTGGTTAAGAATCTGCCTTGCAATGCGAGGGACGTGGGTTGGACCCCGGGTCTGGGAGCTAAGACCTCACCTGCCACGTGTCACAGCCACTGAACCTGCGTGCTCTGGAGCCCTAGCTCTGCGACTAGAGAGTTTGTGCGCCTCAGCAAAAGAGCCCTTCTGTTTCAGCTAAGACTTGAGGCAGCCAAAATAGTTAATTAATTAATTATTTTAAAAAGTTTCAAATGATGAGAACAACAGAATTTTAGAATTGAAAAAGGACTTACAGTTTTACGAAAAAAAAAAAAAAAAAAAGACTTTCCACCCAAAATAGAAGTCCCTAATGTGGAAATAAACTCAATAATATACTTAAGTGATGTCACTGAAGATTTGCTGGGTGCACCTCCACCCACTGATCATAGCTTAGTTCCTACTTATCTTATTCAAGAACACCAGATGTCATCCGTGTTCTTATTCTGAAAATATAGCAGCATGGATTTTTATCTAAGAAGGAAATAAATTTCCTCAAACTATTCAACAACTTTTCTTACTATGTAACACGTTCATGTAGGGATTTTAATATAGATTATGCACTCTCAAAATAACTTCTTCGTGATAAAATTAAGACCATTTTTCACCCTTCATAAATCACTAGCCTTTGTTGAGCATTGTCTTCAGCTCTCCATCAATGTTTCCCCTTTGGGCTGAAACCAAGCATGGAAAATTTCACCTTACCAGACAGGCCTTTTTGGAACCCATAAGCAGTGGTCAGGGAGTTAAATTTATATTTAACTTCACATGCTTTTTTACCACAAATGATATAATATGGGGTACTGAACGGTCTTTTTAAATTTTTTTTTCTGGTATAATTGAGTTAGCTTGCTGGTTTGTTCAATTTTTTTATGAGCCACTTATAGATTTATTTAGGTATTTCAGTATACTCGGACCTCCGTCTCTCAGAATTGAATGTCTGAAGCTTTTTTTTTTTTTTCCCTTTTTGGCTACATAAATAGGAGGATTTCAGACAGGCAAAATATTTCCATGCTGCAAAACAATAAGGTGATTATGTATCATCTGAGGTTATTTGGAATCCTCAAATATAAAGAATATGGACATAAGCTAACATAGATCTCACATGTTCTCTACATTGATACGATTTGAGACTGAATTTTATAAAGAGGTAGTGTTCTTGCCTGGAGAATCCCAGGGCCGGGGGAGCCTGGTGGGCCGCCATCTATGGGGTCGCACAGAGTCGGACACGACTGAAGCGACTTGGCAGCAGCAGCAGCAGAGGACTATGCTGGGAGAGTGAGACGCCTGATTCCTTTTTATTTCCTCATGTAAGTTTTTATGAGTTTAAAAAGTGGACAAAAATAGGCATTTGAGAAGTTGGAAACATTTAATCAAAAGTGATGACCTTAAACTCCATAGATGTGCCGGAAGTTAACACGGAGCCTGGAATCCTGATTATTTATTTATTCATTTATTTGTATGTGTATATTTATTTCTTCATCACTTTGAGTCATATGGATAAAAACTCGTATCACATGGGAATTAAATCTTTTGGGAGGGAAGGAGAGAAAAAAGTGGCTAGAAGTACAAAAATTAAGAAGTAGCAGAGGGAGCCTGGTGAAAGTCTGGAGGACTTATGAGTAGATACAGGAGGCAGCGGGAAGTAATAACCTTGACGGGGCTTGCCTTTTTGCTCCAGGTGTCCTGGAATTCTTTGGGAAGGTGTAGACAGAGCGAGGTCACGGAAGTCATAAGTATTTGGAATGAGATGGGGAGCAACGCTAGAGGAGCGATTGCCACTTCTAACTGCTGGAAGGTGTGCCCTGAATCTGTCAGCAAGATTTCTGTCTGGATTCAGTTGGATAAACAGCACGGCAAGGAGATCAAACCTCACTTATTTTTATTCTGAGTCTTCATCGGCCCCTGGAGAAAGTGACTGTCTCAGTTACCTTTTTTTTATTATTATTATGACTTTTGGCCTTCATTCTGCTTAAGTTGTTTGATTTTGAGTCTTCATATCGGGGTTTTCAGCCCTTACATGGGATTAGCACCTTCTTAGGCCGATAGTTCTCCTGAGCTGCCTACAGTGATCACTGGCATCAATGATAATTTGTTAATTTCAGAATTTTTGATCAGATCACTTACAGATTTCACTTGGTTTATAGCTCAGCTCCGATTAATTTGTGCTTAGTTGTTCAGTTATGTCTGACTCTGCGACCCCATGGATTGCAGCCCACCAGGCTCCTATCTGCATGGAATTTTCCAGGCAGGAATATTGGATTGGGTTGCCATGCCCTTCTCCAGGGAATCTTCCCGACCCAGGAATCGAATCCAGGTCTCCTGCATTGAAGGCGGGTTCTTTATCGACTGAACCACCAGGGAAGCCGAAGAATACTGGAATGGGTAGCCTATTCTTTCTCTAGGGGATCTTTCCAACCCAGGAATTGAGCTGGGTCTCCTCTATTGCAGGCGGATTCTTTACCAGCTGAGCTACCAGGGAAGACCCTGATTAATTTAGAGAGGTACTTATTCACCATGGCTCTGTGTGGCTGATTTCATCCACTCCCCCTTCCCCACTGTCCACTAAGGGAAGCCCCTCCTTGAAGAGACTTAAGAGTTAAAAAAAAAAAACAGCATAAAACTCACCCGCAAAGTGTCAAAAAATGTGAGAGCATATCCTGAATGACCTCTAAACACTATGAGTTATTTAAGTACATCAAAAAGAGAGGAATAAAATAACAAGTATAACAACAAAAACATCAGAAGACAGACTTTAGAAAACTTTTTTTATACTTTAGTGCAGGAACTTAATATACTAATATGCATTATGAGTTATCAAGAAGGAAGGGACACTGTTCTACTTTCCCCGACGTTATGTAAGATTCAAATAATATTTTGCAGAGCATCTAACAGAGACAACATATAGCATCACATGCTTTGAGAAGTGTTGTCCTGTATTAGTTGATGAAAGCTTTTCCCTTCGTTGATTTTAATATAAGAAAATTCAGTACAAATGCTAAGTATAAAATAAGTTAAGTCCTGGGGATGGAACGCTCAGCATGGTGACTATAGTAATAAGGCTTTGTCCCCAGTTTGAAAGTTATTGACAGTGGACATTAATAGTTCTCATCACAAGAAAAAAATGTTGTGACTCTGTCTGGTGATGGATGTTAATTACACTTATTCCGCTGATCATTTTGCAGTATATACAAATATCAAATCATGATGTCATACACCTGAAACTAAAATAATGTATGTCAATCATACCTCAATCAAGGAAAATAAAGACAGTTTAACGCAGGAACCTGGTTATCACATCTATGCACAGAGCTCACCAGGTCTGTTTAGCTGCTGCGATTTTTCAGTCATAAGTCCTATCTGACTCTTTTGTGACCTTATGGACTGTAGCCTGCCAGGCTCCTCTGTCCATGGAATTTCCCAGGCAAGAATACTGGAGCAGGTTTCCATTTCCTTCTGCAGGGTATCTTCCTGACGGGAGGATCAAACCCACGTCTCTTGAGTCGTCTGCATTAGGCGAATTCTTTACCACCGTACCACCAGGGAAGCACTTAGCTGTGAAGTAGGGCAGGTCTTAATTTCCCCTCATCTTTTGGCCTGAGATGAACTCAGAGTTCTTGGGGAAAGTTAAGGGACCTCAGCCCTGGAGGTGTGTATTATGTTATTTGCATCACTCTCCTGGGGGGGTCTCCCTCCAAGGCAGAGGCAACATAATTAGCTGATAATGTTTCAACCAAAGCTGAATTTGCAAAAGCCAATTCATCCAAGAATCAATTCACCCAAGGGCCAATTTTCTAAATGCACTCATTCCTAAACACTTACGGGAATTGGATTCATAAACTTTAGAGAGATTCATGCAGAATGAAATGCTTTAATGGATTTCACTTTATTTGGGGCTGTGCCGGGTCTTTGTTGCTGTGTGGGCTTTTTCTCTAGCTGGGGCGAGCAGAGGCTACCCTCTAGTTGGGGTGAGCAGACTTCTCACTGCAGAGCCTTCTCTTGTTGAGCGCAGGCTCTAAGAGTGCAGGCTCAGAAGCTGTAGCGCATGGGCGCTTTAACGTGTTCTTGAGAGTTTTTAAAGGTTCTAGCCGGTAGATTTCTGTGACGGCGGCGTCTGAACATTAACCTCTGGCTCAGCCTCCTGCCATTCGGTGTGCAGGTCACAGGCACAGCGGGGACTCCGTGCGAGGGACACCAGAGCACCAAAAACCAGAAAGCGTCTGCGAGAGGAGGAGACCCAGGGGCAGAGAGGCCCAGAGGTGAAGGTCGGAGGAGTGCGGAGAAGGTCAGAAAGAGAAGGCAGGGAGCAGGGTTTTCCACACATTTCATAGGCTCTGCCATGCTGTCCAATATGAGGTTCTGTGCAGCTGAGAAGTATTTTATTTAAAGCATGTAATAAGAGTTGGTAGATTTGAGGAATAACGTCATGCACGACTACTTTAGTTAGCTGGTGTTGGGTGACTTTACCTGGATCCTGAGGACCTCGACCTGCGATGCTGTTGCCAAAGGGCAGTGTTTTGTTCATGACTATATTTCCACCGTCTTGAACCAGGCCCTCCCCTCCCACCCCAAGGAAAAGCAGTAACTATTTGAGAGAAAAAAGGCAAGAATATTTACATGAAGGCATGGAGTATTTAGAGCTGAACTGCCTCCAGGTGATGCCCCCTTATTTTGCCAACAAAGGTCCATCTGGTCAAAGCTATGGTTTTCCCAGTGGTCATGTATGGATGTGAGAGTTGGACATAAAGAAAGCTGAGCGCCGAACTGTGGTTTTGGAGAAGACTCTTGAGAGTCCCATGGACTGCAAAGAGATCAAACTAGTCAATCCTAAAGGAAATCAGTCCTGAATATTCATTGGAAAGACTGATGTTGAAGCTGAAACTCCAATACTTTGGCCACCTGATGCGAAGAGCTGACTCATTAAAAAAGACCCCGATGCTGGGAAAGATTGACGGTAGGAGGAGAAGGGGATGACAGAGGATGAGATGGTTGGATGGCCTCACCGACTCAATGGACATGAGTTTGAGCAAGCTCCAGGAGTTGGTGATGGACAGGAAAGCCTGGCGTGCTGCAGTCTATGGGGTTGCAAAGAGTCGAACACGGCTGAGTGACTGACCAACAACAACAAAAATAGACCTACTGTGAGAGGCTGAACACACTGACTTTGGACTTGTTTAGTGGTCTTAACAAGGCACCTGAATGCAAAGAAGAGCCACATTGTGGACATAATGTAATTGCTGTTTAAGGAGAGAGTGCAGTGCAGGAATCCCAGTTATCTCTGACACCAAACGAATTTGCTCATTTCTCCATCTTGTCCTTTTATTCATTCTACATTGTTAATGGAATTGCCTCTACTTCATTGATAAATAATTGCTGTGACTCCTTTAACAGAATTTGTCTTTCCAAAGGAATTTGATTTTTTTTTTACCTGCACCTTGCAGCATGTGGGATCTTACTTCCCTCACTAGGGATCAAACCTACGCCCCTTGCAGAGAAAGTGTGGAACCTTAACCACCAGACTGCCAGGGAAGTCCCTGGGATTTGATTTTTTTAAATATCACTTCTTTCAGCAAGTATCTCAGTCAGTCAGTCAGTTCAGTCACTCAGTCATGTCTGACTCTTTGCGACCCCATGGACTGTAGCACACCAGGCTTCTCTGTCCCTCACCAACTCCCGGAGCTTTCGAGTATCTCAGTGCAGTTTAAATAGGACACGCCACTTCCCCCATCCCTCCTCGCCATCTTGGTGACAGTTTCAATTCTGAATATTTAAATCCAGACTCATTCAAAGTTTTATAATTTGTTTTCATCTCAGTGGTTTATACCCATTTAACTTTATATTTTTGATGATTGTTGTTGGTTCCTTTTCAATAATGTAAAACTTTTTTATGAATCAAATGAGATTTTGTGTATTACCAGATAAGTTTTAAAAAATAACTTAATTTTATAATGATGACTTCTTTCACCAAACTGTATTTAATATACAGTAATGACTAATGATTGTACATGCGTGCTAAGTTGCTTCAGTCGTGTGCAACTCTTTTCGACCCTTTTGACTGTAGCCCACCAGGCTCCTCTGTCCATGGAATTCTCCAGGCAGGAATACTGGAGTGGGTTGCCATGGCCTCCTCCAGGGGACCTTCCTGACCTAGGGACTGAATCTGTGTCTCCTGCAACTCCTGCATTGCAGGCTCATTCTTTTACCACCGAGTCACCACTACATAGGAACTCTTTTTGAAGCAGATAGCTTTAAAAAGCACTTCCCATGGGAAATCTCAGACATTCACAAAATTGAAGAGAATACTATTATAATGAACCCAGGGGTGCCGATCCCTCCGTTTCAACAGTTAACAACTCAAACCCTTCCTCGATTCATCCGTAGCCACCCACCCACACTGGGTTATTTTGATGCCAACTTCAGACATCATTTCATCCTTGACTATTTCTGAATGTATCTCTTAAGGGTAAGAATTCTTTTACAAAGTATAACCATAATACCAACTGTAAAAGTTTAACATTATGTTACTATCAAATATCCACTTATCCCTGATTGTTAAGTTTTTAACAGTGTGTTCTAATTAGGATCCATGGAAGATCAAATAGGCTTGAAATTCCAGATTTAATTTCTGCTTGTTAATCCATTCCCATTGAAATATTACATGTTAATTATTCAATGGGCTTATCTTCTAGGTGTTTAAGGACATAGAAGATTATCTGCATGGACAAGGTCTTTTGTTGTTAGTGTTACTGTGATACTTGCATTAGTACTTACTGTCATAGTGGCTTTTACTAATGTTGTGTGGTTTCGCTGCTAGATTTAGAACTAGTCTTTGGGGCTGTTCTGATAGTTCCCAAACCTTAATCTAGAATCAGTTTTAGTTATGTTTGTATTGTGCTGCATAATTGAACACAATTAAAGCATCCATACAGCAGTTGGAAACATGTTTATCTACAGGGAGGACTATTTATATCAGTGATTCTGGGGCAAGCTTCTTAGGTTAAATTACACCCAGGGGAAATAGTTGTACTCAGCAATATATCAAACTTCTGATGCCTCTGGAGTTCATTACCACACAATAACCACATTATCTGTCACGCCTTATTGCTTAATTTTTGCTTTTTGAAGGTCTTTATTGGCTGCATTACTTGGTAGTAACGAAAACACAAAGGGGCCACTGTAGCTCTGACTCTGGTCCTTAATGTGGGTGGCGCGCTGAAACAAAGTGTCGGGAATGGTTTGCAGTTTTTTCCAACTCAAAAGATGCTTGTATTTTTCATGGAGATTTTGCTCCTGAAAAATAGGCTTGAAAACATTGCAGCCAACTAGACATCAGTAATTAACTCCCTTCTCCACAAAACCCCCCAAACTATCTCTTCTACGCAAGCAATAAAAATTCATTATAGAAAAATTAGAAAATGCAACTAAGCACAAAGGAAAAATCATCAGAGATAACAACTGTTAGCCTTCTGTTAAGTGGTTAGACTTTTTTCTAACATAATGTAATGTTAAAAGATAGTAAAAGTCATGTATATCTCTATATTCATATCACAACAATTTAAACTCTACAGGGCTTCTCTGGTGGCTCAACTGGTAAAGAATCCGCCTGCAATGCGGGAGACCTGGATTCGATCCCTTGGTTTGGAAGATTCCCTGGAAAAGAGAACGGCTACCCACTCTAGTATTCTGGCCTGGAGAACTCCATGGACTATATAGCTCCTGGGGTCGCAAAGAATTGGATATGAATGCATAAGTTTCACTTTCAAACTCTACAGACTGTTCCTAACACGCTTTTTTCAACAACATTTTATGAACATCTTTTCATGTTAACACTCTGGTACCCAATCATTCTTTATTGGTACATAATATCCCAGAGTTAGACTGACATGATAAACACATTTATACTGATTCTAATTCTTTGATCTTATAAACAATTGTACAATAAACATTCTGGTACATATGAAATACGTTCCTGTATATCCTTGTCCAGTCAAATTTTTATGATAAAGCACTAAAAGGAGAATTGGATAAAGTTAGCAGTTTTAAAGGCTTTTGAATCACAACAGGAAATTGACTTCCATGGAGTTATTCCTCAGTATTCCTCTAGACTTCCTTATGGATAAAGGGATTCTATTTCCCCTCATGCTCACCAGCACCGAGTAGCAGTATTTTTAATCTTTGTCAACCTGATCATGAAAATCTCATCTCATTGTTTTAATGTGTGTTTGTTGAATCAATAGAAGGATTTTTTTTGTACATTTCTCAGACATTTGTGTTTTTTCTACAGTGTATTGTTGCTTTGTATATTTAGAGTTGTTTTCTGCTAGAGCATTTATCACTTTTTCTGATTAATTTGAAAAGCTCTGACATATAAAGCATTAATCTTTTAAATATAATGTATCCTGTAAATGTTATCCTACTTCATATTTTAACTTTTGTGGGTTTTGTAGCTCTAAGAGAGAAATTTAACTGATTTTTTCAAGTATGATAGAGATAGTGGTTACATGGGCTTCCCTGGGGGCTCAGATGGTAAAGAATCCTCCTGCAATGTGGGAGACCTGGGTTCGATCCCTGGGTTTGGAAGATTCCCTGGAGAAGGAAATGGCAACCTACTCCAGCATTCTTGCCTGGAGAATCCCCAGAGACAGAGGAGCCTGGTGGGCTACAGTCCATGGGGTCACACAGAATTGGACATGATTGAGTGACTAAGCACAGCACAGCAGTTACATATATATGTGTATGTGTGTCTTAATATATATGCACATACACACACACACACACACACACATATATAGATATGAAAGCAAAAGTGTTAGTCATTCAGTCTTGTCTGACTCTGTGACCCTATGGACTGTAGCCCACCAGGCTCCCCCATCCCTGGGATTCTCCAGGCAAGAACACTGGAGTGGGTTGCCATTTCCTCCCCCAAGGCATGAAAGTGAAAAGTCAAAGTAAAGTCACTCAGTCGTGTCCGACTCTTAGCAACCCCATGGACTGCAGCCTACCCGTCTCCTCTGTCCATGGGATTTTCCAGGCAAGAGTACTGGAGTGGGTTGCCATTTCCTTCTCCAGGGAATCTTCCTGATGCAGGGATCAAACCCCGGTTTCCTGCATTGTGGGCAGATTCTTTACTGTCTGAACCACCAGGGAAGCCCTGCACACATATATATGCATGCCTGTTTCTGGAATTTCCCTTTTTTCCCAACACTAGCCCTTTAAACATGTGTCTTATTGTTTATAGGTAAGGTCCCCTGTGCCTATTGTTGCTTTGAAGTTTTTGTTTTGCTTTGTTTTAAAAAAGTATTTTGATTGCTCGACAAATTTATTTTTCCCAATTTTTTTTTTCAGATCAAATTTAGAATCTTTACATTGATTGGAATTGAAATTACAACCGAGTTAATTTAATATTATAGTTAAGTTTGGAGAGAATCAGGAGCTTTATCACATTAAGCCCTCTAGTGAGGAAACATGGGTTATATCTCCAGATATTCAAGTTTGCATTTTTGACTCCAAGGAGAATCTGAAAATTTTATCTTCATGGGTTGTCTTTATTCCCATAATAAATATTTATCTGGAACTTAGTCTGTGCCAGGCGCTGTCCTAGGTGCTGAGGGTCCAGTGGTGACCCAGATAGGTAGGTTATGTTCAACATGAGAAGATGGAAAGAAAACATATGAGCAAATTAATAAATTTAAAAAAAAAAAAACTCAGGATGGGAATAAGACCATGAAAGAGGTTAGTGTGACAGAGGGCAATTGGGAGAGGGGGCAGCTTTAGCAGGAGGTCAGGGAACCCCTTCTGAAGAAGGGATGCTTGAACAGAGATTTGATTTTTTGTGATGAAGACCCAGTTACCCGGGAGGACAATTCTGGGTATGGGGTGGGGTGGGTGAATAAATGCAAAACATGGATTCGATTGTGCTTGTTACGTTTGGGTCTGCAAGACGGGTTGATGGAGTGGTGAGTGAGGGCACAGTTTGAATGGAGTTGAGGGGTTGGGGTGGACAGGATCAGATCAGACCTGGGAAAAGGAGTCGGACTTTCTGCAGCAGGGAGTCTCTGAAGAGCTTTCAGCAAGGGAGGGCTGTGGTCAGACACATGATTTTGAGTGAGTGTGCTGGCTGTGCTGTGCAAAATGGGCGGTCGAGTGGCAAAGGAGGACGTGTAAATGCTTGTCAGAAGGCTGTTGCAGAGCACAAGGAACAGCCAGCAGCTACAGTGAGCCAGAACAGGGCAGATAGGTAAGCTGAGCCCACTGACCTCATGGAGGACACTCGGGATCCTGCCTTCCTGAAAGGTTCCCCCCACAGCCGTCTCTGCTGCCTTACAGAGCGAGGGACGGGAGGAAAGGACCCGGAGGCAGGAACAAAGGGGTTCCGGTAATATAACTGCAGACTCAATCAGGGATACCAGGTAGGTATTTCAGGAGTATTTGTTCTGTTTTCAGGTGAGATACTTATTTTTCTAAATCTTGCTCTGAATTTTTCAATCTCTCATATCTATTAATGACTGGTAATGTAATCTATGGGCTTCCCTGATAGCTCAGTTGGTAAAGAATCTGCCTGCAGTGCAGGAGACCCTGGACTTATTGGTTAGATCCCTGGGTCAGGAAGATCAGATGGAGAAGGAATAGGCTACCCACTCCAGTATTCTTGGGCTTCCCTTGTGGCTCAGCTGGTAAAGAATCCACCTGCCATGTGGGAGACCTGGGTTCAGTCCCTGGGTTGGGAAGATCCCTGGAGAAGGGAAAGGCTACCCACTCTAGTATTCTGGCCTGGAGAATCCCGAGGACTTTTAATCCATGGGGTTGCAAAGAGTCTGACACGACTGAGCAGCTTGCACTTTCACTTTCAATGTAATCTATGGGCTTCCCTGGTAGCTTAGATGGCAAAGAGTCCACCTGCGATGGAGTAGATCTGGGTTTGATCCCTGGGTTGGGAAGATCCCCTGAAGAAGGGAATGGCCACCTCTCTAGTATTCTTGTCTAGAGAATTCCATGGACAGAAGAGCTTTGTGGGGTTGCAAAGAGTCAGACACGACTGAGCGACTAACACACACACACCATGTAATCTGTGAAGGTTCAGTTGAAGGTTCATCTTCAGCTTCAGGTGAAGATGGTGGTTAATATAACTGAATTCCCCAGACCACACACATCAGAGGAGAAAACAGTACCAACCCTGGAAAGCAGTACTACAGAGAATGCAAGAATACCAGCCAAAGACAACTTTAGAGGCTGCAGGCGCTGTGACTTCACTGGGGATTTAAAAATATCTGGGGCTGCCCAGGTGGTGCTAGTGGTAAAGAATCTGCCTGCAAATGCAGGAGACATAGGAGACGCAGGTTGGATCCCTGGGTCAGAAAAATCCCCTGGAGCAGGAAATGACTACCCACTCAAGTATTCTTGCCTGGAGAAACCCATGGACAGAGGAACTTCGTGGGCTACAGTCCGTGGAGCCACAGAGAGGTGGACATGGCCAAGGGGCTAAGCAGCAGCAGCAGCATAATAGATGGTGGCACAGCTTGCCTTTCTACAAAACTGCCTTTCCCCTTACAGTTGAAGAGCACCTAACATTTCTATCATCTCACTTTTTAATTAGCTATCATTATTAATAATTCTGTATTACTTAGTACTTTATAGTTACCACATTTATTTAATCTTCTCTCTTGTGATGTCACATTTTAACAATACTTTATTATTTTTATTTCATGGAGAAGAGGAAATTCAGAGACATGAAATTATGTGTCCATTAAAGGTCACTTGGTTGGAATGTGGCTGACAGGTATTGAAATCCTGTCTTCTCTTTCAGCGACCAAATTGTGTGTTCACCAATCTGCTGGCTAAAAATGTTGGTATAGTTTTATTTTCTATGAGAACATAGCTCCATATTTATGGTTATTTGTTTGAAATTATCTCTCTTAATCTAGTAAGCAAAATCCTAAAGGACCAGGGCAGGGATAACCAGATTCTATTGTTGGAAATTCTTATCCCCGACCCAGATAATCACAATGGTGTGATCACTGACCTAGAGCCAGACATCCTGGAATGTGAAGTCAAGTGAGCCTTAGAAAGCATCGCTATGAACAAAGCTAGTGGAGGTGATGGAATTCCAGTTGAACTATTCCAAATCCTGAAAGATGATGCTGTGAAAGAGCTGCACTCAATATGCCAGCAAATTTGGAAAACTCAGTAGTGGCCACAGGACTGGAAAAGGTCAGTTTTCATTCCAATCCCAAAGAAAGGCAATTCCAAAGAATGCTCAAACTACCGCACAATTGCACTCATCTCACATGCTAGTAAAGTAATGCTCAAAATTCTCCAAGCCAGGCTTCAGCAGTACGTGAACCGTGAACTTCCAGATGTTCAAGCTGGTTTTAGAAAAGGCAGAGGAACCAGAGATCAAATTGCCAACATCCGCTGGATAATGGAAAAACCAAGAGAGTTCCAGAAAAGCATCTATTTCTGCTTTATTGACTATGCCAAAGCCTTTGACTGTGTGGATCACAATAAACTGTGGAAATTTTTGAAAGAGATGGGAATACCAGACCACCTGACCTGCCTCTTGAGAAATTTGTATGCAGGTCAGGAAGCAACAGTTAGAACTGGACATGGAACAACAGACTGGTTCCAAATAGGAAAAGGAGTTCGTCAAGGCTGTATATTGTCACCCTGTTTATTTAACTTCTATGCAGAGTACATCATGAGAAACGCTGGACTGGAAGAAACACAAACTGGAATCAAGATTGCCAGGAGAAATATCAATAACCTCAGATATGCAGATGACACCACCCTTATGGCAGAAAGTGAAGAGGAACTCAAAAGCCTCTTGATAAAAGTGAAAGTGGAGAGTGAAAAAGTTGGCTTAAAGCTCAACATTCAGAAAATGAAGATCATGGCATCCGGTCCCACCACTTCATGGGAAATAGATGGGGAAACAGTGGAAACAGTGTCAGACTTTATTTTTCTGGGCTCCAAAATCACTGCAGATGGTGACTGCAGCCATGAAATTAAAAGACGCTTACTCCTTGGAAGGAAAGTTATGACCAACATAGATAGCATATTCAAAAGCAGAGACATTACTTTGCCAACAGAAGTTCGTCTAGTCAAGGCTATGGTTTTTCCTGTGGTCATGTATGGATGTGAGAGTTGGACTGTGAAAAAGGCTGAGTGCCGAAGAATTGATGCTTTTGAACTGTGGTGTTGGAGAAGACTCTTGAGAGTCCCTTGGACTGCAAGGAGATCCAACCAGTCTATTCTGAAGGAGATCAGCCCTGGGATTTCTTTGGAAGGAATGATGCTGAAGCTGAAACTCCAATACCTTGGCCACCTCACGCGAAGAGTTGACTCATTGGAAAAGACTCTAATGCTGGGAGGGATTGGGGGCAGGAGGAGAAGGGGATGACAGAGGATGAGATGGCTGGATGGCATCACTGACTCGATGGACATGAGTCTGAGTGAACTCCGGGAGTTGGTGATGGACAGGGAGGCCTGGAGTGCTGTGATTCATGGGGTTGCAAAGAGTCGGACACGACTGAGCAACTGATCTGATCTGATCTGATGCAATTTTTCACAAATAGATTTGTGGTTATTTTTTGGTTTTAAATTTTATTATTTTATTTATTAAACTTGGTTGTTCTGGGTTGTTGTTGCTGCACATGGGCTTTCTCTAGTTGTGGGAAGTGGAGGGGGTTACTCTCCAGTCTCGGTGTGTGGGCTTCTCATTGCAATGGATTCTCCTGTTGCAGACTGTGGGCTCTAGGCTTTAGTAGTTGCTGCTCGAGCACAGGCTAGGTTGCCTCTCGGTATGTGGGATCTTCCCGGACCAGGGATTGAACCCATGTCTCCAGCATTGGCTGGCGTATTCTTATCCATAACACCACCAGGGAAGTCCTGTGGTCTCTTTCTTAAGGGCACTAATCCCGTTCTTGGGGGATCCATCCTGATGACTCAGTTAACCTCCCACAGTCCCGCACCCCCTGTCTCCAGCTGTCATCACACTGAGGATTCTATGTCAAGGTATGCATTTTGGAGGGACACGGACATCCAGTCCATAACCCCATGCAGGTTAAAAGCCTGTGTGGGTATGTCCTAGACTCGTTGTTCAAAGTGTTGGTGTTTGTGGATGAGCAGCACCAGGATCAGCGGGCAGCCTGGTAGAAATTCAACAGCTCAGTCCACACTCGAGAAGTCTTGTGTCAAAGTCTGCATTTTAACAAGACTCCCAGGGTGACTCAGATGTATGTTAAAATTTGAGAAGCCCAAGAATCCAGCGGATCTCAGACAGAGCTGAGGAATGTACAAATACTCAGGCCCTCCTGCAGCAGGTGGTACTAAAATTAAAAATAAAATAAAATAAAATAAAATTTCTATGTGGAAAGTCCCAGAAAACTGGGACAAGTTGAGGTCACCTTTGGAAACTGAAGCAAGTGAATCACCACAGTTTTGGTGGGATTTGTCGTTGCTGGAAGGAGGCAGCGTTGTATCAGAATCAAGCAACATCAGAGGACTCAGATGTCAAGTTGTGCCTTTGCCCTTCCTCGTCTATAACCCTAAGCTATTCCTTACTTGGATTTTGGGCCTCAGTCTTTAGACAAGAGAAATAACAGCATCTCCTCGAGGGAAGTCTTAAAAAGAGTTAAATGCAAATCTAGGTGAAAAGTGCTTCACAAGCTATAAATTCTTATACACACATAAATCTGTTAAAATCACTTTATTTGGCAAGTAATTTTCTGTAGAGATGGTTTACAGTTATGTTCATGATAACAGTCTGTTTTAAATTATCCACCTTTGGTCTTAAGGTGAGAAAATTATAGTATCAATTTGACATATTTTCCGGGTATTTTCTAAGAACTAGTGGTTTCTGTCTGTAGATTTTCTTACAGAAATGAGATCACATGGACGGACTGCTTCCCTTCCTGCCTATCCCTCTTCCTCCCTTTTTCCTTCCTTCCTCTTTCTCTTTCTTTCTTCCTGTCTCTCTGCCCCTCCCTCCCTCCCTCCATTCATTTAGCAACCTCATTCCATTCATTTAGCAACTCCTTATTGCCGGACACCACCCTGGGCACCTCGCTGGGAACACGATGGTGGACAGGGCTCTGCATGTTCCTGTCCTCATGGAACATGTATCCTAGTTTGGGAAACATGATTAAAGACAACAAGAATGTGTTTTCAGCTGGATGGAATTTCTGTGGCTAAACTGAAGCAGAGCCGTGGCACAGAGGGTGACGGGGGTGTGTGTGCAGGGGAGGAAGGGCTATTTCAGACTAGGCGGCCAGGGCAGGCCTCTCTGAGAGTGATCTCCCACCAGAGACCTGGATAAAAAGAGGGAGCCAGGGGCAGCTCTGAGCGGAGAGGACTTTAGGTGGGGGCGAAAGCAGTTGTAATGTGCTTCTCACTTGGGATAGTTGAGGACACGTGGGGAAGAGATTCTGGCCAGAGTGGAGGGGACGGTGGGGCAGAGGGGGTGAGGGCCATGAGGATGGCAGAGGGCTCTGGCTGTGGTGGCCTTGGGGCAGCAGTCAGGAGTTTGGAGTTTTTAGTGTGTCGTTGGGGCAGCAGTTTCTGTTTACAAATAAACATGCTTCCTTTTGTGCATTTATCTGATGTGAATTATTTCCCGAAGAGTCTGGGCAGCTTTTGATTAAAAAAAAAACAACCACAGTCCTTGAATCTGAAAAGCTGAAGAAAACTGAAGGCTTGACCCCAGACTTGATTGGACTGGCCCCGATGCCGCTCCATCATGTGACCCTTCCTGAGTCAGCCACGTCTTTGCCATCTTAGGTTTTTTAAAGCATTCATCAGGATTCTTTTCATTTTAAGACGTATAAGTCTATCAGAAAGTTTGTCCTAAAGAAGCTAAGCAAAGAAAGAGATTTATCAGCTCATAACTGAAGAGGCCATAGGCAGCTGGGCTTCGGGTGAGGCTCCATCCAGCTCAGCGACCTCATCACATGACCCCAGCTCTGCTTCGGCTCCATTCCTGATCCTCATAACCTTGCTTCCTGGGAGAGTTTCATGGCTGCAGCAATTCTGAGTCTCAAATCCTCCTCATTCCTTGCACTACCAGCTGTAGTAAGAGAGCATCTCCTCTGACAGGTGGCCGGGATGCAGAGCAGGTAGCAGGAGAGAGGAAATGCCTTTCTCAGAAGCCCTAGTCAGTGGTCCTTCAAGTCTCACTGGACTGAACTCCATCACAGGTCTGTCCACTGCTGAGGCAGCTCTGTGGCCAAGGAGGTAGAGTCTTCTTGCTGGCTTAAGCCAATCAGTCCCATTCCTAGAGCTAAGGATAGTGTCCACACACCCAAACCGAATGGTGTAGGATGCAGAAAGTGGTGAATCTCTAAAGAAAAGTCTGAGATTGTTGGCAGAAAGGAAGGAGGAAATTTTCGACAGGCTCGAGTCTGTTGAGCATAGCCCTTGAGCTACAATGGTTTTATGTTTTTATTGAAAAATAAGAAAAATAGTATTTAGTGATGCACGGAAATTGTATGAAATTCACATTTTGGTGTCCCCAGGAGGGGCATTTTTGGAGCACAGTTATGCTTGTTTATGTGTTGTCTGTATCTGCGTTCATGTTACAGTGAGAGTAGTTGTAACAGAGAACGTGTGACGTGCAGAGCTTCAGTTTGGTTCAGTTCTGTTGCTCAGTCATGTCCGACGCTTTGCGACCCCATGGACTGCAGCACGCCAGGCCTCCCTGTCCATCACCAACTCCTGGAGTTTACCCAAACTCATGTCCATTGAGTTGGTGATGCCATTCACTATCTGGCTATTTAGAGAAAAAGTTTTCAGCCCACAGGACAAAAATTAGAGTAACCAACAAGAAAAAGGAGTTGGTGGCTAACATAACTGAAAATGTCAGGAGTGGGTATGTTTTCATGTCTGGCTCAAACTAGGAGCCTCAAACATGGTCACCATGACTTTTCTCTCTGTCTCATTGTTATCCACAACCTTCTTCCTGTACTCTTTTTTTTTTTTTCCAGTCTTAGCTCTGCTTTTTTTTTTCTTTGTTAGATTTTTTGTCAGGAATGCTCTTCTGGAGTGGTAGCAAATATACCAGTTGACTTACATTGTTGTCACAGCTCATGAACCCAGACGCATGTATTTCCCAAGAGCTCTTCCAAAAGCCCAGAGGGATATTCAGCTTGCTGTGCCGTGGAACCCCGGCTCATCGCTGGCATGAGTCAGTGTGTGGAGATGGAAGGGTTCTGACCCACCAGCCTGGGTGATGTGTTCACCCTTTTACACGCTCCCAAGGCCAGGGATGCATGTAACGGTGCAAAGGATGATGGGAAATTCCTCAAAGGGGAAGAGGCTGGAAGGCAAAAAGCATGAGATGTTTACTAGCCTCCCCTTTAAAAGACATTTTATTTTGTTTTGTGCTTAGTCGCCCAGTTGTGTCCGACTCTCTGTGACCCCACGGACTGTAGCTCACCAGGTTCCTCTGTCCACGGGGATTCTCCAGGTAAGAATACTGGAGTGGGTTGCCATGCCCTCTTCCAGGGGATCTTCCCAACCCAGGGATTGAACCCAGGTCTCCCGCATTGCAGGTGGATTCTTTATCGTCTGAGCCAACGGGGAAGCCCGTTTTGTTTTAGTAGTTATTAATCGAATCACTGATTTTATTTCAGTAATTTTGTCTTTTTTAATATAACACTAGTTTTATTTGTGTTTGTTGTTGAACATAACTTCACATTGACCTTAGATCATGCGGAAATGTTTATATAGAGGTTTTGAAGAATTATATGCATAAGATCTATGTTCAGATTTTTGGCAAAGTTTTTTTGAATTTATTTTTACTCGAAGGATAATTGCTTTACAATACTGTGTTGGTTTCTTCCACACATCAACATGAATTAGCCATAGGTATATATATATGTCCCCTCCCTTTTGAACCTCCTCCTACTTCCCACCCCTTCCCACCCCTCTAGGGTGTCACAGAGTGCTGGTTTGAGTTCCCTGAGTCAAATAGCAAATTCTCACTGGCTACCTATTTTTCATATGGCAGTTGAAAAATAAAATGTTTCCATTTTATTTTAATAGTTGTTAATCAAATCACTGACTTTGTTTCAGTAACTTTTTAAAGAGTATTTCTTTCAGTAGGTGGGTATGGTGAAAAGATTCCCATTTCAAAATTAGGAGCTATTCTGTGACAAGTAGTTGGCATTGTAAAGTAGATTTTCTTCCCCCAAAGCTGCTTCAAGGGAATCTGTGTCTATTTCTCCAGTCAAAGCATGAAACGAAAGGGGATGTTTTCCCAGCGAACAGCTTTTCAGAGAGAACAGTTGCCTGGGCAGTTTTCTGGAGCAGTGGGATTTAGATGTGGTGGAAAAGGCATAAAGCCCAGATACCTGATGCAACTTGTCAACACTTTTAATTCTACATCTGTTGTTGATCACACTGTAGGACTTGTTAATATGTTTATGATCATGTCGCCACGATGGAAAACACCAAGGTAAAAACGGTTGCGTCTAGTCAGGTGGGGCCCCGGGTCCTTCATGTATGTTTGATGACAAACAATTGCACTAGAGCACGGCTGGGTCATTTCATTCATGCAGCTCCTAGGAAGCCCTGTGCTGTTCTTCGTGCCCCAGGCATAAGCAAGCGGAAGAATTCTAGACATTGAAGCCAAGGAAGTGGCATTGTAATTAGCTCCGGCATTAACAGAGCATCGGTTTTATGAGAAATGCGAGTTAGGCACTCAAGGTTGTCATCCCTCATCTGGTTAGTGAACGAGCAGAACAGCTGGCGTTTGACAGGCCATGTGCCAGAGTTCAGGTACTTGCTGAGCCCCTCTAGTTGTTAAAATTGAGAAAATACTGGGGGTTTGTACTATCGTATCGCTGTTAACGTTTCCTATCAACACTAAAGTCAACCTTCTGTAACAAGAAATCAGAATTTTTTCCTACTCTATGATAAGTCTTCCCTTCCATGCCGCAACAGTCCCATTTGAATGGGTTATAAGTGAGATGTAGACTTATCATCCTGGGAAGCCCACAGGTGGACACGCCGCATAGGAAGGCTGATAGGATGCCTCACTGAAAATGCTCCATGCTTTAATAAAATAACCAAACAAGATCCATTTAGCGTAGTCAAAGAAAATGAAGTTCAGAGTTGTGCAGCCAGACACAAGTAAGCTTTGTGTAATGGGACTCACATAAACTTCAGCAAGACAGGCCCTCCGAGGGTCCGTGTCTGACCCACCTTTGTACACCTGGTGTCTTGCAGAGTGCCTGGCACACAGCAAGAAACACGTGGATAAATATGTGTGTTCTGTGTCTGTGCAGAAGATTGTTTTGGTTACCACAAGGGAAAGGGGAGGAATAAATCAGGAGTTTGGGATTAACAGATACATACTACTACATATAAAATGGAAATCCACCAGGGCCTACTGAATACCACAGGAAACTATACTCACTATCTTGTAATAGCCTATAAGGGAAAAGAATCTGAAAAGGAATGGGCCTTCCAGGCGTCGCTCGCAGTAAAGAGCCTGGCTGCCAATGCAGGGGACGCAAGAGACATGGGTTCAATCCCTGGGTGGGGAAGATCCCCTGGAGGAGGGCGTGGCAACCCCCTCCAGTTTTCTTGCATGGAGAATCTGATGGATAGAGGAGCCTGGTGGGCTACAGTCCACGGGGTCATAAAAAGTGAGACATGATTGAAACAACTTAGCAAGCGTGCATACACACACACACACACCCACATATATAAAACTGAATCACTGGGCTGTACACCTGAAACTCACACAGTATTGTAAATCAACTACACTTCAGTGTTAAAAATTAAAAAAACATGAATATGTGTAACTATATCTCTCCATGCACACACCAACTCACATCTTACTGTTACAGCTTTACACAAACTTCAGCTTTCACATGAAGAGCCATGGTCCTTGAACTCAGCATCTATTGGGGACCATAGTACAGTGCCTTTCATGTCTAGTCTGCATGAAATATCCATCTTGAAGTGAAAACATGACATCTAAAATACTTTACCCACAGGAAGTGTGTCTGTATAGTGATTTCTGTATACTCTGATTTCCTTTTAATAATGGCTTATGTTCTCGTGAGAATAGTTTTTTATTGTCTTCATTAATGCTCTGGACAGGGTAGAGGGATTTAAGCAGATGGTACCCCAGGCTGGTCTTCTCAACATTAAAGATAGAATGAAGGACAGGATAAAGTTGTAATTAGGGAGGCAGGGAATCCCAAGTTGAAATACTCCTTTGTGTTTTTCAGTGGCTTTATTGGGCATGATCTTTACCCTAATGTTTACTGGCTGGAAGATCCAGTAGTGAGTAACTTTCTCAGAACAATATCTAGGTAGAAAATTAATGTCTCAAAGAGAAAAATAGCAAGGATGTATGTAGAAGTCTTGAGGATGGGTAGAAAATGAAATTAAAAGACACTTACTGCTTGGAAGCAAAGCTATGACAAATCTAGACAGTATGTTAAAAAGCAGAGATGTCACTTTATCGACAAAATCCATATAGTCAAAGTTACAGTTTTTCCAGTAGTCATGTACAGATGTGAGAGTTGGACCATAAAGAAGGCTGAGTTCTGGAGAATTGACGCTTTTGAATTGTGGTGCTGAAGAAGAATCTTGAGAGCCCCTTGGACTGCAAGGAGATCCAACCAGTCCATCCTAAAGGAAATCAGTCCTGAATATTCATTGGAAGGACTGATGCTGAAGCTGAAGCTCCAATACTTTGGCCACCTGATGGGAAGAGCTGACTCATCGGAAAAGACCCTGATGCTGGGAAAGATTGAAGGCAAAAGGAGAAAGGAGTGACAGAGGAGGAAATGCTTAGATAGCATGGCTGACTCAATGAACATGAATTCCAGCCAATTCTGGAAGATAGTGGAGGACAGGGGAGCCTGGTGTGCTGCGGTCCATGCAGTTGCAAAGAGTAGGACACGACTTAGCGATTGAACAACAATGAAGAAAATAGGCAATGAAGGGAAACAGAGAAAATGAAATGGATGGACATCCATTAAAACCATATGGATGGAAGTTATTATGGCCCAGTGAGGAAAACCAGAACCAAAACCAACAGAAAAGCCTCATAGAATTTATGGTAAAATGTGACACAGTAGGATCATGCCATTTAGGGTTGTATGATAGAGAGGTTTTGGTTTCTCATTTGTAAGCTTGATGAGGTTGGGGCAGTGCCCATATTGGCTCACGGTATTACATCTAGGACCTACTGCCAATTAATAACTATTTGATGGATGAATAAGTGACCTGTAGAGTCAAAAGCTGTAGTCTCAACTCTGCTTAGCCTTCGTCATGAGTTATGAAGAGCATGGAGACAGGGAAGCTTCCAGAGTAGCTCAGTGTGGGGAGGAAACTTGTTACTCTTTGTATTTCTGTCCTTTGCAGGAATCCTTCAATTTGTCTATCACTTCATGGCAGATAGATGGGGAAACAATGGAAACAGTGACAGACTTTCTTTTCTTGGGCTCCAAAATCACTGCAGATGGTTACTGCAGGCATGAAATTAAAAGATGCTTGCTCTTTGGAAGAAAAGCTATGGCAAACCTAGACAGCATATTAAAAAGCAGAGACATTACTTTGCCAACAAAGGTCCATCTAGTCAAAATTATGGATTTCTCAATAGTCATGTATGGATGTGAGAGCTGGATCATAAAGAAATCTGAGCGCCGAAGAATTGATGCTTTTGAACTGTGGTGTTGCAAAGGACTCTTGAGAATCCCTTGGACTGCAAGGAGATAAAACCAGTCAACCCTAAAGGAAATGAATCCTGAATATTCATTGGAAGGACTGATGCTGAAGCTGAAGCTCCAATACTTTGGCTACCTGATGTGAAGAACTGACTCATTGGAAAAGATCCTGATGCTGGGAAAGATTGAAGGTGGGAGGAGAAGGGGATGACAGAGGAAGAGATGGTTGGATGGCATCACTGACTCAATGGGCATGAGTTTGAATGAACTCTGGGAGATAGTGAAGGACAGGGAGGCCTGGCGTGCTACATTCCATGGAGTTGCAAAGAGTTGGACATGACTGAGCGATTGAACTGAACTGTCCTTTGCAGTGCTTTTCTTATTTGCATTCTTTTTTCCATGTCTTCAACCCTCTTACTCCTTTTTTTACATTAAAGGTATTTGCAAATGCTCGCAAAAGTATTGGTCTAAGGAAAACAACTTTCAAGATCCATGCATTGAATAGATTTCTGATAGTATGAACATGCACTTGGAATAATTAATTTTTTTAGATGTGTATAGCACTTTTACACTAGAGAATATTGCTTTGGTTTGAGAATTTTCACATTTTCTGTAAATAGAAAAAAATAATGATTCTCCTTTGTGGCAAGGACTTGAAAAAAAAATTATTCCCAAATAGGTCTCATTAAGACAACAAAATCAGCATATGTCCCAAGAGCTTCTCTGCACCATCTTGCAGGAATTCCATCTGTTTTTGACTTGGTGTAACAGTGAAAGCAATCTTTTAAGTTAATGCCTAGCAACAAGGTGATTTAGCAGACATGTTAAAACAATATGTTTTTATAAAGCTTCACTTGTCAGATTGGAGTTTGACTAAGAAAAATGGTCAAGGAAGATCTGGCCATTAAAACTAATGTTTACCTTTACAATGACTCTCTGTAACAGGAAAGGAAAGAGCCATCATAAACAGATGATTTAAAATGGAGAACATGTTCCTAAATGCTCATTTCATGTGAAATGGCCCCACACTTAAATTTATTGTCAGTGAAATCATGAGATGGGGCTCACTTGTGCTCCTGGTACTGTGCTCGATTCAAAGAATAATGTCTTGAACTTCCTCTTCTTTTTTGACCTCTTTCCATAAAGCATAATGGTGACTAAGCACCGACAAAGTCTATCACCATTTTTCAAGCCGACGGAGCATTTAATATAAACAAAGCTTGCAATTCTCTGCCGGTCTATGGGTGAAACCTTGCCAGAGTGTTTTATATTGGCTCATGTTTGAAGGTAATCATTATTTTCTGCCTTCAAAATTATCTTAGTGAGTGCTATAAATTTAAGATATGCAAATATAGAGCAAACAGGTACTTATCTGCAAAGCAAAGTGGAGCCTGACAAGTGGAATAAGATTTATTACATAAATCATTTCTCAATTCACAAAAGGATTTAAGGCAGAGTGTTCACATATCTGGCTTGAAAATGAAAGAAATAATGCCCACATTGCTTTTTTTCCAAAAGAGGTAAGGATCAAATGACCTGTGTCAAGCAGTATGCAAATGCCAGATATCGTTATAATATCTGTAATTAAATAATACTAAATAAATAAAGCTAAATGTCTTCAAGTTTTTTTAATATGGATCATTTTTAAGTCTTTATTGAATTTATTACAATATTGCTTCTGTCTTATGTTTTGGTTTTTTGGCTGTGAAGTATGTGGGATCTTAGTTCCCCATCCAGGGATTGAACCTGTACTCCCTGCATTGGAAGGTGGAGTCTTAACCACCAGAGCACCAGAGAAGTCCCCAGAAGTCTCTTAACTGGGTTAGTTTACCTCATCAAGCCCAGAACCAAGTCCACCTGGTTTAGGTGTATCAAGGGAATTTTGGAGTGTTGGGGTATCAGCGTTTAGTTGAGGAATTAGATGAGGACTTCATTTAGTTAGATGAGCTTAGCTCAAAGTATCAGAAATCGTCAGCTCAGACTGACTAAAAACAGCAGGCTACTTGTTATTTTACAAAACAAATGGTCCAGAGTCACTGCATGAGTGTCCAGGGTCTTCTTCGCCATTCGTTTTCCTGCCCGCCCTGAGAGCCTCACATGCCATCACATGCAATGGAAAAAAGGGGAGGATCTCCTGCTGCCTGTTTATAAGGAGCGAGGACTCTTTCCTCAAAGCCCCAGCCGACTTCCCAGCCTGTCTCCTGACAAGAAAAATGCTGTCACACACCCACTCAGTGTCAACGAGGACAGGGCTCCGTGCCTGGCTCGACAAGCCCAACTCCACCCCGGATGTGGGTCAAGGCCCTTGAATGCCATGGGGAGCCTGTCGGAAAGGAAGGGGTGGGAATGAACACCACTAACTAACCAACTGTGGTGTTGGAGAGTCAGAGTCCCTTCTGCAAGGAGACCCAACCAGTCCATCCTAAAGGAAATGAATCCTGAATATTCACTGGAAGGACTGATGCCGAAGCTGAAACTCCAATACTTTGGCCACCTGATTCGAAGATCTGACTCATTGGAAACAACCCTGATGCTGGGAAAGATTGCAGATGGGAGGAGAAGGGGATGACAGAGGATGAGATGGTTGGATGGCATCTTGGACTCAATGGATGTGAGCTTCAGCAAGCTCCGGGAGTTGGTGATGGACCGAGAAGCCTGGCGGTCTTCCAGGGAAAGTGAAATGGGAGTTTCTTGTTTTTATTAACACAAACAGTGTTGCTGGTGGCCAATTGCTGAGATATTAGTTAAGGATTTCTCAGGGTCTCTTGAATTTCCTTAGAGTCAAGTGACGACTTCTGCAACTGCTCCCAGCATCTGCGCTATGTTCAAGGCAGTAAAGGAGCAGGTGCTGGTCAGGTTTGCTTCTGTTTATAAGAATAAAGAATGCTTTTTGAAACTCCCCAGCAGATGAGCCGTTATATCTTATTGGCCAGAACATCTCCTAGTTTTAAGGAAAGTAGGGAAATTGGTATTTATCCTGTTACAGCAAAGGTGTAAGGAGAAACAGCAGCTGCCACCCCAAATCCGCCTCTTTGGTGTAAGGATGATCATAAGCTGGTTGTTTTTGAGAAATGGCAGACACAGATGAAGCTCTGAGAACTGAGCAGAAGGTAGCCTTTTTTCTATTTATGAGGGAAGTTCCCATCGTAAGTGTGCTTTTCTCTATCAGGAACTGGAGGGTGACTAGAACTCTAGAACTCTTATCCTTGGAGAAGGCACTGACTTAAATTTGCATAATGACCACATTCTTGCTTACTATTCTCTTCTGGGTCACACCTCCCCTAACAGGACTTCCTCTCAAACAGCATCCTTTTTTTATCCTTAGCTGGAGATGGTATTTAAGGGGAAGGCTTGGGCCATTTGGGAGAGTTCCTCATCCTTCCTGGGTCTCTCCCACATGTATAAGAGGTATACAGTGACATGTACACCTATATATATATATTGGAAAAGACCCTGATGCTGGAGAAGATTGAAGGCAGAAGGAGAAGATTGAAGGCAGAAAGAGAAGAGGGTGGCAGAGGATGAGATGGTTGGATGGCATCACTGACTCAACGGACATGAGTTTGAACTCCTGGAGATAGTGAAGGACAGGGAAGCCTGGTATGCTGCAGTCCATGGGGTCACAGAGTCAGACATGACTTAGCCACTGAACAACAACAACAATATGTGTTATTAAGCTTCTGTTTATCTCCTACTAATCTATTTTCTATTGGGTGGGGGGGGGTTTCAGTCAAGAACATAGAAGGGTAGAGAGGAAATTATTTTTCCTCCCCTGCAGTGACAAAGTAGGAGGGGTTGAAATGTCTTGCTAGAAGAGGCTGAAACTAGATTCTGCCTTACGGTTAAAACTGAGGTTCTTGGGACCACCCTGGCAGTCCAGTGGCTAAGACTTTGCCTTCCAATGCAAAGGATGTAGGTTTGATCCCTGGTCAGGAAGCTAAGATCTCACATACCTCAGGGCCAAAAACCCAAAACATAAAACAGATGCAATATTATAACACTCAATACAAGACTTTAAAAATGGCCCACATCAAAAAATCTTAAAAAAAAAAAAATCCTGAGATTCTTGTTATGGAATTAGCATCCTGAGTCCTATATATCAAGGCTAGAACCAGTCCCAAATTTTCAGTTTCATGTAAGTATTGACCACAGAAATCCCTTGTAAATGTTAGAGTTTTGTCTTCATCACTTGAGATGCCCACCAGAAGACCATCTCTCTATGTGGCAAATAACAAAAAATAATCACATCAAAGGGCTTCTCCTTGTCAATGTGAAGAACTGGTAATGAGCTGGAATTTTACCCTACTTGCAGGGGATCAATTAGCCTGCCATTCACATGAAAATTCTGGGTCAGAGACCAAGGAATTTCTTATAGCAGCAACCACATTCCTGCTCCAGTGCCCTGAACCTCAGTTCCCACTGAGTGAAGAAAGTCCGATGACGCCTACACACTCCGTGGTTTGGAATAGGACTTTATGGAACCAGAATCTTCTATACTGCAGAGTGAATCTGCCTGCCCTCTGCCCCCATGGGAAGCATTATCTCTGCCTTCCAAAGAGGCTTGTTGGGAAGCATCCTTGAAATGTCAGTCTGAAACAAAAGCTCACAAGACATGTGGAAATATAAGAAACTCAAGGGAAATTGTCAACAGACTCGAGTCCATCATATATAGCCCTGTCTGTTCACTCTACTCTAATTGGCCTGTACCACTGCTGTTATAAGAATGAGCAGAATTGGCATGCAGAAGGCATATCAGTTTTGAAAGCTCACTAACTCTTTTTTAAAAATCTTTATTTTATATTGGACTATAGTTGGTTTTCCAACATAAAATAAAGATTTAAAAAAACCAAAACTATAGTTGATCTGGGCTTCCCAGGTGGCACTAGGTAAAGAACCAGTCTGCCAGTGCAGGAGACCTAAGGGATGTAGGTTTGATTCTTGGGTGGAGAAGATCCCCTGGAGGAGGGTGAGGCAACCCGCTCCAGTCTGGAGAATCCCATGGACAGAGGAGCCTGGCAGGTTGTGCTCCTTAGGGTCGCACAGAGTGGGACACGACTGAAGGGACTTGGCACACATAGTTGGTTTACAATGTTGTGTTAGTTTCAAGTATACAGAAGGTGATTCAGTTGTGTGTGTGTGTGTGTGTGTGTGTGTGTGTGTGTGTGTTAGTCGCTCAGTCATGTCCGAGTGATCCTATGGACTGTAGCCTGCCAGGCTCCTCTGTCCATGGATTCTCCAGGCAAGAAAAGTGGGTAGCCGTTCCCTTCTCCAGGGGAACTTCCCGACCCAGGGATCAAACCCAGGTCTCCTGCATTGCAGGTGGATTCTTCACCCTCTGAGCCACCAGGGAAGCCCAAATTCAATTCTACATATACATACGTCTATTCTTTTACAAATTCTTTTCCCATTTAGGTGGAGTATTAAGCAAGATCCTTGTGCTATAGAGTAGGTCCTTCTTGGTTATCCATTTTAAATATAAAGGTGTGTCTATATCAATCCCAAACTCCTGAGTTATCCCTGCCCCCCCACCCCCATCTTTCCCCTTTGGTAACCATAAGTTTGTTTTCTAACTCAGTGGGAAGCTTGCTAACTCTTGTTTTAATGCATCCCAGGATGTTCATGTGCTTCCGTGCCCACCCCCTTCTTACCTCCCCGTCCTTCCAAGCACCCTGCTCCACGGCTCTCATCATGTCCACAGGCACTTTCACGAGCACCGGGGAAAGCTTTCCTTTCAAACTTGTATACTGAATAGGTAATTTGACAGAAAGACAAAAAGTTCTCACCTGGGTGAAGAGCATAAAAGGGACACTATAGGTAATGAGTAAGATGCAGATGAAATCTGGTCACTGGGAGGTGAGAAACCACCAATTCTGTAAAAAGACGGTGAATGGTTTGGGGCAGGCCATGTAGGCTTGACTCAGATGGGTTGTGGATGAACCGGATTATAAAAGCTTCCCAGTGGGTCGGCTTAAGGTGAAAAGCATGGCTGTCCACCGACTAATAGTGGTACTGGGGGCCTTCACTGGGGGCCCGGCGGTTAAGAATCACCTTGCAATGCAGGGGACATAGTTCAATCCCTAGTCAGGGAGCTAAGATTCCACACGAAACAACGGGCCCGCCTGCCACAGCTAGAGAGTCTGTGGGCTGCAAGGGAAGATCCTGCATGTTGCAACTAAGACCCAATGCAGCTAAATAAATAAAAAGGAAAAAGAAACCTTCCAAAAATAATGATATTGGATTTCTGTTGAAAGCATCATATGTTACCAGCTGGATAGGGTTTTTTTTCCCTAAAGGCTGGAAATAAGTTTCAAAAAGTTAAATGGACTTCATTTCAAGTACAGGCCAAATACTTTGTTAGTGATAACACCTGTGGTGAAAGAAAGTGATCCATTTATCCTTAAGATATTAACACAAGGAAGATCCTACGGGTTATACTGTAGAGAAGACCTTTGAAGATTTTTCTGAAGCATGTACGAAAAGCTGGCTAAAGAGCTTCCTCTAGAAATTTCAACAGTGCCAGAAGTTTAGGGTACTAGGGGAGCCAGGTGAACTGAGCTGAGGGCGGGCTCTGTGACATTGTTCAGGACTGAGGATTTAGTGGGAGCTCACCAACCAGTCTATCACGGTTCACGGTCAACTGCAAGGCCTTAACCAAACACTGGATCTGAATCCTGGTGTCCAAGCCCCTGGGATTTATCAGGAATCACGCATGGGAGAAGAGCGGTGCCTCTTCCAGGATTTTATGGGTGGCTTCCCGCTGTGGCCCCGGATGTCTGGGGCCTCACAGGTAGCTTTTCCACACAAAGTGGTCCAGGGTCTTGCTCTGAACGGCCATCTAGGAGAGGGCTTCCCTAAGGCTGCTGACTGCTCTGACCTTGAGTATTGCTCTTTACAGCCGAGTCTCTTTCCTTCCCGCCCTCTCTGCCCTGCACACCTCTCTTTCCACCCCACGCTTCTGCCTCTGCTGGCTTTCCCTTGCTTGGACAGCCCAGCAGTCTTCTTTCCACCAGCAGAAGCCTACTTTTATTTTTTTTTAACCAACCTCAGACTCCCATTCCTACCTCCAGGACGTTCCTTACTGTGTCTTCCTCAGCATCGTGGTTACAATTTACTGCGTTATCAGCTCACATTTTCCTGTTGCTGCTGTTGGCACTTCTATCTGTTCTCTCTCTCCCCCACGACAAAGCCTCCGTGCCTATTATCATGCTATGAACTTAACATTTAAAAATCTTTTGCTTGCAAAGTGGATGCCTTTTAAGTCCACCAAGAGCCAGGAGGTGAGCCCCATAGCAAAAAAAAAAAAAAGAAGCCAGTCACCCCTCTGAGATCAACAGAGCATCTGAGCACAGCATCACCTTTGTGTGAGTCCTGCCCCCTGCTGTCTGCCAACAGCAGGGAGGTTGGGTGGAGATCGGAGAAGAAAGGAAACTTAAAAGGCAGTTCCTTTGAAATATTCTTAGGGGGCATTCCACTTTTTTTCTCATTTTTTTTTAAAATCATTGAGCTTTTGGTGCTGGGTCAATGCCTCCTATTTCAGGGTGGTGCTGTCCACAAGAGCAATGGACTTCCATGGCTTTTTTTTCTGGAACAATGTTCATATCTGCTCAGAAATGGAACTCTCTCACCTGCACTGCCTAGAAGGTGAAGGGAGAGAGAGATGTCTGTGAGCCACCCTGGGTGTAAAGAGAGGAGGAGAGAGCAAAATGTATTTGTTCCTCAGAGCGAGAGACCAAGGGAGAAGGTGTGCGTCAAGGTGTCATTCTCCAACTGGAGGTTCAGAAGAATCATATATGGAGCATCAGTGCAAAAGCATACTGCCTGCCATGTGTGTGTGCTGAGATGCTTCATTGTGTCCGACTCTTTGTGACACTAAGAACCATAGCCTGCCAGGCCCCTCCATCCATGGGCTTCTCCAGGCAAGAACACTGGAGTGGGTGGCCATGCCCTCCTCTAGGGCATCTTCCCAACCCAGGGATTGAACCAGGGTCTCTTACATCTCCTGCATTGGCAGGCAGGCTCTTTATCTCTGGTGTCACCTGGGCAGCCCCATTGCCTGCCATACTGGTCAACAAAAACCACGGCAGCCATCAAGCCACCATATTACAGTTGCCCCTACAGAGAGCCCTGAGGGAACTCAGAATGGGACCAGATGTCAGTCATCAAGGCAGCAGCCACTGCGGCCACACCCCCCAATCCTCCAAGTGCACCCTCAGAAGACTCGGGATGAGAACGCGTGTGGCACTGGCCCCAGAGGGCTGAGGTGTACATCAGAGACATGGCCTCACTGAGCCCAGACTCTCGCATCTTCCCGTTTATAGAAAAGCACTAAATTCTTTAATTTGAGATGTGTGGCTTTTCTTAATTAATAGCAATCCTTTGCAGTTCCAACCACCTGGCGTTCGTCGCAAAAACTCCTACGTAGGCTGGCTTTCCTCTCTGCCTCACTGCAGCATCCTCTCGGAGCTAGCTGAGATGCTGCGTCTCGAGCTTAAGTCCTCAGTTTTGTCTGCCAGATAAAACATAATCCTCAACTTTTAGGTTGTGCGTTTTCTTTCAGTCGACAGGAGCTTATGAAAAAAATTCCAGAGCCTCAACCAAGACCCGTCATGTAAGTGTATGTCGGGAGGGGTCAAGGTCAGGGTGGGGGAGGGGGTGAGAGGGAGAGCAGGAGTCCACACTTTTAAGAAAAATCTGGAGCTTTCTGGTGCTCTGTGATGACCTGGAGGGCTGGGATGGGGAAGGAGCTGGGAGGGAGGGGATTTATATTTATATGTGGCTGATCCACTTTGTTGAACAGCAGAAACTAACACAGCATGGCAAAGCAACTAGACTCCAATAAAAAAAGTGACCACATGCCAACTCTGCATAATTAGTAGAAAGAAAAAGAAAAATCAGGAGATTTTTATCCAGAGAGTCTGAAGACCACATTTTAAGAAGTAGCATGATTTCTGGAGGCAGGTAAAGCTAGTTTAGTCACCTTCTAGCAGCACAGACACCACACGGAGCCTCAGTTTTCTGTCAAAGGAAAATAATATCAGCTCAGCTCACGCAGATGTTAGGAAGTTTAAAGCATGCCTCCTGCGTGGTCGGGGCGCCTTTGGAAATATTACGGTTGTGACATTTTAGAAAAGGTAACACATGGACCTATCTGAAATAATCCTCTGTTTGAAGTGAGGAGACCTGGCAGAATCTGTTTCACATGGACATGTGTGTACAGAAAACTTCCAAACGTCTGGTCTTTCCTTTTTGTGTTTGTAGGGAGGCAAAAGCATTCCGCATGACAAATCCAACCGGGGGTGAGGGGCAGTTGGGGGAGATAATCTGCTTATTGTAAGCATCTCCGTCCGCTGTTTTTTCTTCTTCTTCTTACTTTTCATGGAAATAATAGAGCTGAGAATTAGTTTCAAACTCAAACAGTGAAAACGCCCAACGTCATACTGGTTCTGAACAGGGGTTTCTTTAATAATGTAGAATTAAGGGGCTATTCTGGAAGGCCATAGAAGTCCTCTAAGAAAGCTAAATCCCAAAAGTGAAAAAAGCTATCACAAACCATCCTGCTTCTTTAGGAGCCAATTGTTACCTGACTTTATATGAGCTTTTAGATCCACAATAATGCCGCGTGATGGGACGCTCCTATGTGAAACCCAGCGCTTGGAAAACTGGTCATTCGAAAAAAATTGAGATTCTTTAGAAAAATAAGACGAGTTTAACATCAAATTCTCAGTTGTCCTAGTACATTTAATATGACAATTTCCCAAAACCCAGTTTGTAACATATTCCCATGGACATTGCTTTTATAAAACAGCATAACTGATTTAGTTTTACAGTTTAGACAGTCCCGTGAATAACAAAAGTGTTAGTTGCTCAGTTGTGTCTGAATCTTTGCAACCGCAGGGACTGTAGCCCATCAGTCTCCTTTGACCATGGAATTCTCCAGACAAGAATACTGGAGTGGGTGGCCATTCCCTTCTCCAGGGGAACTTCCTGACCCAGGGATCAAACCTAGGTCTTCTGCATTGCATGCAGATTCTTTTACCATCTGAGCTACCAGGGCAATCTCTTGAATGACAAAACTCATTTTAATTCTGTCAGACAAAGTGATATTTTCTTTTATTTTCTATCTCTTGCTATATCCTTGCAGTTTCAAATAATTGTCATTTTTCTTTATTTCGTCTTGAGCTTCCGTATTGGTTGTCTTAGGCTGAGGGACAGTAATCTTCATAGGAAGCCACTGAATTCCTTGGGTCATTTTGTTTAGCTTCCTGGACCTTTTAAAAATAAAGTGATAGAATGTCATACCTTCATTTTGTTTTCTAGTGCATTTTGACAAAATCTTTTCCTGACAGATTATTTCTTAAATGCTGAAAAGCACCAACTACATTTATTTCAGAAGTTAGACTATAAATAGCAAAGATGAATTAACAGCACTTGATTGTGTATTTTCAGAACCTGCTTTCTTAGAAAAGATGAATTAACAGCACTCGATTGTGTATTTTCAGAACTTGCTTTCTTAGAAAAACATTCAGCCTGCAAACTGAATTTGAATGTAAATGCATACACTCAGAATATTCACATTGAAAAAGATCCTCAAAGGTCATCTGAGCCCTATTTTTATAGGAAAAATAGTTTTTAAATGCCAGTGTATCATTTTGGCCATTATTTATTTTTTTAAGCCTCACTGTTTACAGACCTCTTAGCCAGCCTCACTATTAACAGTAATTCCCTACCAAGAGAGTTAAACAGTTTTTGGACATCCCCAAACTGTCACTTCCTTTGCATTGTTTCATGTTATGAATTGTCAGAGATACGTTTTCTCTGTTTACTAACTGTATCTGATATTTAGATATTCTGACAGCAGATGTCATTTACCTTCACCAGTGTTTACACAGCTATTTAAGTAAGTAAAATATAATTTAAGTAACAAATATCAAGATAGCTTAGTGATGAGAGGTAAAACATTATTTAAAATGTTTTAAAAATAGCCTTTTTCTTATTTTAAAAGTAATACGTGTTCATTTTGGGAAGTTAGCATAAGGCACAGAGAAGAAAATAAGTTTACAAGAATAATTCCACTATCCTAAAAAACTCATACTTTATTAGCTTGATGTATATATATACACACACACATACATACAAGTACATACAAGTGTATATAATTTATCTACACATATATATGAACATATAGAAATATATCTATCCAATATTTTTGTGTATTTGTGCATGCACTAAATATACTTTTGACTTTAAAAGGTTGATACATGTGCATCTTGAATTATTGATAAACATTAAAAAAATTTACAGTGGAATATGGTTTTAGATACTAGTACCTAAATTTAAATAATGAAGGTCAGTTCTGAATTTTCCCCATTATAATATGGAATTAAATTCTTGACTAAGGGTCAGATGTCTATTTTATTGTATAAATAATTCCAAGTATTGTGTTAAAACCAACTAGAAAAAAGACTGCATCCATACACTGGTCATCATAGAATTTTCTGGTGCATCTCTGTTTAATGTAAGAAGAGATATTGTAGGTTGATTTTGCTTAATAAAGCATTATCACTAGATAAAGTTCTTATTCATATAATGTATTAATAGCCACAAATGGGCAGGTAAAATGAACACCTACATTAGAAATACAACATTCAAGAAAGATCCTTTAGATCTTAGAAAGATTTCATGGGTGTTAGAGATTTAGGGTCATTTGTTCTTTTTAATAAAAATCATTGAGTAAGTTGATTTTACTCACTTTTTTCTCATTACCGTTTTTTTAAATTAAAAATAAAGTCCCTTGAAACATTTGATACCAGATTTTCCCCCCCTACATTACCTGGACAATCACATTATTTTTCTGTGCTAAGATATTAGAATAACATTGAGAGTGAAAACTGCCTATAACTTCTTTGCTCCACCACTTAAGTCTTCATGTTACTGAAAATTTCTGTCCTCTTTAGGGAAGGATCTCATTGCTTCTATAAACCTGTATCTCAACTGTCAGACACCCCTACAGCTTATGTTTGTCTTCTTCTCGGCCTGAGGAAACCATGATGTTTTCTGACGGATTCCCAGGTCAGATTCCAGCTGGCGTTTTCATCCTCCCCCTGTTTCCCCAGCTCTCTTCTGTACTTCTTTGCTGAAACATAATTCAGGAATAGGCTGGTTGTGGAGGTTCCTGAAGAGGCTTCTAGAGCTCCAGGCAAGGCTGGACTGAGAACAGCTGTATCACACCCTCATCGCCCCCTTTCCAGCCCACTCCCGTCCTTAGATACCCAGATGCTGGCTGGTGGAGGCTGGTGCTTGGTGAACAATGGAGCTCAAATGCAGGGGAGGAGGGGCTTAGATACTGAGGGATGGCAAAACCGTATATTCTGTTTCCCTTTGCTCCAGAGTTTCTTTTCTTGAGAGAAAATACAGGATCCTTTTGACAAGGAAGCTGTGAACTATCTCTGAAAGCAAAGTGCATATAAGACAAAATTTCCAGCCTGAGCTGGAGCTGTGATGGTGGCTCAGAGTGAGCTGTTCAGAAGAGAGTCCTAAGGATGAACACTGAAATAATGTTATAAATGCATTTAGGAAGTGTGCGTATGGTGACTGCGGGCATGAAATTAAAAGACGCTTGCTCCTTGGAGGAAAAGCTATGACAAACCTAGACAGTATATTAAAAAGCAGAGACATCACTTTGCCAGCAAAGGTCTATATAGTTCAAGCTATGGTTTTTCCAGTGGTCGTGTATGGATGTGAGAGCTGGACCATAAAGAAGTCTGAGTGCCCAAGAATTGATGCTTTTGAACTGTGGTGTTAGAGAAGACTCTTGGAAGTTCCTTGGACTGCAAGGAGATCAAACCAGTCCATCCTAAAGGAAATCAACCCTGAATATTTACTGAAAGGACTGACACTGAAGCAGAAGCTCCAATACTTTGACCACCCAATGCAAAGAGCTGACTCATCGGAAAAGACCCTGATGCTGGGAAAGATTGAAGGCGGGAGGAGAAGGGGACGACAGAGGATGAGATGGCTGGATGGCATCACCCACTCCATGGACATGAGTTTGAGCAAGCTCCCGAAGTTGGTGATGGACAGAGAAGCCTGGTGTGCTGCAATCCATGGGGTCACAAGAGTCGGACATGACTGAGCGACTGAACTGAACTGAACTGACTGAACAACAACAGGAAGTGGAGGATCTGGAGGACATCTGAGGAGAGTCTAGCTGACTGTTCACATAGAACGGATTTGGGGTCGCATCTTTGTAAACAGAACACCGTCACATCTGAGGAGGACATCTGAGGAGAGTCTAGCTGACTGTTCACATAGAACGGATTTGGGGTCGCATCTTTGTAAACAGAACAGTCACTGTAGCTGCAAGCTGAATCATCGTCCTAAGCGTGGAGGAGAATTGAACTCATTTAATCACCGGTCTGTCGGAACTGAACCAGTTTTCCCAGCTCATGTCGGTAGAAGCTTTGTTTGGTGGTGTTGGGATTAGAGCTGTGTCTCCTGTTTCTTTGTGTGTTGCCTTCTTCAAGATTATTCTGTATTCATCTAGGAAGGAATTGTGCTGCTTATAACTTTTCTCCCTGTTTTCCCTTATTGCATTTGTCCAGATTCTCAAAGCATTAACCCGCTGCTGATCCAGTGTAGTCCGAAGTGATCTCTTTCATTGTCTACATAACACAGTGGTTATACTTGGTGATTTTCACGTAAGACAGACTCAGACCATCGAGCTGTCTGTCCCTCTTCGTAGTTATGTGGCCCCGAGGGAGTTAGCTTCCCTCTCTGTGCTCACTTCTCACATCTGTAACATGTGGGTAGCAAGACCACCTCACTTACAGGGCTGCCTCACATGTGTCACACGTGATGACACATGTGTCACACTTGATAACACATGCATGTGTCAGACGTGATAACACATGCGTGTCACACGTGATAACACATGCACTCAGTACATTGTGCAGCCTTACCATGTGATTCATCATTAGTGTCTCTGAAGTTTTGTTTCGTGCCGCATGGCCACGTGAATTATTTCTTAAGTAGGAATTAAAAACAAGAGTAATAATTAAAAAACCCCATGCTTCACGTTTTATGCTGCTTCTGCTCAGTCACCTAGTTGGGTCTCACTCTTTGTGACCCCACGGACTGTAACCCTCGAGGCTCCTGTCTGTCCCCAGGATTTCCCAGGTGAGAATACTGGAGGGGGTTGCCATTTCCTCTTCCAGGGGATCTTCCTGATCCAGGGATTGAATCTGAGTCTCCTTCATTGGCAGGCAGATTCTTTACCACTGTGTCACCTGGTGAAAAACCCAAACGAACTTTTTGGCCACCCCTTTAAAACCTGCTGTGACATCTTAAATTGCTGGTGAGAGTTTGTCCCACTTGTGAGTTGAAGGGGTGTCAGTGCCGAGCAGGCAACGTGGATCCATAACCTCATAGAAGGACTTCCCTCGTGGTCCAGTGGTTAAGACTTCACCTTCTGATACAGCGGGTATGGGTTCCACCCCTGGGTGGGGAGCTAAGATCCCACATACCTTAGGGCCAAAAAAGCGAAACAGCAGACAGAAGCAATAGTGTAACAAATTCCATAAAGACTTTAGAAGTGCTCCACTTGAAAAAAATCTGAAAACAAAACAAATAAACGAAAACCTCACGAAGAGTCTGTAAACCTTCAGCGGATCCCAGACAGGCAAGCTAGGTGAGGTGTAGGTATCTCACAGAACCAGACTCAAACCATAAATCCCCACGTAGCTGCAGAGGTTTCCACAAAGTGGCATTCCATGCAGCCGGCAGCGGATATGATGTAAAGAGCCATCAGACGTTAGGAGGCCCCTCCCCTGAAGGACATAAACAAAGTGAGTTGGGAAACAAAACAGAAAGCCTGCCTGATAATCCTTAGCCACACACTGCGTCATGAAGGGCATCTTAGTTCAAGTGCAGGAAGGGTTGCCAAAAACGCTGAAGGCAGGCTGGCTGAGCCAAATTAGAGCAGAGTAGAAAATTTGTCATACCTTTGTGATTCACACGGCAGCCCATGCAGGCCAACCACAAGCCGGCCAGATGTTGGCCATCTGACTCTTTATGGCTGTGGTCTGTTTTTCCTTTAAAGCCCCCTTTCCTCTCTGTGTTCCCAGACACTTGGCATTTCTCTTGAAGTGCAACCCAAGTTGAATAATGAAGAATTAGCCCTCTTCTCCATTTTCAGGACAACATCTCTTTAAGAGAAATAGCTTGAAAGCTACAACATCCTTGATTGAATGTACATCACAGCAAGGAAATTCAGTCAAGTGATTGATAGTCTTGGAGTCAAACAGGCCTGGAGCAGAACCCTGGATCTGTCACTTCTGGGCAGTGTGAGCTCAGGCTTGAGATTTAATCTGTCTATGCCGTAGTTTCTTCCGCAGTAAAATGGAGATAATACTAGTAATAATAGTAATGCCTATCACATAGGATTAAATTACATATTGCAAACAATAGCCATTATACTTGGTGCACTGTAAGCCTTCAATAAATATTAGTTGTTGTTGTTGTTCAGTCGCTAAGTCATGACTGATTCTTTGCCACCCCGTGGACGGAAGCACACACACCAAGCTACCCGGTCCTCACCATCTCCTGGAGTTTGTTTAAATTCCTGTCCATTGAGTCAGTGATGCCATCCAACCATCTCATCGTCTGTCATCCCCTTTCCCTCCTGTCTTCAATCTTTCCCACCATCAGGGGCTTTTCCAATGAGTTAACTCTTTGTATCAGGTGGCCAAAGTATTGAAGCTTCATCTTCAGCATCAGTCTTTCAAATGAATATTCAAGGTTGATTTCCCTCAGGATTGACTGGTTTGATCTCCTTGCTGCCCAAGGGACTCCCAGGAGTCTTCTCCAACACCGCAATTCGAAAGCATCAATTCTTTGGCCCTCAGTCTTCTTTATGGTCCAACTTTCACATCCGTACACGACTACTGGAAAAACCATAGCTTTGACTACATGGACCTTTGTCAGAAAAGTGATGTCTCTGTCTTTTAATATGCTGTCTAGCTTTGTCACAGCTTTCCCTCCAAGGAGCAAGTGTCTTTTAATTTCATGTCTGCAGTCACTGTCCACAGTAATTTTGGAGCCCAAGAAAAGAAAATCTGTCACTGTTTCCATTTCTCCTCTTCTGTTTGCCATGAAGGGATTGGATGCCATGAACCTCATGACCCAGGAATAATCTCCTCCATTCTCCATGAAGACAATGATGACTTGGAAAATGGAAGGAAGACCCTACACTCTTCCTGTTGGTGAGAGAGCTGAAGTGAAGGCCAAAAGCTGGGCTGACAGAGTCATGGGTCAGAGTTAGTTTATGCAGAATGGGTCGTTTCATAATTTTGAATTTATTCTCATGTGTTAAAAAGTGGTGAATGTAAATCAGAAAACTCAGCTGCTGTTTAGAGCAAGCTTTCCCCTCACCACAGAAAGTGGAGCTCTCCTTAAGCATGATGCACCGGTGTAAGCAGTTTCGAGAGAGCTTGGGAGCAAGCTGGAGGTGTTTTCAGGGCAGGAAGGGAGTCTCCTACTTCGGTGATGTTGACTGTTGAACGTTGACACCTCTCCATGGGTAGCCTAAGGTCTGATGGCGCAGAGAATGATCCTACCTAGGGACATGGGGCAAGCAGCAGCCGTGATTGTTTCAGGGAGCAGAAAAACAGTGCACGTATAATGTGCTGTGCTGAGAAACATTTGCAGCTAATCACAAAAAATATTCTTCCATACATTTTAAAATCTGTGGGCAGGGAAAAATGAATGCTAATCATCAGCATTACGTAAGGGCTCTTCTAGAAAATTCTGACTTCCTAACGCTGTCCCTGGAGGTGGGGCTCGAGAGAAGCCCAGCACGACCTAGTCAGGGAACACCCCAGGCTGCCTCGTGCTGTCTGCTTCATAGGCTCTCTGTCTTTATCTGAACTTCCTCGGGGCGTCTTCTAAAAATATATTTGCGTTTATTCATTTAGCTGTGCTGAGTCTTAGTTGTGCACACGGGATCTTCGATCTTTTTGCAGCAGGCGGGATCTGTAGTTGTGGCATGCAAACTTAGTTGCTGTGTGTGGGATCTAGCTCCCTGATCAGGGATCGAACCCAAACCCCCTGCACAGGGAGCGTGGAGTCTGAGCCACTGGATCACCAGGAAAGTCTCTTTCATGGAGTCTTAAACCAAGCTTAGCTCAGTTGGTGAAGAATCTGCCTGCAATGCAGGAGACCCCAGTTCGATTCCTGGGTCGGGAAGATCTGCTGGAGAAGGGATAGGCTACCCACTCTAGTCTTCTTGGGCTCCCGTTGTGGCTCAGCTGGTAAAGAATCTTCCTGCAGTGAGGGAAACCTGGGTTTGACCCCTAGGTTGGGAAGATCCCCCGGAGAAGGGAAAGGCTACCCACTCCAGCATTCTGGCCTGGAGAATTCCATGGGCTGTATAGTCCATGGGATCACAAAGAGTCAGACACAACTGAGTGACTTTCACTTTTAAACCAAGCTATCTGTGAGTCCAGATTTGCATGTGTCATTAGAACAAGTGATGATTGAGGTCTCGGAGTCGGAATGTGATTTTGAGGACCATGGGAGACCTGTTTTTCTCCTCAGGTGGTGTGAAATAAAGTTCCTCAGGTTCACTCAATAAATAGTTGTCAAGCATTTCCTCTGTGTCACACACTGTTCTATGTGCTCATGATATGCAGAGAATACAATAGAAAAACATCCTTGTTCTCCCAGTGCTGACATTTTGGGGACAGGAAGACATGCTAAAAATAAATACATAGAATGTATGAAAATTTGTTGTTTAGTCACTTAGTCGTGCTCTTTTTGACGCCATGGACTGCAGCACACCAGGCTTCCTTGTCCTTCACTATCTACCAGAGTTCACTCAAACTCATGTCCATTGGGTCAGTGAAGCCATCCAGCCATCTCATCCTCTGTCCTCTCCTTCTCCTGCCCTCAATCTTTCCCAGCATCAGGGTCTTTCCCAATGAAATAAGGATATGAAAAAAGTTCAGGGAGATGGTGAGTCCAGAATGTGTGTGTATGTGTGTGAATGTGCGATATGGATTTTTGAGTAGGGTGGAGATTGCCTCCCTGAGATTATAAATATTTGAGTGAAGACAGAGGAGGTGGGGAGCTAGCAGAGCCGATGCTTGGTGGAAGGCCATCCTAGGCAGAAGACGCATCCAGTGAGAAGGTCCAGAGACCGGCCTACTGATTTCCATGGCTGTGATAACAAAGGACCACAGACTTGTTGGTTTAAGACAACAGATATGTATTCTAATTATTCTGGAGGCCTGGCATCCAACATCAGTATCGATGGGCTGAAATCCAAGGGTGGGCAGGGCTGTGCTTCCTCCAGAGGCTTCAGAGGAGAAGCTTTCTTGCTTCTTCCAGCTTCGGGGGTGGGGCGAGGTTGGCCTTCCATGCTTCAGCTGCGTCACTCTCATCCTGAGTCCAGCATCTTCAAATCTCCCCCTGCTCCTCCTCCAATTGCCTTCTCTTTGTCTGTGTGTCGGCCCAATCTCCCTCTTAAAAGACTCCATGCGATGGCACGTGATTGCCTTTGAGGCTCACCTGGCTTTCCCAGGGTCATCTTCTCTTCTCCAAATCCTTAATCACATGGGTCATGACTTTGCCATATAAGGTCACATCCATAGGTTCGAAAGACCCAAATATCTCTGAGGCTATTTTTCACTCTGTCACAACATGGACGTGCTCCTTGTATTTGAGGAACAGTAAGAAGGTCGGTGTAGATGGCGCAGAATAAGCAAAAAGAGAGGATTAAGGGATGGGACCAAGAGGCAGTAGGTCTTACGAGGGCTGTAGGCCATTGTAAAGACCTGTCCTTCCGCTTCAAGTGAGGCAGAGAGACATTAAACCTTTTGAGCCAAGCAGTGACATGAAATGACTTATGTTACAGGATGATCATTTTGGCTGCTGGGTTGAGAGTGGTCTGTAGTGGGGGCAAAGACAGAAGCAGGAAGGTCAGTTGGGAGTTTTTTAAGAAATAATCCAGGCAGAAGATGATGGTGGCTGGGATCAAGCTGATGAGAAAAATTGGAATTGGAGTATATTTTGAAGGTAGACCTTGGAGGACTTGCTGATGAATCACATGTGGGGTGTGAGTGAAAGGGGGGAGTCTAGGATGATTTCCAGATTTGTGGCTGGAGAAACTTCAAGGACGGAATTGCCATTAACTGAGGTGGGAAGTGCTGTGGGAGGGCTGGTTTGGAGAAGACTAGGAACTGGTTCCGGACATGTTAAATTTGAAAGGTCTCTTATAGTTCTAAGAGGAAGTCTAAGGGAGAAATGCAGGCTAAAGATATCAGTTTGGGGTCACAGTTATTCCCTTTCTTTGGGCATCCTAGTTACCAAGCCCACAGAATTTTCAGCAAGTGCACAGTAGCGGAGACGGTCTTGGTGACGTCACTGGACAAGAACATTATTAACACCAGGAAATGTGCTCATGTAGCCGTCAGAACGGTTCATGACCGTGTGTTTCCTCCAAATTTGAATAAGGTGTTTGTCATCATGCAAAGAAAAATCAAGCACTCTAGACAGTGCACCTGATAAATACATTTCTGGCCAAGCCAAAAAAAGATGAATTTGGTGCTCATGAGCATGTATATGGTGCTGACAAGTAGGAGACAGATGAGTTTCCCACGCCAGTTAATGAAAAACTGTGATGCAAAAACTGAGGCCCTGGGGCATCCTGTGAGGTTGAAAGGTTGCGGAGGAACTGGCAAGTAAGACTGAGAAGGTGCCCTGGGTGTGATGGGAAGGAAGAGTGGTGTTCAGACAGACAAGCAAACAGAAGCTTTCAAGGAGGAAGTGTTGACTGCGCCCAAAGCTCTTAGACATGAAGTAAGATGGAGTGATTAGAGAAGAGAAGAGGACAGGCCTGCAGAGATGGGGACACCCAATCAACCTTTGAGAATTTGCTACAAACAGGAGAGGAGACCCAGTGGGCTCACTGGGGAGAGAAGTGGGTTCTTTGAAGTTTTGCCCAAAGATCTTTACTGATGATGAGAATGACCTAATATAGAAGGACACATGCATGACACGGGAGAGGAGAGAGAAGGAATGGAGTCCAGCGTGGAAGCAGGCGGCATGGCTCCCAGGCAAGTGGTAATACAAGGAAACAAAGATGCTGGGAGGTGGCGGGGGGGGGGGGGGTTGGGTAAGGAAATTCTCACTGCTTCCGTTGTTACTTCTCTGAAACAGCAAGTCACCAGCTGAGAGTGAGCATAAGAGAGCCGGTGTTGGAGTTAGAGATAATTATGAGATAATTATCTGGGAGATCAAAGTGAACGCATTAGGGATGTGTGAGTGTCGCCAGCAGCATATGGACCTGCATGAGCTTCATGGTCTTCAAAGACATAAAATTCAGAGTCCATGTGTGGTTGGTCTTCCGTCGCTTCATCAAGAGAGCCATAGGTGTGGGTTCACAGGGAGGTGGATAGAACCTTCCATCATTAGAGCTGTGATTTGGACAAGCCATCATCTAACTGAAGAAACCAGCATGGAGTTGAGGGTGAATGCAAAGCAAATGATGCTGGTAATTGACCACTGGGTGAAGACTAGATGGGAGGGGAGTGAGGACATGAGAAGGTGAAGTTACCCTGGAAAGGTGGGCTCGATGGCGTTGTAAGTGGTGCTGTGGAAGGCTGTAAAATCGAGGTTGTAGAGGGAGACAGAAGGCTGATTGCAAAAAGTGGCCCTGATTTTCTGTTCCTTCTTAGATCCAGGCTTCCCCTCCCACCAAGAGGAGTATTCCAGCCTCTTCTTTTTTTGGCTGGGTGGGGGGTGGGTGGTCAGCTTTATTGTAAAATAACTGACCAATAAAATTGTAAGATATTTAAAGTCTACTTGTGGGGATTTGATATACACTGTAAAAGATTCCTATCATCTAGTTAATGAACACACCCATCACCTCACACGTTTATCTTTTGGGGTGTGTAATATTTAAATTCTCAGCAAATTTCAGTTATGTAATATCATGTTATTAAATATAGTTGCCATGTTTTACATCAGATCTCCATTTTCTGGTAGCTCAGCTGGTTAAGAATCCACCTGCAATGCAGGAGACTTGGGTTCGATCCCTGGGTTGGGAAGATCCCCTGGAGAAGGGAAAGGCTCCCCACTCCAGTATTCTGGCCTGGAGAATTCCATGTATAGTCTATGCGGTCACAAAGAGTAGGACGTAACTTTCACTTTCACTCAGACCTTACTCTCCCCCTACCCCCTCCAAGCCCCTGGAAGCCACTTTCCTACTCTCTGTTTCTGAGTTTGACTTTTAGATTTTACATATGAGTGGTACTTTGCAGTACTTGCCCTTCCCTGACTTATTTCACTCAGCATCATATCTTCAAGGTCCTTCCATGTTGTTGCAGATGACAGGATTTCCTTCTTTCTCATGGCTAAACAATATTCCGTTGTATACACATTCCACATCTTCTTTATCTGTTCATCTGCTGATGGACGTTTAGCTGGTTTCCACAGCGAGGCTATGGTGAACAATGCTGCAGTGAGCATAGGAGTGCAGGTATCTTGTACATCTGGATTCATCCCTTTGGATATAAGCCCAGATGTGGGATTGTTGGATCATATGACAGTTCAGCATTGCATCACTGGTCATGACAGAGGTGGCGTGGAGCATGAGGTGGTGGAAGGAGAAAAGTTCAAGAAGCTGATCTTCTACGTGGATTTAAATCTCCCACAATGAAGGCATGAGTTGTGTGAGAATGTAGCAATGAGCCAGGAGCTAAAATCAACAAGAAATGAGAGCGATTACAGAGTCAGGGAGCCTGACACAAGGAAGGAAGAGGCTGGGGGAGTCTGGTGATGTGAGATTCAAAGCTGGGAAGTTCTTTATGGGAGAAAAGGAGAAAGTTCTGGGAGGACTCATGAGAAACAGTGAGGAAAACAACTCTTGGCCCAGTGGTGGAAGGACTGTGGGAGAAAACCCAGCACCACTCGAGAAGGCTGCAGGGCAAACTGTGTCCTCAGGAACAAACAAGAAAATGAAGGAAACACTGGGAGAAGAGGGGACCATATCAGGGATTTTCCCCATGGCGGGCTGGTAAAGCCAGAGGCACAGAGAGAGAATTTTAGGAGCTGGAAGGGGGTGGGAGGCCATTGTACCTCACACCGAGGATCCGTAGAACCTGGTGAGGACTGTGGCTTAGGAGATGAGAGGCGGCCTGAAACTTTGGTGATGACTGACCTCAACCAGAGTGACGAGGGAGACCATACATCCCCACGTTCCTTGGGCAGTCTTGGCTTGTGCCTATTGTCGCAAAGTCCTTTCCAATGTAGATCTGACCTGGATAAGTTCTCTGATTAGGATAATTCATGTGGGTCTTTTAATAGATTAAGGGCATTATAACTTCAGCCCCCATGAGGCAGATGATGATGGTGGAGCCGTGAGTGCTGGTGGGAAAAAAAAAAAAGTGAATTCCCACATCCTTTAGATGGAGCTGAAGATAACTGGGATGGTCTCACGCCAAGTAGGAGGGAGTTCCCTCTTAATCCAAACTAGGGGAGTAGTCAAGGGTTAAAAGTGAAGTTGAACATGACTATATATATGAGTATTTATGTTTGTATATGGAGAAGGAAATGGCAATCCACTCCAGCATTCTTGCCTGGAGAATCCTGTGGACAGAGGAGCCTGGTGGGCTGCTGTCCATAGGGTTGCACAGAGTTAGACATGACTCAAGCAACTTAGCATGCATGCATGCATTGGAGAAGGAAATGGCAACCCACTCCAGGGTTCTTGCCTGGAGAATCCCAGGGACAGAGGAGCCTGGCGGGCTGCCGTCTATGGGGCCGCACAGAGTCGGACACAACTGAAGCGACTTAGCAGCAGCAGCAGTTGACGTACAGCAAGCTGTGCGTAGTTAACACCTACAGTTTGACATGCCTTGCCACAGTGCTGTGGACTGAGTTGTGTCCCTTTCTGATCCATACACTGACATCTTTTTTTTTCTTTTCCATTATGGTTTATCACAGGATATTGAATATAGTTCCTTGTGCTTATACAGTAGGACCTAGTTTAGCCATGCTAAATATAATAGTTTACATCTGCTAATCCCAAACTCTCACTCTCTCCTTCCCCAAATCCCCTCTCTCTTGGCGACCCCAAGTCTGATCTCTAGGTCTGTGAGTCTGTTTTTTGTTTTGTGAAAAGTGAAAGTAACACTGAAAGTCGCTCAGTCGTGTCTGACTCTGCAACGCTGTAAGAGAATGAAGCAAAGCACAGACCATGATAAAGTCCTCAGTGTTAGACCTCTAATTGCACAGATAGAGTATGTGGTTCTAGGGCTTGCCCGTGTCTCAATGGGACCCATAAATGCATCAGGCATTATCTACCAATTAGAGGGTTTGTGTTTCTAATTGAAAGTGTGCACTGAATGTCAGGATGAGCAGAGAGAATTAAAATAAAACAGTAATTCTGAAGGGCCAAAAAATTAGCAAAACTCAATGGATATTTTAAAAGCCTGCATTTTCCTCTCCTGAGATCAAAAAGTATAGGGTGCAAATAGATACATGTAAATGTTTTAAATAAAATAATAATTATTATGGTGATAGAGTTCCATTAAAACATAAGGGGGTTATATACAACAGAATATTACAAGTTATTTAGGAAAAGGTACCAATTATTATAAATTAGTGGCTGTTCTTAGGTGAAGGCAATGGCACCCCACTCCAGTACTCTTGCCCGGAAAATCTCATGGATGGAGGAGCCTGGTGGGCTGCAGTCCATGGGGTCGAGACTGAGCGACTTCCCTTTCACTTTTCACTTTCACGCATTGGAGAAGGAAATGGCAACCCACTCCAGTGTTCTTGCCTGGAGAATCCCAGGGACGGCGGAGCCTGGTGGGCTGCAGTCTATGGGGTCTCACAGAGTCGGGCACGACTGAAGTGACTTAGCAGCAGTGGCTGTTCTTTCTAATGTAGCAATGATACAAACTCAGAGTCAGCAGGACTGGGAGTCCACTTTCCTTTTCTGATCATAAGAATGGTTTCTCCTTAGCCGTCTGTGTCCTCCTACCTGATTCTTTTATAATCAGCAGTATTTGTTTACAGATGGCTGAGTGGGATTTGGGTGGAATTTGTGGTCACAAGAGAAATCTCTTTATACCTCTGTCTTGTTTAGCAAGTCTCATATTATGACTTTGTTGTCTTTAATAATGGGCTCTGAGCAGATAATTAAAAAGCTCACAGACATGCTATTGAAATACCAATGGCGTTTTTCACAGAACTAGAAGTAATAATCCTAAGATTGTATGGAATCACAAAAGCTCTCAAAAAGTGAAAGAAATATTAATAAAGAACAAGCTGGAGGTTTCATGCTCCCTGATTGCAAGCTATACTACAAAGCTACAGTAATCTGAGTAGTATGGTACTGGCATAGATAGATCATAGATCAACGGATCAGAATACATTTTGATGTTTGGCAAAACTAATACAATTATGTAAAGTTTAAAAATAAAATAAAATTAAAACCAAAAAAAAATAAAATAATAAAAAAAAAAAAAAAAAAAGAATACAGTCCAAAAATGAATCCATGTTTATACAATCAATTAATCTACAACAAAAGAGCCAAGAATATACAGTAGGGGGAAAGATAGTCTCTTTGGTAAGTGGTGCTGGGAAAACTGGATAGCTTACATGGAAAACAGCAAAAAGCAACTGAGCTTCTTTCTCATACCATATACAAAAATAAATTCAAAATGAATTAAAGACTTAACTGTACAACCTATAACCATAAAACATAAAACATGTAAGAAAACATAGGCAGTGCTTTCTTTGACATTGATCTTAGCAATAGTTTTTTATCTGTCCCTCAGACAAGGACCATCAGAAGGAAAGTTAAACAGATGTACCGAACCAAATTGAAACACTTTTGCACAGTGAATAGAACTGTCAACAAAATGAAAAGGCAACCTGGTGAATAGGAGAAGATATTTGCGAATGATATAGCTAACAACTTAATATCCAAAATACATAAAGAACTCAATATTTTAAAAAGGCAAAGGATCTGCAGAGACATTTTCCCAAAGAAGACATACAGATGGCCAACATACTCAAAAATGATGCTCAACATCACTAATCATCAGGAAAATGCAAATCAAAACCGCAATGAGATATCACCTCACACCTGTCAGGATGGCTATTATCAGAGAGGCAAGAAAAAACAAGAGTTGGTGAGAATGTGGAGAAGAGGGAACCCTCATGCACTGTTGGGATTGTAAGTTGGAACAACCACTATGGAAAAAAAGATTGAGATTTCCTTAAAAAACATTAAAAATAGAATGATCATACAATCCAGAAATTCCAATTATGGGTAGTTCCCAAAGAAAATGAAAACATGAATTCAAAAAGATATTGTCCTCACTATGTTCATAGCAGCATTATTTACAATAGCCAAGATATGGAAGCAAACTAAGGGTCCATCAACAGATGAATAGATAAAGAAATAAAGAAGATATATATATATATATATGTATGTATGTATGTAAAACCTAATCTCTGACTGCATTGAATTCACATGTCTCTTTCCAGCTTTTTTAAAATGGACATAATTCACGTATGTGCTTATGTGATGTTCAGTTAACTCTGCGGCGTGGTGCGTGCACACTCAGTAGTATCTGATTCTTTGTGACCCCATGGACTGTAGCCCACTAGGCTCCTCTGCCCGTGGAATTTTCCAGGCAAGAAATGCTGGAGTGGGTTGCCATTTCCTCCTCCAGGGGATCTTCTTGACCCAGGGATCTCACCTGCATCCCCTGCATTGCAGGCAGATTCTTTACTGCTGAGCCACCAGGGAAGCCCGTAAAGAAAACAATGTATAATAAACAAATTGGTATTTAGAGGTATAAATGATTGGGCACACGTACACTGCAGTGTTGCAACTCCCCAGGAAGACAGAAGGAAGAAGCCGGTCCTGGCACTCGTGGGCAGCATCACCACACGTGGTAGAGATGTGTCCTGATGAGCTGGGTGTCCTGTTCACATCTGTCTGCTATAAACAGCAGTTGCACCCACGGATGGTGCATGATGTACCAAAGCAGAAATCACATCTTTATAAAGTTGGAAATAAGACTGTAATACACTTTTTCTTTAGTATATATTATGATAATAACATATCTGGAAAATTCAGTTTATATGAAAGCTCTGAAAAGAAAGAAAACAAGCCTACACAAAAGACATACGATATCAAGACCAGTAACATTTGACTGGAAAGTGGGGTGTTTTCTGGATCCACCATTTCTTTGGAAGGAAAAATCCCTGCCACCCATCCATCAGAATTTTTTTGCATTTGCCTGTGGGCTATGCAAGACCTTGAGAAAGGAGTTAAGTTCAAGATGATTATAAAATCAAAAGGTTAAAGTTTTGTTTTGTTTTGTTTTGTGTTTTAATGAACACAGGGTGATTTTTGAGTATGTGGATCATTCAAATGTTGTTTGTTTCTTTGAAATGGATCATACTCTGTGGTTCCACTGAAGGGCATAATACAGTTTTGTATTTTTTTTGGAAATAAGCTTTAACGGCAATATATAATTTTCCTTCGAAAACCAACTTCCTATTTATGGTTTTGTATTTTAATTACTACAAGTTAATGTCTGATGTTTTTTTTAACATAAAATAGAGGGAAAAGGTAACATTAACCCCAGAGCATGGCTAAGATAGGTTTTTCTTTTTTCAATCTTTTGTGCCACAAATAAAGGAGAATGATTTACTACCCTGGGGGAAGAATCTGAAAATAAAAGTAAATGAAGCACTAAAAGCATTACTTTTTAGCACTTCTGTGGAAGTGGCTCTTGCTTTCCCAGTTAGACTGGCCTCCTCTTCGTCTCCCTGGGCATCACGTAGCTTCCTCCTCTGGCCGAGAGTGGTGGGATGTGTCTCCCAGGGCGGCTTGTGGGCAGCCCTGGCCCTCAGTCCCTGCTCTGTAGGTGCTTAATTGGCTCAGCGAGAATAACTCAAGGTGAATTCTCCCAGAGCCGAGACTCCTGTTACAGTAGCCTCAGTGACACCTTTTAACGCTTATGGTATTTTTCTCCTCCTATTTCAAAAGTGCTCAGGGATTTGCAGGATTGTGCATGGAACTCACCTCCGACTATGCTCATAAACTTTTTTATAGGACAGTATAAAACATTTAGGGCTTCTCAGGTAACGCTAGTGGTAAAGACCCCACTTGTCACTGCAGGAGGTGTAAGAGAGAGACCCGGGTTCCATCCCTAGGTTGGGAAGATCCCCGGAGGAGGACATGGCAACCCACTCCAGCATTCTTGCCTGGAGAATCCCATGGACAGAGGAGCCTGGCGGGCTACAGTCTATGGGGTCACAAAGAGTCGGACACGACTGAAGTGACTTAGCATGCAGGCAGGCACAGGACATTTAAAAGCTCTACTCTTCTTCTTATGTAATTTATTTTTAAGTTTATTTCCTTTCCTGCAATATAGCCATCTAATATATATGTTTTCTTCTGAAATATATCCATCTAATATATATAAACTATGTATATAGATTTACGTGTCAGTCAGTTCAGTTCAGTCGCTCAGTCGTGTCCAACTGTTTGCGACCCCATGAATCGGAGCACACCAGGCTTCCCTGTTCATCACCAACTCCTGGAGTTTACTCAAACTCATGTCCATCGAGTTTGTGATGCCATCCAGCCATCTCATCCTCTGTCATCCCCTTCTCCTCCTGCCCCCAATCCCACCCAGGGTCTTTTCCAATGAGTCAACTCTTCGCATGAGGTGGCCAAAGTATTGGAGTTTCAGCTTCAGCATCAGTCCTTCTAATGAACACTCAGGACTGATCTCCTTTAGGATGGACTGGTTGGATCTCCTTGCAGTCCAAGGGGCTCTCAAGAGTCTTCTCCAACACCACAGTTCAAAAGCATCTATTCTTCCGTGTGTATCCACCCCTAATTATGCAAATTCTGTTATTATTTAGAATGAGATATATTTTGAGTATTTCAAGGCACTTAAAACATTTGACCTACAATTAAGTAAGTATTAAAAGAAACACAGAAGATCTTTCCCCCTTGTTCCAAGAAGCGGCACCTGCTGCCTTTCAGCACGAGGAGTATCCAAGTGCGGCTACTGACAAGAGCTTATCACTTTCCAGCTTCGCATTATTTATTACTGACTCGTTTGGTGTCAGTCTCCCCAACGTGCATGTGGGCTCCAAGAATGAGACTTCATCTTTCTTTCTTTTCTGTCTGCACCAGGCGGCATGTGGGACCGCAGTTCCCCAACCAGGGCTGAACTTGCGCCCCTCGCAGTGAAAGCACAGAGTCCCAGATGCTGGACCACCAGGGAAATCCCCATCTCTCTTTTTCTTACTGTATCTGGGGAACCTAGAATGATTCCTGGCCCGTTTGTCAAATGACTAAATAAAAGAGTAAATTTTTTAGATATCCTTTATGCAGTGCCTTACTTTTTCTCATGTTATAAATATGTAAAATAACATTTTCCTCACAAGATATTATACAGATAAGGTGATGAAAATATTGGTTCCCTTTATTCTCCTCTAAGGAGTGGTTCTCCAAGTTGGTGATATCAACCCTGTGGAAGACATTTGGAAATCTGGGGCCAGGGGAAGCTTTGGGTTATCACAGGGAGACACCAGCAGCACCCATTGGGCATTTCCAGGGAAGCCAGACATCCCTCCTAGGAGAACCTCTCACCCTAAAAATGACCCCACGTCATGCGTGACTTTTAACTGTCCCACTGGACATACAGATAGGTCACAGATCTGTATATACTTACCAAAGCTAGAATCCAATCCAATTTTACAAATAGAAACAAAGTTTTTATACCTAATACAGTATTTTTACAAGTGCAACAATCATGAAAGTCAAAGGAAGACTGAAATTTTTAAAAATAACGATTTTCAATAGAGAGCTCAGGAGTTACCATTGTGGTACTTTTGCTGGCAAATGGCTAAAAACAATAAGATCTCTAAACAATAAGATCTAAAATGAAAAATCTAAAATCTCCCTTCTCCTACCGTTAGTCCCATACCTAAAGGAACTCCTTTTGAACAATTTCTGCTCTTTAGGTCTTTTATAATTATAATTGCCATTTTACACAAAGTAAACTTTACATCAACTTTCAGACAATATTTATTATTTAATACCACATTCTTTTCCTCTTCCCCGTCTTCTATTTTGCTATCAATAGTTATTATTTTTACATTAACAAAGTTTGTAATAGGTATTCTGTATTGTACATCTTCCACATTTGTTTGTTTTTCTATGGGCTTCTTCTTAATATCATTTGAAGTATATTTACATTGTGACCTAAATATTATACACTGGAGAAATAACTGATGTGAGTGGACAGGTAAAGAAAAAAAATACAATTTTGTATTATCAATCCTCTGCTATTTCAGGCATATAGAAATATTATTTTATCAGCTTCTCTTGCTGCTCTCTTTTCTGTATCTCATGCTTAGTGGGTGCTCTCTTATCCTAGAGTATCTGCATGCACTTTTTCATATGGCTGCATGGACTATAGTTTTCTTTTAGTCTGCTTTACAAATCGCCAAATATCTTTATATCTTTTTCTACTTCCTCTCTTAGAGTTGATAGTTTCTAATAATATCATCTCATATGGGGAGAGGAAATTATTTCATAGTGTTCTACCACTCACAGCTGCTGAAGAGAAGTCTGGTATCCATTTCTTTGTAAGATACCAGATCTTCCACTCTGGAAGCTTTCTTGATTTGTATCTTTTTTATTAGACATTTTCTTCCTGCACGAAGATTATATGCGATTGTTGTTGTTATTGTTGTTTAGTCACTCAGTCATGTCCGACTCTTTGTGGCCCCATGGACTGTAGACCACCAGGCTCCTCTGTCCATGGGATTCTCCAGGCAAGAATATGGAGAGGGTTGTCATTTCCTCCTCCAGGTGATCTTCCTGACTGAGGGATCGAGCCCACATCTCGTATATCTCCTGCATTGGTAGTCAGGTTCTTCACCACCAGTGGCACCTGGGCAGCTCATAAGGCTTCATTCAGTTCAGTAGCTCAGTCGTGTCTAACTCTTTGCGACCCCATGGACTGCAGCACACCATGCTTCCCTGTCTATAGCCAACTCCCAGAGTTTACTCAAACTTATGTCCATTGAGTCAGTGCGCCATCCAACCATCTCATCCTCTATCACCCCCTTCTCCCACCTTCAATCTTTCCCAGCAACAGGATCTTTTCAAATCAGTCAGTTCTTTGCATCAGGTGCCAAAGTATTGGAGTTTCAGCTTCAGCATCAGTGCTTCCAATGAATATTCAACACTGATTTCCTTTAGGATGGACTGGTTGGGTCTCCTTGCAGTCCAAGGGGCTCTCAAGAGTATTCTCCAACACCACAGTTCAAAAGCATCATTTTTTGGTGCTCAGCTTTCTTTATAGTCCAATTCTCACATCCATACATGACTACTGGAAAAACCATAGCTTTGACTAAATGAATCTTTGTTGGTAATATCTCTACTCTTTACTATGCTGTCTAGGTTGGTCATAGCTTTTCTTCCAAGGAGCAAGTGTCTTTTAATTTCATGGCTGCAGTCACCATCTGCAGTGATTTTGGATGCCCCCAAAATAAAGTCTGTCTCTGTTTCCACTGTTTCCCCATCTATTTGTCATGAAGTGATAGGACCAGATGCCATGACCTTAATTTTTTGAACGTTGAATTTTAAGCCAACTTTTTCACTCTCCTCTTTCACTTTCATCAAGAGCCTCTTTAATTCTTTGCTTCTGCCATAAGGGTGGTGTCATCGCCATATCTGAGGTTATTGATATTTATCCTGGCAGTCTTGATTCCAGATTGTGCTTCATCCAGCCCAGCGTTTCTCATGATGTACTCTGCATAGAAGTTAAATAAGCAGGGTGACAGTATACAGCCTTGACGTACTCCTTTTCCTATTTGGAACCAGTCTGTTGTTCCATGTCCGATTCTAACTGTTGCTTCCTGACCTGCATACACATTTCTCAAAAGGCAAGTCAGGTGGTCTGGTATTCCTATCTCTTTAAGAATTTTCCAGAGTGTGTTGTGGTCCACACAGTCAAAAAAGCAATTGGCTTAGTCAATAAAGCAGAAGGAGATGTTTTTCTGGAACTCTCTTGCATTTTTGACTAGACCATTCAGGTGTGACCTAAATCAAACCCCTTATGATTATACAGTGGAAGTGAGAAATAGATTTAAGGGATTAGATCTGATAGACAGAGTGCCTGATGAACTATGGACAGAAGTTCGTGACTGTACAGGAGACAGGGATCAAGACCATCCCCGTGGAAAAGAAATGCAAAAAAGCAAAATGGCTGTCTGAGGAGGCCTTACAAATAGCTGTGAAAAGTAGAGAGGCAAAAAGCAAAGGAGAAAAGGAAAGATATTCCCATTTGAATGCAGAGTTCCAAAGAATAGCAAGGAGAGATAAGAAAGCCTTCCTCAGCGCTCAATGCAAAGAAATAGAGGAAAACAACAGAATGGGAAAGACTAGAGATCTCTTCAAGAAAATTAGAGATACCAAGGGAACATTTCATGCAAAGATGGGCACAATAAAGGACAGAAATGGTATGGACCTTACAGAAGCAGAAGATATTAAGAAGAGGTGGCAAGAATACACAGAAGAACTGTACAAAAAAGATCTTCAAGACCCAGATAATCACGATGGTGTGATCACTGACCTAGAGCCAGACATCCTGGAATGTGAAGTCAAGTGGGCCTTAGAAAGCATCCCTATGAACAAAGCTACTGGAGGTGATGGAATTCCAGTTGAGCTATTTCAAATCCTGAAAGATGATGCTGTGAAAGTGCTTCACTCAATATGCTAGCAAATTTGGAAAACTCAGCAGTGGCCACAGGACTGGGAAAGGTCAGTTTTCAGTCCAATCCCAAAGAGAGGCAATGCCAAAGAATGCTCAGACTACCGCACAATCGCACTCATCTCACACGCTAGTAAAATAATGTTCAAAATTCTCCAAGCCAGGCTTCAGCAATACGTGAACCATGAACTTCCAGATGTTCAAGCTGGTTTTAGAAAAAGCAGAGGAACCAGAGATCAAGTTGCCAACATCCGCTGGATCATCGAAAAAGCAAGAGAGTTCCAGAAAAAACATCTACTTCTGCTTTATTGACTATGCCAAAGCCTTTGACTGCGTGGATCACAACAAACTCTGGAAAATTCTGAAAGAGATGGGAATACCAGACCACCTGATCTGCCTCTTGAGAAATTTGTATGCAGATCAGGAAGCAACAGTTAGAACTGGACATGGAACAACAGACTGGTTCCAAATAGGAAAAGGAGTATGTCAAGGCTGTATATTGTCACCCTGCTTATTTAACTTCTATGCAGAGTACATCATGAGAAACGCTGGGCTGGAAGAAGCACAAGCTGGAATCAAGATTGCCAGGAGAAATATCAATAACCTCAGATATGCCAGAAGACACCACCCTTATGGCAGAAAGTGAAGAGGAACTTAAAAGCCTCTTGATGAAAGTGGAAGTGGAGAGTGAAAAAGTTGGCTTAAAGCTCAACGTTCAGAAAACGAAGATCATGGCATCTGGTCCCATCACTTCATGGGAAATAGATGGGGAAACAGTGGAAACAGTGTCAGACTTTATTTTTTTGGGCTCCAAAATCACTGCAGATTGTGATTGGAGCCATGAAATTAAAAGACGCTTACTCCTTGAAAGGAAAGTTATGACCAACCTAGATAGCATATTGAAAAGCAGAGACATTACTTTGCCAACCAAAGTCCACCTAGTCAAGGCTATGGTTTTTCCAGTAGTCATGTATGGATGTGAGAGTTGGACTGTGAAGAAAGCTGAGTGCCGAAGAATTGATGGTTTTGAACTGTGGTGTTGGAGAAGACTCTTGAGAGTCCCTTGGACTGCAAGGAGATCCAACCAGTCCTTTCTGAAGGAGATCAGCCCTGGGATTTCTTTGGAAGGAATGACGCTAAAGCTGAAACTCCAGTACTTTGGCCACCTCATGCGAAGAGTTGACTCATTGGAAAAGACTCTGATGCTGGGAGGGATTGGGGGCAGGAGGAGAAGGGATGACAAAGGATGAGATGGCTGGATGGCATCACTGACTCAATGGACTTGTGTTTGAGTAAACTCCAGGAGTTGGTGATGGACAGGGAGGCCTAGCGTGCTGTGATTCATGGGGTCACAAAGAGCTGGACACGACTGAGAGACTGAACTGAACTGTACTGAACAGATGTTGGCAATTTGATCTCTGGCTCATCTGCCTTTTCTAAATCCAGCTTGAATATCTGGAAGTTCACAGTTCATGTACTGTTGAAGTGAACTCCCCAAGTCAGTAGGTGCCCAGTATGCTACTGGAGATTAGTGCAGAAATAACTCCAGAAAGAATGAAGAGATGGAGCCACAGCAAAAACAACACCCAGTTGTGGATATGACTGGTGACGGAAGTAAAATCCGATACTGTGAAGAGCAATACTTCATAGGAACCTGGAATGTTGGGTCCATGAGTGAAGGCAAATTGGAGGTGGTCAAACAGGAGATGGCAAGAGTGAATACTGACGTTTTAGGAATCAGAACTAAGATGGACTGGAATGGGTGACTTTAACTCAGATAACCATTATATCTCCTATTGTGGGCAAGAATCCCTTAAAAGAAATGGAGCAGCCATCACAGTCAAGAAGAGTCTGAAATGCAGTTGTTGGATACAATCTCAAAAATTACAGAATGATCTCTGTTCATTTCCAAGGCAAACCATTCAATATCACAGTAATCCAAGTCTATGCCCTGACCAATAATGCTGAAGAAGCTAAAGTTGAACGGTGCTATGAAGACCTACAAGACCTTCTAGAACTAACACCCCCAAAAAGATGTCCTTTTCATTATAGGGGGCTGCAATGCAAAAGTAGGAAGTCAAGAAATACCTGGAGTAACAAGCAAATTTGGCCTTGGAGTACCGAATGAAGCAGGAGAAAGGCTAGTAGAGTTTTGCCAAGAGAACACACTGGTTATAGCAAACACCCTCTTCCAACAACACAAGAGAAGACTCTCCAACAACACAAGAGAAGACTCTACACATGCACGTCACCAGATGGTCAACACCGAAATCAGATTGATTATATTCTATGCAGCCAAAGATGGAGAGGCTTCATAAGGAGATGTAAACTGAGAGTTACACTTCAGCAGCTACATGCGTGCATGTTTATAGGTATACGTTTGGCCGATTATGCATTGAGCAAGGATGATGTGACTGGACAAGAGAGCGATACAGACACAAGCGCGAGTGTCCCAGGTATGAGGAGCAATGCCCACACCTGACCTGACTCATGGGACTCGACCTCATCAACATCCGGAAGTAGATGGATCAGCTGATGGAGCCCTCCGATCTGAGTCCTGGTTCTTGAACACAAATGACACTACAGGGACGTTTTCAGGATATAATTTTATTTCAAAATCTGGTGAGCTTCAAGGCAGACTTAAAGGAAAAAAGGGAAAAATGTTGGGGAAAGAGAAACAGGCCCTCTTGGCCGGCTCTGTTCTAACAAACACACATTAACTTGAAATGTGGGCTATGCTGATCCAAATGTTCTGAAAACATGAGAGGTGGGAAGGAGAACTGTGATGGGTTTGGGGTTGCTAATCTGCAGCAAAGGCTGTGCTGAAGGCAAAGGCGACCCCTGATAGGAGGAGCCTGGGAGCTCAGTGAGGCGGGAAGGAAAAAGTACACAGAACCCATCCCCAGTCACAGTTTTGACTAGAACCTTCCCTAATGTGTTCAACAGTGTAAATCGTGGTTCCTTTTTACTTTCTCAGCATGTTATTATTCCCCTGCATCAGTGTCTATTTTAAAGTCTTTGCTAAAAACTCTGCTAAAGTTATAAAATAATAAAGTTCAAAGCAAAAGAAAGAATGAACCGTTTTACTATATTTACATGTACAGTCACACTTGGTGTTTATAATTCCACATGGACTTGTGAGAGGCTTAACCTTCGCTGTATGTAGAAGTCCATGATTACTCGAGTGTTACTTCTCTCTGCTGCCAGCATAAAAAGGATCCAACCATATTTGTAAAACAAACAAATAAATGTTACTCTTATAGAAGTAAAGGGAACAAACACCATGTAATGACAAAAAATACAGCTTCTACAAAGAAAACCAAAAAGGACCCAAACATACATGAGGCGTTATTTACACTCTATATTATTTATACTCTACAAGAATGTAGCATACATTTATTAATGGCTTTTATTCAAAATCTCATGAGACCCTTTATTTTATCCACATGCCTTCTTCCTGCCTTCTTTTTCTTTTTTTTAATATAAATTTATTTATTTTAATTGGAGGTTAATTACTTTACAATATTTATTGGTTTTGCCATACGTCAACATGGATCTGCCTGCCTTCTTTTTCTTCCTTCCTTCCTTCCTTCCAAGATGAAAGACCTGATACTCTTCATCACTGTGATCTGATTGATCTTTTCTTAGAAGACTAATGGAGAAACCTTAAAACAGCCTAAAAATTACTCACAGGACTCAAGGCGCATTGAACACAATCATTTGGAGCACATTATTCATCCTTAAGTCTTGATAATGTGATGCTTTGTGTGTGTGTGATTTGTGTGCAAGTTGTGTTAATTATACATCATGTTTAGAAAAATACTCTTTTTGTTGAACAGTGTAAATGTCAGTCTCATTAGCTATCATTATTACCTGTCAGAAAGAAGATGCTTTCCATGAATGATAATTTCCCTCTAGAGTTTTGAGGGAACAAGTGTAAAAATTGTTTTTTATGTGTTCTTATTTTCAGTGTCAGTAACCTTGCCTCATTCCTTCAAACTGTTTTCAAACCAAACTCTGAATTTGAAAAAGAAATAAATTGGCCTGATTATAAGCTACTTGGAGAAGGAAATGGCAACCCATTCCAGTATTCTTGCCTGGAGAATCCCATGGACAGAGGAGCCTCAAGGGCTACAGTCCTGGGGTTGCAAAGAGTCGGACGTGACTGAGCAACTAACACTAAGCTACTAGCTTGAACTAGTTCAGATTGATTCATGGCCTTATAAGGGAGAGCAGTCTTATTATGGTAGGTCCTCCTCTCTTGGGCAACTTCATACTAATAATGGTAACTAAAAAATAGAGTCAGCTACCACATCCTCAGCTTTCACATCTGAAGATTCAATCAACGGAAATTTTGAAATTTCAACCCATGATTGGTTGAATCCATGGATGTGAAACTTGTGGATACTGAAGGCCAAGTGTATTCACTGTTCTAAGCCACTTAAAAAAGTAACTAATTAATCAATTTCATTAATGTTTATTGGCATACAGTTGCTTTACAATCTTCTGTTCGTTTCTGCTGTACAGCAGATGAATCAGCTATATGTATACACATATCCCCTCTTTTGTGGATTTCCTTCTCCTCTAGGCCACCGCAGGGCACTGAGGGGAGCTCCCTTCTGCGCTGTGCTGTAGCATCAGTTCTCATTAGTCATCTATTTTATACGTAGGGGTGTATACTTGTCAGTCCCAATCTCCCAGTTCATCCCAGCCCCCCAGACCTCTTGGTAACTTTAAGATTGTTCTCTACATCTGTGACTCTATTTCTTCTTTGCAAATAAAGGACTTGGGTGTCCGTAAACTGCCAGGGTCCAGCCCCGGCTGATCCAGGGTATTCGAAGGAGAGACGGCATAGGCGACCTACTTATTTAAATATTTATCAAAGACATAAAGAGTAATAGAATGAGGATAGCTCAGTGAGGAAATTCAGTGGAGAAAAGAGGCTGAATAAAATTCCAAAGCAAGGAATTTACGTCACCTACGAAGGCGGCAGGCGTCCTCCCGTTCTCCCGAAGGAGAGGAGACACTAAGGCCTCCCCGGTCAGATCTTAGAAGCCCAGGCAAAATTAGTAGGCTTGACGAGCTTCCCCGCCTCAGAGGAAAAACTCAGCCAGAAGGTGAAAGAAAGAACGACATGGGGAGACCAAGTTTCGGTGAACAAGGCCTGCACTTTATTTTTCCAAAGTAGTTTTTATACCTTAAGTTATGCATAGAGGATAATGGGGGAAGGGGTAGAGTCATGCAGTAAGCCAGGCTTTCTTCCTGCAAACTTATCATATGCAAAAGTTTAGGTGATTTGCATCATCTTCTGGCCTGGAGGCCTGTTAACATTTTAAGACCCTTTCTTCAGAAAACTTATTTTTCTCTAAAGGTGATTAGGCAGGCGCCACCCTCCAAAAGCATTAAAGTTGCATTCCTATAGGGCAAAGGTGTGGTGGGCTGTAACAAGAAACAGAATTAACTCAAGGGTCCAAGGTTACAAACATTAAAGCTACTACTTACACCAATTATATTAATCAATACACTGCCAGGGACACAGCAGGTAAGGGATATGGAGACTTAGCAGCAAACATTGGCCCAACAAGTGAAAAACCCTTCACCAATACAATTTCTAATCAATCTTTTAACTGCTCAAAGGACTCTGTATTTAGACAGTTTAGAACATCTCATGCCTCTCACAGTTGGGAGGCTCTGAGCAATCACATGTGGCCGGAAAAACCTATTCAGGCAGGCTAGAGGACTTCCAAAGGAGTTTGTAGGTTGAAACACTATCACACCCAGGAACTTCATTAACTGGAGCTATAAGTTAACTCTTTTTTCAGAGAGAGGTAGTGGGGGACAGCCCCCTGTAAAGTCAGAGGTGTAGGTGAGAGCACAAAGCAGAAAGTATGCAGACTCTGGTTTTGGGGGTAGATGCTTGAGAATTTCCCGGGGGACTCCTGAGGCTCGATCCCGCCTTTGCGTATGCCGAGCCTCCTTCCTCATGACCTTTGCCACGGGCGGAGTTCCTCACGCTGGCTCCCGGCAGTGATAGAATTCAGCTGAGCTATTCCAGACCCTGAAAGATAATGCTGCGAAAGTGCTGCACTCAATATGCAATATGCCAGCAGTAAACTATGGTGTTTGTTTGAGCTCCTAGAACCAATACCCTGCAGAAGTCAAGGGAGGCATGTAGTCTGAAAAGTGAAGGTAGAGGGGACTACAATCTCCGGTTTCATCCTGATTATCTCAAAGCACTAATTTTAGCTTGACTGACCTTTCTTTGGACCATTTCCAACTGGGCAGTCCCTATTCGGTCTAAATGTCAACGGGCTCTTGATAAGATATGCTTATTAAAAGGGCTTCCCTAGTGGATCAGATGGTAAAGAATCTGCCTGCAATACAAGAGACCTGGGTTCGATCCCTGGGTTGGGAAGAAACGGACAGCCCCAAATGATGGTATATAAGCTCCTCCAGTGTTCCGGTATCACCCCTGAAGCAGAGTTCCGAAGGATTTTCTGCTTTTCAAACAATTTACACATCCATTGTCTGTTTCTTTTGACCCCTAAAATACTATGCTTTGTAAGGATCAGCAAGTCCTAGATATTATCTACTTAAAGTCCACATTTTATGGTTCCACTGAGACCCAAAGAAGAAATACAATTTGCCCAAGCTTGTTATTCCAGTTATTAGCAGAGAAAGTGCACTTTGAATGTTGCATATTTGATACAGGGCAGTTTAGAAACATTTGCTGAATCATACTACTAGTCTTTTTGAAAACTTGGATACACCCCAAAGGCACAGAAAAGGTGGGGCCATCAATGAGATTTCATGAGTTAATGGTAAAACCAGGACTGAAAGCTTCATCATAGTTCATTTCCTTTTCCTCCTCTCTCTCTCTGAACCTGCTATATAATTGAAAATCTAGATTCAAAAGAATATTTTCAAGGATTATCAGCTGTTGAGTGGGACCTGGGGACAGAACAGCAACAGAACATGGAGCACTGGTTCTCCCTGAGGAATGCAGAACACCCAGGAAAGAAGGAACGTTATTTAGGAACTGTTCTGTAAGAGCTCTGACTACCTTGTTAGGACACTGTAATCTGACTGTAATGCCCGGTGGAATCTGCCAAGGGCAGGCGTATCTACTTTAAAAAGTGAAACGGTTTCTAGGACTTTATCAATATGACAAAGAGTTTTCATTAAAAATGACTGAAACCACATATAAGATGGGTGATAAAATGCTCACTAATTATTTAAGTGGTATGCTGCAAATTTTAAACAACATGCAGGCAAAAGACAATGGGACTCTAGGGTAAATTTTCAGTCTTTTTAAGTGAATCAGGCAAAGCAATTAGCCTGATATATTGAATTGGCCAAAAAGTTTATTTGGGTTTTCCATGAACATCTTATGGAAAAACCTGAATGAACTTGTTGGCCAACCAATAGTTGTGAGACTCGCTCCTCTCCCTGGTTGATTGGAGACTTTCTGCATTTATGATTTCGTTCTGCATTCTTTCCTGTCTCCCGTCTCATGTTGATCTGTACCACGTTGGCTGTTTCTCCGGAGGAGGGCTGACAAAGTGTTTATTGCTGGCTGTTCTCAGCCTGTGCTAGCGATTGTTCAGGCCAGACTTCAATCAGAAAATGGTAAGCAGTGCTGGCAGATGGGGTGGTGGAGATTTAGCTGGCTGAGTGATTTCCCTGCTCCCTCTCGGGGTCAGCACCTTCAGCTCCCGCTCCCCCAGCACTGTAGCTTGACTAGGACTGTCACTGTTTCACTGGGACCCCCGTGCCCCAGTCCTGCCCTGAGCCTGGACTTGTGGGTTGGATCTGGGGAAGCAAATATCTCGCCCCACTGGCCAGAGGTTCAGAGAGGAGCATGTGAGCCGGGTTGGAAGAAGGAGAGCTCCCCTGGGTCTTTCGCTAAAATACAGAGAGGTCTGTCCTGCTTGCCGTTGGGGATCATGTAAGGAGAAGATGTGACCTGGAGCCTGCATGCACCCATCTTTCCAACTCCAGGGCGGCCACTGATTCTTAAGGCGATTTTGTATAAATTTGAATGAAGTACACTTTCTCTTGGGCTTCCCTGGTGACTCAGCAGGAAAAGAATCAGCCTGCAATGCAGGAGTTGCAGGAGACGCAGGTTCTACCCCTGGGTCAGGAAGACCCCCCTGGAGGAGGGCATGGCAACCCACTCCAGTATTCTTGCCTGGAGAATCCCACGGACAGAGGAGCCTGGTGGGCTACATCCATGAGGTCGCAAAGACCCCTTCAGTCCTTCAGACAGGACTGAAGTGACTTAGCATGCACACACACTTTCTCTTAAGAAAAGCTTTTTATGGTGGGTACATTATTTCTCCATAATAGGAACTACAACAGATGTACTATTCTGTTCAAGTAAATGAAATGAAATTATTGAACATAAAATAAGAAAAATTTAGAATATTTAATCACAACAAATAGGAACCCAAAGTTACTATAATATGACAATTTTAAAACCTTTATACATTTTGCTCTTTGGGAAATCAAATTCTTATGCTGTTTGCTCCAATATCTGTTTTTTCTTAAGATGTTGTAGGCATTGAGATAGTTTTTAATATTTCTTAACCTTAAAAAGCAATATTCTCCAGTGGCATCTGAAGTGGGTAAACAATTTAAGGTCCTTTTTTCAATGTCAAGGCTGTACCGAGCCATTAATTGATTTTAAGGGAAAATGTTTATGTAGTTACAATGGTTCAAGCCATGATTTTGTTCAGTATGACATATCTTTCTTATGATGGTGATATTTCTATATCCAATATAGAAAAAAAATGGATTTTGAGACAATTTTGAAATATAGACGCACTTGACCAAGGAGTTCACAGTCAAAAATGGTCTTTTTACTCTCTTCCTCTCATATTCAGATTGGATAAGTTGGTATCAGTGTCAAGAGGCTGCAATTTGTTTATCATCAATTTTTTATAAGCATCATTGTTTGACTTTTCTTCACAAATGTATTAACCCCTTGATGCCTTCAAGAAAATCAGATGCATTGAATTTGATGCTTACATGCTGCCTGGTTAATTCTGAGCAATAAACTTAGAAAGGAAATACTTGAAAGTGCAACTTTGACTTGTTTTCCAGAACAGATCCCTTCACTGATAACATCATAGTTTCTAGAAGTAGCGCGTCTCACCGCCAGCTGGTGTTTTGGTGTCGCGGTAGTGTCAGCTTGATTATCTCGTAGCATCGTCGATAAACGTTTCAAGTTCTGTTTACCCTTTAATGTTTCACTGAAGCTGAAAAATAGTCAGATAGCTCTTGGATAATATAAAATGCGGTGGTATCAACAAAGAAGTTACCTGAGGCTTTCGTTATCAGACTTACATAATGTGTGCTCACAAGTAACAAACAGTGCCTAAACACTCTTTTCTGAGGACCTGCCTTTACACTCCTTTTTGATACCCATGCATAGTTGTGACACTAGTGTGCATGCTGGGCTTTTCAAAATAATTTTATCTAGATGAAATTTTCAAAAGTATTCTTCTGAAAATGCATATAATTCTTTTGGATCCCTATGTATATGGGACTAAATATTTGTATTTTAGACATCTGCAAAAATCTAACAATGATTTTTTAAAGTCTACATGGCTTCCATGAACATTGGAGCTGTAAGAATTGAGAAATAATGCAAATTACTTTGTGTCACACAAAATAATTGTGGTCATTGCATCTACTATAATTTTAATAATTTGGTTTTATATTTTACTTCCCAGGAGGTATATTATTCAATGTTGATATTTGTATTCTATGTAAATATTCTACTATATTATTATCAGTCATTGCTATTGTTATTACTGTTTAGTCACTAAGTCATGTCTGACTCTTTGCAACCTCATGGACTGTAGCACACCAGGCTCCTTTGTCCATGGGATTTCCCAGGGAAGAATATTGGGGTGGGTTGCCATTTCCTTTTCCAGGGGATCTTCCTGACCCAGGGATCAAACCCATATCTCTTGTATTGGCAGGAAGATTTTTTTTTTTTTTTAACCACTGAGCCACCTGGGAAGCCCTCAGTCATTGCCTTGGTTTCTGCCAGATATAGACCATTCCCATTATTAGCCTCATATAGTCTCCTGGGTGGTTCTCTGAACACCATGATTGTCTTCCCCAAAATGGAATCGTGTGTATTATGAGTTGGACAGTGTGAAGCTCCCCTCATTAACTGCATGCAGCACAAATAATCACCTATTGTTTAGATCAGACACCACTTCAGAATCCTCCACCACTGCACCCATTCTTGTTCTTCAAATTATTTTTTTGTAGTCCCAAAGAATTTTTTTAAACATAAATGTAATACAGAATCTTTTGAGATAAACTAAAGTAATTAGGTGCATATGGTGACTGCGCCCATGAAATTAAAAGACGCTTACTCCTTGGAAGGAAAGTTATGACCAACCTAGATGGCATATTAAAAAGCAGAGACATTACTTTGCCAACAAAGGTCCTTCTAGTCAAGGCTATGGTTTTTCCAGGAGTCATGTATGGATGTGAGAGTTGGGCTACAAAGAAAGCTGAGCATTGAAGAATTGATGCTTTTGAACTTTGGTGTTGGAGAAGACTCTTGAGAGTCCCTTGGACTTCAAGGAGATCCAACCAGTCCATCCTAAAGGAGATCAGTCCTGAATATTCATTGGAAGCACTGATGCCGAAGCTGAAACTCTAATACTTTGGCACCTGAGGTGAAGAACTAACTCATTTGAAAAGAGCCTCATGCTGGGAAAGATTGAAGGTGGGAGGAGAAGGGGACGACAGAGGATGAGACGGTTGGATGGCATCACCGACTCAACGGACATGAGTTTGAGTGAACACCGGAGTTGGTGATGGGCAGGGAAGCCTGGCGTGCTGCAGTCCATGGGGTCGAAAAGAGTTGGACATGATTAAGCGACTGAACTGAACTGAACTGAAAGTAATTAGAAGATAGGGTTATTTATAACCACTGCGATATTTTTTGTGTGTAGTTCTCCCAAATATTCTACTTGTAGCATCATTTTATAAAGGTTCAATTTTTTATTTGAACCTTTAGTATTATATAATAGCCAAATTGTATGGCCTGTACCTACTTAGCAGAAAACACATTTTGTTTAATAAGTTTTTTGCTTTAAAAATTTGTTTTGTTTTAAATCATAGGTTTTGGTTGACATGGACGCAGAAGTGAAATTTCTATCTTCTTTCTGTAGACAGCATATGTCTAGGCTACATTTTGTTCAAAGTAGTAATTACAGAATTTTCCTTTTATTGTAGATTTGCACCTAGAATTTTTGCCATATGTATTCAATATTCCAAATATTTCAAAATTTTACTTCTCTGGTAGCTTTTTGTGTTCTGTTTTCTGATCTTAAATTCAAAAAACACAGTTTTTCTGGTATCTGGAGAAAAATAATGTAATGGTTATTATTTTATTTAAAAATTTGTAATATTTTAAGATAATTACATATAAGCAGTTAAATTTTGTATGAGTGGCTTTTCTGTAATAACAAATAGCAACTTCTGTAATTATTAGATTATATGTAATATGATCAATTGATATCCAAATAATACCTTGTGAGTTATTGGTGACTATTATTATTATATGGTTTGGAGTATGATGACAGATTTAAGTGGATGTGTAAACTGAGAACTCATAAATGCTATTCTAACATTGTGAACAACAGACGGATGATAGAAACTGCAACTTGAAAAATGCAGTTCACCCTGTGTGCTCATCCTTCAACAAGAGATCTTTTTAAAAAGTTGAGATGTTTGCCAACCAATAGATCAGCCTAAAGATCAAAGAGGTGCACTTTGTTTAGAAGCACAGGGAATTTTAGACGTTGTTAGATCAACTAGTTTTTTTATTATTAATTCCAGTTTTATAAGTCAAAGTAAAATGGCGTGCGTTTACCCATATTGGAACAATATACTTCACTGCCATCTGCCAAAGAATTCTCATCATAAATACAGAAGCTGTCCACTGTCCACCTTAGAGTCAACAAAACTATAATCATAGAAATAAGGGGTCTATGATGTAACTAGTTCACATTAGATAAGTGGCCTTGTGCAGTGTGAAACTTGAACAACCATACATGACAGCCTTGTCCCAACCCCTTGGAGAAAATAAGTCTGTTAGCACCTGAGCTCTTCCAGTATTCATGACGGGTGAGCTACATTTGACATCTTCATTGTGGCATGATTTTGCAGGACTAAAAAAAAGAATTCTTGGCGGTGTTCAGCTCTGGAAGTTGTACCTATGCTACTCTGCCTTGGAAACACAAAGTCCGTAAGCTGGCAAGCTTTTCTGTAATCATTGTAACCTGAAAAAATTTGAATTTTCAAACTTTGTTTTGAGGGGAACTCTTTTCCTTCCCTTTTTCTATTTGTGAACAAATTAGAGGTGCTTTGGAATAGAGGAAAATTCTGCTCTTTGCTTGGGTGTGTCCTAGAGTCCAAGGTTCAAGCACTGGCCCTTCTGCACCTATTAGGTGCCATTCATTTGTCATTCCCTTCATTTCAGGTCTGGGTGTGAGTGGGCAGAACCTTCCAGAGGACCCCTCCTGGCGAGGATCCTGCTTCAGAGAAAGCAAATCTGATCTGAGGAGAGCTGCCAGGTCAGTTTCCTATGAATGGAACAATTTGTTGAAATCACATTTGCTGAATAAAATCTGTTCATATATTTTTGCTCAGATGAGATATTAATGTAAAAAATACATATGTATATAGAACGAGATGGTTGGATGGCACCTCTGAGTCAATGGACATGAATTTGAACAAACTCTGGGAGATAGTGAAGGACAGGGAAGCCTGCTGTTACACAGTCCATGGTGTCACAAAGAGTCAGACATGACTGAGTGACTGAACAACAACAGTATATAATATACATATAAATGGTAGGTATACACTCTAAGCAATGAGGTGTTATTTACTGCACGAACGTATGGCACACCAGGCTAGGTAAAGAGAGATCAGGTACCCAACCAATGGTTCTTGTTCTCGTCTGCAGTCGAAACCTTCTGGGACCCACATTCAAGGCAGGGAGCCTTTCTCCAGAGAGGTGTGGTCAGTCGGTCTGCTCTTGTGCTCGGGAAGCTGTATGTTTTTAGAACCACAGAGAGGGCACTGATATTCATCCTGGAGACTGGGTTTGCTTTTTCCCAAGATTCTTCCAACTCGTTTTTATTCCGTATCACAGACCAGTCTGCCTCTAAAAGCAATCATTCAATTCCCAAATGTTTACCATGTACATATTGTCAGCAGAATTATAGGAAATATAAATACGGATAAGATCCAGTTTTGAAGGAGGTTAGATTGGTAAAGAATCCACCTGCAATGCGGGAGACCTGGATTCGATCCCTGGGTTGGGAAGATGCTCTGGAGGAGGGCATGACAACCCACTCCAGTATTCTTGGCTGGAGAATCCCCATGGACAGAGGAGCCTGGCGGGCTGCAGTCCATAGGGTTGCAAAGAGTCGGATACAACTGAGCGACTAAGCACCCAGAATCTAGGAGGAGAGATAAAAACCCTGAAAACGGCAAGACTACAGGCAAAATCAGTTCCCTCCCAGGAAATCGGAGGCGCTTCTCCAAGTCCTGGATGTTTTATTCTCCATGTAGCGTCATTGGCAGGGCTCCCGAGCTGACGTTCAGAGATGAAGGAGCAAGTGAGTTATCATGCGCAGGGAAAGGAAATTGAACACAAGGATTCTTTGTCGTTAGGAACAGGTAGGAATAATTCCTACCTTGAATTAATGTAAATAGAGCTCTGTTTTAGGATTTAAGATTTCATTGACGCTTACTATAGACCCTTTCCATTATTGTAACCTGAAAAAAACCTGTGGGTCTACCGTCCACATTATTTTAAAATATAAAAGTGCTGTTTTTCTGAATTGATCTATAATTTATAAGGAACATCATTATAATTACAAAGACGTATTGTTATTCTGCATTCATCGCGTGAGAATGGTCGCTTAATGCTTATGGTAATGCCGTCCCTATTTCTCCACAATTGATGTATCACTTGCCTGACCCAACTTCCCCACACACCATTGTTCTGCATTCTCCACACCCCTCACTTCACAGAGGAATGTTAATAATGGGATATGTTATTCAGCTTTTCATTTACATCCTCTGCGATGCCACACTGTATAATTAATCACCATCACAAATGTTCTCTTGTCTATGCTTTATCCATATACACTCTTTCTGGGTCACTGAACTAATAAAGCCACGTATTCTAAGCATCTTTGCAAATCGCAGCCTATGGCTATGAGGTAGTTAGTAAAATGCATAAGGTAAGCTTTGATTTGCAAGGTATTTTCCATCAGTTAAATACAGGGTATCTTTTCCAATGATGCACGTGCTAATATTAATAGAATCCACAGTAACAACCTGTGTTATGTTTAATAAATACTAGTGTTTCATATCTTTTAAATATTTATAAAATTGCTTTAAAATAAAGTTGGAGGAAAGATGAGACTCACCCCGTGCTCTTCCTCCAAATAAGGAAACAAGTTGAATATTACTTCTTAGTAGAAAATTTTATCTGGCTGAAGGTCGAGTAACCCACCAGGTGTTAAGAAAACCACGCTTGAGAGGATTTCTCTGGTGGTCCAGTGGTTAAGACTCTGTACTTCCAATGCAGGAGATACAGGTTTGATCCTTGGGTGGGAAACTAAGATCCTACATATTGCAAGGGTGTCCAAAAATTAAAAAAAAAAAAAAAAAGAGAGAGAGAGCGAGCCACGCTTGAAAGATTTCAAGTGAGCTCTCTTCCCTCCAGTTGCATTTCTCTGGGTCTGTAGAACAGATGGATTTCTCAGGAGGTGGGTTACAAAGTAAGTGCGTTTTCTTACGTTTCTTTTGGAGAGTTGAATCTAGGGAGCACCCCCAGAGACTTGGGCCCCTCTAATCCTTTTTCCGCCATTAGTGGCACTGACTATAATCTGGGCAAGAGTTTGTTATCTTCCAGCTAAGAGGGAAGAGCTACAGGTATGATACCCAGGATACAACCCAGGTCCAAAAATGTTAATGCTCGAGCAAGGCTGTTGTCAGAAATCAGTGTCAGAGGCATCAGATCAGAGTCAGCAACAAGGGTCAGAGTTTCAGGCTAGACAGAGGCAACAGAAAAATTGACGTTAGCAACATAGCTTGTCTGAGTGAGGTTTTCTGATTCACTCACTCACTCATTCTTTCATTCAGCCAACATCTACGATCACCTGTTCTGTGCATGGTCCTTCTCTGCGCGGAACTTAAGTTGAGGGGTGTGGGGGGCGGGGTGCAGGAAGGCGACATCCCACAAGGTGCTTTTTGACTTGATTAGAAGCGTGACAGGAGCTCTCTGGTAGTCTGGTGCTCTAGAGAAGGAGAGCCTAAGGGCTGAGGGAACATGGGCTCCAAGAAGCAGAGGAGATGAGCTTAAAGGATGAACAGGAATTATTAGAATAGAAAAACTCACAGAAACATGAAAGCTCGGAAGCTGGACCCAGGACGGTTACGGCGGGAGGCCAGGGAGCAGGGAGGGGGAGTGTCAGGTTAGCACACCGCAGTGTGGGGCCCAGAGACTGGGAAATGAGGCCGAATCTAAACCCCAGACTTGCCTTTTCCTGGGGCTGCCCTGGTGGCTAGGTGGTAAAGAATCCGCCTGCAGTGCAGGAGACCTGGGTTCAATCCCTGGGTCAGGAAGATCCCCTGGAGAAGGGAATGGCAGCCCCCTCCAGTTCTCTTGCCTGGGGAAATCCCATGGACAGAGGAGCCTGGTGGGCCACAGCCCACGGGGTCGCAGAGATTCGGACATGCAAAGAGTCGGACACTAAGCACACACGCAGCTACGCTGTCGCGAACACGTCAACCCGAGCCTCAGTTTCTTTAACTGTCACAGGTAAACGATGCAAAGAAAAATATATGATAGGTGTAACAATACTGCAGTGGGATTGGGAGAACTAATTTTAGAGTTTTGCTGTTATGAAATTTATGACTTCATCCACATAACTGCCTGCCAGTGATTCGGAGATCCTTTCAGTTATGTTTTTGATTTGTTATGACTTATGCCCCAAAGTTAAAATTGTGATATCAATTTTCTATGTAATCAGGATTCCCATTAACACTGTCCATATGCATTCCATAGCATAGCATTTTATAATGAATTTAGTCTAGGTTTCCCACCCCAGAAGATATCTTCCTCTGGCAATTTATGGAGTAACTAAATTTGAAAGCAAAAAGAATGTATCTCAGAAGAAATGGATTGACTTTGTCACTAGGGGGAGACCTAGCCAGGTTTTGAAACTGCCCCAACTTTCAGAAGAATTCTTTTCTTTCCTTGGTGATCGTGAGGAGAAGCGATAAGGTGGGAAAAGGCTTTGACAAAACTTGACCGTCCCTACAGGAGGATCGGGGGTTTTCTTTCTCTCTTCCCTTTTCTTCTTTTTCCCGCCTGTAACTGTTATGGCAATCCACTCCAGTATTCTTGCACGAAAAAAATCCCATGGACAGAGGAGCCTGGTGGGCTACAGTCCATGGGGTCACAAAGAGTCTGACACAACAGCACACACAAGCCCATGGCAACTGCTTTCTACATGGTGGATAATAACCCTTAGGGGACACAGATGCTCAGACAGCCTAGAAACAGCAGGTGAAGCCACGACTTGTGGTGGGGGGAAGGTGGGGCAAGGGGGCATTGCGTCCTTTCACAGGCGCCTCTGGGAGGGAGGGACGTTTAGTAAGCACCAGGATTTCTCACTGGCATTTTCAGTGACCATAGTCTGTGTTTATGCATCCTTGCACACTCTTTTCTATTATATATATTTTCTGTTAACTACATTTCTCGCTTCATATTGAGCCATAAGCACTTCTGAAGAAGAAGGATGGGGAGATCTGGACCCTTTTGCAGAAGGAAAAAGCCAAGGACTGCTGGGAGGAGAAAGGCATCTCACAGGTAACCTCCACGGACTAATTACCTAGGAGCCAGCTCACAAGAGGGTGGTATCTCTTTAACGAAGAGACAGCAGGCTTAGACCTGAGTGGCGCACCTGTTTACCTTTTTACTTCTCTTCAGTCTATCAGTGTGTCTAATGTATAGAGGCTACTTGGAATAAAGCAGCAGACTTCTATTTAAGAAAATTCAAAGTATAAACATGAAATATAGTTAGTTATGAGGCTGGTTTAAAAAATAATTTTGGATACATAGTCACTATTAAATGCTTCGAATTGTACAGTGTATAAATATCAAGCTCTAGATTTCTTACCCAAGTGATAATTTATATTCAGCAACGTGGCATTTGCCTTACTGAGCACCTTTTCTGAAGTCCACGAGTCCCACTAGCATAAAGTTCAGGAGATTCAAATTATGTTATGTACGGTTGAGTTAGGGGTCACTAGGAAACCAATGAAAATATTTTAAAAGAGTATTTTTTCTGATTATAAGAACAAGTGTATGGTAAAGAAATTTAAAATCATCTGTCATTTTTTTTCAGGAGGTGATCACCACTGCTGGCATGTGGGGTTATTTCTTTTTCTCTCTTAGTCCATAATGTTCTTTTTACAAAGTTGAATCTTGTATGTTCACTTTACTATAGTTTTTCCTGTGGTCATGTATGGATGTGAGAGTTGGACTGTGAAGAAGGCTGAGCACCAAAGAATTGATGCTTTTGAACTGTGGTGTTGGAGAAGACTCTTGAGAGTCCCTTGGACTGCAAGGAGATCCAACCAGTCCATTCTGAAGGAGATCAGCCCTGGGTGTTCTTTGGAAGGAATGATGCTAAAGCTGAAACTCCAGTCCTTTGGCCACCTCATGCAAAGAGTTGACTCATTGGAAAAGATTCTGATGCTGGGAGGAATTGGGGGCAGGAGGAGAAGGGGACGACAGAGGATGAGATGGCTGGATAGCACCACCGACTGGATGGATGTGGGTGTGGGTGAACTCTGGGAGTTGGTGATGGACAGGGAGGCCTGGTGTGCTGCGATTCGTGGAGTCTCAAAGAGTCGGACACGACTGAGCGACTGATCTGATCTGATCTGATCTGATTTCTTTTCCCCAGAGAACAAGGTTCGTGGCTTCTATGCTCATCACTGTCTACAAATGGAGCACGTTTCTTGTTCTTCTTTTAAATACAAAGTCATTACAGAGTGTTTTTTAACTACATGGTAGTTCAGCCTTTTCCCTTATCATTAAAAATGATTGTAACTCTCCCTGGAATAGTGGCAAGATGTTTCATGGCATGGATACATCACAATTTATTTACCAGTTTCCTTATTGTTAGATATTTAGTTATTTCCAATAAATAATCCTGTAATAAAGGTTCATGAAATGTTAGCAACATTTTACTGTATTTAATAAGGATGATTTACATTGAAACCACAAAGCTGTTTTTAAGTATAGTGAGATTAAATGATTATATCTTACAATAACAACTATAAGCCACTAACAGTGGACCTGCTAGAAGCTGAAGAGTTTCTGTGACATATGACGATTCCTTAAAACCCTTTCCATCTCGAGAATTGAATATGGGCACCGCATCAGATGATGCGTGCCTTCATATTAAAACATGTAACGTAGAATGGGGCTTCCCTGGTGGCTGATCACCTCTTACACTTAAGAGTGTTTACACTGTATCAAGCACACTGCTAAGTGTTCTCACTCACATGAATTCTTAATCATTAAAATAACCCCATGACCATCCACATCTCTTCAAATGACCCAATTTTGTTCCTTTTAACTGGCCGAGTAATAGTCCATTGTATATATGTACCACATCTTCTTTATCTGTTCATCTGTTGATGGATATGTAGGTGCCTCCATGTCCTGGCTATTGCAAATAGTGCTGCAGTGAATGTTGGGGTGCCTGTATCTTTCTGAATTATGATTTTCTCAGGGTATATGTTCAGCAGTGGAATTCCTGCATCAAATGGTATAATCTAGGAAAATGTTGCAGATGAACCTATTTGCAGGGCAGAAATAGAGGGGAGACATGGAGAAGGGACCTGTGAACATGAGGTGGGGGGTTTGGGAGTGAACTGGGGAGTGGGATTGCCATGTGTGTACTTCCATGTGTAAAACAGCTGGTGGCAAGCTGCCGCAGGGCACGAGGAGTGTGGCTTGATGCTCTGTGATGGCCTCGAGGGGTGGTGGGGGGGGGGGGAGGCTCGAGAGGGAAGGGGTCATATATATTGTCATATAACAGAAACTAACACAATATTGGAAAGCAACTATACTCCAATAAAAGTATGTTAATTAATTTAAAAATAATCCTATAGGATATAGAATATTTTATTATTATTTAATAAATAATGCCTCCTGGGTATGGCTTCTGTAAGGATTAAATGAGTTAATACACTTATGAAATGAACCAGTACACATAAATAAATATCATTTAACTACATATGCAAGTGGTGCACAGGAAGAGGTCTAGATGAATCTATACTAAACTGCTAACCATGTTTATTGCCTGGGTGAGCGAAAGGGGACTGATCCTGGAGGTAAAAGTCAAAGCGCACTTTGGGCTTATCATTAATCTTTAGTTTTTTTCTGAAAGAATGTCATCATATTCTATTGATTTAATTGAAATTAATTTTAAAATATATATTTATATGACAACAGAATTATTTCTATTCTTGAGCTTTACAATCATACTTGAAGGCTTTGGAATTCACTAGCTCCTCATTAGTTGTAGGAAAAGGATAATTGTAGAAAAATTTAACCCCTCAATTTTAGGTCTCTGAAAATTAAAGTCAGTAAAATAAATGAAGAAGATACCTCCAAATGAGTATGCTATTCTATGTCAAGAGCAAAAAAGGATTGTTTGCAACACTCTTTTATATTCAGTTTTTATAGCAATTTGTGTCAGATGTCACCGACCCAGTAGTATAAGAGAATTTTATTTTTAGGGAATTGCTTATACCTTCCACAGATACTGCATATTGAGCACTTACTCTGTCCCAGGGACTGTTTCAGTGAATCAAATAGCAAAGTCCTGCTTTCATAAAAGCTGGGGAGAGGAGTAATCAGTCAATCAGTCAGAGTACTCGTGTCAGCTTGTGATCCGCTCTGAAGAAAGAAAAGGGTAAAGAGAATGATGTTGAAACTGAAACTCCAATACTTTGGCCACCTGATGCAAAGACCTGACTCATTGGAAAAGACCCTGATGCTGGGAAAAGTTGAGGATGGGAGGAGAAGGGGACGACAGAGGATGAAATGGTTGGATGGCATCACCGACTCAATCGACATGAGTTTGGGTGGACTCCAGAAGTTGGTGATGGACAGCGAGGCCTGGCGTGCTGTGGTCCACTGAGTAGAAAAGAGTCGGACGTAACTGAGCAACTGAACTGAACTGAAAGAGAATGAATGATGAGCCGGGTTGAGGGGGGAGGGGCGGGCGTGAACCACCTGACATCCAGCGGTCAGAAGATGGGGAGGCAGCTGAGCCGCGGCCCGAATGAGCTGAGGGCTGGAGTCCAGGAACGGGGACGAGGAGCGGTGCGGACAGAGGGGGCCATGAGTGCAAGATCTTCGGGTGGGAGCCTGCAGGACACGACGAGGTGTAGAAGAGCAGGAAGCAGTGTGTGGGGCTGAGCACAGTGTGCAGGAGAGCAGAGAAGAATCCAGAGACACAGTGATGTGGACTGCAGGTGGGGGGACAATGACTTCAGAGGCAGCCCTTCAGGAACTCCCTGCAATGAGCAGGTTGGGGTCTCTGGCTGCCTGTGCAGAGACGGGGCTTGGGGATGTAAAATATTTATTAGGGATCAACATCCCTAATAAATGCAGGAAGGAGAAGGCTGGGGGTGGGGCTTATAAATCTCAAGGAGCCGATGCCTTGCCCTATTCAGTCACCAGGTCTGTGTATGACTGGGCAGGGGTGGCCACGGAGAGGCTGCTGCCGAAGATGTGGGTGGGTGGTCTCCAGGGCGACCACATGAGGGCATTTATTAATGTGCTCTGCGTGCGTGCGTACATGAGTGCTCGGTGGCTTCAGTCGTGTGTGACTCTTTGCAACCCGATGGACTGCAGCCCACAAGACTCCTTTCTCCATGGGATTTCCCAAGCGAGGATACTGGAGTGGGTTGCCATGCCCTTCTCCAGGGGATCTTCCCAATCCAGGAATGGAACCCAGGTCTCTGGTATTGCAAGCAGATTCTTTACTGTAGGAACCACGAGGGAAGTGCCAGTGTGCTATAGGAAATGGGTTAAGATTTTTAAGATCGTAAGTATTGAAAGTTTCCTTGATAAAGGTGAATGGCCAAGCCGGATTGGTATAAAAACTTCTTAAAATAAGAATGGGTTGATGTTTCCTTGCCATGGTAAAAATATTTACCTATCTCAAGCTAAAATCCAAAGTAACAATTTTTAATGAAGTATTAGAAGAAATCTCTATTAAAGCCAGGATGCCTGCTACCACCAGAATTATTTGTCGGTTCTCTGGAAATTCAGTCCAATGCAGTTAGAACAGAGAAAGAATGGAAACGTTAACTAAAGGAAAGAAGAGGCAATAGTATCATTGCTTGCGTGTGATGTGATTTTTTAACCTAGAAAACCCAAGGAAAGGGAAAAATCATCTTTAAAAATTGAGAAAATTCAGTAAGGAAGTTGTTTATCTATTAATACTATAAAATTGAGTAGCTTTCCTGTATATGAGAAGTTATTTTTTTTCTGTAGAGAGCCAGGCTAGTGAGTATTTTAAGTTTGTGGTCCTACGGTTTGTGTTGCGACTAGTCACCTCTGCATTCGAAGCGTAGAAACAGCCATGCGTGCGTGCATGCTAGGTTGCTTCAGTTGTGTCCAACTTTTTGTGACCCTCATGGACTGTGGCCCGCCAGGCTCCTCTGTCCATGGGATTCTCCAGGCAAGAATACTGGAGTGGGTACCCATGCCCTTCTCCAGGGGATCTTCCCGACCCAGTGATTGAGCCCATGTCTCCTGTATTGCAGGCGGATTCTTTCGTGTCTGAGCCACCAGGGAAGACTGTGTTCCAGTGAAACTTAATTTAAAAACAGGCAGAAGTCCAGATTTACACCGGGCTGGTCATTTGCTGACCCCTGCTATAGTCATGGGGTCTTCCCAGGTGGCTCGGGGATAAAGAATCCTCCTGCAATGCAGGAGATGCAGGAGACATGGGTTCCAACCCTGGGTTGGGGCGAGCCTCTAGAGGAGGAAATGACAACCTGCTCCAGGATTCTTGCCTGAAAAAATGTCATGGACAAAGGAGCCTGGGGGTCTACAGTCCAGGGGGTTGCAAAGAGTTGGGTACAACCGAACAACTGAGCACACACCTCTAGAACTGGACAGCACTGTTTGTTATGTTTTTAAATTTCTGAATAGTGAAAAATCATATCCCCTAGATTTTTAATTGCTAATATTTGATATTAAGAGACAAGTTGGACATTTTTTCCTTCTGCTCACTGACCATAGTTATTTTTTCCTAGATGGCTTTTTTATACCCCATTTTAAATTCATTTGGTTGCTCTCTTTCTTACTGGTTTATGCAAGCTCTGAATTAAAGAATTTATCTCTGGGTCTGTTATCTTCCTTGCAAAACAGGTAATGGTTTCCCAGCGTGTATAAAGAAATTATTTATTTTTCCTTTATGAGCTTGAGATTTTGTGTACGTCTTAGAAATGCCAACCCTTTATATCACGCAGGTCTAGGCAAAAAATATCACCTTCTGTGAGGCTTTTCCTGGTTGTCAACCTAAAATAGGTAGTATTTCCCTCGTTATGTCAATAAGGAGACAAAGAGAAAGTAACTGGCCCAAGATCACAAAGCTCATAGGTAGCTGTACCTTGAGCCAGAATTTAAGCTCAACGTCGTCTAACCCCCAAGGCTGTATTACTGTATTATCTCATCCCATCCTTTCTATGCCCACCTACAAGGTGGTAGGACTCCATTTTAGGGTTGGAAGAGCCATTTAACTCTTCTGACTTTCTGCGCAGAGTCATTTAGGATAGATCATGAAGGATACACAGATTCCTAGCTGTAAACATTTCATGCTTATGTAATGCTCATCGACCAGCAGTTACTTCTCTTGGAGAAATTCTCAGAGTTATTTTCTTATGATGTGTAGAATCTCCTTTACAATTCTGACATGCATTAACACACTGCCAACTTTGGTACCCATCATAGATGTTACACAGTGTTATGTGTAATGATTATTATTATTTGCCTTAGAAAGGCTATGATTCCTAGCTGGATTTAATAATTAATCCCCCTAAGTATAGTATTTATTATTCTGAACCTTATGTAGCAGCAGAACCATGATTTTCAGTCATTAAGAGTTTCTATGAAACTCTTTGGGAATGAATTTTCAGATTTGGCGAAAACAAAAGCCTGATTAATGGCATGTGCCTGCTAAATGTCACGAAAACAAAACATATGCTCCCTGCCAGTAAATCAAAATTACTGGTAGTCCTAGAAGAATGCATAATCAGAAGAGCAGGTGATATGTTAACTAATGTTTTATATTTGAGGCATATAAGATGAATTATTCATCTTTACTGACCACAGAAATCCGATTATGTGAGTTTAAAGGTTGAGGCTTAAGCAGGTCTAATTTGTAACTTAACAGTTCATTGTTGATATGCACAAGCAGCTAATAATACTCTATTAGCTCTTATTTCAAATAAAATGATAGGAGAATGAGGATTTGATAAGTTAGGATAATGCCAAGTATATTTATTGCTATTAGTCATCACACAGCATTTCTAAATTATTTCCCTTCAGATTAGTGTGTGTGTGTGTGTGTGTGTGCGCGCGCGCGCGTGTGTTATTTGCTCAGTCATGTCTGACTCTCTGTGACCCCATGGACTGTAGCCCACCAGGCTCCTCTGTCCCTGGAATTTTCCAGCCAGAATACTGGAGTGGGTTGCCATGCCCTTCTCCAGGGGATCTTCCCAACCCAGGGATCTCCCCATGTCTCTTATGTCTCCTGCATTGGCAGGAGGGTTCTTTACTACTAGCGCCACCTGGGAGGCTTCCCTGGTGGCTCAGTTGGTAAAGAATCTGCCTGCAGTGCAGGAGACCCTAGTTTCGATTCCTGGGTTGGGAAGATCCTCTGGAGAAGGCATAGGCTACCCACTCCAGCATTCCTGGGCTTCCCTGGTGGCTCAGCTGGTAAAGAATCCAGCTGCAATGTGGGAGAACTGGGTTCAATCCCTGGGTTAGGAAGATCCCCTGGAGACGGGAAAGGCTACCCACTCCAGTATCCTGACCTGGAGAATTCACAAAGAGTCAGACATGACTGAGTGACTTTCACTTCACTTTACTTCCACCTGGGAAGCCCCGACCTGTGCCGTGATTTTACTAAATTGACCTATATCCTGCCTTCAGAAAAAAATTGTTCGGTCACGAAGTTGTGTCCAACTCTTTGCAGCTCCATGAACTGCAGCGCTCCAGGCCTCCCCGTAACAACAGAAAAAAATTACGCAAGAATTTTCTTCCACTGATTTATTTAAAAAATTAATAAAACTAAGATAATAAAAATGGAGACACACGTAGAATATATTTTAATTGTGTATTAAATCTGCTGAGCAACTCTAATTAGACTCAGACTATTTCTGTCCTGATTATTTTGGACAAAAGCTATCGGGGCCTGTATTTAGATCACAAGCTATGCAAGGAAGGAATGGATTGTGGTGTTTTTGTATTTTCTTCTGTTTTCCGGCTGAAAAATTGACAGTGAGCCTTCATGGCATGAAACGCTTAACTATAACCCATGGCAACGCGACAGGGACCACTGGAGGCCGCAGATGTGGTTGTAATTATATGAGAACGTTCTGGCACGTTTTCTCTTTGTAGCATGGAAGTGTAACCTTAGAGATGGAGCCAGGGCTGCTGAAATGAGTTCAGGATCTGAAAAAAATTTCACTTCTCCCCCAGTGTTTAATTGAGGTTCAGATCCTCTTGCAGCCCCGGTTATTTGTCCTGAATTCCCTCAACCTGCTCAGCCCTAAATATGCCAGGAAAGCTAAGCATGGTTCAAATAAAGATATGATTTCATGATTTCAAGACCACTCACCAGCTTTTTTGTATTCGTCCTTTTTTAAAAAAAAAATTTTTTTTTATTTATCTTTTTATTTGGCAATGCTGTGTCTCCGTTGTTACTTGGGGTATGCTCTAGTTGCAGTGTGTGGGTTTCTCATTGCAGGGGCTTCTCTTGTGGTGGAACATGTCTTCAGTAGGTGAGGCTCATGGGCCCGGTAGTTGCTGTTCCCAGACTCTAGAGCATAGGCTCAGTAGTTGTGGCTCACGGGCTCAGCTCTCCCTCGGCATGGGGGATCTTCCCGGATCAGGGATCGAACCCCTGTCTCTGCACCAGCAGGCTGATTCTCTACCGCTGAGCCACCAGGGAAGTGCTTTGTTGTATTCTTTCCTTTTTTTAAGTTCTGTAAAGGGCTTTAAAAGATGGAGTTTTTAAAAAAAATAGTCAGACGGGTACTAGGTATAACTTCTGTTCCAATCAGTTTGGTTCAGTCACTCAGTCATGTCCAACTCTTTGTGACCCCATGGAATGCAGCAAGCCAGGCTTCCTTGTCCATCACCAACTCCCAGAGTTTATTCAAACTCATGTCCATCGAGTTGGTGATGCCATCCAACTATCTCATCCTCTGTCATCCCCTTCTTTTCCTGCCTTCCATCTTTCCCAGCATCAGGGTCTTTTCCAATGAATCAGTTCTTCGCATCAGGTAGCCAAAGTATTGGCGCTTCAGCTTCAGCATCAGTCCTTCCAATGACTATTCAGGACTGATTTCCTTTAGGATGGATTGGTTGGGTCTCCTTGCTGTCCAAGGGGCTCGTAAGAGTCTTCTACAGCACCACAGTTCAAAAGCATCAATTCTTTGGCACTCAGCTTTCTTTATGGTCAAACCCTCACATCCAAACATGACTACTGGAAAAACCACAGCTTTGACTAGACGACCTTTGTCAGCAAAGTAATGTCTCTGCTTTTTAATATGCTATCTAGTTTGGTTATAGCTTTTCTTCCAAAGAGCAAGCGTCTTTTAATTTCATGGCCGCAGTCACCATCTGCAGTGGTTTTGGAGCCCAAGAAAATAAAGTCTTTCACTTTTTCCATTGTTTCCCCACCTATTTGTCATGAAGTGATAGACAAAGTGATGGATTCGTTTTTTAAATGTTGAATTTTGAGCCAGATTTTTCACTCTCCTCTTTCGTGTTCATCAAGAGGCTCTTTAGCCCCTATTCACTTTCTGTCATTAGGGTGGTGTCAACTGCATATCTGAGGTCATTAGTATTTCTCCAGGCACTCTTGATTCCAACTTGTGCTTCATCCAGCCCAGCATTTCACATGATGTACTCTGCATATAAGTTTTATAAGTAAGGTGTTCCAATGGTCCCCACAAAACTTCAAGAAACAAAAGGATTCTGAAAATGCCCATTTGGAAATCACATTAACTGCTAATGGCAGCTCTCGTCATTGTAACCAAGGATACGGTGTCACTGCACAATTTCTGTTTTCTAGCCTCTGTCCTTTCTGGTTGAAGACACTCTCTGGTATCTTTTCTAGGGTAACCACCTGAATGTCTCAGGAAGACACAGGCAAAAGACCATCTCTCTCTTTTCTCTCTGAGATGTGGGGGACCATCCAAAGAGTGGTCCCCCGAATTACAAAGGGAGCTGGGGTCTCTTTGTATCCTCAGGTGGAGAAGGGGACGGCTTGGTTCTGATTCTTCATCTTCAAAGGAGGTACTGAGGCTGCGAACTGCAGAAAAGCCTTGAGTTTCCTGACCACACTGAAGCAATCCTGAACGCATCGTCTGCTGGTTGTCCCTAGGATTTTTGAGTCTGAGGACAGTGGCACTAGCCCATGAGAGATGAAATGAGAAATTTTACAGTATAAAACTGTAAACTAAGCTAGCAGCACAAACGTGGAGCCTGTTTAAGACTTTTCCACTTGAGCCCAGGGATCCACATTGGCAGGCACTGGTGGAGACCGGTGACTCAGTCACTGTTTGTTTAAATAAAAACTTAAATAAAAAATTGTGAATGTATTCTTTGGGTAATTATATTTAGCACATGCCTAAATCTTGAGACTTAGGTCATAAGCCACTAGTTCAACCATCTGTCTGACCCTGTTCCACATTATGGTCTTAAAGCTGCCTGCCAGACCTGTTAGTAAAGATAATAAAATTTAAAAAATCTGAGCTGGAGGGGCCTTACAGTTTGATGCTAAAACTGAACATTGCTTGACTCATCAAGATATTATAAACATCTGTGAATTCAGTGCAAGATCTCAGCGGAGCTTAGAAATATGTACAAAGAAAAGGTTTAACAGCCTCCTAAGCTCTGAAAAATTATTCATGTTGGTGAAATTATGCTTTGGGCAAATGCTCTGTCTTCTCCTTTCTGATTCACTGACAATTTTAGCACTTTGGCTCAAAGCAGTCACACGGCACCACTTAACCACATTTCCAAACTGTTTTAACTTTTGCTATAACTTTCAATCTAGCTTTAAGCTCAGTGATGCCAGGAAGTAGGAGGCAGTCCAAAGCACTGAAAACAGCAAGGAAATAGATACTAAAAGAAAGCTAATAAAGAAAACACCTGTGATGTGTTTAGGCTAAGTCAAGCATACAAACAACACCTCTGGAAAGATCAGAAAAAAATATGTTCAGTGCTTCAAAACCTTGAACTTTACTCATCAGCAATCAAATCTGTAAAACTGTCTGAAGTCCCAGATGCTGCTGCTGAGGGCATGGCGTTGTCTAAGAGGAGTGTTGAATCAAGCAGAGTCTGGGAGTTCCACCTTGCACTTTCCGTGGCACCAGCCACGCCAAGGTGGATGGGCTTGTTACGTACAGACAGAGCAACACTGACCTCATAATCAGAGAGACAGCTCCCCTGATGGGAAGAACCCTGGAGAACATCTGAAATCAACCCCTGTCCCCACTGCAGTTAGCCAGCTCCCACTCCATGAGGGGTTGAGGGGTAGCTTTTCTGTTAAAATTACACTTTTGTCCATTTCTCCCATAGTTGAAGAGGTTTTGCTTTAGGCATTTTGGTGCAATGCCATTTGTTAGCCAGAAGTCTATGGCATTGATATGTGAGCGGAAAATCGTATCTTTTTTATGATAACCACCTCCACAGTGTAAAGATTACAAAAAGGGATGCAGAGAAGTTAAATTGCCCAGCATCAGAGAGTGATGGAGAAACAGATGCAAAATTAGATACAACCTTGCTTTCCTCCAGAGAAGGCAATGGCACCCCACTCCAGTACTCTTGCCTGGAAAATCCCATGGACGGAGGAGCCTGGTGGGCTGCAGTCCATGGGGTCGCTAGAGTCGGACACGACTGAGCGACTTCACTTTCACTTTTTCACTTTCATGCATTGGAGAAGGAAATGACAACCCACTCCAGTGTTCTTGCCTGGAGAACCTCAGGGACGGGGAAGTCTGGTGGGCTGCGGTCTCTGTGGTCCCACAGTCGGACACGACTGAAGTGACTTAGCAGCAGCAGTAGCAGTTGCTTTCCTCACTGTGGCCTGGAGCTTTTTGCTTCTTGTGCCACATGACTTTGGGTCTTATATGGTTGCCACATGGAAACATCTGCTCTGTACGTCACTTATTGCAAAGTGCCGTTACTCTGTAAATAATGAGAGCTGAAAAGGGAGAATTTCTAAGTGGTCTTGGGTCCTGGCACACACAAACAAAAATGGAATTACATTTTTTTCAAAAGAGAGAAGGCAAGCCTAACCTTGGTTTCCAAAGAATGGCATAAATGCTGGGTGAATGGAAAAACAAAATGCAATTGTGGAAGAGGCAACGCAGAGCGTGGAGGTCGAGGAGCTGAGTTCCTGTCTGGCTCTGTTATTTCTCACGAGGCCAGCCAGCGTGGCCTGGGGGGACTGAGTCCGGTCAGTGACATTGGAGAACCTCTCAGCGGGCACCCCCTGACCAATGATGTTTCTCATTGTCAACCAGAGTCCATGCTTGGCGCTAAGGTGTAGAGGGCCAAATTCAATATGTTCTGGCTAAATTACCTTAGAAAACCAGGCTCTTGGGCATTCTGAGTGGGTCTCAAACAGGAATAGGCAGAGTTCTTTGTTTACTTTTTCATTTTAAGAATCTATATGAAGTGAAATGAACACACATCACATACCCTTTACAGCCTCAGATATATTCACCACCTTGTGGAGCCATTACCACCATCCCCAGAACTTTTCATCTTGTGAAACCAAAATGCCACAACCGGACACGTCCCACTCCCCACCCCGCCCACTGCCCCGGCACTGATGTCCACTTTGGCCTGTGAGTTGTCGCCTCCAGGGCCCCCACTGGAGTGAAACCCTGCCATGCTTGCCAGTGCGCCAATGGGTCATTTGGAAGAGCTGGCTTTCAGTCTGAAGCTCTAGACAGGGTTCTTTAAAACAATATGGTCCTTGTTTCTGACCAAGAGGTTCCAGGATACTCTTTTTAAAAAAATATTTTTATTGAAATATGGCTGATTTACAATTTTGCAGTGTTGTGTTAGTTCCAGGTATATAGCAAAGATTTTCAGATTTTTAGGTTCTTTTCCATCACAGGTTACTACAAGTTTCTGAGCCTACTTCCCAAAAAGATAGTCTGTCTTGACTGCTGTTCTAACCCCAACTGATGAGCATTCTCCAGACATTTTGCTGCGTGTTTACATGTATACATACAATGTACACATATATGCAGAAAGATGTGTGTATAGAAATAGCCAAGAGACTTTGATATCAGCACTCTGATAAAATAATAGGGTTAATTACAAATGAAATGTAAAATCTTACCTGAGGGTCAGTTTTAAGTTCACCTTGCCCCTCCCCACCAGTTACAAATAACTTGAGAGCCAGTGCAGACATAAGTGCAAAAAGCCCGCTATTGCTCTCTGTAGCAGATGGTGAGACATGATCTTGTTTGGAGCACATACACGAGTTAGCTCCTGGTGTGGTCCTAGACTCGGGAAGGCAGCCTGGGTAAAGTCCTGGGCAGGATCCGGTCTGGACTGATTAGGCCTCCTGGTGGCAGGGCCTGAGAGATGGAGCAGCTGATTAAAGAGGCTCATTCTATGGAGGGCTGCCCCGGGGGCTCAGGCGGTAAAGAATCCACCTGCAAGGCACAAGACTCAGGCTTGATCCCTGGTTCAGGAAGATCTCCTGGAAGAGGAAATGGCAACCCACTCAGTTTTCTTGCCTGGGGAACCCCTTGGACAGAGGAGCCTGGCGGGCTATAGTCCATGGGGTCACAAGGGGTCAAACACAACTTAGCAACGGAGACCACCCAAGTTCCACTGATCCAGCCCTCATCCAGGAACCCTGTATTCACACCAAGCCACTTAGATGTTCTGTCTCCTCAATAAACGTCTTAAGGGGGACAAAATGAACTCAACACCTATTGGCAGGCCAATCAAGATTTAGTGTTTTAAAATATGAAATACATTTTCCAGCTCATATCCTTCCCACTTGAGTTCTGCTGGCATCAGCCAATTCTCCCAGAAGATGATTGATCCTGAAGAAATCATCGCTGAGATCTGAGATGGAGTGGAGGATCCCGTCTTGACCAGCAGACACGTGTCAAGCAGCCCTTGTTCTTGCCCAAATGTCATTTCTTCGGGATTATACAGTCTGCTCCATTTTCCAGCACAATACAGCACAGTTCGGGGAAGATACTGTGGTAGGTGCCAGAGATTCCAGGTGACCCCAGGAGCAGGTGAGAGAGAGCCTACCTGTGTGTCGTGAGAGAAAGGTTTGGAGGGAGTTGGAGAAGGGCCTCGCCTGGCTGGGCAGCCATGTAATTCCTCCAGCATCAGGGATTAATCATCAAGAAGCCCTCTCCAGGGACTCAGATGCAGTGGTGTCGTAAGGAAGGGAACTTCGATTTCCTGGCTCAGGCGTGAGCTGCATGAACCTTTCATTCATGGGAGGAGAAAGTGGACAACGAAAGCGTAAGGTGTAGCTTCCCCCGGGACCTCGAGATTGGCGTCCCAGACCAGTCTGCTGAGCTGCTGTCATCAGAGCCAGCCCACGGGTGGCTAGGAAAAATTTAATCTCTTTTGATTCACTCCAAGATGGAAATCTTATGTATATACTTTAAAAGCGCCTATAAAACGGTGTCCTTATTTTGGCCTCATAATTAAGTCATAATAGAAGGCTGCACTGCTTTACAAGGTAATATTCTCGTTCCTAAGTGGGCAAGAGACGCAGATGCTTGCCAAAAATTGTAATTTATTCTGACAAGGACACGCCACCCCTGCTCCCACCCTGTTCTTGATGAGAGAAACAGGTCTGGGCTTGCTCGGAAAGAGTTAAAATGAAACCCACGTGGGATTAAAGTAAAAAAAAAGTGCAGCCGAGGCTGTTGGCGAGAGCAGAGTTAAACTGGAGCTGCCGTTGGAGCAGGCGTTTGGATCATTTTGAAGAGGAGTTCTGGGTTAGAAAACAAAGGTTGTCTGGCTGTCGGCACTTGGTGTGTGACCAGTCCATTCCTGGCCTCCGGCAAACCACAGGAGCCATGTGAAGGTACCCCATCTCACGGAAAGAAAAGTGAAATGTGTTTTCATTTTTCCTCCATAAAAATAATTTTTAAAGTACAGTTTGGTTTCCAGACGGTTTTAAGAGCTAAAAGGCTCATGAGGTGGGGGTTGGGGGAGGTTAGGAATGGTCGTAACATTTAAATGTGCAAAAAATTACCTTAATTTGGGGGACTTGCAGGAATTGTATATTTGATATCAGTTTATTTTCAGATCAATGCCTTAATTCTTAAAATATTCACATTCTGCAGAGCCCGGATACAACTAAATTATAAAATAAGATGTTTGAAAAGCATTTGTTTCCAGAAAATATGGTCCCAAAGGCCCATATTTTAGTAAACTTAACTTTAGAAGACCTGCTCCAGGCAATTAAACCTATGAAACTTAACAAAACCCAGGAATAAGGCTGCCTTCAGCTATACACTTAGAAATAAAAGATTTCCCCTAAAAACTTGCTTTATCTTATTCTGTTCTTGAAAACTATTCTTTAAATATTCTTCTGCATTAAAGACATGCAAAGTAAAATGATTCTAAAATGAGCTCAAGTGTATCTAAAGGAAAATGAATCCATCATTATTTGCACCCTTTCTCCTGGAAGAAGAGACGAGGCGACGTAAAAACAGAAAACAGTGGGAGGAATTCATTCCACGGCCTCAGAAATTGTGTGCATTTTCCCGATAGCTTTTCATTACCAACAAGCACAATTCTAAATCATGTATATATTTTTCTCATTTGGAAAAAGAATGCATAAGTGAACTGTTGCCGAAAGTAAAATATTTGCACCTCTGAAAGTGACTCTCAGAAAAGGTTAGTAAATCTAAGAACCCAAGGAGAGGTAGAAAGAATCTCAAAATGTCATTGACTTATTTATGTCTTCCAAGTGCATGACTGAGAAAATAACTGGCAGCTCTGCACACACCCGGGCATTCCCTAGAGTTCTCGGTTATCTACTGCTACGTAACAAACACCCCTCCCCCCCTCCCCCGCAAACATAGTGACTTAGAGCCGTGACAATGCTTTCTCACAGTTCTGCGGGTTAGCTGGTCTCACCTGGGCTCCTTCGCTTGGTTCCATCTGTTTTCTGTTCTCAGCTGGCACATTTGGGACCCTTCTTGCAAGTCATTCCCTGTCCTGGAATTCTCCACGCCATGGTGGCCTAGAGGAGCACTCCAAGAGACTCAGGCTGGACATGATGAGGCCTTTGAAGACCTGGGCTCCGGAATTTGGCAGCACCGCATGGGTCACATTCTATCGGTCTTAGCAAGTCACAAATAGAGCCCAGATTCAAGAGTGTAGGGAAATAGACTCACCTCTGGGTAAGAGAGGCGCTCCCCAGGTGGCATTCCTGGTAAAGAATCCACCTGCCAATGTAGGAGGTTTGATCCCTGGGTCAGGAAGATCCCCTGGAGGAGAAAATAGCAACCCCCTCCGGTATTCTTGCCTGGAAAATTCCATGGACAGAGGAGCCTGGAGGGCTACAGTCCACAGGGTGGCAGAGAGTCGCACATGACTGAGCTAAGCACACTGGATAAGAGAAGTGACAAAGACAATGGCGAGGTCTGATACACTGGCATGGAGGAATCTGTGGTCACTGATTTCAGGCTGCTAACAAAGCCCCATAGACTGGGGACTTGTGGTCAACAGAAGCGTATTTCTCATAGTCGTGGAGGCTGAGAAGTCCAAAATCAAGATGCTGGCGGATTCAGTGTCTGGTGAGGGACCGTTTCCTGGCTGTTTATCTTTTGTCTGTAGCCTCACGTGGAGGAGGAGACAGAGGACCTTCCTTAGACTTCTTTGATAAGGGCTCTGCCCTCATGACCTAATCATTGTCCAAAGACTCCATCCCCTGTCACTCTCTCCCAAAGGCCCTATTCCTGCCGTCTCACTGGATATCAAGTTTTTAGCATATGCATTTTGAAAGGACATGGACATGCATTATGTAGGCACCATCTGCCACGTGTGACTTGCAAGGTTTAGTATCAGGTCAGGCATTATAAGTGAGCCCCTTTTTTGACTAAATAGATGCTAATGGACTTGGAAACAAATTCATTGGTATTTTCCCCACCAGTGCCCACTGAGAGCTGAAGTATCTTGGCCCAGAAAGTGTCTGGCACACTGTACAGCTAACTAGCTGAATAAACAGGAGAGGCATTCAATGAAGAAAAGACATAGGGGTAAAGTTCAAGTCCTTTCCTGATAAATGCATGTATCAGAAAAAAAGCCCATGGCTTTCTTGAGGAGGCAGTGCAGTTGTTTGGACACTTCCACACTCAGAGTCAGACTCTACCCCCTTTCACATTTTCCTGTCAAAGCACAGTGTGTGCACGCGTGCTCAGTCACTCAGGTGTGCCTGGCTCTGTAGCCCACCAGGCTCCTCTGTCCATGGGGTTCTCCAGGCAAGAGTACTGAAGTGGGTTGCCATTTCTTCCCCCAGGGGATCTTCCTGACTTAGGGACTGAACTTGCACCTCCTATGACTCCTGCATTGGCAGGTGGATTAATTTTTTTTTTTTTTTTGGCCACTGAGCCCCCTGGGAAGCCCGTCAAAGCACAGTGACAAATGGTAATTTTTGGTACATAGCAGCAGCTGTTCTATGCTTGTGTGGGTGTGTGTGTTTGTGTGCAAAATGAAGAGCTGAATTGTAGTATTTCCTGATGCTTGAAGGCTGCGGGAATCCAGATTTCTCAGCACACTCCTATTTGCAGAATACCTGGGTTGAGAAATTCTGAATGACTGCATGTGGCCCTGGTCACGTCACCTGCCCTGTCTCTGAAACAATAAAGCCAACACCCTTCCCTGCTTCCTCACAGGTTGTTAGGAGGATGAATTTACAGTACAGAGAATTTGCATGATAATATCCTAGACCTCCCGGAGTCTAAAGGTGGAAATGGCACCAGAGGGACAGCATTATTTTTCTCAAATGAATGCAACTGTTGATGGAATTATGATCGTAACTCTCCTATTCTGACACCAATATATTTACTATTTTGTCGTATGTAGCCTCAAAGCGACACACATCTGAAAGGAATGCCTGGTACAGTAGATGAATGTTCAAAGATTACAACCAATGTTCTCTTGTTGGACAGCATACAGCCGGTCCCTGAAAGAAAGAGCCACATAGGTTTGAATGAAAAAACACAGAGCTGAACATTACAGAGACATCGTGCCAATAGGGTTGAGTCCCAGTAATAACTTCTATGAGCGAAATGGTTATGTGCCATGGCAAATGAAATCCGGTTTACATTTTATTTTACCCATATGACTTCTCTTTTCTGCTATTACTTTAATAAATGTAAGAGGATGACCAGAAATGTACATGTGTTTGCCGGCCAATGTGCCCTCCGAGAGAAGCTCATGTGAGCCTGCAGAGCAGTCCCAGAACCTGCCAGCCCCGGGCGGCTCTGGGATCCTTGGTTCACAGCCCGCTTAGATTCAGCATGCATCAGCCCAGCTTGGAAACACAGCCCTTCATGAGCATACCTGAAAACCAAACCGAACCTGCTGAACCAACCATTTAGAAAGTTGAGAAATTTCACACAAAAAAGAACGCAGTCCTTCCTCAGCTTGCTGTCTTCTTGCACTTTTTGTCCTCTCGTTTTCTTCCTCCCTTTACAGGAAACACAGGAATGCTCCCGTCCTTGTACGCAGGAGAGCAGTTCCACCCACGTGGAGGACATGCCAGGTCTCCAAATCCCAGGGGAATTTTTAGAATCAATTTTCCCAACAAAGGTTTCTCCCTAAAATAACCCCTGTGCTAGTTGATAAGTGAATAAAAATATCTCCACGCTTTAGCATAATTTTATCCCAAGTTTCCACTGCCTGAGCTGATGTCTAGGTTCTGTTTTATTCACTGACAGTCCTAATGACATTAATAGGAGAGAAAATTAAATTGGGGATGATGCTCTTTTAAAATGTAAGATTGTCATCCAGCAACTTGTCTACATGTCCAAACTCTGCAGTTGTCCTGCAGAAACGGTCCCCTTCCTCCCCCACAGCTCTTCTTTCTCAAGCCTTGAATGTGGGCATCCTTCCTAAATCATACACAAGACAGAGGTCAGGGTGCATCAGTGCCTGAACCTGATGCTCCTCCATTGAAAAACTTCTGAGCATCGAGTCCCACGCACCTGCTGGTCTTAGAGGAAGAGGCTTCCCTCCTCCAACTCACAGCTGATTCCTCCAGCTGCTCTCTTAATTTCACCAGGTCCTTTGTTCATCAGGATTATTGCATCCATTTCCCTCCTGACATAGTCAGCCTCTCTGTTTCAGCTGTTTCTCCTAAAATGCTCATTCAACTCCATGCACTGTAGTTCTCTCTCTCTCTTTTAGACTAATATTTTTTTTTTTTTTTTACTGAAGTATAGTTGATGTACAATGTGGTGTTAATTTCTTCTCTACAGCAAAAATTATTGAGTTATATGTTTATGTGCATGCTTACTAAGTCTCTTCAGTCGTGTCTGACTCTTTGCAACCCTATGGACTGTAGCCCGCTAAGCTCTTCTGTCTGTGGGATTCTCTAGGCAAGCATACTGGAGTGGGTTGCCATTCCCTTCTCCAGGGGATCTTCCCCACCCAGGGACCAACCCCGGGCTTCCTGCCTTGCAGTCAGATTCTCTACCATCTGAGCCATCAGAGAAGCTCATATCCTACTCTTCAACCAAAACCAGTTTCTTCCCAGTACGTGACTTTCCCAGTGGCCTTCTTCAATGGCAGCCTTTGATTCTGTTATGCTAGGAATATTCCCTTATGCGTTCCCTTAGTGACTAACTTGCTTTTGAAGGCTGACACCAGACCCTGGCTTTCTCACCTTCTTGAAACTTTCCTGCTCCTGTAATACTTGGGCCATCAGGTGAACCCCTGCCCTCACCCCAGCTCCTCTCTGGCCCCAAGAACCCTTTGCTCCCCACCCCTCACTGCACCCCTCCACCATCCAGTGATGGCTCTGCCCTCAGGCTCACTGGCCTTTCTCCACCTGTCTGGTCTCTATCCTGAGTGAGGTCAGCAACCATTCAAGTGAGTCAGCTCACATCCTTGGTCTTCTCATCTCCAATCACCTGCTCTTCTGCCCCAGGTCAACTGGCCAGAGGCGTGGTCTAGCCCAGACTTCTCCGAGTGTGGTCCGGGGACGGGCTGCACCAGGACGGTCTAGGAGGCCTGATGAAAATAGATTCCAAAACCAACTAGTTCTGTTGGTTTAAAATGGAATAACATTTTCGGAGAAAAGGCCCTGGGATCATGCATTTTAACAGTCTTCCCACGTGATTCTTAGGCAAAGGGACTTTGAGGTCCACTGCGTGAACCTTGGTTCTCATCAGAAATGACCCCACAATTTGAGGTAATGACTCAGATCACATTCTTTCACTAGAATCTCCTGTCTGTCCAGATAATTTTCTCAACTGTTCTCACTGCAACTGCTCTTTATTGAATGAGGCTTCTCCTTTTGCTTTCTTTCTCAAGTGCTACCTTCAGATTTCTCTTTTCTCTCTCTTTAGCTTAGATTTTTATTAGTAATAATGATAGCAAGGACTTCCATGGTTCTCCAGGGGTTAAGCCTTGCAGTGCAGGGGACACAGGTTCGATCCCTGGTCAGGAAATTAAGATCCCACATACCACTGAGCAACCAAGCACTCAAGCCACAACCAGGAAAGACCGTGTGCTTCAACAAAGACCGGACACAGCCAAATAAATAAGTAAGTATTTAATTGGGCTCTTCTGTCCCTGGCCCAAGGAGACAGATCCTAGACTTGAACGTCTGTTTCCTTCATCCAGTTAAGGAAGTTTTTAGTTGAAAGTCTCCTACTGGTATTATATTCCTGTCGACTTCTCCCTTCGTGTCTGTTAATATTCACTTTATATATATAGATGCTCCTATGTTGGGTGCAAAATTAAACAAACGAGACTACTTAAACTAAAATCTTTTGCATAGAGAAGAAAATCATCAACAGAACTGAAAGCCTGCCTAGTGAGTAAGAGAAGATATTTGCAAACAATATATTTGATAACGGCTTAATATTGAAAATATACAAGAACTCACACAACTCAGTGTAAGAAAGCAATCTGATTAAAAAATGGTCAGAGGATGTGAATAGACGTTGTTTTCAAGTTATACAGAAGTCCAGCAGACTTAAGAAAAGATGCTCAACATCTCTAACCATCGGGGAAATGCAAATCGAAAGCACAATATCGCCTCACGCCTGTCAGAATGGTTATTATCAGAAAGACAGCAAAAAACGCTGGTGAGGATGTGGAGCAAAGAGAACCCTCACCCGTCTTGGCGGGAATGGAAATTGGGCGCAGCCAGTATGAAAAATTGTATGGAGGGTCCTGAAAAAATTAAACTAGAGCTACCACATGGTCCAGCAATCCCACTTCTGGGTATTTATGTCAGAGAAAACAAAAACACTAATTTGAGTAGATACAGGCAGCCCAGTGCTCATAGCAGCATGATTTACAACCGCCAAAATATGGAAGCAACCTCAGTGTCCATCAACAGACGAGTGGATAAAGAAAGGGCTATGTACAAACTATAAGCCAAAAAAAAAAAAAAAAAATCTAAAGAGGCATTCAAGCAACTCTCAAAATTTCCTAAGGGTCTGCCATATACTAGGCATGGTTCCAGCCACTAGGGGCAGAGATAAAAATCACAGACAGGATTTGTGTGACCTATAAACTGGACTAAGATTTCGTTTTAGAGGATTCATCCCATTTCAAAATTAACTCAAGTATATAAACTTACATATTTAAAGAATACAACCAGCAAGTGCAACCATGAAGAGAAGATGCTGCTACTATATATCAGTTTTATTACAGTTGAACCGCTTTCAATGAAATGTGAGCTGTCTTAATGATATTCATACTGAGCAGCTCACTGCAATGGTCCATGTAGATCTTTGAGAATTTCCTTGGGTTATTTTTATTTGCTCAGAAGTATGCTGGCTAGCTTCTTGAAACAAATCTGTCTTAAAAAAATAAATGTTTAGATAGAAAACATAGAAGGCTGATTTTTTAAATTGAAGCTTTCTTTCTAAATGATTTATATGGATAAACGAATGTGTAGCCTAGTAAACTCTTGGGAGTTGAGGAATTGAGCATGAATATTAGTGCTTTCACTATAAACTAGCTGCAAAAAAGGGAAGCACTATTTAAAAAAAATATGTTAGATATAAGAAAAGAAGACCTATTCCTTTCAATTCAGGGTAAACACAGGAGTGTGATTTAGCCATGTTTACCTGAACCATAGGGTTTTCTCCCTAGAAGTTTTGCTACTCTGTATCATTTTTTTCTAATTTGACTTCCTCCTTTACTCTTTTTTTCAGTTTTTAGAACATATTCCCCAACAAAATAAATAATTAAACTATGGATGAACTGTCAAAAGGGAACATTATTTTAATGCAACATTAACATTTTGGTAATTAACATGGAAGTTAATGCATTTAGCAGATGTAACAACATTAGACTTGTAAATTTTAATTAAAGCTAATGGCTCATGATGGCTGTAGGGAGCAGGCCTCCTCTCTAGATACTGAAAACATGTCTAATGTGATTAGAAATACTAATTGTAGAAAAAAGGATAGTACAGGCAGTGACTATTCTTCATTTCTTACAAAAGCATCAACTTGAAAGTCCTTTCAAATGAGGAAACTGGCAAGCAAAGAGAAGTTAATAGAAGAGGTGATGATAATATTTAAGGCAGTGAGTCACAACATACAGGTTGTTTTTGTGTATTTCCCTTTCTCTGTGAACCTACCTGAGATTATCCGTGCCCCCTCCCCCACCGCAAAAAGCAATGAAGATATTTGCTTATTTTAAACTAGGGACAAATATGTCATCTTCAATTCAGAGAGCTGAAGTTTCTAGTGGAAGTTTGTCATCCAAAACTATATTCAGGTGGCTCAGTCTAGATTTTTGGAAATAAGAGAGTCAGTTACTTCTAGTGTCAAACAAAAAACCCGTGCATTAAAATTTTAATAGAATGATGAAAATGGTGTCTGATGCACAGCCACACTTATTAACCAGTCAAAAGTGTATCTAATATTTAAATTTAGGACTTCCCTGGTGATCTAGCAGCTAAGACTCCGTGCTTCCACTGCAGATGGCACGGTATCAGTCCCTGGTCGGGCATATCCCGCATGCCCCTCAGTGTGGCCAAAAATAAATAAATAGAAAATGTAGAATGACTATCCAAATTCCATGCCAGTGATTGGTGCTCCATATATAGATAACAAATCTGCCTATTTACCAGCGGGGCTCAAGATTCCTTTAATGCTTCCCAGCACCTTCCTTTCCACTAAGGCATCATTACTTATGGTCACTGATTCTAGACAATTAACATACTGCATTTCTTCAGCTCCAAGACAAACCTTTTTAATTTACTAGACTGTAAGTGTGTCTTGCTAAAACCATACTTGACAAAAGCAGGAACTCCATAAATATTAGGTGAATGAACGGAAACATTTAATTCTCTGAAATTTAAATAAATTTACAATTTCTATCTACATTTCATACAGTTTATTAATTATATTATATACATTAAGATTTTATATATACAATGATTACAGCTTTCTTGTTTGGTCCCCAAAAGCTGTCTTACTCTTTTTTTTTTCTTCTAATTTTATTTTATTTTTAAACTTTACATAATTGTATTAGTTTTGCCAAATATCGAAATGAATCCACCACAGGTATACATGTGTTCCCCATCCTGAACCCTCCTCCCTCCTCCCTCCCCATACCATCCCTCTGGGTTGTCCCAGTGCACTAGCCCCAAGCATCCAGTATCGTGCATCGAACCTGGACTGGCAACTCGTTTCTTACATGATATTTTACATGTTTCAATGCCATTCTCCCAAATCTTCCCACCCTCTCCCTCTCCCACAGAGTCCATAAGACTGTTCTATACATCAGTGTCTCTTTTGCTGTCTCGTACACCGGGTTATTGTTACCATCTTTCTAAATTCCATATATATGCGTTAGTATACTGTATTTATGTTTTTCCTTCTGGCTTACTTCACTCTGTATAATAGGCTCCAGTTTCATCCACCTCATTAGAACTGATTCAAATGTATTCTTTTTAATGGCTGAGTAATACTCCATTGTGTATATGTACCACAGCTTTCTTATCCATTCATCTGCCGATGGACATCTAGGTTGCTTCCATGTCCTGGCTATTATAAACAGTGCTGTGATGAACATTGGGGTACACGTGTCTCTTTCCCTTCTGGTCTTAAAATCTAGTGTCTTACAGTGGGTGGTGAAGGATAGGAAGTATAGAAAGTTAAGTGTTTCCATAACTAAATATTCTTTTGAGAATGAACTCTTCAAATAGTAAATTGGGCCCTGTACACAAGCAACTCTGAGTGAAACACTTTTACATGTCTTCACTGAGGGTGAAAATCTCAACTCAAAATATGGAGGACTCAACAGGATGAGCTGTAAATACCAAACCTGGAGGCAGGAATTGCACCAAGGCATCCCGGTCTCTGAGACATAAGAGCTCACTCGTATGTGTGTGTGTGTGTGTGTGTGTGTGTACATGCACACTCAGTCGTGTCCGACTCTTTGCAACCCCATGGACTGTAGCCCACCAGGCTCCTCTGTCCAGTATTCTTGCTGGAGTGGGTTGCCATTTCCTGCTCCAGGGGATCTTCCTGACCCAGGGATCGAACCCATGTCTCTGGCATCTCCTGCATCGCAGGTGGATTCTTTAGGGCTGAGCCACCTGGGAAGCTCTCAAGGTTCACTCCTCACTGTTAAATTCCTCGTGGTGCAGTGTTGAGCTGCTCAGCATGAAAACCTCTTCCATTCCTTACTTGTGATGGTGGTGTGGTCCAGATTGCAGAAATTACAGATTAAACAGAGACCATTTCAACTTCTTTTCACACTCCATTTTTGGCTTGGTTTCCAACCTAGTTGTAGACAGGCTAATTTGCAGGGCTATTGAGAAGTGGTAGCCCCGAGGTTTATTGTATATTATAAACCTAATGGAATGTTGGGAATGAAACCTTGCTTTCCAATCGGTTTCTCCAGGAGTCTTTAAACTACTTTTTAAAAATGACGAGAACTTGGAGCACCACAGAATCTGCTGGCAAGTGACCAGAGAACGTCTCACATTTCCACACATAAAACGTGGATTATGTAATATATTCGTTATGGATTTTAAGCCACTTTCAATAATAACAGTGACCCCCTAGGTCAGGTATTTTCTGGGTAATTACTAACTAGCTGGGTTAGCCATCCAAATCTCATAAAATACTGTTAGGATGATTTTATGTTTTTATAATCCAGAAAGGTCAACCAGTGAAATGAGGTCGTTCTCTGTTTTTTTCCTAGTGGTGAATATGAGCTTACACCTCACTTTAATCTCACTTGTTTTGTACATCATGGACTCTTACCATCATTAGCCTCAGAAAAATATGATTCCGAAAATTTAAATATTTGAAAACACAGAGAAGGTAAATGATAAATTTACTGGTGGGAAGGAATTTTAATTCAAAACATGATCCATTGACCAATTCAGTACAGACATAGTGATTTTTCCAAGCCACCAATGTTTACGTCTCCCCAAACTTCCGAACCTTCAGAGTGCTAATAACATATCAGGCTGGGAAATAATTTTACACCAGAATTGCCAGATATAAGGAATATAAACACAGATGCCCTACTAAATTTGAATTTCCAATAAATAAAGAACAGTTTCCTTTTTAGTCTAAGTATTGCATAAGACATGGGCTTCCCTGTTGGCTCAGACCAGAAAGAATCTGCCTGCAATGTGGGAGACCCAGTTTCGATCCCTGGGTGAAGATGCCCTAGAGAAGAGAATGGCAATCCATTCCAGTATTCTTGCCTGGAGATTTCCATGGATAGAGGAGCCTGGAGGGCTACTGTCCATGGGGTCGCAGAGTCGGACACGACTGAGTGACCAACTCTGACATAAGACACACTAAAATATTATGTGCTGCTTACCTGAAGTTTACATCCAAGTGGGCATCCTGGGCTGCTTCTGGCCACACCTCCTCATCCGGATTCCTGTGTCTCTCATCACTGGCCTCTTAGCACTGGTTCATCCTCCAGGGGCAGGAGTCCAGGTGGGGTGCTTGTGGCTGGGGCATGAGGTGCTCTGGATGGTGATCTTATCATCTTTTCTCCTCCCAGACCCACCAGACCACTGTTCGCACTGTCCTGGCTCCGCCCCATGTCTGCTCGGGCCTGTTTTTTGGCACGGACTTTGATGTCCTCTCTTCCCAGAGATTCAGGTAGCAAGTAAGAATAAATCCCTGCTCAGGACACCAAATCTGTCTCGAATGACACCCCTTTCAGCCTTGCCAACCACAGGGTGAAAGATGCTTCAGAATTCCTGACCCCGAGACCACTCTACCTCCAATTCATTTCCCTCTCCTTTATCTCCAGGCTCCCACCTCCAATTATGGGCTAACCAGCCCGCCCCCCCACCCATCACCCCCACAACACACATATTTTTATGAGGCAATAAATTACTCCCTCATCAAGCTTCATCTCCCTGATGGCTTTTTTTTTTAATCCTTTTTAAAAAAAAAAAAATTTATTTATTTTAATTGGAGGCTAATTACTTTACAATATTGTATTGGTTCCCTGATGGCTTGATCGCCTTCCTTTTGAGCTGGAAAATCTGGCTTGGCTGGGTTTTCTGACACAGACTCAGACCTATTTTACTTCTCAAACTGAAAACCTGACTACTGAATTTGTGTCTGCTTTCCCCTTTCATCTGCTTTGCGGCCCAGGTTGCCTGTGGTTGAATGGGAGGGAAACCACAAGGAACAAAAAATGACTGTTGTACAATTTCACTTTACTGTGCAGCTACTCTTAGAGTGTGATTTTTGGCTCCAGGTTTTTTCTCAAACCCTTCCATATCTTCAGATTGAATGCATGGTCTTCTCTATCAACCTACCAGCCGTCCAGTTATCTGAGTGACCTTGCGAACGTGCTTAGCTTTCAGTGTTCCTCCTTATTTGTAAAATGGAACATGTTAGGGAAGTTATTTAATATTCTGTCAAGTAACTCTCATGTGCTATGTAATATGCAGTATTTCATTACACACAATATCAAATACAACCATGCCTAGCCTACAAAGATGCCCACTTGAAATACAGTACAAGGCAGGCCTTTGAAATACAGAAAATGCTTGCAGGCTCCCTCAGTTCAGTTCAGTCGCTCAGTCGTGTCCGACTCTTCGTGACCCCATGAATCGTAGCACGCCAGGCCTCCCCATCCATCACCAACTCCCGGAGTTCAACTCAGACTCACGTCCATCGAGTCAGTGATGCCATCCAGCCATCGCATCCTCAGTCGTCCCCTTCTCCTCTTGCCCCCAATCCCTCCCAGCATCAGAGTCTTTGCCAATGAGTCAACTCTTCACATGAGGTGGCCAAAGTACTGGAGTTTCAGCTTTAGCATCATTCCTTCCAAAGAAATCCCAGGGCTGACGTCCTTCAGAATGGACTGGTTGAATCTCCTTGCAGTCCAAGGGACTCTCAAGAGTCTTCTCCAACACCACAGTTTAAAAGCATCAATTCTTCGGCGCTCAGTCTCCCTAATCCTTTATAATAAATTGTGTGATTCTGTATGGTGATGAGATTACATTACGTTGTGAGCAGTCACAGATTTTCAACATTACAAGGAATCTGATCATGTATTTGGTCAAATTTCCTCATTTCAAAACAATGCAGCTGTATTTTAAAAACATTTTAAATTGGAGTCTAATTGCTTTGCAATGTGTTGGTTTCTGTTGTACAACAAAGTGAGTCAGCTGTAAGTGTACACGTGTCTCCTCCCTCTTGAGCGAGCCTTCCTTCCACCCCCACACCGTCCACCCCCAGGTCATCACAGAGCACCAGGCTGAGTGCCTTGTGCTGGAGCAGCGTCCCACCAGCTCTCTATTTTCCACACGGTCGTGCATTTATGTTCATGCTACCCTCCCAGTTGCTCCTCCATCTCCTTTGTTGTTCAGTCGCTAAGTTGTGTTGCCATGGACTGCAGCACGCCAAGCTTACCTGTCCTTCGTTGTCTCCTGGAGCTTGCGCAAACTCACGTCCATTGAGTCAGTAAAGCCATCTAACCATTTCATCCTCTGCCGCCCCTTCTCCACTCGCCCTCAATCTTTCCCAGCATCAGGGTCTTTTCCAGTGAGTCAGCTCTTTGCATCAGGTGGCCAAAGGATTGGTGCTTCAGCTTCAGCATCAGTCTTTCCAACAAAAATTCAGGGTTGATTTCCCTCTCTTTCTCCCTCGCTTAATCAGTATGGTCAGATATATATTGTGCACTGTGTATAAAATAGGTAACTAATGAGAACCCACTGTATACCACAGGGAACTCTGCTCAATGCTCTGTGGTGGCCTAGATGGGAAGGAAATCCAAAAAAGAGGGGACTTATGTATATGGATGGCTGATTCACTTTACTATACAGCAGAAACTAACAACTTATGTACATGGGTGGCTGATTCACTTTACTATACAGCAGAAACTAACACAACATTGTAAGGCAACTATATGCCCATAAAAATAATTTTTAAAAAAGAGAGATACATTCGGGAAGTTCCAGAAATACTGCCCCTTCCTTTAAAAACATGTACTTTTAATTTTCATCAAGCTCATCAATTGTCAATGGAATCTGTCAACGTTTAGATCAGTAAATCTAAAGAAAAATATTAATTTTTCTAAGATTGAATATATGTTTGCAGAAAGTACACATCTATTTCCCTCTTAGCTTATAAAAATCTTATCTAAAAATTTAAAACCAGGGCAGAACAAATGGATTCTATGATTAACATGTCTGTCAATGATTAATAATGACAGAAAATACACATATAATTTTATAAATAATCAAAGAACTATTAGTTAAAACAAGGAAATGACCCTTTAGTTTTTTCCTTCCAAACTGGCAAGTATTAGAACAATTACAGTCAACATTGTAGGTGGGAAATATTGAAGTGAATCAGACACAAAAATCTTGCTCAAAAATTTGAGCATAAACCATTGGCATTATCCTAATCTTCCATTTCTTTTTTCCTCAGCAGTGATATTTACCCTCCTGGCTTCATTTACCATTTTACACCCTGTTTCAAAACTATTTATCACCTACATGTTCAGACCCATATAATCAACTGCCAGCCAGACATCCTGGAATGTGAAGTCAAGTGGGCCTTAGAAAGCATCACTACGAACAAAGCTAGTGGAGGTGATGGAATTCCAGTTGAGCTATTTCAAATCCTGAAAGATGATGCTGTGAAAGTGCTTCACTCAACATGCCAGCAAATTTGGAAAACTCAGCAGCGGCCACAGGACTGGAAAAAGTCAGTTTTCATTCCAATCCCAAAGAAAGGCAATGCCAAAGAATGCTCAAACTACCGCACAATTGCACTCATCTCACACACTAGTAAAGTAATGCTCAAAATTCTCCAAGCCAGGCTTCAGCAATATGTGAACCGTGAACTTCCTGATGTTCAAGCTGGTTTTAGAAAAGGTAAGAGGAACCAGAGATCAAATTGCCAACATCCGCTGCATCATGGAAAAAGCAAGAGAGTTCCAGAAAAACATCTATTTCTGCTTTATTGATTATGCCAAAGCCTTTGACTGTGTGGATAACAACAAACTGTGGAAAATTCTGAAAGAGATGGGAATACCAGACCACCTGCCCTCCTCCTGAGAAACCTATATGCAAGTCAGGAAGCAACAGTTAGAACTGGACATGGAACAACAGACTGGTTCCAAATAGGAAAAGGAGTACATCAAGGCTGTATATTGTCACCCCACTTATTTAACTTATATGCAAAGTACATCATGAGAAACGCTGGGCTCGTGGAAGCACAAGCTGGAATCAAGATTGCCGGGAGAAATATCAGTAACCTCAGATATGCAGAAGACACCACCCTTATGGCAGAAAGTGAAGAGGAACTAAAGAGCCTCTTGATGAAAGTGAAAGAGGAGAGTGAAAAAGTTGGCTTAAAGCTCAACATTCAGAAAACTAAGATCATGGCATCCGGTCCCATCACTTCACGGCAAATAGATGGGGAAACAGTGTCAGACTTTATTTTTCTGGGCTCCAAAATCACTACAGATGGTGACTGCAGCCATGAAATTAAAAGACACTTACTCCTTGGAAGGAAAGTTATGACCAACTTAGATAGCATATTCAAAAGCAGAGACATTACTTTGCCAACAAAGGTCCGTCTAGTCAAGGCTATGGTTTTTCCTGTGGTCATGTATGGATGTGAGAGTTGGACTGTGAAGAAGGCTGAGCACCGAAGAATTGATGCTTTTGAACTGTGGTGTTGGAGAAGACTCTTGAGAGTCCCTTGGACTGCAAGAAGATCCAACCAGTCCATTCTAAAGGAGATCAACCCTGGGATTTCTTTGGAAGGAATGATGCTAAAGCTGAAACTCCAGTACTTTGGCCACCTCATGCGAAGAGTTGACACATTGGAAAAGACTCTGATGCTAGGAGGGATTGGGGGCAGGAGGAGAAGGGGACGACAGAGGATGAGATGGCTGGATGGCATCACTGACTTGATGGACGTGAGTCTGGGTGAACTCCAGGAGTTGGTGATGGACAGGGAGGCTTGGCGTGCTGCGATTCATGGGGTTGCAAAGAGTCGGACATGTCTGAGCGACTGAACTGAACTGAATAACTCACAATCACTGCAAATTCAGTGGGATCAGCCCATGTATTTGTTGTTGCTGTTGTTGTTGTTTAGTCCCCAAGTTGTTTCCGACTGTTTGCGACCCCATGGACTGCAGCCCACCAGGGTCCCCGCCCATGAAATTTCCCAGGGAAGAATGCTGGCGTGGGTTGCCATTTCCTTCTCCAGGCAATGCATGTATGTTGTTCTATAATTTTCTTTTCTTTACTTAACCTTTCATTGTGGGTGTTTTATTTTTCATGATGGTACATTTATATCATTAAAAGTACGTATATCTCAGGACTTCAGTGGCAGTGCAGGGTTAAGACTTTGCCCTTCGATTCAGGGGGTGTGGGTTCAGTACCTGGTCAGAGAACTAAGATCCCACATGTCCCAGAGCCAAAACACCAGAACAAAAAACAGAAGCAATATTGTAAACAGTTTCAATGAAGACTTTAGCAACAGTCCATATAGAAACACTTTAAAACAATAATGAAAATATCTCAGCCCACTTGTGTCCCTTTTTGCTCTCCAGCTCTTCTCTGATCAGGCCATCATCACAGGTAGCCTGAAGTTTTGCAAGACCTTGCCTTACTGATCTCCTTGCACTTCTCTTGGACACTTTCAATCTTTTCTTCCCCTAGTTAGCCAAAGCTGCCTCGTGAAAAAATACTAAATTTAGCTCTCCCGTGTATTAGCCCTGTGACATGAACGCGCTGGTGGTCCCTGGGGAAAGTTTGAATTTTATTCCAAATGAGAAGGGACGCCATTGAAGAGATTCAGGCGGGAAAGGCACGCGTGCAACTCTCTCTTTTCAAGGTTGCTTTGACAGCTGTGTGGAAGTGGATGAGGGGGCTTTAGCCATGGCTCAGATGCAGTGTGATGGAGGCTGGGGCTATGGTAAAGGCAGCGATGAGAGGGGGACAAGTTCTTGAAACAGCTCAAGGTTTGTTTGTTTGTTTTTTAATGTGGACCATTTTTAAAGTCTTTGTTGAATTTGTTAAAATATTGCTTCTGTTTTTCTGTGTGTGTTATGATTTTGGGGGCACAAGGCATGTGGGATCTTAGCTGCCGAACTAGGGATCAAGCCTGCACCCTCAACATTGGAAGGTGAGCCCTCATCAGTGGACCACCAGGGAAGTCGCTCTCATAGGTTTAATTGACAAGCAGTTCTGATCGATTGGATGTGGGAAGTTAGGGAGAGACTGCAGTGGAGAATTATGGGAGGTGGGGAAAGGAATTAGTTTAAGAAAGCAGAAGTTTCATTTGGGGTATATTAATTGGGTCATGCCTCTAATACAGCAACCCCCACCCTTTTGGCACCAGGAACCGCTTTTAGGAAAGACAATTTTTCTATGGGAGTGGGGTAGCGGGGGTGGTGTCAGGATGATTCGGGTCCATTACACTTATTGTGTACTTTATTTTATTATTACTACATCAGCTCCGCCTCAGATGATCAGGCATCAGGTCCTGGAGTTTGGGGGCCCCTCATCTAGTACAGTCAACTAGAGATTCGTGTAGACACTTGTCCACATAAATTTGGATCACAGTGGAGGAGTTTGGCCTAATCAAATGAATTTGGGACTCCACGTATTTAGAGCCCTAAAGATGGAAGATGGGGAAGATCGTTAGAGCAGTGGATGCAGAAATGGATCTGAGGGATTGCTACATGTAGAGACTGAATGATGAAGGCCTCTTAGTCACTCGGTCTCGTCCAACTCTTTGGGACCGCAAGGACGGTAGCCTGCCAGGCTCCTCTGTCCATGGGATTCTCCAGAAAAGAACACTGGAGTGAGTCGTCATTCCTTTTCCCAGGAGATCTTCCTGACCCAGGGATAGAACCCACGTCTCCTGCATGGCTGGCAGATTCTTTACCAGCTGAGCCACCAGGGGAGCTGCATAATGAAGGAGGAGGCAGCAGAGGAGACCAAGAAGGGGCTGTCAGAGGGAGGAAAAAAGTGCTGCGAGATGGTTAAGTAAACTGAGGGGGGAAAAGCACCTGTGGCCTGGCAGCGCAGCGGTCAGGGCGAGTTTCCATGTGAGGTGTTACTACTGTTAATACTCTTTAACCATCGTAATGAGTGAGTCTCCAGCCTAAATGCCTTCTGTGTCTTCTCCTCAGCTCCATGGTGCGGTTCAAAACCATTCCCGCGTCTCTTAAATCCCTCCCCTCCGGCCAGAGTCCTGTCTCCCGACGGGTCTCTGCAGCCACCCTGGCTGCTCTGCGTGGAGCGGGCCATGCCCTCTCTCCTGTCAAGGCCCTCACATGGGTTTGAACAACACCAGTTTCTCGACTGTAATCAGATGAGAAGCAGCATTCCATGGTGGTTAAGAAGGCAGACTTCCGTTACCCCCAGACTCCTAATTTTCCCTTCCCCCTTTCCCCTTCGTGTGTTTGCTTAGATGACACTGCTTTACCTAAAATAGGGAAACAACAGGGGCCTACTCATGGCACGGGGAACTTCTTTCAGTATCATAATAACCTACAATGGAAACGAATCTGAACAGGAGCACATCTGCGTATGTGCATCCCTGAATCGCATCGCTGCACGCCTGAATCCTGGTAAACCTTCAGAAAGAAGAAAAGAACGGCGCCTGAGAGTCAGCCCGCCAGACCTGGATCCTAGCTTGTCTTTGTGCACGTGTGTGATCTTAGAAAGTGCCTTTTCTCAAGTTTCCTCGGTTCTTTTTGTCCCTTCAGGAAAATGGGGACAGTAAGAAAGCGAGAGTGAGGGATAAGTTGGGAGGTTGGGACTGACACGTACGCACTACTCTGTGTAAAACAGATAACTAAGAAGATCCTACCGTGCAACATAAGAACCTGCTCAGTGCTCTGTGCTGACCCAAATGGGAAAAGAATCTAAAACAAAGAGTGGATATAGGTGTACGTATAACTAATTCCCTTTGCTGGAGAGCAGAAATGAATACAACATTGTAAATCAACTATACTCCAACAAAAATCTGAAAAATTGACTTCCTTTCTACCTCTTTGCCTACCCGACTCCTGGTCCCAGACAACCATTCATCTGCCTTCTGATACCCTACATTCGTTTTGCCTCTCCTAGAATTTCACGTAAATGGAATCACACAGTACTTTTCTGGGTCTGACTACATGTATTTCTCATGTTGCTTTTAAGATTCATCCATGCTGTTTAAGGTGTATGCAGTTTGTCCTTTTTATTGAAGGTTAGTATTCCATTACTGATAAACCATAATTTATCTATTCACTGGTTGAGGGAGATTTGGGGTTGTTTCTAATTTCTAGCTTTTACAAGTAAAGCTGCTGTGAGCATATAGCCAGGACATGGAAGCAACCTAGATGTCCATCAACAGATGAATGGATAAGAAAGCTGTGGCACATATACACAATGGAGTATTACTCAGCCATTAAAAAGAATACATTGGAATCAGTTCTAATGAGGTGGATGAAACTGGAGCCCATTATGCAGAGTGAAGTAAGCCAGAAAGAAAAACACCAATACAGTATACTAACGCATATATATGGAATTTAGAAAGATGGTAACAATAATCCTGTGTACGAGACAGCAAAAGAGACACTGATGTATAGAACAGTCTTTCAGACTCTGTGGGAGAGGGAGAGGGTGGGAAGATTTGGGAGAATGGCATTGAAACATGTAAAATATCATATATGGAACGAGTCGCCAGTCCAGGTTCGATGCACGATACTGGATGCTTGGGGCTGGTGCACTGGGACGACCCAGAGGGATGGTATGGGGAGGGAGGAGGGAGGAGGGTTCAGGATGGGGAACACATGTATACCTGTGGCGGATTCATTTCGATATTTGGCAAAACCAATACAATATTGTAAAGTTAAAAAAATAAAAAGCAAGTATCATGAGAAAGATCAAAGTATCACAGGACCACAAATGATGTGGGGGTGTCCAGTCAGATTCTGAGGGTTAAGGAGCTGTGCAGTGCCCACTGGATGTGCATCTTACTAGCAAGTAACTGTGATTATTTAAGAATAAAATAAAAACATTACTTGTACTTTCAAAGTACACATATAATTTTTTTCAAGTGGCTACTAAGCTGAATTAGGACATAAATACTAAACGGTTAAGATTTAATTACTTAGTGAAGTGAATCAGCAAGTGGTGTTTGTTTGATTTTTGTTGGTTTTTCAAGTTTTTTTGGGGGGGAGTTTGGGGTTTTGGTTTGTTTCTCATTTGCCAAGGTGCTTGTAAGAAAAAATTGCTGATAGCCTTAAGGGCACCACAAAACGAGAAAATTTGGATATTCCTATTTATGGCATGCCCAGCGGAACACACCCTGATGCTGGGAAAGACAGGGCAGGAGAAGAAGAGGGTGTCAGAGGATGAGATGGTTGGATGGCATCATCAACTCAATGGACATGAGTCTGAGCAAACTCCAGAAAACGATGAAGGACAGGGAAGCCTGCAGTGCTGCAGTCCATGGGATCGCAGAGTCGGACACGAGTTAGCGACTGAACAGCAACAATCTGATACCAGCATCAGAACTGAGGATCAGTGCTCTTGACAATCTGGATTTTGACAAGCCTGAATCTACTTCGTCTCCAGGTAAATTCATCTATTTGTTCAGCTGATACTGAAAACTCACTGTAAAGTGTAAAGTACCCAGAGGTGCTCACTGATGAATGATTCAAGACTTCCTTCCGAGTAGCCTTTATATCCTCCTGCACAAACATATTTCTTACAAATGAACTCTTAACTTAAAAGATCTTCCTTCTGTGCAACACGTAAAAATGCTCTGTCCCTGAAGAGAGCGTGAGAACTACTATTAATTCTACCACATTACCATTTTCTCCTTCCCCAAATTATACAGATTTATCAATAATTCAAGAAAGCATCCTGTGGGATGTACTAGACAATCGGAAGCTGTCAGAGCAACAGCGTTAGACGGCAGCTGGCTGACTTTTGGGCTAAGAAGGCAGGCTGGCCCTTCACTAGTAGGATCACTGTCCTTCACCTTTAAGAAAGACCCACTGGACGTGATGGGAAACCAGGAAGGAGAATTTTAACTTCAGAAACAATCTTATCCCACAGGATAAACACTCCCGGGAAAGTTCTACTGGCCTATTTTTCCTTTTACTTTTCTTTAAACTGAATCATATGCTAGCATTTTAAACAGGGAGACTCCAAGGACCAGAGCGAAGTGATGAAAATTTAATACCAGAAAATTCTAAAGTGATTATCTAAAGAATTATTGTGAATTTACATCATCGCCAGAAATGTGACACCACTGCCAAAGCATGCCAAGGAGGCACTGAAACAATTCAGACCCTCAATGGGTTCAAAGTTCCTTGCTGGAAGTTCTGTATGATTCCCAAGTTTATTATGAATTTTTTTTTTTTAACTGGAGAATAATTGCCTTACAGTGTTGTGAGGTTTCTGCCATACATATACATGCATCCCTTCCCACCCGACCCTCCCTCCCCCGACCCCATGTCCCCACTCTGGGCTAAGCTGCTTGCGTCAGCTGAACCGAGATGGATGGACCTAGGGTCTGTCATACAGAGTGAAGTCAGAAAGAGAAAAATAAATATCGTATATTAATGCATGTATATGGAATCTAGAAAAATGGTGCAGGTGAACCTATTTGCAGGACAGGAATAGAGAAAGGGCGCAGGGAATGGACTTGTGGACACAGCACCGGGAGCGGAGGGTGGGACGCGCTGAGAGAACAGCATTGCAACGTATGATTTCTTTTGGTGAAACAGATTTGAATTTAGAGAAAAATGCAGGAAAAAACCACAATGTAGACATTCTCTCCTATTTTCTCCATTCTTCCCCCAGTAGGCTTTGAATTACTGGATTGTCGGGAAGACGGCAAAAGGAGGAGAGGGGAGAGGAAAAGGAAAGAGAACGAGAGAAGTGTGTAAGTGTGTTTAGAGATGGGGCCTAGAAGGAGGCAATTCGTGTAGAGGAAGACTGTGACATAGAAAACAAACTTATACTTACCAAAGGGAAAGGAGGGGGGGGATAAATTAGGAGTTTGGGATCAACATATGGACACTACTATATATAAAATAAATAATCAACAAGGATCTATTATATAGCACAGGGAACTAAGTATTTTGTGATAACATATAAGGAAAAAGAAACTGTATATACATACATACATACATACATACATATACACACACAAGTATATACATATACATATATGTACATATATATTTAGAGCTTCTCAGGCGGCACTAGTGGTAAAGAACCCTCCTGCCACTGCAGGAGACGCAAGAGACATGGGTTTGATCCCTGGGTCGGGAAGATCCCCTGGAGGAGGAAATGGCAATCCACTCCAGTATTCTTGACTGGAAAATCCCATGGACAGAGGAGCCTGGTGGGCTATGGTCCATAGGGTCACAAAGAGTCAGACACGACTGAAGCAACTTAGCAGAGCACAGCACACACGCATGTATGTATATGTACATCTGACTCACTTTGCTGTATACCTGAAACTAACACATTATAAATCAAATATACTTCAATCAAAGAAGAAAAGGCTGTGAGGATGGGCCTTCATCCAATCTGACTTCAGTTCGGTCTCTCAGTCATGTCCAGCTCTTTGTGACCCCATGGGCTGCAGCACGCCAGGCTCCTCTGTCTTCCTCTGTCTGCCAGAGTTTGCTCAGATTCACGTCCATTGAGTCGGTGATGCCATCCAACCATCTCATCCTCTGTCGTCCCCTTCTCCTCCCGCCTTCAGCCTTGCCCAGCCTTAGGGTTTTCTCCAATGAGTCAGTTCTTCACATCAGGTGGCCAAAGCATTGATGGCCAATCTGACCTGTGTCCCTATAAAAAGAAGAAAATACCCACAAGAGGAGCCACCTAGAGCATCTGTGCACAGAAAGAAAAGACCATGAGAGGATGGCCATCCACAAGCCAGGGAGAGGCCTCCGTGGGAACAGCCCAGCACCCTGCTGGCGTCTTGACCTTGGACTTCCTGCCCCCAGAGCTCTAAGAAAATAAACTGCTGTTGTTTAATCCATCCAGTCTCTGGTATTTTATATGGCAGCCCTTGCCAATGAATTTGACATCTTAGAATGTAACGGTGGGTGGGGTACATTTGAAGTTTTACAATACTACTGAACCATTTTTCAGTCTGTTATAGAAGCCTTAAACAAACAGAGGAGATTCAGTTTCTTTCTTAAGGAATCAAAATGAAGCTTGGTTTTTTAAGAGTTATTATAAAAAAGTTACCAGTCTTGTTCACTGATGAGAATGCTGAATAGAATTTTGGAAGATAAATGATAATTTTTCTACTTGCTTTTGTTTTAAATCTCTATGAAAAAACAGTGCTCTGAAAATTCCAGTGGTATATGATTTTTCTTAAATCCTTTAACAAGTACAGTGTTTTTTGAGATACGCCCAATTTGCAGTGAAGGTTAGTCATTAAATTTGAGTTTGGTCTTTTAGCTATGTCCAGTTAAATTTTATAGAAATCTCTGATAGCTCTTTTCAATTTCATGACTTTCTCTGGCTTTGTATTTGCACAACATGTCCTAGTTTATATAAATCTTATTGGTTTTGGTGGTATTCTCCCAAGAAATGATACCCTTAGAAAAGAAAAACATATTTAGAGCCCTTTGTCTGTGGAGTCCTTATATCTATCTCAATAATGAAAAGAATTTAAATAAATTTGTATTTTGTAATTGACAAAAACATATATGAAGTCCTTAAAAATGTTAAGGTCATATGAAGATATTATGAAGTATTAAGTGTTCCAAAAGAAGAAAATAAATGCTTTCTCATTTCTCTAACCAAATATTTGGTTCATAATGTAAGCTTTGTAAAATCTTGAATCAAATATTGTAATTCCTATGGATTTTATGTCAATGTTTTTCTACTGAGAATTCACCGGAGACCACTATGCTTAGTAATACCTTTCTCTGTTAATGTAAATTCTATATTTGACAAGGGGCCTGAAACCTGGGCTGTCCTCCTGAATCGTTTGTCAGGGAGGACTGTAAACAAGAAGAAGAGTTAACTCAGTGAGGTTTTCCTATAAATATTTTCGAGAATTACAGTAGGTCCAAGCCGTTAAGACTTCTAATACCAATTTTTCCTCTTATTAAAATCAGCTCTCTTTCTCCAAAACCTCTCTCCCAGTCATTCATCATCATGACAGCATGATCAGAAATAGGAGAAGTGATCACATGCGCTCCCCTGAGGCAGGTGGTAACACAGCTCATTAATTGGGCAAGTGGGACAGATTGGAGAGTAATGCGGCTTCCTTGTCCCCCAAGTCAGTCAGCTGACGCTCACTGAGCACCAGATGATAACCAGGTAAGAGATGTGCTGTGCCAAGAGCAACGTGAAGCCATACTGTGTAGCAGGGATGGCATTCTTATACATTTCTTATCAGAATGTCATCCTGCCTAATGGATGATAGAGCTCCCGAGTTAATGCAAACAACCGAGATTAACTGCTGCTATCGTTTAAAGCATGAACTTGAAGCCCAATAATTACCCTTCTAGGATCAGTATTGCGTTTCAGTTATGCACAAGGGTATATACCATCTTCACAGCATACTTTTCAGATCCTGCACTCCCATTTACAGACACATCTTATAAATTCCATGTATATCTTTGAGTTGCCAGGAAATAAAGAAACTGTCTTTACGATTTGATTAGTATGTCCTATTGCAAAAAAAAACTTAGAAATGCAATTCTTAGCCCCTGTTTTGCCTTGTCAAATTCAGCATTACTCTACCTGTAATTTACAAAAATTCCCTTTAGAGTGCCGCGTGTGCTACTATTACCTTTTCAGAGTTGGTAAGAGCCATCTGTCATTATTTCAAAGGCAACCCCCTTGCCCCAGCCCCCACTCGTGAACCATCATTACATATTTGGGACTCACGCAAGGCAAATCAAAGAGTAGGAATGTAAAAATAAGTGTAATGTTAAAATTTGATGAAGCTAAGAGAATTGGCTTATATTCATAAGAGATGGGTATATTCGTTGTTTGCTTGAAATTTGTCATAATAAAAATAAAAAATTGGGGAAGATATTTTGACCAAAAGAATACAGAAGTTACTTCACTATTTTTAGTGTCTATGGTTTTTTACTTCTCTTTTATTCAGTTTGGGCTGCACTAACAAAGTACTTTGATGAAAGTGAAAGAGGAGAGTGAAGAAGTTGGCTTAAAGCTCAACATTCAGAAAATGAAGATCATGGCATCCAGTCCCATCACTTCATGGCAAATAGATGGGGAAACAGTGGAAACAGTGTCAGACTTTATTTTTTGGGGCTCCAGAATCACTGCAGATGGTGACTGCAGCCATGAAATTAAAAGACGCCTACTCCTTGGAAGGAAAGTTAGGACCAACCTAGATAGCATATTCAAAAGCAGAGACATTACTTTGCCAACAAAGGTCCATCTAGTCAAGGCTATGGTTTTTCCAGTGGTCATGTATGGATGTGAGAGTTGGACTGTGAAGAAGGCTGAGCGCCGAAGAATTGATGCTTTTGAACTGTGGTGTTGGAGAAGACTCTTGAGAGTCCCTTGGACTGCAAGGAGATCCAACCAGTCCTTTCTGAAGGAGATCAGCCCTGGGATTTCTTTGGAAGGAATGACGCTAAAGCTGAAACTCCAGTACTTTGGCCACCTCATGCGGAGAGTTGACTCATTGGAAAAGATTCTGATGCTGGGAGGGATTGGGGGCAGGAGGAGAAGGGGATGACAGAGGATGAGATGGCTGGATGGCATCATCAACTCGATGAACGTGAGTTTGAGTGAACTCCAGGAGTTGGTGATGGACAGGGAGGCCTGGTGTGCTGCAATTCATGGGGTCGCAAAGAGTTGGACACAACTGAGTGACTGAACTGAACTGAACTGAATGAAGTACCATGGGCTATGTATGTGTGTGCTCAGTCGTTCAGTTGTGTCCGACTCTTTGGACTTTTTATGACCCTGTGGACTGTAGCCCATCAGATTCCTTGTCCATGGGATTCTCCAGGCAAGAATACTGGAGTGGGTTGCCATTTCCTGCTCCAGGGGATCTTCCTGACCCAGGGATCAAACCTGTGATTCTGGCGTCTCCTGCATTGGCAGGCAGGTTCTTTATTGCTGAGCCACCTGGGAAGCCATGGTGGGCTGAGTGGCTTATCAACCACAGCAACTTAATGCTTGAAGTTCTAGAGGATGGAATACTGAGGTCAGGTGCCAGCAGCATCAGGTTCTGGTGAGAACCTCTTCCAGGCAGTAGACAGACAACTTCGTGTTACATCCTCACACTGATTAGAAAGAGAGACTCCAGGTTCTCTATCCCCTTAGAAGGCAGCAGTTCTTCACAGCTCCTCCTCCAGGACCTCATCCAAACCTAGTTACCTTCCAAAGACCCTGCCTCCAAACACCATCACCCTGGGAATCTGGCTTCAACATATGAGCGCTGGAGAAACACACAAACATTCAGCCCATGTTAACTTCTTATTGTCTATTCTATCTCCTACTAATAAGAGAAATATAATGGATTTTTCATTATTTAAATTTTTAACACGCCATTATATTTTCCTTTTAACTGGTTGTACTAAAGACATAAATTTTTGTCAAAGTGTTACATACACATGACTGTTTAAAAATCAAAGAATTCAGAAAGGTTTAAAAGCCACAGAGCTCTGCCCTACTTTTTCTCCCAGTCCCATCTTGCAGACATGACCACTTTGAAATGTTTCTACTTTATCTCTTGGGCTTCAAAGATGGCTCAGTGGGTGAAGAATCTGATGGCATTTCAGGAGCTGCAGGAGGCATGGGTTCGATCCCTGGGTCAGGAAGATCCCCAGGGGGAGGTCATGGCAACCTACTCCAGTATTCTTGCCTGGGAAATCCCATAGACAGAGGAGCCTGGCAGGCTACAGTCCAAAGGGTCAAGGAGTGTTGCTCAAAACTGAGCATGCATGCATTCATTCATTATCTCTTCTTGTAGTTACAGCTGTAATTCTAAATAATATATGCTGATATTTCTTGATTGATCCATTTTAGGGTCTATCAATCAGCTTTCTGCTCTGATAAACAAGAATTTAGGTAAATTAACATCCTCCAAACATTCCCTACAATTTTAGAGCGATTATTCTTTCATCCATCTATTGATTTACTCAGAATGGCTTATTATTTCCCTATTCCAGGAAGCTTTTTTAGGGGCCTGGAAACATCAGCTAATAAAAGAGAGACAATAACTGCCTTTCTTGAGACAGAAAATAAACAGCATCGTTAAATAAATGATACATAGTATGTTAGAAGGTGATCAGAGCTGCAAAGAAAAGGTAATTGGGTGAAACAGGGTGAGACTAGGAGGTCTGCGGGGAGGGTGGTCTTGAAGGTAAGAGAGACACCAGGGGCTGCAGACACCTGAGGGGTGAGCATTCAGGGCCAGCGCTGCCGCTCATGTTGGGTGAAGGACAAGAGAGGATGACGTCACGGGGTGGGGAGAGCAGCAGATATGAAGGGCCTTAGACTTTCTCTCTGGGTCACCTGCAAAGTGTCCGCGTGGCTTTGAGCGGAGACATAACAGCATCTTTCTTCCACCTTGAAAGGGATCCTCTGGCTGTGGGTCTGAATATTCTCTAAAGGGACAAAGAATGAAGCAGAGGGCCCAGCTGGGAAGCTATTTTAGTCATTTAGGGCAGAGGCTGGTTAGAGGTGGAGGACGCGAGCAGGGAAGGTGTTTAGGAGGAGTCATTTTCTGCACAGAATTTGAGGGACGACCAACAGAATTTCCTAATGAATCGGATTCAGGTTGTGAGAACAAGGGAGGAATAAATAATGCAATGAGTTTAGTCTCTCTTTAAGTTATTCTTGCAACTTGAAAGAATAGGCTTTTATGCCATGTTTCATCAGCGTAGTAGACATCGGTCATCACCTCCGGTGACCTTTGAAATATCATATTTGGGGGGAGAGCAACGTGGCAATTCCCTCTTCATGCTAAGTGATGTTCCCTGGTGGCTGTGATAGCACGTGACCTAGTCTCAGCCAATCAGACGCACCTGCTCAGTCTCGGTTACAGGTGAGCAAAGTGAGGGAGAAGAAACAGCCTCTTCCTAGCCCGAACACGTGCAGTGTGTGGAAGACACTGGATGCCTGCTGACGGCAGTGGTAGTGGTGGCTTTGGGTCTGTGTGATCGAGTTCCTGGCACCGACTGGTAGTCGGTTGAGAGGCAGAGGCAGGTCCTTCCAGTGTTGAGTGGAGGCACTGAAGGTTTTATCATCCATCAGACTTGCTCTGCAACATGTTTTTTGGATATTACTTTTAGAAACAGCTCTGAGTCTGTTTTTTTTTTAGCTTTTCCAAAGCTAAACTCCTATTTTTAGCTTTCCAATACGATTTTAGTGATCTCCTTTCTTCTTAGTAAAGTCAGAGTCACCTTCCTTGGCTTGCATCTGACACCCTTGATGAATGCCGGCAACTAGACATGTTATTTTTTCACTCCAGATTTTCTAAGATGAGGATACTGGTACCCATGTCTTTCCTACCAGATGAACTCTCCACCTTCCCACTGCAGTCATCTGAACTTGAACTTGTAGAGAATCAAGGTGGATAACATTTATGATTTGGCACTTGAACCATAACTAAATCTTTTGTCCGTAAGTTAATTCTAGAAGTTATGTCAATGAAACTTAAACTTTATGGTTTCACCATATAAATCTTATTTATTTCAAATCCAATTATTGCAGCATAACTACCTTCTGTCCACCCTAAAGGACATCAGCCCTGGGTGTTCATTGGAAGGACTGATGTTGAAACTGAAACTCCAATAACTTTGCCCACCTGATGCAAAGAGCTGACTCATTTGAAAAGACCCTGATGCTGGGAAAGATTGAAGGCAGGAGGAGAGGGGGACGACAGAGGATGAGATGGTTGGATGGCATCACTGACTCAATGGACATGAGTTTGGGTAAACTCCGGGAGTTGATGATGGACAGGGAGGCCTGGTGTGCTGCAGTTCATGGGGTCACAAAGAGTCGGACATGACTGAGTGACTGAACTGAACTACCCTCTGTATCTTTTTTATTTATCCTTGCGTGTCTTGTTGTCACTGTTTGCTTCTTCTACTGTCAGCATTTATTTCTTTCTTCAGATCATCCAATACATTAAATCTAGGCGTATGATCAAATCTCTGGATGCTGTATTTTCTCCTTTATTTTTCAGTTGCTAAGACATGTCTGACTCTTTGCGGCCCCATGGACTGTAGCAAGCCAGGCTTCCCTGTCCTTTACTATCTCCCAGAGTTTGCTCAGATTCTCATCCACTGAGTCAGTGATGCTATCTAACTATCTCATCCTCTGCTGCCACTTCTTCTTTTGCCTTCTCTTTCCCAGCATCAGGGTCTACTCCAATGAGTTGGCTCTTCCCTTCAGGTGACCAAAGTATTGGAGCTTCAGCTTCAGCATCAGTCCTTTCAATGAATATTCAGGGTTGATTTTCTTTAGGACTGACTGTTTTGATCTCCTTGCTGACCACAGGACTCTCAAAAGTCTTCTCCAGCACCACAGTTAAAAAGCATCAGTTCTTTGGCACTCAGCCTTCTTCATGGTCCAGCTCTCATCTTCAAGCTTTGGCTCCCATCAGGATTAATTGTCACCTGAGCCTGCTGTAAAGCTGTTTCCCAGACTTTCTTTCACCACTTTCCTTTCTTATATCCACTAATTCTTGCATTCTCTGTCCTTGCCTCAACTTTTTGTGTAATTCCCTGATTTTTAGGAGTATACTCTCAAATAATTCCATAAGAAAGGCCATGTGGGAGATAATTTTCTAAATCCCTACATGTCTGAATAGATATTTTTATTTTGCCCTTGTAATTGGTTGACTTTTTCTGGATGTAAGAGTACAGATTATAAGTAATTTTTCTTTGAGATTTTGAAAGCATGATTCGATTAACTTTTTAGCATCTACAATCTGAGGCCCTAGAATTCTCATTCTTTTGAATGTGACTTTTTGAGTGTGTGTGTGTGCACCTGTGTATTTCTTTGGGATTTTCCTGAGACAATACAATGACAAGTAAATAAAGGAGAATCTTTTTCTTGGATGTTAAAGGCAAACCTCCAATATAGCTATTCATAATAAAATTTTTGGTCTTGAAACCATGACTTAGTTTACAGCCTCAGAGGGTCCTTCCTGAGACAATTCACATTGAGTATATTATTTAAATGAAATAGTTGCCATTGAATTTAGAATTTGAAAAGCTAAGATTAGAAGTGATTATTTTGATAACTCTGATATAATAATTGAATAATAATCATTCCTCATGATGACTTGAGGAATCAAAAGAAATATTAAGTTAGAAACACAATGAAATATCTACACACCTGTTAAGTGAAAGTGAAAGTGAAGTCGCTCAGTCGTGTCCGATTCTTTGCGACCTGTGGACTGTAGCCCACCAAACTCCTCTGTCCATGGGATTCTCCAGGCAAGAATACTGGAGTGGGTTGCCATTTCCTTCTCCAACACACCTGTTAAAGGGGCCCCAAATAAAAAAGACTAGAATACAAAATGTTGGTTTGGTTGTGGAGCATCTGGAATGCTTATTCACTGCTATTGGGAAGCACCAAAGGGTACAAGCTGTGAGATCCCATTTAATGAGAAAATCCAGAACAGGTAACGCTAATATAGGATGATGCAAATCAACCAGAATGAGAGGAATTGACTGGAAGGGGGCAGGAAGGAACTTTCTGAGGTGATGAAGGGTATACTTTGATTACACACTTCAGTTATATTTGTCAAAAATTATCAGTGTGTACGATGGGCATGAGTTTGAGTAAGCTCCGGGAGTTGGTGATGGACAGGAGGCCTGGCATGCTGTAGTCCATGGGGTCAATAAGAGTTGGACCTGACTGAGCAACTGAACTGAACTGAACTGATCAATTCATATTTTATCTTTTATTCTATATAATCATACCTCAATATTGACTGTTAAAAAGGAAATATTACATAAATTAGTTCATAACTATTTCTTAAAGTAGAAAGTGATAATATCCAATATTTTATTTATTTAATTGACATGTAGTTAATTTACAATATGTTAGTTTCACTATGGCAGCATAGTGATTTGGTTTTATATTTATATATAGTCTTTTAAAGATTCTTTCCTTGGACTTCACTGGCGATCCAGTGGCTAAGACTGTGCTACCAGTGCAGGGGGGTGGGGTTCACTTCCTGGTCAGGGAACCAGATCCCACATGCTGCAGCAAGGAGCTCGAATGCCAGTGAAGTCTGAAGATCCTGTATGCCACAACGAGACCTTGTGCAGCCAAATAAATAAATACAAAAAACAAAAATTCTTTCCTTTACAGGAAATTACAAAACATTGAGTGTAGTTCTCTGTTCTATACATGTAGGTCCTGGGAATCTCCATGATTTTAAAATAGGAGAAAACCAGGCACGTATATTTTCCCTATTAGTATAACAATAATATAAACCGGGCTTTACCTCATTCAGTACACCTAACAGCTAGGAGCTTCCCTGGTAGCTCAGTCATTAAAGAATTTGCCTGCAGTGCAGGAGACCCAGGTTCAATCCCTGGGGTCAGGAAGATCCCCTGGAGAAGGGCATGGCAACCCACTCCAGTATTCTTGCCTGGAGAATCCCATGGACAGGAGACTGGCAGGCTATAGTCCATAGGGTCGCAAAGAGTCAGACACAACTGAAGTGACTGAACACACACACACACACACCCTCCATAAATAGTGATGAGGGGGCTAAGACCTGGAATGTGCTGCATGTGGCTGTGAATTGTTTACAGAGAATGAGACACAGAACCCCTGATTCCCTGGTCCTGGTATTCAGCAGTGGAGGGAAGTCAATGCAGTCAATGCAACCCTTGAGGAAGAATCTGAATGTATGCAAACATCCAGGCTAACTTTCTGCTTGGGTCTGCTGCCCAGGACAGGTGTGAGGTCTCTCTGTAGGGCTGTAGGTTCCTCTATGGTTTCTGGATTTCAGGAGGGCTTCACTATGGTCTTCGACTCCCCAGGTCTTATTACCAAGGGTTTAAGTCTTAGAGCTGATTTCAGCTTATCCGGAGTGCCTGGAGAAGGAGCAGCGGCTCCATTCCTCCTGAACCCACCTGTTCCCATCAGCATGGACCCCTGTGCTCTGAAAGCAGAGGTGGACACGAGGGGCTGCAAAGGGGTGCACGTGGCACAGACTGCTGCCTGCGGCTCCTCTGTCACTTTCCTCTCTTTCAAGCAAGGGGGTTTTCATGACCTAGGCGTCAGTCTTCCAGGGATGGATTGATGACATGATACATCAATACAACCATTGATGGTTCGCTGGTGTTTCAGGGGTAAAGAGTTTGCCTGCCAATACAGGAGGCCTGGGTTTGATCCCTGGGTCGGGAAGATCCCCTGGAGAAGGGAATGGCAACTCCCCTCCAATATTCTTGCCCAGAGAATCCCATGAACAGAGGAGCCTGGTGGGCTACAGTCCATGGGGTTGCAAAGAGTTGGACGTGACTGAGAACGCATGGAATGCAATGCAATACAACCATGATTAGGGCTCCTTAGATTACAGGGATAGGAACTTTATTCAGACCAGCAAAGCTGAAAACCAGTGTACTGACCTGTGAAATGGAGAGACACACTGAAGCTGATGTCGGGCATGGCTGAGTCAAGGTCAGGGACCTGACTTCCTCTGCTTCCCAGCTCCTCTTCCCCACCTATCGCCTTCTAGATCAGGCAGGTTCCCCTGGACCCAGGGCTGAGAGGCACCTGAGAGCTGGGAGTTGGTTTTATTCTTAAGGGTTTGAGCCAAAGTCCAGGGGTCCACATCCATTTAACTTGCTGGAGTCACAAGTATTTTGTACCCTCATCTGTTCTGGGCATTTATTATTATTTTTTTCTTTTTCTAATTTTATTTTATTTTTAAACTCTACATAAATGTATTAGTTTTGCCAAATATCAAAATGAATCCGCCACAGGTATACATGTGTTCTCCATCCCGAACCCTCCTCCCTCCTCCCTCCCCATACCATCCCTCTGGGCCGTCCCAGTGCACCAGCCCCAAGCATCCAGCATCGTGCATCGAACCTGGACTGGCAACTCGTTTCCTACATGATATTTTACATGTTTCAATGCCATTCTCCCAAATCTTCCCACCCTCTCCCTCTCCCACAGAGTCCATAAGACTGTTCTATACATCAGTGTCTCTTTTGCTGTCTCGTACACCGGGTTATTGTTACCATCTTTCTAAATTCCATATATATGCGTTAGTATACTGTATTTATGTTTTTCCTTCTGGCTTACTTCACTCTGTATAATAGGCTCCAGTTTCATCCACCTCTATAGAACTGATTCAAATGTATTCTTTTTAATGGCTGAGTAATACTCCATGGGCATTTATTTTTCTTTCTCAGCTCCTCTTTGGAAATGTGGAGTTGTAATCAGTATTGGTATGTAAGTCTATTTGCTATCATCTAGAAGAATCTCTTTCTTTTTAAACTCCTTCCTGCAATTAAGTTACAAAGCCACTTGGTGGTGATAGATACTTTACTCATAACAGCCAATTACCAAATGAGATTTTTGAGGTCTAGTCAAAAGGGCTTTCCCATGATTTTCAGATTTCTAAAATTAAAAAATGAAAATCACAAACATTAAGTTTAGTAAAGTAAATTTAGTAAAGTAAATAATGCTAAATAGAACTTGAAATGGAATAAGTAGAAAAATTTGGTTTGGTAATTTCTCCCCTAATTCTCGTATATAATTTACTTTTAATTTGCATTCTGTACTCAGATTTTGATGAGACTATTTGTGTTTTTAAAAACAGAGATTTATCATTCGGCACCTTTATATCATAGCTCATTGATTCTTTTTTGGCTGTTGTTCAGTCGCCATGTTCGAACCTTTGCGACCGCATGGACTGCAGCATGCCAGGCTTCCCTCTTCTTGACTTTCTGCATTCAGTGGGGTGTATCTTTCTTTTTCTCCTTTGCCTTTCATTTCTATTCTTTTCTCTACTATTTGTAAGGCCTCCCCAGACAATCACTTTGGCTTCTTGCATTTCCTTTTCTTCAGGATGGTCTTGGTCACCACCTTCTATACAGTGTTATGAACCTCCATCCACAGTTCTTCAGGTACTCTGTCTACCAGATCTAATCCCTTGAATCTATTCATCACCTCCACTGTATAATCATAAGGGGTTTGATTTAGGTCACGCCTAAGTGGTCTAGTGGTTAGACATCACGAAATATGAGAAACATTCCAACTTCACAGACGTTAAATGTTAAAAAAGAAAAAAGAAGTGTCTTAGGAGCAATGAAATGCTGTATTTGCTGATTGCAAAAGAGTCTTAGTTCATGGGAGGCACTCAGTAAATATGTCTGTGGAAGAAAAGAAGGAGGGAATAAGAAAGAAAGAAGGGAAGGAGGAAAGAAGATTGAGGGGAAGGGAGACAAGGAGAGGAAGAAAAGCAAGAAAAAGGGCAGAAAAGAAAATGACATAGTTTTCCCAAAGGATGGACATGATTCTGAGGCTTTCTTGATGAGAAATATTTCCAGTTTTCCTTTTCATGGCTGGAAATTTGATGCATTACATCAACAGTGATTGGACATTTCTGAGTTAGTAAAAATGAAGCCACTGGGTTGTGATCCCAGGCCCACGAGCTTCTGCATTCCTTTCTTCCACGTGGAAGGAGGGAAACCAGATGTGGCTGCCTCTGGACCTTGGTGCAGGGGCTGTGCCTTGCTGCCTCCTCCTGTCCAGATCTCACTTTACGTCACTTCCTCCGAGAAGCACTCCTGGGCTGACCGCCCACAGTAACGTGATTCCTTCTCAGAGTTTCTTATCTTTGGTTCCCTCCAGACTGTCTTTTCGTCCCCACAGGGGGCTCATTAACTAAGCTTCATGTATAACTCACATCCAGAAGCATGGATACTTTGACAGTGATATCAAAGATCAAAAACCATCTAGAAATCAAAGGCATGCAAGCCTACATATTAATTACAAGTTTCAGATTGAAAAAAAAAACACAGTGGCATGCAGTAACATGGAATAATCTTAAACCTATGAAACTCAACAATTTATAGTTAATCCATGAAGATAAAGACTTCCCAGGTGGCTCAGTGGGTAAAGAATCCGCCTGCAATGCAGGAGACTCAGGAGATGGAGACACGGGTTCAACCCCTGGTTTGGGAAGATCCCTAGAGGAGGAAATGGCAACCCACTCCAGTATTCTTGCCTGGAGAATCCCATGGACAGAGGAGCCTGGCAGGCTACAGTCCATGGGGTTGCAAACAATTGGACACGACTGAAGTGAATGAAGCACACACACACACACACACACACACGATGATAAACAGGACCAAGCTCTGTCCTAAGGCCAATGAGAATGAAGGAAGGATAAACTTGACTTACTCCCACATTTTCCTGGAGCTGGCCTGCTAATGGGCTTGTGTGCAAGCTTTCTGTGGCTTATGTGAGCTAATAGGTAAGCTTTTGTGATCCTAGCCCATCTTTCTGCTTTTGGACAAGCCAGAAAGGAGAGATTAGTTCCATTTTTAAATTTCACTGCTGCTGCTGCTAAGTCACTTCAGTCGTGTCCGACTCTGTGTGACCCCATAGACGGCAGCCACCTAGAGAAGGATATTTGTGAGTCGACTTTGTAAGTTTATGAACTCTTTTCCTGCAGTGAGTTTTAGGCCATATCTTTCGCAAATTTCTCATGTTTTACTTTAAGACACCGTTACGACTCAGCTTTACTGGTGAAGGAGAACAGTGAGCCTGTTAGTGCATGATGGTCCGCCTCCTTTTGCGACCCTGGGATATGATGACTGGGAAACCTCCACGTGCTTTGTTACAGGTGACACCTCTGTTCTCCACCCCAGCCCCACCATCTACTCCTTCACCTTACATCACACTCCATCAACCCGGGTAGAAACATCTCAGGGACAAAACATGGATGAAATTCTATCCCAAAGCTGCACTGGTCTCAGGACTGGTCCATGAGCTGATGCTCCATCACAAGTGTGACGATCTCTTAGTACCACAGCCGATTATTCTCAGTATAGTCAAGAAACAGGAGGGCATTGGTTTTGATTTTTGTATAGTTTTGTACACATAGCTTCAAAGGATCATGAAACAGGAAAATACATAGGTTATCCATAAAAAAATTAAAATATGAGATTCTGAAAGTAATAAAAGTAGATTCTAGCCTTCAAGGGCTAGAAAATCAGAAAGAAAGGTTTGGAAAATAGATTTTAGTGACTTAATATAATCTCTCTGCCTATTTAGATTTCAAGATGGTATAATTGTCCATAATCTCACTAGCTAGGTATTAGTAATAAAAGTTTGGTAATGTAGTAACCACAGGAATGTCTATTTAAAATTTTATATAGGGAATTAACACCAATCACTGACATGACATGATTAATTTTCATATTTTGTTCCAGTCATGTCTGGTTTATATTCTGACAGCTCTACAAACTTCCTATTGTAAAACAGTAAAACATACCTAACTATTTAGATGGGAGTTACATGACACAGGCTTGATGGAAGTATTAACTTCACATATTTTAGAACATGAATAAGTAACATTTTTATTATTTCTTTACCTTGAGAAAAAAGTGATTGCTTTTACCTTTCAACCTGATTGAGGGAAAGACAAATAAAAACAAAACAGAATTTTAAAAACTTGCATATTTTGGTTGTCCAAACTACAAATTGTGTGTATATGTATATATTCTTAAATAACTTTTAAGTTACTAATATGTAAGTAACTTGAAAAGTAATTTATATTTTAAAAAATAATAATATAAAATAAGTAGATATTTATACAAACAATTTAAAGTTCTGCCAATTAAATAAATTTATCAGTTATATACGATAAATAACGCTCATGGGCAAATGTAACAAAATTGTCCAATTAGGACTGTTTGAGGTTTCCATGGGCGATAGTCTGCCATTTGTCTTCTACTCTTTCAAAGATCGAATTATCCCATAAGCTTATGGATAGATAGTGGCTTGCCTCCCCCAGTCCCTGAATGCTTATGCATTTAAAGTTTCTAGCCTTGAATTTTGGAGAAGGCAATGGCACCCCACTCCAGTACTCTTGCCTGGAAAATCCCATGGACGGAGGAGCCTGGAAGGCTGCAGTCCATGGGGTCGAGAAGAGTCGGACACGACTGAGCGACTTCACTTTCACTTTTCACCTTCCTGCATTGGAGAAGGAAATGGCAACCCACTCCAGTGTTCTTGCCTGGAGAATCCCAGGGACGGGGGAGCCTGGTGGGCTGCCGTCTCTGGGGTCGCACAGAGTCGGACACGACTGAAGCGACTTAGCAGCAGCAGCAGCAGCCTTGAATTTTAAGGACCAGAACTTCAGCAAGTTTCTAAACATTACTTTCGATTTTTGCACCCAACACTCAAGCTTTGGAAATAATTGTTTTGTTCTGGGAAGTGGTATCCCAGGTGCCTCTTACCCAACAAAATGCTAACTTTTACACAGAAAACCTGATTTCACAGTGTGATTAAAGAAATAAATTGCATTATTTGAATTTTTCACGACAGGTGATTTTTAATGGCAGAATTATGGAGGGTGTTGAGGGTGTTTATGATTAACTGATCTCATTGTCATAAAGACAAGCAGAGCCTGCTTTCAATGTATCTTTGAGTTTGATGTGGCATGATTCCAAATCTGGCTTTACTCACATCCTGTATTTCCAAATAGATGGAACACTAACCATGCAGTTGAACTGCTGCAGAAGTCATCACCGAGGTATTTTTAAATGTACTTCCGCTCTTAAGTAGAACAGCTGAAAAGAGATGTATATTTTAAGCAAAGGCTTGAGTGTAAGCAGAGATTAGAAAGAGGAGAACAACACTGGATGTGGCTTTTCACCTTTCCTATTGACTTTGTTAGGAATGCACTTGAAGACTCCTAGTCCAACGGCAGCCACTCCATTTATCTATGTGAAATACTAAAAGTAAGACAAAAGACGTCATTTCCCATTTCTTTCCTGCGTAAGGAAGAGACAACTGCTTCAACTGTTCAGACCTGAAAGAATCTGGTGCATCGCAAGGCAGAAGCGAGAGCACAGGCAGGTTCAAGGTGACAGAAATTAGAGAGGACTCTTCGAGATCTTCCCGTCCAGCTCTGTGAGGTCACAGGGTACTTGTAGCATCCCCCTTGCAGGGTAGATACACACACACAGAATAGTCCAGAGAAACCGACATGCTTCAAATTCATCTTTGGGATTTGATTACTGTATCGCCAGGGCTCCCGGTCAGCATAGGTCTGCGGAACTGCCACCAGTGTGGAGGAAAGTGTATCCTGGGAAGTGGCCTCAGCTTGGCCCCACACCAAGAGTGGAGTGTACAAGTGTGAAAAGGGAAATCACGCCTGAGTGTATTTCCTTCATTGCTTTGACTCACTGCCCACTGCATATTGGCCGTCGGGCTTTTGTGCTGTGCTGTGCTTAGCTGCTAAGTCATTTGAAACTTCACGATCCCATGGACTGTAGCCCAAGAGGCTCCTCTGTCCATGGGGTGTTTTTTGGCAAGAATACTGGAGTGATTTGCTAATTCCTTCTCCAGGGGATCTTCCTGATCCAGGGATCAAACCCACATCTCCTGTGTCTCCTGCACTTTAGGCAGATTCTTTACCAGCCAACCAGGAAAGAGTAAAAAAAGCAGAGATTCAGTTAAATTCTGTTGGCCAGAGGCAATCACGATATAAACTGCTAGTTGTGCTGCTCCTTTCCTGTTTTGCAACCAATATAAAATATTACATTTCCCTACATTCAGTTCAGTTCACTTCAGTTGCTCAGTTGTGTCCGACTCTTTGCAACCCCATGAACCGCAGCACGCCAGGCCTCCCTATCCATCACCAACTCCTGGAGCCCACCCAAACCCATGTCCATTGAGTCAGTGATGCCATCCAACCATCTCATCCTCTGTCGTCCCCTTCTCCTCCTGCCCTCAATGTTTCCCAGCATCAGAGTCTTTTGCAATGAGTCAGTTCTTCACATCAGGTGGCCAAAGTATTGGAGTTTCAGCTTCATGATCAGTCCTTCCAATGAACACTCAGGACTGATTTCCTTTAGAATGGACTGATTGGATCTCCTTACAGTCCAAGGGACTCTCAAGAGTCTTCTCCAACACCACAGTTCAAAAGCATCAATTCTTTGGCACTCAGCTTTCTTTGTAGTTCAACTCTCACATCTACACATGACCACTGGAAAAACCATAGTCTTGACTAGCCGGACGTTTGTTGACAAAGTGATGTCTCTGCTTTTTAATATGCTGTCTAAGTTGGTCACAGCTTTTCTTCCAGGGAGCAAGTGTCTTTTTAATTTCATTGCTGCAGTCACCACCTGCAGTGATTTTGGAGCCCAAAAAATAGTCTCTCACTGTCTTCACTGTTTCCCCATCTATTTGCCATGAAGTGATGGGACCGGATGCCATGATCTTCATTTTCTGAATGTTGAGCTTTAAGCCAACTTTTTCAGTCTCCTCTTTCACTTTCATCAAGAGGCTCTTTAGTTCTTCTTCACTTTCTGTCATAAGGGTGGTATCATCTGCCTATCTGAGGTTATTGATATTTCTCCTGGCAATCTTGATTCCAGCTTGTGCTTCATCTTTACATTAAATATATATACATACATTTAAATGGAGTTTCCCCTGTGGCTCAGATGGTAAAGAATCTGCCTGCAATGAGGGAGACCCAGGTTCAATTCCTGGCTCAGGAAGCTCCCCTGGAGAAGGGAATAGCAACCCACTCCAGTATTCCTGCCTGGGGAATTCCATGGGACAGAGAAGCCTGGCGGGTTTCAGTCCGTGGAAACACACAGAGTAAGATACAACTGAGCCACTTTCACTTCACTTCACATATATGTATATATGTGTACACACACACACACACACACAAGATGTTGAAATGCTTCCTCAGTCTTAAAACTACTACAAAAATAGCCAGGAAAAGGCCACCGTCAGTATGCTGCTATTTTTAACCAGGAACTGTATTCTCCAAATACAGAACTGGATAACTGGGGCAGAGCAGAGTTGTCTTTCCATGACTTTGAATTCCAGGGGTTTGATGAGAGGATGAAATGAAGGCAGACTTTACTGTTTGAAAGGGTAGTTCATCTGCATGATCTGTTAATAATTCAATGCAAGAGGTCCTGAGAGTGGAAAAGCAGCTTTCAGACGTTTTTTCTGAGCATTCTCACAGTTTGGGAGAGAGAGGTTTTGTGTTACTGTACCGTGACCGCGGCCAGGCTCAGGGGAAAGGGATCTCCCTGGGGTTGTCTGCAGGCTGCACTTTGACCTCCTCCTCTTGGCCCAGGTTAGTCCAGACATTTCATCAGCTTGACTAAGCCTTGTCACCATTCCGCTGCCAGATTCAGTGGCTGCCAGGATCACTGGCAGCTTTGTACGCACACCTGTTGCCAGGGCTATGTATGAGTCAGGAAGGCTAAACCTTTCTGGTCTATCCCAGTGGCTAGGATCTCTTTCAAAGGAGAATTCTTTTTAATATGACTTCATCATCCTTCATCAGGAAAACATTTTTTTCTAGCAAGCTTCTCTCCTTACAGAGATGTTACATGGACTCTGAACCCGATATGGGACTGCAGATCTGGGTTAACCTACAGGTTAAAAAGAAAATGGTTCTGATAATCAATACGGTCTCTACTTTTTTATTCTTAATTGTGTTGGGCCAGCAGAACTATGGGTTTCCCAGCTGGCTCAGTGGTGAAGAATCCACCTGTCAGTGCAGGAGGCACAGGAGACACTCGTGGTTCTGTTCCTGGGTCAGGAAGATGCCCTGGAGGAGGAAATGGCAACCCACTGCAGTATTTCTTGCTTAGAAAAACCCACGGACAGAGCAGCCTGGTGGTCCACAGTCCATGGGGTCGCAAAGAGTCAGACACGATTGAGCATGCGTGCGTGGCAGAGCTACATTAACAACAAAACATACAGACTGGGTGTTAACTGAAAGGTTTTAAGTGTCATAATCAAATATCATTTACAGAAAAGTCAATCTGCTAGTTAATGGTATGTATTGCCTGGTAGTTAGGACTAAACACTAAGTAACACATATATAAAGGACAGTAATTACTGCATTTCATGGAGTCAGGCAAGCATTTTTGAACCAAGCTTGGTGGGAAACTTGGTGGGAGCCTGGGGGGAGGGGACAAGCAGTTAAAGCTGGACTCTGCTCTGATGATTCCTGGGACCAGAGGAGCCTCTTTGGCCAGAACTCTGCCTGCAATGCAGGAGACCCCAGTTCAATTCCTGGGTCGGGAAGATCCCCTGGAGAAGGGAAAGGCTACCCACTCCAGTATCCTGGCCTGAAGAATTCCATAGACTGTACAGTCCATGGGGTCGCAAAGAGTCAGATACGACTGAGCGACTTGTACTTTCACTATTTTTCTCTGCTTTTCCATGAGCATCTGCTCCAGGCCAGGGGCCTAGGGCAGGGGCACAGACCTCTCTACCAGCAAAGAGGTGATGAAAAGTCATGAAGAGAAAGTGCATTGTATCTAGACAGTCTTCACAACTTCTGAAGCACTGTACACTATTTAGCTGTAGCTTTGTATCACTGCAGATGGTGACTGCAGCCATGAAATTAAAAGACGCTTACTCCTTGGAAGGAAAGTTATGACCAACCTAGATAGCATATTGAAAAGCAGAGACATTACTTTGCCAACAAAGGTCTGTCTAGTGAAGGCTATGGTTTTTCCAGTGGTCATGTATGTTGGACTGTCAAGAAAGCTGAGTGCCTAAGAATTGATGCTTTTGAACTGTGGTGTTGGAGAAGACTCTTGAGAGTCCCTTGGACTGCAAGGAGATCCAACCAGTCCATTCTGAAGGAGATCAGTCTGGGTGTTCATTAGAAGGACTGATGCTAAAGCTGAAACTCCAATATTTTGGCCACCTCAGGTGAAGAGTTGACTCATTGGAAAAGACTCTGATGCTGGGAGGGATTGGGGGCAGGAGGAGAAGGGGACGACAGAGGATGAGATGGCTGGATGGCATCACCAACTCGATGGACATGAGTTTGGGTGAACTCCAGGAGTTGGTGATGGACAGGGAGGCCTGGTGTGCTGCAATTCATGGGATTGCAAAGAGTCGGACACAACTGAGCGACTGAAGTGAACTCAAGGTGAAGATGATGATGTCAACATTCTGGGCACCAGTAGAGCCATGATAGGAATCTTCCAGGGCTTCATGGGCTCATTTTGATCCATTTCCCTGTTAGTGTTCATAAGAAATACGTATTTTCCTTATATCAATGAAGTATCTAGTCTGTACACCAGAATGTGTACTTTAATTAGGGCTGTTTTATTATCTATCTATGGACATTTCTAAAAGGTGTTACAAAAGACAGTTTTTGAAAACCTTAACCAGGGTGAAATATCTTCACCCTGGGAATACCCCATTATTTTTCCCGCCAGGTGTGTATAACTGTGTATAACTCAAGTGACACTGTTCTTATTTGACCGAGTTTGGTTTGGTGTGACTTGACAGAGCAATCTGGTTCAAATGCTGACTTCACTGGCTTCATTCTTGTGTACTTAGTTTTTTTTAAAAAGTATTTATTTGGCTACACCAGGTCTCAGTTGTGGAACACGGGACCGTCTATCTCTGTTGTGGCATGTGGATCCTTTTAGTTGAAGCAAGCGGGATCCAGTTCCCTGTCCAGGGACAGAAGCCGGGCCCTTTGCATTGGAAGCATGGAGTCTTAGCCACTGGACAACCAGGGAAGCCCAACCAGGGAAGTCCCCTGCCTACCTTCTTACCCCACGTTCAATTCATCTGTAAATCTTGTTGGCTGCACCATAACAACATATCTGGACCTGACCATTCTTAACACCTCCACTGTAGCACAATGCTCTAAGTCATCGATATCTTCTACCTGATCCTTATAATAATCTTTTAACCATTTTAGTATTTCCAGCCCTGAAGTCTGTTCTCCATAGCAGAGCTATTTTCTGCAAACCCAAATGGATTTGGTCACCCCTCCAATGACTCTTCACATCCTGCTTTATTTTTGAATGAATCACCATTTGACACTGCATGCATTTATTGGCTTATTGTATTATTATTGTCTTTTTTCTACAATGTAAAGGCCATGATATCAGGGACTTTGTGTCTTGGTAACTGCTTTACTTCTTAGAACAGTGCTTAGCAGATTTAGCCATACTTTATTAGCCATTGAAATAAAAGTCTTCTACTGAGATCTTGAATTATTTTCTCTCTAAAAATAAACTTTCTAAATGTTAATTCCATAGGTTTAACATTTCAAGCATTTGAGCTATAATCTACTCATTCTTGGCTCAAATCCATTGGTTGGGGAGCCAAACTAGTGAACAGGCCCTAGGAGTAATAGCAGCTACTCAATGAACACTTCTTCTATGCCAGGCTCTTGTGCTTAAGCATTTTGCTGTATGTCATTGAATTCTAGTGTAGCCCTAGTGCTGTGTTTAGTGGCTCAGTCTTGTCTGACTCTTTGTGACCCCAAGGACTGTAGCTCGCCAGGGTCCTCTGTCCTGGATTCTCCAGGGAAGAATACTGGAGTGGGTTGCCATGCCCTCCTCCAGGGGATCTTCCCCATCAAGGCATCAAACCGGGGTCTCCTGCATTGCAGGAGGATTCTTTACCAGCTGAGTTATCAGGGAAGCCCTAGAGATAGGTATTATTACCACTGTCCTCTTACAGAGTGTGACTCCAGGAGAGGTGAAATAACTTGTCCTGCCAGGTCAGAGTTAACCTCCCAGGTGGCTCTAGTGGTAAAGAACTCGCCTTTCAATGTAGGTGACGTTAAGCGGTGCAGGTTCGATCCCTGGGTGGGGAAGATCTGGTGGAAGGCATGATTGGCAACCCATTTCAATATTTTTGCCTGGAGAATCCCATGGAGAGAGGGGCATGGCAGGATACAGTCCAGAGGGTTGCAAAGAGTCGGACACGACTGAAGAGACTAAGCAAGCTCACGCACCACCTGAGATTCAAATCAAGGTGAGGTTGACCCTTTCTAGCCGTGTCCGCCGGTTACCGAAGTAGGGAAGCGGCTGGATTCACAGCATTCCTTTTGCAGTTCCATGTTCTAGGGTTCTGGGATGTAATACATACCCCTCCACCCACCACCAAATACTCCTAGGACCAAGCCAGGTACTTCACTTCTTAGAAATGTCCTAAAGGCCACTGTCCTCTAGGCTGGGATAAAAAACTCGATGATCCAGAAGAAAGCGACGTACCAATTCGGCTGACCGCTTGAACATTGGGTATTTAAAGTTCTCAAAAGGCAGCTGACCCCCGATTTGGAGGGAAGGAGGCCGGAAAGAGGGGACTAGGGCTGGGCCTGACCACAGGAAGGTTCCCCAAGACCTGCCTGGGCGCCAGCGGGGGACGTTGGGGCTCTGACGCTGAGGTCTGAGGGTATCAGCCAAGCATCTCGATCCTAGCCCGGCTTGGGGGCGGGGCCTGCGGCGCGGGGCGGGGCCGGCGCCCTCGTGGGCGGGGCCGGCCCCAGCCCCCGCCCCCTCCTCGGGGATGCCGGGATGTTTACACTCCTGACAGCCGCAGCCGGGGGAGGAGGCGCGGGAGTCGTGGGAGGATGGGCCGCAGCTAGGCTCTGGCTCCGGACGCGCCTCGCCGTGCGCAGGGTGGGTGCCCGCGCCTGCAGCGTCCGCCGGAGCGGCGCGGCGGGAGGTGGCCAGCGCTCCGGGCCTCGCTGCCACAGCCCCGGGCCCAGCGGGCCTGTCCGCGGCGCCGCCTGGCTGAGCCGCCCGCCCGCGCCGGGTCCTGCGCGGGCCGGAGGACGCAAACCTCTCCGCTTCCTGGTGAGTCGCTGCCGCTGGGGTCTTGGGCACGCGGGCCGGGGGCCCGCCGGGTGGGGCTGCCCGCGGAGCCAGGCGGGGAGGGGAGGTCGGGCCCGCGCGCGGCGGCCTGGGGATCACGCCGTGGGTGGGTCGAGGAAGGGAGGCCGGTGCGGGGACGCGCGCGGCCGGGGGACTTCGGGCCACTCGTGGGCCGTGGGGAGAGCCTCGTGCCCCGCGCGGCTCGGGCGCCCGAGCCCGCCGCCGTAACTAAGAAACTCCGGCGGCCACGGCGGCGGCGCAACAGGTCTGGGTTTGGGGACCCGAGGAACTTGGCGAAGTCCCGCCTTCCGGCGCACGCTCATTGGCTGCGCCTCTTATTTATTCCTCGCAGATTGGCTGGGTCCAGCTGTCAATCGGCCACCGCGGGACTGGGCTGAACGAACTTCCAGGGAGAAGTGGGTGGTGGGAGCTTTGCAGACTGGCTTGCTGGAGTGCGGGGAGGATGACCGACCTTTTGGAGAATGTGCTTTACTGGGGCTCTGTCAGGACTAGGAGACGTCAGAGAGAATGATTGCAAGGCAAATAGCGAATGGTGGTAGTGCTAGTGGCAAAAGAAGAGAAATAAAGTCATTGAACATTGAGGCCAAAAATCAGAGACGAAAGGGAGCTCAAAGGGGAAAAGGAGAAAAAGTGATAAGACTACACTGTCCCGTGTCAGGAAGGGAACACAACCTAGGGAAGGATGCTGCCGTGAGATTTAAGAGCTCCTGTCACCTCTTCCCTGTAAACTAGGCCTTGGGAGATGATGTTTCAAACAGATGAGTCTTGTTCTCGCCCAGCTGTACTTAGGGACGGATACTAAAAATAGTTATTTACAGTAAGATATGTTTCCATCCTTGAGCGTTGTTGGTGACAATTGAAAGAAACATTGCAGAAACGAAATGATTTTTCCTCTGCTTTGAGGCTACTGATCATAAGGATGCAGTTGAAACAAATACCCATAGTTTGTAGAGCACTGAGTGCCCGCCATAATTAGAACCACTGTTGGTAATTCCTCCTCCAAGGAATTTGCAGTTTATAGAAGTATGCATATTCCCTTCAGGCTACAGCTGCGCGTCTCGCCAGGTTGCGTTACAGAATAAAGTGAAGAATGTGTGCGTGATCATTCTGTAAGGGAGCGTGAGCTCTTGAGGGTGTGGTCGGAGAAGGGCTTAGCACTTTCCCTCAAAAATTTATAGTACCTTTGGGACATTCTGACTGAAAAGGGTGAATAGTTAAACGAGATACAGTTAACTCTGTAATGCTTGCGGTGACTCCTGGTAAATGGACGCCGAGTATTCTTGGCCGGAACCCTTGATGAAGGCCCGTGCAGCCAAAACAGGTTAACAGAAGACGTAAGGAATTTCATTTCCAGAGATCCAGTCCACAGCTTGCTTCACTCCTAAAACCGCAGCATCCTCAACTTGGCCCTGGACTGGGTGAGAGCTTTGAAAAAGTTTTAAACTGCATGGGGCCGACGGGAGGAGGGCGGCGAAATTAAAAGGCGAAGGTACCCCTAGTGGAAGCTGGTCGCTCTCTCTCTGGGGGGGTCGGGGGCTGCCCCGGACCTTTCTTGGAGGCGCGGGCGGCCCCGCCCCCTTCAGACGGACGGCCTCCGCAGCCAATGGGCGGCGAGGACGGCGCGGCTCCGGCTGTGGGGGGCGGGCACTTCCTCCGGCGCTCGGGGCCAGTGGGAGGGGGGCGGGGCTTGCGGAGTAAACACTCAAGATTAGGGAGAGGAGGGGACAGTTGTGAGATAAATCCGAAAATGAGGATGGGGGGAGCTGGTCAGTTAAACACATAAAGTGGGGGGGACGGCGGCAGGTCCCTGGGATTCCCGTCCCCCCCCCCGCCCCCCCCCCCGGTGCTCGTCGCCTTTCAAGGTTCAGCTGTACCTTGGGCTCCCCAGTTGGTGTGACTGATGTTTGTGGGGGTGCGGGGGGGGGGGTTGTTCTTTGAAATCGTGTGAAAATGCAAACCGAGAACTCTTAAGACTCCAAATCCTTCAGCGTTTTTACAGTTAATTTGGAGCGCTTTCCATAAACAAAAAGTGGTTTGCAGTCTCCAAAGTGAAGACGACCCCCCGGGTGCAGACTCATTTGCTAATCCGCACTGCTGTTCTGCTGGGGTCCACTGATCCTGATCGCACCTGCTGCCCTCCACGCCTCTCCACCACTCACAGCTTCTGGCTGGACCATCTCGAGAGCCCTTTTCCAGCCCAGTAAAGCAGCACTTACTGCAAGAATGAGGAAGGCACGCCTGGTATGATGGCTGCGTTCTAGTGGAGGAGGGGAGACTGGGGTCCTCGGTGTTAACGTCCCCGAATAATAGAACTCAGTTTTGCAGTTTCACACGACCAGGATGTGGGCTTGAGTATCTCACCTCTTACTCCCCTCCCTCTGTGTTTCTGGTGGTTGCAGGTGGCAGTTTGAGGCACTGATTTTTTCGGAATATTCACGTGTTTTCTTCTTGACCATTGTGTATGTACTGAAATGTAGATTTCTCTTTTTCATTTAAATAAGTGGTCTGAGATGCTAGTCACTACAGTGAGACTTCTGCAGGCTTTTACATTTACAGTGAGCTTGTTCCTGGAACCAAAGCTGTTTTTTCTAGAAACTGTCTGATGTTTTAAAATGTATCTCTCTAGTATTACAAACGAAGCCACCCTTTAAGGGCATCTAGAGGGGACAGAAATGTTTACTTACTGCAGTTTTGGAAAAGAAGTTGCTTAATTAGATAGTAAGTCCCCAGAAATTCCTTTTAGGTTTTGTTTCATTTGATTTTTTTTTTCTTTTTAAATAGGCTTTGGTATTTAAAAAAATGTGAAGTGTAGATGCACAAAGTGATACTCTGTCTGCATAACTAGTTTCACTCAAATTAAAATATTTGTTCCTTCAAATATTTGCTCAAGAGTTGTGTGGGTAGGTATTCTAGTACATCATATATAAAATATGGCAACAAAGTTAGTAATATACTGTTTTGGAAATGGCAATTATAATATTGTTTGCTTTGGCTTGCCTTATCAGCAGTTATTTTTCAGCATTTTTATAAATATATAGTAAGACGTTTTAAGTGTTTTTTCATGCTTTTGAAAGTTTCAACTTAATTCCTTCTCCCTTCAGTTTTAAAGGGAATTTATATAATAGTAATCAAATTTATTGGCAGGATACAACAGTTGATAATTTTTAAACTTATACATAGAACTAACGTAGGACCGTTCATTCTTAGAGTTCTAAAACCTGTAGACTGCTCATTTTCTTTTGGTGATTAAATAGTTTGACTATCTCTGTGTATTATATATCTTCCGTTTTAAGGAAAACAGAATATATTTCATTGTTTTCAGTGAGCAGTGGGAATGAGGAGAACAGATAGGTGGCCTTGAAGCATTTATTCATGTTTTCAAGCAGGATAGCTTCTTTTTTTAACCTTTGTTAAAATACTAGCTCTGGCACAGTATTTATATAATGAACTGATACAACCAGCTGTTTGGCAATAGCTGTCCAGAGTGTGTTCATCAGAATAGTGTGCAAATGAACGGAACACAAAATTGGTATTTAATTGGTCTATCGAGTTTTAGAAATGTACGTGTTTTCTATTATTTAGTGGAAACAGCCCTTTCTGTGAATCTTGCTGGTGGCCTTCTATTGATAATCACTGTGAGTCATTGAAGGAACTTTTTCATTCCAGGTTGCTTTCATATAGAACAGGGGCTTGTAGACTTTGTCTCAGAAGGGTGAGAGAGTAAATATTTTTGGCTTTGTGAACCTTGTGGTCTCTGCAGCTACTGCCACCGCACCCACTGGCATACCTGAACAGGTGGGTGTGGCTCTTCCGGTAAAACTTGAGAGTCAGGCTGGAGGCCCCCTCCTGCCCTGGAAGGTAACACACAGATCTAAACCTGAGTCTAGGATTGGTGTTTGGGCTGGTAGGGATTTTCCAGGGCGGCATTTTAGTCTTTCCTGGTCCTTTGATCCCTGTGACAATCTCTTGATCTTCCCCAATCCTCTTAGAATAATGCTCAGTTATTCATTGCCAGATCTTGTGTATAATCTCAGAGACCTCATAACATTTCAACCTCTGTTAGACTTTTAGGGATTTCTGCTGTTCTTGCCTCGGGGGACCCCCTCACCCATCCTGCGATGTGCCAGCTCTCAGCTTCTTTCTTGATGCTAAGCCAAGATGGACCCTGATGTCAGACATTTATCTTTGCTTAACCGACAGATAAGACTGGAAGGAATGTCTTTTGGTGTGTTTCTTTAGCAGTTTTTGTTCTAAGTCTTCTGGAATGGCTGCCTTTGCTGCCTTTAGAAAGAATTTCTGGCATGAGTAAGAGTATGCACAGATTTTTGTCTTTTTAGAAAAACTGACTTAGTATTTTTTTATAAAAGACTTTTTTCCAGTTTTTAAAAAAAAAACCAAACTTCTAAAAAGGGCCTGCATTGTAAGGAGAGGCTGCCATCTCGGTGTTTGGGACCTGGGGTGTGCTTGGGGGTTGCCTAACTCTTTCCTTGGCATTCAGTAGAGTTAGCTGCCACTGACCTGGGTGTAGATAATGGAAAGAGCTTGAATGCAATGGAAAAGGCAAGAGCTGTGAGCTTACACACGCTTTCCCAGCCCAGCCCCAGTAAGTTCAGGGTGGGCAGAAATAGTGACCCCTCAGGGTGGGGCCTGGGGCTTCAGGGCTTACTGCCACCAGCTGCCACAAGCCTCCTCTCTTTGTGTGACCTCGCTGCACAAATACAATTTTCTGTGTTTACCCGATGTGAAAAAGACGGAGGCCCAGGTTTCTCTTCTCTGCTGTGACCTTGGCTGAGCTACTCGATTTGTTCAGACCATAGTCTTCCCAGCTCGGGTCCCATCATTGCTTGGAGGAGTAAGTGACCGCATATTTTTAGAAGTAGGGTAGGAGGCTCCGTAGTGTTAATTTCGTTTCACCTTTTTCTCTAAGGACGTTTGGTGGTGGAAACCCGCTTCTTCTCTGTTTCTTCTGCCAGGAGACCTCACTGCCTACCCTCTCCTGGCCCAGCTGTATTGGAACAGGTTCCTTCTGGCTCTGCTGCCATTTCTGTCTTCTCTGCCTTAATTGTTCTTCCCTTTTGCCCTGTGTTGTTCATATTTATAATTTAATTGTTCCCAATAGGAGTTAATTTTTTACTATATTTTCGGGGGATGGGGCAGTAAACCTTAGTTCCTCAGGAAAAAACCACAAGAGGCTTGGGGGTTATATTTTGGACCAAAAAAAAAAAGATGAGAGCTGCAAAAAGATACTTAAATACTAATTGAAAAATGGAAAAAGTTAGAATATTCTTTCTAGTATATTTCTATTATGCTTCCAATTCTTTTTTTTTTTATTTGTTGTTTTTCTCATATTCCCATGTTTACCTGGAAAATTACTCTAATTTCTTTCTGATCATAACCATAACAAAGCCACATATCATATATTATATTATTATTGGGAAAACAAAACATGTAGACATGTTTATGAAAAACTGTCATACCTCTGAAATGTAAGGAGTTGCGACTCTTCCATTGCCTTGTCTGTCTAACTGCTGGGCCCTATAATAAAATAATGTGATACGTTTGCATACTGTCGTAAAGATACCCAGAACCAGACAGTAGGTAATTTATTTCAGGCAAATAGCACGTCCTTATTTTAAATAGTCATGTTTAGGCATGTTTTGCTACTTAACAAATACAAGTAAATTGAAAAACATTGTACAAAGAGAATGCTTCCTGGTGGATTGTTTTATAGCAGTAAATTGATGTTTCATTCTCAATGTCACATGGTAACCTATAGATTCACTTCTTTTTTTTTTAACAGTCTTTGACATTAAGACACGTTTAGAAGAGCATGGTAATGGGAAGTATTCAGTGAAAACGGCATTTTTTAAAAACATTTTTTGTCTACATCTGAAAGTTTTAGTAAAGTTTCTCCAGTTGATAAGTATTTTGATGGTTGAATGGCATACTCTTTTCAGCTTCACTTTGTCATCTTGAGCCCCAGAGTGTTCAGGGCATCAGCCATGGATGATGAGTTGCATTGTATCAGGTGGTTCTCCCCCTAGTCTTCTCGTCATTCTGATCTCTCTGTCTCTCTCTCTTGTCGGAAGGCATGTATTACACCGTGCTCAGTGGTATTGGGTGGGTAGGTGGGAGGGAGTCTGAGCTTCTGGCAGTTTCCCAGCACCCAGCCCCCAGGGAGTGGCTGCTGCCTCTTCCATGAGCAGCAAGCCCAGGGCTGGGACTGCCGGTGCTGCCCTCCCGGGGATCCAGGACCAGACCTGGCTGCTGGGGTCAGGCCCCAGCAGCTCCAGGTCCTGGGCTCCAGCACGTAGCACCTCCTGTGTTAGTTTCCTAGGGTGGCCCCAGCGAGTTAACTGGATGGCTGCAGACAGCAGAGGTTTACACGCGCTGTTCTGAAGGTCAGAAGTCGGGTTGTCCACCGGGCCGTGCTCCTCGTAAGGGCTCCCGGGAGCGTGTGCCCTTGGCTCTCAGCCCACATGTTGGTGGCCCTTCTGGGCCCTGCGTGATGGGTGGCCATCCCCGTCTCTGACCTGCCTCATGGCCACCTTCCTGTGTCTCCTCCTATCCTCAAAAGGACTCCAGTCTTACTGGATTAGGGTCGTCTGATGACCTCATCTTTGCTTCTGATCACTTACGCTTAAAATTTAACAAGCATGATCTAAATACTTTTTGTTTTTTTCTTCCAGTTTCTTTACCACACCAAAGATTTTTAGATTTCTGGTCTTTGTGTTCTGAGCAGAGTATTTAAGGTTGTATAGGGATTGTATTGTATCAGCACTAGAGGGACGCGGGCACCCAGGCCGTCCTGTACGTATGTCATCTGCAGCTTGTATCTTACTGCTCCCCCAGAACAGCTGTTCCAGAATCAAGTTTCCACTCACCCTTATTTTGTGGTTTCCCTTAGGAGACCTTAAGTGCGTAATTCACTGAATCAGATACTTTCAGAGCTGGAAGGAAACCTAAAAAGTCGTCTAAACTGACCTTTTCGTTTAATGTGAGAATAAACTGAAGCCCAAGGATGTGAATTTGCTAGTGCACATTCCTCCACATTCCACTGCATTCCCTAATAGTCCACACTGCCTCGTGTACCTCTCTGTCAGGCTCTTGGTGGTAGGCATGGTGTTTTGTTTTTTTACTTCTGTTGGGTTAGCAGTCCTGCGTTCTTCAGGCAACAAGAAGAAATGCCACATGGTCTTTTTAGAAAAGAGTTGCTAATTTAAAGCTTTATTTATTTATGATGGGAGTCCAGCCCTGCTGCTCCCATCATTCCGCTCCGGGGGTGGGCAGCTCTTGGGGCAGTTTATGCTTAAGAATCAGCCCCTCCTAGCAAGCACAGACAGCCTCTCAGCTCAGCTGCTGGCCAGGTACTATCGACGTCACTGTTTATCATCAGTGAAAATAAATGAGGTAAGTACATATAAGTCTAGAGATTTCCCTGTAGCTCAAACAGTAAAGAATCTGCCTGCGAGGCAGGAAGCCAGGGTTCGATCCCTGGATTGGGAAATTCCTCTGGAGGAGGGAATGGCAATCCACTCCAGTATTCTTGCCTGGAGAATCCCATGGACAGAGGAGCCCGGCGGGCTATAGTCCATGGAGTCGCAAAGAGTCAGACATGACTGAGAAACTAACACACACACAACTCTGCATAAGAATTGAGTAAAAACCGAAGAGGAAATTCGGCTTCAGACCAGTGGAAGAGGATAGTATCCCTAAGTGTTAGTGTTAGTTCTGTCCCAACCCAGTGGTCCCTGTGAGTGTGCTGCTTTGTTGGTCTCACATTTGGGGCATGTTCAGGGTGTTCTTCTTAGTGTGAAAACTCACTGCTGCCCCCGCCCTGCCACAGTTTGCTCTGCTTCAGGCCACAGCCCGGGGCCCCCGCAGAGACTTCGCTCTGCCCGCCCCTCCTGCAGCCCACGCTCACCCCGGGGCTTGCCACACCAGGCTTTCCTGTCTCTTGGATCTGGCCAAGCTGGCCCGCATTCAGGAAAAGTGCCATGACTCATCTGTTCCTCTTTCCATGACCCTCCTATTTCCATTGATAACACGGGCTGACTCCCTCCTTGTCCCTCAGAGCAGCCTTTGCGTGTGAGTGATGTTCTTAACCTGAGAGAGTGTGCATGGCCGTTTTAAAACTACTGTATCAGTAATTTTTTTTAAAAAAGGCTCTTATTTATTTGGGCCACACCACATGGCGTGTGGGATCCTGGTTCCCTGACCAGGGATTGAACCCATGCCCCCTGCCCTGGAGGCACGGAGTCCCAACCACTGAACCACCAGGGAAGTCCTTCTCTCAGTGGTTTTTTTGTTTATCTTTTTCTTTAATTTGGAGCTTACCAATAAATCCAGGTCCCTTTTCCCACCATGTCTACTCCCCCCACCTTAAAAATATATATATACATATATACGTGTGTGTATCATAAATAGTACCAGAAGAGGCAGCTTGACAAAGTGAGTTTTGAAGTCCTGGACTGAGTCTGGGTTCATTTTTGTATGCTTTGAGATGGCAAGCGCAGGGTCTCAGGGTGAACTGGGTTAAAATGCACAGGACGTGGCCTAGGAGTCAAGTGTCTGGCTGCGGAGGGAGAGCTGGGCGTGTGATTAGTGGTTCAGTTAATGGGAAGGCACCTGGGCCGCAGAGATGCACTCAGGGTGCAGGGCGCCCTGACCCCCTGGGCGTGGTGCTGGGTGGGCACGCTGCCGTCCGAGGCCCCTTCTGTTCACAAGGTGGGCTGTCAACCTCGGAATGTCAGTGTTTCCAGACTCAGCCCTGGACACCAGTTTTTCTTCATTGTGAAGTCTGGGGGGATATTTGCATATGCATTGCGAGATAGTTGGAAAGAGGATCCAATTGGCTGCCCAGCCCTTGACATTAAGCTTTCTCTGGACTGGGAAGGCACAGCCGCCTGCAGGCCTCGCCTCGGCCGTTGGCTCTCCAGGGATCTGCAGCAGCTGAAGGGTGATCCGGGGCTTCTGTCCACGCTGGGACCCTCCTTTCTCCAGTGTTCCCCTTCACTGTTCGCCCCACTTCCCCCCTGGGTCCCACCACTTCACAGGTTGAAGACAGAGATTTGAGGGTATCGGTAAGTAGCTCAAAGTGAGTAGACGGATCGTCTAAACACAGGTCTATCTTTGTGCCCGAAAACTCTCTCGGTTTTGATGAATTGCAGAAGATGGGAGACAGGCGTGAGCTGTAGTTTGTATCATCTCGCCTGGCTCACCTGTGCCTCCAGTCAGGACCCTGACTCACCTTTCCAGATTCGCTTCTTTACTCTCCCCTAAATGTTAGTTTCATCTGACAGCTCAACTCTTCATTTTTTGGTAAATTCTGTATCCTTTCCCTGTATCCTTTGCTCTCTGCTTTGTGATTTTCTCACTATTTTTATGCCTGTTTTTTTTTTTTTTTTAATCAGTTGTTAAATCTCTGTGGTTAAAGATCATCTTTATCCTTTAAGGTTCTGCTCACATGTTGTACAAAAAACACAAAGACCTCTTCCTTCTTTAGGCCTTCGGTGCTTATCCACTGGCCCCGTGGTTGTGCTTGTCTCAGCGTCCTTCCTGGAATGTGTGCTTCTGGAAGGTGTGAATCACGCCCCGTGCACGTCTGTGTTTCCTGCAGGGCCTGGGACCTTTCTTGTCCGGACCAGCAGTTCAGGGAAGGCAGGTGATGGCGCCCAAGCGCCTGTGTGAGTCCGAAGGCCCCGGGGCAGATCCCTGCGTCGGGCGGAGGTCCTGGAGGGCTGAGTGGTGGACTGCAGGCCCCGAGGGGGCAGGGCAGATCCAGGGCCTCGGGTGAGGGGGGTTTACTCTGCGAAAGGGCGAAGGTCTGACCTCCAGGTGCTCACTGTCAGCCGGGGGTCTGGGCCTGGTGTCTGAACTCTGCATTGTAAAATTTGAAAGATTTCAGAGTGGGATGAGGTGAGAGCCAGGACTGGGAGAAACTGGAGCACGCCAGGCAGGAAGTTGGTGGCAACCGGAGGGCTGTGGAGTCAAGACGGAGACCAGTTGGGCGGTTAGGTACGAATTAGAGGCTGGGCAGCCAGAACAAAGAAACAACTGAATTCCTCTAATTAGGAAGGACAGTAAACCAGGAAGAGGAGTCAGATGAAATTGATTTGAATCTGATTTGCTAAGCTGTTCACTCGGTATCCTTATGTTTGCCTTCCTTAGAGGCTGGCCTATTCCTAGTTCAAGGGAAGCAATTTGGCTTTCTGTAAAGGGAAAGGAACCTCTCTCTATCCATGAAAGGTGCTTTTATGTATATATTTGCTAAATTAATTCCATTATGATGTTCTGACAATCCCCCTCCTGGGAAAATGTTGAACTAAGTTAATAAAGAAATTACTAGCTTAATACTTGAAATTATTCCCTTCTTAGGAATAATTCGTGTTGTGCTTAGTCTGACTCTTTGCAACCTTTTGCAACTCTTTGGACTGTAACCAACCAGGCTCCTCTGTTTATGGGGTTCTCCAGGGGATCTTCCTGATCCAGGGATCAAACCTGGATTCTTTACCTGCTGCTGAGCCATCAGGGAATCCCCTTCAAATTGATGGAAAATTATCATTTGATTAGTGGTCATCAGATGCTGACATAGTAAAAACTTGTTCCACTTCCACACAGATACGTTTTATTTAGTTATCTTCATATTTTTCATTGCTGAAAGTTTGAGAGGATACTCAAAATGTCAGTAAGTATTTAAAAAAAACATTTAAGGTATTTATAAAACACCAGGCCACGTGGACCAGCGGTACATTTGTATATTCATGAATATATTCAGGAAGAAGCACATAGGAAATTAACCTGGGAAAACACCCAGAGATGATGGTGTATGAAAGGCCTTGAACATTGCTCGGAAGGTTGGCCCTTCCCTCTCCTGTGATGTGATGGTAGAGTGTTACTTGTACCTTGATGTTTTCAAGTTATGTTTTTAATAGCAGTGAAAGCTGTAGTGCTTTGGTACCTCTTTATTTGGTTCTTAGTTAATGGCAGGTCAGGAACTAGCATCAGAATAGAAGCAAGATTGTTGTAGAGGGAATTTGTTAAAAAAAATTTGTTAAAAAAATGTCTTAAGCTTAGTTTGGCTTATGAGATGTGTGAAGAAGTTTAGTTTATATTTGAAAATCCAGACTTCAGTGATACTATAGTATACTTTAAAGTTACCAAGAAAAAGTAAAATTACCAAGAAGAGGGGCTGTTTTTTCTTTTTTTAAACAAATTCCCCTTTAGTATCCTCTGACTTTCTCCCCTTTTAAAATTTAGGATTGCATTAGATTTATTTATCTGTCTACCTGTTGATTCATTCAAGACCTTCTCCCCATTTGTAGGTAGGGTTTTCCCCTCGTTTCAAGTCCTCCAACTACTGTCTGTAGAATACCTTCTGATCCCTTAGTCTCCTGCGTGTGTGTGTTAGTTGCTTAGTCCTGTACGACTCTCTGCAACCTCATAGACTGTAGCCCGCCAGGCCCTTCGTGGGGTTCTCCAGGCGAGAGCACTGGAGTGGGTTGCCATTTCCTTCTCCAAAAGGAACTATAGAAAGAAGGAAAGTGAAGTCGCCCAGTCGTGTCCGACCCTTCGTGACCCCCTGCAGCCCGCCAGGCCCCTCGTCTGTGGGGTTCTCCAGGTGAGAGCTGGAGTGGCTGCCATCGCCTTCTCCACTTAGTCTCCTACCCGCGGTTCGGGCGTCGGTGCCTGCTCCGCCGCAGCTGGCTCGCGCCCTCCTGCCCCGCGGCGGTGGCCTCGCTGTCCCCACCCGTCCTCTGCTCTGGGTCGGCTCTCCCACTGCCCTTCGAGTCGACTCGGTGAGGCCGGCCGCCGCCTGCGTGGACCCCCTGTCAGCTCTGCTCCCGTCAGTCCCTGCCCGGCGTCTGGTGGAATCCTGGTTTCCTGATGTTGTGAAGTCTGTGTCTCCCCTGCGAATAACCTGAGAGGTCGCGATTGCCTCCCTTTTTGTGCATTTCGCGTTCTCAGCAGCAGTCGTAGACACAGTGACTGTGCCCACAGCGGCAGGACGAGCTGCGGAGGACCAGAAAGTAGGAGAACCGGGTGTCCAGGGAGGCCCTGCGTCTGCGCTGCAGGTCCGGCACTTTGTTCTCGGCCTCCCTGCCCCCATCTCTGAGTAGCTGTGGCTCTTCCTTGAAATGGGGTGAAATAAAGCACTGAGAGACTTCACTTTCTTGCAGACTCTTAGGACGGTTTATGTGTCCTGGTGTATGCTTCCTTGTTGAAGGCAGGGGAGTGCATGTCTTTGATTGTAAAGGGGTTTATTCACCTCTGCATTTATTGGAGCATCTAGTTTTTTTGCGGCTGTGGCTTTGTCCTCCTTCATAAACATGGGGGTGATCATGGGGTTACAGGAGGAACAGACTTTGTCCCGCATGGTGTCGGAGGCATCTCACAGCTCTGTGCAGTCCCCTTGCCACTGGTCTTTTCGTGCCATCATGGTGCTGAGGTGTTCACCCACGCTGAGCACCATCAAATCAAAATGAGTGTCAGAGTGGTGTGAAATCCTCCAGTTGGCTGGGGAAAGGAGAGTTGAAATGCTCTGTTTCAAGGCAGAGGAGACAGTCTGGGGTAAAGTTCTCATAGTGCCTGACAGTGGGGAACCAGGGAGAAGGAATACTAGCCATATCAGCGTCGAGTACAAGCCTGCTGTCTGCACAGAGCGCAGGGCGGCGTCCTGTGTTCTCATGGAGTCTCCTTTCATCACAGCGACCCGAGTTCAGGACAAACCCGCCTCTGTCCCGGGCGGGGAGTGACACCCCGCTCAAGTCCTAGTTTGGTTGCCTGGGGGACTCCTGGTGTCACTCTCCGGGGGCAGCTGGTCACCTGTGGCTCAAACACCGCAGCGGGGTCTGGCGAGGGGGCAGCTCCGGGGTCACTGGTGTGGAAAGGGGAGCGGGGTAGCCTCTCTGGGAGGGCACGTCCACGGCTCCTCACCTTTGCTCGTGTACAAGGGCTGCTGGTGCTGCTGCTAAGTCGCTTCAGTCATGTCTGACTCTGTGCGACCCCACAGACGGCAGCCCACCAGGCTCCCCCGTCCCTGAGATTCTCTAGGCAAGAACGCTGGAGTGGGTTGCCATTTCCTTCTCCAATGCATGAAAGTGAAAAGTGAAAGTGAAGTTGCTCAGCCGTGTCCGACTCTTGGCGACCCCACGTACTGTATGCGACCCCATGGACTGTAACCTTCCAGGCTCCTCCGTCCATGGGATTTTCCAGGCAAGAACACTGGAGTGAGCTGCCATTGCCTTCTCCAGTGTACAAGGGCAGTTTCACTAAAAGGTAGGTCAGTACTCCATGAATCGTGGGAGAAACTAAAGGTTAACTTGTGTGTTGCTATCTGACTTGAGCTGTAAGTATAGCATGTAAGGTATTTTCTTGTGAAGACCTGAATAATGCAGTTTCCATCCTTTATATACCTGTGCTTTTTTTCAAAATCAATTTATTTTAATTGGAGGATAATTACTTTACAGTGTTGTGGTGGTTTTTTGCCATGCATTGACATGAATCAGTCATGAGTGCACGTGTCCCCTAGCCTGAACAACCCCCGCCCACCTCCCTCCCCACCCCATCCCTCTGGGTTGTCCCAGAGTACCGGCTTTGGGTGTCCTGCTTCATGCATCGAACTTGCACTGGTCATCTATTTTACATATAGTAATAACCTGTGCTTTCAAAGTCTCTTACTGTCTGCCAGCTTGCTAAAATTTTTATCATTTCTTTAGTCAGAGGAGTGGATTTCTGCAGAGTCAGAAGGTTTCTGAAAACAAAACTTAAGTAGCTGTCAATCATATAGTTCCATTTTGAGTGTGCATCTGGCATCACTGTTAATCAGATCTTCAAACTTTTGTGAGTCCTTTATGTTTAAAGTCTCGGTAGCTTCCTCAGCATCACGTGCTTGTCATTCCTGCTGTTGATTTAAAATAGTCATCTTTACTCTTTGGATAGTATCTTCCTAAAGTCATAGTGTCACACGACACGTGTGCCAGAGAAAGTAGATTTGTTTCAACTGAATGTAGAAGTTTGGTGTGATTGTGGTCTGGGTGCAGAAGAGCAGGAGGGGCTTCTGGGTGCAGGGCAGGGCTTCAGGGCAGGAGGCTGCAGCATGGGAGGGGGTGGGGGGCACAGGGCAGGGCTGCAGGGCGGGGCAGCAGGAGCCACAGGGTTTGGCAGAGTTTCCTGAGGATGTCTGCCCAGCAACTGCCTCACGGAATTGCTTCAAAGCCTGGTTGGGTTCTGTGACATCGAGGAGAATGTGACTGTAGTATCCCACTGCGCACACGGACCACGCCTCCTTTACTGCCCGTCTGCCCGTGGGCGTCTGGGCCGTTTCCATGCCCTGGCTCTTGTGAATACTGCTGCAGTGAACACTGGGGTGCAGTGTCTTTTTGAATTGTAGTTTTGTCTGGATATAACCAGAATATGCCCTTTGCCCATTCCACTCTTTAGGTTGTCCTTTTCTTACAAATTTGTAGGAGTTTTATTTTTATGTATTCTGGGTAGTAATTGTTTGCCTACTCTATAGTAACTGTTTTCTCCTTTGCTCATGGTGCCCTTTCCAGTGATCAGATTTAGTTTCTCAGTAGGTAAACCTTAAAATACACAATTTAACCATGACTTGCTTGATAAGTAAGCGCATCGAGAAGCCTTAGTAGAAGCTGGGGCAGCTCCGTGTAACTGTGGACCCACTGGCCTTTCCTACCTGCTTTGCTCCCTCTTTTCTTAATTTTCTGTTAATTTTAATTTGCTGTCAAAGTGCGCACGGTAAAAAGGAGGTCAGGTGACCCAGAGGTCTGATTATTCTGCCTCTTCTTCTGAGGGGCGAGGGTGGGCAGGAAGGGGGCAAGGCAGCAGTTCTCATGGACATCGAGGGACACATTTGATCTGTTTTACTGGACACTAACTGTGTCCGTCTCACCTGATTTTCCATTGGGAATATCTGTTGTTATGACTGACGCAGGTCTCGGGAGAGTGGTGGGGCCTGGGTGCGGGTCAGTGGAGAAGTTTCTTGGCGGGGATGCGGGGAGACCTGGTGGGCGACCTGGCTTCCCCCCTGGGCTCCAGGGCTCCTCTCCTTGCCTGGTGTTGCAGAGTGTCAGAGGGAGGGGGTGAGAAGAAGGCTTTTAAAGCCACTTTGTAGTTTACCGCAAACTAGTCTGGGCAGATGGAGAAGGCAGTGGCACCCCACTCCAGCACTCTTGCCTGGAAAATCCCATGGATGGAGGAGCCTGGTGGGCCACAGTCCATGGGGTCACTAAGAGTCAGACACGACTGAGCGACTTCACTTTCACTTTTTCACTTTCATGCATTGGAGAAGGAAATGGCAACCCACTCCAGTGTTCTTGCCTGGAGAATCCCAGGGACGGGGGAGCCTGGTGGGCTGCCGTCTATGGGGTCGCACAGAGTCGGACACGACTCAAGTGACTTAGCAGCAGCAGTCTGGGCAGAAAGGAGGACCTTAGAGGTTCAGGAATAGTATGTAGAACCGTGTGTCGCAGCGGACATGTGCCAAACAGATGAATAAGCAGCAGTTAATAAGTATTTTTTTTTTAATAATAAGGATAAAATATAAAATCATGAGTTAATTCAGGAAGATCTATTGAATTTTTCCTTTATTTAAATGAGCAGTGTTTTTCATTTTTTTTGTGATGATTGTTTGGTTAGGGAGTGCTTGTTACAGACAAAAGACTGTTAGAACAGATGACCTTACAATACATAATTCATACTCATTAAAGTGTTTCCAAGTCCTCGCTTGTATTCCATGGGGCCTTATCAGCTTTGTTATGATAGAATTCACTACTATGAATTATTTAGTATTCTATTATAGTATACTGTTCAAAAGCAGATGATCATGTGAATTTGAACTTGTTAGGTCCTGATTGTTTGACCTGTGTTCCATGTAACTTCTTGTTTTATAAATCTGGTTATTTAACAAGTGTGTTTATAGGACTTTCCTGTGTATTGGAGGTGAAAAAAAAATGAAGCGATCGAGTCTGCTCTTAAATAGGAGTTGCTGAAGGCAATGACACCCCACTCCAGTACTCTTGCCTGGAAAATCCCATGGATGGAGGAGCCTGGTGGGCTGCAGTCCATGGGGTCGCTAAGAGTCGTACTCGACTGAGTGACTTCACTTTCACTTTTCACTTTCATGCATTGGAGAGGGAAATGGCAACCCGCTCCAGTGTTCTTGCCTGGGGAATCCCAGGGACGGGGGAGCCTGGCGGGCTGCCGTCTGTGGGGTCGCACAGAGTCGGACACGACTGAAGCGACTCAGCAGCAGCAATATTGTCTTTGGACCTGGAGGTATTGGACCCCAGATGCTTAGAGGACTGCTTCATTAAAATGCCCAGGGACAGGTTACTTAGAGGGGTGTTTCATAAAGGGTCACCTGAGTGTGAAGCAGGGTCGCCAGGCAGGTTAGCTGGGAAGCGAGTTTCAGCCAGGACGGCTCTGTGTCCGAGGCACACAGGCGTGGAGGAGCCTGGCATTTGGGAGACGTGACGATGGTTCATTAAGGCCAGAGGGGAGGACGTGTATGCGAGCCAGTAAGGAGCACGGCTGAGAAGAGAGCTTCATTCCTCAAAGGGTTTTAGGCGGGATTGTGACACATCATGTTTTTGTTTTAGATTGATCATGACAGTGGGTGTGTAGAGTAGGAAGTACGTTACCCAAGAACATTTCATAGATTGTAATAGTCGCAAGGGCTTGGGAGAAGCCGAGGGGGGTCTGGGAGGTAGACTGAATGGGCGGTGGGGACTCGTGGAGGTGAGGGGGTCGAAGGTCTGGTGTGGCCAGGGAACTGTATGCCCGGGCGACAGGCAGTGCCATTCCCTGAGAAGGGAATCCGATTCAGAGTAGGCTGGATTTGAGGGGGTTGGGATCATAGGCATTTCTGCTTTGGCTCATCAGGCAGAGGTAGGGTGGGAAATGAGATTCCAGAGCTACTAGCTCATAAATCATCAGTATGTAGGAGGCAGGTTCTGTGCCAGCTGAAAATGCATCCTTATTGATTTAAATAATCAAGGGACTTGCCATTAAAGGAAACCTGAGCAAGCAAATCAGCAGAATTGCTCATTGATCATAGAGCAAAAGATGTATTTTGCGTGGAAATGAAATAATTTCCTTATCACGCCCTTATGGTGGTGACTCAGGTTGCTAGCTTGATTTATTTCAGGCAGATGCTAGATTAAGTAGTAGAAAATAGAGTAGCCAATAATTGATAAAAGTAAGTCCCTGGAACTTGGGTCCTCATCCAAGAAATTGGAAGAAATCAATGTTCTCTTTAGTGTCACAGAATACTGGAGGTAATGGCCAACTACTGCAGAGAACAAAACCCAGTGTTGTGGCCAAAACAGTGTGTACACAGCAAATTACTGTTCACGTGTGAAAAGGGAGTGATGGTTTAGGTTTCAGTGATTAGAGAAAATGTGTTGCATGTGTGTCCTTTAGAAAAAAAAATACTTAGAGATGTACTATAGGAGTAAAATAAAATTAAAAAAAAAACCTAAGTTTGGGAGGGGGCCATCTTTGTACAAAAGCGCTGGGAATGATCATGGGAGCAAATTATATGTAAAAGCAAGACTAAACAGGAGTTATTCAGGATTCGAAATAGTAAGAATGCCAGGAATAACTTAGGTGGGCTATGGCTATAGAACCTGTAATCTAAGAGTTTGGGGATGGGGTGAGCATTAGAGGGGAAAGTAATGGCATTGTCAGTCCTTGGCTGCCCTGGATTGGATTGTATGTCACAAGGTGGATTTCATTTCTCCTTTGATGCTCAACCAGAAACTGGTCAATGGAGAACTTAGAAAACCTTGAAAGTCACCGTTAGCAGAATTTAAAACAGAGTGGGATATATGTTTGTTTTCTTGGGGTTCCCTGGTGGCTTAGATTTGAAAGAATCTGCCTGCAGTGCAGGAGACCTGGGTTGGATCCTTGGTTGGGAAGATCCTCTGGAGGAGGGCATGGCAACTCACTACAGTATTCTTGCTTGGAGAATCCCATGGACAGAGAAGCCTGGTGGGCTATAGTCTATGGGGTTGCAAATAGTTGTACGTGACTGAGCAACACACATACACACACACACATGTTTATTTTCTGAGTAGTTGGATAGGATTAAGGGCATGGTCCCGCATGGCAAGAGATGAAAAAAAAATAAACATAAAGGAAACAATAAGACTATAAAAGACAAATATTAGTAAACCAATTTACATTAAATGTATTTAATATATTAAACATGTTAAATTTCTGTTTTAAAAGATGGACTCAACCTAAAAAATAATCCTTAACTACATCCTGTTTTCAGAAGATACCTTAGAGCAAAGAAACCCAGAAAGGTTAAAAAGGGAGGTCAAGATTTATAAGGAATACACAACAGAAAAGACAGAAGGTTAACAGTAAGAATTTCAAAGTAGAATTGAGTGAAGAAGCACCAGGTACAGCGAAGGGCAGGCTTCCACAGTTGACTCACTGCAATCAGCAGAGCCGTAACTGCAGAACGGGAGGTGCACGAGTTGCCTTCACAGCAGACTTTTCGGCCCAGTTTTTATATGTTTCATAAGATTAAATGAATGGGAATCTTTCTATTCATGCCCTTGAGTTAATATATTTTTAACACGAAAAATGGGACCAGAAGAGAACATTTAAATACAATATCAACCAAACTGTGTTCTACAGATTACCAGAGTCCTCCAAGATATTCATAGAAGTTCTGTGGAAGGAATTAGTGCCTAGACAATTCTAGAAAAATCTGTAGGGTGCCACCTTGGAGAGCCACAGTGCGCTCTTTAGCATATTAGGGTCTCCAGGAAGCTGAGCCCAGCATTAGTTTAGCCCAGTATTTGGTAGACACCTTTATGATCCGTCTCCTCTTTCTCTCAACTTAAGGGGATCTGGTGTTTTAAGGAACAGTTGGGAAAACACTGGTGAATACTGGTGTACACTCTGTAATCAAATGAAGACTTAAGGAGCAGTTGAAGAGCCTTTGATTAATCACAGAAGGTTTATCTGACCAAGAAAGGTTTATCTGAGCATATGAAGATGGCCTGATAGGAGAGATCTAGTTATGCAATTCATTACCTTGTTTGGTTCAGTGAGAAAACTTGATAAGCTTGCTAGAGCAGAAAAGCATTTAATGTCATTTGGTACCTCCCCCCCCTTTTTTTTACATTAAAAAAAAGCCTCTTAGAAAATTGGGAATATTGTTTGATATGGAATATAATCATTATCATAATCTGTTGCAATTTCATAGAAGTTCGTCTTTATTGTTTCTTATCTGCTATATTTTAGGCTCTTTGAGAGAAGGAAAGTTAATTTTTACATTTTATTGTCACCCATTCTAATATAGGACCTTGTATTTTATGTATTGTATAGCAATTTGTCAAATAAGAACATTATTTGAAAGTGTATCCTTATGTAAATTTTAGATTAAAAATGGATTATAGTAAAAATGATTTTCCTTTATGTAAAATCTTTTTAAAGTGTGAAATATACGACTTCTCAAAACTGTTACAGACACTCTTCAGGATGGGCCCCCATGCTTACTTTATTCATTGTCCAGCAAACGTTGACACTCTGGGATTTAAATCTTGTCTAACTGTCAAGTAACAGGGGCATTTATAGACATTCTTGAGCAGTAAAGGGGTATTTACAAGTACTGTTTTTAAAAAGGATTATCCTGGCCAGAAGGATTCTTCTTGGTAAAGCAGGATGCCTGAGAGGAAGACTCTTGTAATGGTGCAAGGTTCATTTAGGAAATCAGGGGATTTGGGGACCCAAGGCTGGCTCAGAACTCCCCAGGATGTGGTTGGCTTTTGAGATAATTTCTCTATGGTCTTGAGGACTGCATTCCAGCCCATGAAACCCTAGCTCCGAACTGTGGCTTTACAGAGCTAGAGAAAATGTTCACATGCAGATTTCTGCAGTCTTTAGGAAGAAGCTGCAGTTACTGAGGCTATGTGTGCGGGTGTGTGTGTGTGTGTGTGTGTGGGGACCAGGCACAGACAGGATGAGCTTTATATTGATTTATAGGAGTCAGGAAACCTGGAGTTCCATTCTTTTCTTCTGTGGCAATCTTGGATAAGTCATGTAACTTCTGTCTTTGGAGTTTTCTCACCTGTAACCTGGAAGTTATTCCTCCCTGCACTGTGATGTTTTGAGAAGTCGCCTGTGATAACATTTTAAAATTCCCAGACTCTGGGTATAAGAGGTCACTGAAGCATGTTGGTACTTATTTTACTGGAAGAGGACATATGAACATAGAATTTGGAAACCCTAAAAATCATGGGATTAAGAAAACATGAAGATCTTTTTTCCTTTTTCTTTTGGGTTTTCAGGTAAAAATTAAGCATGTAGTTTTAACTTAAAAATTTAAAGTTTTAAATTTAAAAGACTTTGTATTACAGAGAAAATTAATAGTAAAGTTGTGTCATGATTCAGAATCAGTATTTACATTGCTAACATTTTGTTAGTTATTCTATTCAGTATTTACACAAAAATCTGCTGTTTTAACTGTGTAGTAAAGAGTAAAGTGTCCATGAGATCCTGCAGGCAAGAATACTGGAGTGGGTTGCCAGGCTCTTGTCTGGGGGATTTCCCCAGCCCAGGGCTCGAGCCCAGGTCTCCGGCACTGCAGGCAGACTGTACCCATCTGAGCCACCAGGACTGTGTAGCTCGGTGCAAACGTGACAGAAGAGGTTTGGACCAGGTTTCTTCTCTCTGTAGCAATTTTCTGGAAGAATGGGGAGGTTTTTCCTCACCTGACAGATGGTAAAGGAAAGACATTGAGAAGGCAGCTGGACTTCCAGGCTTGTTTTTGCTGGATGGTGACAGAGTCTTAGCTGGAATTCATAATTTTTGTTGTTACCACATTTCCCATTTGAGCACAGCATCTTTTGCTGATGATTATGACTTTGTAATATTTCATAGTTGTAATAGTCTTTTAGGAAGATAGTCAAATGGTGTTTGGCTTTTTTTTATTGGTTTGAAGAATCACAATACAAAGCCACAAGGATTATTTTCTGTAAGAGGACATATGTTTTTTTCCTTTGAGAAAACAAATTCTCAGGCTTATTAAATAAATATGTTCATATAGTCATTTACTAGAAATAGAAGTGTGAATAAGTAATGGGCTTATAGCTCACACATTTTTCCATGTTGATTTATAATAGGAAAAACTGTATATAAAGTGTTTCATGAAATGATCCTCTAAATATGCATTCATAAAGTGATTGACCTCTCTTTTAATATAGGAGAAATATCTATATGGAAAAGGTTAAAAGGGAATAAGTTATGAAACTGAGGATGTCACCCATTTTATATGGTTTGCCGCATTAACTTTATACATGTGTTCCCATGTTACCTTGATGAGATAATTATAAATCAGAATCTTAGAGCATCACATCATCTTTAAATAGTTCAGTAGAGAATAGCAAACCCAGTAGTATTAACTTGATTTTTTTTTGGGGGGGGGTGGTGAGGTCAAGCCTGTAGTTGAAATGTCTTAAGAGCAAAGCAAAAACTATTCCTTCTTAGTATTTCAGATTTCAGATTAATCGGTCAGGGTTTGTTTTTCAGTAGGGTTTTCCTCCATGAAGACTCTGATGGAGGGCCTTTAGGAATGGCTTCCTCGGGCTTCCTCTCAAGGCTGGGACTGAACTACAGCAGCCCAGGCTCCCAGCTTGGAGCTGCTCCGCTTGAATCAGAATGTCAGGAAGCTCTGCGTTTGTGCAGCGCGACTTAACTTATTTCAGAGGAAATCAGAATTTGGCGGATGTTTGAGACTGGAAGGGACTTTGGAATTCAGGCCATCCAATACTTCATTCGATACTTGAGGTGACTGAGGCTCAGAGCCTTCAGTCGGACATTACACACAAGGTTGCTGGTAAAAGTGGGTTGAGTTGTATTCTCTGTGTCGTATTCAAATGCTCTTCTCCCATGGTTGTTACTTATGTTTGTGAGCGTCTCCTTAATAACATCACCCAAGAAGTAAACAGGAGCAGTAAAGTTCTGAAGAGGTAGGTTATAGGACTCTTAGATTTCATTCAGGGCTGTAACAGAGGAAATGATTATTTGAGAAATTTCTCCTCGGTGGTAGGCTAATCCACAAATTGTATTTAAAATATGATTTGTTAACGTTTAACAAAATGCTGTAAAGCAAATCAATTTCTGCATGAAAGGGGCTGTGCTTGAAGACCTCATTAAGCTTTGACAATGAATGAAGTAACTACATTTGTTAGTACATTGGGTTTTATGTTAATACACTTACCTTTGACACATTAAACAGAAGCGTCAAGTTCCACATAGTCAACTGTAATGGACATTTTTGATATCAAAACTAAAAGTCCGGGGTGTCCCTGCTGGTCCACGGGCTCCGTGCTCCCAGTCAGGGGCCTGGGTTTGATCCCTGGTCAGGGCGCTAGATCCTGCGTGCTGCAGCTCGGTGTTCACAGGCCACAACCAGAGATCCCGCATGTCCCAGCAGTGCTTGCGTGCCGCAGATAGGACCTGGTGCAGCCAAGTGAGGAAAACAGTCTTTAAGAAAGACTGTAAATCCCTTAAGACGTAGAGATGTGCGTAATCTGACAGCCAGCTTTCAGTTCGGAGGCTGTTCTTGGACATGATAGTGGTTTTGCCACTCTTGAGTTTTCTCTTTTGTTTAAGTCATGTATTAAATAATAAGTAGGTCTGTTTGGCCTCTGTTTCCAAGTGGGCAAGGCTGCTTTAATCTCTGCAGCTTTGAGCTGGAGAGAGGACAGTGGTGAGTAAGGGGGAGTGTGGGAGAGAGAAAGGCTGCCTGGTGTCAGCCCGCCTCCTCCTCACAGCCCACGGTTCTGGTCCTGGGCTATGACTTGCTCGGTTTTCTGGTTGGTGTGGCCTGCGATTTTGGTTTCTGTAGGTGTTACACATAGTTAAGTCATATGAAAAAGTCCTGCAGGGATTTTAGGTTTATTTTTTTGGAAATATTACTTCTGGTTTTAGATTTTAGAAACTGTTACTTTTCAGCCCTCTATCCTTTGTTCCATGATATCTACTCAGGGGCTTAACCACACTTGACTGTTTCAGGGAAGCGTAATCCAGCTAATCAGCAGCCGTCAGGCCCTGCAGCTCGTGAAGGCACCTCGTGCAGGGAGACTGAGAGCCGTCTGTGATCACGGATTTGGTAGCCCTGAGCGATGGTGTCACTGACAGCATGGTGAGGCCCTCGGCGCCTGGGAGGGACCGTAGAGGGGGCGCATCCTCCTGGCTCCAGGGGATGCGGCGGGGCAGGGGGCCCCGGCTGCTGGGCTTTGCCTGGAAGCCCTGGCGATAGGTGAAGTTAGGACTTCTGCAGCTCAAAAACGGGCCAGTTTGGCAAAAAGCGTGGGGCAGGAGGCTCTGATTCATTGTCTGTGTGGCTGCCAAAGTGGAATTTGTGAAATGGAAAACTAGGTCTGACGCCCCGTCTGAGAACCAGCCAGTCTTCCGAGGCTGCGTGCAGTAGCAGGAAACCCGAGCCTGCCCTTGACTTTCCATGGGCTGCGTCTCCTCTGAAGCCTCTTCTGGGCTCGGAGCTCTTCCAGGGAAGGCTCCCTTTGTTGTTCGTCTTTTATCCTTGGTACCCGCCAGCTCCACAGAAGGGAGTCAGTACCTTTCTTTAGGATAAATGGAACTGTAATTCCAGCCTAAGGAATTTGTACTTAATTTTAAAAATGGTGGAGAACAATTAGACATTTTTAAGCACAAGAATGATATGGTGAAGGTATTCTAGGATCTTTACCAACAATAGATTATTATGATGCAAGCCTTCTAAATATTATGCTCTGAAACGCCTCAGACTTAGAGTAAATACACATTTGTAGTCTCAGATATTTGGGTAAGTTAACTGATGGAGCCGCTCCTTGCTGCTCTTGTTCAGTCACTAAGTCTCATCCTCTGTCGTCCCCTTCTCCTGCTCTCAATCTTCCCAGCATCAGGGTCTTTTCCAATGACTTGGCTCTTTGCAAAAGGTAGCCAAAGTATTGGAGTTCAGCTTCAGCATCAGTCCTTCCAATGAATACTCAGGATTGATTTCCTTTAGGATAGACTGGTTGGATCTCCTTGCTGTCCAAGAGACTCTCAAGGGTCTTTTCCAGCTGCTCTTCTTAATTTTACCTGAAGTAGCATCTAGAGTCAGTTTTAACCACTGCTTTTTAAGTTCACCGAGACGGAGCAGGATTAGGTAGCCTTTATTTTTTCATTCCTTTGGTGGATATTTGAATGTCTCCTCTGTGCCTGCCACATTCGAAGCTTTGGCAGACACGGCGGTAATGGGACACAGAGCGTGTGACTGCAAGAAGCATTTTTAATGCTTGAATGACTGAGAACCCTAGAGGGGCTCAAAAATCATGTGAAGAGAACATGTCAATAAAGAAACATTTTCCTTTGCGCTCTTCATATGTTTCTGAGGGACATCGCTAGTGGAAGTCTGGGAGAGTAGGGGCCTCCTCTGGCGGTCCTCAGACACTGTGAGCATTGGTGGTACCCGGACCGTTTAACAGTTTGGTATTTAATTAGCGTTAATTTTCAAGTGATTTAGTAGCAAGATACGCCCTCGCCAGATTTCAGTTCTTAGGAGCGCGTGTCAGTGTTATGGGTGCTTCGTGCTCCCTGGCTATTCACAATATACTGGGCACCCCAGCAGAGCGCAGGGCTGGGACTTTGTTCATTGGGCGGTTTTCACAAATGGTGAATACGTTATAAATAAGTGTGCGTAGTACTTCACTTCCTTAGACACTGGAGTTCTTCATAGTAATAAATCTATGGTTTTGCCTCAGCGCCATTTTCTGAAGGAGCCTATTAATAAGCACCATGGAGCTTGGAGCTTTGTTTCTTCAGTTGACAGGCTTGACTGACTTCTTGTCAACCTATTTGAGAGTTTTTAAATGGCTTTATTGGAAAATTTGGAATATATTTTCAATTTTAAATAGTCAAACTGCTTATATATTCAGAGGACTTTCATTATCTCTCTAGATCATTCAAAAATGTGTAATATTTGTGACTAACGGTTGACCCGAGGATTCTTAAACGAAATGGGTTTGTGTTTGCAGTGGCTTTACCAATTCCGGAACACACCCACACACAGCAGACACGATGGTGGCAGTGCCAGCAAGACTGCCCTTAGGCTCAGGACGTCACGACACAGTGCTCTAAGCCAGAGGAGAGCGCTGCTGGTCCTTCTGGGAAAGGCTGGTGACAGTGCCCTTTGGAAAGCTACTAGGGAAATCCGTATTAAAAACAGTGCCTTCACTCTGCTCTTTTCAAAACACAAACAAGCTCGCCTGTGAAGAGTGAGGGCACGAGTGTGGCCGCCTGCCTCTCCTGCTCAGCACGTACTGTACCATCCTGTATTTTTGCTTTTCTCAGAAGAGAACCATTTTGCTTAGTGATTCTGTTTTTGACCTAAACCCTGTATCCCCCGGTGGCTCAATGGTAAAGAATTCTCCTTCCAATGCAGGAGACCTGGGCTCGATCCCTGGGTCGGAAAGACCCCCTGGGGGAGGGCATTGCAACCCAGTCCAGTATTCCTGCCTGGAGAATCCCATGGACAAAGGAGCCTGGCGGGCTGCAGTCCATGGGGTCGCAGAGAGTGGGACACGACTGAGCACCGCGCTGGACTCATCTGTGTTTGAACTTGGTTCTGTCATGAACGGGAACTGTGTCCTCAGCTGAGATCAGCAAGGTTTTCTGGTGGGTGTTTTGCTTTACAGAAGTGTCTTCAGTGGCTGCCCCCTGTTATGTGTGGGTCAGCCTCGTGAAACTACCTGAGATGTAGAACTTCCACTTTGCACTCCTCTGGGAGGGAGGAAATGAGTTCCCCCAATTTAGAATGCGCCCCAGCAAAGCTTTCTTGATAGCTCTTTTAAAGTCTTGTTCTACTTGCAGAACTCAGAATCTCATTTCTTGAACTATAGTGCTCTGATGTAAGAACAGTTGAAGTTCCAGAAATACCATGTCTTGACGTAGAAGGACACAGCCTCCCCTGGCCATCCGTGAAGTGGATCCTCTCTGTGTGTGAGAACAGCCCCAACACCCCATCTGGTGGCGGGGGCCGCTGCTGAGAGGAGTCCCGCCTGCCCTGTTTCTTCCTCTTGTCTGCCTCCTCCCCAAGTGAACCCCCCTCCCCTGACCCTTGAGACTTCAGTGGGAGGATTCCTGGGCACCCCACCCCTTCCCCCAGACTGTTACATGCCCCTTATCACTTGGCCTTTTTCACGTGTCAGGTGGACCATGTTTACTGGCCCCCACGGGGAGCTTTGCCGACCAGGTTGCAGACGCCCCGAGGGGGCGGCCCTGTCACTTTTGTGCAGGCTGGATGCCCTGTGCCTAGGACGTGTCTGCTTATCATAGGCCCTGATAAATAGTGTCTGTGTGCTGACCAAGGAGACAGGAAAGCCATCAGAAACACTTAATCTGTGTCCGTGAGCATCAGTGTTCATGAAATTGGGTGAAACACAAGTCAATCTGAGAATGAAGAAGAGAAAGTTGGTATGATACGGGAATTGCCGAAAATCCTGAAAGTCACATTATGCCAGAAGATTAGATTTATAATCATGCTGACTGGCTTCCCATTGTGGATTTGAACGAACCTGAAAATAAATTCCCCAGGGCCTTCCTCCCAATCAGCTGCTTGGCTTTTATTTCTGTCCTGACTGTGCAGCTGTCCATGCATCAGCTGTGCGCACTGACAGCACCGCCATCTCCCCTGCAGCCCGCCGTGCGTCTGCCCAGCCTTACTGATCAGGTTCTCCTCAGAAGTTCACCGTGGTATCTGATTTCGGTGTTTCCTTTCTTGGAAAACGTGGCTCTCCTTCTCCCTGCCCAGGGTCTCATGGATTTGGAAACTATTTTTGTGATTGTTTACTGCCTGGCGTGGTGACCTTCTGATAGCTGCTGAGTTGTGGAAATAGGTTTGATGGTGGAGATATAAGAGGACAGGCTCTCAAAGAGGTTTTTTTCCTCTGTTTTTAAAATGTTCTTAATCATGCCCAAACTGATTTAAACATTAAAAACAGTTATTCTGAACTTTTCTCACACTAATGAGAGTTCTGGATGGAGCACAGAACATACGTGTGAGCAACACACTGAAAGTGAAAGTCACTCAGTCGTGTCTGACTCTTTGCAACCCCATGGACTACACAGTCCATGGAATTCTCCAGGCCAGAATACTGGAGGGGGTAGCTGTTCCCATCTCTAGGGGATCTTCCCAACCCAGGTCTCCCACATTGCAGGCGGACTCTTTACCAGCTGAGCCACATGGAAGCCCAAGAAGACTGGAGCGGGTAGCCTGTCCCTTCTCCAGCGGATCTTCCTGACCCGGAATTGAGCCGGCGTCTCCTGCACTGCAGGCGCTTCTTTACCAGCTGAGCTATCAGTAGAAGTTAATTTACATGTACATTTGCTGTTGTAATCTTAAGCTTTCTTGTTAGCTGTGAGGTGTCACCCAGGGAACTGGCTTCAGAAAGCTGCAAATTATTGAATTTGCTAAAGAAACAGATCTTTTTCACGTCGTCTGCATGTGGCGGTGGTTCTGTGCATCGTATTAATATGATGGTTGCTTAAGGCTTACCTACAAATTGGTGCAGGAACAACAGCTGATGAAAGGGACCAGAGTGGGGAGAGAGGTAGTGTTGTTACTTGTTTCACTGGAAACAATGTTGGTATAAAAAGTTATGTATAAATATACAGAGCTGGGTTTTATTAAAAAAAAGGATTTGTTCAGTTTGATTGATGATTGGTTGCTGGTCGTCTTCCAGGTAACCTGTCATTTCTATTTCAATTTCCTGAGGCCATACCGTTGGGTGCATGCAGAAATACTGAGTGTGAAAATGAAAATCTGTAAATCATTTTCTCTGTTAAAACATGAACCCAGAATCTTGGCCCTCGAAGATACCTTATCTCAAAGGAGTTATGCGTTGCAGAGAAGAGAGAACTTACGCTGCGCTTCTTCAACGAGCCAGAAGAGTTATGTCACCAGATCACCTTTCTAATGGTCGTTTTATTTAAACTTACGGTCAGTAAGTTTAGAACAGTAAACTGACTCATGGAAATTATTTTTACCTACGAAAGGATGTATTTGAGATTATTTCCATAGCTATTGAAATGCTATCTTACTTCTTAGTTTCGGTTTAGTAATGAACTCAGCTATGAAGGAGTCTTGGTTGTGTGTTTGATGAAACAGAACACTAAATTCATTGAAGTAAATATTCTGATTTGTTGAACTTCCTCTTGCCTTTACAGTTGCCTTTAAAGGTTTGAAATGCCAGGGTACTGTGTGAAGAACAGGTGGTTGTCGTTTTATCTTGTTTTTTCAGTTCAGTTCAGTCGCTCAGTCGTGTCAGACTCTTTGCAGCCCCATGGACTGCAGCATGCCAGGCCTCCCTGTCCATCACCAACTCCCAGAGTTTATTCAGACTCATGCCCCTTGAGTCGGTGATGCCATCCAACATCTCATCCTCTGTTGTCCCCTTCTCCTCCCGCCTTCAATATTTCCCAGCATCAGGGTCTTTTCCAGTGACTCAGTTCTCCACATCAGATGGCCAAAGGATTGGAGTTTCAGCTTCAGCATCAGTTCTTCCAGTGAACATTCAGGACTGATTTCCTTTAGGATGGACTGGTTGGATCTCCTTGCAGTCCAAGGGACTTTCAAGAGTCTTCTCCAACACCACAGTTCAAAAGCATCAATTCTTAGGCACTCAGCTTTCTTTAGAGTCCAACTCTCACACCCATACATGACCACTGGAAAAACCATAGCCTTGACTAGATGGACCTTTGTTGGCAAAGTAATGTCTCTCTTTTTTTAATATGCTGTCTAGGTTGGTCATAACTTTTCTTCCAAGGAGTAAGCGTCTTTTAATTTCATGGCTGCAGTCACCATCTGCAGTGATTTTGGAGCCCCCCAAAATAAAGTCTGACACTGTTTCCACTGTTTCCCCATCTATTTGCCGTGAAGTGATGGGACCGGATGCCATGATCTTAGTTTTCTGAATGTTGAGCTTTAAGCCAACTTTTTCACTCTCCTCTTTCACTTTCATCAAGAGGCTTTTTAGTTCCTCTTCACTTTCTGCCATAAGGGTGGTGTCTTCTGCATATCTGAGGTTACTGATATTTCTCCCGGCAATCTTGATTCCAGCTTGTGCTTCCTCGAGCCCAGCGTTTCTCATGATGTACTTTGCATATAAGTTAAATAAGTGGGGTGACAATATACAGCCTTGATGTACTCCTTTTCCTATTTGGAACCAGTCTGTTGTTCCATGTCCAGTTCTAACTGTTGCTTCCTGACTTGCATATAGGTTTCTCAGGAGGAGGGCAGGTGGTCTGGTATTCCCATCTCTTTCAGAATTTTCCACAGTTTGTTGTTATCCACACAGTCAAAGGCTTTGGCATAGTCAATAAAGCAGAAATAGATGTTTTTCTGGAACTCTCTGGCTTTTTCCATGACCCAGCAGATGTTGGCAATTTGATCTCTGGTTCCTCTGCCTTTTCTAAAACCAGCTTGAACATCTGGAAGTTCACAGTTCACGTATTGCTGAAGCCTGGCTTGGAGAATTTTGAGCATTACTTTACTAGCATGTGAAATGAGTGCAATTGTGTGGTAGTTTGAGCATTCTTTGGCATTGCTTTTGTTTGGTATTAGAATGAAAACTGACCTTTTCCAGTCCTGTGGCCACTTGCTGACTTTTCCAAATTTGCTGGCATATTGAGTGAAGCACTTTCACAGCATCATCTTTCAGGATTTGAAATAGCTCAACTGGAATTCCATCACCTCCACTAGCTTTGTTCATAGTGATGCTTCCTAAGGCCCACTTGACTTCACATTCCAGGATGTCTGGCTCTAGGTCAGTGATCACACCATCATGGTTATGTGGGTCATTAAGATCTTTTTTGTACAGTTCTTCTGTATATTCTTGCCACCTCTTCTTAATATCTTCTGCTTCTGTTAGGTCCATACCATTTCTGTTCTTTATTGAGCTCATCCTTGCATGAAATGTTCCCTTGGTATCTCTGATTTTCTTGAATAGATCTCTAGTCTTCCCCATTTCTGTTGTTTTCCTCTATTTCTTTGCATTGATCACTGAGGAAGGCTTTCTTATCTCTCCTTGCTATTCTTTGGAATCTGCATTCACATGGGTATATCCTTCCTTTTCTCCTCTGCTTTTTTCTTCTCTTCTTTTCACAACTATTTGTAAGGCCTCCGAAGACAGCCATTTTGCTTTTTTGCCTTTCTTTTCCATGGGGATGGTCTTGCTCCCTGTCTCCTGTACAATGTCACGTGCCTCCGTCCATAGTTCATCAGGCACTCTTTCTATCAGATCTAATCCCTTAAATCTATTTCTCACTTCCAGTGTATAATTGTAATGGATTTGATTTAGGTCATACCTGAATGGTGGTGTGGTTTTCCTTAACTTTCTTCAATTTAAGTCTGAATTTGGCAATAAGGAGTTCATGATCTGAGCCACAGTCAGCTCCTGGTCTTGTTTTTACTGACTGTATAGAGCTTCCTCATTTTTGGCTGCAAAGAATATAATCAGTCTGATTGATTGATACATCTATCTGATATCTGATATAATCAATCACCACTGCAACACCGCGCAGCTGCCGCTCTTATTTTTAGTGTTGTTATTTGGTGGCTGTCTTGCAGGCTGGAAAGGAATCAACACTGAGATTCGAAAGTTAAGCGGCAGAGCGACCCCCTGGACTGTGCAGTCCATGGAAAGTGATCAGGTTGGCCTGAGCTGCGCCAAGGGTGCTGAAGGCGGGCGGGGAGACTCAGAGATGGAGGCAGCGCTGAGGAGGCAGCAGCCCAGCAGCATCTGTCCTCCTGTCGCGGTCCTGCCCCGGAGCGGCGTGGGGCCTGGATGGCCCCTGTGCTTGCTTTGAGTTGGGTCGGAGCTCCTGAACCCAGGGCTGTCATTGGAAACAGGCATTTGAGAATCTTGCTGCCTTCGGTTAATCATATCGTAATTGGTCGTTGATGTATAAACCAGTGTCTTATTCTTTGATTAGTTATGTTGCAAGCACAACTGAGGGAAAAAGAAGACACTTGCATATTTGCAGTGAGATGGACTAAGCGTCCCTCTGAACCCGGAGTGAGCAGGCCCAGGACACCGCTGCTTAGAGCGTCGCAGGGTCAGCTGACGTTAGGTCGGACTTTCCATTGTTAATCCTGCTTTTGGTTTTTATAACCTCTGGTTAAACATTCTTTCCAGGGAACAATTTGTATACAGATCTTCAGTGTGGGAACACATATCCTATGACCCACTTACAGTCCTCTTTAAACAGTCAGATGAACGTTAAGGGCTTTTAAGATGAAGTCAGATTTTATGTTTTAAGATATTTCACAATATTTATTCTCTGGGGATCAGCAACTGAAAATTATTTTATTCATTCCTGGAGGGGCTGCATCATTTTTAGTACTATGCTCAGAATAGCTACTAAGCTCTGAGATACACTTTAAAAAAATAGAAAATGTAATGACTCGGTTAAACGGCTTTGAATATGTTTTAAGAAGTTGTTAGAATGAATAAAGAATTTGTATCATTTAAAAGTTAAACTTTAGATTCCACTGATTTAAGAAAAAGAAGGGGTGGGTGTTGTCGTTTTGTGTTTACTTAAATTACTTGATCCATATTGCCGTTGCAGTACAAACAGACGTGTTAATTTGTTAATTTAAGAGCACAGTGCTGTATTAGTCCGGGTTCTCCAGAGAAACCGAACCAAGAGGATATGTATACAAACACGCACTCAAGTTACACCTCTCTCTGTACATGTGGTTGGTTACCTTAATATGTAGCCTGCCATGTATCTAGCTCTGTACACACTCACACACACACACACACACACACACACACACAGATGCACATGTGTAGAGAGATCTGTCATGAGGAATCGGCTCACGTGGTCACGGAGGCTTGGGTGCCCCAGGTCTGCCATCTGCAAGCTAGAGACCCGGAGGAGCTGGTGGTGGTGTCGTGTCCGAGGCCGGAAGCTCCTGAACCAGCAGCTTGGGTGCTGTGAGTGGGCGGGCGAGTCTGCAGCCCTGAGGACCCGCGTGCGGCGGGGCGGTGCCGGCCGGGGCAGGGCGGAGGCTCTGCAGCTCCGGGAGGCTCTCCTCTCCCCGCCCGTCTGTCCTCGGTGAGCCTTGAAGGGTGGGCCGATGCTCCCCCGCACTGGGGGCCGGTGTGCGTGTTGGCGGGCAGGTGGCTTAACTCCGCGCTCCGATTCCAGCCTCCGCTGGAAACTCTCTCCCAGATGTTCAGAAATCACGTTCAACCCAAGACCTGGCAGCCGTGACCCAGTCAACCTGACACAAAATGCACCATTCCCAGCACCACCAGTGATTCTTTCCTACGGGCTCAGTCATGCTATTTCCGAAAGTGCTTGTCCCCTGCCTGACTCAGATGAATCCAGAAGACAGTGTTCTGATGAGAATATTACTGTAGCACCAAGTTTTCTTCTCCTGGAGATGCATACAAGATACTCAGCGACGCCCTTGCCCACCCCCAGTGCTGAGGACTGCCGTCCAAATCCACGTGCGACCAGGAAAGGAGCGGGTGCCAGGCGGTCTCTGGAGGTTTCCGTCCACTGGCGCAGACGTGGCAGATTCGCAAGACCCATCCGAGTTTCAGCGTGCCTCCATCTTCCTAAGTCCACTCACTGATACTTTCTCACAAGGCAAGCAAGCCCACTTCAACTATCAGAGATGAGGAGTTTTTATGCAATTAGTTTTCTTTAAGGCTTTTTGAATGACTTAGGCTTTAATAAAACCTGTGTTTATTGAATATGCTGTTTTCTGGAACGCTAGAATTAAACTAACAGTTTTTCTAAATGAATAATTATCACTATAATTATACTTTTAGAGATTAAGCATTTTTTTTTTCCTGGAAATGTTTTGTTTTCCTTCTTCCTACCATTTATTAGAAGATTGGCCCAAGAAGAGAAGAATTTTTTTTTTTTTTAACTTTGTTTTCTTTCCAGCAAGTGGGAGTTGTCAGAATATTGACTTTTCTAAATCAGTAGAAAGTTTTTGCTGTGTTTTCTGTTTAGGTAAACAGTAAAGGGATAGTCATGATTTTTTTTTTTTTAAACTATATTTACTTGGTTGCCCTGGCTCAGTTTCGGCAGACAGGATCTTTGCTCTTCATTGTGGCATGCGGAATCTTTAGTTGTGGCCTGTGAAGTCTTAGTTGCGGCATGTGGGATCTTGTTCCTCAACCAGGGGTTGAACCTGGGCCCTTCATTTGGGAGCGGGAAGTCTTAGCCCTGGATCACCAGGGAAGTCCCAGTCATAAATTTTATGTAGTATTTTGTTTTGGGCTTCCCTGGTGGCTCAGATGGGAAAGAATCTGCCTGCACTGCAGGAGACTCGGGTTCAATCCCTGGGTTGGGAAGATCCCCTGGAGGAGGACATGGCTGTCCACTCCAGTATTCTTGCCTGGAGAATCCCATGGACAGAGGAGCCTGGCAGGCTACAGTCCCTGGGGTTGCAGAGTCAGATATGACTGAGCGACTGACATGCATGCATACAGTGCTTTTTGGACTTTGAAGGGTGTGGTGCCTTTGATATTATTTTATTTGGTGTGTCCCTTAGTATCTTTTATATTTTTAAGGTGTTTAGAAACAAGTTCTAACAGACATCAAGTTTAACAGAGATCACTTCTGTTTTAACTCGGTGGATTAGGACCCCTCAAACTGGGAAACTGGCACATGGAGGGGGCGTAGGCTGTCATTCCCCTGGGAGGGGGCATTTGGCAGAAGTGGAATTCCCTGCAGTGTGTAGCCCTGAGAGAGACACACCCCTTCTCGTGTGTGTCTTTTGTCTTGTATTGCACATAGGGAGGTGCATTGGGAGCCTTAGGGGCACTGGCCTCCCAATATTCCACCTACTATATGTGAGAATTCCAGTTGCTCCATATCTCAGTTTTATTTTGCCAGAATTCAAAACTTTTAGCCTGTCTGATGCATATGAAAGTGTCCTTTTAGTTTAATTTGCCTATCCCCGATTTTAAAGAGCTGATACTGAATATTTTTTCAGATACTTTTCTGGAAATTACTTGTTCATGTCTTTTGCCAGTAGCAAAAATCGGCTTGACTTGTTTATCAAGCTCTGCACAAATCCTGGATGTTAGTTCTGGGTTGGTACATGTGTTACGAGTATTTTTCACGGTCTGTGACTTTTCTGCATTTTTCAGTTGTGCCCCTTGATGAACAGAGATCACTGAACTTTCTCAGTATTTCCTGGTTCTTCTTTTTATCCTGAAGTACATCTCCTTCTACTTTGAGATCATAAAGATACGGGTCTGTTTTTCCCATTTAGCCCTCTGGCCCGCCGTGTGTCGTGGAGGGCGGTGGTCCCCTCCTCACGTATGTGCACGTGTGAGCGTGTGCGATGTTGCAGCGCCCGGGACCGGCCACCTCGGCACCGCTCAGCCACGCACCTGCGCACCTTCCGCTCGCCCCTCGTGCCTCTTCCGTCGCCGCGGGCACTTTTCGTGCAGGAGAAGTTCCGTTTCCGGCCTCTGTTTCTGCTCCCCTGGTCTTCGCTTTTTCCTGCCACAGTTACCTTTTCAGTATATCTTCAACTCTGTCTGCGCTTTGCCTTGTTGGTGTTTTTCGAAACTTTCTTGGCTATTTTTGACTCCCTTTTCTTGCATATTTTAGAATTAGTTTCATAGACATACAAACACACACTTTTTTTCAGAAGTTTGTCCATCTCATCTAAGGTTTTAGATTTACTGATGAAAAATGTTCCTTTTTGTATTCTCTCTCTTCTCTCCCCCGCCCCCCCCCCCCACACATTTCTTGCTCTGCTGAATTTGTAGTTATCCTTATTATTTTTCTCTGCAGTCTGCTTTTTTCCTCAATCAGTCTTGCCATGCGTTTGTCAGTTTTTATTATTTTTTTTTAAAGGAGCCAGCTTTTGGTTTTGTGGAATTTTACTGTCTTTACTTTCCATGTCATTTATTCTCACTCTTTTCTTTTTAATGTATTGGTATGACTTGGAAATTGAGTGGATGTGGGGAAACAGGGCTGAATTTCTCTGCCAAGGTTTCCATTGCGAGGGTCAGGTGGATGGTGGTGTTTAACAGCTGAAGTGCAAATAGTTGGAAGCAGTTTGGGGGAAGTTGTTAAGTTCACTTTTGGAGAGCAAGCTGGACCTGAGGTCTTGGTTTTGGTATTTGCTGTTGATAGAGATAGTAGAGGGCGGTGGGGAGAGGGAAAGCCAGAACGCCTGTAGGTCAGGGAGAGCCGTCCTGACCCAGCAATACCGCCACCATCCCTGTTTCCATTTAATTAAAAAAACCTCTGTACTTCCCAGCCAGCCCAAATGATCAAAGAATCCACCTGCCAGTGCTGGATACGCAAGAAATACAGGTTTGATCTCTGGGTTGGAAGATCCTCTGGAGGAGGAAATGGCAGCCCATTCCAGTATTCTTGCCTGAAAGGTCCGTGGAGCGAGGAGCCTGGTGGGCTGCAGTGTGTGTGGTCGCCGAGAACTGGACACGACCGAGTGCACGAGCACCTCCACACGGTGCTCCCAGGCGGTTGTGCGTCTGTTTGTAGTAACGGACACATTTGTATGTTCCAGTCGAGAAACAGGACAAGGAATCGTCTCCTCCTCCGAGGCCCCAGGGAGTCAAAGCATTCGATACCCGTTTGTGGACTCGGTCCCACTGACTGCCTCTGAGTTTTCTGAGGCACACATGATGTAAGAGAAAAGCTCATCCTAGAGTCTGATTCTCGAAAATTACCTGTTTCAGCCAGTAAACATATTCCCCTGTTGCACTGAATTTTCTATTTTAATGTAAAGAGAGGGCAAAGATTGACTTTTTAAAACTCGATTTTAGTTTATGTTTAACATTTAAGCTGAGTATGAGCTGGTGTTTTTCCCTTGAAGCAGACATTTATTGATCTGTCATATTTAAGGAAGAAAAGTAACTGTCTTAAAACTGAGGTGCTTGCTTTAATGTCACCCCTGCTATAGCTTCTGTTTCCAGAGGCATTTATCTTTACATTTTTCTTACTGTGAAGATTAAAAGGTAATAATTTGCTAATTAAAAGTAATTCAGACCTTTAGGGACCCCTGTATACTAGGAAAATGGTAAAGAGTTTAATGTTACTAGTTCTGAAGCTGAATTCTTCTGAGCCACTCAAAGGACATTCTTGTTTACAGATTAGTGTGTAAAAGCGGTGTTTAAGGTAAGGAGAAGGTCAGACGGGATCATTGCAGGCTTATTTAGTGTAGCCATCAAGTGGAAAGCGGCAGGAGAACAGAATTCTTGAACAACTTCTTGATTTTGTCCAAATTTTAGCTGCCTAGCTTTGAAATAATAAGCGTATGTGGGAAATGATAAATTCACAGTTTGGAGTAAACGTCCCAAGAATAGCCGTGCAGTTTGATTTCGGAGGTGGACCTTACTGACCCTGGGTTCCCTCACTCACTGGCCGTGACAGATCTGTTAGGGACGCAGGTAGTGTCAAAGGACAGCGGTGGCACAAACATACAGGGCTTTGTTTTTCTCCCGTGATAGCGAAGCTGGACGCAGAAAGCTGCTGGCTGTGGTGTCCTGCCCAGTGGCTTCGGGCCGGGGTTTCCCAAGGAGAAACATGGCCGCTCCCGTTGGCGATGCGGCATCCCCTTTGTGGGCGGGAGGCACGCGGTCGGGGGTGGGGGGTGGGAAGCAGCTTTCCCTGGGGCAAGAGATTCTTGCTGGTGTTTGCACACCCAGGTCCCGTGGTCGGTCGGTCGGTCGTCCTCGCCGAAAGGCGGGCTGGGAGATGAATCATTGGTGAAAATCTGGTCTGATCAGTTCCGTCTTACAGTTGGAGCTAATAATTCATTCATTTACTTTTAGTACCATTACTGAAATATTTGGATTTGAGCCTGTCATCTTAGTATTTATTTTCCTCTATTCCAGCTGGTCTTTGCTGCTGTTTGCCTCCTCTCTTGTGCCTTTGTCAGTCATTCCATTGTTGGTGTTGCTGTTTCAGCCCTGCCCCCGTCACCTTGCTAATTATACACTCTTTCCGTGTTCTTTTGAGAGAGTGCCTGCCTGCCTGGGAGATTTCCGTGCTTCCCTGGCCTGTTAGAGCCAGCGTCAGGTTAGGACTCTATCACTTCATGGGCAGTGCATTGTCTCTTTTATAGATCTCAGTTTTCTGTGGAATTTCTCTGTTTTCAACTAATTTATAGAAATAGTAATCCTTATTTTAAGGTTTTGTTTTTGATGATTCTAAGATCCGGTTCACTTTTGAGACCGTCTCTGTTGTCCACTCCCCCGTCCCCCAGTGGTTCCCCCAGCTCCTGAGCTTGCCTGTCTGGTCTCTTGGCCAGCCTGGTGACTGTTCCTGCACAGCAGACACTGTGTATGAACACTCACAGAGGCCCTGAGTGATGTCACCTTCTCCAGGGAGGGTCAGTTTTCGGGAAGACGCGTCCCCTTTCACCTGGACCGGTGGAAGCTGGTCATCCTGGGTCTCGACTGCCGCGTGGGTGTTCGCCCAGACCTCCGCCCCCAGGCGCTCTCTGAACTCCTGCTGTCCGCCCAGCACCGGGATTCTGCTGGGACCTCTGTGTTACTTCTTGTCCTGTCTGCAGTGACTTTCTCTCTGGTTTTAGGTTGTCATCCTGGATTTACTCTTACTGGCTGCCTTCCCTCAATTTTGTCCTTGTTCATGTTGAGTTGTTGCGATTCCTAGTGTTTAGATAGTAACTCCTGTGGTCTGTGATGTACAGACTATGGTTTATTGTATGATTTTATTAATCTGTGGGCTTTTAGTGGCAGAGGGTTGTGTCTGCATGCGTTGCGGTAGGGAGGGAGTAGTGGAAGTGAGTCCTGCCAGAATGAACCCTGTAGGGCAGCCACACAATAGTTCAGTCTCTGGTGGTGGTGTTCAGTTGCTTACTTGTATCCAACTCTTTGTGACCCCATGGACTGTAGCCTGCCAGGCTCCTCTGTCCATGGGATTCTCCAGGCAAGGATACTGGAATGGGTTGCCATTTCCTTCTCCAGGGGATCTTCCCAACCCAGAGATTGAACCCATGTCTCCTGCATTGGCAGGTGGGTTCTTTATCACTGAGCCACCAGGGAAGTTCAGTTTTAACTTTAGTATAAATGTAATAGGTCTGTATCTTGCTTTATCTCATTGATTCACTTTATTCCTTTGATAAACCCAGAGTATGTAGCGGAGTACTTAGTGGAGTGGGCAGGCTCCAAGGTTAGCAGAGAGGGTTTCAGATTAAAAGGGCAAATGTAGTATTTCCCAAGTACTGGATGTTCACTGGGCCAAAGTGTGACAGACATGTGCTGTAGCTCAGGGGTGGGCAGACTATGGCCTGTGGCCACATGTGGCCCCAGCTGGTTGTCCTGAATGAGGTTACACGAGAACACAGCCCCCTCTTTCTTGGTGGATGGTCCATGGCGGCTTTGCCATCAGGGTTCAGTGACTGATACCAGCTTGTGACCCTGGAAATGTTTGCTCTCTGGCCCTTCACTGAACAAGGGTGCCAGTCCCTGCTTTAGATCATCAGACTTAAGTAACTGAATTCCTTCATAGAACCCTTCATTAATACGCTATGAAATGCTTTAGATCATTAGACTTAAGTAACTGAATTCCTTCATAGAACCCTTCATTAATACGCTATGAAACTGGCCGCCACTGAAAAACAAAAGCCTCTATCTTTCTTGTTCAGTTCAGGTCGTCACTCAGTCGTGCCCGACTCTTTGTGACCCCATGGACTGCAGCACGCCAGGCCTCCCCGTCCATCACCAACTCCAGGAGTTAACTCAAACTCATGTCCATCCGTCCTCTGTCGTCCACTTCTCCCGCCTTCGGTTTTTGGGTGCTGCTTTTTTGTGCTTCTGTCTCTCCTGTGTCTGAATCTCACCCTGCTGATACTCTGCTGGGAGAGGGCGAGTGGCCCTGGTAGGCAGGGTGTCTGCCTGGGGCTGTGTGAGCCTTGAGGAAGTAGCAGGACTAGGCGGTGTGCCTGCCCTCCCGGGCCACAGACAGGAACCGTGGGAAGGTCGCCCTGAAGCTTCGTTTCAGAGTGCAGCAGAGACTAGACTGGTGTGAGGCCCTGCCGGTTGGGAGCCGTCAGCCTGGGGGAGCCTTTTGTTCGGCAGGGCTTTTAATAACGCGCGTGGCAGTGCAGAGAACAGCGTGGTTTAGATTCAGCCCCGAGCTGAAATGGCACGTCTGAGGACACCTGATTACAGTCATCCGTCTCGGGCCTCTGGGCTGCTGACTCTCCCTGGCTGTGCATGGAAAGTCAGAGGTACTTGCGCCAGGTGTCTTTCCAGACCAGAAAGAGCTCAGGCGTGGCCTCAGCAGCGCTGAGGTCCGCGTTGGCTGCCCCGGCGCACGCAGGAGCTGGTGTTCACACGCATCAGGCTCAGGCGTGGCCTCAGCAGCGCTGAGGTCCGCGTTGGCCACCCCGGTGCACGCAGGAGCCGGTGTTCACACGATCAGTTGTCCTATTCAGGTTCAGGTGTCCTCGGGAGCACAAACCAACACGGCCTCCACCTCTGTTCACTCGAAGGGCTGCCTGGGCACCCCGGGAGCCCGGCGTTCCCCTGCCAGTCTTGGGGAAGGTGCCGAAATCCATGTGGAGGCTCCATGCTCGGCAAGGTGTGATCTTGGGCTGGAAGCCGATGATGGTCGCAGCTCTGGAGTGCGGTGTGCACTCCTTTGCCCCCCCCGCCCCGGCTTCCCTGGCACCCGCTCACTGGGGGTCTCACCGGAACAGCCTCCCAGGTAGTCTCCGCTGGGATGGTCTTGCGGGAATGGCCCCACCGGGCTGGTCTGGCCGGGAGTCTTGGCCTGGCTGGTGGAGGGGAGCAGCGTCCTCCCCAGTCTCCCTCTTAGCTAATGTCACTCTCACGTGGGGAAGGAAGAGGGTGAAGGAAAATACCAGAAACAAAAATTTGTTGTGAAAAAAATCTTGCGGCTGCTTCTGGTTTTGAGCTAGACTCGGCACATTTGAACCACAAGTGCTTTTAGAATAAAATAATATGAAGTTTGCATGCATTCACACATTGCGTTTATAATCATTCTCTCCCCGCCATTGATTTCCAAAGTTCATTTAGGCTCTCAGAGATGGTAATCCTTGTGTGAAATTGAAGGGGGCTGCAATAGACGGCGTGGTGCGCGCCCACATCCACGCTGGGGCGCACCCGCGGAGCCGGGGCCTCAGGTTATTGTGGTTCACGTTCGTCCGGGGCCCCGCCTCGCGAGCCTGGTTTCTGGAGCCATCATCCTGGGGCGTCCGTTGCTCTCATGGGTTATTTTGGGGGGCACATGTGTTGAGTGATACAAAAGAGAGTAAAAGCTTGGCACCTTCTAACAGAAACTGTTGACTGGGAGCGAAGGTCTCCCCGACGTGACCCGAGTCCAGCTCCTCCCGTGTTGGAGGAGGTTGGAGAAGCCTCATAGGACACCCCAGCACTCGGGGACCTCGCTGCCCGGGGGCAGCAGGAGTGTGTGCCATGGGGCCTTCCATCTCCGCTGAGAACGGGGTTCCTGTTCGCTCGGCCAGTCTTGCTGCCGTTCTGAGCCTGAGAGCCCTGTCCGGGGAGTGGGGACCGCCGTGAGGGGCGCTGAGGACTGCGGCCCCCGTTCCCGGAACACTTCCCCACCAGGACAGGCCTGCGGCTGAGAGGTTGGGAGGACCGCCTGTGCCCCGCCCCTGTGTCCGGAGCAGGCTGCCAGTGATGAGAGCTCGGGAAAAGCAGCATTGGTGCCACCCAGACCCGGCCTCGCTGCCTCACCGGGCTCCCGTTGGCCCCCCTCCTTCCCGCGCCTCCCTCCTCCTTGCTTTTCCCTCTCTCCTGGTTTCCTTCCTCAAGCCTTTCTTTCTCAGAGGTCGTCTCCGGGAGCGCAGTGGTGGGTGCACCCTGGTGACCCATCGAGGGCTCAGAGAAGAGCGCACGTCTTAGCCCTGATCGGTCGCCGTGCTAAACTGGCAGAAAGGAAGATGCTTGATGGCTCTTAGGCTCAACAGCTTAGACCTACCTACTTGTTACTTTAAAAATCAAACTCAGATGTTTCATTTGTAAGTATGGTCTGACATGACTCTTCCAAACATTGTAATTTAGGGAATTAGATCATACATGTTTTTGAAACCAATGGATGATCCGCTTAGATCTGTTTTAAACAAGGAGGGGGGAGACATTCAAAAGAGACTTCTGTGTGTGCTGAGAGGTCTTTATGTTCCTTCTAATTTTACTTAAAAAAAAAAACCTTCAACAATAACATGTTAACAACAGAAATCCACCCTAGAGTCTGGAGCTCCTACTGGGGTCGCTCCCGCTGCGCCTCCCCAGATCACTGCTCAGTGTCCTGGAATAACTGCACCCCAGCCCCCCGCCCCCGCCCGCGCACCCAGCCCGGTTTCTTTTTGTTTGAGTCCAATTTAGACTCACACAGAGGAGCGTCTGAAGCAGGCCGGGTGGTGGGCCCGGCCTGTGGGGCAGGTTTGGTGGCCAGAGTGCTGGTCACCCCCGCTGCAGTGATGCCCTGGACACCAGGGCAAAGCGGGACACAGCCTGTTAAGTTCCAACGCCGTGTAGTTTGCAAACCAAGTCGTGCACCGTCCTCCTCTGTGTACCTTTTATGTATATGTTCTTCAGCGGAGAGATGCAGGTCCCACTCCAGACTGATCAGCTGGAATCAGGGCCCGGGAATCAGGGCATCGGGCCAGACAGCTAAACAGCAGCAACAGCACAGGGGACCTGGTAGCCAACCGTAGCTGAGAACTGCTGATTCACAGGCTACATTCAGGACTGATTTTGTTCAGAATGGTCTGTTAGAAAGTAAGTCTCATTTAGGTTTAGGCAACTCTTTGCTGCATGCGAATCAATGCATAATTAAGAAGTGAAGGAAATGTGTTTACTCACAACCTACACTGCACATTTTCTGACCTCTTATGTATCCTTGAGCACTGTCTTGGGTTTGAATTAATCCGGCCTCTACTGAGTGGTGGTGTGTGGAGCCTGTTGCTTATTAGATTTGCTGAACTGGGAAAAAGTAGCAAGTAAAAAGATGACTTACTGGAGTATTTCTTTTTCTTTAGAGACATTACATTTTTTTTTTTTTTAATGTTAGCAGTATGAAACAGCAAAGATCCTAGGAAGAAGAAAGTTTATTTTTTTCAGGTTTGATATATTTATTCAGAGGGTGAGTCAACTGGAATGAAGCATTTTTTAGCATTATGAAATTCAGTGTTAGAAAATCTTTTTCCTTGCAGTTCTGTTACAGTTGTATAATCCTAATGAGTTTCTTTCATCTGGAGTTGTTCACGCACTCAGGCATTTTGAATGATCTCTGATGTAATCGGCAGTAAAGACTGCGGTGCAGTGGTAGCTGTGATCAGAAACCTCTGACATCACATTTTATAATGGATTTAGGAGAGAGGAGGAGGAACGGAAGAGGGTAAAAAGTGAGGACTTACTTAGTAAGGGATGTGTGTTATTTTATTTGACAAAGACACAGTTTTGGATTTGCTGAAAACAAACCAGAAAATTATCCTGGATAATATATTTGAAGACATTTACTTTTTGGCATTTTTGAATTCTAATAGCATGCTGTATTGTCTTTTGCAGTTGACGGTTAAAAATGTAACTTTAGTATCAGAATTAAATAATAAGGTAGAATCAAAGTATTAGGTCACAGACAGCTTGTGTTCATTAAATTCATTGGGAAGTGACTTCTAGTAAACCCAACAACACTGATTTCAGTAACTCAGTGGCTGTGAGAAGTGATTAGTTGGCCCACGTGTGCTCATTATGTTTTTGGTTCATAGGTCCCTTGATTAATCTCAGGATTCTGTTTCATGTGCTACAGAGTTTTGTATATAAAATGCTTCTGTCTCACACATGAGTGTATATTAGGGACGAAGATAAGATCAAACCAGCAGGTGTCACAAGAACCATAGTGAAAACATTGGCCCTGATTGTCTCAACCTTTATTTTGTTACTTTTCAGTGATTCTTTAACATAAAACGTGTTAAAATGATTTTTCAGTGGATACTTCTCTGCTTTCTCCTGTCAAACCCTTCTTTTCAGATGTTTTAGGGAGCATGTTTGAAGTGTAGCAGTGGCTCTAAAAAGATTTAGTTGAGAGAAGGACATGTTTACTGAGTGTACTGAACTTTCCTTCTTTTCACTTTCTTGGAAAAAAGTTCACTGTGAATTACTCCATATCCAGAAAGTTTATATTTAACTACTTAAACGTATCTCTGGCTGGCTGTGTTCTACTTTTTTCCATATTTCACTCCTGTTGACTAGTCAGCAAGCATATGCATTTTATAGGAGTAAGGAATAGGAATTCATAAACAAACTGTCCTCATACTGGGCTTAATTGTTCAGTTTTAAAATTCAGCACTTGCATTCTTATTATCTATTTTATGTTAGGCCATTTCTGAGTCACTGAATAATCACGGGACGGTAATGTCTGCCTTTCCAGAAAAGCAAAAGGTTCAACACATTTCTGTTTGCCATAATTTTTATTAGAAATTCTCTCTCTTATTTCCTTGTTTCTCACATGATGACTTGACAGAAATACAAATGCTGTAGGCAAATCCAATCCCCTGTCTTTTATGATGATCTTACTAGAGTAACAAAGAAAGAACGAGGAAGGAGCAGCTTCTTGAGACCACAGGGAGCTGTATGGAAGGCAGACTGACAGCAGGTACTGTTCGTTTTCTTCTCAGCATACCAAATAAAGACCTGTTTTGCAAGCAGCTTTATTAAAATCTTAACGTTACCCAGGTAATTTCTTTGCTAGATATTTACCTGTGTGAAGTGAAAACTTAAATGTGAACCAGTACGCAGATGTTTACAATGGCTTTATTTGTAACTGCCCAGAACTGGAAAACAAGACAAGTGTCCTTTAGTTAGAGAATGGATAAGCAAACAGTAAGAATGAGCAGACTGTGTGCAGCAACACAGATGCGTCTCAGGTACACTGGGCTGAGCGAAGGAGGCCCAGCTCAGAGGACTGTGTTCCGTGTGGCTCCATCTACACGCTCTCCTGGTAAAGGGAGGATGAAGGGACGGAAGACAGAGGAGCGGTTGCCAGGAATTGGGGCGCATTTGACTGTAAAGGGACACAGAGAATTGCATGGGCCAACAGACCTTCTCATTTTGATTCTGGTGGCAGTTACAAGGCTAACTTTGTCAAAACCTATGAAAATCACACAGGAAAATGGAAATTTTCCTGTATATAAATTATACTATAATAAAAAAGCGCTAAAATAAGTTTTAGACAAGATATATAGACTGGCAAGGTAAAGATAGTGTTAATTTGTCCCTTTGGCTTTCCCAGACATCATAAGAGGAACCTTAGAGCGCTCTATCTCCACGCAGCCTCTGTCTCTGCGGCGGTCTCCACGTGCTCGGCCCTGCTGCCACTCTTATCTGTTGGTTCATGCCGATAACACTTACTTAAATGTCTGCCAGATGTCTGCCGTCGCATTTATGATTCCTTCCTGCGTCTTCTGCCTTCCCTCCGAGAGCGTTTTCATCCTGTCTGTCCCGTGCTGGTTTTTGTTTGTGTAGTCTTGTTTGCTAGAGTGCCTGATTATTTTTGGTTACCTGTCTGAAATTATATGTTTAGGATTGATAGTAGAAGTGATGTGAAGCCTGAGATAATCTTTCTCCAGGGTATGTTTCCATGTGTTTCTGCCAGGTGCCTGGGGGTTTAGCTCTGTGTGTATGCCTGCGTGCTCTTTGCAACCCCATGGACTGTGGCCCACCAGGCTCCTCTGTCCATGGGATTCTCCAGGCAAGAATACTGGAGTGGGTGGCCATTCCCTCCTCCAGGGGATCTTCCCAACCCTGGGATTGAACCCCTATCTCCCAAATTACAGGCGGATTCTTTACCCCTGAGCCACCTGGGAAGCCCATTAGCTCTCAGAAATGACCTCAGTCCAATTTCGGGGGATGTAATGCCCTGAAGGTTGTCCCAGCCCAACTGGCGGGGTTGTCGCCAAGCCCTGGTGGTGAGCTGTGGACTGCACTGTTTCTCTAGTCTGCAGGGGTGGGGAGTGCCCTGCAGCCCCCCACAGCCAGTCTGTGCTCAGTGGGGAGTGCCTAGATAGTAGACCCCCGTCTCTGGGTTTTCCTCTACCCCTCAGGTACTGGTCCCTTAACTCTTCCCTGTTTCCAAACTGTGATGCTTTAAAGCAGATTAAAAAACATTTGTATAACTAACTGTCCTCCTGGGGGTAGGGGGTTGTCTGAATTGTCCTTTTGCCATTATGGAAGTGGAGTTTGCCTGTATTATTTTTTATACCCATACATGTAATTCAAATGTGCTTTAAAAAAGAGAACAACAACTGTAACTTGCTATTTTTGATTTAATATATTATGAATTAATATTAGAATTATAGATGACTATATATTTACTGTATGTTTAATTCCGTGCCAGGTGTCGAGGGGGTGCAGTGATGTATAGAACAGACAATTTCCTACCCTTATCTGGCTGATATTTTGGCAAGATAGGTAGCTTAAACAAGGGCGTAATTATCTAATTGTTAGTTATAAAAACAGTGTACTTTGAGTACATCTAACTTGGAAATTGTCTCTGAATCTTGCTTTTTCGTTTCACGTTGTACTGGGTACATCTTTAACTACCATTGCAATTTTTATAAGCGTTTGGTCAGCCTAGGGTTCCATTTTCTGTATTTACTATAATTTCTTGAGACATTTTCATATGGTTGGACCATTATGTTGTTCATAGTTTTCCTTTCTGATAAATGTCTTTTAATATACATTCTTGTATGTAATCCAGAATTCAGTCACTGATTTATTTCTTTAGGATTGAGTTGTGGGATTAAGAGTACTGAGTAAGAGGGGATGAATGATTATTAATGTTTGTTTCTGTATTGCTTTCTAGAAAGGTTATTACATATATATAAGGATTACATGTAATTTAAAAATATGTGTCATTTTGAAAGGTTATCAATTGCATACTTTGTCATTGTTTAAATTTGTATTTCTTTATCAGTGATATTCAACATGTTTTATATTTATTTCTAATGTACATTTCTTTGTGCCTATAAACTATACACAGTGTTAAGACAGGACATTCTGCTTTATGAATGAAACTGTGGTATTAGATTTAAAACTAGAATTAGACCTTCTACTTTTTTCCCTAGTGCTATAATTTTTTTATTTATACTTGGATTGCCATTTTAACTTGCCTTTGTTGAGAGTACTTTTGTAAAAGTTCTGTAATGAGTAGCAGGAAGTAACTTCTGAAGTCTTTAATAAAATGAAAAGTATATGTTAGTTAGAGAAGGAACCATATAATTGATCATTGTTTATCTTAAATCTCTCTTCAGATTGCTGCTACATAGTTTAATATTTAGGATTTTGTACTAGGTCCACACTAGTTGCAGAGAACCTGGGTAGTATGATGAAACTGTCAAAATATATGTGTGGAAACAGAAGGAGAAAGATTTTTAATAAACAGAACCTATACATATCCATTATTATGATTTGTATTTACTAAAGCTTTAAGTTAGAAATTGAAAGATTGCAAGATTGACTGGCCTTTATGTCTTCATTGTTAGGTAATTTTTGTTGCAGAATGAAGGAAATATTTTTCTTTAGCTCAGCATTTTTTACCTATAATTACCTTTTTAAAATTTAATGGCTAGTTATGTTTTTTGACCAACATCATGATCACAAATAAAATTAAATAATTATTTTCTTACAAATATGTATTTAAGTCTCTTCTTTTTATATTCTATTACATACGTTTCAGTACCATATTTTACAGTTGGCAAAAAGTCAGGTTTGTGTTTTGAAATGTATGATTTTTAAGTCAGTTTCTGTAAAAATTAAAAAATTTTAAAGGTGAAATTCATTGAGGATGTCTGCAGACACAATAAAGATTCTCATTTTGTTGAAGATTTTGTCTAAGGTGAATATATTAACTGAAGTTATTCATTTTAAGTATTATGCGGAAAAAAGTATATAGTTAGCATGATTTAATTTCCTTTTAACTGTCTCAGGGCTTTGTATTTTATACTTTTATTAAAATATGGGAACTAAGAAAGATATTGTTTTCACTTAGGGAATGGTGCCATATTTCAGCGTTTAAATTAAGATGGCCATATCATACTGTGTCCCTGAGGGCTGTATTATTTATTATATATATAGTATTTTGACTTTTAATAATTTTCTTACCAGCGTCATGTGAATTATGAAATTTCAGTTCACTGGCAGACACAACTGTGTAAAAATAGTTTGTTACTCAGCTTTTATATCTTGATATTCAGATTCCTAATTTTTGTAGTTTTCTTTTCTACAAAATATGTGACTACACACAAGATTTTGGGAAGATTGTTTTACTTTAATGTGTACTGAGGTTGTGAATCTACATGAAAATATTTGTAGTATTTAAACATCTATTTATGATAGAAACTCTCAACAAAGTTGGTACAGAGGAAATACACCTCAACATAATAAAAGCCATAATGACAACCCGAAGCTTACTTCACACTCAGTGATGAAAAGCTGAAAGCTTTTCCTCTAAGATCAGGGATAAGATAATGCCCACTCTTCCCACTTCTATTTAGCATAATATTGGAAATCCTAGGCACTGCCATCAGACCAGGAAAAGAAATACAAGCACCCAGACTGGAAGGGAAGAAGCAGTACTGCCCCTGTGTATAGGTTACATGATATTGTATATAAAAACCCCAAAGTTCTCCACCCCAAAATTATTAGAACTAATAAATAAATTCAATAAAGTTGCAGGATACAAGATTAATATACAAAAGTCTATTGCATTTCTATACACTAATAAGGAAACTATCTTTAGAAAGAGAAATCTTGAAAATCCGTGTACAACTGCATCAAAAAGAATAAAATACTTAGGAATAAATTTAAGCAGGTGAGAGACCTATACTTTGAAAAGTATAAAATATTGATGAAAAAAATGGAAGATGATACAAATAGATGGGAAGATATACCATATTCATGAGTTGGAAGAATTAATATTGTTAAAATGTCCATACTACCCAAAGCAATATAGAGATCTAATTCAATTCCTATTCAGAATACCCATGACACTTCTCACAGAATTAGAACAAATAATTTTAAAATTAGTGTGGAACCACAAAAAAATGGGATAAATAAAACAGACATTAATGCTGTTAAAACAAGATTTGGTATTGCTATACTACCTAAATTGGCTTCCGTGGTTAATCAGACTGCAGAGCATCTGCCTGCCAATGCAGGAGACCCAGGTTTGATCCTTGGGTCTGGAAGATCCCCCTGGAGAAGGGAATGGCAACCCACTCCAGTGTACTTGCCTGGAGAATCCCATGGGCAGAGAAGCCTGGCAGGCTACAGTCCATGGGGTCACAAAGAGTTGGACATGACTGAGTGACTAACACTTTCACACAAAAGACCCCCAAATAGCCAAAGCATTCTTGAGAAAAAAGCACAAAGCTGGAAGTATCATGCTGTCTGATTTCAGACTATGCTGTAAAGTTACAGTAATCAAAACAGTATGGAACTGGGACAGAAATATACACATAAATCAGTGGGCTAGAATACGGAGCCCAGAAATAAACCTGAGTCCCTTGGACTGCAAGGAGGTCCAACCAGTCCATTCTGAAGGAGATCAGCCCTGGGATGTCTTGGAAGGAATGATGCTGAAGCTGAAACTCCAGTACTTTGGCTACCTCATGCGAAGAGTTGACTCATTGGAAAAGACTCTGATGCTGGGAGGGATTGGGGGCAGGAGGAGAAGGGGACGACAGAGGATGAGATGGCTGGATGGCATCACTGAGTCGATGGATGTGAGTCTGGGTGAACTCCGGGAGTCGGTGATGGACAGGGAGGCCTGGCGTGCTGCGATTCATGGGGTCGCAAAGAGTCGGACACGACTGAGCGACTGAACTGAACTGAACTATATGGTCAGTTAATCTATAACAAAGGAGACGAGAATGTACAGTGAGGGAGGGACAGTCTCTTTTAGTATATGGTGTTGCAAACACTGGTAAGCTATATGTAAATGAATGATATTAGAAAATTTTTTTATACAATATACAAAAATAAAGACCTCAATGTAAGGCCTGAAACCATAAAACTCTTAGAAGGAAGCAGAGGCAGTGTGTTCTTTGACACTGATCTTAGCAATATAGTTTTTGATCTATCTCCTCCAGTGAGAGAAACAAAAGCAAAAATAAATAAATGGGCCCTAAACAAATTTAAAAGCTTTTGCACAGAGAATGAAATCAAAATGAAAAGAGCCTACTGAATGGGAGAAAATATTTGCAAATGACATGTCTGATAAGGGGTTAATCTCCAAAAATATATAAGGAACTCATACAACTCAGTATAAATTTTAAAAATGAGCAAAAGACCTGAATAGAGTGATGATGTGAAAGGTAAGTGGGCTGGGGGAGGTCTGGTCCTACTTTGGAGAGGATTTTTAGCATGGATACAGCGAGCACAGAGGCCCTGAAGCCAGGGAGGACGCCAGTGGTTTCAGGGACAGAAGAGGGGTTCGTGTTGATGGAAGGGAGTCAGCGAGAGAGACTGGGATGACCTGCTGTGGGAGAGGTGGCTGGAGATGACTTACAGGGAGGGCCCTGCAGTATTTGGCAAGCACTTGGGATTTTAACCCAAGAGCAATGGGAGCATCATGAGTTGATTTGTGTTTTTCAAATATCAGTGCGAAGAGAATAGTGGAGAAAGAGAGGCCACTTCATAGGATATGAGAGTAATCCCTGGCAGAGATACAGAGATACCTTGTAGGGTTGTATTAGTGGCGCTAGAAGAGCATGGAAAATTTTCAGAAATGGTATTTCCTGATGTGTTGGAGTGGGGAGCAGAGAGATGATGGAAGGGGACAGTCAGGATGAACTCTAGGTTTTGACTAGACCAGAGCTTCTGAAAGTGTGGTCTGTCCGCTTTGATGGACCATGGGGGTTAGGAGTTGGGTGGGGTCCTTGAGGTTCATTCTTGTGGTCTGCACAAAGGATTTTGTAATACTAAGACGTTTTTGATACAAAGAGCCGACTCATTGGAAAAGACTGGGAAAGGTTGAGGGCAGGTAGAGAAGGGGGTGACAAAGGATGGGATGTTGGATGGCATCAGTGAGTCAATGGACATGAGTTGAGGAAACTCTGGGAGATAGTGAAGGACAGGGAAGCCTGGCGTGCTGCAGTCCATGGGGTTGCAAAGAGTTGGACATGACTTAGTGACTGAACAGCGAGTTTGTAAAAGCACGGATGCCTTAGCTTAAATTGGTGCAGCGGTACCAAACTACTAGTCTTTGTCTTGTCTACCTGTATAAAAAAGACGAGTTTCCTTTTAACTTGTATTTGATGAAGCAGTTAAAGAGTATTATTTTTGATCGCATTTTGACCTTTGAGCACAAGTCCTTGAATCTGCGTGATGCAGCGGGAGGTCGACATGAAGCCCCATGGCAGCAGATGGGCTTGTGTCGAGGAGGCACGTCTCTGCAGTTGTTGGAGGAGCCGCCTGGCCGGCTCATGTTTTCACCGGACACTGTTTTTACTTGAAACAAAAACCGACACTCAAACTTGGGACTTCTGTAGACGTTTGCCTGTCATTTAAGGGAAAACAAGTGCCATTATTTGTTCCTCATGGTGAAATTTGAACTTCTAAAGTGAAGGTTGGAGTTTTGGAAAAATTATATTCATCACTCTGACCTTGACATCTTCCTGGTACTTGAAGATTTCTGATGAGATGAGTGGTGACACTATTGAGTGTGTTTATGAATGTTGTATAATGAAATGGTCAGCATTCAGTGGATCTGTGTGACTCACGGAGCTAAAGTTTTCCAGGTGACATGCACGGGTGTTATAAGATCGTGCATGAATAGAGGATCTATTTAGAGGGCAAGAGAGCCCATTAGACTTTCACATCAGAGTACAAAAGTTCATTGATAAGTTTTGAGAGTCCATGTTGCAGTTAACCTTTACAAATCTACCACTTGTAAAGCTTGCTGTAGTGCTAAAGAAGAATATCCACAGTGGGTATTCCAGCTGTGTATCTGTAAGACCACATTTTTAAAAATACACCTCAGCCAAGACAACATATCTCAACAACTTGAATGTAGAAGCTGCTGCTTTTCTGAAGATAGACATTAAAGAAATTAACAAAATGCAAAACAGTGCTTCTCTTCTAGCTAGTATTTGCAAAGTTAGCTATTTTTCATAAAAATATGTTATAGTCATTAATTTATTGCTCTTATTTGTAAAAGAATTAGTATGTATTTTAAGCATTGCTCTATTTTGATTTCTAATATGAGAAATAGGGATATTTATGACCCGTGTGAGCAAAAAAAAGGGGTCTTTGGGATTCTCAGATAAAGAGGTCCTGAGATGCAGAAATTTGAGAGGTTTGGGCTGGATCAGCTGAGTAGGTGGTGATAATGTAAGGAGAGAAAGATGATTAAAGAACTTAGCAACTTTTTTTTTTTTTTTAGAAATGGCAGATGGAATCTTCTGTTCAAAAACTGTGACGATTCTAGGTGGTCATTTGGATATTTGTGTTTGTGGTTCAGAACTCAGAACAGATGAGATAAATTTCAGAGTAATCGTAGATGGATAGTAATCAAGTCATGGGAGTGGAAAGGATGACCTGAAAGAATGTAGGTTTAAAAAGCAAAAAGAAGATTCATACCGTACAGCACTTGGACATAAATGTTAGATTGAAAAAGGAACTCAGAAAAAGGAGTTATTATATGAGAGTACATGGGGCACAGAACATTTCCAGAAAGGGAGAGAGTTGTGTTGGCTGCTGGCTGAGGTCAAATCGGAGGACCTTGGTGAGGGCCCTTACCACCTCTTGTCTGGATTGTTACCGTCGCCTCTTGACAGGTCTGTCTTGCGGTTGTGAGCCCCTGTCCTCTGTCATACGGCAGGAAAGATTGTATTTCTGAAAGGGCACTTCCGTCCCTCGGCTGCTTGAAACACGGCACTAGCTCTCTGATAGCAGTTGAATAAAGGGGATATCATAAAAGTTAGCCTGACTCCCCCCAGCTATCTCTCACCACTTGCCAATTTTAATTTTACTTACATGATGTTGTGCTCTGCTTTTGGATATTTTGATGTGTTCTTTCCTTTCCCCAGATTTCCTGTTTTCCTTGCCTTATCTAACCTGTGAGAGTATCTCCTTCTCATTTAAAACCCGGCTCAGGTAGCACCTTCTTTGGGCAGCCTTTTTTGATGGAAGACTGGTTGCCAAATTTGTTGAATTTGATCATAATTTTACTCACCATTGATTTTAGACTTATTAAACTGTAGCAGTTATTACTTGATGTTTTGATAGAGATACATTCATTCATTTATTCCGTAAATATTCGCTCAGCACTCATGCTGTGCCAAGCATTGGCCTAAGCTGGGAGCAGAGCTGTGGACAGCAAACACAGGTCCCTGCAGCCTGGGACTCACGATCCAGAAGACCGAATGTATGTCTAACACTTACGCATTAAACGTCTTTATTTATGAGGGGCTTACCTGAAAGATAATATATAAGCATATATGGCCTTTGAAAATATGATAATATCAGATCAGCATGTAAACACTGATATTTTCTTTTTCAACAGAAGCAGTTAGAATCAAGTGACACCTGGAGCCATGTTAGATATTATGCAAAGCACATTTTTTGCTCCTTGTTCATTGTGTTACCAAGCCCATGTGCAGTGTGAGAGGCCCACTCAGGCTCCTTTACTGAGCGGGGCTGTTTGTCTGGGATGCTGTAGCAGTGACGCAGACTGCTAGTCACTTCTGAGATGTCTTTGAATTTTATGTTTCTTTTTTTTTTCATTTTGCCTTCTTTTCTTTATAATTTTATTTGCTTAGGCATTGCACACATCAAGAGGTATGATGAAACCCACTTTGTTATAATCTAGCTCATTTCTCGTAGCGTCTTCTTACAGTTAGCTGAGCTGTGGGCTATTAGAATATGCTGCACAAAGAAAGCGTTCTGTGACTAAGTAAGTTGAATGTGAGTGAAGTTTTTTGTTTGCTTTTGTAGCTGCAGGCCCGCCTGGACCCTTTGGTGTGCTAGTACTCACTGTGGCCCTCTAAGACCGCTTCTTACAGCAAGGAGTGTTTCATAGAGGTTTCGGACCAGGAGGCCTTTTCTTTTTCCTGTGTTGTCTCATGTAAACTGTATGGGGCACTAGATGTCAAATACTGGTTTTAATGATATCAATTTATTTTTTTTTAAGTCTTTATTGTGATGTCACCTTGCTTTGAAAAATGACAGTTTCTTGATGTCCTGAAGTGTGCAGTTTTGAGCAGTAATCTGTCCTGCATTAGAATTATAGCAGCAAGTTGTAAGACACCATCTTGGATGTGTAGTTGGCTTGTAACAGTTTTTCTTTTCCTAAGCTGGAGATACTGTTTAATTTATATTACCTTTTGCAAAAGTGTCCTTGTTGCTTATACACATTTTAAATAATCAGTGTAGCCTTAAGTCATTGTTTCTTGATTGTTTAATGATTCAGATTTCACACTAAAAGGTATTCTAATTCATTACCGGGATTATAAAGTTGAATTGAACAATACATAAACATGATTATATATCATGACTAAATGGGAGTTCATTCCAGAAATACTGGCTAAACATTTGCCAAAATAAATGTTCAAAATTCAAAATAAAAGAGCCACCAAAATTCAGCATTTTAAGAAAGTGTTTAATCAGCTCAGACACAGAAGAATTTGATGAAAACCTAACATCTATTCTTTATAAAATCTTCCAGCAAAGTGAAAATAGAAGGGCACTATCTCATCCTGATAAATTAGGGCATTTATGAAAAATGTCCATCTTACATCATACTTAATGGTGAATGACTGAATGCCTTCGTCCTCAGATAGGAAAAAGAAAAGGATGTCTTTGATTCTGTTCATTGTACTGGAGGTTCTAGCCTTTGCAATAAGACAAGAATCTACAAAAAAAATCTACTTGAACCATTAAGTGAGCTTAGCAGGTTTGTAAGATAAAGGGTCAATATACAGAAATTATTTGTATTTCTGTACACTATCAGAAAATTGAGATAAAAATACTTAATAGTATCGAGATATATTTAGGAAATAACCTGAAAAAAAGATGTGAAAGACCAGTTTGGAAAGTGAAAGCCATTCTTGAAAGAAATTAAACCTATTAATAAGATATCCTATGTTTATGGGTTTGAAGACCCAATATTATTAAAATGAAAGGTCTCTCTGCAGATTGATCTATAGAGTTCTTGTAATCCTAATCAAAATCCCAGTAGTTCTTTTTTTTTTTTAAAGTAGAAACAAACAGGCTGGTTCTAAACTTTATATTAAAATCAGAGATATGATTAGGCATATATCTAGACTTTATAATAAAGCTACACCAGACATTAGTATAGTATATATATGTGCAGTCATTTGATAATATGTTGAGGCTGGTATAGTAGCACTGTAGTGAGATATGGGAGGATAAAGGATAATCTTTGCAGTAAATGATTTGAAGTCAGTTGGATAGCCATGTGGAAAAACTAGCTGAATATTGACTTCACCTTACATTGTACAAAACTTTAATTCCAGGCCAATTGCAGATAGGAATATGAAAGGTAGAGCAATAAAGCTTATGTTGGAAGATAATGTGTGCGAATTTACAACAGGAAAATAATTCCTAAATATTTAAGGATTTTGTATACGAAAGCATTAACCGTAAAGGAAAAGATTGGTTAATTAGAACTTGTTAAATTTCAAAAGTTAACAAGTTAATTAAAAGATGCCATTGGGAAGGTTTTTAAAAGACAAGTCACAGGATGGGAAAAATATTTGCAATACAAATGACCCATGTCTAGGACCTTTTTACAGGTTTTTAAAGGGCATAATGAAGTGGAAGTGTGTTTTAGTTTCTCTATCTCTTGGTCCTAACGGACCCTAGTTTTTTAACCCACAGATTTTAGTTATGAAATTACACTTAGGAAGAGCCTAGAGACACTTGGTGGTGTGTAGAGTCAGGAGTGGACACGGGTGTTTGCTGTGCTGGGTTCATAGCCCAGCTCTTAAGCTTGTGCAGGACTTGGCGTATGGTCTTCAGCTTGTGTTTACTGAATTAACGGATGGACACCTTATAATTGCAAGGAACGTCTGCATAAGTCCTCATAGGAGGACTGGCCTTTTAAACATAGGCCTGGAAATCACAGGAAGCAGTTCAGTTGGACCTGAAGAGTACAAGTGCTCACGTGTGTGGAGTGTGAGATGAGGTCGATTGGGGAATCTGAAGCACTGCTCATGACTTCAGGAAGCTTTCCATGGTGCTTGTCTTCTCATGCTGGGGAGGGAGTGGGGGAGCCTCTGTGATCTATGGAGAAGAGAGGATTTCATCGCACAAAACAGGATTTTCTAAGCAGGAAATGCTGCTTTTGAGAAAATGAGTTGAGACAATGACTGTTTGTGTTAGCCAAACAGAGCTTGGATTTACCAAATGGAAGGTGAGAGCAGGGAATGTCTTAATGGCCATTTTTGAAGCATTGGGCTCATCTCAAGTGTGGACCCTGCCGTGGTAATGATTGCATTATTTAAATTTTGGCTTGACCTTTTTTGCAGAGTTCAGAAGTTCCTGTTGCTTCAGACAATGGATGAGCAATCACAAGGAATGCAAGGGCCACCTGTTCCTCAGTTCCAGCCACAGGTAACTTGTTCTAATAAACGCTGCCTTGAGACTGTGTGTGTGTGTGTGTGTGTGCATGTGCACGCGCGCTCACAAGCGGATACAGGTACAGTGAGGAAGGAAGCCGAACCTGTACATTCCTTAGAAATAAGGTGCTGAACGTACTGATTATGAGCTTCCAAGCTTAAATCAGAATTGTTTCCAATATAAAATACTGTTTTAGAATATTAGTTCTCATGGACATATATTTAAAAAAAAAATGGAGGCAGCTTTGCTTTTGACTTGAATGACCTGCAGGTTTGGGAGCTCCTGCTGGGCTCAGGGAGGAACGGAGGCGAGGTGGTGCCTGTGTTCAGTCTGCCTCCGCTTCAGCCTGGGGTTCCGCATTGCCCACAGCGCCGTCCGTTACCGTGGCTTCTCTCGTCCTCTCTGACCAGCAGTGTGTTTCTCCTGTTATGTATTAGCTCGTTCTTTTGTACCATAGGGTGAAGCTAAAGGAAGGTTTCAGCAGAAGGTGTACACACACTATTGAATTACTTACTGTGCTGATTCCCTGTGGACGCTCGCCCTGAAGCCCCAGCGTACGATGACGTGTCTGAAATCACGTTCACCCCTGCACAGCTGTCATTCATAAATTCTGTTTCTCAGTTCGGTGTTGGAGGCATTGTACAGTGTCCCAGGTTTACTCCGCTAGGCTTTTCCAGTTCTGCTTGATAGTCATTCTGGAAATGAAGAATCCATAGGTGTTCTTTCGTCGTCTCTTGGTATTGGTATGAGGGTGAAGGTGGCCTCATAGAGTTTGGAAGTGTTCCTCCCTCTACAGATTTTTGGAATAGTTTCAGGTGTTAACTCTTCTCCAAATATTTGGTAGAATTTGCTTGCAAGGTCACCTGGTCCTGGACTTTTGATCGCTGGGAGTTTTAAAATCACAGATTCAGTTTCAGTACTTGTGATTGGTCTTTTACAGATGTGCTTTGCAGTGAGTGAGATGCGTTTAGGAGGCTTGGGTTTGCACAGCTGCTTCCTCAGAGAGGTGCGCACTGTGAATTTCCAGGCAGGGTTAGTGTTTTCCAAACTTATTTGACTGTGCACTGTTTTGTAAGCACATCTATTGGCTTCTCTCAGAATCCGTGTCTGTGAGGCACAGCCCAGGAAATACTGCCATCTTTTCTGTGAAGAATGGATGCTTTTGAACTGTGGTGTTGGAGAAGACTCTTGAGAGTCCCTTGGACTGCAAGGAGATCCAACTAATCCATCCTAAAAGAGATCAGTCCTGGGTGTTCATTGGAAGGACTGATGCTGAAGCTGAAACTCCAATACTTTGGCCACCTGATGCGAAGAGCTGACTCATTGGAAAAGACCCTGATGCTGGGAAAGATTGAGGGCAGGAGGAGAAGGGGACAACAAAGGATGAGATGGCTGGATGGCATCACCGACTCAATGGACATGGGTTTGGGTGGACTCCGGGAGTTGGTGATGGACAGGGAGGCCTGACGTGCTGTGGTCCATGGGGTCGCAGAGAGTCCAACACGCCTGAGCGCCTGAGCTGAACTCTCTGCCTGTGTGACTACTTACCTTGCCTGACCCCTCTTCTCCCTCTCCAGAGTTTGAAATCTACCCACCCTTCAAGGACCGTCTAAAATGCTGTCTCCACTGTGAAGCTTTTTCTGATTTTGTGAATGTCATACTTTTTCTTGGAGCCCTGACGGTGCACCCTTGGTAACATCTTTTCTGGTGTTTCTGAGCCCTGTGTCACTTCACATGGACATAAAACCTCATCTTTCCCATCGGGTTAGGATAGGAAACCTCTCTCCAAACCTTGAGGGTTTGTGCTCTGTCTTGCTCTTTCTCGGTGCATTGTGACGCTGCAGGTCCCTCATCGCAGCAGGGGCTCGGGAAGGATCCCCGACTGAGCCCACCAGGGTGCCTGTGGCGAGCGTGTGTCTGCATAGCTGAATTTTACGTTGTCTCCTCTGTCACACTTGTCTGAATTATCTGGACTGTCTTCACAAAAGAGACCCTTAAGAGCTTAAGTAAGGCCAGTATTTTAATTTCAAGAGGATTGTTTTTTCAAATCTACCATCTGTATTTTATATTATGGTCATAAAATACCCAAGATTATGGTATGCAGTTTCTCCTAGATGCAGACATGTCTACGTGCCAGTTGCACACACACACACACGGATATTAGTGTTTTGTATATTGTTTCTGTGCAGACGGTAAAAGCAGCACTACTAAAATTAGGTAGTTATGTCATGATTTTGAAATTCTGTTTTGAGCAGCTCCAAATTCCAAAGGAAAGGAAAAGCAGCACTTTGATTTTTGCTGCTGCTGACTCACCAGCCAGGAGGCACAGTTTCCTGGGACCCACGGCTGCCACGCAGCACGAGTCTAAAGCTGCGTCCGTGGCTCTGTGTCTCTTTGACACGGTTGCCTTCGTGCGGCCTCTGCCCCGCAGTGGGCAGAGGTACCCCACTGTCCTGGGAAATAGGCCGGTGTCGCCCATGCAGGCGGGGGGCGGCGGGAGGACCCCTGTCTCTGCATCCAGACTGATGGTGGGAGATTACCTGACAAGAGTTCACAAGCGTTACTGCTGATTAAGTCTTTGAAAAATGTTACCGCTCTCAGGAGCAGGATTTTAAAAAGCTGGCAAAGGACAGCTTCCACTCCAGGTTGACAACCTTCTTTTGTTTTGTTCCACACCATTGGCCCGAACAACGGGGTGATGAGGCAGCATACGGTTAGCTGAGCGACTCCTTCCGCTGCCTGTGATGCTGATACGTGTCTGCACACAAACAGGAAACCGAGGAAGTCAGGCTTCTCAGTGTCAGATCCCCACTCTCTGTGTAATGACACGTGGTGTCTGTTCTCAGTGTGTCTGTCTTTTTCTTGTTCTGAGGTGAATACTCTAACCCTGCCATGCGTCCTGTGTGGTCTCATTTTTAGTGCCGTATGAGTTTCTCTATTAATTTTTGTTGTTGTTGTCATTCATTGAACTTAGGGAATTTTTTTTTTTTTTCTATCACCTTCCATTTCCTTCCTGTTTTCCTTCTTTGACTCCTTCCACTAAAGTCTCAAAAGTACTGACGGGATATTTTGACTAGATTTGCACGCTGTTATGTTCACGTTGCTTTTGGACTCTCGTTTTTGGAACAACGAATTTATTATAGCTTAATTTTAAAAAATGCAGACTGTATCATTGATGGTGACACAGAAATGGTAAGATATTTACATTTTAGTGTGAGGCTAATTTTAAATGATGGAAGTCTGCAGCTAACATTTTATGACTATTTTGATTTCTGATCATTAAAGAGCACTCTGCTGCCTTCACTTTTTATCATAAAGTTAAATATGAAACAGTTATAATCAGAGCACAATTTTAAGAATTCCTGGGTGTGTCTAGAGGGTGGATTTATTTTAATTATGATCATCACCAGGACTTAGGTCATACCTACTGTTTGTAAACTTGAAGCTGTTACTGTTTGTAACCCTTTGGCTCCCTGTGAAGGCGGGAAAGCATCCCAGGGGTACAGGCAGGAAGAGGGGCCTTCCTCGTTCTGGTTGCTGGGAAGGTACGAGCGTCTTGTCAGGGAGTAGCCAGTAAGCGGTGAGGTTGGTTAAAGCGGCCATCCCTTTAAGCTTCCCAGCTGGAACAGACCTCTTTGCCCCAAGGCTGTTGTTTCCCGGCATCCTTTCCCGTGGAGGCTGCTGGTTCTCTGGTGATTTTAATAATAAGCTGCGCACATGAGAGTTGGGGGTCAGGGCGCCACCTCTCCATCCACAGAGCCTCTTCCAGCCCGTTAATCCTCCTTGTTTTTGGGGTGACGGGGGTAAGACCTGCTTCCTCGAGGCTCTGCCTCCTGAAGGAAGGGCGCTCACCTTCCTTGTCGCTGTTGTCTCCCCACCTCCTCGTGAGCTGGATGCTTGACCCCCAGCCCCCACCTTCCTTCTCAGCATCCTCTGGCTTTTGTCCAGGGCAGAAGCCCTGCTGCTGAGGGAGTTCTTCCAAGAGCACCCACCCTGCGCTGAACACCGTGAACATGTGTTTCAGCTACAGTAAGTCCCCGACACACAAACGAGTTCTGTTCCAAGGGTGTGTTCGTAAGTCCAACAAAGTTAGCCTGGGTACCCAACTAACAGTCACCCATATAGTACTGCACTCTACTGGGTTTATAATGCTTTTCAGGCAAATAATGCATAAAAGCCAAACACAGAAAGTAAGGGAAACAATTTTAACTTGACAGTATAGAAGTGCAGCACAGCAGCCGGCCCAGCAGCTGGCATCCAGTGGACAGGCAGGAGAAGTCACTGATGGAGGAGGGAGGGGGTGGGAGGCGGGAGAGCCGGAGGGCCATCATCGACGGGCGACCGTGGGCAGGCTGCGATGCCGCTCACGCCTGGCGTCCACGGCACAGGTTCTGCTTCCTCGCTGGAACTAGAGGCAGGTTCTCATCTTGGAAAGTTTGCAACTTGAAGTTCATGTGTAGGGGCCTTGCTGTATTCCTGACACAGGCTGCTGACTTTACTCCTTAAGTAGCTCTGGAATCTGCTAGTTCTCTGCATCCCGACTGTGCCTCCTGTTAGATTTCTGCCACCTTTTGCCTGGATTATTGTGGAACCTTCTGAACCAGTCTCTTTTCCTCTCATTTTCCTATTTCTAGTTCAGTCTTCACACTATAGCAAGAGTCATCTTTCCAAAGTGTATATTTTATCATTATTTGTTGTTGTTGCTTAGTCACTGAGTCATGTCTGACTCTTTGCAGCCCCTTGGACTGTAGCCCGCCAGGCTTCCTCTGTCCATGGGATTTCCCAGGCAAGAATACTGGAGTGGGTTGCCATTTCCTTCTCCAGGAGATCTTCTCGACCCAGAGACTGAACCCGCCTCTCCTGTGTTGCAGGTGGGTTCTTTACCGCTGAGCCACACTTCTGAGAGACGTTGATTTCTGGGCGTGAGGATGGGTTCTGCATGTTCTTGTGCGATGCAGAGGGTCTTACGTCACAGGGCTCCTTTTTCTTCTCCAGCCGCATGTTGTGTCTTTCCCTATTTTGGATGCAGATTCAGTCATATCTTGCTTATACTGAGCTCTCTTTCAACTCCATATTTCAGTTACTTTGATCACAGTCTCAGGAGCTGCTCAAGGAGATTTAGTCCCTAATGGACTGTAATCAGCATAAAGGCTCATCATAATGTATGTGAGCTACATGGCAAACGTCATAAGAAAAGTGTTATCCTAGAGGAAGCATGTAATTTGGAAGACAGCAGAAAGATTACTCTCAGAAAAATAATGACTACTGGGTAGTTTCACGCTGATATGCTTCTAATAAATAAGAATATACTATACCACAGTGCAGTGTTCACGTCTGTAGACTGTACTTTATATGAATGAGTACTAGGTCATGGGTATCCAGGTATTTGTTGGATGAATGAATTAATCTCTAAATGAAAGCTTAATTTTGATTGCCTAATTATCTTAATATTGTATGGATTTTAGTTATTGAAAGTTACTTTAGGAAAAGGCTTGGTAATGTAGACTAAAAAGAACTCTGAAATGAGAAGTGACATCAGAATATTTAAAGCTTGATTGAGTTTTGAATTTAGATTGGTTGTTCATACTTAACGTATTTAGGGCTAGATGTTTCTCAGCTTTGAAAGGAAATCCTTGAGAAATTTAGATGATTTTTAAAAGAATGGGAATACAGTAAGGGTTCTCTCATCTGCTGTCTTGGACATTTCTGTTTGAATAGTCTGATGTGTTCAAAGATGGTGTTGTTGTTGTTTGGTTGCTAAGTCGTGTCTGACTCCTTGTGACTCCATGGACTGCAGCACACCAGGCTCCTCTATCTTCCACTATCTCCCAGAGTTTACTTAAATTCATGGCTATTGAATCAGTGGTGCTGTCTAGCTATCTCATCCTTTGCTGCCCTCTTCTCCTCCTGCCCTCAGTCTTCCCCAGCATCAGGGTCTTTTCCAGTGAATCAGCTCTTTGCATCAGGTGTCCAAAGTATTGGAGCTTCAGCATCAGTCCTTCTAATAAATGTTCAGGATTGATTTCCTTCAGTATTGACTGGTTCAAAGATGAGGTTTCAGTTCAGTTCAGTTCAGTCCAGTTGCTCAGTCATGTCTGACTCTTTGTGACCCCATGAATCACAGCATGCCAGGCCTCCCTGTCCATCACCAACTCCCAGAGTTCACTCAAACTTATGTCCATCGAGTCGGTGATGCCATCTAGCCATCTCATCCTTGTCCCCTTCTCTTCCTGCCCCCAATCCCTCCCAGCATCAGAGTCTTTTCCAGTGAGTCAACTCTTCGCATGAGGTGGCCAAAGTATTGGAGTTTCAGCTTCAGCATCAGTCCTTCCAATGAACACCCAGGACTGATTTCCTTTAGAATGGACTGGTTCGATCTCCTTACAGTCCAAGGGACTCTCAAGAGTCTTATCCAACACCACAGTTCAAAAGCATCAATTCTTCGGTGCTCAGCTTTCTTTACAGTCCAACTCTTATATCCATACATGGCCACTGGAAAAACCATAGCCTTGACTAGATGGACCTTTGTTAGCAAAGTAATATCTCTGCTCTTGAATATGCTATCTAGGTTGGTCATAACTTTCCTTCCAAGGAGTAAGCGTCTTTTAATTTCATGGCTGCAATCACCATCTGCAATGATTTTGGAGCCCAAAAAAATAAAGTCTGACACTGTTTCCACTGTTTCCCCATCTATTTCCCATGAAGTGGTGGGACCAGATGAGGTATACATTAATCAAAATAGCTTGCCAGTTCTATTTGGAACTGCATTCAGAGCCTGAAATGTAGTTTTAATAAATTCAGTGATGAAAATGATTCCATTTTTGAGGATGAATTTGATATTTGGAATATTTAGAAATCCTTTGGAGCCAAGTTTGTACTTGGCGGAAAAAGTAAATTGTCTTGGTATTCTTCTTTCGATCAAAAGATGATCTCTTCTTAGGTGAGACTAGTGGTTTTTATGATTCACAAACTGATTACAATCCAAGGAGGGATTTCAAATGGATTTTCAGTATCAGAAGCCTTTCTGGAAATAAGTCCACATGCTCCCATTGTGCCTGTTTGAAGGGCAACGTTGAATGTGTAGAATCTAGTATGTTTGTTAGGAATCAGTTGTATCATTTTACAATTAGGATTCCTTTACACTTTGTCTCCCTTTATACCGTTATTATGGAATGTTGTGACTTTCTCGCGTACCTGTGGGTATGCTTCACACAGCTCTTTCATGAAGTGTTCATGAAACAGATGTTCACCCTGATTTTGAAGTTTTGCTGAATACTTCTTTTTCCAGGAATGCTTGTATGCACTGCATTTAATTATGCCTTCTTTTCCTCCCTTGACCGGATCTCGTTCAGTGCAGAAGAGGGAGGTGGAAGGGGAGGACTTCCTAGGAGAGTTCTGATGGGGCACCCAGTAGGGGGTCGGGGGGCACACGGGGTCAGTGAAAGCCCATTCCAGCTCCCAGCGCCGGCCGAGGGGGAGCAGGACGCAGGGCTGCATGGGCCTGTGATGAGCGCAGCGAGCAAAGAGGGCTGAGCTTGGCGCCGCGCGGGCCCCAGCGTTTACGGGGATCCCGTCTGAGGGGCCAGGAGGACACAGGAGAGCTGGACGTTTAGTGGGGTGGCTTAGGGCCTGAGCCCTGACTTTGCACTGCCCCGTGTAAGTGCTTGGATTCCCCCACTTGCTGGCTGCGTGCTGGAGGGAAGGTACTGAACACCTACCTGTGCCTTGCTCTTCCGCCCTGTAGGTTAAGGGAGCACTAGTTTGGAGAAGGCAATGGCACCCCACTCCAGTACTCTTGCCTGGAAAATCCCATGAACGGAGGAGCCTGGTAGGCTGCAGTCCATGGGGTCGCTAAGAGTCGGACACTACTGAGCGACTTCTCTTTCACTTTTTACTTTCCTGCATTGGGGAAGGAAATAGCAACCCACTCCAGTGTTCTTGCCTGGAGAATCCCAGGGACAGGGGAGCCTCATGGGCTGCCATCTCTGGGGTCGCACAGAGTCAGACACGACTGAAGCGACTTAGCAGCAGCAGCATCAGTTTTTATGGAGCCCCGGCTGTGGAGCCTGCAGGTGCTGTGCCCGGCACGTGGACGGCGCTCAGAGGCCGGGACGAGATGCTGGCTCTCAGTGGGTGAGGACGCGTGCAGCAGAGACGACGCAGCGCTCTCGGTGCACAGGTCTCTCTGCCGTGCCTGTTTCTGTGTCGTGTTCCATCCTTTGTCACACCTCTGTTACCAACACACCCCCGTCAGCGGCTTCCCTCTCCCGTCGATGTGCTCAAGCCCCGAGCCCACGAGCCGTCCTTGGCGTCCCTCTCCCCTCGCCCTCGTTCAGTTCCCGCAGTCCGAGTCCTCGGGGTCCACCTGAGGGTCGCGTCCCGGCCGCACACTGCGTGCGCCTCGCTGTCACCGTCAGGTCCGGCCAGGCCAGGCCTTCCGTGCTCTCCCCGCTCTCCCCATCTCTGGCTCTCCTCCTCTCCCTGCCTTTCTCCGCGCAGGGTTAGGGTCATGAGTTCAGAGCCTCTCTGTTGGAGACCCACAGCCCACACCCATGCTCTCAGCGTGCTCACCTCTGACCCCGGCCCTTACCCGCAGTGTTCTCCACCCTCCAGCCAGTGTTCTTCAGACACACCTAGCTCCTTCCTCCCTGAAGACCTTTCCCCCAGGGCTGCTTTCCGGCACTTTCTTTTCCTTCTGGTCTTTTAATCTTTTAACCAAAATGTCACCCCCTCCGCGGGGTCATCCCAGTAACACCCAATCCAAAATAACCATCGTTCATTTCCTATTATATCACTCTATTTTATTTCTCTGCATAGTACCTAAATATTAGATATTAATCTTGCTGCTGCTGCTGCTAAGTCGGTTCGGTCGTGTCTCACCCTTTGTGGGGCATAGACGGCAGCCCACCAGGCTCCTCTGTCCCTGGGATTCTCCAGGCAAGAATACTGGAGTGGGTTGTCATTTCCTTCTCCCAGATACTAATATTGCTTATTGCCTTTTTACTGTTTTTGGATTACATGTTTGTTTAAGCCTGTCGTCTATTAATAACTGTGGAATAAATGAATAAATTGAAGAAAACGTCTTCCACTTGTCTCTGTCGCAGTGAAAGGCTTCTGCTCGCGGTGTGAATTTGACCAGCTCCAGCTGCTGGAGCTCACGGGGCTGGTGGCAGGGTCTCTGTCATTACCCTGGTCCTGAAATGCCAGGACAGGTAACCGGTATTTTTGCTTACATAATTTGTATATAGTAATTATCATGCTAGGTAGTATAACTAATGATGGTTAAATGATACAAATACCAAGATCTTATAAATGTTTAAATAATTGGTTGAATTTGATCACTCATTTTTCTTATGCTGTAGTGAATTCTCTCCTTTGTTTGATAAAAAGCCAGTTATAGTGATTAATGGTATATCATTCCAGCTGACTTAAATCTGACTTTTAGTGTCTTTAGGAATAGGGTACTTTTCAAATAGCTTAAGAAATTTTAGGGAGATGATTTTTCAAATGGGAAGAAGAATGACTAATTAGATTGCTGGCACATGTGATGTTTTTGTTTTAACATGTTTTTTAAATTTCTGGTGAGGTTTATATAGAAAGTAGTGTGTAAGAGCTCTGTGTGAGATATTGTCAAAAGGGCATTCCAGTTTGTGTAGTTGGGAGCTGAGTAATGTCTCTTTAAAGATCATCCATAGAATGAGCTTCATTGCCAAATAAAATTGAAGGGCATTTTTAAGTTTCGTTACTTTCAGATTTTGGAGAAATTTAATACTATTAACTTAAAGTATAGTATTTGTTAGATTACAGAGTTGGTAAGATGAAAATCACCAGCAAGAGACGAGTTTGCAGTAACAGTGAAAACCTTATTAATGGTGTTAAGTATTGTTAATCCTGGCTTGTACATTAGATCGCTGATAACAGTACCTCCAGGAATTGTCAGGACAGGATTTTCTCCCTGGAGAGTCTGTTGAGTCCATGGCGGGGCCCCTCTAATTTCCCCAGAGAGAACTATTATCATCATGTTACCCTGAATTATCTTACTGCTCATTAAACGTTCTTGCCTTCAAATTTAAAAGAAATTAGAGAAATTAATTTAGTCCTGGGAAATCGTTGTTTAACAAGTTTGCACCTGTGAGAGTATGAGTCGGGGGACAACAGACTGCGTTTTACTTTGAAATGAAAAGTATTTATGTGCAGGAGGGGACTGACACGTAGAAGTTAATCCCAATTAGTTAGCATGATCTGGTGGTTGGTAATTACAGCGCATTCAGATCAACAGGAGTTTCCTTAATGAGAATGCCGGACATTTAAGGGGTTACATTAAGCCTCCTTCACTCTCAGGTTTGATTTTTTATTCGTCATATGTGATTTTGAGTATTTATTTTGCTTTTCTGAGATTTTAGGATTCTTTTAACTTGTGGATTCACACATCTCAGGAGATTAAGTACAACTCACCACAAAAATGTACCGCACATGCTTCCAGCCCCTGGATAGGAAGATCCCCTGGAGAAGGGAATGGCAACTCATTCCAGTATTCTTGCCTGGAAAGCCCCATGGACAGAGGAGCCTGGTGGGCTACAGTGTGTGGGGTCGCAAACAGGTCTTACATGACTTAGTGACTAAAGCACCATCACTGGGTCAGGCCTCAGACGGCAGCGTTCAGGGCCTCGCATGTCACCCCAGCGGGGACAGCGGCTTAGCACTCAGGGCTCCTGACTGGCGGGGTGCAAGGCAAGTCTCGTCTCACCCGGTGGAAGCTGTTAAGGGCAGAGGGACTTCTTTCAGCTGTGTTCACCTATAAGTAGATACTTCCTGTCTGTTTCACGTCACACCACCTTCGTGGCATCTGGGCACAAGCTTGGTTTCTGCCTTTGAGAAGCTGTGCTTGGAGGGAGAAATAGACACATGTAAACAAATAATTAAAAGCCAGTGAGATCCGGAACCCAGCCCTGTGCCTGAGCTTGCACAGCTGTCTGCAGAGTTGACTGCTGCTGAAGACTGCGGGCCCAGGGCAGGGGCCCCTGAGAAGGGCCATCAGATGGGTCTCCACGGTGAGCAGAGGTGGGCCACATGTGCAGAGCACAGGTCCCCAGAAGGCCGGGTCACTTGGACGCTGTGTGTGAGGGGTGAGCTGCTGCTGGACTTGGAGGCAGACGGGAAGGATGGTGGGGAGGCCGGGGCAGGTGTGGGGTGTCTGTGAGACCCCCCACCTCCGGTGTAGGTGGGTTCAGTGTGTGATGGAAGAGACAGAGTGGTGTGTAACTTTCGTAAAAGCTGAAAATCCTTTAAATGACTCACATTATTCCAGAAGTCATTTCGTGGGGCTCAAGACACATAGCCTGGTGGTGAAGGGGCTGCAGGGCCTGAGACCCATTTGTGCACTGCATGGAGAGCAGGGCAAGGCGGTCGCAGTGATCTCACTGGCTTTATTTTGTATCCAATTTGCATCTCAGTATTTTGCTGAGTTATTTTATTCTCCAGCATAACTCAGGTGCTAAGTTAAAAAATATGGGGAATTGGACCACATCCAAAAAAAAAAAAGAAAATACAGCTCTTCCCTAAAAATAGTTCTTTACTTGCATGGGCACTGGCCTGATGATGTCATCTCTTTTATTTTAAGCACCTCATACAGTGCTGTTTACCTGGGACATAACTCATCCACGTGCAGCAGGGCACCGGCCACAGCGTCAGAGAATCACCGGCCAGGTGTGTGTCACCTGCCAGGCCAGGTCTTAAAGGAGACCACCTTGCACCCAGGCTGATCTTTCTGCAGATCGCCGCAGCGTGCCCGAGCCTCGGGGTGGGGGTGCCGGGATGTGCAGCCCCGCTCCGTCTCACGTCTGCTCCTCGCGTCTAGGCCTGGCAACAGGACACGGGAGCAGATAAGACAGGCTGTCAGTCAGCTGCGCTGCCCTTTGAAGAAAGGCCACGGGGGAAAGGGTGCCGCAAATGGGCTGTGAAGCTTACATACACTGCCCACTGCTAAACAGATTACGTCTAATGAAGTGTCTAATGCCCAGGCCGCATCAGCCTAATCCTGGGTGGCAGCTCATCCCTCCGCTGCCAAAAAAACGCCGCCCTCTGGCCCTCACTCGCCACTCCGGTGGCCACGCGCAGGGAGGCGCCCGGCCTTAATAAACCCAGACAGTGTGTGATCTGACATGCAAATGTAGGTCATTGCATATGTAAATGTGTGATTAAGCGCCTGCATGCCAAAACACATTAGCCGTCCTCCGCGCTCAGCATGCGGTCGTCACAGCGCCTCAGCAGCCCCCGCGCACGTTTGTCAGTTACCGCGCGGACAGGGGACGGGGGTCCCTGGCAGGCCTGAAGTGCGTGCAGGGGTTGCGTGGTAGCGTTCCCAATGAGGAAGCCGAGTGTCACCCTGGAGACCGACACCTTTTCATCTGGAGAAGGAGCGCTCTAGGTGTTTGGAAGAGAGGAAGGAAACCCACCTCTTCCATGTTGCAGTCTGTCCTAGTGTGTAAATTAAACAAAAACAAAAACATTTGGTAGAAAAACTTGGACAATTGAAAGTCTCTCATTAAGTGAAATGAAGTTACGAAAGCTAGAGGTTGCTAACATCCACTGACTATATCTAAAAAGTGAGACTTCGTAAGTTTCCTTTGTTAAGTAGGTGACAGTTCCTAGATGGATCAGTTGGTAAAGAATCCGCCTGCAATGCAGAAAACGCAGGTTCAATTCCTGGGTCAGGAAGATCCCCTGGAGAAGGGATAGGCTACCTGCTCCAGTGTTCTTGGGCTTCCCCGGTGGCTTAGCTGGTAAAGAATCTGCCTGCAGTGAGGGAGACCTGGGTTTGATCACTGGGTTGGGATGATCCCCTGGAGAAGGGAAAGGCCACTCACTCCAGTATTTTGGCCTGGAGAATTCCATGGACTCTATAGTCCATGGGGTCACAAAGAGTCGGAGAGGACTGAGTAACTTTCACCTCACTTTACAGTGACAGTTGTAAATTCATCTCAGTGACCACAAAAAGAAATCTTATACTTGAACAGCGTGGCACGTAGTCTCCCTTTATTTTATGATTTCATTCCTACTTTTTATTTTCATTTTTGGTATGTGTGTTTCTAGTCCCATTTCTGTTTTATTCATCAAAAGGCCTAAAATTGAAAATGCTGTGGATTATCGCATAGGGTACCGTAATATTTATTACACTGTAGGTGGCTGTTTAGTAACCCCAGAGGATGGCTAACCCTGTGTTGGGAACTGGGGCTTGGGCATCAGCTAGCTATAGATCCTGGTGTGATAACATCTACCTGATAGGATCATCACGAGAATTGAATTAAATAGCATAAAAGTACTAATTTATAGGACCAGTTACATTATAGGTGCCAAAATGGGACCTTTTTTATTGTAGTCGTGTTATTATTCTATTCTGGCAGTTATTTATGGTTTATATTCACATAACGAATTTGTGAAATTTGTATTCTGATTGTTTTGCATGTCTTAAAGGAAGAGTGGTATTTTTCTTATTTTGGACTTTTCAGAAGAAAGAGAAGCTATGCACAGTAACAAGTTATTGTTACTTTTCCCCTCTTTTTTGATAAACGTTGCATTTGAATGGCAGTGAAAGTCCAGCAGAATTTTACAGTTTTTTTTTGCTAGCGTGATAGATACAGTGACGTGAACAAGGTTGTATGTATTAGGGGTTAATGTAATGCCCATATATATGTCAAAACAGCCCTTTGCATACGTCATGGGGTCATCAGCCCTAACTACGGTTTATTTGAGGACCGTTGATTTGAGTTCAAGCTGCCTTGGCACGTTTAGGAACCCGTGCGCCCTTTGTTTGCACCAATAGGTGTTTAATGTTCGGCCTTAATCAGGCCCCACAAGAATGTCATGTTTACTTTGAGTCGGCCCAGAGTAGAGAAGGTCCATTTGGATATGAGCAGAGTGGTACCAGGCCAAGAAGGGTCTACTTATCAGGAATCCTGGGATCTGGAAGAGGCCCACGAGTGTTTGGCCAAAAAAAGGGAGGATGGAAAAGCGCATATGATGGCTGAGCCGCTTCGTTATGTTTCAGTAGACTGAGATGCTGCATGTAGAGCGGGAGTGGCTTGAGGCACTGCAGAGGCAGCCTTCCCGGGGCGTGTGTAGTGGCCTCCGCGCTGGACAGCGATCGACCCCGTGGGTGTGCAGCTCATGTCTGTCCTGTGGCCGGGTGATGGATGACTGAGTCCGTAAGCAAGGAACAGAAGAATTACAACAGTGGATAGAACACATCCACCCCCAGAGGGGCCCACAGTGATGCCTCCTCCCAGCCCCGTGATCCGCTCAGCACAATTGAGGCCCCTTTTTGTGTCCACATGGGCTCTTTCCGAGCAGAAACACTTCTTAGGATACATCTGCTTCCCTGGGGGCTAGTCCAGTGCCTGCCATCTAATGAGTACTAAAAAGTGTGAGTTTCAAAAAGAAATGTCTTTTCCCATGAACAGCAAAAAATATATTGTTTAAAAGGTATTTATGTTTTAAGTGACAGAAAGAAAGAAAGACCGTGAAGTTGCTCAGTTTTGTCTGACTCTTTGCGACCCTATGGACTGTAGCCTACCAGGCTCCTTCATCCATGGGATTTTTCCAGGCAAGAATACTGGAGTGGGTTGCCATTCCTTCTCCACGTGACAGAGGCCGATCTGAAAGGCTACACGCTGTATGACTCTAACTATGTAATATTCTGGAAAAAGCAGAACTATGGGTCCAGTGAAAAGATCGGTGGCTGCTAGGTGTTGGTGGGGAGCGAGGGGTGAACAGGCAGAGAACAGACGGTTTTTTGGGCAGGGAAAATATACTATGATGCTAAAATTCTGGGGAGCTTCCCAGGTGGCTCAGGGGTAGAAGAATCCACCTGCCAATGCAGGAGATGCGGGTTCAGTCCCGGGGTCGAGAAAACCCCCGGGAGAAGGGAATGACACCCCACTCCAAGCCTATGGGCAGAGGAGCCTGGCAGACTCTAGTCCACGGGGCCTCAAAGAGCTGGACACGACTAAGCGACTGAGCGTGCGCACGGACATGACTAAGCGACTGAGCGTGCGCACAGGCACTCTGATTATGGATATAGGTCGTTATCCCTTTGTCCACGCCCATAGAATGTTCTGGGAAAGACTGAAGGGGGAGGAGAAGGGGAGGACAGATGAGATGGTTGGATGCTATCACTGACTCAGTGGACGTGGGTTTGAGTAGGCTCTGGGAGTTGGTGATGGACAGGGAAGCCTGGTGTGCTGCAGTCCATGGGTCGCGAAGAGTCAGACACAACTGAGCGACTGAACTGAACGGAGAATGTCCAGCAGTAAGGGTGAACCCCAGTGTTAACCGTAGGCTTTGGGTGGTAGTGACTTGTCAGTGTAGGTTCCTCAGTGGTGACCAGGGTCCGGCTCTGACGGGGTGTTGATAACAAGAAAAGCAGTGCCCGGGTCGGGGCGGGGGGGTGTACCGGGAACCTCTCTACTTTCTTCTTAATATTCTGCTTTTAAAAACTTAGGTCTTAAAAAAAAATGTAATGATAAGGTGGTGCACTTGCTGCCCCTGGAACTGTTCTTTGCAGAAGTTAAATATCATCAGGAAGTTTAGAAGGTTTTCATGTGCTAGTTGGCAGGGTGACTGTGTGTGTGTGTGTGTGTGTGTGTTTATATAATATGAATAGTTTGATAAATACCTGTCAAACAAATGACTGTCTGCAGGTTTACCATAGAAATCACCTACTTAAGTGAAGACAATTGACAATTGTGTGCATACTGTGTGATTGAAAACTTTCCTGACTTTTTTAATTACAGAAGGCCTTACGACCGGATATGGGCTATAATACATTAGCCAACTTTCGAATAGAGAAGAAAATTGGTCGCGGGCAATTTAGCGAAGTTTATAGGGCAGCCTGTCTCTTGGATGGAGTACCAGTAGCTTTAAAAAAAGTGCAGGTAAGATGACTTTAATTCTATAAATCCATGTAAAATTATATTCTGTGAATAGTAAATAGAGAAAAGTATGTCCTGAACGATTAGGTCATGACAGTCTCGAGTTGAGAATGATGGGAAAGAATAAAAATTGTCCTGTAAACACTTGCATTAAGTGCTGTGTATGGTGGAAATCACTTTTTAGTTGTAATGCTACTTTTAAAATCGAGCTGGCTCTGTTCACCCGGATTCAGTCATGACTAGAATGATCTTAGAAAAGCTTTCACAGCTCTCGGTTTTAAGAGGCAGATTGGAGTTGTCACCATGGCTCCTAGCTGGGCATGTGGCTACACGTCGTAGCCTCAGCTACAGGCCTCGAGCACGGAAACCCGGCTCGCGGAATGCACTTCCTGAAGCCAGGACTTGGCGGGCATGCTCCGGGGCAGGTCTCCGTGCTCAGGGAGAACCAGCCTGGCAGTAAAAGACAGAAAACCAAGGTGAACTTTATTTACCGGAGAAGAGAAAGTGAGACAGGTGAACGCAGGGGATCGCTGTCCTGCTTACCATGCCCACGCTGCGTTGGCATCGGCCCTGGCCTCCTGCCCTGGCTGTGCGGGGCTCCTCAGGCATCTGGGTCTGCCCAGCTCCCCTGGCCCGGCCCTGCCCTTCTGCCCTGCCTGTGCGGGCTCCTCAGGTGCCCGGGTCTGCCCAGCTCCCCTGGCCTGGCCCTGCCGTCCTGCCCTGCCTGTGTGCGGGCTCCTCAGGCGCCCGGGTCTGCCCAGCTCCCCTGGCCCGGCCCTGTGCTCCTGCCCTGCCTGTGTGCGGGCTCCTCAGGCGCCCAGGTCTGCCCAGCTCCCCTGGCCCTGCCCTTCTGTCCTGCCTGTGCGGGCTCCTCAGGCGCCCGGGTCTGCCCAGCTCCCCTGGCCGGCCCTGCCCCGACGGGCCCACTGCCTCCCCTCTGGAACGCTCTCGCCTTTCTGCCTCAGAGTGTTCGACGTCCTGCAGTACAACTTCTCTTTTTAGAGAGAAGGTCGCTTTTGTCGACACTCGCCTGTAGACTTCCTGTTTTATCCTGCTACCTGGTGTCGTTTTCTCTGTCGAGTCCTGTGAAACCTCGGTGTGCTCCTCCTCTTACTATTTAATTTCATGAAGGATCAGTGTCCTTGCAGCAGCCTTCACCAGCAGAGGGGAACAGTTTTCCCTTGTACAGTAAATGTTTATGAAAGCGTTTACAGGACACACGTGTCAGAGGTCAAGACTGGAACAGGTGCCCTCATACCCACCACGTGGCTCAGATACAGCCGTCACTCCCTTGCCTCGCAGGTCACCACGTCCTGAGTTTTGTGTGTATCATTCCTTTTCTTTTCTCTAGACTTTTCTCCATATCAGTATAAATTCTGAATGAATCTGTTTGCTTCTGCATTTTTGAATTTACATAAATATTGTCACGTGTTGGTGTGTGGCTACGCTTTAATCTTTATACGTACAGTATTCGGTGTGTGGACATGCATGTATGTGTGTGGTATTGCCTGTCGTGTGTGTGGTATCCGTTCTTGCGTGCTGCTAGTTTCGGGTGTGTGCAGTTGTGTGCTGTTGCAGTATTTCTGTCGTGTTCATGTCAGATGCTGTGTGTCTCCTGGCGCACACATGTGGGACTCTGCCTTTTGTATGTGCCTGAGATGGAAGTAGTGAGCCTTCCTCTCTGCTTTGTTGTGTTGCAGTTGGGACCTCTTCTAGTTTAAGCACAACTCCCTCTACACATAAGAGAGGAATGATGCTGCGAAGATATTCTTAGCTTATGTAATTAGGGAACAGTTATCTTAAACCTTTACAAGAAGATATTTGCATTTCAGACATGTTGATTTTTGTGATATATTGCACTTGTGCTGAAAAAGAGAGACCAGGGTTCTTCCTTTTTAATAAGCCACCTCTGCAGCTTAGTATGAAAATGTTTTAAAATACCATTGACCAGACTCCTTTCCTGTCTGAAGAATCCTAGCCTCTCTTCAGAAACTTCACCAGGAAGCAGACACTGGATTTCCTTCTGCAGTTTGTTATTTTAAGGCTTCTTACTGGTCTGAAGGGCTGCGCCACTGTTTCCAGCTAGCCCAGGACCCTTCCTGGAGGAGGCCCTCTGTTGAAAGTTGCATCTATAATTCGTTGCTCTGCTCACAGATATTTCATGAGACCCTGCAGGAGCAGTGTCCAGACTCCTCCACGTGGTTCTCTGGGCACTTCTGTGCTTTGTCCGCGTGTCAGGTTTCAGTTTGCCATGACCGGCTTGCTGGAAGCCCCGGTGACTTTCCTGGATGTCTGCCTGGTACCTGCGTGTGCAAGGGAGGGAGTGTGTGCTGAGTGCCCTTTCCTTCTCGAGATCATACAGGGATCGGGAGCCTGCAGTGGTGACAGGACTATCGGTCTTTTGGAGAATTCACCCCATCCCGTCATGGTTTGTTCTCCACCGTTATGGTGCTCCTTAACTGGGGGGCACGGGCAGGCCTTGCTGCCCTATCCCAGCCTCCCTTCCTGCTGCTCCTCCAGTGGGAGCGGGCGTATGGTGTTCAGTGGTTAGTGCCGAAGGCTTTGAGAACCAAGATGAACAAAATAACAGGACTCAGGGATCCCAGTGCAAGTGCAGCCAAGACACGTCTGAAACAGTGAGAGAGGAACCACACGGGAGCAGCCTTGAGGAGCCCAGAGTGAGAGGGAGGTTGAAAAAGTCTTCCCAGGGCACTTGGCTTGGGTCTCAGAACTGCAGTTGTATCGGAAGACTAGCAGCCAGCTGTTTTGATCTGGTCCATGCAATGTCTAGTTATACTCAGCTCTTCCATCGTTTGGTCGTTAATTCTTGTCTGCCTCTTTGCAACCCTGTGGACTATAGCCCACCAGGTTCCTCTTGTCCATGGGATTCTCTAGGCAAGAATACTGGAGTGACTTTCCATGCCCTTCTCCAGGGGATCTTCCCAACCCAGGCATCAACCTGGGTCTCCTGCATTGCAGGCAGATTCTTTACCATCTGAACCACCAGGGATGCCCCATATTTGCTTATATTTAATAGCTATTTTAAAGCATTCATCAAGAAAATCAGTTGCAAGTCAAATTTTCCATAATTCAAGCTTTTAAAAAACTATCCCCCTTTAAAGCACATTAATGCTTTTTTACCTGTGTTAATTTTCGATTCTACATTCTGCGTATTTTGCATGCAGTCCTGATTGCAATTAGGATTTTTATGCATTTAAAAATTTATGGATAGTAGTTTCTTTTGTAATGGATGCAGTGATTTTAATATATGTCTAACCCTTTATGGCCATATATGCAGTCTCTTTTTCAGAGTTCACTGTGATTATGGAATTCATCCCAGTTAAATATTTGGCTCCATCTTTGTCCCTAGTCTTCCAGTCTGCAGGGCCTTTTTTCTTTTTTTCTTTTTACAGTGTGTTCTCGGCGCCTTGCTCTTATTTTCCTGTGCTGCTCCCAGCACCGCGTTGTCTCTGCCGAGACCAGGAATCCTGGTTTCTCCCCAGGCCAGCCAGCGGCACCTGGTGGGTCTGCTCTCAGTGGCGTCCGGGCCCTCACTGCGCTCCGGGGCTTCTGTCTCCGCCGGCCACATCCCCTCTCCTGTCTCCCTCATGCTGTCTTCCCACCGGACCTTGTCTCACTTCATCCTGACCACGGCACACTGGCCCACATCCCCTAGACCTCTTACTTCAGGTCTGACCTCAGTTGTCTGGTTATGTTACTTGGACCTTGGTCAGCTATGAGAGCAACGTGGATGCTTCCGTTTCAGAATCGCCCCGTCTTGCTCAGCCCTGGGCAGGGTTTCTCTTCGCCAGTGTTTCTTCATTTCTGCTTTCACCGGGAGTCCCTGTTCCACGCCCACAGCCCCGAGGGGCACTGCTCGCCTCTCTCTGGAGATGCACTCTCCTGCACGTCCTACTTGGATGTGTTTTAGCCACAGGATAAGCAGAACCCAAACCAGCAGGCCTGCCTGACTACAGTGCTGGCGGTGGAAGTGCGTTGGCCGGCCGTGTGCTCAGGCGCAGCGGAAAGTGCCCAGGAAAGTGCCCACCCTGCTACGTGCTTTCCATCTTGGCCGCCCTCACTCCCCTTCCCCCGCCTGTGCTCCAGGGGGGCCCTTTCTCCTCTGTCGCCCGGTTCCCTCCTCCCTGCAGTCTCACGCCTTGCTGTCCTCACGATGTCCCCGTGGCCACTGCTGCTCCAGCACCCACCGAGTCTCCCTGCACAGGCTCGGGTCCCGCTCTGCCTGGGGTCCCCTTCTCCTTCCTTCCATGGCGCCTCCTCCCCCGTGCCTTTCGGGGCAGGTCTCACCCTCAGGGTTTGGCTCAGTTGTTGCCTTTCCCTGACATGAAGCCCTGACTAAACTTGGCTGAGCGTCAAGCTCTCGGGAAGTCAGAACAAAGCATGGATTTCCGGTGGTACCTCTCCCAGGCTTTCTGGTTTTAAGGACGTGGGGCTTCTGGTGCCCCAGGAGGCAGATCACTGTAGGTAGGCTGAGCAAGTTAGAAGGCGTCCCCGTGGAAACAGGGGTTTCTTTTTTTTAATAAATGACGCAGTCAGGTATCCAGTTCCTTGCCGTCCTTTGCCGGGACCTTGGAAGCCCACGAGGAAGCATTGAGGCCTGTCTCTGATGTGCCCTTGGGACGTGCAGGCGCCTGCAGAGAGGGGCCGAGGGCCCTGGGGAGCCCCTGCGCCCGCCGGCCCGCCAGCCCCGCAGCCCTGGGGCCTGTGTGTGGAGCGCGGATTCTCCTTTCTGTCCAAGCGGCCGCAGCCCTTCCCCGAGGGTTTCCTCCTCCCGCGCTGTCTTCCGCCCTTCAGACAAGGGGTCGGTCTCCCTGCCCTCGGCGAGCGCGGGCCCGCAGTTGGCGGCCGACGGCCGAGGTTCTCCCCGCGGCAGAGGAGAGGCCGCCCCCTCGGTCAGCCAGGCCGGGACGGGCGGAGGAGAGGGGCCTGGACCCTACTGCCGGCCGGGGCTGCGAGGACGAACCCGGGCGGGAGGGGGACCATGCGGGCGAGGGCGGCTGGCGGGTGGGGGACCCCAGAACAGGACTCGCCGCGAGCCATTCATCCAGGCTCCAGTGGGCTCGGACTCCTGACTAGGATTCCATTTATGCAAGATAACTTAGAGTAAGATAGGACACTTTGTCAGACTCCCTTAGTGTTATTTTTAAGTACTTTCTTTACTACATTCTAAGTGTTTTTTCTTTTGCTAGATGCCCTTTCAAGGACATTTGTGTTAAGTCACTTGAAGGCCTTTTTCTTCCTGAAGATATAGGTGTTACCATTTCTGTTTCATCAGTTGTGAATGATTCTGGCTAAACTTCAAGATGACAAAAGAAAACTTTTAAAAATGATCCAGAGATTACCAAGAGCTTATCAGCCAGTCACTTACCCTAAACACTGCTTTGCCCTTCTCAAATGTAAATTAAAAAACCCGCAGAAATTTGGATAGAGCCGTGAAGATGCTTTCTAGAGACAACCCTGTAAATAGTTTATGAAAATCCAGATTTTGTTTTTCCCCATATCTGTTGTCTTTTCCTGCTCATGGAATCAGGTTTGAATCTATGTCTGGAAATGATTTAAGCTAAAGATACAGGTTTTATTTTTGTCTTGAAATGCTGCCTAAGAGAAAAAGGAAGATAAAATTCTTTTGAATTTCCAGTGAAATGTATCTATGGCTCGGAGTTTAGTTTTGCCTTAAATGTGCCAGCAGTACTTCATTCCTCACTGTTTGGAAATCACTTTTGGTACTGAGAATTCAGTTAAAGATAGTTTAATTTGTAGTTCTAAATTAGTTTAATTATAAGTATTTTTAAAAATATGTAACCATATAAAGCTTTTTTATTGCAGTGTGGTTGTTTTATAATGTTGTGTTAGTCTCTGCTGTACAGCACAGAGGCTCGGCCTCATGCATGTCGCTCCCCGTGGATTCCCTTCCCGTCTAGGCCCCTGCGGAGCACTGGGTAGAGCTCCCGTGTGCAGTGGGTCCTCGTTGTCTGTTGTACACGTGGTGGTGTGTACGTGTCAGTTCCAGTTCATCCCACCCTCCCTCTTTCCGGCTTGGTGTCCGTGCGTTTGTTCTCTACATCTCTGTCTCTATTTCTGGTATAAGATCGTCTATACCAGTTTTTTCAGATTCCACGTAGATGTGTTAACATACGATGCTTGTTTTTGCAGTTAATTTTCCACATGCTTGGAACATTGAAAGATTTCTTTGATTGTATATTTTAAAGCACTTTGTATTATTTATGAAATATATAGCTGTTCTCTTTTCCCATTTTTAATACTGACTGCCTCTGGAGGGAAAAACGTATACTCTCTAGTAGTAACGTGAGATAAATTACCTGTCGATCTCCATAGCTCCTAAATGCTAATTGGAAAGTGCACTTCTAAATGTGTGTGTAATTATGTGTAGAGCATTACAATGGACTTACATGGTAGTTTGAACCATGGATTACTGTTTTATTGAGTAATACTGAATTTTATTTTTAGATATTTGATTTAATGGATGCCAAAGCACGTGCTGATTGTATCAAAGAAATAGATCTCCTTAAGGTAAATAACAAATGAACTGTTGACTGTTTTGAACATAACTGAGTGGGTTGATAAAAGTGATTTATTAAGATTTCACACTTACAAGGAAAACAGTTCTTGAGATGTAGCTATGCCACACTGAATTCAGATAATGTATAAATTGGAAATCAGTATATTGCCTTTTGGATTCATTGTACACTAATTAATTGGAATGTTTGGTAGGATTAACTCCCTCCCCCATTTCAAACTAGAAATAGACATAAACATAAAACGTGGAAGAAATTTTTTTCTTGATCATCCCAATTAGACATATTCTAAATGTTAGATAATGCAAATGCATATTTGGTGTGATATATTGAGAATGTGAGCTGATCCAAGGGGTTCACATTATAAAAATAGTATTTCCATATCTTTTTTCCAGATTTAGAAAGGGTGGTGTAAAGAGTATGTCAGCTTCTCGCCCACTCAGAGAACAGGTCTGAGGTTTGAGTGCCTTCGCACTGCATTTGTTACAGTGAAGTTTCTGTTGAGGAATGCTGTGGCTTATGATGTGTTTTTAACTTTTGGATAAAGCTTGGATGATATTTATGCTGTCCATTTTTGTTTGTGCCCAAAATGAATCAGATTTATTAAAAAAGATAAAAAGTAAGCTCAAAATAAGCCATGCTTCCCACTGTCGACTTATTGTAGTTATTTCCTGGGACGAGAAGAAATAATGTATCATCACAGAGAATGTGGGAGGAAACCTATCTTCTATAAGTAGGAAGAAGAGAAGAAAAACCTGTGTATACTCAGGGATAGTTCATGAATAATTTTCTTTGAGAAATGATTTGTCTTACGTTACCTTGGTTAAAGATTGAATGAAAAGATTGTTAGAAAAGATTGTAAATATGTGTAGACTAATGCGTATATTTCTACAAGGTGATTTTTTTAAAGATAATTTAATAATCCGCCCCACAGATAGGTTCAGAGTATTCGTAGTATTTGATATAAAGGCAATATTTAGATATAGTAGATGTCAGAGTTTTATCACTGGCTGAAATTATACTAGGATCAGTCTTCAAAATAGTAAAACGGGAAAGTGCACTTACCATTGAGTGCCTTTAAGTGATAGTTACCATTTAGAAGGATATAGTTTTTAACAATTGGCTATTTAATTTGGTCATTCATTTATATGCACAGTTTATATATTTGTTGGGCACAGCGGTACTTTTAAAAATTTTAGGTGTATAATGTACTCTATGATTTCTAAGAATATTACTAAAAAATAATTGTTGTATAGTTTAAATGATTATAAAACTTATTTCAAAATTTACTAGATGAAAGAAGAATACAGTCATGTTACGATTTCTGTAACTTAAAAATGAAATGCAGTCACTAATTTTATTCTTGTTACAAAACTGTAAGTGACTCGGGAATTTACAGTAAGAAGACTTTTTGATGCCTTTTTTCCCTCAGCAACTCAACCATCCAAATGTAATTAAATATTATGCATCATTCATTGAAGATAATGAACTGAACATAGTTTTGGAATTAGCCGATGCTGGTGATCTATCCAGAATGATAAAGGTAAGGTTTTTTGTTTGTTTGTTTTTTAAAAAAAAAACTAAAGATTTACTTTTTTTTGAGAGTTGTATGTTGCACGTACAGGCACATCGGATGCTTTAAAGACCTCACCACGATGCTTGACATTTGGTAGCCATGTAATCAACGGTAGGCCATGGTGGTGGTTGTGATTATGAAGCTAGGTACCTGGGGAAGTGGTCCCCTTGGATGCATGAACACTCCAGACCCAACTTGGAAATAGACCGAGGGTGTGTTGTGTATCAGCTGAAGGTACAGCTCTGCAGCTCAGCTTCTCCACGCTGGTCACCCTCCGTCCCACATGTCTGGGCGTCGGGCCGAGGGGCTGGCAGGGCCTGTGGAGCAGCCTGGCCGGGCCGCCCCTGCTCGTGGGAGGGACGCGCCGAGAGGAGAACGGGCCTCGCGCGCAGTCTTGGGTGTCACACCCTGATTTGACGCCTTAGAAGTCATTTAACTTTCTTTTCTGGAAGTTTAAGTGTTGGTCGCTCAGTCGTGCCTGACTCTTGCGACCCTGTGGGCTACAGCCCACCAGGCTCCTCTGTCCATGGAATTCTCCTGGCAAAGATACTGGAGTGGGTTGCCATTTCCTTCTCCAGGGTATTTTCCCGACCCAGGGGTCGAACCTGGGTTTCCTGCATTGCAGGTGGATTCTTTACTGTTTGAGCCCCTGGGTTGAATTTCACTGACAAGTTACAGAAACTGCCTAATGACAGTAGCCTAAGAACTGGTTATCCTTGGCCTTGGCCTAACTTAACGTCTTCTATGTGCCACCTTTCCCCCAAAACAGACTGACGCTAGAACCGACTTCATGGGGTCATTTTAAATGATCAGTTAATTTATACACACACACACACATATATTTATATGTATGTATGTATGCACATATACACTCACAGCAGAACTCCGAAGAGTGCCCCCCATAGGAACACGATGTCAGAGGGCCATTGCTGTGTTATGTGTTGTTACGTGTATTTCTCCGTTGTATAAAATCCTGGGACTGACGTGGCAGCTGTGACTTCAGGTTCTCAGGCCTGAGACGTGAGGGGAGACAGGCACTCGGTGGCTGTGTTTGTGGGCACGTCACTGGATGCCCGCTGCCACCCCGTGTCTTCCACTTCACGCCGTGGTCGGAGTGGCGTCTTAGGAACACGTGCAGGTGTGGGGAGGCTGGCCTGCGTGCTCTTCATTTGGCCGTCCCTGTGCGAGCTAACCTCCTCTTACTCTGCAAGCGGAGCCAAACAGTGCAGAAATGAGCCAAGACCAGCGGAATGAGAAAGCCAGTGCTGTGAGCTCTGAGCCTGCCCCAGCAGAGGACCCCCTCCCTCACCAGCATGTGGCAAGGTTCCTGGGCAAGGGGAGGGGGAGAATTCCTCACAGTGGACAAGCAGTGGAGCTCGGGTGTGCCCCGATGGGTGGCCGTGGCATGCTGAAGCCGCCACTGAGCCCACTGCAGTCGGGCATCTTTGGTGACTGGCTCACGTGTGTATTTGGCTTCCTCTGGTTGGTCCCAAGTTGGAGGCAGGGACAGAAAGTGGGGAAGCTGTCAGTTACTGAGTCCTGGCCGTCTGGGGCTAATTGTTAACAGGAGTTATTGTTTAGCTTCCTGGATTGTCACGAGAGAGAGCAGGGTGACCTCCTGCAAGTTGAACGGAGCAGGCTGGCTTCTCGGGCTGCTTGCTAGAGTGGAAGGGTTGGCTTCCTGACCAGGTTGCTGCGGATTGTGGTTCGAAGGTCTGTTTTTACATGTGCTCTGCCCGTTGTCTGTCTGTATATCCAGTCTCTCAGCAGATACTTGAGCACAACCGGTAGTCTGCCACGTGGCGTTCTCGTAAGGGGGTTTTAGAAACAGTGTTAGGTGCTTTGCATGCATTATCTGTTTACTCTTTACAGTGGTTTCGGGAGGTAATTTTGACACCTAGAGAAGAGAAGTATCATTACTAGTAAATAGAAGAACTCTGAAATTAGGTTTGTCTGATGCAAAAATCCATGTGTTTTCCTTGAGAGGCCCTTAAGAATTTTTGTATCACAAAACTCCTTTGAAAAAATCAGATGAGAACCTTTGACCGTCTCTACCTGGAAAATGCTGATGCATACGCAGTTTGCATTCCATTCCAAGCCTCCGCAGATGTTCTGATCAAGGTGTTTGTGGATTTGCTAGCAGCGACCCTGCTTCCCAGTGTGAATTTAGCATCAGCCACTTAAACACTGTCCTATCAGTAAACTTCTTTTAGGCCCAGTTTCCTCAACTGTAAGATGGAGAGAGTTTTACAATTTCTAAATATAAAAAGTCTACATAAAAGGAAGGTAGTGTTCTCATTATCACAGAACACTATCAAGCTGACTGTCCCATGGTAGGATGACTCACTGCTCGTCAGCTTTCTGTTTTAGGGACTTCCCACCACTACCACAGAGAGCTAACCACCAACAAAAATGTGTCTTTGCAATTTAATTAACAAAGAAAGAAATGCAAATACACAAAAGAAAAATCTTAGAAAAACAGCAGTCTATCAAGATGAGACATATAAAAGCAGCTGTAAATGATCCCTCCCAGAGGACAGGGACCACAGGGAGGGCCCTGTGTGGACGTGGGGTGTCGCAGGCCCCCAGGACTCAGACAGAGACCCACGCTGAAGATAAGAAACTGGACCAACAGGAGTCCAGAGATAATGGGTCCACAGGCATGAACCAGATCAACCGGGAACGGAGGGCAGAATTCTTTGCTTGACCCTTTAGGAGTAAGAGTTACTTAATTACTTACAGGGAAGGAAAGTGGGCAAGTCCCTATTGGGCAAATGCCTGCTGAAGCAGATAAAAGAGACCATTTCAGTTGTAGAGTCTCACCCTAGACTGAGTGCTTGATGACTGAGGGGTTTGATGTTAGAGTTTGCTTTCTTGTTTAGTCTGCTTTTCTTCTTTCACACTTAAAGGCTGCCGTTCCTGGCCTGGGGCCAAGGCGTGCCTGCGCCTATAGCATTTACCTTGGGAGAATACTCCTGTCCTGCGACCACTGCAGAAAAGCAACTCTAGACCAGAGCACCTTACAGAAGCCCTGTTAACCTCTGTTGTCAGCAGACTCAGGTTTCTCTGGCCAGGTGAAGAAGGAAAAATTTGTCAGTGTGAACTTACATTTTTTGTGGTGATGAACTCAGCTCCGTGTTTAAACAAATTTGTCATAAGTTGACATTACCAAGGAAAGTTTTAAGCAACTGACTCAGTGGATCTAGTAAGACAGATTGAGAACAGAATTCTGTTTGTTAATGAGTAGTAAGTTAACCATTTATAGAATTGACAGCTGTACCCTTAAAGCTTCCATCCTGTGCATCCATCGTGTAGAAGATGATATGGGAAACTTTTTTAAAAGAAAAAAAAACTTAAAAAAAAACCTTGTTAGAAAGCATCAACTGATTCCTAGTGAGACGCTTGCAGAGCCACTCAGCGTGCTTTGGTGGAAGACGGAAGCGGCTCTTCAGAGGGTTAGCAGCGTCGTCCCTGAGGCCCCCCCACGGGCTCTTCTGTCAGCCTGTCCTGGTCTTGTCCTTCACCAGAGCGGCCACCAGTTCGCCTCTCAAGATAGACGACACTCTGGTTCTGGTTTTCCAGGTCCTTGGAGCGCTTCTCAAGGCTGAAAGTCGGATTATCAGATCTGTAGAGCTGATGGTACTCTCAGCACAGTGACTATAACAGAAAGCTTGCGCAGTGTGCAGAACGGAAAGTTTGACTCTGCAGTTTCACATGAGTGGAATGTCTTCACATCCTGATTATAGTCCTGGGAGTCTTTTGCAGGATGATATTTCAGACCTGATCAAATGCCTAGTTGTATTGGGAAGGAGTAATTTATTCACTTGGGAGAATCTGACCTGTGGAATCTCCCCAGGTCCTTCAGCAAATAAAACCACTCTGACTGTGGATTGCTGCATTTCAGTTGAACACCGAGTTGTGACTTTTCTTTTCATTTGACTTAGTAAGCCTGCTGCTGCTGCTAAGTCACTTCAGTCGTGTCCGACTCCGTGTGATCCCATAGACGGCAGCCCACCAGGCTCCCCTGTCCCTGGGATTCTCCAGGCAAGAACACGAGTGGGTTGCCATTTCCTTCTCCAATGCGTAAAAGTGCAGTTGCTCAGTTGTGTCTGACTTAGCGACCCCATGGACTACAGCCTACCAGGCTCCTCCATCCATGGGATTTTCCAGGCAAGAGTACTGGAGTGGGGTGCCACTGCCTTCTCCGCTTAGTAAGCCTAGAGTTTACTTATTATTTTTTTTAATATATAATGTCTCTCATTAGTTTTCTCAAGTGGTGAATATCCTTAACTTTCCTCTCTATGTTCTTATCTCCCAGATTAAGCACTGACTTTTACGTGCATAAAGCCTTTCCAACTTTACAGTCTGTCTTTACAGTTCAGTTCCGTTGCTCAGTCGTGTCTGACTCTCTGCGACCCCATGGACTGCAGCGCGCCAGGCTTCCCTATCCATCACCAACTCCTGAAGCTTGCTCAAACTTATGTCCATCGAGTCGGTGATGCCATCCAACCAACTCATCCTCTGTCTTCCCCTTTTCCTTCTCCCTTCAATCTTTCCCAGGACCAGGATCTTTTCCAATGAGTCATTCTTTGCATCAGATGGCCAAAGTATTGGAGTTTCCGCTTCAACATCAGTCCTTCCAATGAACATTTAGGACTGATTTCTTTTAGGATGGGCTAGTTGGATCTCTTTGCAGTCCAAGGGACTCTCAAGAGTCTTCTCCAACACCACGGTTCAAAAGCATCAATTCTTCAGCGCTTAGCTTTCTTTATAGTCCAACTCTCACATCCATACATGACTACTGGAAAAATCATAGCTTTGACTAGACAACCTTTGTTAGCAAAGTAATGTCTCTGCTTTTTAATATGCTGTCTAGGTTGGTCATAACTTTTCTTCCAAGGAGCAAGCATCTTTTAATTTCATGGCTGTAGTCACCATCTGCAGTGATTTTGGAGCCCTCCAAAAAATAAAGTCTCTCACTGTTTCCACTGTTTCCCCATCTATTTCCCATGAAGTGATGGGACCGGATGCCATGATCTTAGTTTTTTGAATGAGCTTTAAGGCAACTTTTTCACTCTCCTCTTTCACTTTCATCAAGAGACTCTTCAGTTGTTCTTCGCTTTCTGCCATAAGGGTGGTGTCATCTGCATATCTGAAGTTATTGACATTTCTCCCAGCAATCTTGATTTCAGCTTGTGCTTCATCCAGCCCAGCATTTCGCATGATGTACTCTGCATATAAGTTAAATAAGCAGGGTGACAATATACAGCCTTGACGTACTCCTTTCCTGATTTGGAACCAGTCTGTTGTTCCATGTCCAGCTCTAACTGTTGCTTCCTGACCTGCATACAGATTTCTCAGAAGGCAGGTCAGGTGGTCTAGTATTCCTATCTCTTTCAGAATTTTCCACAGTTTGTTGTGATCCACACAGTCAAAGGCTTTGGCATAGTCAATGAAGCAGAAGTAGATGTTTTTCTGGAACTCTCTTGCTTTTTTGATATCTGACAGTATATATAGAAAAATACATACTGATACATGTATTCTTTTTCAGAAACGTATCACAGTGCATTTTATTATTGCTTCATTGATAAACAGTTGGACTATTTCCATTGTTTAATTTGTTCAAGGAAAGCTCTACTACAAAACCTTGTGTATTTTAATACAACAGTCTCATACACAATTTAACAGACAATTACAGATGCTTCTATAAAATAGCTGAGTAATAACATATGTATTTTAAATCATAACAAATACTGCCAAATTGTTTTCTCAAATAGTTATACCAATTTGTAACCTTTAAAAATATGCTCTTTAATTCTGTATTTACCGGACATTGACTGTGTGCTGTCTTCCTGTTATATGCCTTCTTGGAATTCATTGTCTAGGAGAGAGAGGCATTTGTCTGATGCTCAGAGAACTGTACAACCAAAGTTGTAAGTTTTATAAGGTTGTAGGATAAATTAGAGTGGTAGTTTACAACAGAGAGCCTAATCTAGACAGGGAGCTTCTGAGGGCGAGAGGAGAACTTGAAGCACTGGTGTTACATGACTGTGATGTAGGTGCTTAGTCTTAGTGAGCTCCAGTCTCCTTATCTGTGAAATTGGGTTAATAATTATCTGCCTTACTGTGTCCTTATAAGGGCTTAATTGTATACATATGTATATATAACTGTGCCATTGGAGGAGACTCTTGAGAGTCCTTTGGACTGCTAGGAAATCAAACCAGTCAGTCCTGAAGGAAATCAACCCTGATATTCAATGGAAGGACTGATGCTGAAGCTCTAATACTTTGGCCACCTGATGCGAAGAACTGACTCACTGGAAAAGACCCTGATGCTGGGAAGGATTGAGGGCAGGAGGAGACATGGGTGGCAGAAGATGAGATGATTTGATAGCATCACTGACTCAGTGGACATGAATTTGAGGAAACTGTGGGAGATAGTGGAGGACGGAAGAGCCTGGTGTGCCACAGTCCGTGGGGTCACAAAGAGTGCACACGACTTAGAGACTGAGGAACAATGGTGTATACATGTATTTGTTTTTGTAGGTATATGTACAAGTATGGCACCCCACTCCAGTACTCTTGCCTGGAAAATCCCATGGACGGAGGAGCCTGGTGGGCTGCAGTCCATGGGGTCGCTAAGAGTCAGACACGACTGAGCGACTTCACTTTCACTTTTCACTCTCATGCGTTGGAGGAGGAAATGGCAACCCACTCCAGTGTTCTTGCCTGGAGAATCCCAGGGATGGGGGAGCCTGGTAGGCTGCCGTCTATGGGGTCGCACAGAGTCGGACACGACTGAAGCAACTTAGCAGCAGCAGCATGTACGAGTATATGCACATACTTATAGTTACCTGTGCTGTCTGAATATGTGACAGCTATTCGATAGGTATTACTGGAATGTGCGTTACTCTGTTTAAATGCTCTGGGTATCACTTCTCCCCTTTCTTTTCATCACTCTTCACAGATGACAGCCTGCCTCCTCTTCACAGGGAATGGGCATCCTCAGTCAGGGATGCCTTGCCCTTCCCAAGGCCTCACTGCCGGACCACCCTGGCCCTGTTGCCGCTTTCCCTGCTGGGCAGGAGGCGCTCCTGTGTATCCCCCCACGTGGGTTCTTTGTCCTGTCTCTGCCACGGGTATCAGAAACCTCAATCGTGTATTCTCGGACCTGAGTGCATCTTCCTGTGCTGGCATTGAGCACACTCATGTCCACATGCACACATGTCCCTCTTCACGCATTCACTGATGCATCTGAGAACCCTGTTTCTAGCGGGAAGACAGAAGGACAGGCGAGCTGATGTGCAGGATGTCCAACGTCAGTCAGCACCGCGAGGAGGACGAGGTCGGGTTCAGAGAGGGCGCTGCTGTCCAGACAGGTGACTAGGGCGGCCCTGCGCCTTCAGTCCTGGCGTTCCTGCTGCCACCAGGCTTCTGCTTCCAGCCGCCCATGTCCTGTGTCTCCCCACCATTGGCCGCTCCCTGCTGACCCGGTCTCAGACACCCCCGGGGCCCGCATGTATGGGCTCTGCTCCTCTGCCTGAGCCCTGGCCCCATCCTTCCTCCTGGCCCCCCCACTGCCCAGAGTCCCCCAGCGCCTCAGTTTTCTCCCCGCCTCTCTGGACACTCCTGATTCTTCTTGACTGTCGTTCTCTTCCTCCCGGTCTTTTCTGGCTGAGCTTTCAGAGCTTCAGTCCAGGGCTTTCGCGGTTTGCTTTTCCCTCCTTTCTGGGCTGGCCTTGCTCGTTCCTGTGCATCACTGACTCCCTAGGCTCCCGGGAATCCGGTTCTTGTCTCGAGCGTGGAGCTCTGTCTGCACCCTGAGCGCATCATCGGAGCCCCCGCGTCCGCCCAGACTGCGGTGCTCCCCAGGGAGACCCTCTGGAGCTGGCCCACACTCAGAGTTGTTTCCCTCCTTCCGAATGCTGCTCCGCTTTCTCCATCAGCTCCATGTCCACCCTCTCCCCGAGGGAAGGACCGGCACCTGTCCCCTGGAACGCGACATCCGCTTCTCCGTCAGTCTCTAAGAGAGGTGAAGAGAAACAGAGAAGAAAGGCCTCTGCCCCAGACCGCCCTGGCGCCCCCGGTGAGCCCGGGAGCCGCGGGGTCCAGAAGAGACCCTGGGGAAGGCGCGGCCTGTGGCCTCCGCACAGTCGGCGCTCCGCGGACACCTACTGCGCTCGGCCCCGCCCCGGGCGCTCTGTCCCCGGGCTGGGCGTGTGTCCGTCAGTCCTGCCGCTCCCCGCTCATTCACCACTTCCTCAGGAATGGTCTCTTAGACCAGGACCAGGGATGGTGTCTCAGGACTCCTTACACCGTCGTGCACTTGCTTGTGGGGCGGTTTTCCTGTCTGGATTTCCCGTGTCACCTTGTTGAGTGTGGGGACTGCCTGCTTTGCTCCCTGGGCTGCTTTCATTTTCTAGGGAGCGCCTGGCTGATGGCAGCAACTCAGGAAATGTCTGGGGACGGTGTGTGTGAGACCCGAAGCCCTCTCCTCTGTCCGCCCCTCTGTTCCAGGGGCCCGTCGGGAAACGTGGCTGGTGGCTCCTGCCGTTTCACACTTCAGTCCCACGAGGACTTGCTCACATCCAAGTGGAATGTGGCAGGGGAGGAGACAGCGTTCTGATACAGGAAGGGGCTTTTTGGCCCTAAGAAATGCTAATGTTGTTTCCTCAATCCTCTAATTTGTGCTCTATGCCATTCTTTATATAAGACTACATTACCAAAAAATAAAAAATGATAGGGACTTCGTTTATGAAGGAGTGTGGCAGTGACTTGAGCTTTGCAAAGGATAGCAATAGATCCGATCCGAGGAGCGTGTTCATTTCTTGATGGTACGTGATACGTAAATCACTGTGCATCACAGTACCCCACTGTATCAACGCTCCCGCTTAATTGGGGTGGAAGTGGAAAGATCGCTCCTGGTCTGTATTCCAGGAAGGAACCTCTGGATAGCATTGCATCAAAGATTTTTACAAGTAAATAATTAATTGGTTTAGAGCAGGCTGACAAATATAATTAAGCAATTTACAGCTGAAATATTCAGTATTTCTCTAATTAGTGACAGAGGAGTACCTGAGGCTGTGGTCAGATGAAATACTTCCCAGATGAGTTGTAAGATGAAAGGAAATCCAAAATTTTTCATCATGTATTTCTTTATCATCAGTAATCAGAATTTTAAAGGAAAAGATTCTTACAGAGTGGCGATTGGGTTACAGTTTATCCAGTTGTGATATATATGCTGTACATTTTCTTTACTGTATCCTAAATTTAACCAGTACATGTTCCACTTTGTAGTATGCCTTATTAATACTATATATTTCACTTTTCTGTTGCTTAGAAACATATTTGGTGATGGAGACTTAGTATAGAGGAGATGAGAGACTAATCTCAGAACTATATAAACACGAGCTTTGTTCATTTCACTTTGTCAGTAGAAATAGTCTTAAAATGTATTTAAAATTTTTGTAGTCCATTTTTCCAAAATATATTATTTGAACTATTTATAAGTTCCTATATTTATAATTGCTTTTTAGAAAGTCAGATTGAGTCAGAAGAGAATATAAGTTTATATAGTTCACATATTTTTTTAAAGCTATATTTTACTAAAATATCAGTAAAACAAAATATAACCCAGTATAATAAATCCCTTGAAGGGAAACTCAGAAGTTTTTTAATCTGCCAAAAAATTGTCATACCGCACCTCACTGGCTAAGAGGAAAGTGAATATTATTGTTACAGATGTTTTTTAGTGACACACGCAATACAGATAATTTAAATTGAACTCTGTTCTGTGCCAAGAGTTTGGCACAATTTAAGATAATTACTTAAGGTTATCTCTTCCCCCCACCCAATTTTGTTGAGCTGTAATTGAAATACGTGACAGGGTAGGTTTAAGGTGTGCAGCATAATGGTTTGACTTACCTGTATGATACTGTGACATGAATATTGCAGTAAGTTTAGTGAACATTCACCATCTCATCGAGGTACACTGAAAAGCTAGAATGTTTCACTCTCAAACCCACCTGAGAAAACACTTTGGGTGCTGATTTTCTCTTCATTACAGTCAGTTCGTGGTGCAAGCAAGTGACTTTTCTGAAGGAAACACTGCTTGGATCTCCTTCCCAGCTGCTTATCTAATAGAACACCCAGGTTCATAATGTGCTGTGTGGGTATGCCTCTCACAACACACAGAACGGCCAGTTCACACAGCTGCCTTTTTTGGAAGGTTCAGTTAGCCCGAGTGCATTTTCAGTGCTGGGACACTGCAGGGAGATGTGCTGGGTGTGAACCAGCCAGTTGTATCTGCCTGCAAAAACACTTCTCACCCAGGAAGAGCTAGAATGTTTCACTCTCAAACCCTCCTAAGAAAACACTTTGGGTGCTGATTCTCTATTTGCTGGTCAGTTCTTGGCGCAAGCAAGTCACTTTTCTGAAGGAAACACTGTGCTTGAGTCTCTTACTCTGAGCTCGTCTAATAAAGTCCCTAGGTTGATAATGCATTGTATGGGTATGCCACTCACCACCCAGAGAACCACCAGTTCACACAACTTCCTTTATGGAAAGGTTCCGTTTTTCTCAAGTGTGTATTCAGTGCTAGACAATGCTGGGTGTGAACGTGCTAATTTGGGTCCACTGGCCAAAACAGTATTCTCACCCTCTAAATGCCGAAGTGTTTCACTCTCAAATTCACCCAAGAAAACAGTGTGGGTGCTGATTCTCTCTTTACTAGAGTCAGTTCTTGGGAAACAAGTGACCTCTGCAGGAAAATACTTGATCCCCTTACTAGGAACTCATCTAATAGAACACCTAGGCTCATAATGAGTGACTTCTCTGCAGGAAAATACTTGATCCCCTTACTAGGAACTCATCTAATAGAACACCTAGGCTAATAATGAGTTGTACAGTTGTGCCACTCACCCCCAGAAAACAACCAATTCATACAGCTTCTTTCTTGAAAAGGTTTAGTTTGTCCAGATTGTGTATTTTCAGTCTGGGACATTGCAGGGTAATATGCTGGGTGGGCGGAGCAGGCAGTGGCATCCCACTCCAGTACTCTTGCCTGGAAAATCCCATGGACGGAGGAGCCTGGTGGGCTGCAGTCCTTGGGGTTGCTAAGAGTCGGACACAACTGAGCAACTTCACTTTCACGCATTGGAGAAGGAAATGGCAACCCACTCCAGTGTTCTTGCCTGGAGAGTTCCAGAGATGGGGGAGCCTGGTGGGCTGCCGTCTATGGGGTCGCACAGAGTCGGACACGACGGAAGCGACTTAGCAGCAGCAGCAGCATGCTGGGTGGGAATCTATCAGTCGGGGTCTATTGGGACATACAGTGTGCTCACCCTGGGAAAGCTAGAATGTTCACCCTCAGAGTCACCAAGGAAATCACTTTGGGTGCTGATTGTTCAGTGCAGTCAATTCTTGGTGCAAACTAACAACTTTTCTGAAGGAAACACTTTTCTTGGATCTCCTTACTAGCAGCTCATCTAATAGAACACCTAGCGTCCTAGTTCCTAGCAAAAAAGGAAAACTTTTGTTTTTCTTTTGATGAGAACCCTTAGGCTTTACTCTCCCAGCAGCTGTGCTGTATCAGACAGCAGTGTTGTCTGGAGCATCATGCTGTGCATCGCACCCCTGGTACATACTTACCTTAGAGCTGGAAGTTTGTACCTCCTGACCCCCTTCATCCAGTTCCCCCGTCACTTAACCCCTTGCCTCAGGCGACCACAAATCTGATCTTTTTTTTTTATGAGATTGTGTGTGTGTTTGCGCATTTAGGTTTCATGTGTACGTGACATCATGCAGTATTTATCTTTCTCTGTCTGACTTATTTCACTTAGCACAGTGCCTTCAGGGTTTGTCTGTGATTTTGCACATGACAGGATATCCTCGTTTTTTATGACTTTATAATACTCCATTGTATACATACGGCAACTGCTTTATTGGCCAATCAGTTCAGTTCAGTTGCTCATTTGTGTCTGACTCTTTGCAACTCCATGGACTGCAGCACGCCAGGCTTCCCTGTCCATCTCCAACTCCCAGAGCTTGCTCAAACTCAAGTCTGTTGAGTCAGTGATTCCATCCAACCACCTCATCCTCTGTTGTCCGCTTCTGCTCCTGCCTTCAATCTTTCCCAGCCTCAGGGTCTTTTCCAGTGCTGCGCACTTAGTTTGTTACCATGTCTTGGCTGCTGTAAATGATGCAGCAATAAACGTGGGGGTGCAGGTATCTTTTCACGATAGTGTTTTCGTTTCCTTTGGATATGTTCCCAGAAGTGGAACTGCTGGATCATATGGTAGTCTTACTTTTAACTTTTCAAGGATCCTCCATACTGTTTTCCATGGTGGCCGCACCAGTTTGCCAGCCCAACAACTGTGCACAAGGGTCTCTTCCCCACATTCTCACCGTGTTTGTTGCCTGTTGTCTTTTTTTGGTGGCCATTTTAACATGCATGAAATGGTATCTCATTGCAATTTTGATTTGCATTTCTATAATGACGAGTGATGTTGAGCATCTTTTCATGTTCTTACTGGCCATTGTTTTATCTTCTTTGGAAAAACGTCTACTCAGGTCTTTTGCTTGTTTGTTAACTGACTTATTATTTTTAGTTTGGTTATTTTTTGCTATTGAGTTGTGTGGGTTCTTTCTATATTTTGGATAGTAACCCCTCATCAGATACATTTGCAAATATGTTTTCCCATTCTGTAGGTTGCCTTTTTGCTTTTTGATTGTTTCTTTGCTGTGCAGAAGCCCTTTAGTTTGATGTCACCGTACTTGCTTGTTATTTTGCTGCTTATGCTCTAGGTTGTCATATCGAAAAAATCATCGTCAAGGAGCTCTTCTGTGTTTTCTTCTAGGAGTTTCAGTTTCAGGTCTCACATGTAAGTCTTTAATTTGTTTAGAGTTAATTTTTGTGAGTGGTGAAAATTAAGGTTTCAGTTTTATTCTTTTACATGTAGATGTCCAATTTTCCCAGCACTGTTTATTGAAGAGACTGTCATTTTTATATTGAGTATTTTTGGCTCCCTTGTCAAATATTAGTTACCTGTAAATGCTTAGGCTTATTTTTGGGCTCTCAGTTCTTTTCCATTGGTCTGTGTGTTTGTTTTAAGCCAGCACCATCCTGTTTTGATTTCTGTAAGTTCATAATGTGGGTCTGTCAGGAATTGTGACACCTCCCACTTTGCTCATCTTTCTCTGTATTGCTTTGGCTTTGGGGGTGTTTTGTGGCTCCACATAAATTTTTGAATTGTTTTGTCTACTTCTGTGATAAACTCCATTGGAATCTTAATGTGGATTCTGTTGAATCTATAGATGGCTTTTGGTAGTATTGACATTTTGATAATATTAATTATTCTGTTTATGAACATGGGATTCTTTTCCATTTATTTGTGTCTTTGATTTGTTTCTTCATCTTGTAGTTTTATGAGTAGAGGCTGTTTACCTCCTTAGTTTTAAGCTTACTCCTAAATATCTTATTGTAAATGGAATACATTTAATTTTTTCAGATAATTCACTACCACTGTATAGAAACACTACTGCTTTTTGTATGTTAATTTGTTTATCCTGTGACTTCACTGAATTTGTTGATTAGAACTGCTTTTTTGATAGAGTCTTTAGAATTTTGTTTACCTATAAAATGATGTCATCTTCAAACAGAGACAGTTTTACTTCTTCCTGCTCAGTTCTGATGCATGTTATGTGTTTGTTTTCTTGTCTGATTGCTCTGACCGGTTCTTCCAGGGCTGTGCTGAATACAGGTAGAGAGAGTGAGATCCCGCATCCTGTTCCTGAGTTAGGCCCTCTCTTCTTAGTCATAACATATTTAGATACAGATTTATTCTTAAATCGTCAACTTTATATTTTCTATGGTTACCACTTGTGTGGCATTTCCTTTAACTTTGGTAGGAGCGTTAAGACTCTTTTCCTTTATAAAACATAAACTTAAAAAAATAAAATAAAATAAAACATAAACTTAATTTTTGTATTGATTTTTTTTTTGCTGTCTGTAGAAATGCACTTTTTATTTGTTTTTAATTGCTAATTATCACAAACTAGCCGCTTAAAAGACAAACATGTTATCTCACAATTTGGGGGGTTAGTGAGTTCACATCCTGCTTTATGGATTCTCTGCCCAGGACGCTAGAAACTGAAATCAAGGCGCCAGCTGGGGCCACGATCTCACCTGAGGTTTAGGGTTCTCCTCCTCGTTGACTGGATTGTTGGGAGAATTCAGTTCCTTGTGGCTGTGTGACTGATGTCCCTGCTCGCCTCGAGTGTCAGCTGGGAGCCATCCGCGAGGCCGCCTGTCCATCTCTGCAGCTAGCAGTTTGCTCCCTTATGGCCAGCAGGAGAGTCTCTGGCTTTGAATTTCTCTGAGTTCTTTGAAGAGCTTACCCAATCAGATCAAGTTCACCCAGGATAATCTCCCCAATGATTAACTCAAAAACTGCTGATTAGAGCCGTCATTACATCTGCAGAATCCTTTCTGTCACATAAGATAACCTAATACGGAGGGGACAGTTCATCACGCTCATAACCCAGCTCACACTCGAGGGGAGAGGTGGGTACACCACAGACTTTGATAAATTACTGAAAACATCAACAAATCTTGGAGATAATTATTATCTTTAATTGTTACAACTTGTAAATCTTGTTCACCTTCTTAGTGTGGTTGTTTGTTTTACATCTGCAGACATATTCTTATCTGTTCTTATCCAAATTTAAATGCTGTACTGGAAAGAAAAGCACTTAGAAATGTCTTCTACACTCTTGACCTTTGGATCCTTAAAGCAGTAAAGTCTCCCCAGCAGTGCCATCTATCTTTGTTGATGGTGATTTATGGCTTGGAGGGTACAGACATGTCCATTTCAGCATCTGGCCTAAAGTGTGCCGCCCGAGCCAGACCACAGGGAGAATGGCCAGTTCTCCCAAGCACAGCCTGTTTCCTGCGGGGTCTCTTACATAAGGTTGCCACCTATCTTATGTTATCTTATGTCTTCAAAATTATTCAGATGTCTTAAGGTTGCAAATTAGTGGCACTGTCTGGAAAAAGCTATGCAGAACTGAATATTCTATACATAGGTACCTACACATCATGCATGTACACCTGTGTGTGTGTGTGTAACCAAAAAGGCTTATGTCTGTGTGGTATGCATGTGTAGGTATGTTTTACAGCAGTATTTTCATAGAAGCAGTATTGCTGATAAAATTGCCCTTGGGTTTTCTTTGAAACCTAAGACACTTGGTGATGAAATAATATTGAACTTTCAATGTATTAAAATTGAAAATTACGTGCCATAATGTAAGCACAGTGAAAAGGGGGGTAAGTTTTAGAACTGTGTGTAAGTTTTGAACTGTGTTTACGTAGGAAAAAATTAGAAGGGAACTCTTTGCTCCTACTTGAAGGTAATGCTGGTGGAAAGTTGCCTTTGTGAATTTTATGCACACAGACAGCGGTGCTGGTAGGTGAAGACGAGTAAGGGAGAAGGGGCTCAGACTTCTGGTTCATTTTCTTTCGTTCATATTTCTACTGAGAGACTTTTACTGGCTCCTTATTGTCCCACTGTTTTCCTTGTCCATTAAGAATATATTTCCGTATTCTCTCTTCACTGTTGTCTGGTTTAATATAACCAGAAAGACGTCATCAGAGAGACAGGCGCTCTCGTTTGCCTTTGTAGCCTTCCACGTCACCCTAAAGATGGACTTGCCGCTTTTTCGTCTCACCGTCCGTCTCTAGTCCTCTAATGCAATAGAGGCAACGTGTTAAGCATTTTCAGATATTTATTTCCCCATCAGCTTTAGGCGCTTGGAAGCTTCCATGTTATCCACACGGCAGCAATGCAGTATGATTCCTCCTAGTAATTCTGATATATTCCTACCTTTTTTCATTGATTTTTAAGAACTATTCCAAGCTTCCTTGATACTGATACACCAACATTTAGAAGGAAACTTTTTGGGGTTAGGGGAAGAACATTGTGACTTTATAGGAGCTCATTTTTCTTGTTTGGTAAATAAGGTTTTCTCTTTTTTTACCCCCAAGGCTCAATTACTCAGGAAAAAAAAATCTTATATGTTTCACATTTTCTACCATAAGATAAAATATGTTTTCCACTTCTATTGTTAACCTGTATGATTTTGACTTTGGGGAATGGATGGATTACATTGATAGTCTATTAAATTATAATTAGAAGTAGCTGAGTACACTTAGCTTTCTGACATTTATAGGAAAGGAAAAAGAGAATAGAGCTTGGGTGGGAAGTATTTTATCAACGAGGATAAAATTAGATGCAGGTGTTGTTTTTTGGTTTTTTGTTTTGTTTTGTTTGGTTTTTTAGTGCTCCCCGATTGCCAGGCCCATTCTACTAGCATCTTCTAAAGCAACTTAGGATACCTGAATTCTATTCAGAGTGCCAAGGGAGAAAATGTTCACACATTGTAGATTAGTATCACATACCAAAATTCTACATAACTATTTTACCCGTTTATACCCAATGGCAAGTACATGTACACTTCATGAGACCTTCTTATGCCCTTGGAAGAAAAATGTTTCCGTAGAAAGATTGATATATAATAGAAATCACACTTAGAACTGCCAGTTAATACTTTCAGAAGCATCCTGCCTTTTCCATCATCTAGTCTCTCTGCATTTAAATCTTTGAAAGAAGCACTGTGAAATATGTAGTCTTATAAAAATGCAATATAATTACAGAGATGTTTGGGAACATAATATTGCTTCTGTTGGTAAAGGTTTGATCTAATTACCTTGTAATTACCTTATTATAAAAATCTGACCTGTCATCTCATGTGAAGACCATTCAGAGGATTAACTGGACCTCTGGGGATCTCAGAGGTCGTATGATTGTTATTTTTGCTTTGTTGTTATTAGCTGAAGATTTTAAGGACCGGATATACTAAAATTTGTTATTTTTCAGTGTGAAAATGTGCCAATCAGGCATTTGTTTTTTGTGTTTTATTCGTAACTGAGATATTTTAGAGGCAGCAGGAGCAACTTAACTCTGTTCATTTCCAAAACGGTTTAATATAGTGAGGAAACCAAGCCCCAGCAAGGTTAAGTGGCTTCTTCAAGGTCACACAACCATTACTGCCAAGCCTCATCATCAGGTCTGTTATGAAAGGTGCATATGGATTATGTGAGTGGCACATTAGACGTTTGACGACACTCTCGAGCAGGAAGTAGTTCCTAATATTGAACATAAATCCCCTACTTCCTCGTGTTAGATACTTGGAAGAGATGGAAACCGGCTGGTGCCTGCAACGCCAGTTCTCATATAGCTTCATTATTTCTTACTATTTAATTACCGTTTCTCCTAATCCTCTTCAAGAACGACTTGCCTCCCAGGATTGTGTGTGTTGTTCTTTGGTTTTGTTTTTTAACTACAGCAGTACGTTGTTTCCCAAGGGTGTTGGTTATGTGCTTCCTGGGACCAGCTGACACCGTCCCGCGTCCCCGTGGAACAAGTGACCAGGAATCTCTAGCTGGTGAAATAGCGCTACACTCAGGGCAGGGCCTGTGTGACCGTGCGGGCCGCACACTCACGAAGCAGACCCTGAGGATCTGGGTGTTTTGTCTGAAACGTCCTTCTTTATACATGAACATACCAAACTGTAGGGTTAGATGTTTTGATACACTACAGAAATCAGCTTGTTTTTTTGATCCAACAAGATAATTTTCTGTTCTTTCTCTGTTGATGAGTTTATACTGTGTAATAGTGATAAAAATTTTTCCCAAGATTTCCCAAGGAGGAATGCTGGAATTGCAGAACGTAGAAATAAGAAATGTATGTTCTGCTTGGAGTGGGAGTGTCCAGACTGAGGAGTGATTCCTCCCCAAAACTGGTACTTGATAAGCAGTGTCTGCTGTATAATTTGGTTTTGGGGCCTTTAGTTTGTAAGAGAATGTTTGACAGTGAAAAAAAAAAGCTGTGCCGATTTTCCGAAACACCTTTGCGTGGAGGCAGGCTGCATCAGCTAGCCTCACCTTAGTGACATTGCGTGTTTTACCAAGGATGCTGAATTCCACCTAGGTGAGATGTTGGTCATCTTGTTACACATAAGTGAGAGAACAGTATAATCTGATGTTTGCATATGCGTTTACAAATACACTGGTTAGCTTTTTGTTACATCTGGTTTTCTTTTTCTGATATGAATACTGTTCAGTGTTTGTTTGAATGTTGAAGGAGGTAGAAAATATGCTCTTAAAATAAACAGTATTTTAAGCTTTGCATAAAAAAAGATGAACCCACTTTAAAAATAAAAAAAAGACAATAAAAATTCTGTCCAAATGATCAGGTATATCTGAGTGCTCATTTCTGTCTTTCATGACTTTTTAGATATTTTATTTTCAGATATAAGAGGTTAAAATTCTGTTTTATAACATAGTAAAAGTGACTTATCTTTTAAATTTTTTTCATAGAAATCTTTGTTAATAGTAACCCTTTAAAATGATTTAGCTTTATTAAAAACATACCACATGACAAATAAATGTACGTTTTTATTCCTATATATTGGTATTACATTTACTTCCCCCAAATCTGAAGCTGAATTGTCTTTTTTCAGAGAAAGATAGGATTTTTGAACAATAATGCTATTTGACTAGATAATTACTTTAAAAAGATATGTATATTTTAGAATAAGTAAAGAAAAGGTTGTTTTTTAAAAATATATTGGCATTATGTGAGTTCTTGTTTTATAGTGCTAATATAAATTTTACCAGAATTCAAATTTTTATTGCCTTTTTTCTATTCATCCTCTTAAGAGATAGCCAACAGTGCCACCATCAGAACAGACAGGCTCTTCTCATCATAGGTATTGGTTTTTCTGGGGAGGAAAAAAAAAAAAATTTTTTTTTTTTTTTACTCAAGGCTGGTTGAAAAACTGTATGTTTAAATAGACATGGAAAAAATATTGGGAGATAACCAATGACATGTTAAAACTGCTTTTATTTTATGATTGATTGAATCAAATTCATAAAATTACCCTTCAAAAACATTTTACTAGTTTGGATACTTACATTTGGCCAAGTCATTCTGTCTAGCTAGCATTATATTGATGCCAGTTCATTGTTAAAATCTTTTAACTTGTTGAAAGAAACAGTCCTTGGCCTGATCACATCTTCCATTTTGAGGGCAGTTTTCTCATTGTGCCCTGTTTTTAATATACAATTTATTTTTTAATAACAGAACTTTAAAGGTAAACTGTCAGGTTAATTATAATTATGATGATTTCAGAATCTATATTGAAGCATAAAATTATTCTTTCATGGTCTGATACTTACATGATATGGTATATTTATTTTTGAATGAAAAGAAGCCTGTTCCCCATCTTCCTGTTGACATCAAACGGTCTTCTGATATGCTAATCCAGCGTCAGGGAGAGCACATAGACAGGCTTTATTTGGACTCATTCCAAGTCGGAAAGAAAATTATGTGTCTAAAACTGATTTTGCAGTGTTGCCCTCATAGACTGAAAACCGATGCTGATGCAGGCTGCCGTTAATAAGATTTAACACTGAAACATGATCTGGGAGGTTTTTTCCATTTTAGTAATAACCCTGATCTGCTTTTTACCTGGTCATTTGATTGTTACTTATTTTTTGTTTTTTTGCTACTGAGGTAGTAGTCATTGAAGTTGCTAATAAGTTCGTTTCTGTAGTACGAGTTACGATAAAGATTACCCTGAAGTGATTTGCTTTTCCTTGAAGAGCTCTCCTTTGGTGCGCTGAGTGCACGTGAGTCAGTAGACCTGATCCTGTGCTGAGCGCGAGGTAGGCACGCTGGCAGCTCTCTTTCCCTGTCTTGTTTTTCCTTTCAACCCGCCCTCACCTGCTCACAGGGGCAGGGACTGACAGAGTGTGTTGTGTTGGGATCATCTGAAATACCATTTCTCCATATTCAGTTACAAAAAAAATCAAAACAGTTGAACTTTCTAAAATGTCACGTCATCAGATAAAGTGCATTAAAGCACATGTTTAAATGTTGATGTCTATGTAAACATTAAAAAGTTAAAATTGTCTGAAAATTTGTTTAAATGCAATACTTTTTCATGTTGGTCATTTACAAATTTTGCTAAGAAACCAGTTGCATTTTTGGTTTTGAAAAATAATTTTTATGTAAAGAATCCTTACAAATCCTATGAAATGAAACTAAGGACTTTGTTCTTGAATTAGCATATTATTAGTATATTCTTCCAGCACATATAATGCAGAAAAATGGGCACACATATGTCCCTTGGGTTTTGCAGTTACTCCGTTACGGCCCCTCTACGCATGATGGTGCGGTCTTTCCGGACTAGGCTGCTCACGCTCAGCTTGCTGCCCTGGTCTTCCTCTCATGTTTTGCTCCCATGTTTAGTTTTATTTGTTCAAAGCAAAGTGCAGGTTTGACTTGGAATATGCAGTGGAAATATTCATGAAAGTTTTCATGCAATTCCCTCTTATTTATTTAATTTTTAATAAATTAAGTGATATTTCAAATCACCAAGGGTGGTTCAGTATTTAAAAGGAATTCTACTTCACTACCTTCTGTCAAGAGAAGCCCTGTCTTGTAATGAACATAATTACCTCCAGGTCTCTAGACTTTCTTACTCTGGCTATTCTTAAATTTGACATCCTTCTTTTTGATAAGAAATCACCTTATATGGATGTTAAAATTTTGAAACAGGTGGACATCACAGAGATGTAGCCTGATACGGCCTATGCTGACTTTAGATACAGTCGGGAGAAATTTAAGGTAGGATATCAGGTACAAATCCTGGTATCATTTCACTATGAAAAATCATTTGTTTTTTAGCTTCTAATAGATGAGAATAGGTGTTTTTCTGACTTAAGTCAGAATCTAGTTTGAAATTTTTTTTTAATCTTCTTTTTAATTTTTTAAACAGCATTTTAAGAAACAAAAGAGGCTAATTCCTGAAAGGACCGTTTGGAAATACTTTGTGCAGCTGTGCAGTGCGTTGGAGCACATGCATTCTCGACGAGTCATGCACCGGGGTGAGTCCAGGCTTGTGAAGCTTTTCATGTTGTTGTAAAGGTCACAGGGCACTGGGCAGTTTACGAATAAATTCCTTCCAGCCATTGTGTTATCATGCTTTCCTAGGTGATTTATTTCCAAATTATAATCTTATTAATACTAGAATGATAAGCCTTTAAGTAAAGCCGTACTTGGTTTTAAATAAGAATGAGAATTAGTTATTTTTCTATTTAACTTTTTTTTACTGATTATGTTGGTAAAAGTTAAAAAATAAAATAGATGCAGGAAAGCAGTTGAATATGCATAAGTAAGAGTTGTTTTTTCCTTTTTAGTGAACAGTATACCTTATAGCTACTTAGATTTTTAATGTTCAGCATTCTCTGGTAATGTATTCATGATTCTCAGTCAAATGGTCAGACCAAATGTATGAAGGTTACATCACTGAGGCATGAATCCCTTCATTTTGGGATGTAAAAAATTTCAGTACAGTTGACATAAGCAATTAAAATAACATCATCTAAGTAATTATCTGCATCTGTTTTGATTTTATATTTTATGTAAACATGTCAATAAATTACTATTTAGTAGGATGTTTAAAACTGATAGAAGGGCACGCATTTATTTTGTGCTTTGAATTTCACAGAAATTCATTTGAAAATGAAAAAAATGCATTTTAAATGAAAATTAATAGTGCTTATCATCCTGTATTGATGATTGTCTATCAAAGGACCGAGAACTCAGAAATACTAGGATATGTGAACGTTACTCAAAATAAATAACTGGTTCAGAATTCAAACTGACTTTTTAACTGATATTTAAAGTTCTACAATGAGAAGTATTTTTAATCCCTTGAATATACTTCCACTGACATCATTTTTCACCCAGTGCCTTTTAATCCACAGATATAAAACCAGCTAATGTGTTCATTACGGCCACTGGGGTGGTCAAGCTTGGAGACCTTGGGCTTGGCCGTTTTTTCAGCTCCAAAACCACAGCTGCACATTCTTTAGGTAAGAGACACAATATAATTTCAGTTATCTATCTGCTTCCCTCCACCCCACCCACGTGATTAAAATATAAGGGACATACGAATTATATGCCAGCTCTTACCATCTAAATACTAATCAACATTTTAAAAATCCTCAGGTCCTGAGCTGAAACCTATCAGGTAAAATGCGTCCATTCATGTGACACTTGGACACTTCTCTTTGACCATCAGGCAGTCACTTAGTAAAAGAAAATGCCAGTGAACAAATCTAGTTTTAACTGTTGGCATGGACCCTCCCTTTTATTTTATGTTTGATAATATTAAGACAGTATGAAGAATAAACCATATCTTAAAGACCTCACCTGACCATTTAAAAACGTTAGAGTAGTTTGCAGATTTATTAAAGTAGCGTTCATGGTTGTGATTACTCGGGGGAGACCTACAGATGATTTGTGGCTCAGGAGGAAATACTCCCCTAAAGTGTAAAAGTACAAGTAGAAGACACTTGTAATTTACTGATTCTAGAGCGGATAACATACCAGTGTCCTTTGTACCTAAAACAGAACTGAAGGTAGCTAGTCCAACTTTACCTTGATGTAAACTGGTTTTCCATTAACATAGCAATTACTGGGAAGAAATAATTTTTAGATTGAATAACTTAAAGGGAATGATAGAGTTTCTCCTAAAAGTTTTCAAATCATAGTTTCCTTGTAACATAAGACAAAATGGTAACCATCAAATAAGAATTAAGATAAAAATAATTTGGCTTTAATTTAATGATACCTCATCTTTGGTGTCATAATTTCATTGAAAACAATTGATTTTTTAAAATTAAGTTACTGGTTTTAAGTGAGAAATAAAAATTAAATGGTCTAATGAGGAATGAGTTTCACTAAATGACAAAATAATAAAACGAGCCAAATTAAGTGACTGGACATTTTTAAAGCTTTCTGACTTTTGTCGCTGAGGCTCTTTGAGGCCTTGAACCTGTCGCTTGATTCTCCTGCGTCCAGGATGGCCCTTAGGAAAGATAACCCACGTTGACTTTGTCACTCACCTGAACGGAATGTTCTAACAGCACTCTGTCAGTAATCTCTTATACTTAAAAACGCTGGGTCATCATTACACACACACACGCACGCACGCATGCACAACTGCACGTGCCCTTAGCTCCTGCACAGGCATGTGTACTGTGTACATGCTGCTCTGCGGGCTGTCGCTCTGCACACACGTGTGTGTTCCTGCACACGCGTGTGTACTGTACATGCTGTTTTGCGGCTGTCACTCTGCACGTGCTGTAGTTGCCTGACCCTGAAGATCCAGCATTATTACGTGAAACCAGTTTTGGTTTCACAGACCTTACAGTTTTGGAAGTGTACTCCTTTAGCTTGCCCGCCACTGCTGCTTACAGGTGTTCTCAATGGGTTTACAAATGCATATGCATCTCTAGGTTTAGGTGACGTATTATTCCAAAGTATGTCATTATAGGGAGCAAAATTTTAATAGAAGAATTAAGAATTGCTAATGTCAGTTTTTATCTAAACCAGTTAACTTAGGGTCATGTAGTTGTATGTAGTTCATACGTGTGTGCATGTGCACACACACACGCACATGAATTGGGGATGCCCATCATCATAAAACACTCTGAGGCACACCTGAGGCACAGCCAGTGAGGAAGTAGCAATGAGACTGATTACTTTGACAAATGAATCAATAGGAAAATAATTTCTTTCCCAAGTATTTTTGTTTTCCATGTTATTTTGAGAAAAGTATTCTTAACATAAGAAAACATCTTGTGTTTCTGCCTGTCTTTTCTGTGAAGTAGAAATTTTGATGGTTTGAAACTGAAGTTCACTAAGCAAAGTATGTTGAATATCAAGAATTAAAGTTTGAACTCTAGCCCAACAAGGTGTTTGGACCCAATAAAAATCTTATGTAGAAGGATCAGGAAAAATTCTTCGCTAACAAAGAATATGTATAAAATAACAAGGATAGAAATTATGACACAGACTTAGACAAGTTGACCTTAATTTTTGCTTTTAAAAAATTATTGTCCTCCTGTGTTACTGACTTATACTTTTGTTTTTAAGAGCAAATTTGAAAGATTGTTTTAAAAATAAATACTAAGGATATATGATACAGCACAGGAAAATTTAGCCATTATTTTGTAATAACTTTAGGTAGAGTATAATCTATAAAAATACTGAATCACTATGTTGTACACCCGTTATAAATCAACTGTACTTCCGTTTAAAAAACTAAAAATAAAAGATTGCTTTTAAGAATTGGTTCCAAAAGTACTTGAAAATGTGGTCACCTATATAAATTTATTTTGCTCACAGAAAATTTGATAAACTCTATACTTTATGTTGATTTTTTTTTTCTGCTTTTGCTGAGGATTAAATCTGTAGGGCATGATTTATTCACAGTTCAGGTCTAAATATTATGAAACTACAAATAAAAGAGATCTGTATGTTCATATAAGAAAATTCCAGTAAGTTTAGTTTGAATGAATTCTATTCTGGAGCTAAATTTCATTTAATTTTGTAAAGGAGATTTTTTTCCAGGAATTTAAGTCCATAGGACAGAAATACCAAGGATTTCTAGAAACATCTTATAATTATGCATTTATATTTTGTTTATTCCAAAATGTCTTTTTTTCCAAAAATCAAATTATTTTCACTTATTTTGACTTAATCATTATAAGGAACACTTACAAAGTTTTTTGTATTTAACAATCCTTAAGAGATTATCAAGTCTTTGAATTTTTTAGTTGTCTCTCCAGTTTCTATCTCTAATATGTATCATTTAATTCCATAACATGTCAACCTGCAGTATAATCTCTGGTTCTGTCACATTTTCTGTAGCAGATAAGGTTGTATAGACAGTCATGTTTCCAGCCAGTTTTCAGAACCAAGTTTTTAACTTAAAAGTACGTCAACATGGAGCAATAATAATTCCTTAAATTTGGGATTAAAAATTACATATCAAAGATAATGTTGCTGGATGTTCAGATCATGTCCAGATCTTCAAAACTGGAGGGAAAAAAAAAATCTCAGAAGCCTTTAGTTTTATTTCTGCCCCCACCATACACACTGTCTCCCAGCCTCTCCACTTTCTTTTCTGTCCTCCTCAAACTGTAAGCACTTCCTCTTTGGACTAGGAAAGGATCCTTCTGTGTTTGTAATATTCCTTTTTAATCCATTATGGTTACCATATTCCCAGCAGAGAAAAATCCTTCTTTAAACACATTATCTGATTATCTTACTTCCTGCAAATCTTCACCTGTTCTCTGTGGCCTAAGGACTGTCATGAAAAGTCCTTGGCTCGGCATTTGGGGTCGTCTTGGGGGGTGTCCTCTGGCCCGCTCCCTCCTTGGCTGCACGCCTTTGTCCATGGTGTCCGCCATACTTTTCTTCTTGCCTTGTTGTGAGTGTGGGACAGAAGGACGTTTGTAGAGGATGGTGGATTTCTGGATTGACCTGCCCGCTGTGCTGTAGGACCTTGGTCAGGCCATTTATTCACTTTTCTCTGGTTCAGTTTCCAGGTTTCTACGAGTAGAAATGTGGGTAGTAACCGTGCTGTGTTCACCAGCCCCTAGCCTAGTCATGAAATGAAGGTAAACGTGTTTTCTGAGCACTGTGGTGTGCTGCATAAATGCCGAGTTGCCTTTGTGACCGTGATGGTGGTGTGGAGGAGACAGAAAAAGAAAGGGGAAGCAGAGAGGGAGGCTATGAGCAATTTATTTCTGCTCTTGAAACAGCTGCACCGATTCATTCAGAAAAAAAGGTGCCATTCCAGGGTCTGGGTACGTAGGCAAGTCCTCCTCTTGATGGTTCTCACCTTGTGGTGGAAGGAAATAGATGAATAACACGAAGAACTAACAGGGTTTGTTAGCCTGCACATGGAGTGACCAGCAGGGGGAGTATTTTAGAAATGGCACAGCCCCTGCCAGGAGGTGGCATCTGAACGGGGGTGAGAGGGTACAGAGAGGCCCAGGGAGCGACATCCCAGGCTGACCGGGGCGGGCCAGACGAGGGGCTGAAGCAGGGTGGGCGCTTCTGCAGGAGGTTTGCGGGACGGGGGCCTCAGCCACACGTGGGGGTGGCTCGCCCCTTCCCCAAAGCTCAGGGGCCAACCCTTCAGCACTGGCGTGAGGACCCAGCCGTGACCTTCCCCTGTCCTCGGGGTCAGCACGCCCAGTGTGGTCTACTCTCCTCGGGGGCTCCCCTGTGCTGGCCGCTTCTTCTGTGGCTCTTCGACGGCCCCTTAGCATGTGCTTCACAGAGCTGAGCAAAATCTTAACGTCTTTGTGCTTGCCAGCCGAGCACGTGCCACGTTTATCCCTGTGGGTGGTCTGAGCTCTCGTCCCCTTTCCTTTTCTCCGTGGACTCAGTTAAGTCAGATCGTCATTTAGTGCTTGTGTATGCAATTGGACAGAGGGTGTGGCTGGGAGACTCCGAGTTGGAATATACATGTCCCGATGTATAAACTTCACTCTATTCTTTCCTGTTGTTTACCAACCGCACAGATGTAAGACTTGTTGGAAAATGAGTTGTGTGTGTGTGTGTGTGTATCTCTGATTTTATGAGGAGGGCACGTCTCCCCCTTGAGTCAAGCTCTCTCGATAAGGGGCTCCCAGACTTCCCGATAGTGCGCCCCTGCCCCCACGCCCCAGCTGTACCATGACCCCATGGGAATCTCACTGCACAAAACTGAAGTGGAAAGTCCCTGTTACAACCATGGTTCCTCCTGATACTGTCTCTTCTATTTTGTGTTACTAAAAATAACGCTATTTGCAATGCAGTAAATTGATTTCACAACTCATTAATGGCTTATAACCCGCAATTTGGAAAACATTAGTCTGTGTTTACAGTACTTCCGTGCTGTTCCATTTACTTAAGGACTGAGCCCTGTTTTTCTGCCTCCTGTTAGGCAGTCTGCTGGCCGGGCCAGTTCGGGTGGTCAGACAGGACTCAGTCATTCACGGAGCTGCCGGTGCTTATGAGGGCGGGACTCACATATGTGACTGTCCTGCTCACTTCGCAGTCTTTGGGCTCCCTGAGGCCCGGGGGTGGGTGCGAGCTGTGGCTGCAGATTCTTCGCCTTCCAGAGTCCAGGAGCCCGAGGCCCAGGGGTGGGCGGGCTTGCATGCGGGAGGCAGTGAGGTGCTCCTCCGCCCGGCCTGTGGGCACGCTGCATTGGGGCCTGGTGGCATGGTCCCAACGCCACCAGGTCCCCGATTTGCCCCTCACCTCCACCTGGGGTCACCATGTCCCACTCCGCACGCAGCTGAGGAACCTGGGGGGAAGCGCCATTTGTGCCTGCCCTGCACTTGCCTGTTCTCCGTGCCCAAGCCTCAGAAGTGAGCAGGATCCGGAGGTCTTTCTTCATAACCCTCCTGTCGACCCGCAGCTGGGGCTGACATTTCCGGGGAAACGCCCCTTCGAAACTGGAAACTAAAACCTGTGAAGTAGGAACATGGCCGTCAAGGTGTGCGTTTCCTGTTGTCACCTTGGATTATTTTAAAATAATCCAAGTGTATGATTTTTAAAACAAATATATGATTGTTATTCAAGCCATATCAAACTGCCCGTCTTTCCTGTGATACTGACCCAGAGGAATCCTCTCTTGCTCCTCAGTACCAGCAGCCATTGTGGCAGTGAAGATGGGCACAGCAGTTTGATATTTGCAAGCAGTTTGAAGGCACCTTTTCTCCTCTGTCCCGTCACGTTGTGTGGGGGTCGGGTGGTGATCCCTGAGCTCACTCTATTTAATAATGAATCTGCTGCCCCTGACACACCTCCCCTAGAATTCCTGATCCTTATCGTGTTTTTGTTTTTTCCTGTTTTTCTTCGACTTCTTACCTTGGAACACGCTGTGTGACTCACTTACTATGCCTAGTCCTTTGCTTCTCCCTCCCTCACCACATGTATCTTCACAAGGACCGGGGTCTCCGTGGTTTGGGTTCGTACCTCCTGTATCCCCAGTGTATAGTAGAGGACATAGAGTAGATGCTCAGTACCTCCTGAGTGAATGAATTAGAGGCAGGCTGGGCATCAGAGTGTGGATTTAACTAAATCCGTCACAAAACACAGGTTAGAGCACGCTGCAGGAAGCAACAGCAGTCAGCACCGAAGCATATTATTTCTGTGGTTATCCAGAGTCCACTGTGGGCCCAGATGGCCACCCTGCCTCCACATGGTCACTTGGCATTTCAGGGGCTTCCGTCTCGTGTGATCTTCACAAGGGGAAAAGATCATGGAGAATTCACTTACTGGCTCTCAGTTAAATCTTTCTGCTTGAATGTAACACAGGTTGATTCCCATTCATGTTTTATTGGCTAAAACAAGTCTCGTGTCCATGCCCATCTTAAAGGAGTGGACATAGTAATTCCCCCGTGCGTCCAGGAAGAGGAGAACCAGAAGCAGCGAGGACCATGAGCTGGAGGGAAACGCCTGGGTTTTTTTTTTTTTGTATGATTTGTCCTCTTTCTCTCCTTGTTTATTTTTGTGACATATTTTGTAGCTATTGCACCTGAAGAGTACTTAGCTCTCTTGATGGGATTGTATGGTGGTAGGGGAGGAGGAGGGAACCATACATGGCTTTGGGGCGTGTCCATCATTCTGAATTCGGTGATTCTGAGCAGAGGGATTATTTTTAAATCCAGAATAATTCATGAGGGATGCTAGAGTCTTGATCCCTGGTGAGTTTTCTCTTTATCAATAAATCTATGATTTTCCCTCCTGGACATACACATGATCAGTTCAGTCGCTCAGTCGTGTCCGACTGTTTGCAACCCCATGGACTGCAGGCCTCCCTGTCCATCACCAACTCCTGGAGTTTACTCAAACTCATGTCCACTGAGTTGGTGATGCCATCCAACCATCTCATTCTCTGTCATCCCCTTCTCCTCCCACCTTCAATCTTTCCCAGCATCAGAGTCTTTTCCAGTGAGTCAGTTCTTTGCATCAGGTGGCCAAAGTATTGAAGTTTCAGCTTTAGCATCAGTCCTTCCAATGAATATTCAGGACTGATTTCCTTTAGGATGGACTGGTTGGATCTCCTTGTTATCCAAAGGACTCTCAAAGAGTCTTCTCCCACACACCAGTTCAAAAGCATCAATTCTTTGGCGCTCAGCTTTCTTTGCCCAACTCACATCCATACATGACTACTGGAAAAACCATAGCTTTGACTAGATGGACCTTTATTGGCAAAGTAATATGCTGTCTAGGTTGGTCATAACTTTTATTCCAAAGAACAAGCATCTTTTCATTTCATGGCTGCAGGCACCATCTGCAGTGATTTTGGAGCCCAAAGAAATAAAGTCTGTCACTGTTTCTACTGTTTCCCCATCTATTTGCCATGAAGTGATGGGACCAGATGCCATGATCTTCATTTTCTGAATTTTGAGTTTTAAGCCAGCGTTTTCACTCTCCTCTTTGATCAAGAGACTCTTTAGTCCTTCTTCACTTTCTGCCATAAGGGTGGCGTCATCTGCATATCTGAGGGTATTGATATTTCTCCCAGCAATCTTGATTCCAGCTTGTGCTTCATACACATGATGAGAACCTTATTTTGGCAAATTTAAAACATTTATAAGAAAAATTTTTACCAAGCTTCAAACATCAACTGTGAACTGAGTGCCATGTAGCATGTGACCTGCTTTCTCTTCTCTGTCCCTAATTTGAGTCTTTAAAGCGGTTGTGATTACCTGGTTTAGGGTCCTTAGCAGTCAGTGAACAACCAGTGTGCTTTTAAATTATACAAGATCATCATTTTATCCTTTCATTTGTCTTACTGTAAATATACTGGCTTCTCCCTCCACCCCGCCCCCCCCCAAAAAAAAAACCCTCAAAGACTGAACTGATCCCATCCCCAGACTGTCCAGTGAACTTGCAGAGGTCATGGATGCTTCAGGTCACAAGCTTTTCCGTCTCTTGGCCTGCAGCTGACTCAGCACGTGGACTTGGCCCAGGCGGTGTGTGAATCGTTAGCGCATTCATGTCAGATTCCTATTGCTGCCCTAACAAATTCCCACAAATGTAGTGGCTTAACACAACAGAGATGTACGGCTTTTACAGCTCTGTGGGTCAGGATTCCAGCATTGCTCTCCCTAGACTGCCATCAAGGCGTCTTTGGAATTGCTCTTTTCTGGAGTTTCAAGAGGAGACTTCTCCAGGTTGTAGGGGAAGCCAGGTCTTTGGTCTTGCAGGACCAAGGGCCCTGTCCCTTTGCCGTGTCACCTGAGTATGCGTGTCAGCTCCTAGAAGCAGCTCCTTGTGGGCATGACCTCCACCTCCTTGCTCCGTCTTCACAGCCAGCGTGGCAGGTGTAGACCCTTGCACATGGCATAGACAGTCCTGGGTGGTCTCCCTGTTTTCAGGTCCATCACCTTCCACCTGCAAAGTTCTTTTGCCATGTAACATGACGCACATGGGTGTAACCCCAGGGATGAAGATCTGCCTGCTCCCTGGTTTAGTCCACTTGACAGTCTTAGCCCTAAAACCGGATGAGGTGATATGGTTTTGGTCAGAGGTTTCGATTGATATTTATATTACTGAAATTCAGTGCTTTCTTTTTTAGGCACATGTTTTAGCATTAAAATTTCACCTTTTTTTTTATTATACACCTTTATTGGTGATCAGATCAGATCAGATCAGTCGCTCAGTCGTGTCCGACTCTTTGCGACCCCCATGAATTGCAGCACGCCAGGCCTCCCTGTCCATCACCAACTCCCAGAGTTCACTCAGACTCATGTCCATCGAGTCAGTGATGCCATCCAGCCATCTCATCCTCTGTTGTCCCCTTCTCCTCCTGCCCCCAGTCCCTCCCAGCATCAGAGTCTTTTCCAATGAGTCAACTCTTCGCATGAGGTGGCCAAAGGACTGGAGTTTCAGCTTTAGCATCATTCCTTCCAAAGAAATCCCAGGGCTGATCTCCTTCAGAATGGACTGGTTGGATCTCCTTGCAGCCCAAGGGACTCTCAAGAGTCTTCTCCAACACCACAGTTCAAAAGCATCAATTCTTCGGCGCTCAGCCTTCTTCACAGTCCAATTCTCACATCCATACATGACCACAGGAAAAACCGTAGCCTTGATTAGACGAACCTTTGTTGGCAAAGTAATGTCTCTGCTTTTGAATATACTATCTAGGTTGGTCCTAACTTTCCTTCCAAGGAGTAAGCGTCTTTTAATTTCATGGCTGCAGTCACCATCTGTAGTGATTTTGGAGCCCAGAAAAATAAAGTCTGACACTGTTTCCACTGTTTCCCCATCTATTTCCCATGAAGTGATGGGACCAGATGCCATGATCTTTGTTTTCTGAATGTTGAGCTTTAAGCCAACTTTTTCACTCTCCACTTTCACTTTCATCAAGAGGCTTTTTAGTTCCTCTTCACTGTCTGCCATAAGGGTGGTGTCATCTGCATATCTGAGGTTATTGATATTTCTCCCGGCAATCTTGATTCCAGCTTGTGTTTCTTCCAGTCCAGCGTTTCTTATGATGTACTCTGCATATAAGTTAAATAAACAGGGTGACAATATACAGCCTTGACGAACTCCTTTTCCTATTTGGAACCAGTCTGTTGTTCCATGTCCAGTTCTAACTGTTGCTTCCCGACCTGCATACAAATTTCTCAAGAGGCAGATCAGGTGGTCTGGTATTCCCATCTCTTGAAGAATTTTCCACAGTTTATTGTGATCCACACAGTCAAAAGCTTTGGCATAGTCAATAAAGCAGAAATAGATGTTTTTCTGGAACTCTCTTGCTTTTTCCATGATCCAGCAGATGTTGGCAATTTGATCTCTGGTTCCTCTTACCTTTTCTAAAACCAGCTTGAACATCAGGAAGTTCACGGTTCACGTATTGCTGAAGCCTGGCTTGGAGAATTTGGAGCATTACTTTACTAGCATGTGAGATGAGTGCAATTGTGCAGTAGTTTGAGCATTCTTTGGCATTGCCTTTCTTTGGGATTGGAATGAAAACTGACCTTTTCCAGTCCTGTAGCTACTGCTGAGTTTTCCCAATTTGCTGGCATGTTGAGTGATACATGTTTACTTTTCAAGGGAGAAAATATCACACTTGTCATAATCAAAGTTTCTAGCAAGAAAGTTGTTTTCTAGCATTACTATTAATTTATTAGCAGTTCTGTTTTTCTAAATTATTTACAAATGCTTATTTAATTCTCAGGGGGTGTCTCTCTTTTGTGCTTTTGAGTACATCATGGACAGGAATATAAGAGATAGTAATTTTAACAAAACTTAGAGAAACCACCATGAAATATAACATTATGTACTCCAAAGGTGTATATAATTAAGAGTAGTTATCTGTTATTCAGGCAAATCCATTTGCACCAAAGTTGCATTTATTGTATACAGTGAAGTGTTTCCTGTCTCACTGCTTGTTCTAGTGAAAAGAAAGGGAAAAAAAAAAAAACGCTTCATCATGTTCTAATGCGGCATTTTACTTGCTTTCTTAATGTCTCCCAGAAGAGCAAAGATGGAGAATTTTCTTTTTGCGTGTACATGTGTGATTTAGTTATTACATATGCTTGCTGCACCGCCTGAGGATGGAAGGGGTTTTTACAAAGCACTGGCTACAGTGCTCTGAGACTGGTCCTCCTGCTGGACAAATATTTGAAACCCCTTGGGGGCAATTGTGATGTCGTTGTTGTTTGTGTTACAGGATTATTTGAACTCCTCTTTGCTATTCAGAATGAGACAATGGTTCTCTGATTTTGTGATGCTGCCAGCAGGGTAAACGCATGGCCGCCGTTCAGCCAGCCTCAGAATTTTCACACTGGGGTCTCTTGAGTGTACAATTCATGTTCCCCACACTATTTCCGAGTGTGATACATCCTCTGATTGCAACTTAGAAAATTAGTGTTCTTGAACCAGGCATGAAAGCAGTTTGATTTCTGGTGCCAAGTGCCACCTGTGGTCACTCGCCTGTTGTTCCCGCACCTTCCCTAGCACCTCTCTGTGGGCTCTCCTTGGCTGGTCTCCCTTCAGTTCAGTGTGGATGGAGCCGTAAAGACAGCATATGCTTGGTCAGTATTGAAGGCTACTTGCACTGGTTTATTTTTAACTTTCAGTCCTTTCTTGACTTAAATCATCACGCTGGGAGGAAGCTGTTATCTAATTGTAAACTGTGCATGGTTAACCTCTCAACTACCATCACAAGTATTTATTTGAAGCAGAGGAGCTGCAGAGAAGCACTGATCTCTGACCCTCACCCGTGGCCTTTCGTGTGTACATGCTGAGACTTGTAGAAGAGTTCTCTGCTTCTTAATTTGGAAAGATTCAGATTTTTTTTTCCCAGTCATGTTTCACAGTGGTCACTTTTAACAAAATAACTGTTAAAGTGCAATGGACAGGATGACTTGGCTGGATTCTAGGTCCATACCTTACTGGCTTTGTCACCTTTGGCAGATGACCTGACTTCCTTATGCATCCTCTCTACAACAAGATAATAGTGGGAATATCTCATGAAATGGCCCCCATTTCTCTAGCCAGTGAGCCCCATGAGGGGCTTAGCCTTTTCTGTCTCGCCAGCACTTTGAACAGTGCAGGGGGACCTGATAAACATTGTTGAAAGCTCAGCAAGATAATACACGTGCTCCATTTAACACAATGCCTGGACAGAGAAACAGTAACTGTAAAATTATCTGGGTTTTAAATGTTATCAGTTACACTGGAAAGAAGAAAAATTTATTTAATAAATGTCTCTCATAGAAGAAATATTAATCTACTTCTGAGACATTCTGTACTGACCTGAGATAATACTCCTTACAATTAAGTAAATTTGGCCTCTCTCCATGAAGTCTGCCAACATAATTTCTGGGTTGACATACGAGTATGAAGGAAAAAATGAAAGTTAATTCCTATTCCCTGAAGTTGTGTGGGGGGTGGTGCGCACACATGTTTAAATCAAATTGATGTTTAAGATGAGTTGTGTCCTTTCAGTTTTCCCAACAAGGAATGTTCCAAGCTTTCTTTTCTGCAGTTTATTCTAAGAAGCAACATTTCTAAACTGACTTGTTTGTACCCTAGTCAGCTGTCCTAGGTGATAGTTTAAAATAGGAATATATTACTTTTCTCCACTTCACTTTTCCTATGGGCATTTGTACAATTTTTAAGAGGGCTACCAAATTTAGAGCAAAGGGATCTCAGAAATGAGCTCATCTTCCTCATCACTGCATCTTACAGATGAGGTGAGTGAGTAGAAAGAGAACTTTAGAGGTCCTGGCTAGCTCATGGCAAAGGTAAGATGTGAAACATATTTCCTGACCTCTGACTGGTTTTTCCTTCCCTCCCTTAAACCAAACAGAAAAATTAGCAGCCCAGATCTAACCATATAAAAAGACATTTCAGTGGTTCCATCATTTTTTCTCGTTCAAGTCTTTGCAGCAATGGCAGTGCTAAATGTTTAGCTTAGCTAAACTATTGGGAAAATTCTGTATGTAACTTATTCTGATGAAATGTAAGTTATTAACTATTTTAGTCACATATTCTGTAATAGCAGTTTAGCAGAATTCTTTGGCTCTCTTAACATATTGTAGAACTTGTGAACATCAGTCTTCATTTGTACAGGGGTACATTTTCGAACGTATTTATTGTTAATAGAGTGCTTTCCGTGTAAAACTCTTCTATATAGCTAGAATAAGTCAATTAACGTAATGAAAAGTTTTAAAAAATATATATTTGAATGACTGTCTTACTATGTTTTAAAAAAAGGTCAGATAGCATTTTCATTTCTTTAACCATTTTTGTCTGGTCTCGGCCTTTCTGCTTTTTGTGGCGTTTTCATCCATTCCTCGCTTCTCCTGTCGGGAGGTTGAAATGACCCAAGTTCTTGCTGTGGTGAATTCCGTTCCCGTCGTGCGGGCCCGCGGTGGAAGGGCGAGCGCGCCGCGCGTCCCGCCCTCTGAGGCTCCTCGCGCTCAGGGTGTCGCGTGGTCCCTGTAAGGTCTCCTCACGTCCCTGCGCACCTCCGCCTTGTACCGCTGTTAGGGAGTCTCCACATGCTGGAGGCAGCACAGCTGTCAGGATTTTGTTTTTTAAGAAGCGTTTTTAGGAAATAATCATATATTCATTAAGTTTGAAACATGGAGATGCAACGCATCTCACCTTCTCCTAGTGCTTGAAATTCTGCGGGCTGCCTGTCAGGTGGAGGGGGCGAGGGTGGGTCCTTGCTGGGCAGGGACCCCGCCTGTGCTCAGGTCGGTGTCCAGGACAGGGCGCCCGGTGGAGAGCAGCGCCCCACTCGGCGCTGGGCGCGGCCCCGTGGCACCTTCCTCCTCACTGCCGACGACGCAGTGTCGTCACCTGAGGTGTCACCCAGCAAGGCGAGTCGCCCGCTCAGATTTCCACTCTGAGATGGGAGCAGGACACACAGAACGGAAGGAGGAGGCATTCTGGGCTAAGTGCGGTTCTACTGGTCGCTTATAGGCCGAGTTGGCTCCAGAGAACCAGCGTCGAGTGGAAGCCGTGGCTCGGGCTGCAGGTGCAACGGTTGCCCGTGACCCCCCGCAGCGCCCCGGAAGCGACTCCTCTGTGCCTTGAGCGCTTTCCCCGTCTCAGATGCAGTGTCCTGTAGCCCCTACCGTCATCCGGCCTCCCTGCCCCTGGGCTTGAGAGCCGGCGGCAGCGGCGGCGGTGGGCGGCACGTGGGCCCTGTGCAGCGGCCCAGGTGTGATGCCAGGGCAAACGCGAGCGTTTCTTCATCCATCTTGCACATTCACCTCAGAGCCCTGAGGTATAAGCAGGTTTCCCTGAGCTAATCACCTTCGCTTCTGGTAAACCCTGAACCTTCACGCCTCAGTGTTTTCCGTCGCCTCCCCCCGTGGATTCCGGGGAGCCCCTCTCTGCGGGTCACGGCTCTCCGCCCCGGGCCCTGGACCGGGAGCTGAGGCACAGCCGCTTGTCACCCGAGCCGCACCCGCCGCCTCCGTCAACCGCGTGCGTCCAGTCAGCCCACCGTCGGTGTCGCCGCTGAAGACGGGCGAGAGGGCAGCCGCGGAGCGAGTGTGTGTCCGACTCTGGGATAGTGCACGTTCTTCACACCTAGCCGTTTCCACAGGTTGTCTGGCTTTTCTCCTCCCGACGGGAATCGGCAAATTTACTCGTCTTCGCGGGAAATGCTGCAGTTAAATCATTGATGTCTCGTCTGCCTCTGATAGCATCCGAACGTGTCATACTTTATTTCATTGCCTTTTATCCTCCTGTTTGCACACTCCTTTTTTCATTTCCTCATTTTTATGAATACCTCCCCTTCCATCCATTCTGATTAGGGCCATCCATTAGTAGGAAGAAGGGGTTCCAGTGTCTCTAGGATTTCCTGCGCAGGGATGGTTCCGTGGAGTTTTCCCCTTTTAGCCCAGTGTCGGCTCGGCTCACAGCGTGTGTAACGCCGTCCTTGGGGAGGAGGATGTGCTTGCGCACGGCGCCATGACTTTGTCGGGTCCACCCTTGTTCCCTCTGCCCGAACACCCCTGTTGAGCATCCTGAGTTACACTCTCACGAGACCTACTGTGAACTCCTAGGGAGTTCTTGGGAGAAGAGGGAGAAAGAACTTTTCTCTGTGAGTAGCAGCACAGTTTGGTAGCTGTTGCCTCAAGCAAGTAAGCTTTCTAAATTTTGTCTCAAACTTCGATTTTCTATTTGGCAAAAAGCCTTAGGCAAAATGAGGGTGAAATAATAGCCATCTAAGTTTGAGATTTAAGATTCTCCCTTCAAAAGTTACTTAAAAGTTTCTGCCCTTGAAAATATAATGTGAATGTCTTATTTAAGACATTTAATAAATATTAAATATATTAAAAAGAAAGCGTATTCAAAACAAGCTAACATCGAAACAAACCCCAAATTATCCAGGGCACCTTGTGTCTATAAAGGTCTCAGTAGTAACAGCCTGAGACGTTCTTCCAGAGATGTCATTGGCCTTTCACATATGTTATTATATAGCCCTTTGATATACAAAATTCTGTTTTATTCTTTCTAAAGTGGGAGTTAAGTAAGGTACTGACGGTTGGTGATTATATTTGTAATTTTAAGAATCACAATAGTATTCTAAGGTATGTTTCTGTAAAAGTTGATAGGTATGCTTTATACACACTCCACCAATTGTTATGTGTTACTATGTATTTTAAAATCACTATATTGTCATGCTTATTTGGGACATACAAGCCATGTTAAAAATTAAGAATGAAACAAGTGTGAGCCACTTAGTAGATTTTGTTAGAATTCTTTCTGTACTCCTTAGACTCTACCTGAATTAAAGAAAGCAAGTGGCACTCACCACCTCCGTTTTAATGTGGGACAGATGTAAGTGTGCTATTCAGGATCAAGGAGAAAAGAGGACATTTAAAGGTTCTGGAGTATGCCCAGAACAGTGTTCTAATCTTAATCAATTTTTTTGATGCCATTTTAATCTAAAATTTTGGATGTAATTTCTTATCACAGCTGCATCTTCATTTTTGTCCTCCTCTTGTTCCGTCTGCTTTCTTTCTGCAGTGGGTACACCTTATTACATGTCTCCAGAGAGAATACACGAAAACGGGTACAACTTCAAGTCTGACATCTGGTCCCTTGGCTGTCTACTGTATGAGGTAGGCAATGCTGGTAAATTCCGTACACTGACGTGCTTTTACTTACTGGAGTGTGTTTCCCCTGTCCTTTTAGTATATAGTTATTTTTTTTCCTAGGTGGTGTTTAAGAATTAGCTTTTTAATTATGAGGAAGTTAATTCATTGACTTAGTAACTGGTTTTATAATGTAGTTTAGTAACTACACATTTATTTTCTCCAATATAATTTTAAATTGTTTCCTTTTGATCAGAGTTTAATTTCTTAAATGTTTTTTATGTTAATATAATGTTGCTTCATAATCTTACTATAAAAATATACATTTGAACATCTATTAAAAAAAACCAACTTGCCCATGCATGGCTGGAGAGATAACAATGGAATGGATTTAAAATATGAAAGCATGGTAAATATCTTTATCAATTTTTTTAAAACTTTTATGTAGAGTAATTCAGCTTTCAGGATAGTTTATAGAGAGATAATTCTTCTAGGTTATTCTTCTAGTTTAGTTTCTGTGAGTAACACTTTGTATTGGTAAAGCTCGGTGAAATTCTCTCAACTGTTCTGCTGGTGATAATTTATCAAAGAAAGATGGAATTATGTAGACAGGTCCTCTAGCAAGTATTGCAGTGTGACAGTTTGGGTGAATAGAAGAAAGCATGCTCTGAGCACGTTTGATACTCGTTATAGAGTAATGGTGTAAGAGAAGGCTCAAGCCAGGGACTTCTTTAATTGAATGGTAATTTTCTTCGGAATGTGGGCTTCTAGTCAGTGCTGTTCACTAAACATTAGCCTACATCTACTCTTTTAATAAAATAAAATGAAGGAAAATAATACATGGAATCCTTTTCATATTTTAAGACATAGAAAGGAAGTCTAAAGTGGATAGATAGAAACCAGTGTATTTGTTACTATTTTCTGTCTCCTGTCTTTCGGCTTAAATAAAATATGATGAGATCATGTATTTTAATTGTTCCACCTTTACTTGGAAGTAGAGCATCAGAAGGTTTTTTAAAATGTGTGTCATAATCTTTAATTATTGTTTACAGATTGAAGGTCAGACTTCCTTAATGTAAGGAACCTGAGATTATTGTGTTCTTCCTACTAAAATAACAACCACTTAGGAGCTTTTAAATGTTCTTAAAGAACATCCCTGGGATAATTTTTTTAAGAAAAGTTATGAATTAGTGATAGAATAAAATACATGTTTGTTTGTATTCACTGTTCACATGAGATTAAAAGAGGTTTATGCTCAGTAATATTATATTCTGTTAATAATTTGGTACAGTGTTGCACTGATTTGACTATGTTGTTATTACAAAGTTTAAAAGGCACTTTGTACATTTTAAAATATTTTATACCTACTTAGGCAACCTTAGATTCTTTCAGGCCATAGTCTAATAAATTATCAAAGCAACATTTTCCCTTTATATACCTCAAAGTAAACTGCAAATTGGTTTCCACTAAGGACAGTAAATTTAGCAATGAAAAAGAAAAAGTTCTGTTGTTATTTGAGAAGTCTGCATAATTCTTTTAGAACCAGGAGATTCCCATATCAAAACTGAAATAATCCTTCACATTATGAATTTGCCTTTGAGAGGCAGCATCCCATTTTTATGTATACTTTAAATGATAACCAAAATAAAAATTATTTCTTTGGATGCTCCTACATTCATGCGTATTATGTGTTGGGAATGATTTTGAGTGAAAGCATTTAATGTGTTAACATTAGTTTTCAGCTCAGAGCATCTTCCCAATTGTTCCATGCAAGTCATTGGGAAGAACTAGAATTTTTTCTAAGGATTTAATTTACTTTGATATTGTATCTCTTTCTAATATAATGTTAATAAAAATGCCCAGAAGTTTATCTTTAAGAAAACTGGTCATAGCATTTCCTAGACATTTTCTATTGTATCCCACTAAGAATTTACCATTCACAACGAAGGAGTGGGAATCCTTTTTTGAAAATGTAATTTAAACTCAGCAAATTAGACTTTCAAATATTTCTGAAACCTCACACACACACACAAAACTGGCAGTACAGTTTTAATTGATATGCAACAAAGTAGACTTTACTAATTAAAATCAAGATGCTGTGCTTTGGCTACACGGACCTTTACATGGAAAAGTAGGTTTTACACATTTCCTTTATTGTTCAGTGCAGCAATCGCATCCTTCCAGGGTTGTAGGTTGGTGGCTTACAGTTCAAAAAAAAGAGAGAGCTGCCACCAGCCCCGAAGACAGACAGTGGGCTCTCGTCCCTCCGACACCCCTAGAATACTAATCAGGGAAGTCGGACCCTGGAGGTCAGGGAGCAAGTCAATCATTCTAGCGATCGTCTCAGTGTGGAGGATCAAATTAGCCTGAAAAATTCAGCTGCTGGGAGGAGAGGGCGAGCAGCTGTCAGGGGCAGCATCGAGATGCACTAATGAACCAGATGAATAGTGCAAAAGCTTGAAAATAAAAACAGGACAGTTGACATTTTTCATCTGTCAAAGCAGGAGATGCATGAAAATATACTATTCCTGTTTAACTCCTTAGGGGACGTTCAGATTTTTTTTTTTTTTAACACTGCAGTATTGAGACAAAAGTACCGTAATGAGCTCCTGGCACATGATAACGAACACACGTACATTTACTTAGGGTTTTTGCAAACACAAGGAGACAACAGTTTACACACAGTGTTTTTTTTTTAAGGGGGCATCTTAAAAGATTCTGTTTTATCACAGAGTGTCCTCGTATCTTAACAGAAGACGTAATTATTATCGTAACCGCTCTTCTGGAAATGTCCTCTCGGATGGAGCATTTTACACGTTTAGGGACACACACCTGGTTTGGGGATCTCTCGTCATGGGGAACACCTCTTCTGAAGGTGGTTTGGCAGGAGTTGCAGTGAAGAGCTGGTGGGCAGCTCTGCAGGCCCATATCCCCCAGCCCCGCGGTCCAGGCCGGGAAGGAGTTAAGCTCTGCCGCAGCCCCGACAGATGAGAGCCATTTTCAGCTCATCCCATCCCTGCTGACGCCCACCGAGGAGCCCTGCTCGGCCCAGCATGTTGCACGCACGCCTGGCCTGTCTGGGGAATGTACACATTGTCCTTCCAAAATCAAACTTATTAGCACATGTAGAAAAGGGTGACTGACTTGGGGGCAGCCTTGCACTCCGTGTTGTAGTCGCGCTGCTGCGGTTCAGAGATTTAGGAGGTTTGAACAGGAGGCGAACATCCTCAATTGAATCTTGAGTTTGTAACCCCGCTTACTGCAGTCCTTGCTCGCACTTGAAATGTCAGGTTAGAACCTGGTCTTAAAGTTAAATTTGATAATGTCTTTTTTAAAGTCCTTCATTCTTCGAGTGTTCCCCCCCGACCCCGCATAAAAATCCATTTGGATGCCTTGAATTAGTGGCCATGACTCCTAGGGCTTTTAAGCACGTTTAGTGTTTCTGAGACATTGTCACAAAAGGAAAGGAGTTCTGATTCACTGTGAACTAGTTTGAGTATCAGAACATTCAGATTGAGAAGACATTTTTTTATTTCAGAATAGCCTTTTCCTGCAGAGACTGTCGTGAGAGATAAAATGCTGTGTGTACCGGTCCCTAAACCATTCCTGGATTATACTGCAGTTTTGCCTCGTTTCATGTTTGTTGTATTTTAACCACTGAATGGTTGATGTTACACCATTCACGTCTGTTTGGTCATGAGATACACTAGTTGTTCCTATTGCACTGTATTTACAAAGAGTCCTAAGTTATATTATTTTTGTAATACTGTTAATGCTGCATAAGTGTGTGCGGGTGTATATGTAATTCTATGCTAACCATTTCTCCCTTCTAGGAAAGTTTAAATGTTAAAAATAATAACCAAAAATTGAAGTAAGACATTTTAGGACTTATGAACTAATTCTCTGAAAAGGATGTTCATGAAACGCCAAATGCCTGGAGAACTTTATTTAAAATGTTTGTAATTATCCCCTCCCCTCCAGTGTCATATGCTCGATGAAACCTCCTTTAAAGTTAACGTGTAAGTGTATCAGTTTCATTGGGAGCGTTTTGCAGATGGCAGCGTTACAGAGTCCTTTCTATGGCGACAAGATGAACCTGTACTCGCTGTGTAAGAAGATAGAGCAGTGTGACTACCCGCCTCTCCCGTCAGACCACTATTCAGAGGAAGTAAGTCATCTTTCAGTTCGTGTGTCCACGTTGTTCGTTTTGGTAATGCTTGCATTTTATTTGGGGCCCTTCTCTATCCCATGATGCACATGCTGAGTGTAGGTGGCAGAGAGAACACCTTCATTCCACTTTCGTTCTCTCGGAGGCTTGGCTGTTAAAGAGCTGCCCACAGTTCATCCATCACATGGAGAGGAACCCCACACCTCATGCAGTGTCACAGTGGGTGTAATGGGAACAGTGGCTGACTTCACCGCCTCCTGGACACGGCGCCCAGGCTCTGGGTGACCAGCACGTCCAGTGTCCCTCCCCATGCCCACGGTCTCAGAGCAGCTATGACCTCCTCTTCTGGCATAACCTCCCTCCTGCCTTTGTTTTCCCAGAATGGAAGCAAACATCTCTCAGCCGCATCTCTCTCAGCCCTGTTCCTTCAGCTTTATCCGTGCTCTTTTCATTCTCACCAGGCCAGTCCCATCACCACCTCCCCACTGCAGTCAGATTTCTATGGGAAACGTTTGAGGTCATCACTGTAGACGTGGTAGCAAAGTGCCTTGGTAGGAACTGAAAGTGTTAGCAGACGTTGCCCAGTGAATATCGGAGTGTGGGTCCCTGCTTGCTTTGGGAACCCATTGAAATGAGTTGTTTGGCCTCCACCTGACATCCAGTGTTCTCCTGAACAAAACATCTCCCATTTTTGCCTAATGCATCATGATTTTTACCAGTATTTGAGGAGATACTGCAGAATAGCAGTGTCTCAGGTTAACTAATGTGTTCACATAACTCTTTGGACAGCTCACTGGGGACCCACCCAGAGAAACTACGGTGTCAGGGACCTGCTCATGGGCAGCAGGAGTTCTGCCCAAGGAAAATGGAAAGGGGCAAAGGGAAAAAAAGGAAGCAATTACAATGTTCACCTTTCAGTTGGTCTTATCACTCTATTTCAAAATGAATGCGGTTGGTTCTAGTTTTATATAAGGAAGATTGAGTCCATGTAACTTGAATAATGAAATCTCTATAAAGAATTTTTAGCATATGGAAAAAGCGCTCATGGTCCTAGTATGTTGAAAGTACTTTTTTCCCCCGATCGTTTGACACTGATAATCAGTGACGCTTGGATGTTTTTGTTTCGCAGCGCTTGTGTTCAGGCGCTTAGAGTAAACTCTTACAAGACAGTGCTGGTCATTTCAGAAGCGTTATCTTTATTTGATGTTAATGCTATTATTATGTTGGCCATTTTTAATTACTATTTTGGGTGTGGAATATAAATACGGCATTTCACAAAACCGGCTCCAGCACTCTGCCCACAATCGAGGGAGGGTGTGAACAGTTGTGCAGGATGATGGCGAGGGTGTCAGGGGCCGCTCTTTGTTGTGTCATTCACGCTGTCTCCTCTCTTCCACGAAGCGCATGAATATTTCACGTATCTGCATCCTCATCCGCTATTCCTCTTGACTAATTTTCAGACCGTCTGCATTTGCATTTCACATGGTAGCTGATGAGGAGATGCCCGCGCAGCAGCGGAGCCTCAGCAGGCGGTTACCATGGCGACCTCCAGCCGGATTTTAATGATGATGCCGCTGGTGGTGGTTGAAGTCGGCCTGCCTGCAGGGCTACTTCACTGCAGCTAAGTGTGAAGTTGGATTCGCGGGTTCTCAGCCAAGGGGCACGTATCAAAGTCTGGCCCAGACAGAAGAAGGTCTCACAGTTGGGAAAGGAAAAGAGAGTCCACTTTTTACTTCCCTCCATATAGTTTACCAGTCTTGAAACGAGGTATAAAGCAAAACGCATTATATGATGTACTTACCAAAAGAAGCTAGTATGGTCCTTCAGATTGGTAAATTCTGTGGCTGCACAGCAATAAAATAGAAAGCTCAAGTACATAGGTAAACAGGGAAACTAATTCTTATGGAAGAAATGAGCTACAAAAAATATAGACTAATGATCTTACTTTAATCTGTTCCATCATGTAGAGAAGTTCCCAGAACAAGAGCTTTGAAATGCAGATGTGCTGATAAATATTTTCTCTCCATAAGCAGGAACTCGGTTTGTTTGGATGATTATTATTCAGACTTTATGGTAGCAACAAACCTGAACAGATGCCATACTGCCGTACTTCACCCGAGTCTTCAGTACTCCTTTATATGGTGTGCCTTTTAGATCTTCTAAAAGTCCAATTTTCTTTCTTTTTTAGTATGGCAAAAATTTAGGAAACAGTGAAAAGTGAAATATAGTTTTTAAACAGTAAACTTTTAATTAAAAGACCAGTCCATTAGGTGCCAATTTTATAACTCAGATGGCAGCTGATGCTGTATCTGTTGAAAACTGAAACTTTTAAGCAAAATTAATTTCCTACCAGATACCTGTTTGAAAGCTTACCAGTTTGATTTAGCTACTGCTAAATTTTTAAGGCCCCTGCCTGAAGAGGAGACATACAGGGAACATTTTTGTTCATGAGAATAAAAGCTGTGCCTCCAACCAGCCTCGACTGGTAGGAGTCCTGAGGAGCTCTATGAGGTCTATTTCCAGATACAGGCGTTCCGTGGGGAAGAGCTCAGAGCTTAAGAGCTTGGGATTTTTACATTTCTTATAATCTAAGACATAGATTCACGTGAGCGTTAGAAACCAAAACTGAGAAGTATTGCTAGTATTCTTTGGAAAAATGATGTTGTCTGTCAGATCTTTCCTGTTGAACTGTGCTATTGTAATTATGTGCAAATGATTAGGGTTCTCGATTGAAACATCTCAGCTGCACATGACTGGTATTTAGAATGTGTATTTTAGAGCTCCCTAAAATAATAGCTTTATGATTTTTGGTGATCAGTATTCTTTTCTAGTAGTGATCTCATCCATGTATAATAGGGAATTACTGTACTTAATAATAGAAATACTGGGTTGAAAAGGTGGATATTTTCCCTGAACTCTCAGTTTTAATTAAGTTTAGTATTGTTGGTAATTCAGGAAGATCCCCTGGAGAAGGAACTGGCAGCCCACTCCAGTATTCTTGCCTGGAGAATCCCATGGACAGAAGAGCCTGGCGGGTTAGTCAGTCCACGGGGCCTCAGAGTCAGGCACGACTTAGCAACTAAACAACAGCAACAAAAATTGTTGGTGATGAAGAAATTAACATCAGTGCAGCAAACAATTTTTGAATATTTACTGTGTCCAGGGAGTCCTGATTCCCCTGGGCCCTCATAGTCTGAACTGGGTTGAGCTGCCCAGACGTTCTGGTCACAGCACCCTCTCTTCTTTCCTGAACTCCACCATGCAGGTTCTATCAGAAGGCCCAGGAATTCCCATCTTTCTGTGGGTGCTGTTTCCTCTTGTTGACATGCCCCACCCCCTGTGCCTTATCAGGTGAACTCATTCTCTTTAGAACAAAGCCTGGCCGTTGCCTCCCCCTTAAAGTCATCCTGCTCCCCTTTCTCCACTTCTCAGGCCCTCTTCCCTTAGCAGTCACACTGCTTTATAATTCCTTTTTTTTTTCCTTTGAGGTATAGTTGATTTACAGTATTATGTAAGTTTCAGGTGTACAGCATAGTAAGTCACAATTTTTAAAGGGTATTTGTCTTTCTCTTCCTGACTTACTCTCGTACCATAATACCCTCCAAGTTTATCTATCTTGTTGCAAATGGCAAATTTTTTACGGCTGAGTCGTACTCCATCGAGTCTGTGTATCTAGTCTACATGGCCCGGTGGCTCCACCTCCAGACCTGTCTAGCTCCTGTGCCTGAACGGCAGTGACTCTTTTCATCTGTGTGTCTCTAGGGCCCAGCACACTAAAAAGGTTCAGTGATTGATCAGTTGACGGAGAAAGTGAGTTAAAGGCATAAAAGAGAAAAAGAGTGAATGAGCCAATTAATGTCAGTGGAATGAGTGAGGGAATGTTCTTACAGAACCCTCTAGGTAGTGAGGAAGAAACTACTCAAAAGGCAGGTCAGGACTGTGATGTTTCTTTTATTGATACTACCTGCAAGTGGTTTTTTTCAATCTTGTAAACAAGCTATACCATGTCTAGAATGCCCACGTCCATTTACTAGGAAACAAGACGGGTTTGTTCCCCTTCAGCTCCAGTGTTTAGTTTCTCTGGGAGACACTGGCGTAATCATCAGAATTATACATTTTTCACTCTTGTTTACTAAATTATCTCAGGAAAATCTAAGATTAAAAAAATAGTGAATAGTCATATTGAAAATCATTTAGAAAGTGCACACCATGGTTCTCTATTGAGCTGGTTCTTTTTAATCAATATCTGAAAGTCTGAGCATTAACACCACACAAAATATATATTTGTCTTTGCTTTTTTTTTTTTAATTAAAAAATCCTAGCTAGCCTAAATAGAAAAGACACAGGAAAAGTTGGAGAGAGTTGTGCCTCAGAGGTTTGGAAGGAAGTTCTGAAAAGTTGAGTAAAGAGTTTGCAGATGAAAGTTAAAAATGGAATTGAGTAGAGAGAATAAGAGTGATCTTGCTCTGTGAAAACAGAGTAGGAAGAAACTGAAGATTTGAAAAAGTACTTGGTGAAAAAGAAATTTAAGCACCAATTAAAACATGGTGAGGTGGTTCAACCTTTTTAATGAGGTGGATGGTGACCTGAACTGTTAGGCAGATGCTTATCTGTTTACTAGTAACTTTAAATCTATTAATGTAAGTGACAAAGACCTTTGCAGAACACAGTATTTGTGGTTATCTTGTAATTGTATTTTTGAAAGCTTGCTAATTTAGTAGCTCTTATTACTTTTATAGGTAAAAAAAAAAAGAAGCAAAATATAATTTTGGAATTAGAATTATTAGAACAGTAGTCATTTTTCACATTATTTAATGCCTATCTTGTACATTAAGTGTTTGTTTTGTGGCTTTATATCTCCATCCCACAGATAGAAAAATTTCTGTTTCTATTAAAACTCAGTTAATGAGACTACTTCTCAAATAATGCAATTAATCCTTTAAAATATCAACCTAAAAGGTCTAGTAGAGAATGGATGGAGTCTCATAAATGTTCACCTCAAAAATCATCTTTTTTTCCTTTCTTTTTTATTACTTCTTCCATTATGGTTTTCTTCCTTCTTAGACACTGTCCCTTTCTCTCCCCCTCCCCGCCCCCCTTTAAGTTAGAGAAATGGAAGGCAGGAGAGGAGAGTTTTTTCCCAGGACAGCTCAGCAGTACACACTGGACATGTTCTTCCCCACCACTTCACTCAGATGAGTAAGAATTTCCAGCATCATTTTCACGATTCCTTTTTTTAAAAAAAACTGAAGCAGCATTGTGATTGACACGTTGCGTTGCAGCTGTGCAGCAGAGTGATTCAGTTATATGCATGTATATTTTCCAGATTGTTTTCCATTATAACCTGTGACAAGATATTACGTGTAGTTCCCTGTGCTATACAGTAAATCCTTGTTGCTTATCTGTTTTATATACAACAGTTTATATTTGTTAATCCCAAACTCCTAACTGACCCCTCGTCCTCTCCCTTTTCCCTCTGATACCTGGACGTTTTTTGTTTTTTGAGGAACCTCCATACTGTTTTGCAGAGTGGCTGCTCCAATTTACATCCCCACCCACAGTGCAGGAGGGTTTCCTTCTCTCCACACTCTCTCCGGCATTTATCTGTGGACTTTTTGATGATGGCTATTCTAACCAGTGTAAAGTGATACCTCATCATGGCATTTTTCATTATTCTTGAGATTACATAAGTATTGATTTTTTTCCCTCAGAGTATTTACAATATAAGGATTAAAAAGCTTGGTCCTTGCTCTGCTTTATTATATATGAATAACAAAATAATATATTTTGAGTTGAACTAAACTGACCTCAGATAGTTATAGGTTATTGCAGAGTATAAATATATGGCTTTAAATAAAATTGGAATACTGAGGTTTTTTTTTTTTTCCAGTGTGTGAAATCACCATTTTCTTTCACCCACATAAGAACTTTGTTGCTAAAGAAAGAAGGTCTGCGGCAGTATTTCTGTTTCACACCTGAGCCGACAGGGACCCAGCAGTATCAGAGGGAACCCTGAACTCCAGGGCGCCCTCTCAGCACCCATTGCTTGTGCCAGGGCAAAGGAAGCACCCGAGGGGGGCTCTCGGGTCACATGTGGTCCCTTCCCCGCGCTCTGCTTCCCTGGGGGCGCTGCAGTTCGCTCAGAACACCCTTCCGCCTGGTAGTGGCTCAGCCACGTCACACTGAAGGGAAGGAGGGAGGGAGCTTTGCAGAAGGGCAGGAATGATTTTTACATATCGGAATATGTGGAAACAAGTACATGTTTCAAATAAGGTATCAGAAATATCGATCCATAGCTGTGCTGAACAAAAAACAAAACCTTTTACAGTGTGTTGTAATTTTACCGATGCTTCATTTCCCAAATGGTTACCCTTAAGGAAAGTACCGAATGAAAGCTTTAAAAACCATAACTGGTTTTTTGTTTCAAATAATTTATTTTCGGCTGTGCTGGGTCTTCGTTGCTGCGCAGGCTGTTCTCTAGTTGCAATGGAGGCAACTCTCCAGGTGCAGTGCATGGGCTTCTCCTCGCTGCGGCTTCGCCTGTTGCAGAGCTCGGGGGCTCCAGAGCGCAGGCTCGGCAGCTGTGGTGCACGGGCCTAGTTGCTGCGCGGCTCGTGGATCTTGCCTGGGCCGGGGATCAAACCCACGTCTCCTGCATTGGCAGGCGGATTCTTTACCACTGAACCACCAGGGAAGCCCCATAACTGGTGTTTTAAGCTGGCACTTACAAATAATTTCTCTTTATATATAAAATTCAGAATATGCTTAAAGAGGCTTTTTAAGAAAGTTGCCTCATTAACAAAAAACATGACCTTTGTTTTAGCTTGGAAAAGAGCTACTTTACGTAAATTTTTTAAAAAAGTGTCAGGTACAGATTATTTTTGCATACTTTGAAATTTAAATCTTTTTATTCATTTGATCAGTCTAATCATTCTATAAGAATATTTAAATGAGACACTATAGGGCACAAGTAATATTTGGAAGTACATCTGTTTTCACAAATATTTCTCTAGTTCTGATAATTATGTAATTCATGCTAAGTTATATGAGAATGTTTTACTTTATTTCTTAAAAAAGTTTTGACTACTCCAGGTCTTGGTTGTGGCGTGCAGGATCTAGTCCCCTGACCAGGGATCAAACCTGGGCCTCCTGCCTGGGGATTGAGGCGGCAGTAGACCACCAGGGAAGTCCCAAGAACCTTTTCCTTTAAAATGTAGGAGGATATCGAACAATAATAAATATAATCTCTAACCGTGCCATTATTTATTGAAGTTAATACTAATCGCCTCAGACACTATTAGGAACATTTGATTTTCCTTCCTGAAAACGGTTTTAGGAAGTTTGATACACCCACCATTTATAATATCAGTTGACCACCTTCCTTCACTCAAAGTTGCCATGTAAGAGTAGATCTTTAAACTTTGAATGTTTCATTTTTGTTTAAAAAAATATATAAGCAGGTCCTTTGTTCACTTATGCTTCTGAAGCGACACTGGGGACTCGCTCCTCTAAGACGAATCCAAAGCGGTGCCCTACATTTCACGCATCCTCTGGGATCCTGTGAAACCATTAGCTTTCTGTAAGACACTTCCGTAAGTTTTCAGAAGACACTGAGTGATCAGCTGCGGGCTGAAGCCATCGCGTCACCTCGTAAGGATTCTGTGTAGGAAGGCTTTCTCCCCTCCCGCCACCTCCCAAGTCAGTCACTGGTGACACTTTGGCCTACGCATCGAATCCACCTCCTCATTTTGTATAAACATCTAAAGCTTGGACAGCCAGTGTGTGTTGATGCATTAGACCCACTTTGGGGGGCTGCAGTGTGTCCTGGGCTCAATGGAAACGGGGTGTGTCTGGGAGGCGGATGCATCGTAATTGGTCTCAGAGGGACGGGGGTGGGGTCAGAGAGCAGCAGTGCCCAGAGCCCAGCCTGCGTGCCTGTCGGGAGTCGCCTGTCGGGAGTCGTGTCCCGACCCAGGGCCGGGCTGCACACAGCACGCTCGTCTTCATCTGGACATGGCTGATCTCCCGACATCGGGGACCGTCAGCACTCCCCTTTTAATATCTCTGGTACCAACCTATATGCTTTGGTATTTCTTTACAAACATATCGATCAGTCTGTATTAGCATTTTCTTTTTTTTATTGAAAATATTCATTTATTTCCATATGACTTATGACTTCATAATCCTTTAGAAATGTCAGAGCATTCACTTTATTTTTACTTTATATGACTTTTCTCATTTAAATTTTGTGTTGCTTTTTAAATTTCCCTTAATCATCTGAATTAAAGTTTTTTCTTCTGATTTTGTAAAGACTCCTACAAATTCAGACCTTTACTTTTTACCTTATTTTTAGCTTGTTCTATAAAACAGTTTAAAAACAACACATGTTGTTTTAACATGTACATGTTTTTATAAACGTGTAAAGTAATGCAAATTCAAGTTTTCTTAAGATAATGTAAACTATGAAATGTCTTTACTTACATGAAATGTTTTACTTATTCCTGTTTATTTTTATTAACCTAATATCCACTGATGTGGGAATTACTTCTACAAAGTAATAAATGGGAAGCTAATTCCCTCCATTCAAACACAAAATTTCTTTGAGCAAGTGATTACCTGACAATATTATGAGAAATTAAAGCCTGACATGTAGGAATATATATAAAAATTTTTAAACTGATTATATGAACAGATGTCTTCATTAACCATACTTAATAATGTAGTACTTAGAATCATGTCAAAAGGTTGGATAGTCGTTCAGGATTTTTAAAGTAATTTTTTGCAGAGGTTTTCAGGAAGATAAAGGGTTTTTTTTTGTTTTTTTTTTTTAATGTAAGACTAACACTGAGAGCTCACTAAGATGATTATTCCTTTTTGATTATGTAATGTCTGTCTGATAGAACACGTAGAGGCTTTTTTTTTTTTTGGATGCGTCATGTCACGTGTAAATTCCTAACCTGGTATAAAAAAATGGTTCCATGTGAAAACTCAAGTACATTTTCTCTGGAGGCAGTCACTGTCACTTTAATGAGTGAGGTCACTCTAGTCAGAATATGAATCTGAACAGTTTTGTGTCACGTAAGGCCCTTGTCTTGATGTTGGGCAGAGCCCTAGAGAAGATTTTTTGGTCAGTTTTTAGATGGGAGCTGGCTGTGAACTGTGAGGGCGACCCATTCACTTTAGGAACCAGACGAACCAGCGTCAGAGCTGGCATCTTCTGAGAGTCAGACCGCCTGTTGTCGTTGTTGCTCAGTCTCCCATTCGCGTCCGACTCTTGGCGACCCCGTGGACTGCAGCACGCCAGGCTTCCTGGTCCTTCACAGTTTCCCGGAGCTTGCTCAAGCTCATGTCCACTGAGTCCGTGATGCCATCCTACCTGCCTGCCTTTGCCTGTTAGAAGGTCACCCACCTTTGTGCACAGGTGGCTGTGTGGGAGCCTGCAGACCAGGTGGGGTTTCCCTGGGGTAGGAGAGCAGTAGTTTTAAAAGTCAGGTGTCTGAAGCCAGGCCGCTTCGGTTCCCGTCCGGCCGGGCCCCTTAATGCCTCTGTGACCTTGGGATGTCGCTCCCTGCACTCCATCCTGCAGAGAGCTTCTGAGTTGGATCCAGTTGTGAGAAAGGGCAGAACTAAATCAGCAACAGCTTTCAGGAAATGGTCCTCTCTCTGCTCTGGCACCGGAAGCAACTTCAAAGCCCCAGAGTTACCTTGTGACACATGGAGATGCCTTTTATCTGAACATGTTCAGGAGATGGGGTTCCAGTTGTCCCCTGGAAACTTAGAAATAACTGCCAATTCCTAGGAGCACCTCCATCTCGGCAGTGTGGCCTCCAAACTGCATAAAGTGCGCCCAGAGCACTGAGTGAGACAGCCGGCCACGTTTAGCTGTTTAACAATTAAAGGCTGGGGGCTGTCAAGCAAAGGGAAGAGTTTTTCCTCATTCTCCAATTAATGACTGCTTAACCCCAACTGCCATCTCTCAATGCCATTCCTATATTCTGCTATGTGGGCGACTGTTTTATCCTTGTCTCCATCATGTCAGAAGCACATGTAACTCTACCATGTCCCAGAGATACTGTCCTTTCGTATACATTAAAGAAGGGTGAGAAGTGACCTTACTTGCAGAACTTAAAATTGTTACTTGGTATGACAATTTTGCATTTTTAAAAATCAAAATTATTAAAGGCATAAAACTTGGCCCATGGCCATTTGAAACATAAAAGTAGTTATTTGTTGTGTTTTTTCCCCCCATTTCCTTTGCCAAAAGACTATTGAAACTGGCTCCCCCTTCCCCCAGCCCCTGCTGGGTTAATATGTCTACTGAAATGTATCTTTAGAATAACCAATAGTTATCAAGTATCAGAGAAACGTCCCTCAAACTAAGAATACGGGTCTGGGTAAATCTCCCATAACATGCTTACAGTCCACCTTTTTTCATAAAGGATTTAAGCTGACTTACAGTAGAAGACACAGGTTAGTGGTTATTAATACAGAAACAGAAGTCAAGTTCAGAACCAAGGGCAGAAGGGCATGTAAACACACCTTCCCTCTCAGCCAGCAGAGTGGCTGCAGCACATCTGCCTGGTTTCGAAGGAAACAGCAGATCATGTTTTTAAGGACGAAAGTGTACCTTCTCTGTCCCTCAGAGAAGATGGAGTTTTCTCCTGCTGAATTATGATGGGAAACAAGCAGATCATGTTTTTAAGGATGAAAGTGTACCTTCTCTGTCCCTCAGAGAAGATGGAGTTTTCTCCTGCTGAATTATGATGGGAATATCACCTGTAAGGGTCTGTGAGTAATATATCCGGCGTTGGCTTATCCCAAGTTACTAGGATGAGTGGGGCTTCCCTGGTGGCTCAGCAGTTAAGAACCTGCCTGCCAGTGCAAGAGACGCAGGTTTGATTCCTGGGTTGGGAAGATCCCCTGGAGGAGGAAATGGCAACCCGCTCCAGTATTCTTGCCTGGGAAATCCCATGGACGGAGGAGCCTGGCGGGCTACAGTCCATGGGGTCACAGAGTCAGACACCACTGAGTTGACTAAACGGCAGCATAAGGATGAACTATATTTCTTACTGAGTCTTCCCTAAATTCCCGTGCTGTTAGCGCGTTTGACAGGAGCTATGTATCATACCTCTCAATACTCTTCAGAATCACATTTTTGAATATTCAAACCTTTGAATATTCGCTCCACCATTGTGTATCCCTTGACAAGGACTGTGGTGATGGGTTCTGTTCTGCTGATTCAAACAGCAAGGCAGGCTGACACCTTTGATCGAAGCTGAAGCGTCTCACCACTCTGCTCACCTGCTGGAAGTCAGACCAGCCTCCAAGTACCTGCATGAAGTCCCTGAGATGTTAGTGTCTCTCCTCTGGGTAACCACTTCTCATCCCCCAGTATCCACCGTTTTCTCTCAGAACCCAGAAACTCATCTCTTCAGTGGAACTCAGACACACCTTAACCCAGTAGCATCCCTTTCCAGTGGTCGTGATTTGAAACTAAACAGTGATCGTCTGTAATCTTGGCTGCTTTCTCCTCGTGGCAGAAACAAGTGAGGGCCGAGCATCCGCTACAGTCGCTTGGAAAGTGAACCGTATTCTGAATTATTAGGCAGGAAAAGTAAGGTTTCTTGACCAGCCTGAAGGGTGTGGCACTTTTGTTCAGTCAAAAACCGGCTATTGCATCTGCTTGGATCCTGGTTACATAGAATGAGTGTAGGACAGTTACCCTTTCTGCTCCTTTTATCATTTTTATCTCTGAACAAGATTTCTGACTGCTAGGTAACCTGTTGGAAAACAGTGTCTTTTTATATATAAGTTTCAGTATAGATACTTTTCCTCCTGTCTTCTATTGTGTGTACAACTGAATGTATTTGTTTTTATTTTAATGGGTAAAATGCCAACAACCTCTTTCTGATTCAGATCACTGTAACACAAAGGCTTGTGTACGCCATACCCCTCAGGATGTTGAATGCTTCCCCTGTGCCACTGCAGACAACAGACCATGACACCCTTGGACCCTCCCAGTAGGTCTGCTGTTATCATCGGCATCTTTGAACTCCCAGAAGTGAAGCTGACTGTGAAGCTTCATTCTGATAGAATCACATCACTTGAGGGTTAGCACTGGAAGAATCCTTACAGGTCGTGTGCTCCAGCCTCTGTCCTGAATTGATGTAGAAACAAACCTCTCCAGACAGTGCCTTGAGCCTGCGGGCGTCCATGGGCTCCTCCCTTTCCATCCCCTGGGGGCCTCCTTACACATACCTTCTTTCCAGCTGACTCTTCTCACTGGCGGTGGGCTTCTGTGCTGTTAACACACTCAGCCCACAGATTTTAGCATTAGTTTCTTTTTCCTCCAGATGAAAAAAATCTTGGTGGAAGTTGAAAACTCTGTAATTTGATAATTTAAATTGTCAAACAATAATTTGATAATTTAACTATATGCCACTATGTCGAGAAAGAGTAATGCAAGTTTTCGGAGTTATGAGTAATTTACAAAGACATACTTAAATGCTAGGGCTTCCCTGGTGGCTCAGATGGTAAAGAATCCACCTGCCAATGCAGGAGACCAGGGTTCAATCCCTGGGTCGGGAAGATCTCCTGGAGGAGGGCATGGCAACGCGTATTCTTGCCTAGAGAATCCCCATGGACAGAGGAGCCTGGTGGGCTACAGTCCATGGAGTCTCAAAGATTTGGACAGGACTGAGCGACTAAGCACAGCGCAGCACTTGAAGGCTAAGGAGTCTGGTCCTTCCTCTTGATTTGGCTTGTCGTGAAAGACCATATTGTGAAGACACGTGGTTCCATGAATCACAGCAATTAGAATTAAGAATCAAGTGCCCTATTCTTCAGTCATTGGCTCTAGGGTCAGATGGAAGGATATTTTCTTAACGAAATATACTTTTTTCTGTGATGTAAATAAGTAAACCTCAGTCCTCTCATCTATAACATGAGGACATAAGTGCAACTTCATACAGTTGAGAGAGCACTATTTGTTACTTACCTTGCTTATAATTTATTATTCTTAGTTTGAAGGAGTGCTTTTACTATAATAAAAAACATTTGTATAAATTCCGATGTACAACAAGCTGGTTATTAAAATTTAAACTTAAAATGAACGTTGTTGTAGTAAATTCTAGATCAATGTGTAGAGATCTATAGTCATTAATAACTTGGAGACATGGAGTGTAAAACTCACTGTCTCCCGTGACTGCCATCCTCCAATTAGACTTTGCTGAAAGATAATCAGGTCACCAGAAAGCCACTAGATGGTGGAGAACACTCTTCTCTTGACCTGAACACTCACCAGTAAATATGCTTCTTAGAGCCTTCAACTAACTAAAGTCACTGATGGCGGTCACATATTTCCAGCCAAATATTTAGCAGCACACGTGCATTCCTGGTAAACCCAGAGCTGTGCAAAGCGTGTTCCTGTACCTCACCACCCGGAGTGGTTCCTGAAGCAGGTTGTGTTTTCTTCTCCGCAGCTGCGACAGCTGGTGAACATGTGCATCAACCCAGACCCTGAGAAGCGGCCGGACATCACCTATGTGTACGACGTGGCGAAGCGCATGCACGCCTGCACCGCCAGCGCCTGAGCGCGGCCGGCGGAGTGCGCAGCTCGAGTGTTCTTGAGCAAAGCGCACCTCCTCCTCCTGGGTGTTAAAAGAGTCCTACTTCAGAGCTAACGTGCTTTGAATCCTTAACCAGTTTTCATCTAAGCTTCATTTTGTACCAATTTAAGTCACCTTCCCGCAAACCCCAGTGACTTTGGAGTAGTCAGATTGCATGTTAGGAGAGCAGACGCAACACAGTGGTTCTTAATGGCGAAAGAATTTGTAGAATGATTGCTCGTTTTTGTGCTGATCAGTCGTGTCCAGGTAAACTCTCAGTGCCAAACACCGGCGATCTGGCTTGGCCCCATCGGGATGAAGCCCGAGGATGGTATCTGAGCGCGCGCCTATGTGCTGTCCGGTCACACGTGGACATGTGAGATGAACACAGTTTTAAACTTCTGTGACTATCTTATTTTTAGAGGTTTGAAGTATGTGTTTTAGTTCTTAGCATTGTAACTTTCAAATACAATTCTTAAAGCTAAATATACACATGAACTGTATTTTTGTTCATGAACTATTTGAGAAATTTAAAATCCTTAGCTTATACATTCAAAATGCGACTATTAAATGTGAAGAGATTTGGGGACAAAAATGTGAGTCAGACACTGAAGAGTTTTTTGCTTTGTTTTAGTATCTTTGATATTCTCCTTGCATTAAAATGGTATAAATGAATCCATTTAAAAAGTGGTTAAGGATTTGTTTGGCTGGTGTGATAGTAATTTTCAAAGTTGCACACTGCCCAAGGCTTTTTTGTGTGTTCTTGCTCTTTGTACATTTGAAGACTATTATTTGAATAATCCTGCATTACTATACTTCAGTTCCTTTATGAATTTAAATGCTCTACTCATGATTGTGCACTATAGTATATAGCATATGTTTTTATTCATAGAGTTTATTGAAATTCTGATTGGTCCCCTTCTGAAAGTTTTTTATATTCAAGTTACTTTCCTATTTATATTGTACATGAGTTTTATCCACTAATGTTTCAGATGTTCTGACAACATTATAGCCTTAAAAGAATATTTGGTATGCCAACACTTTTCCTGGAAGGAAAACATTTTTTTAACTTTTTAAAATTTGGGCTACCCTGTGTGTGTGTGCCCTGTCTTGTTAGAAAGGAAGAGGGGTTTGTGTTGTCCTGCGCCTGTGAACGCTGATGCCGTTTCAGTTCATCCGACAAGGTTGCAGATTTAGGATATGTTTAAAGAAGTGAAAACTAGCCACTACCGCAGCCGGAAGTTTTATGAGCTAAACATCTCTGTTGAGAAGCTTCTAGCTAAGTACTGTGTTTGTGCCCGAAGCTGCCCAAGGCGGTGTAGTTTACTGGAGCGGGCAGAGTTCAGTACCCGCCGTCCTGGAGACGTTTGCCCTGGACGCCTGCGCGTTAGCGGTGATCCACTCCCACACGGCCGCGTGGCCGTCACCACCTAAGGACCTCCTGCCGCCACGGAACCCGCCCAGTGACCCTGCCGACGGGAACCCCTCGTGCTCAGAGAGCACCTGCCCTCAGCCCATATAGCTGCTGGTTTTGTTTTTTCCATAGAAGTATTTTTCTTACAATCATTTGAATACTTTTATTTGTAAACATTTAAAATGTACAAAGTGTAGACGTCTTGTTTTTCTAAATTTAATCAGCTACAGTATCAGTTGTGAATTAGGGTGATTTATCCCAGTGCAGGCGGGGGAGAGCTGGCGGCTCTGCACCCCAGGCTGCAGGGACACCCAGGGCCCCCGGCGTCCCCACGCGCGTCTCCAGAGAATTGTCTCTGTTGACCTTAGTGTCCTGTTCATTTTAATGTAATATGACTGATGGAGATGAGATGTCCTCTACTTGGAACAAATGTGCTCCTTTTTCTTGCAATCTTTAAAAATACATCCATCTAAAAGCCATTAGCTGGACCCCTCACAGGACTTCTAAGCAGAGATTTAAACTTTTAAGTGAACCTATCTGCTAGAAGGAAATTGGGAAGAATTTAATGATCAGGGTAATCTATTATTGTTTTCTACATGTGGAAACTTTCTGTCTTGGATATTTTATCTTTTTTTTTTTTTTTTAATCTCAGTGTTCACATTTTTCTGGAAGAAACCACTGTGCACAAAACAAATTTTAATTCTGAATATTTCAAAGAATTGTGAAGATGAGAAGTTTTAATGTTTTATAATCACCTATGAAATGTTCTCTTTGTATTTCTGTTTATAAGTAAATTTTGTATTGATTAAATAAAACATTTGACTTGAAATGAGGAACAGTAAATGAAAGGTACATCTGATTTCTAACTCTTATTCAGACTTTGGTACCAGTTCCCCAGGGCACACAGTGGGGTGACCTTGGCCCGCGTGCTGAGGCCTAGGAATGGGGGACGAAGGGTATCCCTGTATACATAAAGTGCTCAGCGGTGTGCACTGATGGTGAGTTCAGTGAGCTGTGATGGCCACTCCGTGACTGCTTACCATCCTGCATAGTCTCCATTACAAAACACCGTGCTTGTATGCGTATACACTGCAGGTGTTGCTGTTAACATTTGCATATTTATTTTAACCAAAATGTTATTCATATTAAATGTTTTTTCTTTAAAATGAATGTATTATGTTTATATCCCACCAATGAATAATCTTATGCCTCATATTTCAATAGTACTGTAATATGAACTTTTGTGAAATACTTTTATTTTGTTATGCTTCAAATACACATACTACGAAGACTCTGTTGTTAGCTTTGAAAATTGTATAATATCCTAATAAAAATATAAAACTAAAAATAACCATAAGTTTTTCACGTATCTGTGATTCCCTGCACCCGACCCCCACTAAATTCTACTGCTGTTTATTTCTGTCGACAGTCAACCTACAGAAACAGTTCTTAATTCGTTTCCATGAATTATTTCTTTATCCTTTTGGAGATGGCTAAATATTGCAACAGTCGGGGGGTGACCATGGAGGGCTGACAGACCCTAAGAGGGAGGTCTTTCAATATGCATTAAACTAAGGCACAGCTTCACAGGTCCCTCTTCTCTTTGATACATCATTTGCTGTCTTTGAATAAGAAAAATTTCTCAAAACTTGAAAGTGTCTAAACTTGAGGCAACAGATTCTCTTCCTGTCACTGTAATATACCCCTACTGATGGTGCAGATGGTTTGAATGTTCTTTTCACATAATAAGTAACAGTTGCTGCCATGCCTGGAAACTCTGAGGCTGAAAGATCTTAATGGGATACAGTCTGCTGGGCTGGTGGTAGAGTGATCCGTACACGTCAGGATCACATTCCAAACGGTGAAGAAGAGCCGGCTTTATAACCTAGGACCTTTATGAGGAACTTGTAGGCCCGCTGTATGTGTATGCACGATCATGCTGCTAAGTCACTTCAGTCGTGTCCAACTCTGTGCGACCCCATAGACGGCAGCCCACCAGGCTCCCCCGTTCCTGGGATTCTCCAGGCAGGAACACTGGAAGGGGTTGCCATTTCCTTCTCCAATGCATGAAAGTGAAAAGTGAAAGGGAAGTCTCTCAGTCGTGTCTGACTCTTCTCGACCCCCTGGACTGCAGCCTACCAGGCTCCTCTGTCCATGGGATTTTCCAGGCAAGAGTACTGGAGTGGGTGCCATTGCCTTCTCCGATGCACGATCATAAGTCACAGGAAATTTTAGGTTCAAGATAGTGTGGGACTAGTTGAGGTTTTATTTCAAAGTACATTAACTAGAAAAGCCAGTACCAGCCATAGATGTTTAAATGTGTCATTAGTTGGTATAGCTATCTTTACCAAACTGATACAGTAACTTTCAAGTCAAAATGATGACATAGAGACAAAGATTGCCATCACAAAATACCCTCGGGGTGGACTTCCCTGGTGGTCCAATGATTAGGCACCCGCCGGCCAATGCAGGGGACACAGGTTCTTTCTGTGGCCGGGAAGACTCCACCCCTCAGGACAGCTGAGCCCGCGTACCACCACTAAGGAACCCAAGTGCTGCAGCTGCTGAAGTCTGTGCGCCCAGAGCCTGTGGTCCCCGACGAGAGAAGCACCATGGAGAAGCTCACGGGCAACCCCCGTTGCTACAACGAGAGAAACCTGTGCAGCAGCACTGACCCAGCACAGCCAAAAACGAATCAATAGTTACGTAAGGAAAAGTCCACGGGGCCTTGCCTGGTGGTCCAGTGGTTAAGACTCCATGCTCCCGGAGCAGGGAGCCCAGGGTCGATCCCTGGTCAGAGAATCCGATCCCACATGACACGGCTGAAGACCCCACATGTGGCAACAAAGATGTGGCGCAGCGAGACTTTCAAAAATATCCGCAGAGTTGTTGCATTATCTGTTTCTAATTACATGTGAATTCCTGGTACAATTAATGGTGAATTAAACGAATGATTTTTCAGAAAAAGATGTGAACGTCTGTAAAGTTTATTTTTAATTGAGAGGTTTATCTGAGCTTCTTTTCGGTCTTCTTACACACCCATCTCACTCTTCACCTGAGTCTAAATCTACTTTTAATCCTTAAGAGAAAAATGAAAAAGAATGTAAAAGTGCACATTTGTAACCAGGGGTTTTTAAGTAAATTATTTTCACTGCAAGTATTACAATGGCTAGAAAGTAATTTCTTTTTTATTCCTTCCAGAAGCATAATCCTATTCATACATTATTTCTCTAATCCTTACTTTCTCAAGTATAAAGTAGGGATATGAATTCCTGGTTCTACAAGAGTTAAATTGCAGTGCATTTAACGAGGGGCTGAGCGCAGTGCCTGGTACTTAGTGATCCCTGCTAAAAGGAGCTGTTGTTACGCCATATACATCTTTTCTGGCTCCAGTCTTCACCTACTTTTGCCAGTTCTCTCTCTCCTAGGCCTGTGGGACTGGTGTTCCAAGGGTCTCAAATTCTCTCCCAACTTCAGGCCAGTGCAGCTTAAAAGCTCTTCCCTCTTACCAGAAGGAAACCCAGTAATCGGCCATGGTAGTCACTCAGTCCGGTCTGGTGACTGACTCTGCTACCCCACAGACTGTAGCCCACGAGGCTCCTCTGTCCATGGAATTCTCCAGACAAGAATACTAAAGTGGGTTGCCATTCCCTTCTCCAGGGAATCTTTGTGACCCAGGGATCAAACCCGAGTCTCCTGCTTTAGAGGTGGGTTCTATCATCTGAGCCCCGGGGAAGCCCACACTTCCTGTTTCCACCTGGAGATACTCACGTGGCATCCTACACTCTCCTTTGGTGCTGACCCCACTGCCGCCAAATGGTTACTTGTGTGACTTGCAGCCTCCTGCTGGACCCCGAGCTCGAGGAGGCCAAATATTCCTGTGTTGTTCAGGGTAGTGCTGTGCCCCCCAGGAGAGCCCCCCTGCCATGGTGTATAGTGAAGTGAAAGTCGCTCAGTTGTGTCCGACTCTTTGCGACCTGTGGACTTGTATAGTCCATGGAATTCTCCAGGCCAGAACACTGGAGTGGGTAGCCTTTCCCTTCTCCAGGGGCCCTTCCCAACCCAGGGATTGAAACCAGGTCTCCCTTATTGCAGGTGGATTCTTTACTGTCTGAGTCACCAGGGAAGCCCAAGAATACTGGGGTGGGTAGCCTACCCCTTCTCCAGGGGATCTTCCTGACCCAGGAACCAAACCAGGGTCTCCTGCATTGCAGGTGGACTCTTTACCAGCTGAGGAAGCAGGGAAGCCTTATGAATTAATCAGATCAGATCAGTCACTCAGTCGTGTCCGACTCTTTCCGACCCCATGAATCGCAGCACGCCAGGCCTCCCTGTCCATCACCAACTCCCAGAGTTCACTCAGACTCATGTCCATCAAGTCAGTGATGCCATCCAGCCATCTCATCCTCTGTCGTCCCCTTCTCCTCCTGCCCCCAATCCCTCCCAGCATCAGAGTCTTTTCCAATGAGTCAACTCTTCGCATGAGGTGGCCAAAGTACTGGAGTTTCAGCTTCAGTATCATTCCTTCCAAAGAAATCCCAGGGATGAGCTCCTTCAGAATGGACTGATTGGATCTCCTTGCAGTCCAAGGGACTCTCAAGAGTCTTCTCCAACACCACAGTTCAAACACATCAATTCTTCGGCGCTCAGCCTTCTTCACAGTCCAACTCTCACATCCATACATGACCACAGGAAAAACCATAGCCTTGACTAGACGAACCTTTGTTGGCAAAGTAATGTCTCTGCTTTTGAATATGCTATCTAGATTGGTCCTAACTTTTCTTCCAAGGAATAAGTGTCTTTTAATTTCATGGCTGCAGTCACCATCTGTAGTGATTTTGGAGCCCAGAAAAATAAAGTCTGACACTGTTTCCACTATTTCCCCATCTATTTCCCATGAAGTGATGGGACCGGATGCCATGATCTTCGTTTTCTGAATGTTGAGCTTTAAGCCAACTTTTTCACTCTCCACTTTCACTTTCAACAAAAGGCTTTTTAGTTCCTCTCTCTTCACTTTCTGCCATAAGGGTGGTGTCATCTCCATATCTGAGGTTATTGATGTTTCTCCCGGCAATCTTGATTCCAGCTTGTGTTTCTTCCAGTCCAGCATTTCTCATGATGTACTCTGCATATAAGTTAAATAAACAGGGTGACAATATATAGCCTTGACATACTCCTTTTCCTGTTTGGAACCAGTCTGTTGTTCCATGTCCAGTTCTAACTGTTGCTTCCTGACCTGCATACAGATTTCTCAAGAGGCAGATCAGGTGGTCTGGTATTCCCATCTCTTTCAGAATTTTCCACAGTTTATTGTGATCCACATAGTCAAAGGCTATGAGTTCTGGAACTCTCTTGCTTTTTCCATGATCCAGCGGATGTTGGCAATTTGGTCTCTGGTTCCTCTGCTTTTTCTAAAACCAGCTTGAACATCAGGAAGTTCACGGTTCACATATTGCTGAACATGGCTTGGAGAATTTTAAACATTACTAGCGTGTGAGATGAGTGCAATTGTGCAGTAGTTTGAGCATTCTTTGGCATTGCCTTTCTTTGGGATTGGAATGAAAACTGACCTTTTCCAGTCCTGTGGCCACTGCTGAGTTTTCCAAATTTGCTGGCATATTGAGTGCAGCACTTTCACAGCATCATCTTTCAGGATTTGGAATAGCTCACCTGGAATTCCATCACCTCCACTAGCTTTGCTCGTAGTGATGCTTTCTAAGGCCCATTTGACTTCACATTCCAGGATATCTGGCTCTAGGTCAGTGATCACACCATCGTGATTATCTGGATCGTGAAGGTCTTTTTTGTATAGTTCTTCTGTGTTTTCTTGCCACCTCTTCTTAATATCTTCTGCTTCTGTTAGGTCCATACCATTTCTGTCCTTTATCGAGCCCATCTTTCCATGAAATGTTCCCTTGGTGTCTCTAATTTTCTTGAAGAGATCTCTAGTCTTTCCCATTCTGTTGTTTTCCTCTATTTCTTTGCATTGATCGCTGAGGAAGGCTTTCTTATCTCTTCTTGCTATTCTTTGGAACTCTGCATTCAGATGCTTATATCTTTCCTTTTCTCCTTTGCTTTCCGCTTCTCTTCTTTTCACAGCTTATTTGTAAGGCCTCCCCAGACAGCCATTTTGCTTTTTTGCATTTCTTTTCCATGGGGATGGTCTTGATCCCTGTCTCCTGTACCATGTCATGAACCTCAGTCCATAGTTCATCAGGCAGTCTATCTATCAGATCTAGCCCCTTAAATCTATTACTCACTTCCACTGTATAATCATAAGAGATTTGATTTAGGTCATACCTGAATGGTCTAGTGGTTTTCTCTACTCTCTTCAATAAGTCTGAATTTGGCAATAAGGAGTTCATGATCTGAGCCACAGTCAGCTCCTGGTCTTGTTTTTGCTGACTGTATAGAGCTTCTCCATCTTTGGCTGCAAAGAATATAATCAATCTGATTTTGGTGTTGACTATCTGGTAATGTCCATGTATAGAGTCTTCTCTTGTGTTGTTGGAAGAAGGTGTTTGTTATGACCAGTGCATTTTCTTGGCAAAACTCTATTAGTCTTTGCCCTGCTTCATTCCGTATTCCCAGGCCAAATTTGCCTGTTATTCCAGGTGTTTCTTGACTTCCTACTTTTGCATTCCAGTCCCCTATAATGAAAAGGACATCTTTTTTGGGTGTTAGTTCTAAAAGGTCCTGTAGGTCTTCATAGAACCGTTCAGCTTCTTGAGCGTTACTGGTTGGGGCATAGACTTGGATTACTCTGATATTGAATGGTTTGCCTTGGAAACGAACAGAGATCATTCTGTCATTTTTGAGATTGCATCCAAGTACTGCATTTCAGACTCTTTTGTTGACCATGATGGCTACTCCATTTCTTCTGAGGGATTCCTGCCCACAGTAGTAGATATAATGGTCATCTGAGTTAAATTCACCCATTCCAGTCCATTTCAGTTCGCTGATTCCTAGAATGTCAACATTCACTCTTGCCATCTCTTGTTTGACCACTTCCAATTTGCCTTGATTCATGGACCTGACATTCCAGGTTCCTATGCAATATTGCTCTTTACAGCATCGGATATTGCTTCTGTCACCAGTCACATCCACAGCTGGGTATTCTTTTTGCTTTGGCTCCATCCCTTCATTCTTTCTGGAGTTATTTCTCCACTGATCTCCAGTAGCATATTGGGCACCTACTGACCTGGGGAGTTTCTCTTTTAATATCCTATCATTTTGCCTTTTCATAGTGTTCATGGGGTTCTCAAGGCAAGAATACTGAAGTGGTTTGCCATTCCCTTCTCCAGCAGACCACATTCTGTCAGATCTCTCCACCATGACCCACCCATCTTGGGTTGCCCCACGGGCATGCTTAGTTTCATTGAGTTAGACAAGGCTGTGGTCCTAGTGTAATTCGATTGACTAGTTTTCTGTGAGTATGGTTTCAGTGTGTCTGCCCTCTGATGCCCTCTTGCAACACCTACCATCTTACTTGGGTTTCTCTCACCTTGGGTGTGGGGTATCTCTTCATGGCTGCTCCAGCAAAGCGCAGCCAACTGTCCTTACCTTGGACAGCTGCAACGGGCGCAGCCGCCTATGAATTAATAGCCCATGGCAAAAGAGATCAGTCAATACACATGAAAAATGATGACATAAGGTGCCAGAGAAGATGCAGAAAATGCACCCTTCTGCTTGTTGGCAGTGTGAATTGTGATCATTTTTAAAAGTTGGACTGCAAGGAGATCCAACCAGTCCATCCTAAAGGAGATCACTCCTCGGTGTTCATTGGAAGGACTGATGCTGAAGCTGAAACTCCAATACTTTGGCCACCTGATGTGAAGAGCTGACTCATTTGAAAAGACCCTGATGCTGGGAAAGATTGAGTGCAGGAGGAGAAGGGGATGACAGAGGATGAAATGGTTGGATGGCATTAGCGACTCAATGGACATGGGTTTGGGTGGACCCCAGGAGTTGGTGATGGACAGGGAGGCCTAGCGTGCTGTGGTTCATGGGGTTGCAAAGAGTCAGACACGACTGAGCAACTGTACTGAACTGAATCTGGATAGATGGCAGAATAGAAGGACCTTGAGCTCACTTCCTCATTCCAAGATCACACCTAACTGCTGAACAAACATGGATTAAAAAGATCTGAACCTAACAAAAAAGATATTCTATAACCAAAGACATAATGAAGGAACTGCAAGCCTTCCCACTGGCTTGACTGCAGGAGCTTCACAGGACAGGGGAAACAGACTCCACTCTTAAAAGGGGTACTGGGACCCAGGGCAAAGCAGTGATTTCATAGGCATCTGCTCCAGACACATCTTCTGGTGTCAGAGGGTCTCCTAGGGACGCAGGGGGAAGCTGTGGTTCTCCCTGGAGTCCCAAAAGCTGGGCGGACATATAAGGGAGGGTTTATCTACTCAGACTCATACTGGAGGCAGACATTTTGCCTTAGTCCAGAGCAACAAGATCTGGTCCCACCCAACAGCCAGGGACCAGGCTCTGAAACCACCTCACCCGTGAGGGGCAGACACCAGAAACAAGAAACCTTGTTGAGTTTGGGGTTAGCAGATGCAAACTCTTAACAGAATGGGAAGAAGAAGGTCGAGCTATAAAGCACAGGGAAATGTATTCAATGCTCTGTGATAAACCATAATGGAAAAGAAAATGAGAAGAATGGATAGACAGACGTGTACCTGAATCACTTTGCTACACAGCCAAAGTCACAACATTGCAAATGAGCTGCATGTCAATTACATCAATAAATAAATCCCTAGAGACAAACGAAAACGAAGACACAGCGACCCAAACCCATGGGATCCCGCAGAAGCTGTTCTGAGAAGTTTTCAGTGATACAAGCCAAGGAGAAAAATCTCAAACAACCTAAGCTTACACCTAGTGTAACTAAAGAAAAATTTATAAACAAAACCCAAAGTTAGAAGAAGGGAAGAAATCATAATGATCAGAATAGAAATACATAGAGTCTTAACAAAGAAAAGATCAGTGAAACGAAGACCAGGTTCTTTGAAAAGATAAACAATATTTGTAATCCTTGGCCAGGCTTACAGGGAGAAAAGGGAGAGGGCCCAAATCAAAGGTTAAAATTAGACACAACTGATAGCATGAAAACACGAAGGAGCCTGAGAGACCACTGCGAGCAACTGTTTGCCAATAAAGAGGATAATCTTGAGAAAACGAATGCATTTTTACAATGGTACAATCTCCTAAAACTGAACCAGGAAGAAGTGGAATATATGAACTGGCCAACTACAATTTCTGGAATTGAATCAGTAATTTAAAAAGTTTCAACAAACGAAAATCCAGGACTAGATGGCTTCACAGGGAATTTCTACCGTATATTTAGAGAACACCTAACACCTATCCTTCTGCAAATCTTTCAAAAAATTGCAGAGGAAGGAGCACTTCCATTCTGTGAGGCCACCAGTAAGTACCCTGATACCAAAACCGAAAGGGATCACATAAAAAGAAGAAAATTACAGACCCATATCACTGATGAATATATATGCCAAAATCATTAACACAGTATTAGCAATAGACTCCAACAACACATTAGATCATCATACACCATGATCAAGTGGGATTTACTAAGTAGGATTTATCTCAGGGATGCCAGGAGTTTTCAATATGCACAAATCTGTGTGATACACACATTAACAAACTGAAGAATAAAAACCATATGATCTGCTCAATAGATGAAAGTTTTTGACAAAAGTCAACACCTATATATAATGAAACTTTTTTCACTCTCTTTCACCCTTATCAAGAGGTTCTTAAACTTGACATTGGCTTAAAACTCAGCATTCAAAAAATGAAGATCATGGCATCCGGTCCTATCACTTCATGGTAAATAGATGGGGAAAAAAGTGGAAACGGTGACAGATTTTACTTTATTGGGCCCCCAGATCACTGCAGATGGTGACTGCAGCCGTGAAGTTAAAAGACACTTGCTCCTTGGAAGAAAAGCTGTGACAAATACTCTGGCCACCTGATGTGAAGAGCTGACTGCAAGAGGATCCAACCAGTCCATCCTAAAGGAGATCAGTCCTGAATAGTCATTGAAAGGACTGATGCTGAAGCTGAAACTCCAATACTTTGGCCACCTGATCAGAGAGCTGACTCACTGGAAAAGACTCTGATGCTGGGAGGGATTGGGGGCAGGAAGAGAAGGGGACAGCAGAGGATGAGATGGTTGGATGGATCGCCGACTCAATGGACATGAGTTTGAGCAAACTCAGCAAGATGGTGAAGGACAGGGAAGCCTGGCATGTTGCAGTCCATGGGGTCACAAAGAGTCAGACATGACTTAGGGACGAAAAACAACAACATAATAGACACTCCCCAGAAACATATGAAAAACCTATCACTACCTGATATGTAATGGTGAAAAGCTGAAGCGTTTCCTCTAGGATCAGGAACAAGACAAGGATGTCAACTCGTGTCACTTTTATCTAACACAGTCCTAGCCATGGAAATCAGAGAAAAAAACAAAATGAATTGAAACTGGAAAAGGAGTAGAACTGTGCAGGTTTGCAAAGGATATGATTCTACACATAAAAGTCCTCAGGATGCTACCAGGAAACTGCAAAAGTGCGTCAGGGAATCCGGCAGATCTGCAGGATACAAAACCAACACAGAGATCTCGCACTTTTGTACACAAACAGTGCAAGAGGAAAAAGAGAAGTCAAAACAATCCCATTTACCATCACAACTACAAGGAAAGAAAAGCCATGTACAGGTCCACAGTTACCATCATCCTCTGGTGAAAAGCTGGAAGAATGTTCTCTAGGAGGCTGAACAACAGGATCACGAATGTGCCCCTTCTCACCCTTGTATATCATGTAGATCTGGAAGTCCTCGCCACAGTAACAGAAGAGAAAAAAATCCACATTGCACAGGAAGAAGCAACCTTGCCATTGCTTGCAGACGACATGATGCCCTGAATCTCTAAAGAGGCGAACAATAAGCTGTTAGAACTCATCCCTGAATTCAGTGGGGGCTTCCCTGGTGCCCCAGGGTAAAGACTCTGTTTGCCTACACAGGAGATGTGGGTTCGATCCTTGGGTCAGAAGATCCCCTGGAGAAGGAAATGACTACCCACCCCAGTATTCTTACCTGGAAAACCCCATGGACAGAGGAGCCTGGCGGTCTACAGTCCACAGGGTCGCAAAGAGTTGGACTAAAGACTTAGTGACTGAACAGCAACATGAATTGAGTAAACTAGGAGGACACAAAATTACTACTGAGAAGTCTGCGGCATTTCCACACACTAATAACGAGAGAGCCGAAGGAGAAACTCAGGAAATGATCCCATTTACCACTGCATCAAACGGAAGAAAATATTTTAGGAAGAAACCTCCTTGAGGAGGCACAAGTCCTCTACTCTGAAAACTATAAGATGCTGATGAAAGAAATCAAAGCCCACACACAGATGGAAAGAATGACTTGTTCTTGGAGGTAAAGAATCAACATTTAAAAAAAAAAAAAACCAACATTGTTGAAATGCCCACAATACGCAGAGCACTCTACAGGTTCAATGCAATCCCTATCAAATGACCAGTGGCATTTTTCACAGAACTAGAATATAAAAAATTTAAATTTGTATGGAAACATAAAAGACCCTGAATAACCAAAACAATCTTTGGAAAGAAGAATGGAGCTGGAGAAATCACGGTCCCTGTCTTCAGACTAGACTACCAGCATAGAGTATTCAAAACCACGATGGTGTGATCACTCACTTTTAGCCAGACAGCCTAGAGTGTGAAGTCAAGTGGGCCTTAGGAAGCATCATTATGAACAAAGCTAGTGGAGGTGATGGAATTACAGCTGAACTATTTCAAATCCTAATCGATGATGCTGTTAAAGTGCTGGATTCAATATGCCAGCAAATTTGCAAAACTCAGCAGTGGCCACAGGACTGGAAAAGATCAGTTTTCATTCCAATCCCAAAGAAAGGCAATGCCAAAGAATGCTCGAACTACCACACAATTGTGCTCATTTCGCTTGGTAGAAACACAGTGCTCAGAATCCTTCAAGCTCAAACTACTGCACAATTGCACTCATCTCACACGCTAGTGAAGTGATGCTCAAAATTCTGCAAGCCAGGCTTCAACAGTACGTGAACCGAGAACTTCCAGATGTTCAAGCTGGATGTAGAAAAGGTAGAAGAACCAGAGATCAAACTGCCAACATCCACTGGATCACAGAAAAAGCAGGGGAATTCCAGAAAAACTTCTGCTTCATTGACTACATAAAAGCTTTTGTGTGGATCACAACAAACTGTGGAATATTCTTAAAGAGACAGGAATACCAGACCACCTGACCTGCCTCCTGAAAAACCTGTATTTAGGCCAAGAAGCAACAGTTAGAACTGGACATGGAACCATGGACTGGTTCAAAATTGGAAAAGGAGTACGACAATCCTCTATATTTTCACCCTGCTTATTTAACTTATACGCAGAGTGAATCATGAGAAATGCCGGGCTAGATGAAGCACAAGCTGGAATCAAGATTGCTGAGAAAAATAGCAGTAACCTCAGATATGCAGATGACACCACCCTAATGGCAGAAAGTGAAGAGGAACCAAAGAGCCTCTTGATGAAAGTGAAAGAGGAGAGTGAAAGAAAGTGAAAGTCACTGAGTCGTGTCCAGCTGTTTGCAACCTCATGGAATAGTCCATGGGATTCTCCAGGCCAGAATACCGGAATGGGTAGTCACTGGCTTCTCCAGGGGTCTTCCCAACCCAGAGATCAAATCTAGGTCTCCTGCATTGCAGGCAGATTCTTCACCAGCTAAACCACCAGGGAAGCATCTAGAGAAGAGATTGGTGGTTGGCAGGGAGAAGGGAAGCAGAGGAGAGTTAGACTGGGAGTTTGGGGTTGCCAGATTCAAAGTATCAATACACAATGTGGATTAAAACACAAGGTCCTGGAGAAAAGGGAACCCTCCTACACTGTTGCTGGAAGTGTAAATTGGTATAGCTACTATGAGATGTTACTGCTCAGCTGTAGCCCCCCAGGTTCCTCTGTCCATGGGATTCTCCAGGCAAGAATACTGGAGTGGGTTGCCAGTCCCTTCTCCGGGGGATCTTTCTGGCCCAAGGATTGTACCCGTGTCTCCCACATTGAGGGCAGACGCTTCACCATCTGAGCCACCAGGGAAGCCCTAGCATATGATTTATCTAGCATGTGACTCAGCAATTCCACTTCCAGGCCTATATCCAGAGAAATACATGGTTTGAAACGATACACACACCCCAATGTTCACTGCCGAACTCAATAGCCAGGACATGGAAGCAATCTAAATGCCATCAAGAGAAATGGACAAAAATACAGTACATGTTATTACTAGGCCATAAAAAAGAATAAAGTGATGCCATTTGCAGCAGCACAGATTGACCTAGAGATGGTCACACTGAGGGAAATAATTCAGGCAGAGAAGAGTATCATTTGACATTGCTTATTTGTGGAATCGAAAACAGTGGTGAACTTATTTACAAAAACTTATTTGAATGAACTTATTTACAAAATAGCATAGTCTCAAACGTGGTTACCAGGGACAGTGGGTGGCAAAGAGGAATAGATGGGGAGTTTGGGACAGACACATACACACTGCTATATTTACAATAAAGAAGGACCTACTGTATCACACAGGGACCTCTGCTCAATATTTGGTAATAACCTAAATGGGAAAGAACTTGAAAAAAATAGATACATGTATATATATAATTGACTCACTCTGCTGTATACCTGCACTAACATATTGTTACTCAATTATACTCAAAACTTAAAGATTTTAAGATTTAAATTAAAAATTAACTTTTAGAAAGGAACAAGGTCTTATTGTATGCCAGATGGAACTATATTCAATATTCTGTAATTAAAAGACTCTGATGCTGGGAGGGATTGGGGGCAGGAGGAGAAGGGGACGACAGAGGATGAGATGGCTGGATGGCATCACCAACTTGATGGACGTGAGTCTGAGTGAACTCCGGGAGTTGGTGATGGACAGGGAGGCCTGGCATGCTGCGATTCATGGGGTCGCAAAGAGTCGGACACGACTGAGCGACTGAACTATAATGAAAAAAAATTAAAATGAATGCATAGATAATAGATCATAATGGACAGAGCTGAAATAAATTGAGCCTTTAAAAAACACACAAAGAATATATCAGTGAAACTGAAAGCTCATTCTTTGGAAAGATAAATATTGATAAACCTTAGCCAGACTCCTCACAAAACAAAAAGGAGAGGCCCCAAATCAACAAAGGTAGAAATGTAAAGACGAACTTACAGCTGACATCGCAGATATGCCAAGGACCCGAAGAGAACACTGAGAGCAGTTATTTGCCAATAAAATGGACAATCTAGGGGAACGGACAGATTTTCACAAAACACAACCTCCCAAGACTGAATCAGGAAGACCTAGAAAATATGAGCTGACCAATTACTGTTCCTGAAACTGAATCAGGAATTTAAAAGCACCCCACGAACACAAGTCCAGGACCAGATGACCTCACAGGGGAATTCTACCAAATATTCAGAGAAGAGTTAACGCCTGTCCTTCTGCAACTTTTCCAAAAAACTGAAGAGGATGGAACACTTCTGAACTCGTTCTGTGAGGCCACCATCACTCTGGTACCAAAAATCAGACAAAGAAACCACACACGAAAAACAAAATTTTAGGCCCATATCACTGGTGAACACAGTTGCCAAACCCCTCAACACAACACTAGCAAACCAAATCAACAATGCATTAAAAGGATTATATACCACAATCAAGTAGGCTTCATTCCAGGGATGCAAGGATTTTTCAATATCGGTAAATCAGTGTGATACCCCATATTGGCCAATTGAATAAAAACCATATAATCCTTTCACCAGAGGCAGGAAAAGCTTTAGATACAATTTGACATCCATGTATAAAAAAAAAAAAATGTCTCCAGAAAGTGCTGGGACTTCCCTTGCTGGTCCAGTGGTTGAGTGGTTTCCCAGGTAGTGCTAGTGGTAAAGAACCTGCCTGACAATGCAGAATATGCAAGAGACGTGGATTCGATCCCTGGGTTGGAAAGATTCCCCTGGACGAGGGCATGACAACCCACTCCAGTATTGTTGCGGGGACACACATCAGGGGATTCACTGAAAATGCATTTGGTTGAGAATCTGCCAGCTAATGCAGGGGACATGGGTTTCCAGATCCCTGGTCTAGAAAGATCCCATATACCGTAGAGCAACTAAGCCCGAGCATCACAACTGCTGAGCCTGCACTCTAGAGCCTGTGAGCCCCAACCGCTGAGTCTGCGTGCACCAAGAGCTGAAGCCCACACACCACACCACTGAGCCCACAGGCCTGGAGCCGGAGCTCTGACATGAGGGAAGCCTCTGAAATGAGAAGCCTGCACGCTGCAACCAAGAGTAGCCCCCGCTCATGGCAATTAGAGGAAGCCTGCATAGCAACGAATATCCAGCGCAGCCAGAATACAGTATTTTAAAAAAATCTCCAGAGAGTGGGGACATAGAAGGAACATACCTTAGAGTAATAAAGGCCGTATATGACAAACCCACAGCTAACATCACACGCAGCAGTGAAAGGCTGAAGGCGTTTCCTGTAAGATTGTGAACAAAATGAGGGAACCCACATTGCCACCTTGAGGCAACGTATTTTGGAAATCTTAGCAGTAGCAATCAGAGCAGCAATCAGGAAAGAAAATCAAATCTGGAAAAGAAGTAAAACCATCACTGTTTGCAGATAACATGGTTCTACACGTAGGAATTTCTAACGATGCTACCAGAAAGCTGCGAGCACTCCTCAATGAACTTGGTAATGTTGCAGGACACCAAATTGATGCAGAGCCATCTGCTGTATGGCTATACACTAACAACAAAAGAGCGGGAAGAAAAAACTTAGCGAGCAATCCCATTTACCACTGCGTTAAAAAGACGAAAACTTCCTAGGACTAAACCCACCTGAGGAAGCCACGGGGGAGGCTCCGCCCACGCCAGCCTGGCGGTGGGCCAGGGGGTTAAGACGCTGGCCAGGCTGCGCGGATGTCAAGCCATGAATGGCCCGGGCTTGGGTCCTCGCCCATGGGCACAAGCGTCCCGCCTCGTCTCTTTGGCACGACCCATCACCCCCACAGCAAGTCTCTGAGTGATGAGGAAGACTTGAAACTGTTCGGGAAGTGCCACAACACCCACACTTTCAAGTAAGTGAGGTGAAGTGGAAGTCGCTCAGTGTGTCCGACTCTGTGTGACCCCGTGCACGAGTCCGTGGAATTCTCCAGGCCAAAATACTGGAGTGAATAGCCGTTCCCTTCTCCAAGGGGTCTTCCCAACCCAGGGATTGAACCCAGGTCTCCTGCTTTCGTGTATTCCTGCAAAGGTGTATTCTTTACCAGCTGAGCTACCAGGAAGACCTTTCAAGTAAAGGTGGAACAATCAAATGATCTCATCATATATTTCCTGTAAGCCAGAAAGACATGAGACAGAAAATAGTAACAAATACACTGGTTTCTATCTATCCACTTTAGACTTCCTTTGTATGTCTTAAAATATGAAAATGATTCTGTGTATTATTTTCCTTCATTTTACTTTATTAAAAGAGTTACCAAGATATAGGCTAATGTTTAGCAAATATTGACTGAAAGCCCACATTCCTAAGAAAATTATCCTTCAATTAAAGATGACAGAAGTCCCTGGCTTGAGCCTTCTCTGACGCCGTTACTCTGTGAGTGTAAAACCTGCTCATAGGGTGTTTTCTTCTGTTCACCCAAACTGTCACACTGCAATACTTGCTAGAGGACCTGTCTACATAATTCCATCTTTCTTTGATAAATTGTCACCAGCAGAACGGGTGAGGGGGAGAATTTCACCGAGCTTTACCAGTACAAAGTGTTACTCGTGGAAGCTAAGCTCAGTGATAACCTTCTGCTTCATTACCTATAAAGTTGTGCTGAGAGTACCTGGAGAAATTGGTCCTGTTACAGGAATGGTCCTGAATTTGACTGACCTCCAAGAGTATACGGAAGAGGCAATTATGAAGTATCTGGGTCTGGACGTGCCGTATTTTGCAGACATTGTAAGCACAACAGAAAATGTAGACATTTATACCTGGGAAAACCTCCAGAAATTTCTTCCTGTGGGAGTTCTTGATAAAATAAAAGTGTATGAAACCAACAATAATATTGTAGTCTACAAAGGAAAATAGCTCTTAGAGGATAATCCTATAGAAGGATTTCATTTCTACCCATACTTGAGGAAGACCTTTATGCCCTGGAGTAATTAAGAAGCCCTAACATGACCACTCACCTCTACATTGTGTTCTGAAATCACTGAGTGAGACCGGTTCTAAAATCGGTAACGTATTCTGAGTACCATTTAAAGAGTCCTTCATCTATTGATTAAAATCATTTAGGCAAAATGTTTTGGTGTAGAGTCATTTGAAAGCAAAAGAAATCTGCTTTTGTTTTTCCATTATCTCATTTCTAGTATTCATTTTTTTTCTTGGTATAATGTAAATGGAAAAAATGTTTATAAGACTTACAGTAGGTGAACCTTATAAAAAATAAAATACTGGTGACCATGAAGTCTGGGAACACAGACAATGCAGTGTCTCTTAGTAGACTGGGCTCCCTTGATCACCTCTTGGATATGCTAAAGTTGCAAATCATTCAGGGAAAATTAGACACACAAATCATACGAGACAATGCACTGTAAATGGAGGCACAAGGACCAGTGGGAGGGCGGTTTTAGTGTGCAGTGTTCATTGCACATTTGCTGATTGAGTTATGAACTGCTAGTGAGGCATGCTGAATACATCATGGAAGATCAGTAAACTGCTTATGTATATTTGTCTATATTTTCATACTTTATGGCTACCTGAATCATTTAAACTCAGAAGACTGAAGAATAATCACCTGTATTAAACCCGGTCAAAATAATCAGCATGAAAAGGATATATTATCCTGTAAAGCATCTCTTTACAAGGTAAGAGAAACCCAAGTAAGACAGTAGGTGTTGCAAGAGGGCATCAGAGGGCAGACACACTGAAACCATACTCACAGAAAACTAGTCAATCGAATCACACTAGGACCACAGCCTTGTCTAACTCAATGAAACTAAGCCATGCCTGTGGGGCTGTCCAAGACGGGCGAGTCATGGTGGAGAGGTCTGACAGAATGTGGTCCACTGGAGAAGGGAATGGCAAAACACTTCAGTATTCTTGCCTTGAGAACCCCATGAACAGTATGAAAAGGCAAAATGATAGGATACTGAAAGAAAAACTCCCCAGGTCAGTAGGTGCCCAATATGCTACTGGAGATCAGTGGAGAAATAACTCCAGAAAGAATGAAGGGATGGAGCCAAAGCAAAAAGAATACCCAGCTGTGGGTGTGACTGGTGACAGAAGCAAGATCCGATGCTGTAAAGAGCAATATTGCATAGGAACCTGGAATGTCAGGTCCATGAATCAAGGTAAACTGGAAGTGATCAAACAAGAGATGGCAAGAGTGAACATCGACATTCTAGGAATCAGTGAACTGAAATGGACTGGAATGGGTGAATTTAACTCAGATGACCATTATATATACTACTGTGGGCAGGAATCCCTCAGAAGAAATGGAGTAGCCATCATGGTCAACAAAAGAGTTCAAAATGCAGCACTTGGATGCAATCTCAAAAACGACAGAATGATCTCTGTTCGTTTCCAAGGCAACCAATTCACTATCACAGTAATCCAAGTCTACTTGGATTACTTGGTGATTACTTGCCCCAACCAGTAACGCTGAAGAAGCTGAAGTTGAACAGTTCTATGAAGACCTACAAGACCTTTTAGAACTAACACCCATAAAAGATGTCCTTTTCATTATCGGGGACTGGAATGCAAAAGTAGGAAGTCAAGAAACACCTGGAGTAACAGGCACATTTGGCCTTGGAATATGGAATGAAGCAGGGCAAAGACTAATAGACTTATGCCAAGAAAATGCACTCGTTATAGCAAACACCCTCTTCCAACAACACAAGAGAAGATTCTACACATGGACATCACCAGATGGTCAACACCGAAATCAGATTGATTATATTCTTTGCAGCCAAAGATGGAGAAGCTCTATAGAGTCAATAAAAACAAGACCAGGAGCTGACTATGGCTCAGATCATGAACTCCTTATTGCCAAATTCAGACTTAAATTGAAGAGAGTAGGGAAAACCACTAGACCATTCAGGTATGACCTAAATCAAATCTCTTATGATTATACAGTGGGAGTGAGAAATAGATTTAAGGGCCTAGATCTGATAGACTGCCTGATGAACTATGGACTGAGGTTCGTGACATTGTACAGGAGACAGGGATCAAGACCATCCCCATGGAAAAGAAATGCAAAAAAGCAAAATGGCTGTCTGGGGAGGCCTTACAAATAAGCTGTGAAAAGAAGAGAAGCGAAAAGCAAAGGAGAAAAGGAAAGATATAAGCATCTGAATGCAGAGTTCCAAAGAATAGCAAGAAGAAATAAGAAAGCCTTCTTCAGTGATCAATGCAAAGAAATAGAGGAAAACAACAGAATGGGAAAGACTAGAGATCTCTTCAAGAAAATTAGAGACACCAAGGGAACATTTCATGGAAAGATGGGCTCGATAAAGGACAGAAATGGTATGGACCTAACAGAAGCAGAAGATATTAAGAAGAGATGGCAAGAATACACAGAAGAACTGTACAAAAAAGACCTTCACGATCCAGATAATCATGATGGTGTGATCACTGACCTAGAGCCAGATATCCTGGAATGTGAAGTCAAATGGGCCTTAGAAAGCATCACTACGAGCAAAGCTAGTGGAGGTGATGGAATTCCAGGTGAGCTATTCCAAATCCTGAAAGATGATGCTGTGAAAGTGCTGCACTCAATATGCCAGCAAATTTGGAAAACTCAGCAGTGGCCACAGGACTGGAAAAGCTCAGTTTTCATTCCAATCCCAAAGAAAGGCAATGCCAAAGAATGTTCAAACTACCGCTCAATTGCACTCTTCTCACACGCTAGTAAAGTAATGCTCAAAATTCTCCAAGCCAGACTTCAACAATACATGAACCATGAACTTCCAGTTGTTCAAGCTGGTTTTAGAAAAGGCAGAGGAACCAGAGATCAAGTTGCCAACATCCGCTGGATCATTGAAAAAGCAAGAGAGTTCCAGAAAAACCTCTATTTCTGCTTTATTGACTATGCCAAAGCCTTTGACTGTGTGGATCACAATAAACTGTGGAAAATTCTGAAAGAGATGGGAATACCAGACCAACTGACCTGCCTCTTGAGAAATTTGTATGCAGGTCAGGAAGCAACAGTCAGAACTGGACATGGAACAACAGACTGGTTCCAAATAGGAAAAGGAGTATGTCAAGGCTGTATATTGTCACCCTGCTTATTTAACTTCTATGCAGAGTACATCATTAGAAATGCTGGGCTGGAAGAAGCACAAGCTGGAATCAAGATTGCTAGGAGAAATATCAATAACCTCAGATATGTAGATGACACCACCCTATGGCAGAAAGTGAAGAGGAACTTTTTAAAAAGCCTCTTGATGAAAGTGAAAGAGGAGAGTGAAAAAGTTGGCTTAAAACTCAACATTCAGAAAACGAAGATCATGGCACCTGGTCCCATCACTTCATGGGAAATAGATGGGGAAACAGTGGAAACAGTGTCAGACTTTATTTTGGGGGGCTCCAAAATCACTGCAGATGGTGACTGCAGCCATGAAATTAAAAGACACTTATTCCTTGGAAGAAAAGTTATGACCAACCTAGATAGCATATTGAAAAGTAGAGACATTACTTTGCCAACAAAGGTCCGTCTAGTCAAGGCTATGGTTTTTCCTGTGGTCATGTATGGATGTGAGAGTTGGACTGTGAAGAAAGCTGAGTGCCGAAGAATTGATGCTTTTGAACTGTGGTGTTGGAGAAGACTCTTGAGAGTCCCTTGGACTGCAAGGAGATCCAACCAGTCCATTCTGAAGGAGATCAGCCCTGGGATTTCTTTGGAAGGAATGATGCTAAAGCTGAAACTCCAGTACTTTGGCCACCTCATGCGAAGAGTTGACTCATTGGAAAAAACTCTGATGCTGGGAGGGATTGGGGGCAGGAGGAGAAGGGGATGACAGAGGATGAGATGGCTGGATGGCATCACTGACTCGATGGACTTGAGTCTGAGTGAACTCCAGGAGTTGGTGATGGACAGGGAGGCCTGGTGTGCTGTGATTCATGGGGTCGCGAAGAGTCAGACACAACTGAGTGACTGAACTGAACTGAAAGCATCTCTTATGTTCAGTTTTTCCTAGTTAATCCCATTTTGTTCTGATCACTAATTTTACCCACTTTAAGTTGACAAAACAAGAAAAAAAAGAAAGCTACCAAGGAGATAAAAGACCTCTCCTCTGAAAACCAGAAGATGCTAATGATGGAGACTGAAGCTGACACACAGCTGAAAAGACAGACCATGTGCCTGGCTGGGGAGAAGCACAGATGTGAAATGCCTGCACTGCCAGACCAGCCAAGGCAATCCTTATCTAATGACCAATGTCAGTGTTCATTCCACAAAACATTTACATTTGTGTGGAAACACAAAAGACACCAACTAGGCAAAACAGTCTTGGGAAAGAAAAACGGAGAGGAGGAATTGCACTCCCTGACTTCAGACTATACCACAAAGCTGCAGTAATAGAACAGCTTGGTAATGGCACAAAAGCAGAGCTATAGATCAGTGGAACCGGATAAAAGTCCAGTAACAAACCCACACACCTAAGGTCAATGAATCTACAACAAAGGAAGCAAGAACATACACAGCGGAGAAAAGACAGTCTTTTCCTTGAGTGGCGCTGGGGAAAGTAGAACGCTACCTGTGAAAGAATGAATCTGGAACAGTCTCTAGCACCACATCCCCAAATAAACTCAAAATTGGTTAAAGACCTAAAATTAAGACCAGGTAGTAAAAAAAGTCTTACAGGAAAACCCAGGCAGAATACTCTTTGATATAAATCACAGCAATATCTTTCTAGATCCTGCTCCTAGTGTAATGGAAATAAAAACAAAAATAAACCGGTGGGGCCTAAACAAACTTAAATGTGTTGGCACAGCAAAGGAAACCATAAACAGAAAGGAAAAACAATCTATAGGCTGGAAGAAAATATTTTTAAATGAGGCAATGGACAAAACCATAATTCCCAAAATATACAAATGGCCCATGCAACTCAATGACAGAAAGACAAAATCACCCAGTCAAAAAATGGGCAGAAGACCTTTGTAGGTATTTCTCTAAAGAAGATATATAGATGGCCAACGGGTACATAAAGAAATGCTCAACATTACTAATATTAGAGAAATGCAAATAAAAACTACAGTGAGGTACTAAGCCTCGCACCAGTCAGAATGGCCATCATTGAAAAGTCTACAAATAAATTCTGGCAGGGGTGTGGAGAGAAGGAAACCCTCCCACACTGTCGGTGGGGGTGCAGATTGGGTCAGCCACTGTGGAAAACAGTATGGAGGTTTCTCAAAACCTACAAACAGAACCGCCACATCATGCAGCAATCACACGCCTGGGCATATATCCAGACAAAACTATAACTCAAAGAGATACAAGGACACCTCTGTTCACTGCCGCTCTATTTACAATAGCCAAGACACGGGGAAAACATGCGTTTTCATCCACCAACTGATGAATCAATAAAGCAGATGGGGTCATATATACTATGGAACACTACTCAGCCATAACAAAGGATGAAACAATGCCATTGGTAGCAACATGGATAGGCCTAGAAATTACCATACATAGTGAAGTAAGCCACACAGACAAATATCATACAATTTTACTTACATGGGGAATCTAAAAAACATTGTAGAAATGAATTCATTTCTAAAACAGAAATCAACTCACAGAGCAGAAACAAACTCAAGGTTACCAAAGGGGTAGAGGATACAGCAGATAAACTAGGAGTTTACAGTTAGTGTATACACTCTACCATCTATACAACAGTTAACTGAAAAGGACCTACTGCTGAACCATATGGGGAACTATGGTCAATATTTTGCAATAACCTGTAAGGGAATGGAATCTAATATATAGAGAGAGACTGCTGAATCCTAACCACTCGACCACCAGGGGTTGGAATCTGATTAAGAATATATATACTTAAAAATATATGTAGAACTGTCTCACTGTGCTGTATACCTGAAACATGCATTGAAAATCACCTATACTTCAATTAAAGCATAAACTCATACAATCTACCATGTGTAGTGTAAACTCTAAAAAAGAAGAAAAGAAATTTTAAAGCAACCTTTAAATTCAAATATAACAGAAATTATTAACCAACAATCAATCCGTATATATATATAAGTTAACCAAAATCAGGCAGCAGGATGAATCATTTAAATTGGAAAATTTTCCCATAATAGTTTCTGTAAATGTGTTCTCTCCATAATATTTCTAATATGTATGCAGATGTCCTGCCATCAAATATTTCCCCTCAATAATCTATTCATTTAGTGCAACAATATCCCAAGAAAGTTGTTTCCACTTCTTAGAATATTAGTTACTCTTGTTTGTTAGTGTTCTGTTATTTTCTGTAAAGTTAACATTTCACCTCTGTGCTAATATTTATTCATCTAAGAATGTGCATCAGCCAGATCATGAAACTCCTGTTGTGATTTTCTCGAGCAGACATCCTTCTTTATTTCTCCCACAGGTCAGGGTATGGATCTTTCTTCTTCTGCTGTCTGCAAAATTCCCTCCCCGTAGGCACTTCACACCAGCACTGTAGGAAGATTGGCACATGATGCAAATCGACTTTTCTGAAGTTATTCTGATATATATATATTAAAAAAAAAAGAATACACTGCTTATAGTGATACACTTTCACAAGCAATATATCCTAAATTAAGAAGCTGTAGTCTTTCAGGGACTTCCCTGGTGGTGCAATGGTTAAGACTCCATACTTCCAATGCAGGGGGCCTAGGTCTGATCCTTGGTCAGGGAGCTAGAGCCTGCATGCACACAGCACAGTTTGAAGAAAAATAAAACAAAAAAAGCAGCCATGGTCTTTTACAAGTGAAATTCCTGTAGTGTAGGGAACCCCAGAGCAGGGAAAGGCCTCTGACCCTCACTAGCCAGAAACATACATACCAACACATCCAAGCAGCAGGGCATCAAATTAAAGTTGTTTAAACCCAAACATTGCCTGGAAGGGGAAGCTAGACTTTCTCTCCCGCCTCCGCCACCATCCAAGTCTGGACCGCATCGCCATCACCCGAGTTCCCTACTGGTCACCCGGCCTGCAGTTTTCCACGCAACAGTCAGCACGAACTGTTTATCACAGAACTCACAGCACTTCACTTTCTCAGCTCAAAATCCTTCAGTATCGTCCAGTTGCCCACAAAATACATTCCAAATTGCTCCGTGGCCTGGGAAGGCCTCTGAGTCTCTCCCCCACCCACTCTGCCACGGCCGCACTGAGATTCTTCTATCTGTAGAAGGCGCCTGTCCAGGCCCCTTCAGGAGCTCACAGTCTCTGCTTTGACAGAAGGTAACTTCTTCCCTCCCAGGCTTTTCTGTAGTCAGCTCCTTCCCATCATTTAGGCATCAGTTCAAGGTCTCTCTTGAAGACGCTGTCACAGACCACCCTGGAGTATGTCACACCCCCTCACACGGGCATCCTGGCCTTAATAACAGTCACTTCCATTTTATCCTCTTTACGTCTTTAAAGCTTGTATCACATTCTGGGGACGTCTATGGTGGTCCTGTGGTTAAGAATCCACCTTGCAATGCAGGGGACAAAGGTTTGATCCCTGGCTGGGGAACAAAGATCCCACGTGTCTCGGAGCAACTAGAGCATATGCGAGTGGTGAGCCCCAACTAGAAAGTCCACCTGCTACAGCTGAAATATCCCACATAACACAGCGAAGATCCCACGTGCCGCAACTAAGGCCTGGCACAGCCAAATTTAACATTAACAAACAATGTAACACATTCTGGAATCATCTCACAATCTTCCTTGCTTGTGATGCAAGTGAGTACACGCCTTAGCCTGGGCGTGCCCCAGGAGCTGTTAGAGATAGCCCCCCTCAGACACAGGAGGCTTGTTCTGGGAGGTGATCAGATGGAACCAGACCGAGAGACTGGAAAGGCTGCAGGAAGAAAGGAGGAGCACACAACACACAGTGTTCCCTCCAGCTCATCCCCACCGAGACGTTCTGGGCCACAGAACACATCCCTGGGGTCGCCCTCCTGGGTAGCGGCAGAGGGTTTGGGCCCTGGCCTGCAACGTCAGCTCCCTCACTTTCCAGCTATGCACGCTTGGGGACCAGGCAGATTCTCCCAGGCCTCCTTCACTCTCACCGGAGAGGCGTGCAGGGCAGGCAGTGAGAATCAAACGTGGATGCTGAGACCGCACGCTGGAGAAACTGGCCGGCCAGCGGCGGCTGAGGAGCCGGTAGCCGGGACATAAGAGTGTCCAGCGTAGAGGGCTCACTAGAGGACTTTTCTCCTTGCTAAAGCTTCACGGTCCAGACAGAATCTGAACACTTGATTACCGTGGGATGAGGGGTTTTCATTTTACTAATAAAAAGGATTTGGCTAAGTGGAATTCTTCACTGAAGAATACAGCGTGAGGGCTGAGGAAGGGTGGTGACCCAGCCACAGAAGGCACGATGGAGCAGAAGGGGTCAGGGGAAAGTACGAAGAAAAATGCCTCTTTGCAGTTTTGCCAAAGCTGGGGTTGTTGTTCAGTCACTGAGTCATGTCTGACTGTGTGGTCCCATGGACTGTAGCCCGCCAGGCTCCTCTGTCCATGGGATTTCCCAACAGGAACACTGGAGTGGCTGCCATTCCCTTCTCCAGGGGATCTTCCCAACCCAGGGATCGAACCTGGGTCTCCCGTATCACAGGCGGATTCTTTACCGACTGAGCCGCCAGGGGAGCCAAAGCATAAGTAAGTCCTTTGTTGTATTCTGTGTTGTTCCTTGCGGTTTGCTGATGGGGATTCTCAGCAGAAACAACTTGAGGAAAGTCTGTTAGCGTGCATGTTGGATGCAGCCCTTGGTGAATGAATGAATGACCCGGAAATGGAGAAAAGGGGGCCTTAGCAGCACCACGAGGGTGAGGGAGAGGTTGACAAAAAAGCTCACAAAGCCCTCCTTCGGCATCCGGGAAGATGTCTGTTCATTGTGGTCAAGGAGATAGGAGATGGAGGTACTTACATTTAATTTGTATTCAATAGAGGACATTCTAAGTTCCAGACATGATGCTTAGATATATTCCCTATATTTGTTTCTTTATTTTTGCAAGTTGCCATCAGTACTTCATTAAGTGGCTGTTAATATTATCTCCTGCTAGCTTAGATGGTAAAGAATCCACCTGCCATGTAGGAGACCCAGGTTTGATCCCTGGGTCGGGAAGATCCCCTGGAAAAGGATATGATAACCCCCTCCAGTATTGCTGCCTGGGAAATTCCATGGGCAGAGGAGCCCGGCGGGCTACAGTCCATGGAGTTGGAAAGAGTTGGACATGACTTAGTGATTAACACACTTGTGCTTTTCAATATATCTCCATTTTAAACAAGATTAGACAAATTAATCTCAAATGTTGACTTGTTCAAGGTCACACAGCCCAGAAGTAGGTGGAAGAAAATAACCTCCTGTCTGCAATATACTCAAATATTTGTGTGAAAAATCAGTAAATGAGAAAAATGCTGGACAAGAAAAAAAAAAAAAGGGATTTGGGAAAGAATATTGAGATGTTGACAAAACTCAAGGGAAGTGGTTCATTTAAAAGAATCATGGCTGGAAAGTATTGATTGTGCCTGAAAGCTGACTTACAAATTGGATGATCATCAGTTTCAATTCACATCCTACTCCAGTAAGATCGTGAAAACAAGTGCAATTCTCTACTTTCCTACCTATTACAGCAGTGTCGTTTCAAAGTTTGTTGGGTTTTGTGAGTTGTCAAGTATCTAGGGAAGGACTGATTTATCCTAATGCTTAAAAACAAGCATAATGTATTTTAAAAAATCAAATACAAATGGGCTATGGTGTAGAAATCTAGAAGTATCTATGAATGCTATTTGACATAATCACCTGAATGCCGCAATTTCAGGCTGCACTGTGTTCATGTTTCTGGAGAAGGAAATGGCAACCCACTCCAGTAGCCTTGCCTGGAGAATCCCATGGATGGAGGAGCCTGGAAGGCTGCAGTCCATGATGGGGTCGCAGAGAGTCAGACAGGACTGAGCACGCACGCACGTGTTCACGTTTCAGAGTAATCGGGCCTTAATCTTAACCTTAGCAGCATTTAGAAACACATCTTGAAAAGGACACAACCGCCTCATAATTTCACTCGCCAACACAAAGGCAGTTCAAGGAAATTCAGGGAAGTAGGAGGTATGACAGGAATATTCTGGGTTCGGGCTGTCAGATTCATTTCCCTCCTAACCCTCAGTCGTGCGCCAGATACCGCATTTGGGACAGGCGTCCTGCTGCGCACGCCCCATCATAACGAGGCAGTAACGAGACAAATTAGGTGCAAATCTCATCAGTGGGGTTTTCCCTGCTTCTCTTGATTTGTCAGAACACTGTCTCGTGGAAAGGCACCAACGGAAACAACCATTTTCCCCTCTGTGACCGAGACAGCACGCTTTGGGCTGGGTGCTGGCCCACAGAGCCCAAGAATCCCTTGACTATAAAGCCCTTGGCAATTCTCCTGTAGTTCTGAGAGCCAATCTCTTTCTACCCCGTTTCACTCTGTGCTCCGCGCCAGGCTCTCTTCCAGTTAAGGATTGAAAGTGCACTCTTATGTACACAAAAATCAGGTTTATATCTTTGTACCAGAAAATGAAGCAATTATTTCGCCTTCCAATAGATCCCGCGTCCTCCGCGTTGGCACTGGGGCTACCCACTGTTGTCAGCAAGGCGGGGACGCCGGTGGAAGGTTCATTAAACAGAGCCCCGCTGACACTGACCATTGATCCAGCAGCCAGCGCAGGCGCTTCCGGCCTCAGCGCTTCCCCCTGCCCCTCACCCCGCTCCAGGGACAACCAATCAGAGGGAACGGCCCTCATGCCAGCGCTTTGAGAGGCAAAGAGCAGTTTGATTTCAATTGCCAACCTGTCCACCAGCTTGGGAAATCATATTTCAATCTCCTGAGGGCAAAAAGGACGTGTCACCTGCGTGCGTGCGTGTGTGGTGCCTTCTCATAGGCTAAGCCACAGGAATTCACCTGGTAACTTAGAAATGAGGAATTCAGAAAGTACTCACTCTGAAGAGGCTTTAGTCTTCTTTAGACATACCTTTATACCCTGGGACCTAGGATTACACATCAATGCCAGGGTTGTAAAATGAGCGTGCTTAAATTTGCTCCGAGTCCTTACAGAAAACCGTGTTCCCTTTTTTGTGTGTGCCTTTGGTGACAAAGTTTGATTTTTTAAAAACCTCTTTCTGCTAAATCATTGACCTAGGATGCTTATTGCTTTCCATAAGATTTTTGATGAATGCCATTTTCTCCAACTTGATGCCGTGAGACTCCGGAAGTGATTAGAAATCTAGAAACCAATCTTACTGTGGTATATCCAGGACACCCTTTCTCCATCTGCCTTCTCCACTGTATGGTTTTCTCCTAAATGCATCTTCTGCCAATTAGCTAACGATGTGCCTTTTGGTTCCACAGGTGTGACCACTTTAAAAGCAGCGACATGCCAGCTCCCCAGCTTAAGCAGGTGGACCCTCTGCTCTGTGTCTGTAGAGAATTGAACTGATCGTATGATGAGACTTTCCATGTTCAGGGTATATTATTCCACAGTTAAAGGACAGATTCTTTTAATTCACCCCACCATCTCCTTCCCACTGTGTCCACAATACATTCTCTACGTCTCCCTCTCTGTTCCTGCCTGCAAATAGGCTCATCTGTACTATTTATTTTTCCTTTGTCCATGGAATTCTCCAGGCAAGAATGCTGGAATGGGTTGCTATTCCTTTCTCCAGGGGATCGTCTCAACCAAGAAATCGTCAAGCTCGGGTCTCCCGCACTGCAGGCAAATCCTTCACTGTGAGCTACCAGGGAAGCCGGCTAGATCCCATATATACAAGTTAATACATGATGCTTGTTTTTCCCTTTCTGACTTACGTCACTTTGTATGATAGACTCTAGGTTCATCCACATCATTACAAATGGCCCAATTTCCTTCCTTTTCATGGTGGGATGAACTGAGAGGCAGAACCACATACTCTGCTGTGTGTAAAACAGATGACTAGTGGGAAGCTGTTGTACAGCACCGGGAGCTCAGCTCAGTGCCTGTGATGACCTGGGCGGTGGGCTGCGGGGCTGTGAGGGAGGCTGAAAGGGGAGGGTGTGTGTGTGGGGGGCGGGGGTTGTGTGTGTAGCTGATTCACATTGGTTTACAGAAGAAACTAATGCAACATTGTAAAGCAATTATATTAAAAAAGAAAACAAAGAATCTAGCAATTCTTTAACACTATTCATTTTAAAACACCAAGCATGCATTACTGTTCAAAACCCTTGTCTCTCTGTGTGGTAAATAAACCCAAAGTCACTCTGATTATAGAAGGAATAGCAATGATATATAGCACAGGGAACTATACTCAATATTTTGTAAAAATCTATAAAGGAAAAGACCCAAAAAAGAATATATGTGTGTAACTGAATCACTTTGCTGTACACTTGAAACACACCACTGCAAATTAACTATACTTCAATTTATAAAAGAAATGATACATAATTCAGCAGTTCTTTGAGGAATTCTTTTCCTTCCCCACCACCACCCCACCTCTGCCGCCACATAATGGTTCCTCCGTGGGCACTAAGCATTTTTTAAATCCAAACTAATGAAAACGTGGAATTGTATGTATCTAACCTTTTATGCAGAGAAGACGATGGCACCCTACTCCAGTACTCTTGCCTGGAAAATCCCATGGACAGAGGAGCCTGGTAGGCTACAGTCCATGGGGTCGCTAAGAGTCAGACACGACTGAGTGACTTCACTTTCACTTTTCACTTTCGTGCATTGGAGAAGGAAATGGCAACCCACTCCAGTGTTCTTGCCTGGAGAATCCCAGGGACGGGGGAGCCTGGTGGGCTGCCGTCTGTGGGGTCGCACAGAGCCAGACATGATGGAAGCAACGTAGCAGCAGCAGCAGCAGCCTTTTATGTGACGTTGTACATCCTATCTCCCACGCAATTTGAGTCATTCACCTATTTCATGAGAAGAGATTAAATCCTGTCATTTCTGTAACTCTGCACTTACTTTTCAGTGATTTTTAAAGTCCTCACTCTTGATAATATACACACTATTTAAATAATTCTTGGCCTTCTATGAAGATTTTTATATTTTAAGTCATAAATGACCTTTGATTAAACTAGAACAGGGTCTATAAGATGACTTGGGAGAGTGGCCAACAGAATATTGTGGTTTTTCTAGAAGTTCCCAGTGTCTATAAAGTTTTATTTTAGTGCTGGCTATGAAGATGAAAGACCTTGATCGCTGCAATGAAAGAGGGGCCCGTGCTGTATCAATAGTCCATGCATTACACGGCTCACCCTGAGAAAATCCCCTGTGTCCTGCTAACAGAAGACCAGATTAATCATAGGAAGCACAACCAAGAATTCCAGGGGGACTTCCTGCCTCCAAGGCTAGTCTTTTCTGTGACTTTACTTTACATTAATCACTTAGGCTGGTGACTCTCAACCAAGAAGATTTTGTCCCCTCCCCACGGGACACTGTCAATAACTGGACACATTGCCTAGGAGTAATGATGAGCGGGGGGAGGGTGCTGCAGACACCCAGTGGGTGGCATCCAGAGACTCTGTTAAGGTTACAAGGCACAGGTCAGCTCCAGATGTCAGTAACATAGAGGTCAAGAGATCTCAGAACACTGGAGAGATACCATGAAACAGGGGAAACTGCGAACTAAGATGACTTCCTACATGAAGACCGTGGCCATGAAAATTATCAGACTGAGAGCTGTTAGTTATATGACATAGAATAATTGTCCTTAAAAGTTTTCTTTTACTAAAGTCAAATAGAAGGCTCATTCTCTAAGTCTACATGTATAAGGACTCCTCAGTTCAGTTCAGTCGCTCAGTTGTGTCTGACTCTTTGCGACCCCATGAGTCGCAGCACGCCAGGCCTCCCTGTCCATCACCAACTCCTGGAGTTCACCCAGACTCATGTCCATCAAGTCAGTGATGCCATCCAGCCATCTCATCCTCTGTCATCCCCTTCTCCTCCTGCCCACAATCCGTCCCAGTATCAGAGTCTTTTCCAATGTGTCAACTCTTTGCATGAGGTGGCCAAAGTACTGGAGTTTCAGCTTTAGCATCATTCCTTCCAAAGAAATCCCAGGGCTGATCTCCCTTAGAATAAGGACCCCTACTCCCTTCCTAATTCATCATGTAGATTAGGATGCATTTCTACAATGAGACATGGTGTAGTTGAGAATGCAAAAGGAAAAATAATATATGATATAGCTGAGAATGCAAAAAAATATTTTTTTTTGGTCTTCCAAGCTAAGTCAACAGCATAAGCAATGATAGCTTTGCCCGCCTTGTAACTTGCCTTTCATTCCTGTGAGATATTGCTGACAACCAAAGATAAGCTTATCTCATTTCTTCGGAAATGGCACCCCTCTAATAACTTATACATGTTAAGTTCAAATACAAAATAGGATTTTGAAGTCAAATAATAAAAAATGTGCTTCGTTTCTTGAGAAGTTTGTGACCTGCAAATCCATTAGTCAACATATTATAAGTTTCTATGCAGTTACATTTCTGTGTAGTGCTGACACTGAGCAGGGCTCTGTGGTCTTTGCCCCTCATGCCCTTTGTCTCTGGAAAAGCCTGTGCGCTCGTGCTCAGGTGCATCTGACGCTTGGCAACCCCATGGACTGTAGCCTGCCAGGCTCCTCTGTCCATGGGATTTCCCAAGCACGAATACTGGAGTGGGTTGCCATTTCCTCCTCCAGGGAATCTTCCTGACCCAGGCATTGAACCCACGTCTCCCGCATCTCCTGCATTGACAGGAGGATTCTTTATTACTGACCCACCTGGGAAGCCCCAGAAAAACTTTAGCCAAAGGATAAGTTTAATCAGAGAGGTGAGAAAATGCAGAAATAAAGGTAAACAGTCAAAGGAGACCAAGTAATAATATAGTCATTAAGCAAAGTCAAGGACCTTTACTTCCTTCTCAAGGGCTACAGATAATCTTCTGAGCCATATCCTGTGAGCTGGCTTATAAACACTAAAACTCCCCCAGGTGGAAGAAGTTAACTGCATCATGACAGACTGGAGCCATGACCTTAGCTGCCACAATTCTGAGAAAAGGCCTCAAGAAATGAAAAAAAAAAAAAAAAAACCCAAAAACCCTGCAACTGAAGACTAACTGTACCTGAAACAATCAAGATGACGCTGGTCAGACCTTCTATGACCAATATGAACACGACTGTCGGGGCTGACTGTGCTGTTTCTGCATGTCACCTCCTCCTCCTGTCTATAAAAGCTGTTGCCCTCTGGGCCGGGTGGGTGGGAGGAGGGGGTCATCAGCCTTTGGCATCCGCCCTCCCCTACCCCCCTGCCAGTTGCCAACATCCTAAATAAAGCAAATTTTCCACCAACCTGGCCTCTTTAGTGGCTTCTGAGCAGACAGCAGCCAGACCCCACTTCCGGTTACACTAGTTCATGAATAACCCATTTTATGAAACGAGACAAAAGTTGTCAGCCTTCTGTATTTACTTCCACAGTCACTTGTTCTTATTACCTTCTCCACGTTACTTGTTAGATATTCATCCCCTCTGTCGGTTTTTGCTAATACTGTAGAGCTGCTTGCCCCTTGTAAAAAGTAGTTTCTGAGTGCTACTCCATCTCAGTAGTCAGAAGTTACTTATACATATACATTATATTTCTATCGAGCACATGTTTTCATTAGAAAAACTGATTTACAAACTGCTTCTTCTGATTCAGAGTATAGTTTGCAGAGTTAATATAGTAGAAGGTGAATGGCTGTAACAAGACCTCTTATTATCTTATACTTGTTCTATAGATTTCAGGTGGTTGAAGATTCTAAATCCTAGTTTGTAAGTAAGCCTCATTAGGGCAGAAATTAGGTTTACTTTGTATACTGTTGTAGCTTTAATATTTAGCTCAGTGCTGGCCCAAGATGGGACTCTATAAATATTTATATTCATGTATTGTTCCTCCTGGGTTTCCCCGGTGGCTCGGTGGTAAGGAGTCCGCCTGCCCAGCCGGAGATGCGGGTTTGATCCCTGGGTCAGGAAGATCCCCTGGAGAAGAAAATGGAAATCCACTGCTGTATCCTTGCTTGGAGAATCCTATGGACAGAGGGGCCTGGCAGGCTACAGTCCGTGGGGTCACGGAGGGAGAGACACGGCTGAACAACTGAGCACGCGTACAGGCATTGTTGCTGCTAGAACAAATCATCTCAAATTTGATGACTTAAATACAAACGCATTACCTTACAGTCTTGTAGGTTGGAAGCCAGTCGTGCATGAGTCTAGTTGGTCGAACATCAAGTCTGGGCAGGGCTGTGTTCCTTCTGGAGGCTCTGGGGGAAACCCTTCTGGACTTTCCTGCTTCTAGGACCCCAACAAGCCCCCTTTTCTCCAGCGTCAATCCAGCCAGGCTCACGACGTCTATCTCATACCACCCTCACTCTGCAACCCAGAAGGGCTCTCTGCTTTTAAAGTCTCATGTGATTAGATTGTGTCCACCTGGATAAGCCAGACAACTCCCTCATCCCAAGATCTTGGATCTTAATCCACCCGCAGTCTCTTTTGCGGACTCTTTACCACTGAGGCACCTGGGAAGTCCCCTCTTTTGCCAAATAAAGTAACATATTCACAGGCTCCTAGGATGAGGGTATGGACATCGTTGGAAACGTACCACAATATCTGTTAAATAAAAAGGACTTCTAGGACCATCTCATTACTTTTCTGTTCCAAATCCGCTCATCTGCTTCTAATCCTGTGTCGAGCCCCACCGGCACCTCACTAGGCACAGCCCCTTCCAGCGGGCACTGAGGCCATTCTGCCAAGAGTCCCTCGCTTTGGCTGACCTGGCTCCTTCTCCCCCTGGGTGCCCCTGCTCTCTGTTCTTATCTCGTCACCGGGTCTCAGGGCTACCAGCTGTCATCATCCCCAGTGGACGGGAACGAAGGAGCATCTTCCCAGGCGACCCGTGGAGAAGTGGAGGGAAAGACACCAAGGGAGAGCAAAGCCTCTCTGCCCTGAGCTGTGCCCGGCGCGGGCACACCACAGCCGGCCCGCTGGCATCCACCGCACGCTGCTGTCAACATTGATTCATGGCCCAGTGGAGCCCTGGCAAGACCCAGTGCTGCATCAGGGTCAGAATCAAGTTACAAACACAGAAAGGTGCTTCAAGCTTAATAAAGAGATCCTCTTGGGTTTGATTCATCCTTTCCTGACAGTATATCTGGTTTTCCTGAACCAAGCAGATCACAAGCAACAGATTTTGCTGTTTGGTGCTGGAAGCAAGCACAATGGCAAAAGCAAGGAACGATAGTTTATCTGGCCTTTCTAAAACGGTGAATGGACACGCGTGTGTTTTAATGATAGTTTATCTGGCCTTCCTAAAACGGTGAATGGACACACGTGTGTTTTAATGATAGTTTATCTGGCCTTCCTAAAACGGTGAATGGACACACGTGTGTTTTAATGATAGTTTATCTGGCCTTCCTAAAACGGTGAATGGATACACGTGTGTTTTAATGATAGTTTATCTGGCCTTTCTAAAACGGTGAATGGACACACGTGTGTTTTAAGTTCTGCTTCAGGTGCTGAGGATATGGAAGTAAGAAGAAACCCGGAGACACTTGCTAAGATTTCTTTTTAATATGGAGCATTTTAAAAGCCTTTATGGAATCTGTTACAATATTGCTTCTGTTTTATGGTTTGTTTGTTTGTTTGTTTTTGCCACTGCACATAATGGGATCTTAACTCCCTCGCCAGGGATCAAACCCACAGCCCCTGCACTGGAAGGCAAAGTCCTAACCACTGGACTGCCAGGAAAGTCCTCCCAAAGACACGGGGACTAACGGTCTGGCTTATTAGAAAGAAGTAAAGTCTGCAGAAAGCAGGTAGCAAAATGCCAAGAGCATAGCCACGAGACAAGGTTGGCAAGCTGGCGGCTGGAGGTGGCTCTGTGTCCATTACATCACTGTGTATTGTCGTCAAGGAAAAGTAATCATTATTCCACGTACTGTTTCTCAGTAATAGAGAAGCACATATTACTGAGCAGTGCGTTAGCCACCTGGAACTGTCCTCGGCACTTGAATTTCTCACAGCGACACCACAAGGTTCTTACTATTATTATCATTTTACACGTGGGAAAATTGAGAAGGGTTTACAGAAAGGTTAAGTGTCACGCCTCCCAGGAACAGATGGGGAGTGGCAGAGACAGGGTTTAGAACCCAGACATTCTGGGGCTACAGTCTACACCCTACACTTCAGGCAACACTGTAAGGAAATGTGTACTATGTTCCAAAAATGTCACATAATGTGGTTAGAATAAAAAAGGGACATCATTACTTCCTGATAATTCATAGAGCTATACATCCCTAGGGTGAGTGTGCTTTTCTGTAGATATTAACCGTGTGCTTCAATTTTTAAAAGATGAATATCATGGTGTCTCAAAGACCACCTCTAACTTCTCTGTAAATGTTATAGAAAAATGTATTTTCCTGCTGCTGCTATTGGGCTGTATTTATAGATAAATGGAGCAGAACCAGGGAGAGCATGGAGAGAGGCTGTTGGTGTCTGTGAGGAAGAGGTGGGAGCTTCCGGGAGGAAAGAGACTCCATAGGAATTATGCTCCTTTATTTATTTTCCATGTTTCTGATACTTTGACATCTGGGGTCTTGGTGACCCTGGAGAGACGGCCGCTCCCAGGTTCAGACAGTTCCTAGAGACACCACATGACTCCCCTGCCGGCAACACTTTCATGGGCAAAGTAACCGACCCAGCGGCCACCCCCAGCTGCTGCTTTACCAGGCTCTTCCAGAATGCGTGCTCAATCCTGTCTGACTCTTTATGACCCCATGGACCACAGCCGGACAGGCTCCTCTGTCCGTGGGCTTTCCCAGGCAGGAATACTGGAGTGGGATGCCATCCCCTCCTCCAGGGACCTTCCCGACCAGGGAGTGAACTTGTGTCTATTGTGTCTTCTGCACTGGCAGCAGATTCTTTACCCCCGAGCCACCAGGGATTGCTGGAGCCCTACACCCCAGAGTTCACTGACCTTATTCTGATTTAATCCTGCTTAGGCTTCCCAGGTGGCACTAGTGGTAAAGAATCTGCCTGCCAATGCAGGAGACACATCCCCCGGAGTAGGAGATGGTAACCCACTCCAGTATTCTTGTCTGGAAAATCCCATGGACAGAGACTGGCGGGCTACAGTCCATGGAGTTGCAAAGAGGTGGACACGACTGACTGAGCATGCGTGTGCACACACACACACACACACACACACACACACACACTCACAATCCTGCTCAACAGCTCACTTTACCTCCTTTCTTTCCTGAAAGTGAAAGTCGCTCAGTTGTGTGTGACTCTTTGCGACCCCATCAACTATAAAGTCCATGGAATTCTCCAGGCCAGAATACTGGAGCGGGCAGCCTTTCCCTTCTCCAGGGGATCTTCCCATCCCAGGGATCGAATGCAGGTCTCCCAAATTGCAGGCAGATTCTTTACCAGCTGAGCCACCAGGGAAGCCCAAGAATACTGGAGGGGGTACCTATCCCTTCTCCAGAGGATCTTCCCGACCCAGGGATCGAACTGGGGTCTCCTGCATTGCAGGCGGATTCTTTACCAACACAGTTCCTGAAAGAGCTGCAATAAATGTTCTTGCCCAGGAGCCCCCCTGGTTGACTCCAGGGATCTCCTTGTGGTCCTGTGTGGCGTGATGTGACCCCTTCCCATGGGAACTGTGAGCAACAAACCATCCCTCCAATGACAGCTGTGTCCTGATCTGTCCGTCTCACCCTACTTGAATAAGGATAGAACTCACATTTTAAAACATGCCCTCTGCTGAAGAGGAAAAAAAGGGGGCTGGGAGGAAACTTACCCTCTGTTCACTATTTCCACCACATATTTTGCTAGCAACTTGTGATACACTAGAGTGAGTAAGTTTCCTCTAAAACTACATTTAACATCTTTTGAAGACCCATTATGGACAAGTCAGTTCTAGACACTATGGACATTCCAAAAATGGATAAGTCACGGCTTTTGTTGGTAAAGACTCTTCTTCAACCATGGGTGATAACATCATACACTGATAATATACCCTGGGCTTCCCTCATAGCTCAGTTGGTGAAGAATCTGCCTGCAATGCAGGAGACCCCGGATCAATTCCTGGGTCAGGAAGATCCGCTGGAGAAGAGATAGGCTACCCACTCCAGTAGTCTTGGGATTCCCTTGTGGCTCAGCTGGTAAATACACTACAAGGAAGAAAATGTGTGCTATTAAAGGGGATCAAACGAAAGACTCTGGAAGCTTAGAAGGAAGTAAATGACAACTGAAACTTGTTAGGAAGGTCAAGAAAGATGTTGTGAAAGAGAGAGCTTCATGGGTTATGGGCTAAATTCTCCTGAACTGAGGAATGAAATGAAAGGCGAATAAGGACACATGTAATATATATTCAATATTGAATATAAGGGCAGGTGTTTTTTGCAGGAAGTGTCCTGTCTTTACACCCAAGAAGCACGCTCGCCTCTGCCTACAGTTTACTGGTACAGAACTGTGGTCCCCCTCACCCCAATCTTAGTAGACAATTAACTTAAGGGTAAAGTCAAGTATTGGGTTGGCCAAAACATTCATTTGGGTTTTCCATAACATCTTACAGAAAAACCGAAACAAACATTTTGGGCAACTGTGTGGATCACAACAAACTGGGAAATTCTGAAAGAGGTGGGAATACCAGACCACCTGACCTGCCTCTTGAGAAACCTGTATGCAGGTCAGGAAGCAACAGGTAGAACTGGACATGGAACAATAGACTGGTTCCAAATAGGAAAAGGAGTACGTCAAGGCTGTATATTGTCACCCTGCTTATTTAACTTATATGCAGAGTACATCATGTGAAATGCTGGGCTAGATAAAGTACAAGCTGGAATCAAGATTGCTGGGAGAAATATCAATAACCTCAGATATGCAGATGACACCACTCTTATGGCAGAAAGTGAAGAAGAACTAAAGAGCCTCTTGATGAAAGTGAAAGAGGAGAGTGAAAAAGTTGGCTTAAAGCTCAACATTCAGAAAACTAAGATCATGGCATCTGGTCCCATCACTTCATGGCAAATAGATGGGGAAACAGTGGAAATGGTGGCTGACTTTATTTTTGGGGGCTCCAAAATCACTGCAGATAGTGACTGCAGCCATGAAATTAAAAGACGCTTGCTCCTTGGAAGAAAAGTTATGACCAACCTAGACAGAATATATTTAAAAGCAGAGACATTACTTTGGCAACAGAGGTTTATCTAGTCAAAGCTATGGTTTTTCCAGTAATCATGTATGGATGTGAGAGTTGGACTATAAAGAAAGCTGAGTGCCAAAGAATTTGTGCTTTTGAACTGTGGTGTTGGAGAAGACTCTTCAGAGTCCCTTGGACAGCATGAAGACCTAACCAGTCCATCCTAAAGGAGATCAGTCCTGAATATCCATTGGAAGGGCTGATACGGAAGCTGAAACTCCAATACTTCAGCCACCTGATGCGAATAACTGACTCACTGGAAAAGACCCTGATACTGGGAGGGATTGGGGGCAGGAGGAGAAGGGGACGACAGAGGATGAGATGGTTGGACGGCATTACCGACTCTATGGACATGAGTTTGAGTAAACTCCAGGAGCTGGTGACGGACAGGGAGGCCTGGCGTGCTGCAGTCCATGGGGTCGCAAAGAGTCAGACATGACTGAGCGACTGAACTGAACTGAAAATATATTTATTTATGTATTTTCAAAGAAAGGACCTTCAGAAGATCAGATTTGATGTTTTGTTTTAAATAACTGGGAGGGGGATTTTGACTTACAGCAGAATTGTACAGAAGAGAAAGCTTAGTTTTTAAGCAGTAGCCATTTGCCTGGCTCTATTCAGAAGCTCCCAGTGGCCGCAGGCTGGCAGAGTACACAGCAGCCATCAAAAATGATTGCTTATGTGGTCCAAGAGCCTGATAACACAGAGAAATAGAAATTCCTGCTAGAAAACGCTATCTTCCCAAACCCAGAAGAGCCACAGATTTGCTGGTGAGCGAGGGCTGCTGTTGTGGGCTCTCTTCTGCAATCGGCCGTCACAGGGCTCCGGATTCGCCTTCCTCCCAGGCCGGGGTGTCACAGCCCATGATGACACCCCCTCGCTGCGCGGCGAGCCGAGCCATCGCGTCGTCAGCCGCAGGGAACAGGGGCAGAGATCACGAAGCGTGGGAAGAAAGACACGCTTTTCTACCCACCTGCCTCCCCACCCGCCTCCCCTCTGCCGTTACAGCCAGCACGGAAAGGGGGTTTTGAAGTGACGGTATACCAAATTGCAATCAACAAACAGAAGAAAACTTTATTGATTTCTTTGTTCTTTGAAGACCTAAGAAGCAGGTACAGGAAACTGTGAACAGCATTATCACAGGGCTCAGTGAGGCAGCTCTCGGAGCAGAACTGAGCGGATGAGGGAATTTACAGATCACCGGCTGCCCAGAGACGACGGGGCTTTGTGTACGTATCTCTGAATATGGAGAAGTGAGCAAAGAGGCATTCACCCTTTGTTTTGCAGGGTGGGGGCCTAGGAGGTGCCTGAGTTCTTCTTTGATTCTCTCACCATTTGTGTCTGAGTTGCCACGCTGGCCACTGGCATCCCCTCCCTGCCCCCCTTTAACATGTAGGTACTTTATTTATTTTGTCTGGCCACTGGCATCCTCTCCCTGACCCCCTTTATCATGTAGGTACTTTATTTATTTCATCTGACCACTGGCATCCTCTCCCCCCCTGCCCCCGCTTTAACATGTAGGCACTTTATTTATTTCGTCTGGCCACTGGCATCCCCTCCCCCCCTTTATCATGTAGGTACTTTATTTATTTCGTCTGGCCACTGGCATCCCCTCCCCCCCTTTATCATGTAGGTACTTTATTTATTTCATCTGGCCACTGGCATCCTCTCCCCACCCTTTAACATGTAGGTAGTTTATTTATTTTGTCTGGCCACTGGCATCCCCTCCCCCCCCCTTTATCATGTAGGTACTTTATTTATTTCGTCTCATTTTGGCCGCGCTGGCCTTTGTTGTGGCCTGCATTTTCTCTAGTTGCAGCGCGGGGGGTGGGGGGCTTCTCTAGTTGCGGCTGGGCGCTTGGATGCCCTGCAGCACGTGGGGTCTTAGTTCCCTGACCAGGGAACAAACACATGTCCTCTGCATCGGAAGGCATATTCTCTATCCACATTCCCTGGACCCCCAGGGAAGTCCTGGGACTGGCATTCTGAACAACAGCCCTCAAGCCAAGGTCAACCTCCCCTGATGATTAATTGCACTGTTTTTTTGCATCTGTGTCTCCAATGAATCCGTACACTTAGACGAGATCAAGGGGTTTGGCAAATCCTCCACTACAGATTATATACATTTTTCTAAAGCATGGAGAATTTTGTGATGACGAATCTCACTAATGTAAATCCTTCAGATTCACAAATGTAATCCATAAATAAGTTAATTTGTATCATTTTTAAGATTCCACCTGTAAGTGATAGGAGATTTGTCCTTCTCACAGATGTCACGATTGCGTGGGAAGGCATCATTAGGGGACAGGATCCGAGCAGAGGCGGCCCTAGGAGGTCAGTCCTGCATTTTATTCAGCTAAGAATGGCTGACCTCTGGGATTCCAGCTTCATAAATTGCACTTTACAGGACTCTCAACAATTGTCTTCAAACCTACTCCAAAAGGCCTCTAAAGTTGAAATGCTATATTTCATTTCTGACACTTAATCTATGAGGATGTCCGTGGAGAGCTATTATGCCTTTAAAATAATTTACGTACGTTCTAATGATGGGGTCCGTACCGAGGGTGCTATCAGAAAGCTTTGGGCTTTACAAATAGGTTCAATAGGTAGGTTAGACGCAAACTTTGTTAGGAGTTACTGGAGAACTAGAGTTTATCAGACAAAAGCAAGCAGTTTATTCCAGTAGTTAATACGCTCCGAGTGTCACTCATACATGAATGCCACCCTTTTTACCATCAGCTGAACATTTCTCATGGGCTCCCCAGGGGGGAACCTCCCTGCTAGTGCATGAGTCGTAAGAGACACGGGTTCGATCCCTGGGTCGGAAAGATCCCTGGAGAAGGAAATGGCAACCCCTTCCAGTATTCTTGCCTGCAAAATCCCATGGACAGAGGAGCTTGGAGGGCTACAGTCCATGGAGTCGCAAAGAGTCAAGCATGACTGAGCTCACACACATACACAAGGTTGACTTTTTTTCCTTTCTCTGCCACCTAGAACTCTGTGACTCCCTGAGTCTCAAGTTTCTTCATTGCAAAAGTAGAGATTTAAAAAATAAAGCTATTTCAGGTTTGATTGCAAGGGGAAGATAAGCCCTTTCACCTAGTACCTTTTGTACCGATAGCAAAGCTAGAAATTTACTTGCCTTCAAGATAAGTCGGGCAGGAATAGAGATGCGGACATTAAGAGAGTGGACGTATGGACACAGGTGGGGAGGGAGGGGAGGACGGGTTGGGAGGCTGGGACTGACGAGTGTGCACTGTCGGGCGTGAAATGGATAGCTCGTGGGGAGCTGCTGTAGCACAGGGAGCCCATCTCAGTGCTGTGTGATAACCTGGAGGGTGGGGTAGGGTAGGAGACAGAGGGAGGCTCCCAAGGGAGGGGATATATGAACACAGCTCATTCGCTTTACCCGACAGCAGAAACGAATGTAACATTGTAAAGCAACTATATTCTAGTTAAAAATAAAATAACTGACAAGGAGCTACTGCATAGCACAGGGAGCTCTGCTTAATTATTCTGTAACAACCCAAATAGGAAAAGAATGGACAAACGTATATGTATAACCGAATCACTTGGCTGTATCACAGCACTGTTAATTTAAACTGTGCGTGCGTGCTCAGTCATCTCAGTCGTGTCCAACTCTTTATGACCCCACGGACTGTAGCCCGCCAGGCTCCTCTGTCCATGGGATTCTCTAGACAAGAATACTGGAGTGGGTTGCCATTTCCTTTTCCAGGGGATCTCCCTGACCCAGGGATTGAACCTGTGTCTCCTGCATCGCAGGCGGATTCTTGACCTCTGAGCCACTGCTGAAGCCCTAATATAAAATAATAAGTTAGAGAAAGAATGTAACAAGTGCTCTGAGTGTACAAAACAAGCAGCTCCCTAGGACTTGGCAGGTGGCTCACAACACCGGGAGCATCAAGAGGGCTACTCCCAGCTCGCTCCACCCTCTGTTTCCTGACCGTCTCCACGCTCTGCCGCCTGAGCTGGAGTCAGAAGGAGGAGGAGTGTTGTGTCCTGGTGAGCACACACACATCTCACCTGAAAGCCTCTCGTAGACTCTTAGGTACCTGTTTTCCTCCAGCACGTGCCCCTCCCCCCCAACCCTAATATGGTGCCAATAACTTTCTGATCACACTTCCAAGAGTTGGAATATTATTTTATTTGTCCACGCTTTTGGACAATTTAGTTTTTAGTGATATCAAGTACATTTGAGGGTAGTTATCTAATTATTTTTCTCTAATTATGAGCTATACTATTTGGTAGAAATACTCTGCATGTAGCTTCTGGTTGGGCTTCCCTGGTGAGCCCCAGGGAAGCTGACCCCAGCTCAGTTGGTGAAGAATCCACCTACAATGCAGGAGACCCCTGTTCGGTCCTTGAGTTGGGAAGATTCCCTGGAGGAGGGCATGGCAACACATTCCAGCATATGTGCCTGGAGAATCCACGTAGACAGAGGAGCCTGGCAGGCTGTAGTCCATGAGGTCACAAAGAGTTGGACATGACTGAGTGACTAACCACAGCACAGCTTCTGGTTAAAATCAGAATGAAGATTTTGTTTCTCTTTCGCTACTTATATACTTTCTGTGAGGGGCATTTAGGATGTATTTGAATCACAAGACAACCTGTGGTTCTGTGTTTTCACAGCATACGTGAGTCTAGGAGTATTTCTGGGCATCATTTCTATGCCAGCATGGCCAGCGGTAACCTGACTGTGAATGGGAGTGACCGAGACCCATGCAGACACAGCCACTGAGCCCAAACTCTATTCCCAGCTGCACTTCCTCTCAGCTGCATCCCAACACCACCCCACCTGAGAAGATGTGACCAAAGGGACGCTGGCTGGAGAGAGACGGTGGTCTCGAGACACTTCAGTTACAATGTTCTACTCTTGTGAGTTAGAAAAAACCCAGACCCAGGGATGATGTCTCTAGATTATTTAGCCCCCTTCTCAAGCTTTGGAGACGTCAGCCTTATCCAGTCCCGACTGTCAGGGGCCTGCAGCAGCAACCCCACGCCTCACGTGAGAGCCCTGGAGAGCTGATTCCAGGTCACCGCCCCGCTCCCCACGTCCCCACCCCCTCCCTGCCTGGTGCCTGCCTCCTGCCCTGTGGCTCACCGTCCCTGCTGATGGACCGTCTTCTCAGGGGGGTTCCTGCAGGACTAGGAAAGCATCCTTCCATCCACCTGACTGTGGGAGACTCCCCCCGAGACTCTGGGGGTGTCAGCTGCTCTGTGGCTCCCCCGCCCCCCTTTCCCTTTACTCATCACTCTGCTTCCTATCTCGCTTCCCTCACTCAAAGGGGTGCAGGGGACAGAGGGATGAACCCATGACAAAGAAAACAGCCAACCTGCATGAAGGTGCTGCTCTTCTCTCGTGGACTTCCTGATCTCTACCCGACAGGTGTTCTGTTCTTGAGCTTTGGATGCGCGGGGAGGAGACGCTCCTGCTGAACTCATGACTCTCCTCCAGACTGAAACCCACAAGTCGGCTTTTTCTCTCTGTCTTCCCCAACCATCCGCTCAGGAACTGAGGGGCTCGGAGTGGAGTGGGGAACAGCACCGGCGTCGGATGCGTTGTTGGCAAGGATGTCTGAGCACATCCTTGAAGTGGTGTCTGTGCCCAGTTGCTGCTTGTATTCTCGGAAGCCGTCCTTCTTTTGGGAACCTTCATTTCCGATTTCAGGGTGACCGAGGAAGAGAATCTCCAAGTCAGAGCCTTGTTTTGAACCTGGTTTAGCACCTTCACCAGGAGCTCATGGGCCGTCCGTCGCCATCACTTGCTCCACTTGCAGTCCATGCTGCAGGCCTCCGCTCTGCTCGCGTCTCCTCTGTGTCCACCGTCTCCTCTTCTCTCTTCTTCTCTCCCTCTGAGTCCCCTTCGTTTAAGGAAGATCACGTTACATGCCAAGGAACTCCTCGATTCAAAGGAGCCTTAGGTGGCAAATGGTCCAGGTGTCTCATACCACGAGGAACAGACGGCTCTCCCTCCCAGACGGCTCTCCCTCCCAGACAAGTATCTTTATATTTATTTATTACAATATTTCTCAAATTGTGGTAAAAGTCCCATAGTAGAAAGCACACTATTTTAACCGTATTTAACGGTACAGTTCAGCAGCACTAAGAATGTTCATATTGTTGTATAACTCTCACCATCATCTGTCTCCTAAAATGTGCACCTTCCTCAGCTGAAGTGAGTGAGTGAAGTGAGTCAAAGTCATGCCCGACTCTTTGTGACCCCCCTGGACTCTAGCCTGCCAGGCTCCTCTGTCCATGGCATTCTCCAGGCCAGAATACTGGAGTGGGTAGCCTTTCCCTTCTCCAGGGGATCTTCCCAACCCAGGAATGGAACAAGGGTCTCGCAGGCGGATTCTTTACCAGCTGAGCCGCCAGGGCAGCCCTAACCCTGTCCCAAATAAATATGAATGCTCCATCTGCCCCTTCCACCCTCCCCTCCCCTGGCCCCGGCATCCACCAATGTATTTGCTGACTCTATGAAGGTGACTCTTCTGGTACCACGTATAAATGGTATCAAGCAGTATTCAGACAAGTTATCTTTAAAAGGACCCTTTTTATTCTTTTTTTAAAAAAATTATTTTTTTAACTTAAGGATAATTGCTTTACAGAATGTTGTTGTTTTCTGTCAAACCTCAATGTGAATCAGCCATGCTGCTAAGTCGCTGCAGTTGTGTCTGACTCTGTGCGACCCCATAGACGGCAGCCCACCAAGCTCTGCCGTCCCTGGGATTCTCCAGGCGAGAACACTGGAGTGGGTTGCCATATACATATATCCCCTCCCTCTTGACCTCCCTCCCATCTCCCTCCCCACCCCACCCCTCTAGGCTGATAGGAGCCCCTGTTTGAGTTCCCTGAGCCACACAGCAAATTCCCTTTGGCTATCTATTTTGCATATGGTAATATAAGTTTTAAAAGGACCCTTTCTTGATCTGCAGAACAATTTCTTGCCTTCAGCCCCCTTTTAGCTGCCTGTAACAAGTAGTTAGGCATTGAAGCATCCTCCTTCTAACACAAAGTTTTTCTAAATATCTTCATATTTTGTTTTATCCTTGACTCTACACTTGCTCCTTGGAAGAAAAGCTAAGACCAACCTAGACAGCATATTAAAAAGCAGAGACATTACTTTGCCAACAAAGGTCCATCTAGTCAAAGCTATGGTTTTTCCAGTAGTCATGTATGGATGTGAGAGTTGGATCATAAAAAAAAGTTGAGAGCTGAAGAATTGATGTTTTTGAACTGTGGTGTTGGAGAAGACTCTTCAGAGTCCCTTGGACAGCAAGGAGATCCAACCAGTCCATCCTAAAGGAAATCAGTCCGGAATATTCATTGGAAAGACTGATGCTGAAGCTGAAACTCCAATACTTTGGCCACCTGATGGGAAGAACTGAGTCATTGGAAAAGACCCTGATGCTGGGAAAGATTGAAGGCGGGAAGAGAAGGGGACAACAGAGGATGAGATGGTTGGATGGCATCACTGACTCGAATGACATGAGTTTGAACAAGCTCCAGGAGTTGGTGATGGACAGGGAGGTCTGGCGTGCTGCAGTCCATGGGGTCGCAAAGAGCTGGACACGACTGAGTGACTGAACTGAACTTCCCAGTCCACTGGCACACAAGATTGCGTTTGTATTTCTAACTTCACTGCTTCTTGGGTTGCTGAACATTCAGGAACGAAGCATTCCTAAGGTACTGTCATGTTGGATAACTTTTGATTTGTTGGGAAAGATGAGGCCACTCTTTAATAGGCAGTAGTCTTCGGAGGGAGAAGATGTTTGTTTGCAACCACAAAGGAAGTCTGATTTAGCAAACTCTTAAATGTGGCTAGGGTACTTGCTTCAAATCAAAAAAAACCCCAAACAAATAAAATAACTCTCCCCCAAACCCCTGTGCGCACACATGTACCAAACATAAAAATCAACGATGAAAATTCACACCATGTGTATATAATGAGACTGTAGGAATGGGAAGGGTGGACTATTCAGGAAGAATATGTATTTTTTGATGTTTAAGAATTCTGTGCAGTGTAGAATCACAAAAGAGCAGGGAGAGAAGAGAGAATTCCCAAAAGAAAGTCTATCTTATTGACTGACAGACAAATCAATGGTGAATAGATTCTTTAAACTTTTTGAGTTTTTCAGTCAAAGATGAAAATTAAGTACAAACAGCCTAATTTGTACCATTCTTAGATTTTGAAAACACCAGGAAAAGGACTTAACAAGGAGGTGCTCACCTGTCAAATGTCTTTAATGTGATTATATTAATAATGCCTTTTAGTTTGAAATGAGACTTTTTAAGTCTAATTTGTCAAGAGGCCAGCAAAAGCTGTACCAAATAAGTGGGTATCTTATGCAGCTAAAATAATGGAACAGTTTGTATCAGTCTTCAATTAAAAGAATAACTAATCCAGCACTCCATATAAGTCTTTTAGTTGAGGTTAATGTCTAAGCCTTTATACTATTCAGAACTGTCTCATTCTTGTTTCTGGGAGGTGTTACCCTCAAAGCTCACAGCTGCACAGTGTATCTTAAATTCAACATGTAAGATATTCTTGCTGTTTGTCAGCTTTCGTTTTCAACTCATTTTTTTTTTACTTCATTGCTTACAATAATACCATACAAACACTAATTTTTATAGGACCATCTGTTCCTTTTTAACATATGAAAATTCTGGTTTTCTAAACGATATACCTAATAACTGCATTTCTGCATGAGAACAAATAATCATATACATATATATAATAAGGAATATATATATATATAATAAAGGAATATCAGAGTTATATATATGTGTGTGTGTGTGTAAACAAGGGAGACTATTATAAAATAAGGAAGACTAAGATATATATATACATATATATATATATATGTATATATAAGGAAGACCAGAGCTTTAAATAAAATGAAAAGCAGGTCCAAACTGGTATCACAAGTCACAATATCTTGAATATTTTTTTCACCTTATTCAAGGAATGGTTTTGCTGAGAGTCCCCAACCATCAACATTTAACAGGTTAGAGTTCTTTTCCAAGAGTTGTAGTAACTTGATCCAGAGAAATACCTCCTCGTTAGGGATGCAACAAGGGCCTCCCTGAAGAAACAATATGATGCTACCAATATCTGCCCTCTCTCCTCCAAGGCACGCTAATTCCCAACTCTGGGGAGCTTTTCGAGACATCAGGTTCACAGAAGTGAATGTGCATCTGATTTAGGTTAGAAATAACTGAAACAGCTCAGCAGGGACACCAGCCCACGTGGCACCTTTGTCTAAATCAGAAAAGCAGCATCCCTGCCCTCGGAACATTTTATTTTCATCCGGTCAGAAATTCTAATAGACTAATTGATTTAGAACTAGACTCTTTACTGCCACCTGCTGGGAAAACATTATAATAAATATGAGAATCTAAATGGTACACAGGCTTGTGGGGACTTGAAGTGAGGCTGAGAAAACAATTTTTTTTTTTAGTTTTGATTTGAATAAAGTAAATGTAACACCTTAGTGTGAGGAACTTCACGAGAGCCAAGACCTTGGTTTTTGTTTTAGTCTTGGTGCAGAAGGTAGTCTGATGACGGAGCTCAATGTTTCCATAATAATTAGAAGTCTTAGATTTGCTTTTACTGTTTTAGGATTAAAAAAACCAAAAGCCTCGGATGAGTATCTAAATAATGCTTACTTTTAAACTTGTGTAAGGACGAAATCATCAGATTGGATTTGCCATTACAAGACCCATCTTTGTATGACTCATGTACACAGGGGTAGATCCAAGTTTGGGTGGACCTGAAGCTTATACGCTTTTGGGAAATTTAAAGAGAAATGTACAGAATTATCAATACAGAGTTCAATACAAAAGCATGTCGGTATCCAGAATGAGGGAAGAAAATACAAGAAATAAAAAGTTTTAAATCCTGATGAATGCCATGCAGGCACGTATGTGCATGCTCAGTCACTTTAGAGGGCTCTTTTTCCACCCCAGGGACTGTGGCCCACCAGTCTTCTCTGCCCGGGGGCTCTTCCTGACCCAGGGAATCAAACTCACGTCTCCTCCGTGTCCTGCACCGGCGGGTGGATTCTTCACCGCTGTGTCACCTGAGAAGCCCAGACAAGTCACAGTATTTCTTATCAATTAGCTGCTCGCTTCTCTTGCTCTTGCCAGCAAAGTCAGGCTCTCCATTAGGGAAGCGCCCCCTCACTGCCAGCCCCACACTTGATCTCAGCCCTAGGGCGGTGACTGTCCTTGATTTCTGTCATTCCTATGGCTTTTTTTTTTTAGAATTGTCTTTCTTGCCAGCCAACCCCTCTTTACTCCCATCTACTTTCCCAGTCAGTAATTCTGTGCATTAAGTTTTTCCACCTAAAATGACCCCGACACTCATCTCCTGCTGCGATCCAGGCTGATATTCCAGATCAAATATACCCCCATCTCAACTGCCCCTCAGCTGTATGTATCCTAGCTTCTCCGCACGCGTTAACAAAAGGGAAAACGAGGGTGAGCCGGAGTAGATGACCAAAATCTTAAGCCTGTTGTATTTAAAATAGTCAAACTTTTCAAATTTTTCAAACTTATATTCCCCCGTAAACACATTTCTGGGTCATCACCCCAGACGTCGGAAGAGCCCAGGCCATGAGGGGGCCACATCTTGAGCTTCACGGTAAATCTGGAGCTGTGTACATACCTGTCGTCTCCAGTGGGTTTTGCGTGTAATTCTAGTTTTCCTAGATCTTCCATCTCTGCCTCGTCCTGCTCCCCCATTCTTCTCGTCTTTGTACGGAATTGGATTGATCGTTCTCCACATTCTGAGCTAAACTGGCAGCCTGATATAAGAATATGCCGACTGGCATCACCCCACTAACTGCAGCTAGCGTGACCTGGATCACAGAACTTGGGGACATTTTACCAAATTCCATAAGAAAGCAAGAATTCCCCTTCCTGCGGTTCACCCACCACCTCCACCACTGTTTATCTGTTTCTCAGTTTTTTTCTGGCTCTCTCCCAGTGAAGAAAACAGGAGTTTTCATCTGAAAATTCTCTAGCCTCAATATTTTTCCCCTAAGAAACGGATCTTACTCTCGAGGTTTGTGTGCTACAGGGAATTTTCTTGATAGCAGAGTATTCTGTCTGCTGCTGCAAGTCAGTTGTCATAATGTCAAATCTCTCTTGGGTTTGAAACATGCCAGTTAATGATTTAAAGCTAGATTGCCATTAATGGCTTACATGTTTTCTTTGTTAAAATGGTTACTATTAATTAATACATGTTTATATTCGGGCATGAATTTATGTAAAATAAAATTTTGCCTCCTAAAAGGCTTATTACTCCTGAGGGTAGAGGAATTTATTAAACATGGAGCATTTAGTGGGAATTAATCCCACCCCGTGTTGAAATCTGTGGCTCCTCTCCTTTCTGCCCCCTCCCACGTACTCTCTTTCTATTCATTCTTGAACGGAAGGACCCAGAGCATGTGTTCCAACCTTCCATCAGACTGTGTCTGAATTTAGCCGCATTCCCCCTCCACCTGCTTCGTCAAGTTCAAACAGTCCCGACTTCACATCTTTTACTCCCTAAACTTGACATTAGCAAATGAGAAAAGAAGTTTCTTTGGGTAATGTTTATTAGCTACCAAAAACACATAGGTGTTGACAGCAGCGTTTATGAGAAGTACCTTCGTAATTGTGTTCAAAGAATGTTTGAACACCATGCAAACATCCAAATACAGTAAAATATAAAGTATTGGGATTTGGGGGGCAAAATTTAAAACCGTTTAAGAATTTACTTTGCAGGGAGTGTAGACTTTCTGCCTTCTCACTTCTTTTGTGTATTATGGAGCCATAGATACTTTTGAGAACAACTCAAAAGCAATTGAGAAAGGGAATTGAAAAAGGAATTTATGTTTAGCTTGGTTGATTACATGCTGTCTCAGCCTTTACTCCCAACCAAATTTCAAGAGGCTTTGCTGTCAAAAATTTCAGAAGCTGAGAACAGATCAGTGGTGAAAAATGAGAAATGCTACCTCCTTATACAGTGAAGCCATGTCAGATGCGTGAACACAAGGGAAAATGATCGATTTTATCACAGTGTTTAGGATCTGGTTCCTGTTACCTTGCAGTTTAGAAAACACTGCGTTGATTTGACCAAAGTAAATTTATCAGTGAAAACTGGAGTGGGAGCTGAAGGAGATGGAGACCTTTGAATTTAGGACTGTGTAGAAGGTTCAGATTCTGAATAATTCCCTTCCCCATCCCCCACCTAGAAATGAAAACCACAACCTGTGCGCATGGACATGACTGTAAGGTTTGCCTGTTCCACTCAAGAAAATGGTCTGTGCAGGGGACCCGGGTTTGACCCCTGGGTCGGCAAGATCCCCTGGAGAAGGAAACAGCGACCCATCCAGTTTTTTTGCCTAGAGAAGCCCATGGGCAGAGGAGCCTGACGTGTTATAGTCCATGGGGTTGCAAGAGTCAGACGTGACTGAGCAGCTGACACTTTCACCTAAGTGTGTTTTCTGTAATAACCACAGAAATCCTGAACTGGAATAGAAGAGATAAATATTAAATACTAAGAAAATGTTTTCACAAGTAAATTTATCCTAATGTACTCAGAGGGGTTAAGAAATTCTTAATCTTTTTCAAGTTTTCTTTTTTTTTTTTTACTGAGGTGGACCATTTTTAAAGTCTTTATTGAATCTTTTGCAACACTGCTTCTGTTTTTCACGTTTTTGGTTCTTTGACTGAGAGGCATGTGGGGTCTCATCCTCTGACCAGGAATCAGACCCACACCCTCTGCACTGGAGAGTAAAGCCTTACCCACGAGACAGCCAGGGAAGTCTCAGAAATTCTTGTTCTTCATGTATCTTGCACGGTTGTTGAGAGCATTAGAAATAATAAGTACAGCATGCAGTAGCAGCTCAATAAAATCCCTGCTGATAAAGTATTAAGTAAGAGGATGAAGGCTGTAGAAAGAAGAAAAGTTTGGGTGATATTAGAGTGAATGAAATAATCCTGCGACTCTTGAATATGTGACAGTCAATTTTTGAGCACGTTAGGAAAAGTCTGGATGTGCCACGGGGCTGCTTTTATTTGTCCTAAAGTGAAGTCGCTCAGTCGTGTCCGACCCTTTGCGACTCCATGAACTGTAGCTTACCAGGCTCCTCCATCCATGGGATTTTCCAGGCAAGAGTACTGGAGTGGGGTGCCACTTGCTTCTCCAGGGTACCTTCCTGACCCAGGGATTGAACCCAGGTCTCCCGCATAGCAGGCAGACGCTTTACCGTCTGAGCCACAAGGGAAGTTCCCAAGGAAAGAAATCCTATATGCACGGGGAGACAGGATTCTTGCAAGAAAGGTAAAAGTCTGATTCTTGAGCTCCTGAATGAGCTTAGACTGCATTCTGTCCCACCCCTGCCTGCCCACCAATAGAAGGTGATGGCTCCGCCAGCCCACAGGCCCTGCATTTTCCCGATGGAAATCTGACCTACACTGGGATGTTTCTGGGTTCCTAGTAGTCTTTGAAAGGGATGTTTGCACTCGTGTTCCAGTGGATCAAAGATCTGTGTTTTCAAAAATTTTCGGTCTTCAGGCTAGATTTCTTAGTGATGGATTAGATGATTTCTTCAGCATGAAAACTTTAAAAATATTTTCATGATGTTTTCTGTTTGATTCTGCAGAACATATCAATTTTAATCACTGGAGCATATTTATTATGTAATGTTTTTGAAATTATGCTTCAGAAATCAAGTTGTTACAACTAAAAAAAAATCCTCAGTGTCAATGTGAGGTATTAACTTTACGGGACGTACTCTACACTAGAGGGTAAGGAGGAGGAGGAGAAAAACCAAATATACAGTCACGGGCTTTCTTTCCTCTCATCCAGGTGTCAGGTTCCTGCTGGCAGTAACCAGAAGGCTGGGAGGGAGGAAACCAGGGAGTGAGCGGGCAGTCTGCTGTTTGAGGGTCTGGCCCGTTTCTTTGTAAGTAGGAAGAGCAAGACCATTTGCAGCAGGTTGACCTGGGTTTGAATCCAGTTGCAACCGCTAATAACTGCAACCTCAGCCAAGGCGGTGCTTCCCTGGTAGCTCGGATGGTAAAGAATCCTCCTGCAATGTGGGAGACCTGGGTTCGACCCGTGGGTCAGGAAGATCCCCTGGAGAAGAGACTGGCCACCCACTCCAGTATTCCTGCCTGGAGAATTCCGTGAACAGAGGAGCTGGTGGGCTGCAGTCCACGGGGTCACAAGTTGGACACGACTGAGCGATTCACACTTGCAGCCAAGTCAGTCGGTGTCCCCAGCTCTAGTGTCAGTCTCATAACAGAGGTAATAATACGGACCTCTGCAAACTGCTGTGTGTAAAAACAGATAATGCAAAAGTGCCAGGGGCCAGAGTGTGCCCTGGAGCTCACCTACCTCCAGGAAATAGAAATCTGTGCTCCAGCAGCTGCAGTCTCTGCGGTCAAATGTGAGACACAGTGCTTTATGGAATCCCCTTGGCGGAGGTTCACAGTGCATGCACTGGCCGATATATGAGTCACTCTTGGTAAATCTGCAGTAAAAAGGGAAATCAGTTCACAGTTAAACATATCAGTTTATTTGTTTGAGACTTTTTTCTTTTCCTTGGATCATTCATTCCTGTGGGATCATACTTCCCATAGGACATTCTTACCTGGACCTGGTTTGGAAAGTGGTGAGCTAGGGCCCCATGTGGGAGAGGACAGATGTCAGTAATGATCGTCATCCCTTTCGGATGTCTAAGAGTGTAACTTGAGGATGATGAAGAAGAGAAGGGCTTGTCTCTAGTCTAATGTAGACCTAATAAATAAGATGGAAAGTTCCAGTAGAGAATTAGGCTAATATACTAATATGCTGCTGCTAAGTCACTTCAGTCGTGTCTGACTCTGTGCGACCCCATAGACGGCAGCCCACCAGGCTCCCCCGTCCCTGGGACTCTCCAGGCAAGAACACTGTGGGTTGCCATTTCCTTCTCCAATGCATGAAAGTGAAAAGTGAAAGTGAAGTCGCTCAGTCGTGTCCGACTCTTAGCGACCCCATGGACTGCATCCCGTCCATGGGATTTTCCAGGCAAGAGTACTGGAGTGGGGTGCCATTGCCTTCTCCGCTAATATACTTAGGTCATCGTTAATCTCTGAGGCTATTTTCTTCTTGTCTGTTTATAGTGACGTCAGTCAATATTGGAAGCATAAGAGTTTAAAGATACATGTGGAATCATATAAACGATCATTGACAAACATGCCCATGTTCCTTTTATGTTAAAGACAATATACAATGCTACCTCTGTTTTAATTTTTAAAATTTAAACCAAAAAATCTGTCAACTGATAAATTAATAAAGAAGATGTGGTACATATATACAATGGAATTTTACGCAGCCATAAAAAGGAATGAAATTGGGTCATTTGTAGAGATGTGGATGGACCTATAGACTGTCATACAGAATGAATTAAGTCAGAAAGAGAAAAATCAAATAGTGTATGTTAATGCATATATATTGAATCTGAAAAAATTGTTATAGACGATCTTATTTACAAAGCAGAAGTAGAGACACAGAGAACAAACATATGGACACTGAGTAGGGGGATGGGGGGGTGGAATGAATTGAGAGATTGGGATTGACACAGATACTTTGTATAAAATAGATAACTAATGAGAACTTCCCCTGATAAAACAGGGAACTCTTCTCAATGCTCTGTGGTGACCTAAATGGGAAGGAAATCCAAAAAAGAAGGGATCTATGCTTACATGCAGCTGATTCACTCTGCTGTACGGCAGAAACTAACACAACATCATAAAGCAACCATACGCCAATAAACATTGTTTTTAATGCTAGCTTTGGAACTCATTTGATGCTTATCATGAACCAATTCTCCCAGTTCTTTAATGATGAGATTTCCTTCCTGTACTTAGGAGAATAATTATCCGTTTTCTAATTAAGAGCAAGGGCTTGAGCCAGATGGCCTGGGTTGGCTCTTAGTTCCAAGGTTTATGAGTCACGTGACCTTGAACAAATTTCTCGAACTTCAATTTGCTCATCTGAGCAGTGCCACCTCCACATGTTGTTTCAAGGATTAAATAAACTCATCCAACTCAGGAATTTATCCCAGCTCTTGGAACACGGAAAGCAGTCAATGTAGTTTCCAGATGTGATCTATAGGTCAAATATTTCTATATAGACACACACCTGAAGGTATTTATTTAACCGAAAACTAACCTACTCTGAGTTGATTATTGTTCTACGTGCTTTACAAATCATTTGATCTTTATCAAAGCCCCATGGAGTAGATACCGTCACTGCTATCCCCAGGTAGAAATGGTTTTCCCCACTTGGTGACTCATGGAACTGACACAAAAAGGTGTAAGCCACTTGCTGAAGGTGCCGCACATGCCGAGCACAGAGGCCCAGCCTCGCCCACCGGGCTTTGTCTCGTCTAGGATGAGGTAGGTCCCTGGGGCGACAGAGGATGAGGTGGCTGGATGGCATCACCGACTCAACGGACATGAGTTTGGGGAAGCTCAGGGCTAGCGAAGGACAGGGAAGCCTGGCGTGCTGCAGTCCGCGGGGTCGCAGAGCCAACACGACTTAGTGACTGAACAGCAACAACAACAAGGTCCCTGTACGGAACGGCGGAGACCCGCGGGCTCCTCAGTTTCCAGCATCCCATGAATTTTGTCGTCTTCATGCTTCTGCTCAAGGCTTAACATGCAGTCTTCCGTCTGGTGTCCTGAAATCAGGGAGGGAAGTTGTACTCCGATGTTAACAGTGAAGGGGTCTATCATTACAGATCCACAGTTTTGATCAAGCTTTGGGTTCAGGCCGTTTTACTGCCTGTCATTTGATGCTCTGAAGGCCAGTTTAACCTTATCCCTCTTCTCCACCTTCATGACATGAATTCTTTTCTACCGTCCATGCAAACTTGACTGTGCGTTTCCAAGTTTTTCCTTCTTCATGGATGTAACGTGCGTCTTTGATTGTAGTCCATAAAATTGCAGGGCTGTACAGGAAGTGTCCTCTCTTTCATGAAAATATACCAGATACTTTTTTCTTTTCTAAAAAGAGGTTTTTGGAGACACCTGAATTATTCTAATCTTACAAATTCTTTTTAAAAAAAGTGTGATTTCAGGGGCACAGTGTAGTGTGAGAAGCTGTCAGCTTTGTCAGCAGAGAGACTGAGGGTAAGAACTGGGCCCCTTATTTCTCTTTGTTGCTGTGAGATTTGGGACAAATTACTAATCTTTTAAAGCTTCCATTTCCTTCTAGAGTTCCTCAATAAGACAGCCCATTAAAATCACTTAGCATGTGCCAAACATATAGTAAATATTCAAAAAATATTTATATATTTAAAGCAATTATATACTTTAATAACAATGAAATCATGTTCTCTGCCCTGGAGACCTGCTCATCTAAGTTTCTTCCTCAGTTCCATGTGAGAACTGCACAGAACACGTGGGTGAGAGTAACATTATTTTTTTCCTTCACCAAGACTTTAAATAATTGTTTTGCTTTTGAAAAGGTGCTAATTCTCTTTTTGACCTCTGCGTTGATTCTATAAGACCACTGACAGATCAGACGGAGGCAGAGCCTTGCAATCAGAGCATTTACAGGGCACGACCCTCCTTGTCCTCAGAGAAGTGATCTGTGCTTCCAAGTCCTTGCTGAATAATTTATTTGTGTTCAGAGGCTTTGGAAAATTGAGCAGACAAATGTTTCACTCACATTATATTGTTGTGGTCAATCAAACTCTTCATGTGTGAGTGTGTGTGCTTCTAGCTTTCTTCTGATCAAAATCATAAGGAGACGGAAACTTTTACTTCCTTTTTTATGGAAGTATAGTTGATTTACAATGTTGTGTTATTTTGTGTGTACACTTGGTGTACAGCCAAGTGAATCTGTTATGCATTTACATATATCCACTCTCTTCGATTCTTTTCCCTCATAGGTTCTTACAGAGTGTTGAGTAGAGCTCCCTGTGCTATGCAATAGGTCCTTGTTGATTACTTTATATCCAGTAGTGTGTATCTGTTGTTTAAAATAATCATTATTGGGACTTCCCTGATGGTCGAACGATTAAGACTCTGAGCTTCCACTGTAGGGGACCCAGGTATGAACCCTGGTTGGGGAACTAAGATCCTGTGCTGCCAAAAAAAAAGGAGTAAGAAAGGAATACGAAATAATGATTGTCAACCGCAGCTTCCCAAGTGCCTATAGGAACAACAAGCATAACCACGACCCATAGCGAGCCCTCCCACTGCCAGGCAGAGTGATCATGACTAATCCTCACTCCTTATTTCCCCAGTTTTGCAGATGAGGAAATGGAAGTCTGAGGGACTTGAGTAAGTCTCTAGAACCGGCAGGTGCCAGAACCAGAATGCAGCATCCCGATTCTCAGCCCACAGCCGATGTCTGTGTGTCAGGCTGCTCCGTGACTGCTTCTTCCATTTCATCCTGCTGCTCACAGCACAGACCGCTCGGCAGACACCCCGAGAAGGCTCCGCTCGGTACCCCAGTGTTTTCATGTTTCCATATAAGAAGTCTGCCGGTCACATTTTCACGTCTGCCTTTGACTGGTGGTGGTGGTGGTTCAGTCTCTGAGTCATTCCCGACTCTTTGCGACCCCGTGGACTGCAGCCCGCCAGGCACCTCTGTCCACGGGATTCTCCAGGCAAGAATATTGGAGTGGGTTGCCATGCCTTCCTCCAGCGGATCTTCCCGATCCAGGGATTGAACCCAGGTCTCCTGCATTGGCAGGTGGATTCTTTACCAGAGAGCCACCAGGGAAGCCTGCCTTTGACTATCCCACGGTACTTAAGGTTATTTTACAGACAAAACTGATGAATGGCCAATGTGGTGCAATGAAGGATAGAGGCAGTCGATAGAAAAAGAAGGAACAGATGGTGGCAGTGACGGTGCGGTGGCGGAACGTCTTTCAGTAACCCAGACGTCCAAACGTCCGTGGGTTCCACTCTACACGTTAACCTACTATAGGAGCTGAGCTGTGGCCCATTAATGGCTTGGCCATTAATTTCTCCCTAAATTAATTCCTGGAGAAATCACAGGCAAATAGCACCCACCCTGCAGCGCTTTTTTTTTTTTTAATGCTGTAAGATAATGATTAAGAAACCCCGTGGCCCAGTAAGAAACCCATTTAGCAGTCTCTTTGTACTGATAAAATTTCTTCTGGCACTGAACTCCCGCTGTCAAAAATACTATAACATTTTACTAGTTTGCAAAAGATGAAAATGTTACCAGATGTTAAATTCAAGGAGCAAGTTAACAGCTTCTGTTTTCAAATAGGTAGGTTTCTATCTTAAAAAAGAAATAATCATAATAAAAAAGGACTTCATTTGCCAGCCACAGCATTAAAAAAGTCGAGTCATTTCTGACTTGATTTTGTAATGACTTAGTCTCACAGGATCGAGCTTTCAAATAATGGGCTATGTGCTAATTATTTTAATTCCCAGCGGGCCTTCTAAAGGTTTCTTTTGAACCCAAAAGGCATGGGTTTTTCAGAACAAAGTAATTAAATAACTTTTACCCAGTGGCATTATGGCCATAGAGAGAACCTGCCTGAATGCAGGAGCTCTCACCATTGTTCGCGTGTTACAGAGCTACATATTTTTGGCTCTGCCATGGCGATATCCCTCCCGCCCTGGCGTGGCTCCTTGGCGTAAAAGGTTTATGGAAATGAAAGCGTTTCCGGGGTCGCTTGCTCACCTGGCTCATTAATCGGGGCTGGGCTTGTTACCTAGTCCTTCTCGACTCCACGTGCGTCAGGCGAGTGGAAAGGCGAGCACAGGAGATGTGAGCGCTCGTGCGCAGTCAGCGTGGGTCTGTGTTTCTATTAGTCTTTGGACGGTTTGCACCGCGTACTTGGGAGACACGTGCATGTGGCATTTTTCATCTGTATCCCGGAAGGATTTTTTTTCCAATGTTTCACCTTAGGGTCTTCAAAGAATAATTCTTCGGTTTAGTAATAGCTATAGAAACCTTCTCCTTTGATACCCAAGGGTGGTGAGGAACTCTCCTTTTGATTAAGGAACACTCAAGCGATTGAAGAACACTATAATAGATGAAATAGGGGCGGATGTCAGTCATGTCCCATTAAGTCAGGCTTATTAAAGGCAAAATTGAGCCTCTTGTAGAATATCTGACTCCACATTTAAAGACAGGCAGTGTTAGACTCCTGCCTCCTGTAATGTTTCCTTTTCTGTTCCTTCCTGGAATGTGCTAATCATTTCAACCCTTTTTCTGAATACTGTTGGTGATGACAAAGTGGTCTTCCGAGCGGCAACGTGATAGCCGTGGTTTGAGTGCAGTGTGGGGCCTTCGGTTGTCAGGCTTGAACATTTTGGCTTGCCCCTGTGTTAAGTCACGTTAGCTGTGTCCGACTCTTTGCGACCCTGTGGACTGTAGCCCGCCAGGCTCCTCTGTCCTTGGGATTCTCCAGGCAAGAATACTGGAGTGGGTTGCATGCCCTCCTCCAGGGGCTCCCCCGACCCAGGGATGGAACCCGCATCTGGTGTGTCTCGTGCTTGCAGGCAGATTCGTTACCACTAGCGCCACCTGGGAGTTCCCAGACAGTGCCTGTTAGAACGCCTGTGGTTTTCTGGATGTTTACAACTCACCGTTTGAAATGGGACAGGGAAGTGTGTTACTGGAGACATACTAGTCCTCCATACGGCCGTGAAATAAAGGTCAGTAATATCCTACCACACTTTAAGGATGCTTTGAAATTAAGAAGAATCACATTTCAGTCACAAAGACTTCCTTCAGAATTAATCACGTAGTTGCGGCTTCCCTGGAAAGAGACAGAAGCATATGTGAAAAGTGCCCTTTAGCCGGGGAGCAATTTGTCGGTGTTTAAAATCTGTACAGAGGTTGAGCAGGCAAAGCTGCATGTGCACAACATCACTGATGCAATAATGTGCACATTGAATTCGGGTTCTATGTGAACGATTCTATTTGCAGAGCCTCGCACTTCTCTCCTGGACTGTAGGCCCACAAGCAGAACGGCCGCTTCCCTCTTCCACCCTGCCTCCCTCCCCTCTCTTCCCCTCCTTCCCTCCCCCTTCCTTTCTCCCCTAAATTAAACAGAACATTTACTTTGTACCAAGCATCCTTTGCTTAGTCGCTAAGTCCTGTCTGACTCTTTGCGACCCCAGGGACTGTAGCCCTCCAGGCTCCTCTGTCCATGGGATTCTCCAGGCAAGAATCCTGGAGTGGGTTGCTATGCCCTTCTCCAGGGGATCTTCCCTAACCAGGGATCGAACTCCCGTCTCCTGCAATTCCTGCATTGGCATGTGGGTTCTTTACCGCTAGGGCCACCTGGGAAACCATCAAACATCATGCTGTGACCTATATGACCTCCATGAAATGTAAAACCTAAAGGAAGGCATACTGAAGATATAATCTCATGACTATTACCTACATATTACGACAGAGATGATTTTCCCAGAGACCCTGATCCTCCAGTGACCTTTCTTCTCTCATGAGAGGGACCTCCATCCTCTGAATCACACCAGCAGGGCTCTTCCCTCTCTTCTCGACATGGAGCCTCTAAACAAGGACATCCATCGTACCCCACAGTCCCTGCTGACCGCTCCCTCCTGTTCATCCTCCTCTTCCTGACCACGGGGGCCTCGCCTCTCACCTGCATTTCACTCCCCGTAAAACCAGTCACGTCTCCCCTCCAGTATGGTCTTGACATTCGTTTTCCGAGACCATACATGTACCGAGGGCGCCATGTGCCACCGCACTGGTCACTGTGTTAGGTTCATGTTTCAGCACACATGTCTGACCTTGTCTCTCCTCTTGCTCAGGCTTAGACATCTCTGCTGACCTCAACCTCTGAGGCCAATGTCCGGCTCTTCACCGTGGTGCATCTGGTCTTTAGACTGAGCCCCACCTTTTTCCTGTCTCTCTCCACCCTCTTTGCTCCTTCCCTCCTCCTTCCCTCCCTTCTTTCCTTCTTCCTCTATTTCTTTCTTTTTCTTTCTCCCTTTCTTCCTCACACCTTTCCGCGTTTCTCTCCAGCCTCCGCCAATGCTTCCCTTACCAAGCCTATCCGTGCCTCTAGATGTCTTCAAAGGCCGGTCTCTGTGCTTCTCCTTTATTCTCCGACACAGTTCTACTAGCCTTTTAAGGCCCAGTTCTGCTTCTTCCATGTGGGAGTCTCTCCTGACTGCCCACCTGGTATACGCCTCTGTTTTGCACGATTGTGCTGTTTTTACACTTTGCCTCTGGCATTAGGCATCAACCTCTTTGGGCCCGAGACTCTTTCTCGTTTATTTTTGTGTCCTGACACCAATCTGTGGGGAAATAGCAGGTAGCCAAGATGGCATCAGTCAGGCTCTCTCGCCCCACAGCTGGTGAACAATGACTGCCTGGCTATGTAAGAGCTGGGATCACGTACAGCAATGTGCATGCGCATCACGTCATCCCTGCTTTGCCACAGCTTTTGTTCTGTAAAGGTGTACAAGCCCTACCTGAGAAACCCTTTTTGCTGCTGTGCCAGCCTGGAGAGAATAAACATTTCTGCAGTTTCTATGGCTCCTGAGATTTCTTCCAGCTTCCCTGCTAGCGCCTTGCTTACCCTGGATTCAGTGGACAGTGAGACACTGTTTCATTGCTGGCACATAGTAGATGCCAAATAAAACCCGAACATATGGCCCACTGACTTAATGAAGGGACATTTGGTTTGTTTGTTCATTGGAAACACTCATCAATCAGTTGCCAAATGTTTTTCACAGCTTCACTAGGAAGAAGATTATTTTGTGATTGATTTTTGAATATCCTAGGAGAGTGGAAATGTCTAACCAGCATCCCACAAAGACTCTGAGACAATGGAGGTTGATCTGGGGAGGTGTTTCCTGCCCGTCCCCATCCTGCTTGGAGGGCTGAGTGGCTAGTGAGCATGTGATGTGTCTGGGAGCCGGAGGACAAGGTGGACTGAGGGGAAGAAGCTTTGTTTACGGAGATTTCCCAGGTGGCTCAGTGGTAAAGAATCCGCTGGTCAATGCAGGAGACTCAGGAGATGAGGTTCATTCCCAGAGTCTAGAAGATCCCTTGGAGGAGGAAATGGCAACCCATTCCAGTATTCTTGCCTGGGAAATCCCATAGATGGAGGAGCCTGGTGGGCTACAGTCCATGGGGACACAAAAGAGTCGGACATGACTAAGTGAGCACGCATGCAGCTTTATTTGCGGGGCTAAGTGAGGACAAGATGGTCTGCTGCTGCTGCTGCTAAGTCACTTCAGTCAAGTCCGACTCTGTGCGACCCCATAGACGGCAGCCCACTAGGCTCCCCCATCCCTGGGATTCTCCAGGCAAGACTGCTGGAGTGGGTTGCCATTTCCCTCTCCAATGCATGAAAGTGGAAAGTGAAAGTGAAGTCGCTCAGTCGTGTCCGACTCTTAGCGACCGAATGGACTGTAGCCAACCAGGCTCCTCCATTCATGGGATTTTCCAGGCAAGAGTACTGGAGTGGGGGGCCATTGCCTTTTCTGGCACCTGGAGGTTAGGTGAGCTTAACTCACTTCCTGAGATGTGACGGGCACGAACACCTGAGCGCCTGCCTCTGCTTCTGGGTCAGGAGGCATGACGGCCCCACTCTCCTCCTTGAGCCACGTGGCACAGACTTGGTGCCTGCGGGAGAGAAAAGCCCCTTCCCACCCGCCAAGCTTAGCCTCCCACACGGTGATGCGTTTTCATTGGTCTATGTGAGCACTTTCTGCCTTCTGTCCCGCCCCCCAAGCTTAGCCTCCCACACGGTGATGCGTTTTCATTGGTCTATGTGAGCAGTTTCCGTCTTCTGTTGTCTTCTCACTTGACAGTTGAAAATTCCGGTTAATTTGTCTTTTAGAACAAGAGGTTCAATTAGATTCATTAAACGATAAACGTAGGAAAGGTTGGGTACTGTTATGACTGCTCAGATCCACCTGTTCCACCCCCCACCCCCACCCCTGCCCTGAACAGCCAGGCTGGTGCCCCTTGGCATCTGGTTCTCCCAAAGCAAGATGATTGGTGAGGATTAGGATAAATCTGTGGCCGAAGCACAGACACTCAGGCCAGGAACACTTTCTCTGTCCTGCAGGATGGCCCTGTAAGGTCAATATTGCATGTGAAGGCAGCTTCCCTTTGAATAGGGCTTCCCTGGTGACTCAGATGGTAAAGAATCTGCCTGCAATGCGAGGATACCTGGGTTCAATCCCTGGGTCAGGAAGATCCCCTCAAGGAGGGCATGGCAACCCACTCAAGTATTCTTGCCTGGAGAATCCCATGGACAGAAGAGCCTGGTGGGCTATAGTCCATGGGGTTGCAAAGATTTGGACGTGACTGAGTGACTAACACTTTCACACTTTGCTTCGAATATGACAAATAGTTATGCAGAAGACCTCAGGGAACCCATGGGTTCCTGGAATAAGTACTAAGAACTGAAGCAGTCATCTTTCCCTCAACTGCAAATTTGACAACTGAATTGTGTCTGACTAATACCAAGCACACATACTGACCTGCAGAGGTCAATAGCTGGGCTTCGTTAAGCTCTGTACTGACCGCTTACATTTTCTAGATGAGGAAGAAATGGCCAGATGGGAAAATTCAACTGCACCTGGACTAAATTGTTTTATTTTTTAAAGGATAATTTAATTGCATGTGGTCAATGAAGACTCTCTTTTGAAAATTTGGTTTTACGTTAATTTCATTCACTAGAATTACTCCTATGGAGATCAATGTTTTTTTAGGGGAATTAGGGTGACATAGACGTTTTCATTCATCTGTAAATCTTGGGCTAAGTTGTTTTTAGAAAGTAGAGATAGTGCAGACAAATGGGAGAGTCTATAGACCATAACCCGCCAGGCTCCTCTGTCGATGGGATTCTTCAGGTAAGAATACTGGAGTGGGTTGCCTTGCCCTCCTCCAGGGGATCTTCCCAACCCAGGGATCGAACCCAATCTCTTTCATCTCCTGCATTGGCAGGTGGGTTCTTTACCACTACAGCCACCTGGGAAGCTTTACCTGTCACGCCTATAATGTAGTCCACGGGGTCGCAAAGAGTCGGACACGACTGAGTGACTGAAGTGAACTGATAATGTATTATCTAGAATTCCAGTTTTCACTTGTGTAAAGTGGGGATAATAAGGAGTGTCATGGAAGAAACTCAATAAAGTGCCGCTTGATATATTTTATAGTTTCTCTCCATTTGTTGACATTTGTCACATCTACACTTAATAGTAACTTATTTTAGCAACTCGCCATTTTCTAGTCTTTCTTAGAAATAACAGGCCTCTTCTTTTGCTTATATTTTCATATTTAATCAGGTTGCATCTTGACGGTAACAAGTACAACAGGCAATGAGCATATGTGTGGTGGAACACGGCTGCTTCTTGTCAAGCACACGCCCTGTGGGAGCAGAAGGGCCCCCTCTAGAACAGGGCTGCTGCCCAGCTGCACACGTGAGCTCCTTATGTAATTTAAAATTGTCTAGAGACCGAATTAGAAAGGGAAGAGAAAGGGGTGAAATGAATTTTAATACTGTAGTATGTTTAACTCAGTACATCGCCTCATTGGCTACATTGATTAGATAGTCACAAAAATGAGATAATTTTTTCTTCTTTTTTACTTTTATCTTGCTTTTAAAAAAAATTTATCAGAGCATAGTTGCTTTACAATGTTGTGTTAGTTTCTACTGTACAACAAAGTGAATCAGCCATAGCATATATATATATATATCCCCTTTCTGGGATTTCCTTCCCATTCAGGTCAGCACAGAGCGCTGAGGAGCGTTCCCTGTGCTGTACAGTAGGTTCTCATTAGTTATCTATTTTATACGTGGTACCAGTGGTGCATATATGAATAGTATCAGTGGTGTATACGGTTTACCGTCTTCTTCCTTTTCTCCATTTACTTACGTTTTACTTCAGTATCCAGTGCAGGGCTGCCCTCGAATTGGGAGGAATTCTCAGAATCCACTTCTAAATGCAAAGCACAACAAATAAATAAATAAATACGACAAAGACGGTGGGCTCGGGCTGGTTTTGATCTGTTCTTTGGCACTGCAGTAGCTGATTTTGTTGGGCTCTCAGGGGACGCAGGATGGGGGGCACATGAAAGCTGGCTTTTAAAATTTTTCCTTAAAGGAGCCTCTGCAACGAGATGAAATTGCTTCAGAAGAGAAGGGCTCTCTTCCGAAAGCATGAAAAAGGTAAAAGGCGACGAAATCAAAGTAAGGAAGAGGGGAAAACATTAGAATAAAAGGCTCACGTGTAAGGGAATGTCACTTGGGCTGAGGGAATAGACGGTGAGTGAAGTGGAGAAATACTGGAGACCACAGAAAACAAAAGGCCTTTGAAGAAGGGACTGGCATCATGAAAAGAAGGAGGCTGTTTGCTTAACAAGAAGAATTTGCGTTCGATCTAAATTAGACGAGACGAAGCAGGAAAATAAGAATGAGCTTCCACTCTGTTTCGTGTCCATGGACTGTAACATCACCTCTAAATCTCTCTGTATGTCGGCTGTGCAGAAGAGGCTCAGCCTTGAACGTGGGTTGAAAAGACCTCATGTGAACAAGCAGCACTGGATTCAAATTCTAGAACTGCCTTTCCGAGACACCTTAGGTGAATCACAGTGATTTTCTCCCATTTCAAATTCGTCCCCTCCTGTGGCAACAGGGACCTGCATGGAGGTGTGAATTTAAAACTGAGTTGGGGAAAAACAGGGGAACATCTGTAAACACCATCAGTGGGAAATGGAATATGCTTCTGGCTTTAGTTCTACCGAGACCATGTGGCCCTGTGGAAATGTTGAAGGCGGTGACAAAGAGAATTCAAATTGTGCATATACTATGGCTACGGCCACGAGAAAAAGAGGAAATAATTGATATGGTAGAGACAATGACTATTTTTCTTTTTGTCATTTTAACATCATTTATACAATCTTTTGAGTGTTAGAGAAAAAGATACGTCAACACACAGCTGCTCGGATGTAGAAGTGGTGTTTTCTTCCTTCAGTTTGTCGAGTCCTCACTCCACACACAGTTAGAAAATATTTTAGTGACCGATACCTGGCACTCACCTTATGTCAGAGGGAACCTTGCCCTGACACAGGAGAGATGAGATTCTTTGAGGAGAAACTGGTGGCAAAGGCATGTATTACCATGATTTGTCCCTCTTGTTTATAACACTTGTATCTGTTAACAGACCCTCCCCAACCCCAATTTCTGTGCATAATCAAAGCCCAGATCCTGTGCAGGGGATCCCTTTAGGAGGGTTTCTTGAGTAGCTCCAGGAAGGTGCATTCCTAAATTATCTCCTCTCTTGAGGAGCTATTCCTTTGTCTTAAGAATTCCCTTTCTTGGGACCTTCCTGGTGGACCAGTGGCTAAGACTCTGCTCTCCCAATGTGGGGACAAGGGTTCAAGCCCTGCTTGGTGAACTAGATCCCACATGTGGCAACTAAAAATTCACATGCCACAACTAAAGATTCTGGTGCTGCAGCTAAGACCCCGTACAGCCTTCCCTTTCTTCAAGATTTTCTTTGAAAATGTGAATAATCCTGAAAACGGTAATGTAGAAAATCACCAACTCTGATCTTAACATTCTGCATCTTGCTATTTTAACTCTAAGCCCTTTGCCCAGACCACTTTACTGCCTGATTCTATCTTTCCACTTTCCAAACTCTCTTCTCCTATGGTGCCAGTTCTCTTTCTAAAACTCAGATTAAATGTATCCTTCACATTCTAACACCCATTGCCTGTAGCAGATTTTCTTTCAAATTGAGGTTACGGTCCATTTGGTGGGTTATAACACACCTTCACAAAATGAAAGAAGGTTAAATAGGATTGAAATATCAGTATTTTCACAAACTGAAGGGTTACATTCTGTTATGCAAAACTTTTATTCATTACATGTACATTTTGCACCTCCATGCTTATAGAAAGCATTTCCTGCTACACTGTGGTTGGAAATTGAAACCCACTGGCCTAGGGGCGTCCCTTGCGGTCCAGGGGATAAGACTCCAGGCTCCCGTCACAGGGGGCCTGGGATCGATCCCTGGACAGGGAACTAGACCCCACCGTCCGCAACTAAAGATCCTGCATGCCGCATCTAAGACAAGCGCAGCCAAATAAATACATTTTTAAAAGGAGAGAATATATCTCAAAAAAAAAAAAAAGAAAGAAAGAAAAAGAAAAAACAGAAACACCCTATTATAATTAAAAAAAAGAGAGAGACAGAAAGAAAGCCACTGGCCTGTAGGAAGCAGTGGACACTCGGGGCCTTGGGCTCTTTCCAAGGCTTGATGAACCTGGAAAGGCTGGTTCACGTATCCGCTCCTCCGTGTTCCTCGCCGGCAGCATCAGGCACTTCCGGTTGCCTTTTGGCACGCGCGCGCGCTCTCTCTCTCAGCGCACATATCACATCCGGTTCTATTTTGCACGTCCTCTCTTTGCCATGAGAGACTCCTCGGAGAACAGCCCTCTGTAAGAACCTTCCACTGTCGATGTCCACGAGGAAGCGAGGCATCATCAGTTCAGTTCAGTCGCTCAGTCGTGTCCGACTCTTTGTGACCCCATGAATCGTAGCATGCCAGGCCTCCCTGTCCTCCCTGAACTCCCTGAACCCCCGGAGTTCACCCAAACTCATGTCCATTGAGTCAGTGATGCCATTCAGCCATCTCGTCCTCTGTCGTCCCCTTCTCCTCCTGCCCCCAATCCCTCCCAGCGTCAGAGTCTTTTCCAATGAGTCACCTCTTCCCATGAGGTGGCCAAAGGACTGGAGTTTCAGCTTCAGCATCATTCCTTCCCAAGAACACCCAGGACTGATCTCCTTTAGAATGGACTGGTTGGATCTCCTTGCAGTCCAAGGGACTCTCAAGAGTCTTCTCCAACACCACAGTTCAAAACCATCCATTCTTCGGCACTCAGCTTTCTTCACAGTCCAACTCTCACATCCATACATGACCACTGGAAAAACCATATCCTTGACTAGATGGACCTTTGTTGGCAAAGTAATGTCTCTGCTCTTGAATATGCTCTCTAGGTTGGTCATAACTTTTCTTCCAAGGAGTAAGTGTCTTTTAATTTCATGGCTGCAGTCACCATCTTCAGTGATTTTGGAGCCCCCCAAAATAAAGTCTGACACTGTTTCCACTCTTTCCCCATCTATTTGCCATGAGGTGATGGGACCAGATGCCATGATCTTCGTTTTCTGAATGTTGAGCTTTAGGGAAATCGTAACTTGTATAAAATATAGAAAAGATGCTTTGGTTTCATAATTATGGGATTTTGAGGAAACCTTGAGGAAAGCAACGGGATTAAGGCCGTGGATGGGGAGGACATTTCTACCCAACTGACAGTGGTTGAGAATTCCATAAGGAAGATGTGAGGAAGGTAAATCACAGAAGGTCAGCTTTAAAAAAAAAAAATTAGGTATTTACCTTGTTTATTTTATATTTGTTTGTTTGGCCGTGTGGGGACTTGGTTGTGGCATGCAGGATCTTTCATTGCAGTGCATAGACTCTCTAGTTGTGGCCCGAGGGCTCAGTAGTTACTCATCGGCTTGTGAGGTCATAGTTCCCCAGCCAGGGGCTGAACCTGCATCTCCTGCAAAGCGGACGCTTAACCACTGGACCACAAGGGAAGTCCCCAGAGAGTTAGCTGTGTGTGTGAAAAATTTTTACATAAACTTCTCATTCTTTATATTCCAAGTCGAGGATATTTGTTATTTTCAATATTTTCACTGAGCATATTTAATGAAATGTCTGTGGCATAAAGTACCGGGTAATGATTTCTGATAGACTAGAGATTACTCCATGAGTTGAGAAGGTCCCCTGGAGAAGGAAATGACAACCCACTCCAGTATTCTTGCCTGGAGAATCCTGTGGACGGAGGAACCTGGTGGGCTGCATTCTATGGGGTCTCGAAGAATCGGACATGACTGAGCGCACACACACACAAATTACCCAATGTATCTTGATAGCTCCAGTATTTTGTCCTTTTCCTTAAGTTACAAATGTTATTTTTGTTTACCTTCTTTCCAACTTGCATTGTTATGGGTATAAAATTAATTGTATTTAAACAATGTAAAGAATTTGTAAATTATTTCTAAATTTCACAGTTAATTTCTCGCGAGAAGAAAAACGAACACAGAGTTAAGCAGTAACCATTTCTGCACGTGACAGACTTAGCCCAGATCAGAGCTGCAGTTTCCTAACGTCCGCGCTGAGGCTCCTTAGCACAGTTCACTAGAGACTTGCCTGTTTGGGTGTTTTCACTTCTGTCATGAAATGTGTTCCTCTTTTCAGGCCTTACTTATCAGTAATCATCAAGCCTATGGCTTATCTAATTTGAGATGAATGAAGCAGAACTAGATTAATTCCAGAGGGGATTAGAAGAAATAAGGACAAAAACCTTGTGTTCAAATTTCATATTTAATAAAAGCCCGATACAAATTAAAATATAGATATTGTATATTGCTCCATTCAAATCATTTTAAGGAGAAAAACAACCTCAGATCTTTGGTAGTGAAATATCTCTTTCCCTGTCTTGACATTGTAAAATGTTTACAAAATATGGTGGTACTTTTGTTCTTAATTTTCTCCTGCATTTTTCATTCACTGTGGATCCCTACCCCCCCACCACACACACACACACCACCTTTTGCTGTGGTGGCTTTTCAGTTTTCCTTATTTCTGTCTCCTCCTTTTTGTTTATCTCCAATTTCCCCCTGTTCCTCCCCTCCTCCGTGTTCTCTCTTCCCACCTTGCGGTGTTGTTTAAGCATGCTGTAAACTTATTCATTCCCCAAAGGCAAGCCAGCTATCTGAGCAACACTTTGTCAGCATAATACATTTACAGAATGCATATTTATGAACCTTTGAGCTTTTATTGTTCCACAGGGCAAATAAAAAACATGAAAAGTAGCAATATAGTGTTTCAAAGGTCCCTCAAGGAAAACAAAAGTAGCTGGAAATAAATTTGGAAAGAGATTCTTCTGTACAAACAGATCCTTGAATTGGTTCTTACAAAAGGCTGAAGAGTAGGGCCGTTTTTGTTTTTCCCCCTACTAAGACTTAGGAAATTTTAAACTTTTTAATAGGTCTAGCCGCTTACAATTTGGAAAAGAAAATAATTTTAAAAGAGGATTGGACATAAATGTTTACAATCTAGAGAATCTTAAAACAGCATGTTGCATTTGGTGATAATAAAAAACCGAAGAGGAAGATGGGGGCCGAAATTGAAAAGCCCATCTTACCTCCAAATTGCCTTCCAGCATGGAGTCAAACTAAATGAGCCAGATTAAAGAGCTAGGGAGTAGAAATGAAAATCTTATAAAATGTCTTTTGAGAGTCTTATTTTCATTGATCTTAGAAGAGTAATCGAATTCTCATCATGTTCCCCAACTCCCTAAAATGAACAGATTATTAATATTTAATGCTTGGTGGGGAAGTGGCCACAGGACCCACCCACTGTGTTCAGACAGAGTGAGATAAACCTAGAGAAGGTGAGAAGCCTGGAGGTGAGAATTCTGAAGAATTCTAATGGGGACTCCACGCCCAAGTTCTGATTTAGATATCAAGGTGGGGGTGTATGCTCTTTTCGGGATCATCTCTGTCCTTCAGTACCCTCCATTTATAGATGCCATATACTTCAAGCTCTCAACAGACTGAATGGCATATATCCAGAAGTTGTGTCTAAGAAGCATCTAAGTGGAGCCTTCAGTTTTGAACCTGCAATTCTGAGGCTCTTGCAGTTTGAACAGTTAGTAACGCCAGACTCTACAACAATGAGCCCAAAGCCAGTCTATAATCACTAGGCAAATAGGTCTTGGCAATGGGCTGCACCGAAATAAGGGACCGAATTCCAGAGGACAGAGTGGAACTAGGTTCTAAGCTGGGCTTCCCAGGTAGCTCAGTGGGTGAAGAATCTGCCTACAATGCTGGAGCCTCAGTAGACACAGGTTCAATCCCTGTGTTGGAGAGATACCGTGGAGAAGGAAATGGCAACATACTCCAGTATTCTTGCCTGGGAAATCTCACAGACAAAGGAGCCTGGTGGGCTACAGTCCGTGGGGTCTCAAAGAGTTGAACATGAGTGGGCACAACAACAGGTTCTAAGTTCCACATGAAGTGGGAAGAATCGTAGACTCCTTGGATTCAGAACATTCCAGGATTTCATTTCCGTTGGAGAATGAGTGCCAGGGAAGAACACAACCCTGAGGACCACGTTCATCTCCCCCTCGTGTCTCATATGTTTAAGCCCCCAAAAGCACTCAGAGAGAGACATTTCCTAAGGAGAACAGAGGAGGAGCCCTGGCCCCAGCCTGACTCCACAGTCTTCACTAACAGTTGTCTTGGCTCCACCTCCTTCTTTTCAAATGGTTCCCTTCCTGACTCTAGACAGGGGCTTCCCTGGTGGCTCAGAGGGTATAGCGTCTGCCCGCACTGTGGGAGATCCGGGTTCGATCCTTGGGTTGGGAAGATCCCCTGGAGAAGAAAATGGCAACCCACTCCGATACTCTTGCCTGGAAAATCCCATGGATGGAGAAGCCTGGTGGGCTACAGCCCACGCGGTCACAAAGAGGAGAAGGCTCGTGGGCTACAGCCCATGCGGTCTCAAAGAGTGGGACACAACTGAGCGACTTCACTGACTCTAGACGAAGAAGACCCCCAGGTAGTGACCACAGTGAGTCCTAACAACATCCCTGCCAAGCCAAGATGAGGGAGACCTGGTGTTCATACTTAGGTTCCCTGGGGAAAGTCCCATCCCTTAACGCTTACTTTATTAGTAAGTAAACGAGGTCCAGGTGATGATTACAAGTTTCTCATTGTCCGGGAGAAGGCTGGTGAGCACCACGGGAGCAGACCAAGTGAATTCTCTGCATCGCCGCATAGCCCGTGTCCAAGCTGCCTGGGACACAGTCAGTAGACAACGGATGTGGACGGGCTTGTGTTAGTCAACCTGAGTTAAGTTTCACCTCTGTGCCTTGCTCTCCTGATTATCACTCAACAATTCTGATTGCGCATATCATGTTTATTCTGCAGAGAGGTTAAACGGCTGTCTCTGTATTTCACTGCACAGAACAAAGGAATTGGTTTTTATGCCTTTGGCATGAAGACATGTCACATTTCCTTCTTCTCTCTAGTTTATCTGCTTCTTCCCCTTTCTCTACCTCTGTGGCACAGTTCTATGTGGGACATTAATAATCCTAACAACTGCCTCCAGGAAAACCCACACACAAGGCCACGGGGCATAAATAACCACAGTGTCCCCATCACCTAAAACTCAGGTTTAGAAAAAAAAAATGTAAGCAGTAATTAAATAATAACTGTTAGCATTCAGAACCATTTAACACGCTGCCTGTAGTATTATTCATTGAAGGAGATGCTAAGACTGATGGCGCTCAGGAAAAAGAAAGAAAGAAGCCACAGTCCTTAAGGAAAGCCTCCTCATGACCAGGAGGCACCTCTCCTGCTGGCGCATCTGCCTGTGCTTAGTTGCTCAGTCGTGTCCGACTCTTTGCGACCCCGTGGGCTGTAGCCTGCCAGGCCCCTCTGTCCATGGGGTTTCTCCAGGTAAAAATACTGCATTGGGTAGCCTATCCCTTCTCCAGCAGATCTTCCTGACCCAGGAATCAAAGCAGGGTCTCCTGCATTGCAGGCAGATTCTTTACCAGCTGAGCTACCAGGGAAGCCCGGGGCATCTGCTTACCTACAATTTTAAAATGTAAAGTCTTGGGACTTCCCTGGTGATCCAATGGTTAAGACTTCACCTTCCGATGCAGGGGCTGTGGTTCAGTCCCTGGTCAAGGAGCTAAGATCACACATACCTCATGGCCAGAAACCCAGAATGTAAACAACAGGAGCAATATTGTAACAAGCTGAATAAAAACTTTAAAAGTGGTCCGCTTCAAAAAATAAAATAAAAAAATGCAATGTCCTAAAAGCTGTATGAAGTCCTGCTTTGTCCTGCCTTGGCATCTGTTGATTTCCTGAAAAGCAAAACTGTCAGTTGTCTAGTCGTGTCCGATTCTTTGGGACCCCGTGGACTGTAGCCTGCCAGGCTCCTCCGTCCATGGGATTCTCTACGCAAGAATACTGGGTAACCATTCCCTTCTCCATGGGATCTTCCCAACCCAGGGACTGAACCCAGGTCTCCTGCATTGCAGGCGGATTCTTTACCTTCTGAGCCACCAGGAAAGCCCTCATTTATTTCCTAGACATCCTCTGTTCTTTGTCCATGCTGAACTACTTTCAACTTTCCAAGCATTCAAGTTTGAAATTCCTCTTTCCCCGCGATGTTGTGTGAGTTCCATGTACCCAGAAAACTCCTGCTCATCCCTCAAAAGACTGGCTCATGTCCTCCCTCAGAATTTGATCCGACACCAAGGCCCTGCAGAGGTGGAGGAGGCAGCAGCTGCTGGTCTCTGTTACATCACCCCTGAACTCGTGTTGTAACTATAGAACCATGAGTCTCTGGAAAGAAAGGACCATGTGTTGCTCGTTTTTACATCACTTGGGTGGGGCACAGCCTGGGGCACATAAAAGGTACTTAGAATGTGTGTTGAATTCATGGCCGGCTGGATGGATGGAAGATTAAAGTTGTAGTGGGAGATTTGCACTAGGGTGAGCGAGCTCAGAGAAGTCGATGATGATGACCATGATTTATAGAAGAAGCAGAGATTGGGGTGACAGGGGAGCACCGTCCCCTCCTCCAGCATCAGCTGCTCCCCATGAGGTATTTCCAGGCTTCCAGGTGGTGCTAGTGGTAAAGAACTAGCCCACCAGGCTCCTTTATCCGTGAGATCTCCTAGGCAAGAATACTGGAGTGTGTTGCCATTTCCTTCTCCATGGGATCTTCCCAACCCAGGGATCGAACCTGCATCTCTCGAGGCTCCTGCATTATAGGCAAATTCTTCATGTACTGGGCTCCCTGGGAGTCATAAGAGACACAGATTTGAGCCTTGGGTGGGGAAGATCCCATGGAGGAGGAAATGGCAACCCACTCCAGTATTCTTGCCTGGAGAATTTCATCGACAGAGGAGCCTGGGGGGGCTACAGTCCATGGGGTGGCAAAGAGTTGAACACAACTTAGTGACTGAGCAACGACAACAAACGGTTGTGGTTTGAACCACTGAATTTGAAGGTGGTTTGTTACTGATCATGGGAACTTGCAAGAGCCCATTTGTGATTCATTAAATCAACCTTAAAATGATGCCCCAAATGACATATTCTTCAGCAACGAGTCCGCTAGGGCGTGATACATGTAAAGCATTGATTACAATTTTCAGAAACCTTTGCTTAGACACATTCATCTCTCTTCAAACCACTCTCTTGAGCTTCCCTGGTGGCTCAGCTGATAAAGAATCTGCCTGTGATGCAGGAGACCCTCTTTCGATTCCTGGGTTGGGAAGATCCCCTGGAGAAGGGATGGCTACCTAGATAGCTACCCTCTCCAGTGTTCTTGCCTGGAGAATCCCCATGGACAGAGGAGCCTGGCGGGCTGCTGCCCATGGGGTCACAGAGTTGGACACGACCGAGCAACCAAGCACATTCATAGCTCACTCTCGCCTGACTGTGGATGCGTTCTTTATTCTTCCAGCACTCTGCACACTGGCTCCCTTTTAAGCTACATCTGTGCTTCAAGAGGAATATTTTTTTCTGGAATTTACAGCAATGACACTTTGACCTTGGCTGATCCCTGGTATCTAAGGTGTCAGAAAGGGGCTTTTTTATATTTATCTTGTAATTGGCTCCAAAAAGCAGGCACAGCCTTATGTCGTTTTCAGTGTATAGGTTCTGAGAAGAGCAGCGTCTGACAGCTCGTGGGAACAACAGGGTTTCATAGAGACACGTGTCCACATGCTACTCGATTTTTCCACGATGTTTCAGGCATGTTAAGTTGGAAATTTTGGTGAAGGAGAAGTTGAAATTGATAAGATTCTCCAAAGGAAGAATACAGCATCCTTCTAAAGAACCGGGTTTAAACACTGGCTTCACAGAAACAAATATCGTGTATTAAGGCGTATGTGTGGAGTCTAGAGAAACGATACAGATTAACTGCAAGAACAGAGACACAGACAGAGAGAAGGGACTTGTGGACACAGCGAGGAGGAGAGGTGGGATGAGCTGAGTGGGTAGCTCCGTATGTACACGACGTGCGTAGAATGGGTAACTAGAGGGAAACTGCTGCACAGCCCAGGGAGCTCAGCGGGTGCTCTGTGATGACCCAGAGCGTGGGATGCGGGGCGGAAGAAAGGCCAAGAGGCCTGTGTGTTTGCATATAGCTGGTTCCCGTCACTGCCCAGCAGAAACTAGCACAGCATTGTAAAGCATTTGTACTCCAACTAAAAAAACAAAATTAAAAAAAGTTAACTAAGAAAAAAAAAACTTGGCCCATATCCTTGCCAGAGGGATAAAAAGGCCCCGGGGGATGAAAATATTTTATAAAGGGAACTTGTTCGGAGGGAACCGAGCTGTGAGGTCTCAGGTGAAGGAGACGGTGGGACGAGCAAGAAACACTCTCCTTGTCCACCAAGCTTCACAAGGGGGCCTGGTGGACCCCTTGGAGCACGTGTGCCCTGCACGCACGGGGCACGGGGCACGGGGCACGTGAGTGCTGGCAAGGACCTGTGACCACGGGCTGAGGGCTGCACGGGCCAGCACAGCATGGAAGCTAAAGGCGGTGGAATATCAAGGGCTAGACGAGGACCTCTCTTCTGTTTGTTTTTTTATATATAAATTTAAACAAAAAAAAATGTTTTTAATTTTGTTTTATTTTTAAACTTTACAATATTATATTAGTTTTGCCAAATATCGAAATGAATCCGCCACAGGTATACCTGTGTTCCCCATTCTGAATCGGAATATAGGGATTTGTTTTTTGCCTTTATACAAAGTTTTTTATTTTAGAAGTAAAACATTTTGTTTTAAAAAAATACTTGGTGTGAAAAAATAACTATAAAATGCAATTTGTTATTGCTGTTTAGTTGCTAAGTCCTATCCAACTCTTTGTGACCCCATGGACTGGGACCTGCCAGGCTCCTCTGTCCACGGGATTTCCTAGGCAAGAATACGGGAGTGGGTTGCCATTTCCTTCTCTAGGGTAGCAGAGTATAGTTGCTTTATAAAGTGTTAATTTCTACTGTACAGCAAAGTATATCAGATATATGCATAGACATATACTCCTCTTTCTCTTTGGATATCCTTTCCATTTAAGTCACCATTTGCAGAGATGTGGATGCACCTAAAGATGGTCATGCAGAGTGAAGGGAGTCAGAAAGAGAAAAACATATATCATATATTAACATATATATGTGTTATCTAGAAAAATGGCACAGATGAACCTATTTGCAAAGCAGAAATAGAGACACAGATGTAGAGGACAAATATACAGATGGGTAACCCTTAACCTGGCCATCGGTCCTGGTGGAAGGGGTCCTGCCTCCGAAAGGATGTCCTGGTGCCAGCAGGTCCGGGGTGGAGCAGACCAGATGGCAGGAGCAGCCAATCAAAGGAGCCCCTGCGCTCTCTCTGCCCCAGGGCTGGTGCCCCGAGGAAGGAGGGGCCTCGAGAGAGTCACCTCCTGTCACCCCAGGAGGACCAGGGGTGGTTTCTGACAGCCCCAGTCAGGTCAGAGCTTCCTACGTCCCCTCTTCTCCTCCCCTCTTCTCTGCCCCCGGCTGGGTCAGAAACATCTTTGAGCAGGAATGATCCCGGAAGAAAGAGGGCCCTGCCTTACCCGCAGTCATGGCAAGCCCACAGCAGGACCCAGCTGGAGAGGGAAATTTCCCTTTAAATCAGGTGTGAAGTTTTGATTATGACCTGAGCCTGGACACTTTGGCCTGATTTCAGACTGTGCTTTTGACTTACAGTCACGATACGATGCTGTCTTATCCAAGTATGAACCAGTCAAGTCATGAGAATAAGTCAGAGACAAGATGATTTGCACAGAATACAGTTTAAAGGGGACCAGGGAAATGACACGGAGAAGGCAATGGCACCCCACTCCAGTACTCTTGCCTGGAAAATCCCATGGATGGAGGAGCCTGGTGGGCTGCAGTCCATGGGGTTGCTAAGAGTCGGACACAACTGAGCGCCTTCACTTTCACTTTCACTTTTCACTTTCATGCATTGGAGAAGGAAATGGCAACCCACTCCAGTGTTCTTGCCTGGAGAATCCCAGGGACGGGAGCGCCTGGTAGGCTGCCGTCTGTGGGGTCACGCAGAGTCAGACACGACTGAAGTGACTTAGCAGCAGCAGCAGGGAAATGACAGAGGAGCCCAGTAGGCTACAGTCTGTGGAGTCCCTGAGAGTCAGACACGACTGAGCGACTAAGCACACACACGGGGAAACAAAGTTGCACCGTGATTCAGTTCAGGTCAGTCGCTCAGTCGTGTCGACTGTCTGGGACCCCATGGACTGCAGCACGCCAGGCTTCCCTGTCCATCTCCATCTCCTGGAGTTTGCTCAAACTCATGTCCATCAAGTCAGTGATGCCATCCAACCATCTCATCCAACGTCGTCCCCTTCTCCTCCTGCCTTTAATCTTTCCCAGCATCATGGTCTTTTCCAATGAGTCAGTTCTTCGCATCAGGTGGCCAAAGTATTGGAGTTTCAGCTTCAGCATCAGTCCTTCCAATGAATATTCAGAACTGACTTCCTTTAGGATGGGCTGGTTGGATCTCCTTGCAGTCCAAGAGACTCTCAAGAATCTCCTCTAACGCCACAATTCAAAAGCATCAATTCTTAGGCGCTCAGCTTTCTTTGTGGTCTAACTCTCACATCCTTACATGACTACTGGAAAAATCATAATTTGACTAGACAGACCTTTGTCAGTAAAGTAATGTCTCTGTTTTTAATGTGCTGTCTCCGTTGGTCATAGCTTTTCAACCAAGGAGCAAGAGTCTTTTAATTTCATGGCTATAGTCACCGTCTGCAGTGATTTTGGAGCCGAAGAAAATAAAGTCTCACTGTTTCCATTGTTTCCCCATCTATTTGCCATGAAGTGATGGGACTGGACACCGTGATCTTCGTTTTCTGAATGTTGAGTTTTAAGCCAGCTTTCTCACCCTCCTCCTTCACTTTCATCAAGAGGCTCTTTAATTAATCTCCTTTTCTGCCATAAGGGTGGTGTCATCTGTGTATCTGGGTTTGTCGATGTCTTTCTCGCTGGTCTTGGTTCCAGCTTCTATACTGTGATTCCACAGAATCAGAGAGACTGTCACTCAATGCATTGTTTGTATCAACAGTGGGGTCTTTTTTTTTTAAAAAAGAATTGCTAGTTCAAAGCATTTGAGATCTAATTAAAATCTATTCTTACATTCTTTCACAACATTAAGATTTCATTTATTCCCCATATCTTTGATTTTCAAAAAAATGAGTGATAAATTAAATACAGGGAATAGGACACTTTGGAATTGTTTGAACAATAAGGATCTTTCAAAACCAACTATTGCTTATTGATACTAAAATGATACACTGACTTTTTTTTTTTTCCTGAGCTAAGCTTGGTCAAAAATCTGTCATGATCACACATCTTACAAATTGATGTACTTACTCTATTGATATATTATCGCTGGTGATATGGTGTGCTTTTATGCATTTTGTGTCATAATGTGGTAAATAGGATTCAGTGCACACAGGCAAAAGAAATTTGTTGCCTTTTCAAAAAATGTAGTCGGAGTTGTTGATGTTGAATATGACTATCACCACGAGGGGCTTCCCTGGTGGCTCAGCTGGTAAAGAACCTGCCAATGCAGGAGACCTAAGAGATGTGGGTTTGATTCCTGGCTTGGAAAGATCCCCTGGAGGAGGAAATGACAGCCCACTCTGGTATTCTTGCCTGGGAACTCTCATGGACAGAGGAGCCTGGCGGGCTCCAGTCCTTGGTTTCCCAAAGAGACGGCCTTCATTGACAGCACACACACACTCAGGTCACCCTGAGAGTAAGTCTTCACGAACGCACATTTTCTCAACAAACATGGCATCGTATAATCAATGGTGTGACTGTCGGATAAAATGCTCTTCAATAATAATATCTCCCAGGATTTCTAAGTTCTCTTACAAGGTATTTTATTTTTACTCATGTGAAGGAGAAAAGAATTTCAGCAAGGTTAGCCTTAATTCAGCAAAGTTAAAGTGACTCGCCCAAGGTTATATACCAAGCTATGAAAGGAGACACAGAGTGTCTACCTGGAAAGGACTTCCCTGGTGGTCCGGTGGCTAAGACTCTGCACTCTCAATGCAGGGAACCCAGGTTCAGTCCCTGCTCAGGGAACTAGATCTCACACGTCACAGCTAAGACCCAGCACAGCCAAATAAATGAAAAAAATTGCTTAGAAAAAGAAGTCCCTACCTGGAAGCCTCAAACCACCACACTAAGTAGAAGGTCTGGATAAAACGTGGGAACAGCACAGCCCCTATGGAAAATGGGGAGGCAGGCGGGTACCCCTTGGACGAGACTCTTCCTTCTTGTATTTCAGCTTGTTTGAGTCTTTGTGGAGTTCTAAGAACAGACGCATCTGCTCTGTACTTAACAGAACAGTCCCTGGAACACACTGTGACCTACCGTGCTGACTTACGCTGTCTGTCAGCGAGCACACGGGCCTGTCCTGGACTCTGCCAACAGAAGCAAAAGGAGGGGGAAGCTCTTGCTGGTAAAACACAGACTTACTTCATGAAGAGGCAGTTTTAAACTAAACGCAGAAAAATGGAAGTTGTGAGGAAAGGAGTTCTTGAAAGATAGTCATAAAAACACCACCAGCAGACAGAGTTGTGTGTGTTGAAGCAGAAAAACACTGGGGTCCAGCCCTAGTCCTGATGTGTTCTCCATTTACTCTGAGACCTAGGGACTTAGAGCTTGTTTATGGCCTTATCATTTCCTCCAGTTAGGAGTCCTCACGTATATTAGCTGAGGTCTGGTTTCCAAGGTCTTTCCCAAAGCTGCGATTGAGTAGATGTGGCCTGTGCCCTTATCTGAAATGAGCTGTGCATTCACTTATGAGTTCATCTGAGTTCTCACTCAGAATTTTCAGAAAGCGACCTTTAAGTCAAGATACAACCCTGACTTAGGAGAGCTTGCAAATTTATCCTGTAGTTTCTATTACCTGCCTCATCAACTCCCTTTTGCTTTCCTATTTATTCCTGTAACTTCTGTTACCTGCCTCATCAACTCCCTTCTGCTTTCCTACAAGGCAGGGGACTCACCCAGGCTTTCAGTCTGATGCGCAAGAATCACCTGAACTGAACTGACGCTGCTTTTTTCCTCTCTGCTTGTTACTGCGGTGGCTTAAACTTTTCCTAGTTTAGCAGAGAGAATATTTTGGCTTTGAGTAACTGATGAACTGCAAATTACTTGCAGAAATCAAAGTTAAAAATGAAAAGTATTAGCAATAGAGAAGTTACTTAATTACACCAGTAAGAACTTGGAAGTATCAAATTCACATTTAAAATCACATAATCAGAAAATGTATTTCTCCAACGTAATTCTATTGTATTTGACATGTGTGTATGTGTGTGTTCTTACATATATTTAGGACGGTTTCTGCCCATGTCATCCAAGCATTTTTAGAAATTAAAATTGGATCAGAATATTATGTCCATGGCTGTGTGACTGATAAATTGCATACACAGCATGTTTTCCAGCTGTTTTCAAATTGCTTTAATTTATTTACCCCTCTTCACACAGAAAGTTCATATATTATAAATCACAAGGGCGTTTCAGGGCATGACAGACCCTCATTCCTGAACAGAATGGTCTCTCATGCATAACTTTCTTTGATCAACAACTCAAGCCAAATGAGTTTAGGGTGAAAAGAACATGGAACATATTTAAGCCGGGAAGAAAAGAGCACACAGACTGTCGTTTAGTGTAAGAAATATCTGTTGTTAGCTTGGTGTTTTGTTTCAACTCTTCATGAAAACAACAGACAGATTTCTCAACAGGACACATCTAATAGATTTTAAATATTGAGAGATTCAGTCATTCTTTTTGCAGCTAGTAAAAATAATCTTTCAAACTGATTTTTTAAAAGATAAATTTAAAGGCTCTGAATTCTTTTTTGATGTAGTTCTTGCAAAAGTAATCAAACTAGTATCCATCTGTAATTCTGAGTTAAAAGGTGAAGGTTTTTGGAAGGGACCACCTATGGTAGGATAAGAGAATTAGTTATCCACAGATACATTCTTGGCTGGAGATACTATAAAATATACTTTTATAAAAATATTATGGATAATTTAATCCTTGGATGCTTAGAAGAAATTCTATACTTGTACACAGAGATAAAGAGAGCGATTGACTACTATAATGTTGATTATAATATAATTCCAGAAACTAGATGCAGCTCTATAATAAATTTAAGTGTTTTAGGTTGATCTGATTTTTTAATGCTTTTGAGAAGAGGTTGATTTTTATTTCATCCCCACGTATATAATCCTTATGATTTATACAATATTAGGGGAGTCTTTTTTGCTAGTGAAATTAGTTGATGTAATGTTTACAAAATTCTCATTAGCCTAAAACCTAAATGGCATCTTCTGTATGTTTAATATGAGTTTTGGCCAGAATTTTATTGAAATGTCTACAGTTTGATAATATAGTGACATGATAAAACAGATATATTTAATTTGAGTACATGTTCTTCATTTAAAGAAATCACCTAATTATATAATTACATGGAGAGTTTTGAGTCATTGCAAACTCTCAGACAAGTAATATAGTACATATGTTTAAGAAAGATGGAAGGGCTAATTACACATTCCTCAGAGAAGCATTATTTGATTTCTACAAATATGTTTGAGCATTTTGGATAGAATGATTTTTGCAAATTGATGATAATCTTAACTTGAATCATTATTAAATTTTATTTAATACTTTATTTGATTAAAAGTTTCAAATAAAGACTGCATCATTCCAGAATAGTTAAAATTAATTCTCTTATAAATAGAAGACCATGATTTAATCCATTGTTGCTCTAATACATTACAACTCCAAAAATATTTTCAATTCTTCATTGTTACGAAACTAATTCTTCAGTTTTGGTCATGAATTCCATTGAAGAACAAAATCTCTTTGGCTATAGTTTTCATGTTTTATTAAATATGTTTATATTTAAGTGTATTTATACTTTTTGATCAACACATGTCTGAATTATGACATAGTTGGTTTTAAAATATTTTATGTGTCTACACAAGCAGAATTTTATTACCAGGCAGATTTGTTTATCTCATGGCGATTTCTGAATGTTCTTATGCATAAATTTTCACCAAACTACTGCAAGACAATATGTAGAAACTGATTTTTCGGGATGGGGATTAGTCAGCTTTCTTTGGCACAACTCCTCATCTCTCTCTTTAAAATAATTTACTCGTTTGTTTCATTCTTTAAGTTGTGCTAGGTCTTCACTGCCGCGTGCGGGCTTTCTCCAGCTGCGGTGAGTGGAGGCTCCAGTTCCTTGCGGGGCTCGGGCTTCTCGCTGTGGTGGCTTCTGTTGCCGCAGAGCACCAGCTCTAGGCGCTCGGGCTTCAGTAGCCGCAGTGCTTGGGCTCAGTAGTTGCGGCCCTTGGGTTCTAGAGCGTGGGCTCAGTACTTGTGGTGCACGGGTCTAGTTGCTCCATGGCGCACGGAATCTTCCCTGGACCAGGGACCGAGCCCATGTCCCCTGCACTAGCAGGTGGTGTGTTATCCACTGCACCGCCGGGGAGGCCTCCTCATCTCTCCCGGGGACGGCTTGCAGCTCTGTGTTCATCCATCGATCCATCTGTCCCTTCGTTCGGTCGCTCATTCTGCAATATTTGCCTTGCACCTCCTAGGCACGTGCCACGCTGTTAGTACCCTGGTGCCCTGGGCAGACACTACCTCTGTTACAGTTCTTTCTTCTAGATGTAGACGAAAGTAGTCACCAAATAGCTATTTAATCTGCATTGGGGTAGAAGGGGCAGGGCTCTGACAGCATTTGGTGGGAGGAACTGTCTAGCCTGGTGACAGTGTACGGGTGCAGTCAGGAGAGCAGCCCAGGAGCCTGGCCTGGATGGTCAGACCTGAGGGGTGAGAGTCACTGGCCCCAGGAGGCGGACAATGGGCTTGTGGACGAGCATTCCTGGCCGAGGGAACGGTGTGTGCAAAGGGACAGAAATGGGAAGGGGACTGGCCCTCCCGGTGCAGGAAACACGGGTGAGAGCGTGGCTGGGCGGACGGAGGACGCAGCGTGGCTTCAAGGTTGGTGGTGTTTCTCACAGAGGCTCTTTCAGAAGGTTTAGTGGAGAGAGAGGAAGGGAAGGAAGCCTCATTAGGTCAGTCTTCTGCTAAGAGCTTCCATCAAGGCGGAGACAACTATTCTGGAACTTTCTCCTCCTGTGGCAATGAATTTCTAACCCCTCCAGTCTAACTCTCTTCCTGCCCACTTCACTATCTTGTGAGAATGTCTCTATTAAACGGAAGAAAAGGCAAGGAAGATGGCTTTGGGCAGTTAGCTCTACGAAATACATAGAACATATACAAGACCTTTTTGGCGGCACTGAAATCACAGCTGCCTGGACAAACAGACCCCACGCTGTGGCCTTGTCCTGGCCTGCCTTGGTAGAGAGAAGATAGCTGTTATCCCTGAAATGGGGGTTGGCAACGTATGAAGCTCACTAATCTAGTTAACCTCATGAAATGCGGTCAGTGGCCCTGGGAAAAGGGTTTGCAGAGTCAGCTTGGTATTTGAGACGGGTTTACTGTTGGAGAAGGGAAAGGCTACCCACTCCAAAATTCTGGCCTGGAGAATTCCATGGACTGTATAGTCCATGGAGTCGCAAAGAGTTGGACAGGACTGAGCGACTTTCATTTACTTAACTTACTTACTGCTAGGTAGATGACCTTAGCCTTCATATGTCCTTGAAAAAGAAGACTTTTAAAAAATTAAAACAAACATTTGGTTTTATTGGTTTTAAATGGGCTTCCCTGGTGGCTCTGATGGTAAAGAATCCACTTACAACACAGGAGACCTGTGTTCAATTCCTGGGTCGGGAAGATCCCCTGGAGAAGGAAATGGCAACCCACTGCAGTATTCTTGCCTGAAGAATCCCACGGACTGAGGAGCCTGGTGGGCTAAATCCATGGGGTCGCAAAAAGTCAAACACAGACTGAGAAGCTAACACTTTCACTTCCATGTAAATTCTTTTCAGAAGAAGCCCCAGGAGACTGGGGCCCTTAGTACTGCTCACACGTCTGCTCCTCACGTCACAGTGTCCTAAAGGGAGAAATGGCCCTGCTGTCCTCTCTGCCCCTGCTCCTGAGCCTAACACACACAGCCTGCAATAACACCCACTGGACTTGTGGACACCATCACCCTCAGTCTAGAGCAGATCTGGCTGAGGTGGGAAAGTTGCAAACACATTTGGCTGGCCTTCAGACTTGGATTCAGAGCCCACCTGCAACACCTCCTAGGCTTATGTCCCCATTCAAACTCGCAGAGACTTGGTTCTTTCTGACACAAGGTGGGGAATGTTGATGTCAAGTCACAGGGTTGAGATAACTATCAGAGACCATATGGATTAATATAAAGGACCTGGGACCTCAAAGAGGCTCAATCAGTAGAAAATTTCCCAGGGCCACGAGGTGTGAGACAGAGAAATATCCTGTTACTGTGTAATTATTAAAAACGCACCTCGGGTCCCCGCTCAGCCCGGATTCCTCTGCCCGCTTCTCCCTCGCCATGTCCCATGGAGGGCTACTTTGTTTAAATCAGTCATTATGGCCTCCTCTTAAAACGCTGGTTTGCGGTGGGATATATGCATACGTAAGTCAGAAGGGAGGTGCAGGCTTGGAGTGGCAAAGCGATGATTAAACCCTCGGAGATGACAGAACCCTGAGGGGCCCTTTCTGTCCGAGGCGTGATCCTCATCACAGCCACCCCCCTGCCTGCCCTGGCTTTGGATCTCCAAGGGACCCCAGACTCATGTCAATTTTATGAACAGCTGAATCGAGAGTGACCTTTTACTGCAGCAGAAACATTAAAAGGAGATTACAGGACCAAACCCGCAGAGCAGCCACGCTCTAAAATCCCCCTTCTTGAAAATGGCAAAGCTGCTGGAATTTTGCCAGGAGAACCCCACTGAAGCAAGGGGAATGAATAAATAATCATTCGGGGCATCTTGTCTTCCTTTGTTTGAGCTCTTAAGGCCAAGACAGCAACCACTGATTAGAAAAGATTTTGTGCTTCTTTTCACTGTTCAAAATAATGCTGTTCTCTGCTGTTTAGCCCTTTCCAGCCTCCTTCCTTTCACAGGGGGCCCCGTCCTCGATCTTTTCCTGGCTCTGCTGCTTTTCATCTTGCCGTTTTCATCATTGCCGCTCATTTTCTCCCCTTCAAACCTTTCCCTTTTGGTCCGGAGTAGATGTTCATTCCGAGTAGCAAGGTGTCCCCCGGTTTACCTTAGACATCATCCCCTTCTGTGTTTGTTGCCACAGACTTCCTTCCGATGCCTGCTTTTCTCCACCCCACCTACACTTTCCTCTCCTCACCCACCGCTTTCCTCTTATTTTCCATCTGACGTTGCTTTGGAGACGACCTCTTCAGTGTACACCCCTCCTTCTGTATGTCAGGTCCTGCTCAGGAAAGTGAAAGTGAAGTCGCTCAGTTGTGTCCGACTCTTAGCGACCCCATGGACTGCGGCCCACCAGGGTCCTCCGTCCATGGGATTTTCCAGGCAAGAGTACTGGAGTGGGGTGCCATTGCCTTCTCCATGAATCGCCCCCCTAATGCAGTGGGAAGCATTGATTCAGCTGCCAGGAGAGTCACATAAGTTTGCATATTAAGAGTGAAACTAGCCTCAGGTACACAGAGACCCCATAAATATCCAAATATGACATGATTCCGGGTGGCCTGACATGCCTGTGTGTGGCTCTGTGACCAGACGTGTTCCTCGTGCTTGGGACTCAGGGGATGTATCATCTAACTCCTTATGGTCTTTCCAACGTTTTAAAAGTAAAAGAGTGTGCGATTTTCCTAAAATCCTGTTACGCTTGTCTCACTGCTTTTCTTTACCATTCACAGGGCAGATAGAAGTTCTGTCCACTAATGATGAGACAGACCTTGTCCTCAGATGAAGCTTCCAAGTTCCAAGGGTGCCCTGGGAGAGGCTGGTGCTTACTGCCTTGTTCCCAATTAACCTTGGATTCTGTGACATTCTTCATGCCTGCCAAACAGATTACGGCTTAGTGGTGGTGAGAAACTCGGCCAGTGCCAATGTTTTGCATAACAGACTTGTGTTGGCTTAGTGAGGGGAGCCCCCTCCCCAGCAGACCACATATTTTAGCAGAGCATGTGTGCCTGAGTGCATGGACTTGGGTGCACACACACACACACACACATGGCTTCTCCTCTGCACAATTTGCTCACGATGATCAGAAAACTCTGTTCACTTAGGGCTAATTCGGTCTGATGTTGAGGCTTGAGTGAGTGAATAAGAGGATCTTTTGCTTAGCTGAGCATTTACAAATACCCACCGAGTTGGGCAGGCATTCACGGAGACCTCAGCATGAAAAGCACTGGCCAGGACAGCAGAGCGCACTTCGAGCCTGGAATCCCAGGATGGCAGAGAGGCTGAGGGGTTGCCCTCGTTAACGCCAGCCTGATGCCCGCAGCCCCTCTCCCTGCCAGGCCCCCACGAAGCCCTCACGATGCTGTGGACGCTGCCAGCCGCTGGGCGCTCACGGCACTGTGGTGTGAGCAGGATTTGAATCCACTGGCTGGTTCCGGTTCTTTTCATGGTAACAGCTCTTATTCTGACCAGACTCTTTCAGGAAAGAGCAAAGAGGTCTCTAGAACACTGGACTGTTTCTCCTGCTCCTCCTCCATGTCCCTCAGGACACCGAGAACATGGTGACGAGGGCAAGAAGAGAATCAGTTCTCTGGTGCAGCCTTTGAGGACCACAGTATGGAGGAGGTTCAAAAAGTTAAAATCGGAAGTAACATACAATCATTCAATCCGATTGTGGGTATTTATCCAAAGGAAGCAAAAACACACAAAAACCCATCTGCATCCCTTGCTCCTTGCTGCATCGTTCACAACAGCCAAGACATGGAAACAGCCTAGTGCTCGTTGATGGATGAACGCATTAAAAAGATGCACATGCATGTATATACCAGCAGAAGGTGATTAAGCTGTAGAAAACAACGAAATCCTACCATTTTTAAGCACCTAATGAATGAAACAGTAGAGTAGGTGGAGACAGAGACCCCTTGGGAGTGACTAGACTGTCAGGATGACTTTCAGAGAAAGGACATTGCAGGAAATCGAACCTGACCGACTCAAAATGCCGCTCCAGTGCTGAAAAGTCTTTCATTCTAGACCACAAAACTAGGAATAGAAGAGGGAAGGAGGAGCACTACCTAGGGGGAAAGAGAAGCAGTAAAATCATTGAAAAGCACAGCTGTCAAGTTGATGCTGGGTGACTGCACTGGATAACTTCTATTTTCCTGAAGGACCAGGAACAGATCCACACCTATTCCCGCAGAGCCGCGTGGCAGTGCTTCCTAGCTGAGCTCTTCACTCTGGGTCACCAGTGGTGCATCAGGACAAGGACTCCCTTCCCATGTGTTATTCTTGAGTATCAACTCATTTAGGGAGAGGTACTTTTTTCTTTTTAATTTCCCACTGTCATGAAAGTTTTAAAGGCTCAGAGAATGTTTGCTGAATGAAATTGGGTTGAGTGGGATCTGGCCAGCAAGTCTCTCACAGAAGACGAATCAACATGTTCATCCTTGGCCTTTGAAATGTGGAAGGAGGTTTTAGGTGGAAAATCAGAAGAACACAGATTGTTCTTCACCTTGTTCCACTGAACAATGTTTTACTGAGAAGGATATTCAGCTGACCTTGTTGTTTCAGTAACCCTTAGGAACCCTGGAAGAAGGTGGCGGGCATGTCCGGAGATGTTCTGGAGGAGGGGGCAGCTGTTCTCTGCAGTAGCCCTCCCGCGATCTGAGAAAATGATTTCCACCCAGATGGGTCGGAGACAGCTGTTCTCCACCTGATCTGGGCCCCTCTCCTCTCTGTTTCCTAAGCCTTCTTTCCCTTTGGGTCATGTAAAATTTCTGAGACTCACCCAGGACCAGCCATGCTTAGAAAAGTGGTAAAAACTCATATTTAATATCCTGTGATAAACCACGATGGAAAAGAATATATATACATATACATATGGAAAGAAAAAATATATATATGAATCACTTTGCTATACAGCAGAAATTAATACAACATCGTAAATCAACTATACTTCAATAAAATAAAATTAAAAGTGGCAAAACTTACTCTATTCAATATCCTGTGATAAACCATAGTGGAAAAGAATAGGGAAAAACCTTTTTGGTTGGCCAAGAATTTCATTCCATAGCATCTCTCTCTCTCTCTCTGTGTGTGTATATATATATATATATATATATATATATATATATATATAGATATATATAGATATAGATATGCATGAGTTCATGCTAAGCTGCTTCAGTCCTATTCGACTCTGCAACCCTATGAACTGTAGCCCACAGGGTCCTCTGTCCAGGAAGGAAAAGAAGAAAAAAGAAAGGCAAAACTCCCCTCTCCAAACACCAAATATCTGAGTCATGAAAACCCCTTGCATTTGTATCCTAGAAGTTTCTTACAAGGCTTCTGTACCCTGGACTCTGGCACTGGAGTGATAGTAAACGAGATGATTGGCATTACACCTTCAGATCTTTATTTATAAGGGACTCTGGAACTCGCTGCATCTGCCCGAGCAGGGTGGACACACAGCGTGCTCCCAGTCTTTTATTGCCACCCACGGGCTGGACCGCAGACGCCGAGTCGGGCTCTGTCAGTGCCGGGACCAGAGCCCTCTCCCAGACCCCCAGATCCGGCAGGGCCACCGGCTGGGGGGCCGCCCACCCGGGGGGCCGGAGTGTTTGCGGTGCCCGGAATGTCTCCCAGTCACCCCCATCTTATTAATGCTTCAGTGTAGCATAAAGCCTCATTCATTATTCATAATAATCCAGTCAGAGGGCACCCGGAGACCTGATAAATTCTCACCTAAGTGACAACGGCTGACAAGGCCCGGGGTTTTATAGCCCTCCTCCTGCCTTGGCAAGGTGCGCTGGGCAAAGGTCCACCGCCATCCGCCGCTAATGACCAGGCTGATATACGAGCCGCTGCTGATTTCCTGACATCAAGGCCCGTCGGCTGAGGCCCCCACCTGCAAGCCAGGGGCAGAGATGAGTATCTGTCAGGCTGGAAAAGGCAGAAACAGGCCAGGGCGCGGGCAGGAATGGGTTAACTCAGAGCGGGGAGCAGGAGCCTACGGCTGGGAAGAAACCGCTGGCAGAGAAGCCGCCAGCCCAGACCCCACCATGGAACTGGGGTAGATTTGGGATTGGGTCCACAGGGCTCGAAGGAGCGGGGTCCTCAGTTCTGCAGACTCTATCCTTGACGGCACCCCCAAGGGCTGAGTGATGATGATTTTTAAGATCTGGTGAACTGGCTTATAAACATCAATAATAAGATTTTGAAGAACATGCATTGCAGTCTTCATAAAGGGCAGACACTTTGGAATATTGGGTTAGTTTTCAAAGTCTTTGCTGTCACAGGATGTGAAGGGAAAGCTATTTGCTTTTGTCCAAACTGAACCTACTTTTCTTAAATAATTTTTTTAGTGTTTAATGAAGGCAGAGTTTCAGTTTAGAAAGGTGAAAAATTCAGGAGATGGATAATGGTGAGAGTTGTACCATGTGAAGGTACTTAATGCCACTGAACTGTACACTTATATATGGTTAAAATAGTATGTTTCATATTATGTGACTTTTATCACAATAAAAAATTAAAAAATTTTAAGTTGAAGTATACTTAGTTTACAATATCATGTTAGTTTCAGGTATACAACACAGTGATTCAGCTCTATCTCTATATATACATGTATATAATTTTTCTTTTTCAAATTTTTTACCTTATAAGTTATTACAAAACATTGACTAGAGTTCCCCATGGGACCTACTTTCTTAAAAGCACATTTATCTTCCTCTTAACTGTTGCAATTCCAATCACGTGTAGGTACAGTTGTTAGCGTTTTCTCTTGGCTCTTTATGTCAAGAGTGCTGACCACTATGAAGATTTTCTTGATTCACAGTTTTTCTTATTTTCACATGATGTGTGTGTGTGTGTGTGTGTGTGCGTTTAGCTGTCTTGATTTTCAACCTTCTGGAGGTTTTTCTGGACTTAGAAACTGGATGCAAGAACGTGAGATATAGCAAACAGGGTAGAGTTAGAAACTATTCACTTCCGGCTGGTCAGGAGGCAACTACACTATATTTCTAATAATAACAGGGGCTTCCCTCATGGCTCAGTCAGTAAAGAATCGGCCTGCAATGTAGGAAGTTACCTGCAATAGAGGAGACCCGGGTTTAACCCCTGGGTCGGGAAGACCCCCTGGAGTAGGAAATGGCAACCCACTCCAGTATTATTGTCTGGGAAATCCCATGGACAGAGGAGCCTGGTGGGCAGCAGTCCATGGGGTCAGGAGTCGGACACAACTTAGCGACTAAAGCAACCAATACTAATATATTTTATCTTAATATTTAATTAAGTATGTATATTTAAAAGGAGCTGTTCATGGAGACAATTCATCTCCACTCATCAGATTTCCTTAAGACGGGAATTTTTCTAAAAACCCTTGACTTTTTGCCCTACCCTGTCCTTCCCTTCTCCCTGGAGAAGGCAAAGTGAATTGACTGTTAATTTAGGAGGAGGCAGGCATGTAAGGCAGGCATGTGAGGCAGGCAGTGACCCTCAGTCCTGTTTTCTTCTCTCCTCCCAGGAGCCTGCCTTTCTCAGCAAGCTGCAGTCTGGTCAGGTCTTCCATGCAGAAGAGCTTGCAGGGGGCAAGTCAAGCACCTAAGAGAGGTCTGATCCTGGGCATAAGTATGTTCTGTACTGAAGCCCTTGATGGCAGAACTAAGCAACACCTTCCAACTCAAATTTCCATCTATAATAAAGCTGATATTTTAATTTCTTTGTGCATTACTTTTTGTTTACTATTGGGCTTAGAATTCAAACGGTGAAAACAGTAGTATTATTTATTGGTTGTTCTCAAAATCCCAACAGCATCTGTATTATGAATGGCCATTTACAGGAAATAGGGCAGCACCCCAGGGATATAATTCTGTCCATTTAGTTGATGAGTTACCACTGAAGACGTGTCTTTCTGATAACTAGTAGACATGTGCATTTGGACTTAAATGTTACTTAAATTGGGGTAATGAACTCACCAGGAAAGCAACTGAAGAGCAAAAAGTTCTCAACTGAAGACTAAAGTCTCTCTGTAATCCTCCAGGTAGCATTCTGCAGGCCATTGTTTTTTCTACTTGCTTATAATCCTCATGTGTCAGACATGATTTCTGTTATATTCTTGATTCTACTTGAAGAGTAAAGGCTTATTTTTGATCATTTTTATACTGTATCTTATTTGGACGTAAGAATCTATGTGAAAAATACTCCAGGACCACAAAACCCAACAAAATGGTTGAAAGCTCCAAACCCTGGCACCAAGCAATAGATTTCTTTTTCCCCCCTGTGGTTAGTATACTACTGAGCACATAGAAAACCTCTTACAAGTAAAAGTTGGTTTTTATATTCACAGGTCAATATACAAGGAAGGATCTATAATCTATCTCCTTTTTCAGATTAGGATGATCTTTAAAAAAAAAAAAAAGCCACTATCTCCTCCTTTGCTCTGCTCTGCTAAGGAAGATGTGGAATCTATTTCCTCTCTCTTTGAGTCTGGAAGGGCCTTGTGACTTTCTTTGACCATCAGATGTGGTCAGTGTAAGGTTTGTGCCAGCCAGCTCTGGGACTGGCCTTCAAGAAGCTTTGTTGGATATTATTACCTACAAAGGCAGGTTACTTTTCTATGTGTTCGAGTTTTAAACCGCCAACTAGATTACACACTTGTCAAGGTGAGGACTATTCCTCTTTGTGCATCCTCAAAGCCCAGTTAGGAGCTTGTGAATTGCTGGGACGTCCCTGGCGGTGCAGTGGTTAAGAATCTGCCTTGCGATGCAGGGGACATGAGTTCCACCCCTGGTCAGGGAACTAAGAACCCATATGCGCCAAAACTGCTGAGCCCACGTGTGCTGGAGCCCAAGGACGGCAACTAGAGTCCCGTGCAGCTCGGCAAAAGATCCCATGTGATGCAATGAAGCTACAGCTAAGACTGGATGCAGCCAAGGAAGTAAATAAATAAATACTTTAAAAAGAGTTTGTGAATTGTAAGCATTCAGTAAATCTGACTGTTAGTCATCGGTTACTGAAAGTATTTTATATTTTTTTCATCTTAAAAGTGTATCATCAATTGCTTATCAAAATCATTGATAAGAAATTTGAGAATAAGCAATCTAGCTCATATCTTCTCCCAGTATCCCAATCGGCTGAGATATTAATGCATTCAGTTAAAAATATTTTTAAGCATATTCAAATCTCAGTCTTAATTCTCACGAGTCCTTAACCATTTTCAAAGATCTTCGTCTAGAACTTTTATTTCTGCTTGTTGTTTTATTTTTATAACAACAACAACAAAAGACAAAACCTCGAGCGCTCTGGAGAGAAGAGATACTATTGAAAGCGTGAGGGAGTATTCTTTGCTTTTAAAGTTTTTATTTGTTTTTAAACTTTTAAAATTTATTTATTTTTATCAAAGTGTAGTTGCTTTGCAATGTTGTGTTAGTTTCTGCTGTACAACAAAGTGAATCAGCTGTATGTATACAATGTCTTCCCTCTTTTCTGAAATTTCCTTCCAATTTAGGATACCACACTGAGTAGAGCTCCCTGTGCTGTACAGAAGGTTCTCTTTAGTTACCTATTTTATACATAGTGTGTATATAAGAGAGTCTTCTTGACAAGGTTATTTTACTGCTAAAAACAAGTTAGGTAACCGATCAGACACACCAATGGAGGAATCACTGATTGCTTCTGATAGATGCTCTGTAGGTAAATGTTTTGTACAGAATTCTGGAGGCTTCTGGCCCTTCGGTGGAGAAAGGAGACGACACATTGCTGGCACACATGTGTTTTAATTCCCTTCAGAATTTTTATAGCCCCTCTGTCCCCTCAGGGCCTGAATAAACACATTAAACAAGGATAATTCTCTTTCTCATTCCACCCTCTCCCTCATTTACTAGGCTAATTAATTTATTTTAATCAGGAAAACTGCATTCTCTTTCAGTTGGGGCCCCAGGCCCTCTGGAAATTCTTTTATTTATTTATTTATTTATTTTTGAATTCTTGTTTTCAACTGTTTCCTTGAGATTTTCTGGCCTCACAGCATCTTCTTTGGCCTTTTTTTGAGTGCGGGGGAAGTATGTCATATGTGGGGAAATTCTATCCCTTCAGAATGTCAGTAGGGGAAAAAAAAAATTCTCCTGTTGTGGAAGTAATGGCTGAAAGCGTTTGAGGAAAAGTTTTTACTGGGAATTTCCTAGAGAGAAACGCGTGGTCTTTCTGCCTGGGGGTTGTCCCTGTGCTGAGGACATTGCTGCAGTCTGGAAAGAAAACCGTTGAGCTGAAGCTAAAAATGTGAAGCAGCGTTGGTTGGGCTTCGGCAGAACTCAGGCTTTAATAATCACACAGGGGGATCCCAACCAGACAGACTGACACGCTGGAGTGGCCGGGGGGCGGCTTTCTGGACATCCGCCCCAGACAGACGGTGCGTCGGGAGGGCCTCACCCTGGAGAAAGGGCTGGAATGTGCCGGTCCTCACAAGGCACGCTTGCTCTCTGTGCTTCCTCTTCTTGTTTATTACACCCGCCTCTCCCAGCTCATCCCTGATGGCAGAAGTTCGTCTTCTGTGGGTACTGAGTGGACCCAGACTTTCATTTCAAATCCCGCAACACAGAGAGATAAAACGAATAAAAATATTTCTTTTTCAAAGTCCCCGGCCCTGCCCGCAGGTGTAGAGGGGACTGGTTTCACTTTCCTTCATCAAATCAACGGCAACGTCTAAGCATAAATCCACACCCAGGTTCCTTTCCTGGCAGGTCCTAACTACAGTTGTTCACATTCTGTGTTCGGGGGTGGGGGTCACTTTCTCAGAAAAGTCTCATTTTCCCAGTCCTTGCCTTGGGCTAATAGTTAGTTACAAAGCTCAATCTCCAAGATGTCAAACCTAATGAAAAGAAAGAGAAATCATAAAAGAGAAAGATGGCCGCAGTTACCATTCTGGGTCCCTTTCGCCCAGGCTCTGCAGATCCATCAACCAGTTAGGAGGCCAGGTGACCGCCTCTGCAGCTCTGGGTGCCATCAGCTGCTTGCATCACTGGGGTGCCATCCGTCAAAGAGCACTTCTGGATGCGCAGTATCGCAGGGCCTGGCTGCCGATGGCAGAGGAAATCGACCCGTGTTTCCACATTCCTCGTCTATTCACTGCAGCATTTATGTCAATCAGGAACGTTAAAGGCTATGAAGTTTTAATTTATGGAGCAGAGGGCCTTTTTCTCCATCTTTGCCTGGAATCCCAGGCTGGGATACTTGGATATAAAGGAAGTCGGATGTGATAGGATGTGGAGAAAGGTTGTAGGAGCCTGCTGGAGTTTTAGGCAAATACACAACTGTTCTAAGCCAGATTCTGCCATGGGAAGGAGGCTGATACCAGAGAAAGAATCCACTAGAGCAGATCTCTGGGATTTAAAAAAAATCAGCGATAGTTGTCCAGACCAGAAGCAATGAGGGCAAGATTCTTCTTGCCCTCCCTGCTTTTCTCCCTCTCTCCTGACCCCTCCCTCCCTTCCTCCTTCTCACCTTCCTTCCCTCCCTCTGTTCCTGCTGATATATATTTCCTGAACATCTGCTATATAAGCAGCACAGTGCTATGCTCCTGGTTTACACAGACAGCAAAATAAGGACAGAGCCCTCACAGAGCTTACATTTTAGTTCAGTTCAGTTCAGCCGCTCAGTCGTGTCTGACTCTTTGCGACCCCTTCGACCGCAGCACACCAGGCTTCCCTGTCCATCACCAACTCCCGGAACTTGCTCAAACTCATGTCCACTGAGTCGGTGATGCCGTCCAACCATCTCATCCTCTGTCATCCCCTTCTCCTCCTGCCTTCAATCTTTCCCAGCATCAGGGTCTTTTCCAATGAGTCAGTTCTTTGCATCAGGTGGCCAAAGTATTGGAGCTTCAGCTTCAGCGTCAGTCCTTCCAATGAATACTCAGGACTGATGTCCTTTAGGATGGACTGGTTGGATCTCCTTGCAGTCCAAGGGACTCTCAAGAGTCTTCTCCAACACCACAGTTCAAAAGCATCAATTCTTTGGCGCTCAGCCTTCTCTATAGTCCAGCTCTCACACTAGCTGCTGGACCACCGGGGGAGCCCCAGCCTCACCGAATCTTGACTTGCTTCCTGCCTCACATTGTATCCCTAATCACAGTCTGTTTTGAAACAAATGGCGTTAAAAAAAAATTTTATCCCTGGAGGCCATGCTCTCTGAGACAATATGACTGGAAGATAATAATTATCTGGTAAGTGTAACCAAGCAGTAAAGAATGGACATCAGTGGCAGAGGTTAAACATAACTTTAAGTGACAACAAATAGGGGCTTGGAAGACCTTGATGTATTCAGCTAATCTCAGTTTTCTTTTATATTTCTGGCTAAATAGACACAACCCCAAAAGGCTCTTGGTGACTTAGGAAGTCTATTAGTCATTCTTTAAAATTCAGGTTCAGAGAGGAAAGATAGAAAAGCGTCCTCCTATGACCACCGTGGTGAAGCCTCTCCGTGTGGCTTCCTTACCCAAATCTGCTCTGGCTGCTGGCGGTCACCATGCTGTCCCTAGAGGCCCAGTGTGGACGGGACAGGCCCAGGGCATCTGCCACGCTCCCAGGCGTTGATAAGCAGCCCTTTGCAAGGTTTTATTCCTTCATTTAGCAAATTACTGAGCACCTTGTGTATGCCAAGCTCATTTCCAGAGTCTGAAAACAGAGCCATGAACAAAGCAGATGGATGCCCTGCGCTCGGGCAGTTATCTTCTAGTTAGACAGCAAACAGGATCAATAATAAAATCTATACTCCATTAAATGTTGATTCTTGGGAATCAATGCTTTGTGAGAGTTTTCCATTTCTGCATATCAAGGCTCTTTTAGCAGAAATTCCTGGCAACCTGGCTTAACGAACAATGGGGTAGAAAACAACAGAACCTCGTAAAGCAGCTATACTCCAATAAAAATTAATTAAAAGTGGTGGGTATTTGGAAATTCAATATACTGTGATCTCCAATTTTGTGTGTTTTAAATTTGCCATAATAAAAGTCTGAAAATACATAGTGGATGGCGTCTATCTATGTATGTTTCTACTTATCTGTCTGTTTAACAATTATAAGTTAAAGAACAATAACATCCTTGAGGAGTTTAAACTGGCAAGAGTTAATAAAGCAATGATACCCAAGGTTGGTGAGTATGTTGCAAAGCAAGCCTATTCTCTTTCGCTGCTGGTATGAGCTTAAATCTAATCGTGACAAGCAAACATTTCTGGAAAGCGATTGGGAAGTACAAGTCTTAAAAAGCTTCATGCTTTCCCACTGTCTGACTAAACGCTAATACAAACTTTTACCGTTTTTACTTCATTAGCTCCGTTTGGTTCTGCACAGGGATGGAGCAGCACTTCACTGAATCAAATCCCATCCACGTAAAATCTGCAATGTCTCAAACACACCAGGCTCAACTGTACTTCTCCTCTACCTGCGTAGGTTTAATAAATTAACCTGTGGTTTAAATAAGATGACAGAGCTTATTTAATTTTAAAGACAAATCAGCTTAAACAAGCTGTTTCCTTTTTTAAAAAGTTAAAATGTTCACATCAAATGAGCCTCTCCTGTTTATGCACTCAGAATTTAATACTATATTGTGAACCATTCTTTTTCTCTCTTGGAATAAATGCATTTGTTGCCAGGGGGATTTTATTTTTCCTTTTGTTTATATCTTTTCAAACATTCTGTAATGCACGATTACAAGAAATGTCATTTTTTTTTTTTAAAGAAAATTTGCTTATCTTAAGAGGGGATTATTCATTACATGTGTCCAGTATTCTGTATTTTTTTTTATCTGGCATTCTGGTCCTCAGATTCGATTATTCTCTTACTAGAGTTTTATTTTAGAAATGAAGCAGAGAGGAGAAAGCTATATTGCATTTATTTCCCAAATTGCAATAAGAAGCAACGACGCTGCTCGGTGGCATCGTTAAGAGAATTCTAACCGCCCTCAGCCTACAGTGGCATAAACAGGGAGCTTTATTTTTTCTGCATTGTGATTTGAATTTTATGTTGTGGCCATGTTAAAGTCTCTTTATTACAGCTGGATTTTGAATCTCTTTCTCCACTCTGTTTTTTCTTCTTTTACTTCCTTACCTTACACTTTTCTCTGTGGCATCAGGAGACAAGTTAGTCCGTTCATTAGGCAACTTTAACAAGGCAAAGAGAAAAAGTTTTCTTTATGTTTCAGACAAGAGAATTTCATTCTGCCTTGGGTAAATAAAAAATTGAATCCCATCATCTTGTTTTGTGTTTGACATTTAAAGCTTTGAGTAGATTTCAAAAAAGGACTCCTTTTCCTAATTTTTGAGGGCTATAGAATTAGAAATAAGTATTTCTTGCACCCACAATATTCTTAAGAAACATTTCCCCTCCGGGGCAGGGGGGGCAGTCAGAAAGTTCTCATGGGTTGAGTGCATCACCCTCCTACTTACAGTATTTTTGAAAAGGTTTATGAAGAGACAACACATAATTCATACATCTTCTCCAGAAAGAGATTTCTGTAGAGAGAAAATTGTTGCTTTTCCTTAAGGCCTAGAAACAACATTAAACTTGGATTACGCTCTGGCCGAGGCCTGCAGAATGAAAAGGAAGTAAGCAGGCCCTCTTGGTGGTGGCAGCTGCTAGCAAGGTCACCGCGTTTTGTTGAGACACGGCAAAGCCGCTGGGTCCGCATGCCCCATTCGCTGCCTCCTGCAGGCACTCTGAACTTCCCGGGACTTTTTTGCCTGTATTTTCACAAACATTTTCCCTTCAGCATCCTTTTTGGAAACTAAGCCTGAAGGAAGCAGGTTTCCGAGATTGACTGTGTGAATGTCTCGAGGGCCAGGAGAGAAGCAAACCGGCTCTGAAATCTCAGCCACGAGACGGTGAGGTGAAACTCACGAATCTGAAGGGTCAGACTGGGGATCTCTTGTCTTTGGGTCTTCAGACAAATTTAGAAACCCAAGGACCCGGAGTAACACTGATCCAGGGTCTGTCTCCCAACTCCAAATTTCGAAAAGGAAAAAAAGACTTAGTATCAATAAATGTGATCTCCAGTGTTTGCAAAGAAATTAAGCAGGTAAAGTTTTGACTTGGTGACTGCTCCCTCCCGCAGGAAGCCCCCACCCATGGAGACCGCCCTCCCCGCTCCTGGCCTAGTATCCTCGACTTCCTGCCCTCTCCACCCCCTCACCCACTGCCTGAATTCTTTTTTTTTTTTTTTTTTGCAAACAGTACTTACCAGGCTTCTTGGAATTTTTCCAGGGTGCAGGTTAACTTAAAAATAAGTCAGTGAGAACAAATCCTGCTTCAGAAACCTTCCTTTTTTTGAGAGAATTATCATACTTAAGAAAAGGAAAAATGCTTTAGATGCTCTGTTTCCATGTTTAGATAAATATGATTAGATATTTGGGTAGATAAATTGGAGAAATATAGACTAAATGATTATGGAGTCACTTAAATTCACTATTTGTTGAACTCTGTACTAAAAAGATTGCTGACGAACAGATTTCTATTCCCTTGAGAGAGTTTTCCTGACAGTATTGAAATTCCACACGCATTTAGTCGTTCTTTTCATCAATAACTTGAATGAGGATAGAATTAGCACCTGCCAGATGTGGGCTCTGCTCTGAAGCTTGATATCTTTTTTTTGGTCTAGATATTTCATTTTATTTTGTTTTTAAATTCATTTTTATTGGAGTCTAGTTGCTCTACAATGGTGTGTTAGTTTCTACTGTACAGCAAAATGAATCAGCCGTACGCATACATATGTCCCTCTTCTCTGGATTTCCTTCCCGTGTAGGTCACCTGTGCTGCACAGTAGGTCCTCGTTAGTCATCCGCTTTATGCATAGCATCAATAGCGTGTACATGTCAATCCCAGCCTCCCAATTCCTCCCGCCCCCACCCCCTGTTCCCCACTGGTATCCATACGCTCGTTCTCTACGCCTGTGTCTCTGTTTCTGCTTTGCCAATAAGACCATCTATACCATGTTTCTGGGTCCCACCTGGATACATTAATACTCGATATTTGTTTTTCTCTTTCTGTCGTCCTTCACTCTATTTGACTGTCTCCAGTTGATATCTTTTAACTCATTTAATCCTCATTTGGCCCTGAAGGTTGGATATTATTTTTAGAGGTTATTATTCTGTCCAGTTACAGATAAATTCTACCTATCTGTAGATGCTGTTAACCACTAATGAATGAGGCGTCCTGTGGAACTAGGATTCTCCACTGTAAGAAAGAATAACCAGGAGGAGGTGCTGCTGCTCCGTGGGCGTCAGGACTCAGCAGATTCGGTGGGGGCTTTCCTCCCTGAGGGCTTAGACACCAAAGAATCTGCCTGCAACGCAGGAGACCTGGATCAGACCCCTGGAAGGTCCCCTGGAGAAAGGCATGGCAACCCACGCCAGTGTTCTTCCTGGAGAATTCCATGGACAGAGGAGCCTGGCAGGCTATGGTCCACGAGGTCGCAAAGAGTAGGACACGACTGAGTGACTGACACTCACTTCCTCCCTGACTCTAAGAGACAGCTCACCTGGCCATCTACCCACTGAATGGTTTTTCTCTCTCCTGATTCCACATGTATCTCTAGAAACCACATGCATGATCTAAGTGTGGAATCCTAGTTCTACAAAATAGCACCAAAGCAGTCTGCAGGCAGGCCACAGTCCTTGGGGTCGCAAGAGTCAGACACGACTTAGCGACTAAACCACCACCAATCTGCAATAAGGCTCAGCAGGGTTTGCTTTTACCATAGGAAAAGAGAACGCTACCAGGCAGACAGCTTCAGTGCTGCGTCAGACAGCAGCGGGGGAACTGGACCTTTATCCAGTGCTGAAGTCTGGTTTGAGGTCAGTCTTTCTATGTAGAGGCTGAACTAGGACTATGTAGGGTCCGTAACAATAGCTTATGACTAGTGGTCGTAGCTAGAGTAGGACTTTGAGGCAAGGGTTTAAAGAGTTTGGGGACAGGCATAGAAAGCAATCATATGCTTACCAAAGGGGAATGGAATGGGGGAACGGGTAAATTAGGAGGTGGGGATTAACATATACACACTACTATATATAAAATAGATAAGAAACCCACTGTACAGCACAGGGAGATATACTCAGTATTTTGTAATAACCTATAAGGGAAAATAATCTGAAGAATAATATATATATGCATAATAATATATATATGCATATATATATATACGCATAACTGAATCCCTTTGCTGAACACCTGAAACGCAACATTGTCAACCAACTATTCTCCAATGAAAAAGGTAAAGTCATTACAGAATTAAAAAGAGAGTTTGGGGATATAAACTGTCATTTGATCTTTTCTACGGAAAAGTTGATGAATCCCTAGGAAGCTTGTGGAATGGGCAGTGAAGTTATTTGCAACCTACCTTTCTGAGTAAGAGTTCCCTGGAGATTTAAAGTTAGGACGATGCAGGACACCTTAGGTCTTGCCCCCATCAACGGTAATTTGTGTAGATAGTCTTCATTCTCTGGTTCAACTTCCCAAGACATAGCAAATGAAGGGATGGAGATATTTTAAAACACTCTTAGTCTTCAAAGTGAAATTTAACCAGTCAAACGTAAAGCGAAATAAGCCACACAAGTACAAGATGAAATTGACTGAATGCTAAGCTTACTCGTCAAGGTTGCAGAGGGGGAGCCCATGTCAACATCTTGATGCTTCATTCGACTTGCATCAGAAAGGCAGCTCAGTGTGGTGGCTCCAGAGAGACCTGATGCATTTTGGGTGGGGCTAATGAGCTATATTTTAGAGCAAGCAAATTAACAGCCCAGCTCTTGACACTGAGTCTAGCTCACATTAATTCATGCATCCACCCACTGATCCATCCATCGATTATCCATCCAATAATTAACTAATTTGATTAATAATTTGAGCAAACTGTGTTTCTTAGGGACTTTGTTTCTCTGGAACGAGACATGAACAAAGGGAGAAGCCAAGCTAATTCAGGCCCTCAGCTCCTCAAACAAGCCATCTCACCCTGTCATTTGCCAAAAGCTTATGCAGCTAAACTCAGTTATAGATAACTGCTTGGAGCTTATATTTCTGTTCAACTTTAGCCAAAAGGATGACTTTCTCACCTGGGGAAACAATTTCAAATGATTACTTAGTGTAGGCCAGAAAGATCACGTGATGATAATGGGAAATTAAAAAGAAAAAAATACTAAGTCAGGCACGTTTTTATGTTTGATAGTCATTGATAATCATTTCACTAAAAATGCAAGATTTGGGTCTTGCCTTCAATTAAACTGTGAGTTCCTTGGGGACAAAGGCTGTGTCTCGTTCATTGCGGTCTGATCATATCCTGTGCAGGCCAACCCACTTCTCAGGTGTCCAATAAATAGTCCTCGGTTGACTGAAAGTGTGCCATACGCTGCGGTTATCATGGTAAGCTGAGCATAATCCTTCTGAATCGAAGTATTTTGTGGAGACATTTGTAAAGGGCGATGTCATATTGTGATGTGGTTATAGGGTAATACGAGAAGGCTGAATGCACGGTGCAGGTAATAGGAAGCGGATGGGTCTGCTTCGAGATGGGAAGGGCTTGACATGGCAAAAGGTGTGGCTGGGGTTCAGCACAGGATCCCCCAAGATCTGGCACCCTGGCATTTCGGACATCCTAAGGTGAAGGCATGTAGGAAGCAGGAGGAGCAGGAAGGGCGCTCTGACTGGCCTTGCCCTCCCCTTCTTCCCTGAGAAGGGTCACGAAACTCCCACGTGGAAGATGCCGTCCCTGCACCAGGAGGGGACACAGTCTCACCTGCAGAGCCGGGGAGTTTGGGGGCTGAGAAATCGGTGTCAATAAACCTCGTTAGACTCACCCTCGTCTCCCCTGTTACTCCTCCACCATTCACTCCCCTTTGCCCAATCCCCTTACCTACTTAACAGTTCTTCACAAATTTCTTGTCTGTCTGTCTTCCTGCTCAGGCCATTTCTTGGGGTCTTTATGCTGTGGTGAAAGCTACACCACAGTAAAAATGCGTTCAAATTTGTTCACTTTTCTCCTCTCAACCTGTCTTTGTCAGTTTAATTTTCAGGCTTAGCCAGGGACCGTAGGAGAATCAGGGAAGATGTTTTCTTCTCCTATAGGATCTTTCAGACCAAGAATCAGAGAAACACCAGAGGGAAAGGCATAGCATTAAAAAAGCATCGCTTTGCAGGGCGGAAATAGAGATGCAGACATAGAGAATGGACTTACAGACACAGGTAGGGAAGGGAGGGGAGCGATGAGCTGAGACAGCAGCACTGATGTATATACATGACTACAGGGAAAACAGACAGCTAGTGGGAAGCTGCTGTGTGGCACAGGGAGCTCAGCTCGGTGCTCTGTGATGACCTGGGGGGCGGGTTGGGGGAGGTAGGTGGGGGCTCGAGAGAGAGGCAATACGTGTGTACACACAGCTGATGCGTGTTGGTGTACAGCAGAAACTAACAGCATTGTAAAGCAAGTATGCTCCAGTTAAAAAGAAAAACAGCATCCTCTGTGCAAATCGCAGCCGACGGTTCAGCTGGAGCCTAGGCTGTCTGGAGCCGGGCAGCTGGGAGCACAGGGTTGAGTTAGGAAGCGGCTTGGCAGGGGCCGGGGATATCACAGGAAGGAGTCTGAACCAGATCCACAGGCCCTAGGGACACTGTTTAAGTGGAAGAGTTTAAAGCTAATTCTCCAAAAAGGGTAAAATCATGACTCTGACACAGGTATAAAAGCGAGGACATGTTAAGGATTTATTTAACTCGTGGGGGAATCTGACAGATGTTAGAACTGATTCCTAAAAGAAGGCAAGAAAGACAAACTTATCTGCAGTAAAGGAATGTTGAAATGAGTGCGTAACAGAGAGAAAACTGGCATCCCAGAGCTGGAGAAGGCAGGCCGATTGAATCACTATCCGACAGGCCAGAAATGTGCGTATCTGTCGGTAACGCAAAATCACTCTGCTTATAAGTAATTCAGAAAGAATGAAGAACACCTCTTTGGTGGTCCAGTGGTTAGGACTCTGTGGTCTCATAGCCAGGGACCGGGTTCCATGCCTGGTCGTGTAAAAATAAAAGAAGCCATCTCCACCCTGACATGGCAGTCGTTTTTGTTGGCTTGTTTGATGTTGCTCTCTGAAGCGAAAGTGAAAGTCGCTCAGTTGTATCCCACTCTCTGCGACCCCATGAACTATGCAGTCCATGGAATTCTCCAGGCCACAATACTGGAGTGGGTAGCTGGTCCCTTCTCCAAGGAATCTTCCCAACCCAGGGGTCAAGCCCAGGTCTCCCGCATTGCAGGCGGATTCTTTACCAGTTGAGCCACAGGGGAAGCCCCGATGCTGGTCTCTACTGGAATGTAATCCCATGAGATCGGGTTTTTAGTTTTATTTACAGCTATGTCCTGGCACACCGGGGCTTCGATAACTATTTGTTAAATTAAATAATGTGGCAGATTTCAGTAATGCCAAGGACACTGTCTGACCTGCTTTTCTGGAGGTAGTGTCAATGTGCAAGTCGGGGGCCCCCACCTGCCCTAGCGCCACGGATCACTGGAGTTTTATCAGGGTAGGTGTGAAATTACAGAGGGCGACCCTCTTTAATGGGGCGAAAATACTTTCAGAAGTGTTTGCTATTTAACATGAAAAACTAAAATGAAAAAAAGTAGAATAGGATCATATCTTTAACCGTGAAACTTCAAAAACTGCAACCTGTTATTACAGGATAAAATATTTTTATTCTATGTCTACCAAGGGAAAGAAAGTATCACTTGTTTCTTTCTGCTGTTGTTTAGTCCCTAAGTCGTGTCTGACCCTTGCGACCCCGTCAACTGTAGCCCCACACTCCTCTGTTCATGGGATTCTCCAGACAAGAATACTGGAGTGGGTTGCCATTTCCTCTTCCAGGGGAATCCCCAACTCAGGGATCGAACCTGGGTCTCCTGCTTGACTGGCAGATTCTTAACCACTGAACAACATTTGTTTAACTTAGTATTAATAGTCCTAAGTATTAATACTTAATACTAAGTCTTAATTTACTTAGTATTAATAGTATTAATTTGTTTGCCTTAGTATTAATAGTATTACCTTAGTGTAAATAAGTGTCTTCTTGAACATTCAGAATAAAGGGCCACCAGAAAATAATGAATGTATCATGAAATAATTACTGGATATAATCTATCACATTCATATTCAGTTCCATTTTTCTCAGGAAACTTCTGTAACTACTCCAGCACAGTACAAGGCATTTTTTTCTAAATCTATATTTCTAAAGCTCAATTTCATGGAGATAACATGACACTAAATTAAATTCATTAATTTAAAAATAATCTAAAGTCTCATCTTCCTAGATAAACCTAATGGTATACATATTTTCAGTGCTGTTTATTTGTTTAGTTTTTTTTAAAGTGAAGGACCATGTCTCATATTATTCTGGTTCTTAAACCTTAAATCTGGCTACAGCATAATTGATGCTTAATACAGAATACTAGTAATAACAAGCACCATTACTGACACTGTTTAAAAGGCTATACATTAACTTTTCATGACTATCTTATACATAAGTTCTACTGTTACTGAAATACATGCGTAGGGGGTCTGGCTGCTCACCGCTCAAAAGCCGTAAACAGGCCCGGTTTGTGGAAAGGGAAGTTTGCTTTATTTCAGATGCTGGTAACTTGCGGGGAGGGCAGTGGACATCTGTCCAAAGGCCGACGCCTCCCCCCAAACACACACGCGAAAAAACCAAGCAGGGAGTGAGAGCTTTTATGGACAGAGTGTGGGGCGGTTACATGCAGAAAGGGCATAGCCATCCTAACAGTCATCTTCAATGGCCACCAGTGGTCTGACCGGCATCATCCTGGTTGTCTTAGGTACAGTTAGTCTTCGCTTCCAGGGTGCACTTATTCCCATTTCTTTGCAGTAAGTCTTTGAATCGTGGCAGCTCATGTCCTGGGTACAGTCTGGTCATCATGTAGTTAGTTAACTTCTCCACCTGGCGCTTTAGTATCGATAAGGCAGCTCACAGGATATGGCTCAGAATATTATCTACAGCCCTCGAGAAAGAGCTAACGGTCCTTGACTATGCTTAATGCCTACATTACTATTATTTAGTCTCCTTAGACTGTTTTCCTCTGTTTCAGCATTTCTCACTGCTCTGATTAAACTTATTCTTTGACTAAAGCTTCCCACAGGCAAAAGGCAGGCAAAGGGCATGGTGGGGGGGCAAGGACCATAGGGTCCTGCTCTGTTTTGATATTATTACTCTTCATTTTAAAAATAAGGAAACTGGGCTGGAGAATTTAGGTAAGACAAGCTAAGGCTGGGCATTGAATTCTCATCTAACTTGTTGATTCATTTCAGGATATTTGATGTAAGTCAAATGACACTGATTTGTTCAGAGAGAATGTGTCTGTTCCCTCTCTCCTAACATTTCCACTCCAGCATTCTTGCCTGGGAAATCCCATGGCAGAGGAGCCGTGGACTCACGAGTTGGACATGACCGAGCAGCAGAACAGCAGCAGTAACAGAGGGTCACACGGTATTCACAGCCGCTTTGAAGCCAACCTCTTTTCAGTCATGACACTGAGGATGATGCGGCTCTTCCCCAACTACTGTCTTCACTTTATTTCGATAGGTGCAATTGCTTTTGATGTTTCTCTAAAATACACATGCATTTTGGAATACCTCCTGGTTATGTTGGAGAGAAGAAATATTCTTTTCTGAGTTTAAGCCCCATTTGCTGAGCATGTTATAATAATTCATTCTTGAGTAACATTTTTCTTCTCCAAGTAATTACTACTGTAGCTACCTCGTCTCCTTTCAAAATGGATTAAAGTGGCTTATTGATTAGTTCACAGCTCATGATGAATGTTCTTACTAAAAAATAAGACAGTTCAGAGAGAAAGCACATGCCTAGAGGCTTTTAAGAACCATTGTGGACAGTTTCCCTCTAAGATTCTTAGAAACTGAAGTGGAAAATCCACGGTCATTTGATTTTCATATTTGACCAACAGAACAGAAGTGCAAGGAAAAGTTTGTAAAAATGGTTATTTTCCCCCCTTGGCTTAAATGTCCGTCCTGTGAAACACAAACAGTGGGCTAGGTAATCACTTAGATTCCTTCTTGCTCTATTACTTCACAACCTTCAACTACAATATGGTAAAAGCAAAATGAAAAGGCATTTCTTAACCTAATCGTCTGTAAAGGCACAGAACAGGGGGGATGAGGTTCTTTCTCTGACAGAATAATGTAAGTCAATCCACATGCTTTGCTTTTATTATTATTATAATTGTTACTGGTATCTTTTGCTGTGCTGGGTCTTTGTTGCGGTACGTGGGCTTCTCCAGCTGTGGTGCACAGGCTCAGTTTTCCCGCAGCGTGTGGGGTCTAGTTTCCTGATTGGCCACGTCCTTTGCACTGAAAGGTGAATTCTTAACTCCTGGACCACCAGGGAAGTCCCTTCCACATGCTTTGAGTTTTAAATGTCTCTCAATTAATACAGGGTTGAATATTGTAAACAGTGGTTTCAATAAGTTCAACTCTTGAGAAACCTATATGCAGGTCAGGAAGCGACAGTTAGAACTGGACATGGAACAACAGACTGGTTCCAAATAGGAAAAGAAGTACGTCAAGGCTGTATATTGTCACCCTGCTTATTTAACTTATGTGCAGAGTACATCATGAGAAATGCTGGGCTGGAAGAAGCACAAGCTAGAATCAAGATTGCTGGGAGAAATACCAATAACCTCAGATATGCAGATGACACCACCCTTATGGCAGAAAGTGAAGAGGAACTCAAAAGCCTCTTGATGAAAGTGAAAGAGGAGAGTGAAAAGTTGGCTTAAAGCTCAACATTCAGAAAACGAAGATCATGGCATCCGGTCCCATCACTTCATGGGAAATAGATGGAGAAACAGTGGAAACAGTGTCAGACTTTATTTTTTGGGGCTCCAAAATCACTGCAGATGGTGATTGCAGCCATGAAATTAAAAGATGCTTACTCCTTGGAAGGAAAGTTATGACCAACCTATATAGCATATTGAAAAGCAGAGACATTACTTTGCCAACAAAGTCCATCTAGTCAAGGCCATGGTTTTTCCTGTGGTCATGTATGGATGTGAGAGTTGGACTGTGAAGAAAGCTGAGCACCGAAGAATTGATGCTTTTAAATTGTGGTGTTGGAGAAGACTCTTGAGAGTCCCTTGGACTGCAAGGAGATCCAACCAGTCCATTCTGAAGGAGATCAGCCCTGGGATTTCTTTGGAAGGAATGATGCTGAAGCTGAAAGTCCAGTACTTTGGCCACCTCATGCGAAGAGTTGACTCATTGGAAAAGACTCTGATGCTGGGAGGGATTGGGGGCAGGAGGAGAAGGGGACGACAGAGGATGAGATGGCTGGATGGCATCACCAACTCGATGGACGTGAGTCTGAGTGAACTCCGGGAGTTGGTGATGGACAGAGAGGCTTGGCGTGCTGCAATTCATGGAGTTGCAAAGAGTCGGACACGACTGAGCGACTGAACTGAACTGAACTGAATAGTCCATTGTGTATATGCACCACACCTTCTTTATCCGTTCATCTGTTGATGGACATCTACGTCGCTTCCATGTTCTAGCTGTTGTAAACAGTGCTTCAGTGAACACTGAGGTATGTGTGTCTTCTTCAGTTTTTGTTTCCTCAGGGTATATGCCTAGGAGTGGGATTGCTGGGTCATACGCTGGTTTTTTCCGCAGCTTTTTAAGGAGTCTCCATACCTTCTTCCATAGGGGCTGTATCAGTTTACATTCCCAGCAATAGTGCAAGAGCGTTCCCTTTTCCCCTCACCCGCTCCAGCATTTATTGTTGGTAGACTTTTTGATGATGGCCATTCTGACTGGGTGAGGTGGTATCTTATTGTAGTTTTGATTTGCATTTCTCTAATAATGAGTGATGTTGATCTCCTTTTCATGTGTTTGTTAGCCATCTGTATGTGTTCTTTGGAGAAATGTCTCTTCAGGTCCCTTTCCCACTTTTTGAAGGGGTTGTTTGCTTTTCTGGTATTCAGCTATATGAGCTGCTTGTATATTTTAGAAATTAATTCTCTATCAGTTGTTTCCTTTGCTATTATTTTCTCCCATTCTGAGGGTTGTCTTTTCACCTTGCTTAAAGTTTCCTTTGCTATGCAAAAGCTTTTAAGTTTAATCAGGTCCCACTTGCTTATTTTTGGTTTTATTTCCACTACTCGAGGATGTGGGTCATAGAGGGTCTTGCTTTGATTTATGTCATTGAGTGTTCTGACTATGTTTTCCTCTAAGAGTTTTATAGCTTCTGGTCTTACATTTATGTCTTTAAGCCATTTTGAGTTTATCTTTATGTGTGGCATTAGGTAGTGATCTAATTTCATTCTTTTGCACATAGCTGTCCAGTTTTCCCAGCATCACTTATTGAGGAGGCTGTCTTTGTCCCATTAAATATTCTTGCCTCCTTTGTCCAAAGTAAGCTACCCACAGGTGCGTGGGTTTATCTCGGGGTCTCTATCTTGTTCCATTGATCTATATTTCCGTTTTTGTGCCCGCACCATACTGTCTTGATGAGTGTAGCTTTGTAGTATAGTCTGAAGTCAGGAAGGTTGATTCCTCCAGCTCCATTATTCTTTCTCAAGACTGCTTTGGCTACACAAGGTCTTTTGTGTCTCCATATTCCATTTAATTTTTCTGTCTTTTTATGAGTCTGGACTTCTGTTTATTTTTTAAGAGTAACTAAAGAAAATGTGTCAGTGAAGAATATATTTTCCTTCCCTTGCTCCCCTGATCCTTAGCTCAAGAACTTCTGCCCTCAGCAACCTCTCAACAATTGCTTGCTTACCGTCTGCTCTGAGTCGGGTCCTGAGCCAGGAGAAGGGGCGATTCTCACGTCTGTATCTGAGACACCAGCTCTGACCTGGACCGGCTCTGGTTCCAGACGCATCTTACGGCAGTTCGCCAAGGGCTGCACTTGGCTCTGGTGCTTTCATCTCAAACTCGACATCTCCCTACCCGCTGCCCGTGCCAACTGAGCTCTTCCTAATTCTTCCTCTGAAATGAGCCCCCGGATCCTAGTTTCCTATCATGGGCAATCCAGTAAGTCATCAACACGTATTGGTTTAGCTCCTTCTACATGATAGGCAGTTGGCCTGGTGCTGAGGACTGGGAGGAGAACAGGAGTGGCAGAGTTCCTGCTGGTGTGTAGTCTTCAGACAAGGACTAAGCAAGTCATTGTATAAAATACATAAAGATTTTACACTGCGGTCTGTTCTCAGAGGAAACCCCTTTTGCCATTGGAGGATGCCTCTCTGAGACCTGAAAAGGGATGACGACCCTCACTCTCTGACCTGTGAACTCATCCTTACACTGCTGTTCATATATTTGTTCATTAATTCACCCATCCACATGTGTTTCATAAGCATTTGTTAAATGCCCACTGACTAAAGACCCAAGCACCGTGAAGATGCAGAGGTGAATACAACATACCCCGTGCCCTCCCTCGGGCTTTTCTGGTGGCTCAGATGGTAAAGAATCTGCTTGTAATGCAGGACAGCTGGGTTCAATCCCTGGGTAGGGAAGATCCCCTGGAGAGGGGCATGGTAACCCACTCTAGTATACTTGCCTGGAGAATGCCATGGACAGAGGAGCCTGGTGGGCTACAGTCCACGGGGTCACAACTGAATGACTAACACTTTCACTTTCTGCTCTCCATGGATGTTGCAGGCTAAAGTGAAGAGGCAGATCAATAAGCAAATACAGTCAACAAAGTGTGTCGTTATTTTGATAGATAACAACAGGGGTAGGTAGGTCTTGGTAGGGGTGGGCATGAGGAAGGAGCTTTCTAGAGTATGAGCTTAAGAACATAAATTATATTTTATTCCTCTCAATATCGCCAGCATGGGGCCTGGAAATAGGCACTCGGAGGAATACAATGCGTGGATATATGAGCAACATCACACGGACATCACACTGCCACTGATGTCGGAGCTTAGATGCAGGACTGTCCTACCAGTTTGCTTTCTTCATCCACAATTCTCTCATCCCAGATGTGGTGGGTTTCTCTCAATATCCATCTACAAGGATTTCATGATTCACAATTCCACACCTGGAATTTTTGAACTCTCTTTCTTCTCTGGAGGTTCATCTGCACACAAGTTCCTTCATGTAAAGGGTTTATAGCGACACCTCTGAATCAATTCCTAAACACCCTCCCCACCCCAGATACTATACCAGCCAGTGTCCAACCTAGGGAACCCCAGTTTCCTGACGCTGGTTCTGATGTTTGCTCCAGAACTCCGCAAAGGCGTGCCGCCTCTGGAGAAGGTTTTACAGTTTTCATCCAGGATGAATGATGGGTTCTGTGATACAGAAGTGAAGAAGAGAGAATATTATATGGTATCTCAAAACAACAACAACAACAAAAAAAAACCCCACAAAAACCAGTCTTGCTCCTCCCCAAACCCTAATGAAACGTTAACTGTTTCATGGCTATGTCATGGACCCTGGCACATGTGTTGTCTGATTTATTACTCACAGCAACCTATGGAAATAGGTAGTCCCATTTCTCAGATGGAGAAACTGAGCCTCGAAGAAATCAAGCGGCTTCCTCGAATCACAAGACTCACAAATGACGCAGGGGTGAAGGACGCACCAGGCCTTGATGTAGACTGACAGGCGATGCCCTCCTGTCCACGCCTGATGTTCTGAAGAAGAGGAAGAGCCTGGTTGAAACCTTCTTTCAACCTTGTAAAATCTAATACTGTTTATCAGTCACAAGTTCATGATTGCTTTTAATTTCGCTCCTTGTTGCTAAGTGTAACCGGAAGAGGTTTCATCTCCCCCTGGCTTTGCTCTCTTGAAAGAAAAACAGATGAGCTTTCATTTCTAAGAGCTTTTCGCAGGTGGAAGATGAATTTGTCCTCCAAATGTCTCTTCATCCAGGTAAGAATCCTTTCTTGATATTTTGGTTTATGTATTCTTTTTTTTTAGCTGTGTCTTTTGTTTTGAAGAAAGTTAATTATTTCTTGTTGAGACAAAGGATCTCTCTCTTAAATCCTGTGCTGGCAACATGGTTTCAAACAGAAACCATGGCGGTTGAGAATTGTCCTCAACGTGTTCTGATTTGGTGGAAATTACTTATACTGTTCCCTGGAAAATTATGACTGATGACATTTATATTTTTATTTAAAACTTGATTTTTATAAAGACCTGAAAATTCAATTGATTTAGAGTGTGTAACCATATGAACATTGAAGGCACTGCTTTTTTTTAACTTTAAAAATTCTTCTTTTTAATTGCACAGGTTCCTATATTCACCATTTTTATTCAAATGGCGACACTGGAGTATGTTTTTACCTCTTTGAAAGTTACAAGGCCGTGCATTATGTGATCCGTCCAAGTGTGTCCTATAACTACTCAGTTTTTGTTTTTTTTCGGAATGTACTATATTTCCCTGATATATTTTATCTTCTAGGACAGTCATCTAATACGGAATTGATAGTCTTTAAAAAAAATCTATTTAAAAAAAATTCAGACATCCGTTTATTATTTTAATTCTAGACTGAGTAAATTTGATGGTTAGGGGAACCAAGTACCTTGCCAGAAATCTCAACACTTCCATAGACAAGGATATTTTTTAATGGGGCTTGTGAACAAGAAAATTTGCTTGATGGCCTGAAGTTCATAATGGTGACTGGAAATCTTGATATTCTAAATACAGCCTGTCACAGTTGGCAACTGAGAACTCAGGTGCCTGTTAAACGTGCCTCTTGAGGGGCAGAAAGACACTCGTGCCGAACTGAACCCGAGAAAACAGTGCAGGATCCGTTCTTTGTGTGTGTGTCTCTTTTTTAAACTCTGAGATAACAGGGTCTGAGAGCAAGTCAGCATCCTAATGATACCCGTTATGAGACAGTGTCGCTGGAAGCAGGAGGGAGATAGCAAATTGGAACTAATGACGGAGGAGAAGTTCCAGTCTGAGCGGTCCGGGAGAGGAGGGTGCCGACCTCAGCATCAGCCCTGCCACCGCAAGCAGGCGCAGACGGTGCCCGAGCTCCCGGGGCCTCTGGAATAAATCCTTGGTGATAATAACACAGCCCGCAACAGGGCCACTTTTATATTTATAGTTTATTTTCCACTATTGCCAGAGGCCTCAAATCCCACATAGTCAAAAACCTCCATTCACTGTTGCCTGCTGGGCATTTAACAAGGGCTCTTGTAACAGGACCCAGAACAAGTCTGTGCGTGAATAGGAAGTGCAAGGGCCAGGCAGGCACCGCAGGCTGCCAGGCGCCCAAAAGGAGGCATCGAGAGAGACGCAGAGAAAGCAGACAGTGACCCCGAGTGCCTCAAGGCACGGCTTCAAAAGGTGTCAACACCAATTAAATTGTAAAAGCTCTGTCAGCCTCTGAAAAGTCCTCCAGACGGGGACAAGACAGTACATAATCAAAGGGCCGGGACGCGATTCTGTAGGGTCCACGCTATACCCGGGACACGCGTGCACGCCTGGCAATTCGTGATCCGTCCGGAGCCTTCACGCTCCAGCTGTGCCCCAAGGTGTAAACACCCTTCTGCCGGAAGCTCCCCGGGTGTACCGCTGGGGAACCTGGAAAGCCTTTATTAGCGGGTAGAGACTGGTGGCTCCTACAGGTAAACTGCCCCGAATGCAGCTCTAACTAAAACGTGTACCACTGCTGATGCCCTCAGATGATGAGCTGAAGGATAATTGCCCAGTGTCTCAGTCTGAGCTAAAGAGTGTCACGTGGGTTTCTGTAACAAATAACACTGCAGAGAGCCGTTCTTTGTCAGCCAAAGGCCCGGTGGAATCTACCCTTTCTGGCAACAGGACATTCTGATGGTAATGAATTTGCAGGGGGCTTGTTTGAAATATTTCTACCCATAAGAAGATGACTATGTGTTTTCTATTTGGCCTTGGAGAGTGTTAATGTGTATCTTTAAAGAATTTATTAGATCTGGGCAAAGGTACCCTAATCTCAATTCATGAACCGATGTCTCTCTCTCTTTCTGTGTCTCTCTGTTTTTCTCTCTTTTTTGCCTACGGGTAACTGTGATAGGTATGACCAATTTATTGGATGGTTTTCAAAGTGACAGCGGACTTGGGGAGGAGAAGAAATGCGCTTCATAGCCAGGGGAAAAAGACTGGGAGAACTGTCAAAGTATTTCTCACATACTTTATTGCTAAGGCATTTTCTTGGTCTACAGAACTTTTTCCCTCACCAGATCAAGCGAAATGCCTGGGGTTTGAGGTAGGTGAATTCATGCTGAAGAGTAGGCTATGATGACATTGAAGTTCCAAGCATGGTCATTCTTTTTAGAACAGAATAACTCAAAAAGATTACTCTTATCTACTGTCTTTATTTTTGAGAAAGAACCTTATACTTAATATAAAGATTTAGAATGTAATTGTTTTTCTTTTTGAGTCAAACTATTGGTATTTGACTGCTCTTAAAAACCGAAATTTGAATAAAGTTGAAATTACTCCTTTATTTCTAAGGAAAGATTAATCAGACATAAAATAATGCAGCAGATTATTGAGAATCGGCTTGCAGCTATCATCTGTTGGATTATCTATTGGATAACTTCCTCAAAATGAGTTCAATCATCACAAGGAGATAGAAACATTGATGAACATACTTATCATTCAGATTTTAGTATTGATCCTGCGTTAGTCAAGTTGGTCTAAGTCACGCTATAGTAACAAAGAGAGAAATCTAAGTGGCCTAAGACGGAATTGGTTTCTCATGTACAAGGGCTGAGAAGACAACAGAGCAGTGTTCCTCCACTTGATTTGTGTATGGCACCTCTTTATGGCACCTCTTTACCAACATGAGCTTCCAAAATGATCATGAACTGCCTGCCATGAAATGCATCTACCCAGAAGTGACATCATTTCTGTTCACATCCAAACAGCCAAAGCAGGTCACGGGGCTGCCTGCGAGCTCCCAGGAGGGTGAACACCATTGTCTGTGAGTCTGAAAGGAGAAGGAATTGATACCAGTTAACAGTCATGGATCTGGCCGTAGACCACTCTTCCCATAACCAAATATCCCTTCCTCTCGTTCTCAATCCACAGTCAAGGAAAACAACCCCCCAAACTCCCATCCAGCACAAAGTCCAGGATCTCAGATAAGAATAAGGCTCCTCTTGGTACAGATATAACCGAAAGTGGGGTCTGGCTGTTAGCTGCTCAGAAGCCAACGGAGGCCAGGTTGGTGGGAAGCAAAGTTTGCTTTATTTTGGATGCCAGCAGTGGAGCAGGAGGGTGGACATCTGTCCAAAGGCCAACTCCCTCCCACCCCCAGATGATCGGGGGCCAGACGTTTTATAGGCTGAGGAAGAGGGCTACATGCAGAAACAGAACAGTCAGCTCTAACTGTCATCTTGAAGCTGGTCATCGGTGGTCTGACCAGCATCATCTTGATTGTTTTAAGTACAGTCAGTCTGCAGTTCCGTGGTTGGTTTGTTCCCGTTTCTCTGAGGCCAATGCTTGGAATTGTGGCAGCTTATGTCATGGCTACAGTCTGCTCATCATGTACTTAACTTCTCCACCTGGTGGGGGTTTCAGTATCTGTAAGACAGCTCACAGGATATGGCTCAGAGTATCATCCACAGCCCTTGAGGAGGGACTAAGTATCCTTGACTATGCTTAATGACTGAACTGTTATGATTTGGTCTCCTTTGACCATTTTCCTTTGTTTTTGCGCTTTCTCCCTTCTCTGATTAAACTTATTCATTGGTTAAAGTTTTTCTCCCAACAAAAGGCAGGCTGGGACATGGCCATGTGGGGTAAGGACCATAGGGTTCTACTCCATTTCACAGAGAAAGACGAACTTAAAAGAAAGGTTATTTTCTCCCCACCCACCATGATCCATAGACTATAAAGAAATGAAGCCAGTTCTGAAACTCGCAGTCCCTGTGAGGACTACCCAGAATGTTCTGGATGAAACCCCACTTCTGTTCCCCAGGAAGAGATGCCCCGGCTGCTGCTGTTCTCTGTGACTCCTGGCTCCCCACTCTGGAAGGTGAATTATTCTTCTATATTCCTTTGTCACATCTGGAATGCGCGCTAGGGAAATCTTCTCCCTGAGGAGTAAGCAAATTTCTTAGTCTGTTCCTTGCCTGAGAAGGGTTATGTTCCCAGGGTGATTTTAAGTCACAAAAGCCAGTCTTTTTGAGTGCAGGCTCAAGCTTCCTTTGGGATGAAATCCTCTCCAAAGTTTCATAGGTTTCTTATCTGCGTGGTTCTGTACAGCTCTATGGACCAATTCCATACCCATAAGGTTCGCTTAAATTTGGTTCCTGAAATATTTACTTTCTTATTTTCTCCTCTCTCTTCCTCCCTTTTCCTCCTTCTCTTCATCTCCTTCTCTAATATACTAAAGATCCAAGAATGGACATCCTTAAAAAGAAACAAACTCAAAAAGATTACTCTTGTATACTGTTTTTTTTTTTAAAGAGACCCTCCCTTCAATATTTGCAGTTGCTTTTCCCTTAAATCTATTGAGATGTGTGTGAGAGTCACACGCTGTCTCTTTGCTATCTTTGTCCAGCTGAAAGGATGAATGAGGTGCCTCACTTTTAGTTACATCTTTATCCGGAGACACCTTACTCCGTTGCCAGATCTCAGTGTGCTGTGGTAGCAGCACCTTTGAGTCAATGCCTGCTTTAATGCTTAGATTTCACTTTCCTGACTTGCACAAAGTTGTCTCTCAGAACTGAAAAGTCACGTCTAACTTTTTGTGACCCCGTGGACTGTAGTCCGCCAGGCTCCTCTGCCTATGGGATTCTCCAGGCAAGAATACTGGAGTAGGCTGCCATTTCCTCCTCCAGGGGATCTTCCCCCACCCAGGGATCGAACTTGCATCTCCTGCGTTGGCAGGCGAATTCTTTTACCGCTGAGCCTTCTGGTCTCCAAATGTCTGTATTCTTTTGTTTCGGTTTATTCCTGATTGCAAACCATTCTGTCCTTCCTGAGTTCACCTCTTTTTCTTTTCCACGCTGCCTTTCCGAACACGGCTGACATCAACCTGCAGACGCTCTGATTTTCTAGTTAGTCTTTCTTCTAGAGTAACAAGTTTATTTCTATCTCATAAATTATCATAGGTGGTAATACTGCCAAATGATTTGCCCCTGCCTTGACTGATTACCACATTCCCGCCTCCATGGGAGGTAGCCATGCATAGCCGCCACCCCCAATCAGATCGACATTAAGTCTTGCCACATATTTTGGAGTTTTTGTCATGGCAACCTGTAATCCTAGCATCAATATAAATAGCTGTCGTAGTCAGTGTGGATTAGGTTAGGCTGGACTAACAAACAACCCCGGTTTTAAGTAGCTTGCAGCACAAAGATTTATTTCTGTCTCACGCAAAGTCCACCAGAAGCCCAAAGAACTCTCAGGACAGCTGAGCTGTCTCTACATGATAGCTCAGCACTGTCCTTCCTCAGAAATGTGGCTTTCCAGTAGCCATGCCTGAGGAAAAGTGGGGTACAGAGTTGAGCGCCAGTAATCAGAATGCTTCTTCGTGAAAGTGATATGTATAATTTCTACCACTCTTACCTCCTCAGAGACCAGGATGTATATTTCTCTCTGCTTCCAGAAGACCAGGAGAACTGCGTGCCAGGGGCCAGAGGGCACCTCGACCAAACCTGCCGAGTCTGTGACGATGAATGAGACCTTGAGTTTAAGCAGTGGGTCCTGAGATCCTAGGACTGTACGCACTTCATTAGTACAATTTTAGAATCACTGGTATAACCCGAAGTGGCAAACTTTGTATACTTATTATCAATAACTTTTAAAAATATTTAAGAGGTTTTAATACAACTTTTGTCAAAGGCTTATAACTTCTGCTTATTCAGATTCCAACTTACTTTCCAAATGACCGCTGTAAAATGCTACTTACTCATAGTTTTCCAGTTGTAACAGTCAGGTATGGTGTAGGAGCACTCAGGTCCTGTCTTCATTGACAAATATTCAGGCATCAGCATCTGCAGTGGCTTGAAGGGTGGTTCTCCCCAAAATAAGTCCCTGTCCTGAAAACTGTGAATATGACCTCATTTGGAGCAACTCTCTTTGCAGAGGTAATTAAGTTCAAGCTCTTGAGCTGAGGAGGCCATGATGGGTCCAAATCCCATAGCGACGTCCTTATAAAAGAGAGGGGAGCAGACACACAGAGCAGGGCTGTGTGAAGACAAGCCAGATGGGAAGGCAGGTGCCCCAGGAGCGGGCAGGGGTGAGAGGGGCTGTACTCGGTGACTTCAGGGGGTGTGGCTCGACTCTGGGCTCCAGAGGAGGGAGAGAATGAACTGGTGCAGTTTTAAGCCACCAAGTTTGAGGTCATGTGTTACCACCACCCCAAGAAATGAATATAGTATCCATCTAAGTTCTAGGCTTTTAAGAATAATGGATACAATGAGTACATATTTTTAAATACTATGTTTACTGAGCTAAAAGAGCAATGGAGAGTGAATTAGACACTATCATGATAAAATCCATGATTTAGTACAAACAGTCCTAGGTTTGAATTCAGATAACTTGAATTTCAAGTTTAACATTTTGAAGAGGTTATGTCTATTATGAATTAAAAACAAATAATTTCCTCACCCATAAAAAACAAAATTATAATAAACCCCACCCTGCCAACCAGGGAGGCTGCTTCATGAATTACAGGAGGATATTGATGTGGAGAATAAATAATAATCTGATAAAAAAGAATTTTGTTATGATTGTGAACACCAAGCCAATGATAAGTACCTAGATCAGGTATTATAATTTCTAAACACTGTCCACTGAAACTGGACTTTATGTACTGAGTTTCTTAGATTTGCAGCAAAAGAACAAAATGGCCAAAAGATGAGACAAACAAAAGCCTTGACCCCTTGTGAAAAAAGCCCTTTAACTTCAAACCTTTAATTTCTATTCATTATTGTAAACCTTATCTGAAGAATGAAAAGGAATTAGAAAAAATCCACATTTTGGTCAGGACTCAAGTAATGTTTAAATAAAGTTCTATGAAAAAAGTCTTAAAGGTTGATTGAAAATATCTTTTTACATTTCAACTCATACAAGTTATTCCTAGACAATGACCATCACACTACAATAACTATATTCTAGAAAAATAAGACTTTATTTCTAGGACTTACCTTCTGTAGCTAATTTTTAATATACGAATGAATATGAACTCATAGATTCTCATCTTCACTCACAGACATGGTTTCCATCTTGTAGATGACTCGGGAAAGCTGCAAATTACACAGCTGCTGCTGCTAAGTCGCTTCAGTCGTGTCCGACTCTTGCGACCCCAGAGACGGCAGCCCACCAGGCTCCCCCGTCCCTGGGATTCTCCAGGCAAGAACACTGGAGTGGGCTGCCATTTCCTTCTCCAATGCATGAAAGTGAAAAGTGAAAGTGAAGTTGCTCAGTCTTGTCTGACTCTTAGCGACCCCATGGACTGCAGCCTACCAGGCTCCTCCGTCCATGGGATTTTCCAGGCAAGAGCACTGGAGTGGGTGCCGTTGCCTTCTCCAATTACAGAGCTAGTTGAAAATAAAACTCGTGACACAACTTTGAAGTAATGGCGGCATTGTATGTGGGTGTCTTGGAAGGTATTGCTTTTTGTTCCTATGAATGGAAGCAAAAAAAAGTTAAAAAGAGTGGAATGTGGATCTTGAAGGCAGAATTTCCCCCTTGTTCAGTTGCTTCTCCGTTTCCTGTGGCTGAAAGGCTATGGTGGGTACTTGATGTTAGTCTTTGTCCCTGATGAGCTTGGATGGCTGGGTCATACATTGCCTTTTGAGCAAAGATTTTTGCTTGCCTCACCACCTGGGGGCTCGTGCCAACACTGGAAATCTAATTTCGCTCTTGTTTCTTTAGTCCTGTCACGAAATACCCCTCCATTCCTTTGGTAGAAATCTTATCTCTGTGGCTTTAGTATTAAAACCATGCATTAGCTGTGTCATCAGGCTCTTCTCCCAGAAAAGGGCTAAGGAGGATTTTCATGCTGCTGCTGCTGCTGCTGCAGTCCAGGCTTTCTGGGAGCTCTAGATGCCTTAAAGGAGACAGAGGAAATTGGATGACCGGTGATGCTTTAATATTTCATCTGAAAAACCTTGGGAGAATTTAAAATCAATGCCATCAATTTGAGTCAGAACAAACCAGGACAGAAAGTATATTATGAATTCAGGGAATTTGAGGAAAGTAAAGAAGAAATTGCCATTATAAGATGCCAGAAGCTCATGTCAGCTGCGACCAAGTTATAACGACCTGCTAGATATTGATGCGGTTAGACTTCTTGTTTTCAAGAGCTCATCTGTCTAACATCTCCTGCTCCTGGGTGAGCCTCATGCCTCACTTCTCTGTGCTCAGAAGCTCAACAGTATCTTGCTGTTGTTCAGTCACTAAGTCGTGTCTGACTTTTTTGCAACCCCATGGACTGCAGCACGCCAGGCTCCCCTGTCCTTCACTATCTCCCAGAGTTTGCTCAAACTCATGTCCATTAAATCGGTGATGCCATCCAACCACCTCATCCTCCGTCACCCCCTTCTTCTCCTGCCATCAGTCTTTCCCAGCATCAGGATATTTTCCAATGAGTTAACTCTCTGCATCAGATGACCAAAATAGTGGTCCATTATATTGATCCATTATAACACAAGGTATCAACCCGCCCCTCCCCAATCTAACCAATCCCCTCACTTACCCTTCCTCCTCCCCAAATCTTCTGGAATTCCAGCTCTATGATTAGCAACCCCACCCATCCCATCAACTTCTTCCCGGAATATACCCGCCACTTGCTATCCAAACTTGGCAGCCTTCTGAGCACCCTCTTCCCTGGAACATCTCTCAAGGAGAGGCTGAATTTCCTCTTCTACCTCTTTACTTCAAGGTCAGGCAGTGGGATGACCCTGGCCTTGGTTCCCATTGTTGTTTCCTAGCCACCTCCTTCCTCTCTCAAAGTCCTAGCTGGAGGTCTGGATGCTAATTACCCAAGTAAGATGTCTGCCTCCAGCAAGAGTTCAAGTGCATGGACTCTCGCTGATGTTTCTGCCACCAGCTTTTATGACCCCAGAGGGAGCCACAGCCCCCTCCCCCCCACCCCCGCCTCCCCAAGAGACCCTCCAAGGCCAGCAGATAAAAGTAGAGGATGATGAACTCTGCCTGTTGTTTTAGTATCTTACAGGAAATATCCTGACCAGACTCACCTGTGAGTGGCTGCAGGAAGGAAGAAATGAACACATCTCCTCTAGAGACTGGCCAGAGGCTGGAAATATTTGCAACAACTTATCACCTTTTTGGGGGGCGGGGTGGGGGGGAGCTTCCCTGGGGGCTCAGAAGGTAAAGAATCTGCCTACAGTGCAGGAGACGTGGGTTCAGTCCCTGGGTCAAGAAGATCCCCTGGAGGAGGGCATGGCAACCCACTCCCGTGTTCTTGCCTGGAGAATCCCATGGACGGAGGAACCTGGCGGGCTGCAGTCCACGGAGCCACAAGGAGTCTGGCACGACTGAGCGACTTTACTTTTACTTTCACTACCTTTTTCACTTTACCGCCTCACCTCCCCCTCTTAGTCCCAGACAAGAATTTAGCATTCCAACCTGGGCAGGACGGTTCTTTGGGATACTTGTCCACCATCTTCTCCGTCTGCTGGTTTTCTGAGTAAAGTCGCCATTCCTTGCCCCTCCACTTAAGGAAAAACCCCCAGTCTTCTGAGGGTCACACTGTTCCCCCTTACACCTCTTCTCCTTGTTTCCAGCTGCAAACCATGGCTCATTGTTCCCTCCTCCTAACAAACCCACGCTCTCCCTCATTGCCTTACTCTGCAGTTCTGCTAACGTCATCATCCTCAGAGACGTCAGCCTCTACACAGGTCATCCATTTATTGACGTTTTCAATTCCTTAATTTCACCTTGAACATTCTTGTTCTCATCTCCACTTCAGTTTCCAACTTCCAAGCCCACATTTTGGGCTTTGTCATCAGTAATTGTTCCTCCTCTAAAACTTCTAGTTTTGAGTATCCTGTTCTTTGATTGCCAGCTCCTGGTCCACACTCACAAGACAGCCAAACAGGGTGGGAATTTGGGAACGGAGTCCCTGTGCACCAAGCCAGGACCAAACCTAGAAATGATCTCTGATGCTTGAGCACAGGGAAGCCTCATTCATGTTTCTGGGTGGCTTCCTCAAGTTCTCTGTGCAAGGAGATTTGAAATGGACCATTTCCTGGGAGGAAGGACTTTCTCCTTTTCTGCTTTTTGTCTTTTTTTTTTTTTTTCTTTCTGCCTCCTGAGTCTACTACCCCACTGGATAGAAAAGCAACCAAAAATGCCTCAGGAAAAATATGACATTTTTAAATAATTCCTTTCCTATCTTATGTATATGTTTTGAAAGACGTGAAAGTGATAGTCTCTCAGTCGTGTCCGACTCTTTACTAACCCATAGGCTGTAGCCCACCAGGCTCCTCTGTCCTTGGGTTTTCCCAGGCAAAAAAACTGCAGTGGGTTGCCATTTCCTTCTCCAGGGGATCTTCCTGACCAAGGGATCGAACCTGTGTCTCCTGCATTGCAGGCAGATGTTTTACTCTTCTCGATTCAAAACCCTGATATAACAGAAATATAATAGCATATGTGAAGTCATCCTTTTGTTGTTATTGTTGTGGGTTCCATTTAAACATAAACTAGTGCCATGTAACAATACAGTTTTTTGTTTGAAAGCAATGTTTCCTATACTGAGAACTACCAGGGAATTAAATGATGTGTAATGAATGGAACCCCACTGTTCCCATGGTCAAAAAGCACTGACCTCGGAATGTTAAAAAGGTAGCACTTACAAATTCCCTTTAAATTTTACCAAGTGAAAGTCCATACCAATGTCTGTGAAAGAACAGGATAATAAGATTTGAAGTCCTCACAGGAAGAAAATCGCGAGTTACAAAAGATTCACTGCCTATCATTCTACTTCCTTGGGTTCACTTTCTGTTGCTTCCTCTTCCTCTTCTGCTCCTCCTCTTTCTCACTTTCTGTTGCTTCCTCTTCCTCACCCTGTTTTTGATTTTATCTTATCTGTGTTTTTAAATATGCATAGTGCACAGCCAGATGAGGACCAAATTAACATCATGCAAATGTAGAGAAAATGCTCTAACTTGTTTATTATAAAGAAGATATGAGTGTTGATATGCTGTTGCCCAGACGGCCAGATACTTGTAATAAGACTTTTGTGTTTTGCATTGACTGAGTTTATATTTTTAAGAATTTTCTAGCTCAAAACTGACATAAACACATACATACATACATTTAAAATAATGTAAACCAGTTTTGTTAGAGGTAGCACACTGATTGAAACCGCCCACCCTGGCCAGGCACCATAGTAACCATTTGCATGAGTTGTTTTATGACAGGAGATCCTAATAAGGAATACGGAATAAGCCACCACCAATGGGAAGAGTTCGGGAAAGGTTGAAAGGAGACACCTCAGGTCTGTCCACTTGCCAGAATCCTTCTCCCTAGCATCCATCTTGGCTGAGGGATGCGTGTGCTGCCAGGAAAGACCCTGAATTAGAATGATTGGCCAAAGACCACCCGGAAACTATTCCCATCTCCATAAAACCCGAGACTGCAAGCCATGCAGCAGAGCAGTTCTCCTGGGTTCCCTTCCCCTACTGCTCTCCACCCGGGTGCCCTTTCCCAATAAAATCTCTTGCTTTGTCAGCAGATGTGCCTGCTCGGACAATTCATTTCTGAGTGTTAGACAAGAGCCCAGTTTCAGGCCCTGGAAGGGGTCCTCTTTTCTGCAACAGTTTGGCAAGTTATTAAATAAAACCTAAATAACCCACAGTTTTTTTGTATGTCCTCTAAAATTCTTATTGGCTAATATCTTCATAAATCTACCAAATTCTACTCACCTCTATGATTATCCATGCCTTAAGTTCAGAAGATATACGCATGTGTTAGAAAAAGTCTACATTGTTTTTTGACCTAATTATCAAGTTATTTTGTCTTTTCTTCTCTACCCCTCAACTCCCCCGTGTTTTGAATATAAACACCAGCTTGCATTCAAAGACCTGTTTCAGTTGCAAGTGATAGTAAACCAATTCAGGTATTTGTTCGCAGAAATAGTAATTTATCACATCCTGTAATTGCAAAGTACAAGGATAGATTCAGATGTGGTTTGATTCAGGAGCTCAAACAACATAACCATCTCTTTCTCTTTTCTTTTCATCCTCCATCTCTTTCTAGCCTTGCTCTTGCTCTCTTATTAATCCTCTCTTTGGCATTATCCAGGTCTGGTTGCCTGGATATTGCCATTTGAAATGGTCAAAATTTATACTAGTCCCCATTCCAGGAATTTCATTATAACATCAATGGGGCGAAATAGAGTAGATATTTTTTCCAAGTTATATTTCTTTGAACTTTCAACTTAATATATAGCATAGATGGTCTTGCTGTGTTTATTCAGTGACTGTTGGTTTCACTGGACTATTTTTTAAATGTTGGTTCTTTTTCAGTACTCTAAGAAAATTATGTTGGAGCACCATAAAAAAATTAAATGTTGGAAGTGTTTAAGCCAAATATTTATTATGTGATGAAACCTAATCATGAAAAAAATTAATATCCAATAGTACTCTATTCTGTGATTTAAATAATAAGTAATTTTGAGTCAAAAATAAATACCTGTTTCAAGAAAAGAAATGCTCTTTGGCTTCATTCATGGTTCCTTCTGTGTGTGGCAGCAAGGAGTTTCAAAGTTCTAGGCTTATGTCATCTTTTTTTATAAATTTATCTTTCATTGGAGGATAATTGCTTTATAATATGGTGTTGGTTTCTGCCATATATCACCATGAATCAGCCACAGGCACAGTATGACCCCTCCCTCTTGAACCTCCCTCCCACGTCCCACCCCATCCCACCCCTCGAGGTAGTCCCAGAGCGCTGGTCTGAGCTCCCTGCGTAACACAGCAAGTCCCCACTGGCTGTCTGTTTTACACGTGGCAGTGTGTCTGTGTCCATGCTGCTCTCTCCATCTGCCCGTCTCTCCCCCCCAACTGTGCTCACGAGGTGTTCTCTACGTCTGCATCGCCACTGCTGCCCTGCCAATCAGCACATCAGTACCGTTTTTCTAGATACCATATATATGCATTAATATATGATCTTTGTTTTTCTCTTTCTGACTTACTTTACTTTGTATAATAGCCTTTCGTTTCATCCACTTCATTGGAACTGACTCAAAAGCATTCCTGTTTACAATTGAGTAATACTCCATTATATATCTGTACCGTGGCTTTTTTATCCATTCATCTGTCGATGGAGACTTAGGGTGCTTCCATGTCCTAGCTACTGTAAACAGTGCTCAATGAGCATTGGGGTGCATGCATCTTTTTCAGTGATGATTTTCTCAGGGTCTGTACCCACTAGTGGGATTGTTGGGTCACCTTAAGGCTGGTTAGGAACTTTTATTAAGTTTCAATAATTAACAGAAGTCTTAGGATTGATTTTGATTCATAAGCTCCGAGTCACATGCTTACCCATGAACCAACCGGTATGGCCAGGACAGAATGCTCTTTTCAACTAAGCCTGGGTTACAGATTCATCTCTGGAGCCAAAGGGTGAAGAGTCTCATGGACCAATATGGAAGATAGGAGTTTGCTGATGGCCAGTCTGTCTGCAGTGATTAAAGAGATGAGGTTAGGGCAGGCAGAGAGCTACGCTGTGTATCAGGGAACTCATTTGCAGCCGATGGCAGAGTTGTCACAGGTGTATAGCTCTGTGCCTTACACATGCTTGATCGGGTCCCACTTTCCTGAGCTTTCAATGTCATGGAAGCTGCACAATTGCTTAGTACAAGTACTGCATTCAGATGGTCATCAGTTTTGTTAACAAAAGTTCAGTTTCCAATCAAGTAGAAAGATCAGAGGTGGAAAAAAAAGGGACAGACTTCAAATTCATTGGGTTTTGTTGGAGAATAGAAATAGACTGGGTCAGAAACAGGATGCTTTTTGAGAAACTCTGACCACCTAAGCATTGGCATTTCCTTCTTCCCCCTACTCCCAAATCCTTGAGAATTTTGTGTAGACAGTGTTAATATAAAGGGGAATTGGAAGGAGAGAGATAGTGATGTCTACATACATTTTTTGAGCTGCTGCGCGGTTTTCTTAAACTGATATTCATTAGTCTGCCTTGATGTCTTTCAGTTCTTGTAAGCATAAGAGAGTGTTTATTTTAATGACCACTGAAGACATGCTTGTTTTTGAAACCAGTAATAGTTTTAAATCATTTAAGCTGAATCTCATGTCTTCTCTGAAACGACTAGACGATTTTCTTAGCTTGGTTTGCCATTTGCTGTTTGTATGAACTTGAGGATTATGAAGACACTTAGAAATAACAAACTAAAGTGAAAAGTTTTTCCATGAGCCAGATCCCTTCCTTCATGCAAAAGAACAATTATTCAGCATAAACAGTACATTTTCAACGCATAATGACTGATTTCACAAACTTTATATTGAATGAGAATTTATGTGACAAACATCCTAGGTATAGCTGGATACTTTCATGAGATAAAAATAATCATTATTATTTTTTCGAAGGCATGCCTAAATGTTTTACAAAGAGATTTAGCCTTGTCTGCTTGCAAAGCCTTTTAGTTTATATGAACACATTGAACACGCAAATCTAGGATTTTAAAAAGAATCCCAGTGCTTACTATTGAGCTGGGACACTGGATATAACCAGAATACATTTGGGTGTTTTTTTTTTCAGTTTCATTTTGTACTGGGGTAGAGCTGACTAACAATGTTGGCATAGTTCTAGGTGAAGAGCAGAAGGTCTGAGCCACACATATACATATACCCATCCTGCCCCGAACTCCCCTCCCATCCAGGCTGCCATGTAACACTGAGCTGAGTTCCCTGCACTATACACTAGGTCCTCGTTGGTGATCCATTTTAAATCTAACAGTGTGCTGTGCCGGAGATGCAGAATCGATCCCCGGTTGGGGAAGATCCCGCCTGCTGAGGAGCCACTAAGCCCTACATGCGGGGACCATCAGCCCGTGTTCTAGAGCCCAGGAACTGCAGCTACTGGGCCAGGTCCCATAGAGCCGTGCTCCGCAAACAGAGGAGTCAGCGCAATGTGCACCACAGCTAGAGAGCAGGCCCTGCTTGCTGCAACTAGAGAGAGCCTGCCCATAGGCATGAAAGCCCAGCACAGCCACACAGATAGATAACATCATACAAACAATAAATTAGTAGAGTGTACAGGTCCGTTCCAAACTCTTTAACGGTCCCCCTTCATCTTTCCAGAATACATTTGTTCAATGAAGATATTTTGAGTAGAGTTCTGCTGAGTGCTATTGTGCGGTTACAGTCAAGATGCAATCCAACCGGCCCAGTGAAAGGAGAGGGTTTGGTTCCAGGCACTTGAGGAATAAACTGGAGGGAGACTGGAGTAGGCACGTGCGTCCACTGGGCACGGACATGGAGGAGAAGGGAAGGCCGGGGCTCTCAGGGAGAAGGAGTATCATAGAGACAAGGAGCTGAATCACAGAGTGCCCTGAGACGCTCTGAGAGCCTCTGAAGTCCCAGCCACAGCACTGGGCAGTGGAAGCAGAAGCCTGGGACCCACTGAAGCTGGAGCTGCGGCAGGCGGGACTCACTCTGCCACGCTGTGACCCGTTTTTTGTTTTTCTTCACAAAGGTTGATAACAAAAGGGCTGTGTTGACTATCCACGTCTGAATTACCTGATGGTATGGCATCACTCCTTTCTAAATGCCTTCATTGGTGCCTCCTTTTTTGGACAGAACGAAGTCTAATCCTTTAGCTGAAAGGGAATAAATACTTCTCGCCTCCACCGTGTCTCCCAGAGAAGGCAATGGCACCCCACTCCAGTACTCTTGCCTGAAAAAGCCCATGGATGGAGGACCCTGGAAGGCTGCAGTCCATGGGGTTGCTTGGGGTTGCTTAGGGTTGGACACGACTGAGCGACTTCACTTTCACTTTTCACTTTCCTGCATTGGAGAAGGAAATGGCAACCCACTCCAGTGTTCTTGCCTGGAGAATCCCAGGGATGGGGGAGCCTGGTGGGCTGCTGTCTATGGGGTCACACAGAGTCGGACACGACTGAAGTGACTTAGCAGCAGTAGCAGCCACCGTGTCTCCCAGGCAGGCAGGACTCCTGGAGCCTCTGTGTCCCAGCGGTGCTGTTTGTCTGTCATGCTGTGTTCTCTGCCTAGAATTCCCTCCTCCCCTTGCAGCCGTCAGAGCCATAACCCCTTTTAATGACAACTCAAATGCCACTGTCTCCATAAACGTTTTGCTCATGCCAACTGCTTCTCTGTCTTGCTCCCAAAGAAAGTGTCTTTCCCCATCATGGTTTTTTATTTTTATTTAAAAATTTTTAAGCCTCAAAGCTTGTGGGATCTTGGGTCCCTGAACGGGGATCAAACCTGAGCCGTCAGCGGTGAAAGCAAGGAGTCCTAACCACTGGACAGCCTGGGAATTCCCAGTCAGTCAGGGTTTTAAACGCTTCCTTTTTCCTGTCTTTCTCATAGCACTTCTCACTGCTCTCTTGAATTTTTTTATTATATGTATATATTCATATATGCCCATAATACGTAATAAATGTATGCAGGCACGTACGTGAGTCTCATTACTAAATTTTAGGATTGCAGACAACAGGGCTTGCCTATTTATATATTTTATGATTTCTTCTAGGACTTGGTGCTCTAGTTGACAGAAAGGAAAAGGGCACTTTATCATCGAGAGAGTGGATAGGCAAATACTATCTGTAGACAGATTTTTTTTCTGGGAGCTCATCAACTTAAAAGAACCATTTTACGCTTTTCAGAAGGACATGTGACATGTGAAATCAATCAATTAATAAGGTGATTTCAAGTTACTGCTGAGTTGTGGTCAGAACAAAACTGTATAACTTCATAAACCACTTTTCAAATCGTCGACCCTTAAAAGTTAACTTGGGTGAGAATTTGGCCAGATGTGGTGGAAAAAGTCTACAATTGACTTAATGACTTTCAGGAACTCTTCCCCAACCTCTGAAAATCTTGATGAATCTAGCATGATGGTTTCTGGATGAATTCATAAAATTCAATCTACTCCAATGTCTATCCATCTCAAATTTTATGACACATTGCCCGTATTGTCTTAGATGACTGAAGTTCATCCTATATTTTATTTTTTGAGCCTATAGGTGTATTTCACTCTCTATCCTGGTGCCAGGAGAGAAGACTCTTTGGCAGTAATGTCCAGTGGAAAATCCATTCTGGGATGTGCGAGGTGGTGGCCGGCACCCAGGGCACATGTGAATTTAACAGACAGATTTAGTGAGTCGTTCAGCGGCAGAGAGCTTAGGAAGCTGAACTCAGTAGTTTCCTAGACGCTGACGTTATTCAACTTCTGGTAAAAAGCATTGCATATGTTAAAAGTCTGGACCGGGTTTAACCATGTGCAGTAATTGAGGCGTTTGCGGTTTCAGCAGTTCTGTATAATCATAACCATATTCTCTGAATCCTTGGAAAACTTCATCAGAAGAAAAACATGATCCAATCTGTGTCGCTGTTTTCACCTTACCAAACAATACTGTAAATTCTGTGGATTGCAATCTGAAAGAGAGCCCAGCATTTGCCATTTTACTTTTTAACAGCTGATTTCACTTTGAGCTGATTTTTGGAAAGGGGTGTTTCCGCACCAGTATTGGAGACAAATGCTCGCAGTGCTATGTCATCTTTGAGTGACCACACTGGTCCCTTGATTGGCAGTTTCCCAGGACACATCATCTCTCCCCTCTGCTTTCTCTGCCTTCTCTCCGTCTTTTGAGGCTAAGCTCCTTTCTCAGTAAACTCATCTTTCTCCTCTGATTTTACAACTCTGGCCTGAATCAATGACATCTGATCATCCTGAATATTACTTCTATCAGAAATATTGAAAAGCAAAGCAGTCGTTTTGACATTTGAATCTTTTCTCCTTTCTTTTATCTTTCCCTTCCTCCATTTCCTTCTCTGTTTCTTTTCTTCCTTCTTTATTTGAGGAAGTCTGTGATATTCTTTAGAGTTTGACCGCTTTAGGCTTTCAGGAAGTGTACTATAGTCAAACATTGGTGGGGTCTTTTTGTAGGTCTTTTTAAGCAAGCAAATTCAACTTATTCTAATTGTTATTGAGTACACAGACGAATTTGTATTGTAATATGATTCATAACTAAGTTTCGAAATTAAATTTTTCTTGGAATGTAGTTGATTTACAATGTTGTGTTCGTTTCAGATGTGTAGCAAAGTGAATCAGTTATACACACACATATGTATACATACATATACATACACATGTATACATACATATACATACACATATCCACTCTTTTTTCCAGAGTGGAACCAAATGGTAAATTTATTTGATGGTGATTGAGCTGTGAACATGTGAGTTGATCTCTGTGCATTGATTCAGATGTTCAGATTAGGTAGCTTTTGGCACACAGCCCCTACCACTAGACAAGAGAGCTATACAATCTTAACAGATGTACGGGAGAAATGATGATAGCTGAGAAAAATGGAACAAAAGATAATTTTAATAGAAAAGCATGTTAAATGACAATATATTGTTTTCTACACAGAATGGAAATGGTAGGATTTCTTCTGAAACTTTATGTGTTTATTTATTGGCCGCACTGGGTCTTGCTTGCTGCTGAGGGGCTGCTCTAGCTCTGGCGAGCAGCAGCTACTCTGTGTTGCGGGCTGCGGGCGTCTCACTGCAGGGGCTCCTCTTGTTGAGGAGCTCAGGCTCTAGGGTGTGCAGCTTCAGGAATTGTGTACACGGGCTTAGTTGATCCATGGTGTGTGGAATCCTCCCGGACCAGGGATCGAACCCATGGCCCCTGCCTTGGCAGGCAGATTCTTAACCACTGTTACCACCAGAGAAGTCCAAAATGATAGGATTTTGATTTTGATGTGGTGGGTTTTCTGACCAAATTTTCCTGACTGAATGGAGAATAAAAATCTAGCAAATAATTCTCCTAACATAGTAGGACAAAAAGAAATAAAACACGCATTTAAAGATATTATTTTTCAAATACACAATTTTTATATTGGCTTGTAATAAAAAACTACCTTTCTTAAGGGCCACTTTGCCTATTTTAGCTTGACTAGTGAAACTTTTTTCTTTTTCAGTGACACTGAGGCGTCTAAAATAGTAGCATCTTAAGAGGGTCCAGAATTGCTCCCCTGCCCCCCACCCCCAAAAGAACAGTGTTCTACTGTGAAATAGTGTCCGATGCACAGTATGTATGAGTAACACGAGACGCTGTGATCTGCACGAAGGTGAAGCATCATCTCACCATAACAGCCCAGGTTAAGAACCCCGCACGTTCTCAGGTGGGTGGTGAGGCAGAGGCCAGGCCTGGTGAGAGGGTGTGGGTGACGGAGCCTGCAAGGCACGGACTTTTCATGCTATTTGTTGACTCGTGAGTCAGCCCTCTGAGTCAGCTCATGACAAGTGTGTGTGGAATCCAGGGAGAAGGGCCAGCGCACCGCTTCAGCCTTGAAGGGGTTTGTTGATGACAGGATGCTGTGCCTGTAGCTCCAGTCCCAGTTCTAGCCCTGAAGCCGAAGAGCGGACGGTCAGTTCACCTCTCTGCATGCTTCTCTCTGTCAAGTGAGAAGAGTAAACTCCCCCAAATGGAGCTCTTATGCTTCTGCCCTTTGTGAGTCTGGGACTCACTGTGGAGAATCTGAAAGGCCACGTGCAGCAGGAAAAGCAAACCAGAACGCCTGTGATGGGACACCAGCAAGCCACTAGGGACTATCAAGTTATCCTAAAAGTGTTAATCACCATTGTTTCTGGCTGATTTCTTCTCTCTCTCATGCAGTAGGGATGCAGTCATGAAGTAGAGGATTGAAGGCAATTACGGGTCAGCTCTGCCAGCCGCTCAGAGCTCAGGACCTGTTCTGTCTCCTTTTCACCATCTTAAATCTGTTACATAAAGTGGTCCATGCTTGCAGAATTTCTCTTCTCTTTCACTTTCTGCAGAAAAAGGTAGACGCAGGCTAAAAAGGATCTGCCTGTGAATATTCATGATGGAAAATGGATGAAAGTCATTTAAAATATCCAATCATTTAATCTGTTTGTTTTTAAAATAGTTCGCATTTTAATACATTTAGACCATGAGATTTTTGCACCTTGTTTTATGTCCCTGGGTATGTTCCAGTATCTCCTGGTTTATAGTCTATGGGAACTTAAATAGAATATTTATCCTACTGTTGTGTAAAAATTCTAAAATCTTAATTATGTTAAATTGGTTCACAGTGCTTTTCAGGTCTACTATAACCTTCTACTTTTCTGTCTATTAATTCTATTAATTTTTGAGAGTTTGATATTGAAACTCCAACTAAAAATCTTAATTTATCTACTTAAAAAATAATTGTAACATTTGGTGGAGCTATGTGTAACCTTATTCTGTATTTTCCAAGTCACCTGTAAATGTGTTATCATACTTTCATAATTTTAAAAAGAAAACAGTTCATAATTTCCATGAACTCAGTCAATATTTCAAATCTGTGCAATTTTTATGGAGCATTGATTCTTAGTGTGCCTATTTTAAAATGTGAAATATTTTTCTGTGCAATTCAGCATCTCTACAGATTTGGTATTGGTATTAGAAATTTGATACATATTATGCTTGGGAAGAATGCATGTAAAAGGAGGTGACTATGGACCAACAGCTAGTTCCCTCCATTATGCATTAAATATCATTGACCGCAAAAATGCAACATTTTAGAACAGAACACTTCTTGCTATTGAATGAGAAAGATTCTTACTCATGCAGCAAACTTCTATTAGGTATAGAAACATTTCAGAGAAAAATGGCTGATTTAAGTTGAGGCTTGACAGAAAACAATAAAATTCTGCAAATTTTGCAAAATTCTGCAAAATTGCAAAAACTCTGCAATTATCCTCAATTAAAAAATAAATAACTTTTAAAAATAAAATTAAGTTTGAGATTCTTAGGACATAATCTTTGCTATAGTTAAACTAAAGTCAATATTAATTAGCAAGTTAAATTTACTGAAGCCAGATTTATGAAACTTGAGAAGGGAATCTGTTTTCTGGAAAATTCTTGTGGAAAATTTTGGATTTGAGGAGTTATTAAGAAAGAATGTTCAAATAAATACAGAATTAAAAGTGGTTTTATGGATGATGACTGGTGCTTGCATATTAAGGGGGACAGTCTTTTGGAATTAAAATGTGTTTCTTCACTCAACTTAAACCTTAGAGGAAAATTCCTAATATTTGGAAGTTGGGCCAAAGGAAAGAGTGACTATAGAATAATACAACTGATTTTATCACTCTGTCTTTTCAGTGAATTCTTCTCATAGTAGAAATCATTCTGAAGTAATAGTTAAAGAATTCACTGTGGCTTGGTTTACATCCTGCTCTGCTCCCATGGTTGAAAGGAGACTGGCTAGCTCATGAGATTAGGAGCTCCCATAAGACTCTGAGAACTTCCTGGCTTTATGCTAGCCAGAAATAACAGCATGGAGTGTTTTTACAATAATCCTGTTTTGGGGTAAAAACAGGAAAGGGAGAGGCATGTTAAAATTAAATATTTTGTAAGATGAAAGGAACCAAAAGAAAACAGAGCTGTTTCAGTTTGGGGGAAAGTTAAAATTGAATCTGATCATCCAAATTATTTACTTGCCTATTTTTGAATAAAAAATGTATTCTGATATGCCCTTAAAAGACTGTAAAGCCTCTGTTCACGTCTTGCTCTGAATCCAGGCTCCCAAACTAAGGTGACAATATTAAATTCCCCACTCTGCCCTACTTAGAACATTCACTCTGTTGGAAAGATATACCAGTGCTTGCTGACACCGATTCCCAAGATCACATCCAATTTATTGTGTACTTGGAGGATTTTTTCCAATATTTCATAGAATTGAAATAGGTTGTTAATACCTTATTATATTGTATTGTATCTCATCATCAGCAATCAACAAATAGGTATTATTTAGTGCTAACTTCATATGTTATTCCAAAGTCCTAACTGTAATATTTTCTAAATGATTTTTTAAAAAGGCCCTATTGTTAATGGACACAGTATTACTTCACAGATTTTGAAGGGGGAAGCATTATTATCTAAATGGACTCTTGGGAAATCTCAGGTGATCTTTTGGCTTCTTTGTGTTTCCCTTTGGGTGTCTGTTCTTGGGCAGACAATAAATATCTCTCCCGTCTCTGACTATCCTGGTATTTTCCTCTGTTCCTTTTGAAATGGCATCAGTTTTTCTTCTGATACGACTGTTATTCTTTCCAGCATAGCAAAGCTTGGGCTCACAGCACACATCAGGAAATGCTATGCTTTTTCTTTAAGGCTTTTCTAATTTTTAATTAAAAAGAAAAGCTTGGCTCTCGCTGATCACCTACAGGAGTGTGACTCTCCATGGTTACCTGTCACTCAAAGAGCTCCCGCTCTGAGGAATGCTAATTAGCCCCACTAAAGCTCCGTAATTGAACTGGAGAGAGGCTGCCAGAGGTGCCTGTCGGCCTTCACTCGGCACAGCCTCGCCATCTGAATGGAGGGGGCAGTCCGTCCACAAGGCGAGGAACAAAGGAAGCTGGGGACCGAACGAGAAACAACAACATTCCATCTGCCATTTCTTATTCCCAGTTGTAAAGTGATTTTCAAGATGTAGCCTGGATACCATGTCGATATTTTTTCTAAAAAAGAAAAAAGTTGTCTTTTGGCAGAAGAGAATGAGCCACAGCATCCTCCAGACGATGATCTCGGGGATGGCTAACACATCCGAGCTGTAGATAATCATAATGGTGCTAACAGGTGTGTGTTTGGGGGAAATAGTCTTTTATGTAGATGAAGGTGGTGTTTGAACCCAGACAAGCCACCTCACAGGAAAGCGTCTTGGTTATTCTCTGGAGAATAAAAGAGAAAGTTCTTGGCACTACGATGCCCTCTCCCCAGATGCAGACAAACACGAACCTTGGCATTTAGACAATTTAAAGGAGAGTAAGAAATTCAGTGGATAAAATCTTAGACCATCATTTATAACAGAGGAAGCATACGAAGGTGACTGTGCTTTAATTGTGTTTCAATGGGGATTCATCTTCTCTTCAACTTGGTTCAAAGTGTTAATGTTGGGAAAAGAAAACACAGCTCATGTAGTAGGCCCCTAAACTCATGTTAAGGAGTGACATAGTTCTTAAATGCAAGCTTTAGAAAAAAAATCCTTTACTGTAAAATTATCCAGTTCAAACCAAGCGTTGCATTTAAAACAATTATTTTGGCTGTATAGCTCGTGGGGTCTTAGTTCCCCAAGCAGGGACTGAACCCACACCCATGGCACTGGAAGTTCTGACTCTTAACCCCTGGACTGCCAGGAAAGTCCCAATGGCAGGTCTCTAACCTCAGATTTTTTAATACTGAAGGTAGTGCTTAATCATGGAGTCAGAGTGTTTGGAGCAGCTGGGACCTTGGGTAGAGCACATACACCTTGGAAAGTCTGGGAGAAGCCGTCTCGCTCCAAAACCACACAGTGAAGGACGGGCTAAGCTGGAATAGAGCCTCAGGCCCTGGACCCCAAGGTGCTCATCTAGAATAAAGCCTGCAAAGCAATAGATAAAACGTTATCTGATTCTAAGGTAGGTGCTGCACAGGTCCGAGGACTCTGTCCTGCCCTTTGCTACCACTGGGGTCTGCAGCACTGGTGACCCCCTGGTGTTTGCTGAATGAAGAAATGATGCATTCTTATATGATCTGAATGTTTCAATTGACTTTCAAGTATTTGAAATGCTGGGCCACCTAAGAAGTTAATTTTGCTCCTTTTTCTTTCTTTCTCATGTTGAGCTTATCTCAGTCCAAAGGTTTCATTGGGTGTGGTGACTGACACATGTTAATAATGGGGAATCTCTGTTGTCCTAACTTACTGTATGACGGAGGAGCTACTTTTTACTTCAGAGAAGAAGAGCTTCCCTGGTGGCTCAGCTGGTAAAGAATCCACCTGCAACGCAGGAAACCTGGGTTTGATCTCTGGGTTGGGAAGATTCCCTGGAGAAGGGAAAGGCTACCCCCTCCAGTGTTCTGGCCTGGAGAATTCCATGGATTATACAGTCTGTGGGGTCACAAAGAGTCGGACACAACTGAGCGACTTTCACCTGTAGAGAAGCAATGGCAACATACTTCTGCAATGTTCAGAGAAAGCCCAACATATGAGAATTTTTTTAAAAACCTGAAAATTAAAAAAAAAAAAACTAGCCTAAGTAATACTCTAATCTGCATACATAAGTTTATGCAATTTTTACAGCAAATCCATACTTTTGACATTCTATAACATTTTATTGATGAGGAAACTGAGTTTCAGGATGTGTTAATTAATTTCCTCAAAGTTTAAAGCCAGTAAGTGAAAGAGCAAGGATTTAATCCCCGTTTTACTCCAGAATTTGATCTTTCCTCAACATTGTGCATCACAACTTCTAACTGCAATCTCCTAGTCTCTTTAACATGAAAATCCACATGCTTAAAAATCAGTTCTCTTCAGCATTCTGATGGAATTCCAACAATTTGTATCACTGTGTGAACAACTTATACATAAGGGTGAGTCTCTCAATGCTTGGCCCTTCTGCTTTGGTTGAGGTAGTCAAGAAAGACTTCCTGATGGGGATGACCTTATTGCTGAGACCCAAAGAAAGAAAATGGGCCAAGAAGACTGCCAGCTTGGATTAAAGGTAGAAGGAACAGATTCAAAAGCCCCATGAAAAAAACAAGCTTGGTGCATGTGAGAATTTTACGGAGGGTGCAGGTACCTGGAGTGAACTGAATGGGATAAGGTGGGGAGAGAATATGAGGTAGGAAGGCAGGAATCCGTCAGCCCTTGTGGGATCTGGTAGGCAGAGTGAGGCATGAAGGTTTTATTCCAGTGGTAGTGGGCAGCAGCTACAGAGATGTAAGCAGGGATGGGCTATGATACCACTGACGCTTTAAACCACTCAGTCCAGCACAGGGGACTCTACTCCGTCTTCTGTGGCAGCCTTGGCGGGAGGGGAGTTAGAGGAGATACATGTGTATGTACGGCTGAGCCCCTTTGCAGTTCACCTAAACCTATCACAACATTGTTAATCAGCTATACCCCAGTAAGAAGTTTTAAAAAAGGTAATAGCAACAACAAAGGTCACTGAGAGGCGAATAGCTTGTACGGAATTCTGTAAAGCAATTATCCTTCAATAAAACATAAATTAATTTTAAAAAATAGGTTGTAGGGAGGAAGAAGGAGACTGTGGCACACACCTGGTCAGAGCTTGAGCCACGGACGGCGAGGAGTCTGAAGGCTCAGAACATGCGCTGCAGGCTGCGCACAGCTGACGGCGAGTGACCGGAAGTGGGCAACCGGAAGTGGGCGTGGGAGGGTGGGGCACGCCGGAAGTCCGTTCACCCCGAGGGCGAGTGGGTGGTATTGACCCGGTGGAAATGAAGTAGGACCAATTTGAGGGACATATTGGTGGTGCTTTTTGCATAGAATATTCTAAATACACTTTTTTTTTTTTTAATAAAAAGAGTAAAGGGTGGTTGGAGACTCAGGTTGCTTGATTTATGGACACTCAGCGAATACCCCCCTGTGTCAGAGCAATGACATGACCTAATGTGAAACAAGGCTACTATTTATTTCATCTCATTTCTTTTTATTCTATTATCTTATTCTGCTCTATTTTATTCTATTCTTTTTATTATATTTTTTGTGGCTACTATTTTAAACTAAAAAAACAAAAACAGCCCAGAGTCATAATGGATGATAAGGTATATATCATTGTACCATTCAAGAAGCAACATATATTTTGAAAAGAAACAAGTTAAATGGCCGTGAAATTCCTTCTTAGGATCATTTGGATAGGCTTCAGGGGAAAAAAATTAAACAAAAGAAAAAGAAAAACCATAATTAAAAACATGTCAAGTGAACCTCTTCTCATACGTTTTCCCACCTGGAAAGTAAGGAGGCACATATTGTCAGACCTGGTAGTTCATGTGCCTGGAATGCTGTAGGGAGACTCCCCGTTCCCCACGCCCTTAACGTTTTCTCCTCCACTCCGGAGTAAAAATGCATAGAAATAAAATTTGACTTTTGGTAAAAAGAAACTGGTCACAGCACAAGACCCTGAAAGATAATCATTATTAAAAATACTCTGATTTTTGAAAATAATACTTTGATGTTTCTGCCTCCTATTTAAAATTCATGTGTGTGTGAGAGAGAGAGTGTTGTGTGTATGTGTGAGGTTTTTTCTTGCCTGCTGGTCACGGCTACCATTATTTTTATTAAACACAGGATTGTTAACCTCTTTATTGAACACAGGCATAACACATATGATGGTTGATTGATAGCCAAAAATACCAGCACTAGAAGTTTGTTCCAGAATTGGTGAAAAGTCCTCTGTTGAGTATACATATTGAGACTATTTTGTTAGCACTGAAGTTTCTCTCTTGATCTCGATTGCAGCCTGTGCTTCATCCACCCGGCATTTCACATGATGTACTCTGCATAGAAGTTAAATTCGCAGGGTGACAGTATTCTATCCTTATATTTTGCAGAGAATTGTGTAGCTGTCACCCACATTTATTCCCCTTGACTAACTCATTGTTCTTTCTTTCCTCTTGCCTATAAAACTTAAATCCATAGTTTCCACTGTATTCATTTTTCCTTTCTAATACTTGGCCTGTAAGTATTCTTTACATGTATTTTGTCTGTTTGTTTCAAGCCTCCTTCAGATCAGATCAGATCAGATCAGTCACTCAGTCGTGTCCGACTCTTTGTGACCCCATGAATTGCAGCACGCCAGGCCTCCCTGTCCATCACAAACTCCCGGAGTTCACTCAGATTCACGTCCATCGAGTCAGTGATGCCATCCAGCCATCTCATCCTCTGTTGTCCCCTTCTCCTCCTGCCCCCAATCCCTCCCAGCATCAGTCTTTTCCAATGAGTCAACTCTTCGAATGAGGTGGCCAAAGTACTGGAGTTTCAGCTTTAGCATCAGTCCTTCCAAAGAAATCCCAGGGCTGATCTCCTTCAGAATGGGCCGGTTGGATCTCCTTGCAGTCCAAGGGACTCTCAAGAGTCTTCTCCAGCGTCACAGTTCAAAAGCATCAATTCTTCAGCGCTCAGCTTTCTTCACAGTCCAACTCTCACATCCATACATGACCACAGGAAAAACCATAGCCTTGACTGGACGGACCTTTGTTGGCAAAGTAATGTCTCTGCTTTTGAATATGCTATCTAGGTTGGTCATAACTTTCCTTCCAAGGAGTAAGTGTCTTTTAATTTCATGGCTGCAGTCACCATCTGCAGTGATTTTGGAGTCCCCAAAAATAAAGTCTGACACTGTTTCCACTGTTTCCCCATCTATTTCCCATGAAGTGATGGGACCAGATACCATGATCTTCGTTTTCTGAATGTTGAGCTTTAAGCCAACTTTTTCACTCTCTACTTTCACTTTCATCAAGAGGCTTTTGAGTTCCTCTTCACTTTCTGCCATAAGGGTGGTGTCATCTGCATATCTGAGGTTATTGATATTTCTCCCAATCTCCTCAAATCCAGAAATGTATCCAGGCACATATATGAGGGCATGTAGGAAGAGTTATCTCCGGTAGAATGGAGATGAGTAAACGCCGCCTGTGCGTGCCTGCCTTCTCTTCTCTTTCAACTCTGGTGTTGAGACGAGACTTCAACCTGAGTGATGCAGATCCTCAGGGTTCGGTCATTTCTTCAGGACTGAGTATGGACAGTGTCAGACTGTTCCACCTTCAAGATTGCCCAGTGGACATTCCATCATTTCTTTTATTTCTTTCCATGTTGAATATATTGAATCCCTCCCCTATCATATTCCCATGAACTCTTTTCTCTGATTTTTCACTATTATAAAGAAATGGTAACCAGTGAAGGAACAGACACTCTTACGGATGGAAAGGCTGAGTCACACAGAACACTAAGTAACTAACCCAAAGCTGTTGAGAGAAACGGGGCAACAATTTCTGAATTCCAAAATCAACAACATTTAAGCTAACCACTTGTCTCCATGCATTCCACCCCTATTGTGTTTGAAATAAATAAAAGGTAAATAATTAACCAAATAAGATATTTGGGAATTTGTTGATTTTGCCTGCCATTTATCTTTTGGCATTGAAAATGGCAGGAATGCTGAGTGGCAGACACTGGTTGTCCCCAGTATCGTATGTTGTGATAGAAAGATTACACTTCCAGCTTCCCATATGAGTCCAGTGACAATGTGGCTAAGCTCTGGTCAAAGAGATGCAGACCCACATAATGTGTAAGAGTGGGCGTGGTGTTCTTCTTCACCCCTCCTGCTGGCAGGGATGTGGACCTGCTCGTGGGCCATCTTGCACCACATGAATGGAGCCAACATCCCAGGGACAACAGAACATCATGAGAGGAAAGCAACCGAGCATCTAATGATTTAATGGGACAGAACCATCCCTAGTCACTCAGACTCCAATGAGGGATAAAGGGTCCACCCAGCATCTCTGTCACACACCGATCAACCTACAGTCCAACTAACTCAGGCTTATAACTATAATATCAGTGGGAGGGAGGCTCAGGAGGGAGGGAATCTATGTACACTTGTAGCTGATTCACGTTCCTATATAGCAGAAACCAACACAGCATTGTAAAGCAACTATACTCCAAGTAAAAATAAATTATATATATATATATCAAAATATCCTATTGAAACAGTGTAAAATTTAGACAAATCAATTTTGAAAATTAGGTTTAGAAAACTATAAAATATTCAGTTCAGTTCAGTTGCTCAGTGGTGTCTGACTCTTTGTGACCCCATGGACTGCAGCACACTAGGCCTCCCCGTCCATCACCAACTCCCGGAATTTACTCAAACTCATGTCCATCAAGTAAGTGATGCCATCCAACCATCTCATCCTCTGTCATCCCCTTCTCCTCCTGCCTTCAATCTTTCCCAGCATCAGGGTCTTTTCCAATGAGTCGGTTCTTCGCATCAGGTGGTCAAGGATTGGAGCTTCAGCTTCAGTCCTTCTAATGTATATTCAGGCCTGATTTCCTTTAGGATGGACTGGTTGGATCTCCTTGCAGTCCAATGGACTTGCAAGAGTTTTCTCCAACACCACAGTTCAAAAGCATCAATTCTTTAGCTTTCAGCTTTCTTTATGGTCCAACTCTCATATCCATACATGACTACTGGAAAAACCATAGCTTTGACTAGATGAACTGTTGTCAGCAAAGTAATGTCTCTGCTTTTTAATATGCTGTCTAGGTTGGTCATAAGTTTTCTTCAAGGAGCAAGCGTCTTTTAATTTCATGGCTGCAGTCACCATCTGCAGTGATTTTGGAGCCCCAAACCAAATGAGAAAATATTAGATTCAGTCTTATTGATTTGTGTGAGTGGTTCCAGCTTAAGCTACATTGACTGTCTTATTCATGAGAGATACATTTCTCTTTAGATGAATGAGAAATACCTTATCTTAGCTATCAGTTCAGTTCAGTTCAGTCGCTCAGTTGTGTCCGACTCTTTGCGACCCCATGAATCACAGCACGCCAGGCCTCCCCGTCCATCACCATCTCCTGGAGTTCACTCAAACTCATGTCCATCAAGTTGGTGATGCCATCTAGCCATCTCATCCTCTGTCGTCCCCTTTTCCTCCTGCCCCCAATCCCTCCCAGCATCAGAGTCTTTTCCAATGAGTCAACTTTTCGCATGAGGTGGCCAAAGTACTGGAGTTTCAGCTTCAGTATCATTCCTTCCAAAGAACGCCCAGGGCTGATCTCCTTTAGAATGGACTGGTTGGATCTCCTTGCAGTCCAAGGGACTCTCAAGAGTCTTCTCCAACACCACAGTTCAAAAGCATCAATTCTTCGGCGCTCAGCTTTCTTCACAGTCCAACTCTCACATCCCTACATGACCACAGTAAAAACCATAGCCTTGACTAGACAGACAGTTATGGCTAAATTTACATCCTGCATCATAGAATTAGAACTATACTGAAATCAATACATTAAAACCAAAACAAAATAGTTCTAGGTGACAACATTCGTATTAGTCAATACAGAAATCAAAGGTGTTTTTGAAACAGTGACTTTGTAGTGCCTCATAAAAAGTTCCTCACCTTTTGGAAGATGAAATGGAGTGGACATTTGATATTGCTAAGGAATACGCCCCAGACCTTCCTGAATTTCCTAATTTAAGGATATAATTTCTACACGAGCACGCAACAAGAATAGTCACAAACATGAAGATGTCTTTTTGGACCCTGAGTGAGAATAGATGTGTCCACGAGGGAGCAGAGAGAGCCACGAAGCTGGGAGTTGCCAGGAGGTGCTCAGGCTGGTAAGTGCCCCGTTCCCACGCGCCATTCCCAGGCAGCACAGAGGGAGCGGATCTGTGCCGTAGAAAAACACACGCTGCCTCATGTCAGTGACTATGGAGGTTTCTTTCTCCTTAAAAAAAAAAAAAAAATTAGTTTTAATTGAGGGATAATTGCTTTACAAAGTTGTGTCGGTTTCTGCCGTACATCAGCATGAATCAGCTCTGAGTATACGTATATCGCCTCTCTCTCTCTCGAGCCGCACTCCCACCCCTCCGCCCCGGCTCCAGGTCATCACAGAGCACTGAGCTGGGCTCCCTGCCCCAACAGCAGCTTCCCTCCAGCTGTGCGTTTTGCACGTGGTAAGGGCCGTGTTTCAGTGCTACCCTCTCTACTCATCCCGCCCTCTCCTTCCCGTACTGTGTCCACTGGCCCATTCTCCATGTCTGCAGCTCTACTCCTGCCCTGAAAACAGACTCATCTGCACCATTTGTTAATATACAATATTTGTCTTCCTGTCTCTGACCTGCTTCACTCTGTATGACAGCCTCTAGGTTCATCCACCTCAGTTCAACCGACTCAAATTCATTTTGGAGGTTTCTTGAGGGGTAAAACCTCAGATCTAAGGTTTGTGAACGCTGAGGGTCGTCTCCCCAGTGTCCTGTGCTTTGGTCTGATGGACTCTCTGGGGAGGGCTTCATGGCAGATGTTCCTTAACAACGCCTGTAGTGATGAAGCCAGGAAACACTCTGGACCGGAAACAGCTCAGTTAATACAACAAGAGACACCTATGATAGTAGCTGATTGTAAGGACTGGGCTTTACCCACAGCAACTGTGTGATTTCTTGCTTTGTTGCTCACACCTTTAAAAGGTACTGCTTAGAAAACATTACGTGCTAAAGGCTTAATCACATAAAATTGAAAGGCTCTAGGTAAACATTGAGCTTACAAATAGAACATCTTAAGTAACTCTGGCAATGCACTCGCTAGTTTTAGCTGCTAATTGATATTCTCAGATACTGGCCAGAAAATCATAGTGGATAAGGATCATTCAAGAACAATAATAACAGAAACTCAAGCTAAACTCTATGCTAATCAAAGAACTCCAAGAAGAATTTTTGTGTGAGAGAAGTTTTTCCGGGGGACTGGCATAAATCTCTTCATGTAGCTATTATTATTTTTTTAAATTTTTTGGCCACGCCACATGGCATGTGGGATCCCAGTTTCCCACCCAGGGATTGAGCCTGCAACCCCTACATTTGAAGCGTGGAGTCTTAACCACTGAACCACTGTGGAAGTCTTATGACTCTTATAGATTGAGTACTTACCCAGGTTCAAAAATGTGCTGAGTACTTTGTACAGTATATCTCACTGGATCTTCAGTGTAATCCTAGGAAATAGTTAGCACTATTGATTTAAAAAGGAAATAGATTTAGAGAGCTTAAGTACGTTGTCCCAAACCACTTATTGAATATCTGACAGCACAAAGACGCAAACCCAGATTTGTCTTTGTCCAAAATTCATGCTCTTCCTATGAAGTATCAATCTATTTATTAACAGAACAAATAACTACGTTCTATGTATTATAAGAAATTGAGTCAATGTCACACAGACTTAGAAAACAGGCCTGTGGTAGCTGGGGGGAAGGGACAGACAGGAGTCTGGAATGGTCATGTACACGTGGCTGTGTTTAAAGTGGGTAACCAACAAGGTTCTACTGTACAGCGCAGGGATCTCTGCTCACTGTTTTCTGGCAGCCTGGATGGGAGCGGGGCTTTGGAGGAGAATGGATACATGTAAATGCATGGCTGAGTCCCTTTGCTGTTCACCGGAAACTATCACAATGCTGTTAATCAGCTATACTCCAACACAAAATAAAAAGGTTTAAAAATTTTTTTAAATAAAGGAAGATTTTCATATACCAAAAAAATTGAGTCAATATGATACACCTCTTTTAATGACAAAGCAGATCATTATCTTGTATGGCAAAAGTCTTTTCCATGAGCAGTTAGCAATCTTTATTTTTTCAACGGCTCTACTTGTGTTATGGAAACTTCTGGCAAAATGCACTTGGTCTCCCAAACACATGGATCAGTATCACAGTGTGCTTTACTGTTCCATATGCAGACATTTGTCATAGGGCTCCTCTACGCAGGCGGAGAGTCTTGAGAGTCCCTTGGACTGCAAGATCAAACCAGTCAGTCTTAAAGAAAATCAACCTTGAATATTCATTGGAAGGACTGATGCTGAAGCTAAAGCTCCAACCCTTTGGCTACCTGATGAGATGAGCCAGCTCATAGGAAAAGACTCTGATGCTGGGAAAGATTGAAGGCGAAAGGTGAAGGGGATGGCAGAGGATGAGATGGTTAGGTAACATCACTGACTCAATGGACATGAATTTGAGCAAACTCTGGGAGACAGGGCAGTCCTGGCGTACTGCGATCCATGAAGTAAAGAGTAGGACATGACTTGATGATTGAACAACAACAGCAAAGCACTGGAGGACTCTCTGAACCCTTGGACAGATTTGTGATATTATGGCGTGCCTGCAGCTGTCTAGAAGAGGAGAAAATGCAACTGGTTTCATCTTATCCCCTAATTGGACCAACAAATGATTAGAAGTTACATCCATATTCGAGAAATATAATTCGGAATTGAGATCTTATCTCTGGAAGTTGAAATAATGTAGCAAAATCAATGTTTAAGATATGACGGATTTATGCGTTGGAAGGCTTAGAAAAGAAAGTTAGAGAAAATGAAGAGGAGCCTTCACTTTATAGGATGTTATGGCATATATAACTTATTCTGGAAACAGATAAAAAAGATTTGACATTTTGAATTTCCCTGAGAAGCTTCCTACTGACAGCAAACCATGTAAAATACAGTCAAAATGGCGTTAATGAATCATATTGTTGTCTCTCGCAACCGTTCCTAAGAAGTCTGAGCTCTGTATACCGGATTCTAACACTTTTCATTCAAAAATAATAGTTTGAAACATTTTAGGGTTGATTGTTCAGAGAAACTGTAAAGGGAATTAAGCAAATAGGTATGAAATTAATTGAATTAACCAAAGAAAAATCAAATGAAGTTAAAAATAAGTCATATCCAGTTATTAAAAATATTCCATTGGGAATTCCCTGGTGGTCCAGTGGTTAAAACTCGGTGCTTTTACTGCCAAAGGCCTGGGTTCAATCCCTGGTAGGGGAACTAAGGTTCTAAAAACTGGGTGATGTGGGGAGATATATATATATATATATATATCTTATAACAATTGGTATATAAAGTCTTCAATATTTATCCATGACGCATGTATCTGAAGCATCATTTAGTACTTGGCAGTTTCAGAACAACAACAAAAAGCTGAACATGCCACGTTTATTCTAGTGACTCGGGGCCTGCATTTGCTCTCTTCCGGCTACTGTTCTGGGGAAAATCTGTCATCCTGGTGTACTGAGATGAAGCAGTTTTTCCATCCTCTCCCACATTCTCTCCACTGAAGCCGACAATCACTCTTCAGGGAATAGAAGCTCTTCTTCCAACATGGACATGGTCTGTGGTGAGTTTTCAAATACACAAAAACAAAAATCTCTGGGGAAAAACCACTAGAGACTTTAGAAATAAGGCACATTATTATTACCTTATTAGCTGACAACATATTTAGTCAGAATTCAATGTCATGTGTGTCCTGCTGAATGGGAACAGCAGAGATTATGTCAGCTAAGTAGATAAAGAAGTGGATACTCAAAAGCCTGATTTGTTTTGTTTTTCCTGCAGAATTTTCTGTGTTGAAATGAACTGAGCACATCATTGTATGGCGTGGAGACGGAGCAGGCCACTATGGTCCTTCCCCCAGGTTCTCTGTCCGTGGAAAAACAGTAGGCAAAAAAGTAAGTTTAATTAGAGAAGCAAGAACATGCAGAAGCAAAGGAAAACAGTCAAAGGAGGCCAAATAATGATAGTTCAGTCGTTAAGTTAAGTCAAGGACCTCAGTTCCTCCTCCAGGGCTACAGATAATACTCTGAGCCACACCCTGTGAGCTGTCTTACAGATACTGTATCTCTCATCAGGTGAAAGAAGTTAGCTCCCTGATGACCAGATCGTAGCCATGACTTACGCAGCCGCAATTCTGAGAACTGGCCTCAAGGAAATAGAGAAACATGGACCCTGGAACTGAAGATTAACTGTACCTGAAACAATCAAGATGATGCTGGTCAGACACCGATGACCAGCTTCAGGATGGTGGTCAGAGCTGACTGTGCTGTTTCTGCATGTAGCCCCTCCCTCGTCTATAAAGCTCCTGCCCCCGACTGTCAGTGAGGGGAATCAGCCTTGGGACAGATGTCCACCCTCCTCCCACCAGGTACTGGCACCCAAAAGAAAGCCAACTTCCCTTTCCACCAACCTGGCCTCTTTATTGTCTTTGGAGCAGTGAGCCGCCAGATCCCACTTTTGGTTACAGGGTGAGAAAGAAAAACCTGCTTAGTTAATAAGATTCTTTCCTGTATGATAAAGGCATTGCTTTATAGATGAAAGACATTGTTTGTTTAAAAATGGAAAACAAACTGTCTTTTAAACATTTCCCTACATTCACTGAAAGGACTGATACTGAAGCTGAAACTCCAATACTTTGGCCACCTGATGTGAAGAACTGACTCACTGGAATAGACCCTGATTCTGGGAAAGATTGGAGGTGGGAGGAGAAGGGGACAACAGAGGATGAGATGGTTGGATGGCATCACTGACTCAATAGACATGAGTTTGAGTAAACTCTGGGAGTTGTTGATAGACAGGGAGGCCTGGTGCTCCATGGGGTCAAAAGAGTCGGACATGACTGAGCAACTGAACTGAACTGAACCACACTGAGTCATAATTTCTCTAGCAACTGTATCTAATAATTGAATGATGTCCACCAACTTTAACTATTTAGAAATCTGGAATAATAGTGCCCTTGCTTTTGAAATATTGTTTAGGATTTTTATTTCACCCAGCACAATATTATTGACTTTATTTAGTGTTCAGTTTTGGAATATGATCTAGGAAATTCAGAGGAGTAGAGAGGCTTTACAGTGTTGTTAGTTTCTGCTATACAGCAACATGAATCAGCTACATGCATACATATGTCATCTCCCTGGCGGATGTTCCTCCCAGCTGCACCCCCCTCTCTGCCCCACCCCCCCAACACCAGAGGAGAGTCCTCACAGAGCACTGAGTCGAGCTCCCTGTGCTATACAGCACCTTCCCATTAGCTATCTATTTTACGCAAGTGCTGTGCTGTGCTTAGTCACTCCGTCATGTCCGACTCTCTGTGACCCCATGGACTGTAGCCCACCAGGCCCCTCTGTCCACAGGATTCTCCAGGCAAGAGTACTGGAGTGGGTTGCCATGCCTTCCTCCAGGGGATCTTTCCAACCTAGGGATCAAACCCAGGTTTCCCACAATGCAGGTGGATTCTTTATCGTCTGAGCCACCAGGGAAGCCCAAGAATACTGGAATGGGTAGCCTATCCTTCTCTATGGGATCTTTCCAACCCAGAATCGAACCGAGTATTTCAGGGGGATTCTTAACCAGTGGTAGTGTGTGTGTGAGTCCCAATCTCCCAATCCCTCCCGCCCTCTCCTCTTCCCCCACTCCACGTCCACACTTCTGTCTCTAAAGGATACAGCTCATCCTGGAACTTTTATTTTCCTGGAGAAGGCTCACTATACATGCACATACATGCATCAAAATGCAGAAGTAAATAAAAATAAAACCCTCATTTTTACTATTCATCTTAAAAATTGTATACAATTATGTTAATGTATTACAGATAATAAGTATTGATTTTCTAAAGCAAAAACAAATCTTACTTCTGAATAACAATGATGCTATTTTAAAACTGATATAATTTTACCTTAATGTGACGATCATTCTGAAAATTATTTACAATTTTTTCTTCATCAAATTACAATGCTATTATCATTTTTGGGGTACATAATTAACCTAGCCACAGAATTGATTCAGTTATAGTTATGATTATCAATGTCAAGAGTGGATTCAAGTTGAGAAGGAGTGGGTTTGGACTAAGCATCAGCCCTGGTGGCCAGCCATATGGACCTAGGACTCCGGTCAGCCCCCTGTGCTGAACAGCATCTGTGCCTGGGCCAGCAGAGTTGAGAGGATGCTGAGGTCATGGCCTGTAGGTGGGCTCCATTCAGAGGGCCCACCTGAGTACCCATCAGAGTATGGACACGTTCAACCACCTGAGTAAATAGCCAGGAAACTGTTGACTCAGCCAAGATGGTGGAGTCAGTTGTGTGGTCAGCAGAGTGAAAAGAGCATGGTAGGCATTTATGTTTCCCAGCACATGGTAGACGTCAGGGGCATTTGAACTGCTGCATTCTCATACGGAAAAGGCAGTGGAGAGGAGCAGCAAAGGAAAGGTGAGGAGAGGAAATAACTTCTATGGGATGGGGGAAAGATTTGATAAATGTTGCTGGATGACATTGGCTTTGTTCTCTGGAAATTGGCATTCTGACTCCACCTTGAAGTTTCAGAATATTTTGGTTATGCATCACACTTGCAATTAATCATCTTTCTTTGTTCACGTAGCTTTCATAATTGCCATAGTGATTATTTAACTTTTGTGCTGCTACTTAGTTTTTCATCATTGGTGCTACTTTGCCTATTTGATTGGCTTCTTAATGTCAAGGGATTAAGACAGATTCAAAAGCATCTCACACATTTATTAAAAACCATTATAAAGTGACTCTGCAAATTTAAAAATTGCTTGCTCATGTGTAGTAGGCGCTCTATGAACACTTCAGAAAAAAAAGAATGGATGAATGGATTAGTTTCAAAAATCTTAAATAAATGATCCTCAAATATAAGGCTTTGGTTTATGAGCGAAAAGTGACTCAGTTAAAAATGTTTATGTCAGTGGACATAGGATAGAATCTCTTTTATAGTGATTATTTTTATTAAGTACTTGATAAAACAGGATATGACAGTCTTCCTGGTGGCTCAGATGATAAAGAATCCACCTGCAATGTGAGAGACCTGGGTTCAATCCCTAGGTCAGGAAGATCCCCTGGGGGAGGGCATGGCAACCCACTCCAGTATTCTTGCCTGGAGAATCCCATGGACAGAGGAGCCTGGTGGGCCACAGTCCATGGGGTCACAGGGAGTTGGACATGACTGAGTGACTAAGCAAGCACAATTATATACAGTTAAAATGGGGAGTAATACATAGGCAGTCATCAAAATAATACCATAAAAGAATATTTATTAGTATTAGTGAATTTAGGAAGTACTACTAAGGGGAAATGATTATAAGATATTAATTAATAATGTGAAATGTGGACACTATACTCCCATTCATAACATGTCTCCACCTATCGAGAATAATATTAAAAAAAAGGACTATTTATTATACACTAAAATGCAGCAATTCATCCTGGATGGTGCTTTCCAAATTTTGCAAAGTTTCTACAATGAACATTTGTCTGTCTGTTAATAGAAAGATTTTACAGACCTAAAAATAAAATTTCCTAAGCTGGCAGTCCCCTGGGGTCCAGTGTTTAGGACTCGGTGTTTTCACCCCTAGGTGCCCACGCCAGTCCCTGGTCGGGGAACTAAGATCCCGCAAGCCGCATGATGCAGCCAAAGATTTTTTTTTTTCCCCTAAGTTAGTAATAAGATGAGATAGTGGAGAGAAAATCCATCTTTGCTTGGAAGAAACAAGGATTCTGTGAGACCAGACTGGGACTGAGCAGGTGGCTTTGTTTGGCTGGGAAACTGGTTATCTACAGAGGAGGTTGAGCACATAGGTAAATATATTGGGTCTTTCTAGTAATTATATTCAATTTTTTGTCTTGGCAGAAATGGAACAGAAATGATGTCGAGTTCTCATTGCATTCCATCTGGGGACTCACAGCTTTAGTTCCTTTCATTAATGGTGATGTTAACTTTGATCACTTGATTAAAGTGAGTCTTCCAGGCTTCTTCACAGTAAAGCTTAATCTCCTCTTTGTAACTAACAAGGCATTCATGGGGCAATACTTTCAGTTCGGTTCAGTCGCTCGTCATGTCTGACTCTTTGCGACCCCATGAATCACAGCACTCCAGGCCTCCCTGTCCATCACCAACTCCCAGAGTTTACTCAAACTTACGTCCATTGAGTCAGTGATGCCATCCAACCCATCTCATCCTTTGTCATCCCCTTCTCCTCCTGCCTTCAATCTTTCCCAGCATCAGGGGCTTTTCTAATGAATCAGTTCTTTACATCAGGTGGCCAAAGGATTGGAGTTCCAGCTTCAGCATCAGTCCTTCCAATGAATATTCAGGATTGATTTCCTTTAGGATGGACTGGTTGGATCTTCTTTCAGTCCAAGGGACTCTCAAGAGTCTTCTCCAACACCACAGTTCAAAAGCATCAATTCTTTGGAGCTCAGCTTTATTTATAGTCCAACTCTCACATCCATATATGACTACTGGAAAAACCATAGCATTGACTTTGAAACTCTGTAAATATCTTTTTCTTTATCAATCAATCTTTTCCTTATCAATCAATCTTCCAATACTGATATGAATTAATCAACTCAATACTGATATTAATTAATCAATGTGAGTTCATGAATTCCTATTTTGTGCAATGGGTTGAATTATCTATTACCATGATGTCCTTCAATAACCTCAGATATGTAGATGACACCATCATCATGGCAAAAAGTGAAGAGGAACTAAAGAGCCTCTTGATGAAAGTGAAAGAGGAGAGTGAAAAAGCGGGCTTGAAACTCAACATTCAAAAAACTAAGACCATGGCATCCCTTTCCATCATTTCATGGCAAATAGATGGGGAAAAAATGGAAACAGTGAGAGACTTTATTCCCTTGGGTTCCAAAATCACTGAAGATGGTGACTGCAGCCATGAAATTAAAAGACACTTGCTCCTTGAAAGAAAAGCTATGACCAACCTAGACAGCATATTAAAAAGCAGAGATATTACTTTGCTAACAAAAGTCCATCTAGTCAAAGCTATGGTTTTTCCAGTAGTCACATATGGATATGAGAGTTGGACCATAGAGGAAGTTGAGCGCTGAAGAACTGATGCTTTTGAACTGTGGTGTTGGTGAAGACTCTTGAGAGTCCCTTGGACCGCAAGGAGATCCAACCAGTCAATCCTAAAGGAAATCAATCCTGAGTATTCATTGGAAGGACTGATGTTGAAACTGAAACTCCAATCCTTTGGCCACTTGATGCAAAGAACTGACTCATTTGAAAAGACCCTTATGTTGGGAAAGATTGAGGGCAGGAGGAGAAGGGGATGACAGAGGATGAGATGGGTTGGATGGCATCACCGACTCAATGGACATGAGTTTGAGTAAGCTCTGGGAGTTGGTGATGGACAGGGAAGCCTGGTGTGCTGCAGTCCATGGGGTCACAAAGAGTCGGACACAACTGAGTGACTAAACTGAAACAGTCATGTCCTTATAATCAGATTCTCTCTGATTTTTTTCCCAGTGAGATTCTCTTGGAGTGGATCCCTGTGTTCTTACAGCATCATCTCCATCATTCTTTGAGTACTTGCTTACTTTCTGGCCAGACCAGAGGTTCATGCTCATCTGTGACTTTCTTGCCCCAACCCTGGGATAAGCCATTTCTGAGGAGAGTCTGGGAGGAGGGTGGCATCTAGAAACCACGATCAGGGTGTCAGTCGTGCTCGTTGCTGTAGGGACACCACTGCTTCCACTGTCATCTTGGTGGACAAAGTGAGGGCATATATCTATGTAGGAATATATAAAGACATTTGTACATCTTCACATGTTTATATCCATACAAATGTTTCTATCTAGCTACGTATCCTAAAAACCCATGAGTTCACATCAGTATTTCCAGTTTCAACTTGACACCACATTGTGTATTCCTTTATTTTCCTTTTCCCTATTTCTAACTCCCCCAACATCATCCCCTTTACTCTTAGTATGTTTAGCCATCTAATCAAGTTCTTTTGTGTAACCAGTCTCCTGCGGACAGCCGTCCGCTGGGCATGGACACTCTCCTCCTTAGTTTGGGTCTGGAATGCACAGAGATTCATCAGATATATGATTTGAAAATATTTCCCCCCATTCTGTAGGTTGCCTTTTCATTTTGTTGATGGTTTCCATATAAATGTATTCTGTGAATTCATATTCAAATCAATATTCTTTAAACTGTAAGCCATGATGTGAAATTAGTGAGTCTGAGAATTTAATAAATGAATGAGAATTGCACAAGAATTGACAGATGAGTGATTGCACTAAGGAAGCATATTTATCACTTTGTGTAATTTCTGCTTCAGTTAAATGAATGTGTGAGCCTTTGTGAGAGTGGATCACTATACAAAATGTGATCAAACATTTCTGTTAAACCACCTTAGATGAAACTTCCCCGTACATAAGCAGATGAATAACTATCACGTAGGTAGACAAATCTCACATCACAAATGTACCAAGAGCTACAAGCAAAGGTAGCTGAACTTGTTCCTCGGGGTTAATGAACTTGTATTGAGCATTGCCTATCAGGTATCGCTGGAAATAAATGCTCTTTTCCTCAACTGCTCACTCAGGCACAGGTCACATTTCTGCCCCTGGACTGGCGTGCTTGCGGTGTTTCTCATTGCCAACGCAAGCTGCAGAGTGAGCAAAAAGAATCTAAAGCAAACCGATTGTTTTCTGCAATAATAAAACTGCCTCTAGGCGAACAGTCCCGATTCAGTTGTCCCTCTTGAGGAACAAGGGTGCAGAACAGAGCTCAGAAGACCTGGGTTTGGAGTGGCTTCTGCAGGCCCACCAGGCTGGCATCTCCCCGAGGCCATTGACCCGGACCGTGATGTACAGAGAATACATCTGGCAACACAGGCTTGAGGCTCCTATCTTCTGTCGCTCCTGCAAGGGTCCTGAGGCTTCACTTTCTCGCCTGGGAGTGGAGTGGCATCCTGCTCACGGTGACTATTCTTAGTATTGGGCCATGTCAGCTTCTGAAGACGAGGGAATCCCTCTGGTTACCTGCTCAATTCTACCTGCCCTCTAGCTCCCTGAAGGAGCCCTCTTTGTGTGTGTAGTAAGGACTTAGGGTGGGATCCTTGGTTGTTCATGTTCTATGAAGATTTTGGAGAATGTAAACACCTCCTGTGAATTCTACTGGTGTGCTGTGAGCCGCCCCGCCAAGACGAACAGGAGGATCACGGTTCACATCTGTGAGCAACACGACGTGTCTCTACTTCTCGCCTGTGTCCACTGATCGTGGAAGGACAACGGCTCTTTTCCGTCAGTTATTTAATCACTACTTTACTATGCCTGTGGATACAGCACATAGCCTCATAATGTGTAGGCATTTTCTTTAAAAAATTAAGTAGAGTTGATTCACATTCGTATGTATTTTTGAAGCCAGAGTCCAGGTCCATTTTCTCCCCTTCGTTTCCTCCCTTCCTCCCACCCTTCTCTTCTTCCTTTCTTCCTTCCATTTTTTAAAAAATTCCTTTCAGAGGGTAGGTAGAGGGAGAGAATGTTACCGTGTTTACAAATAGCTTTTGAAAAGATAAGGCGTTTGTTGTATTCAAAATGACAATGTGTGACTCCGATTTTTAAATTTCTCTTTTTAGAGTATTCTATATTTACAGAAAAATTGCAAAAATAGTACAGAGAGTTCTTAAACATCCCACACCCCATATCTCTTATTGTGTGCCGTGCTTAGTCGCTCAGTCATGTCTGACTCTTTGCGGCCCCAGCCACTGTAGCCCACCAGGCCCCTCTGTCCCTGGGATTCTCCAGGCAAGAATACTGGAGTGGGTTGCCATGCCCTCCTCCAGGGGAGCTTCCCCACCCAGGGCTCGCACCCAGGTCTCCTGCATTGCAGGCGGATTCTTTACCAACTGAGCCACCTCCTATTATTCACATCACGTAATAGTGGGAAACATTGATCACAGTCAGTGAACCACGCTGCCCTGTTCAGGGAGGCTCACACTCGCTTCGCATTTCCTTGACTTCACCCTCCCGTCCTTTCCGCGCTCCAGCACTCCACCGAGGATGGCACGTCACTCTTAGCTGCCGTGTCTCCTGAGGGTCCTCTTGGCTGGGACGGTGTCCTTGTTTCTGATGACCATGACAATTTTGAGGCATCCTGGTTGGTCGGACCTTTTGTATGATGCTCTTCACTTGGGATTTGTCTGATAGCATGATGAGAATAGAGCTCCGGGTCCTGGGGAGGAAGGCCCAAGCAATAAAATGGCATCCACATGGCTTAGACTGTTGGTCGGGCCGCCTGGCCGGGGTGCATCTGCCGGCTTCTCTGCAGTGAAGTTCCCCTTCTTCCCTGGTTTCTGCTCTGTGCTGCTGGAAGGCGCCTTGCTCAGACCTCAGGGTGAGGTGGGCAGTTTACCGCTGCCTCCTGAAGGTGGGGAGTTTCTGCATAAACCACTTGGACAGAAGATCTGTCTAACCTCCCCAACTTCCCTATTTATTCAATTGTTTATTCATATGAATGAGGACTCATGGATATTTATCTTATGCTTGGGGCATCACAGATTTTTTTAGCTTGTGCAAATTCATCTGGTTTAACTCGAGCCCCATCTTACCAGCTCAACTCCTGCGATGCCGTCCCACAAAACTGTAGTCACAGGGAACCCCTGTGGGTCCTCACACCTCTCTCCCCCTCACACACCTGCTTCCTCACCCGAAGGTCCTTGTCCACATGTCATAGAGGAATGCAGGTCGGCCTTTTTAAAAGTGATTTTCTTTATGTAATATTTATTATTTATTTGGCTGCACCAGATCTTGGTTGTAGCAAGCTGGATCTTTAGCTGTAGCCTGCGAACTCTTAATTGTGGCATGTGAGATTTAGTTCCCTAACCAGGAATCGAACCCTGGGCCCCTGCCGTGGGAGCACAGTCTTAGCCACTGAACCACCAGGGAAGCCCCTCAGCTCAGGTATTAAGATTGCCTGGACACTGAGAGTCGCTCTCTGCTTCCTTGGAAGTGTTTTGTGTCTAAGCTGGTGTTTGTCATGTCATCCGGTATCTGTTTGCCTGTTTATCTCCCTGGTGAGGTTTCGAGGCCACTGTGACAGCGGCCGTTTCTTTCTCTCTTCTCCATCCTGGGGCACCTGGTTCCTGCCTGGCAGAGAGGAGGTTCTTAACAACACAGCTGAAAAGACTAGGCGAGGAACGGGCTTCCCCAGTGGCTCAGCGGTAAAGAATCCGCCTGCCAACGCGGGAGACACAGGAGACGCGGGTTTGATCCCTGGGATGGGAAGATCTCCTGGAGAAGGAAATGGCTACTCGCTCCAGTGTTCTGGCCTGAAAAATCCCATGGACAGAGGAGCCTGGCGGGCTGCAGCCCATGGGGTCACACGGACACGACTGAGTGAGCGCACAGACAAGGAAGGCCACTTGGCGAGCTGATGGAGATTCTGGGAGCACTCCCCGAGTCCTTTCTGGAGGAAAATGGCATCACGGATCTGCAGTTTTGGGTGTACATTTTGAGTCGTTTCCCCTGCTTGTAATGATGGTCTCGATTCCGGCATGCGGTCGTCTGTGACGCTCAGGCGCTGGTGAGATGCTGGTCAGCGCGGGGGGCCCGAGGCTTGGCCGAGGGGCGGCCCTGGGCTGCGCGGCTGGAGACCGGTGACCTCTGCCCCAGCGGCCGGAGCCCCGACCCTCCGAGCCGAGCTCACGCGCGCCCAACACCCGCGCCGTCTTGACGCACACAAACTGGCTCCACTGTTTTGACTGTCAAGTAGTCGAGACAATATTTCAGTCAGTCAGAAAGCAGCCGAGTTAGCCAAAAAAGCGCGTCTGACCCCCACCCCGCTTCTGACTGGACTTTGTGGATTTGACTGGTCTATGTTTGTAAAAAAACAGTCACATTTTCCTTGCCAAAAGAGGATGCTTTTTTCCCCCACTGAAACTTAATGAAATAACTGTTACATCATATAAATTCATTTCCTCAAGACTATGTGTCAGCCTATCAAATCAGTTAAGGGAAATTCTCATCTTTTTTTCTCTTTGAAATTAAGAGGGAGTTTGGTTCCAAGTTAAGTGAGTTCATAGCGCCATCTAGTGCTTCAAAACGGAATGTCGGCACAGCGGTGGGGAAATTTTAAATCTGGTGTTTTCCTTGGCTGTAAACACAACATCCTCAAACCCGCTTGCCTGATTCAGACCAGCGTTCTCCAGTTTTAGGATAATTATTCACAACTGACTGGGGATTGACATTTTACCACAGTTTCTAGAGAATAATCAGTGGTTAATGTTCAGCTTGAAAAGAATCTCCCATAAATAACCAAACACAACCAGTGATCAAAAATCACTGCAGATGGTGACTGCAGCCATGAAATTAAAAGACGCTTGCTCCTTGGAAGGACAGTTATGACCAACCCAGACAGCATATTAAAAAGCATAGACATTACTTTGCCAAGAAATGTCCATCTAGTCAAAGCTGTGGTTTTTCCAGTGGTCATGTGAGAGTTGGACTATAAAGAAAGCTGAGCTCCAAAGAGTTGATGCTTTTGAACTGTGTTGTTGGAGAAGATTCTTGAGAGTCCCTTGGACTGCAAGGAGATCCAACCAGTCCATCCTAAAGGAAATCAGTCCTGAAGGACTGATGCTGAAGCTGAAACTCCAATCCTTTGGCCACCTAATTCGAAGAACTGACTCATTTGAAAAGACCCTTATGTTGGGAAAGATTGAGGGCAGGAGGAGAAGGGGACGACAGACGATGAGGTGGTTGGATGGCCCCGCCAACTCAATGAACATGAGTTTGGGTAAGCTCTGGGAGTTGGTGATAGACAGGGAGGCCTGATAGACAGGGAGTCGGACATGACTGAGTGACTGAACTGAACTGACGCATAACCAGAGACCTAGGTCCCTTTTCTTTCCTGAATATTAGGGCATGAGATGGGCTTCCCAGAGGGCTCAGATGGTAAAGAATTCGCCTGCAAAGCAGGAGACCTGGATTTGATTCTTGGGGTGGGAAAATCCTCTGTTGAAGGGAATGGCAACCCACTCCAGTATTCTTGCCTGGAGAATCCCATTGACAGAGGAGCCTGGTGAGCTACAGTCCATGGGGTCACAAAGAATCGGATATGACTGAGTGACTAATACACACACACGTACACATAAGCACGAGATGAACCCACAAGTCAAACCCCGAGGTAACACACCAGACACATGATGAAAACTGCAACCTTAAATTAAGTCTCCTCTCCTGCCCCCCAACAGAGTGAATCAAAACAGACAGATCTGGGGACAGGTGTCATTTTATTCCATACACTTCTGACACTATGTATTCCCTGAATGCGATTGGCGCTAAAACACAGAAAGGAACAAATTCACTGGAGAGGAGAAGCAAATTACTTTTCTCAGCTTCAAGGAACCCGGTAAACCTCTACTCAGCAAATGATTTCTGCCTGCTCTCCCTTCCCTTCCTACAAAAAACCGTGTGCGTTTTGAAGACACTTTGAATCATTTCTGATCAAGGCACAAACGTGACCTATTTGCACATAATTTTTCTTGTTTTTCTGCATGTGATGGTTCTAGAGGCACCTGGGCATGTTATTGCCTGTTGAGCAGCCCCGTGTTGGGTGACCCGCGGGGCTGGCAAGCAAAGCCTGGCGCCCCAACTCCTGCAGCTGCACGCGCCTTAGTCCCCTTTGCTTAGTGGGGTTTGAAATGGGATGAAACTAAGAAAAGGAGGAAGGATCAAGAGCGCTGGACCTGCTGTCGTTTAGTCGCTAAGACACGTCTGACTGCAAAGCCACACGATGTGCCCCGCCAGGCTTCTCTGCCCATGGAATTCCCAGGCAAGAACACTGGGTAGGTTACAATTTCCTTCTCCAGGGAGACTGCAGGCAAGAGACGCAGGCTGGGCAAGGTCATGCAGTACTGTATACAAAGCTTTGTAACCCGTAAGTTATACTTTTTTTTCCCTGTAGTTCAGGGGAAAAGAGAGTATTTAATAGTCTTTTCAAATAACTGTGGGTATTCTTTGATGCAGTACCCTAACACAACAAATAGTCCTTTCTTAAAGGTTTGTTGCAATGTGGGATTTGAAAATCAGTGAACTTTTTGTATAAGGTTACATTAAAATTATTATATGCATTTTTGTTTTTTATTAATTTGTATTAGAGTGCAGCTGCCTTACAATGTTGTGTTAGCTCCTACTGTACAGCAAAGTGGACCAGCTGTATGCAGACACATATCCCCTCATTTTTGATTCCTTCCCACTTAGGTGACCACATAGCACTGAGTAGAGTTCCCTGAGCTACACAGTGGGGGATTTCCTTCATAGCTCAGTGGGTAAAGAGTCTGCCTGCAATGCAGGAGACACAGGTTCGATTCCTGGATTGGGAAGATCCCCTGGAGAAGGAAATGGAAGCCCACTCCAGTATTCTTGCCTGGAGAATTCCATGGACAGAGAAGCCTGGCAGGCTATAGTCTATAGGGTTGTAAGAGTCGGACACAACTGAGCGACTAAGCACAACAACAACTATATATATATACATATCAGTCCAAATCTCCCAATTTAATCAAGTTGTGCCTTTTAAAGAATGGGAAAATAATTATAAATACTGTAAGCACTTCCCACTGTGATGACATATTCCCACGTAGAAGTTTATTTCATGACCCAACACTTAATGAAAATTGCTGATGTAAAGAATGGATGAAAATTCACTCAGGAGTTCGCTCAGCACGGTGACTATCATCCTATCCATGCAGCTACTTACACACAACCAACGTGTTTCTTTGTTTGTTTTTTTTGCTTGTTCGTATCCATTCTGATTCATTTTGAATCATTCACTTTGGAGTGTTAATATTGCTAAAGCAGCAAGGTTGTCTTTTGCAAATAATTTGTAGTTAAAAATGCTTAAAACTGTTAATTTTAAAAACATGATGATAAAGCTTTGTTTTCAGTCATGCTTCGTGGACCTGCTGTCTGTCATACAGCGTGAAGTACCTCAGAAGGAGGAAAACAAATGTCGTATGTTAACGCATCTATGTGGAATGTGGAGGAACAGTACTGGTGGGCCCTGGTTTGCAGAGCAGGAATGGAGACGCAGATGCGGAGACTGGACACGTGGCTGGGATGGGGGAGGGAGGGTGGGGGGAACTGGGAGATCGGGACCCACATATACACCGTGTGTAAGAGAAACAGCCAGCGGGGCACTGCTGCAGAGCACAGGAGCTCGGCTCATGCGTGCTCTGGGGGGACTAGAGGGTGGGTGCGGATGGAGGGGAGCCCATGAGGAAGGGGATGGGCGTGTGAATATAACTGACTCTCACGAATGTGCAGCAGAAACTAACGCACACTGTCAAGCAATTGGACTTCAATTAAAACAAGGAAGAAAAGCTTTTTAAAAAAGGAATTTTCTTAGTCTCAGGAATGCTCCAATCATTGCTCCCCGCCTGGGCACCCCTACCTCCAAACTCCCCATCCAGGAGAAAACCCATGCCCCCCGCAGGACTGTCTCTGTGGATGGAGGAGAGGCTTCTGTACTGAAATATTGATGACTTCGACGCCTGCATTACCCGCTCATCCCCGCTCAGTGGGAGGACTCGCCCTGCGCCTGGGCTGGAAGCGGCAGGAACCGGGCTGACAGCCGCCCGGCCTCCACTAGCAACTTCAGTGCTCCTGCCCTCGGCCAAGAACGGCGCCAGGGAACGAGGAAACACACTGCTGCAAAGCGGTGAAACGTACCCAGGGTGCCAGTCTGCGTGCTGTGCAGGCCCCGAGGTCCAGGGAGCTGTGGGCACGACTGCCAGCTCTGTCCGCATCCCTGGCTTTGAAGGAAAGTGTCTGCTTCCAGGCCATTCTCTCGGGGAGGCTGGGGGGTGCCCATAGGCATTTGGAGGAAGACTGGGGAAAGAAAGATTTTTTGTTTTACCTTTTTTTTTTCTTTAAAAAAAAAAAAACCAACAACAAATCAACAACTGATTTAGCCCACACACAACAGACCAAAGGAAAAAGGCTTTGGGAATCAGCTCTGAAAGGAGCTGGCAGCTAGGTGGGAGAGACAGTCACTGGGGCCGTGGGGAGGACACGCTGGGGGGCTGCATTGGCCTTTGCCATCCTCCTCGAAAACCATCCTTTGCCTGTGCTGTTGTGTTTGGTGGCACAAACTGAGGCTGTCCACCCGGCCCTCCTGCCTGGAGCGTGGCCTTGGCCATGACCTTGACCTTGGCCGTGGTGCAAACTCACCTTCGCCAGCCTGGGCCACAGTGCCTTGGCTGTACCGGCAGAAAAAGTGAGTCGATTCCAAGTAGTTCCAGCCACAAAAAAACTAGACAGAGCTTGCAGTTCAGAAAGAATGAACACAAGAATAATTTCTGTATGCCTCTGGTGGAGAGAAAAGCTGAGTCATTTTAAGTTGCATTTTCTTGCTTTCCTAAAAATATCAGCCTTCTGCCTTGTCTAAGCTTTCACCGGTGCTTTACTAAAAACCGGCACTGGCACTGAACACTTTAACATTTTTTTAATTAATTAAAGTCAATTAATTTTTTAAATTGGAGTATAGTTACTGGAGTATAGATGGCTGGATGGCATCACTGACTCAATGGACGTGAGTTTGAGCAAGCTCCCAGAGTCGGTGATGGACAGGGAAGCCTGGCGTGCTGCAGTCCATGGGGTCACAAAGAATCAGACAAGACTGAGTGACTAAACTGAGCTGAACTGATAGTTGCTTTATACTGTTGTGTCAGTTTCTGCTGTATGGCAAAGTGAATCGATCAAATATCTGTGTGTGTGTATATATATATATATATATATATATATATGCCCTCTTTTTTGGATTTCCTTCCCATTTAGGTCACCACAGAACCAACTGGAGTTCCCTGTGGCACTGAAAATTATAAACCGGATTATGTTTTTGTCCTTCTGGCCTCTGTGTGTAGATTCTGGAAATGCTTCTTATCAGCTGGTGGAGAGCACAGATCCTCACACGCAATGTCTACTGAATAGTTCTTTGTTGAATGAGTGAATTTACAAAATACCCTAGCGATATCATGAAGAGACTTCCTGAAGTTAAATGAAGGTGAGGACAGTGAAGGATCATGTTATATACTGATCAAATATATTTTTGAAGTATCAGAGACCACATAGGTAAATACATGATTTGTGGAAGTATTAACATGAATGCCCAACAAAGTTTTATTTCCTGTCAGGCTAGCTCTTCTTCCTTAATTATATTTTAGTTTTTCTGTAAACCATCCAAAATGGTCAACTCTCTATGCTTTAAAAATAGTTTTTTATTGTTTCCCTTCTATAGAATGAAAATCTATTTCTAAAACAGATAAAATACTTTTTTCAAAGGAAATTGAAAATTAGCATTCATTCTGACCTAACTATATTCAAGAAAATTTTGTGTGAGCTTGTGTTGCTTATATATAAATGGTTGCGTATTGATTAAACAGCAAATTCAAGTGAATTAATACAGCCTGCTTTAATTATATATAGCTGCTGCAGGCATAAGAATTGTTGAACGATATAAAACAGGAAATTGTGTTTTACCCCTTCCTTAACCTCCCTCCTTCCTTTCTAATTTCTCTCTCTCTCTAGTTTTGTACTAAGAGATTTATGGGGAAAGCATTAACCCAGAAGTTGTTCTTTTCCTACTAAAATTCGTGGCTGTATATAAAATCCTGTTTAACTAGTAGAATGTGAAAAAATAATTCTAAATGTCTGTTTGTAAGACTGGGCTATATTTTCAGGTTCTCACAAATGCACAGATCCGTGCAGTAGTACCCAGAAAAGCAAAAATGAAAACCTCAAGTTATGAAAATACCATAGCTGAAGAGCATCGCTAATTGCCGGCTGTAAGAGCGACAGCATTTTGTAATGGGTGCATCTAAGCAGAGAAGGCAAAGTGTCCCACTGAGATGAAACAAGCTGTTTAGCACAAAACACAGAAGAACAGAACGCATGTGTCATTGCTCTCTCTCTCACACACAGAGGTGACAAAAAAGAGGAAGTGGGCAGGAAGACCAAAACATTTTGCTTAAATGCATCTGGTTAAGAAGTGCTTCACTTTGCTGAGGGAGGGTTGGGGTGTCTAAGACGAACACCGCAACGTAATTGTATCCAAACAGTTCTTTAGAAAGCAGTTACTTTTTAGTCGGCATGCAAACATATACTTAAGCTACTATGTAGTAAACATTTTACTCTGTGAATTAAGTTGTTCTAGACAAAACCGTTATAAAGTTTTTTAATTTATCAGACAATAAAAACTTAGAGGTTAGGTATAGTGTTCAGAAAGGGCTCGCATCCCAGTCGGACCCAACTGATAATTTAAGACAAAATTCTTATAATCCACAAGGGAAGCCGGTTAACCAGCGCCACCCAGTGGTTCCACAGGGGTACTTGCAGCGCGGTGTCTGCCTTGATGCCCATCATCGGCACTTCTTTCTTTCTTCTTCTTTAAATTTTGATTTCACTGTGTCTTCATTGCAATAGGTGGGCTCTCTAGTTTCTGCTCTTGGGCTTACTTGTTCCATCGCACGTGGGATCTTAGTTCTTAGTTCACTAACCAGGGGTTGAACCTATGGCCCCTGCGTTGGAAGGCAGATTCTTAACCACTGCGCCACCAGGGAAGTCCCCCATCGCCATTTCTTCCGTCTTTGCCTTCTTTCTATTTCCTCCTTATCTGCATTTGCCCTCTCTCTCCATCATTATCATCTGTTTCCAACCCTCGCCCTGCCTTGACTGGTCTTTCTCATCATTCATGTATTACCAATATGAGGCAAATTACTCAAAGTTTGAGGAGCTGTGTTCCCCAGCATCCACGTTATACTTACTTTCCTTTCTCACATGCTTTCATAGCATCTCATATTTTTTTTTAAAAAGGATTATTGAAGTATAGATGATTTACAATGCTGCGTTAATTTCTGCTGCACAGCACAGGGACTCAGTCTAACATATATATGGAGTCTTCCTTCATACTCTTTCCACGATGATTTCTCACAAGATATTGACCGTGCCTCCCCGTGCCGTACAGTAGGGCCTTGTTGCTTCTCCAGCCCACGTGGAGCAGCCTGCATCTGCTCACCCCGAACCCCCCTCCTCCCTTCCTCATGACCACCATGAGCCTGCTCTTCTGTCTGTGTGTCCGAGTCTGCTCCATCATGCACAGATGTGTTCATTCGTGTCACTTTTTAGATTCCACGTATAAGTGATGACTTTGTGGAGTATCTCTTCTCTCCATCATGCCAGGGCCTCTCTTAGCCATCTTACATTTCTTCCACAGACATTCAGTCTTTCAGAGAAGGAGGAGGAACGCCAGCTTTGATGGTAGAAAGACATGATTTGGGAAGATAACTTATTCCCCACTAATTGTGAAGCCGTGATACGGTGTCTCGCTTTTCTCATCCATAAAATGAGGAATCCTGTAATCTGGTTTCAAAATTAAATCAGGAAATGTATGATGTAGTGGTCCGGAACTGGTGTCCGATAGAAAGTTCCAGGTCAATACTAGTTTCTTTCTTGCAAAATCACCCCACCGCACGATATTTTGTCGACTCTCTGAGCCAAGTTAGTTGTACGAATACCATTCATTGTTCATTGAAATGCAATAACTGGTAGGGAGAAAAAAACAAGCAAGAGTGTGGATTGTGAGCTTTGTGGGTGGACATTCTTTGTTACAAAAATAAAGAAGCACTTTAGATCAGCTCTGATAGGAGAGTTTAGAGGAATATGGTAGTTAGGGAAGGATTAGGGAATCCTTGTAAATGGTGAATTACCCTGGGTATAAGAAAAATTGCAACCAAGTATACAGATTCAGGTGGAGAAGGCAATGGCACCCCACTCCAGTACTCTTTCCTGGAAAATCCCATGGAAGGAGGAGCCTGGTAGGCTGCAGTCCATGGGGTCACTAGGAGTCAGACACGACTGAGCGACTTCACTTTCACTTTTCACTTTCCTGCATTGGAGAAGGAAATGGCAACCCACTCCAGTGTTCTTGCCTGGAGAATCCCAGGGATGGGGGAGCCTGGTGGGCTGCTGTCTATGGGGTCGCACAGAGTCGGACACGACTGAAGCGACTTAGCAGCAGCAGCAGCATACAGATTCAGGAGAGAATTAGTGAATATACATGTAGATGGTCTTCATCATGGTTCCAGCACAGAGTTCCTAAGACTCTTAGAAAATTTCCTAAGGGATAAGGGTAATAAGACCTTTTTTATTATGGTAATGAAGTAACTTGTGGAAGGGCCCTGGATCTTTAAGGATGGGGTCTGATCACCAGGGGAGCTAACCCTGTGATTAAGGGGCTGGAAACTTCAGTCCTCACCTCTCACCCCCACTTCTGGGGAGGGGGAAAGAGGCTGGAGATTGGATCAAATGACCAGTGATTGAATCAATCACTCCTATGTAATGACACCCCATTAAACCCCCCAAAGGACAGATTCTGAGAGCTTCCGGGGTGGTGCAGGGAGGGTGAAGAATAAGGACAGCATGGAAGCCCCACGCCCTGTCCCCACTTCTCCCCCTGGGCATCTCTGCTTCCTAGCTCTTCCTGTCACTGTTCAGTTGCTAAGTTGTGTTCAACTCTTTGCAACCCCATGTACTGCAGCAGGCCAGGCTTCCCCGTCCTTCACGTTCTCCAGGAGTTTACTCAAACTCATGTCCATTGAGCCGGTGACGCCACCCAACCATCTCATCCTCTGTCGTCCGCTTCTCCTCCTGGCCTCAGTCTTTCCCAGCATCAGGGGCTTTTCCAGTGAGTCAGCTCTTTGCATCAGGTGGCCGAAGTGTTAGAGCTTCAGCTTCAGCATCAGTCCTTCCGATGAATACTCAGGGTTGATTTGCTTCAGAATGGACTGGTTGGATCTCCTTGCAGCCCAAGGACTCTCAAGAGTCTTTTTCAACACCACAGTTCAAAAGCTTCAATTCTTCAGTGCTCAGCTTTCTTTATAGTCCAACTCTCACATCCATACATGACTACTGGAAAAACCATAGCTTTGACTAGATGGACCTCTGTCAGCAAAGTAAAGTCTCTGCTTTTTAATATGCCGTCTAGGTTTAAAATAGCTTTTCTTCCAAGAAGCAAGCATCTTTTAATTTTGTGGCTGCAGTCACCATCTGCACTGAGCTCTTCCTGAGTTATATCCTTTTATAATAAACTGAATCTAGTGAAGAAATTGCTTCTCTGAGTGCCATGACCTGCTCTAGCAAATTAATGGAACCCAAGGAGAGGGAGGCTGGACTCCCTAGCCTACAGTGAGCAGCTCAGAAGAACAAGTGACCTCCTAGACTGGGGACCAAGCCTGAAGTGGAGGCTGGGGGAGGGGGTTGGAAGAGGAGGAGGAGAAGGACCCTCATTGGTTTGCAGAGGTTGAGGTCATGTCAGACGACACACTCATCTCTAACTGCTTTTGGTTAAACATAAAGTGTTCTCAGTAGGAATTTGAAGATGTTCCATGAAATGATGTCTCTCACATCTGTGTAACATTCAGTAGAATGTGATGATAATGTGATTAAAAAATACTCTCTTTAAATATTAAAATGTACGTTGCTACCTTCTGAAATATTCAAAGGACCTAGATATTTCCAGTGAATGAGCTGACCTATAGACAAAAACCCTCCCAGAAATAAAACCTAAATGTACAGTGTGATTTGAGTCCCTTGCAGGGATCCCTGTCTGTACAGATATTTCCTAAGGTGTGGACTGTCTCTACTACGAGTCTGAATTAACCCAGGGCCTTAATTGTATGTAAGAGTTTGAATCGGGAATCCCCAGGTGGTGCAGTGGCTAGGACTCCTCGCTCTCACTGCCGAGGGTGTGGGTTCAATCCCTAGCCAGGAAACTAAGATCCTGCAAGCATAGGGTGCAGGCAAAAAAAAAAAACACAAACAAACAAACCTTACCATCCAATTGGAGGATTGAACATACATGTGTGCACACTCCCTTGCAATTTAATGGCATATAGTTTAATAAGCTGCCAACATGACTCCAGGACATGCGTGGATACAGCACTTGATTTACTCAGACATAAATTCATATTGACATGAATTCATGTGATCAAAGCGTCATTCTGATGGAGCATCCCCTTCCTGGTCTCCCTGTTCTGTGGACTAGACTCTTGGCTAAAATCGTGGTGAGTGAGGCCCGTGTATTCTGGGTGTGCCTGCGTGCTCAGCTGTGTCTGATGCATCGAGACCCTGTGGGCTGCAGCCTGCCAAGCTCCTCTGTCCATGGCATTCTCCAGACAAGAAAACAGGAGTGGGTTGCCATGCCCTCCTCCTGGGGATCTTCCCGACTCAGGGATCAAACCCTCATCTCCTGCGTCTGCCGCATTGCAGGTGGATTCCTTACTGCTGAGTCACCGGGGAAGTCTCTCTATTTCAGGCATTGATCTTTAAATGGAGCACTTGACATAAAGACAATCCAAAATATTAGTTAGGAGTCCCATATTGTGAACTCAAATTTATAGAGCTTACCAAGCAGCTAATTTAGACAACAAATAAATGTATACAACAAACAAATGTACCCAACAAATAAATGTACACATCTCGGGTTCAGGGACACTTTCTCTACCCTAATAATAGTCCAAGAACCTCCTTTAGATCTCTGATTGGGATTCTCATTCTAGACTATTTCACCTCCTACGCCCCATGGATCACAGTACAATGTCATGGTTTAGACCAGGGACACTGGAGCTGGGCAACTGGGCTTTGAACAGGCCTCTAAACTCACTTCTTAGCTGCGTATCTGTGGACAAGTTGCTAGGTCTGTGCAGGCTGCAGTTTCGTTCTGCAGAATGGAGAAGCTTGTATCATACTACTGCGGTGGGATGAGTGAGGGTCTCCTAAAAGATAAATCCACACCCTAGTCTCTGGAACCAATGAATGTTAACTTAAGCTGAAAGTGGATCCTTATGGGTGCCATTTGCTTAAGGACTCCGAAATAAGATCCTTCTGGATGGGGCCCTAAATCCAACAAGTGCTTAAAAGAAACAGAAGGGAAAGGGATGTGAAGCAGGAGGCAGAGGAAGAAGGCGGCCACAAGCCGAGGAGGCTGCTGCACTCGAGGCTGCCCTGGCCAGGAGCATTGTCTCCCCTTCCCCCGCCCCGCTCCCCGCATCCCGCCCCCTCGCTGCCACCCTCAGCTCTGCTGAAACCCGGATCTCAGCCGTCTGGGCTCCAGAGCTGTGAGAGGATGCATTTCTGTTCACATTGGTTTGTGGCTGTTTGTGTCAAGAATCCACCTGCGGTTTGTGGCCGCTTGGGAGACCAGTGCGAGGGCCTGCATCTGAAACCTGGGAGGATGCAGATTCACTGGTCCAGATCTGAGCTGGAGCATCACCCTTCACGCCTCTGACTTCTTAACCTTGACCTTCCTTGGGGGAACTCCTGACTTTTTAATCTTGAATGCTTGATACCTGGGCACAAAATGATTGATACCAGTTCATCCAGGTGTCCGAAAGGGGCCGTTTCATTTTCTCCTGACATCAGGCCTGAGACGCCCCTTCTCTTGGTCTTTTATTCCAGCTCCTGGACTATATACTGTCGCTGTTTTTCTTCTGAAATTATACCTGTGTGCAGTATGCAGTAAGTCCCCTGTATACAAACGAGTTCTGCTCCAAGAGCACGTTTGTAAGTCCACTGTGTCCGTCAATCCAGCAAAGTTCCCTAGGTACCCAACTAACACAATCAACTGTATGGGAGTGAACTGTGGAAGGTTTATGAGACTTTTCACACAATAGTACATGAAAATCAGACACAGGAAATAAAGAAAGCACTTGGCAGCGCACAGTACAGGACCTTGAAGAGTACAGTGGTACAGAGCAACAGCTGGCACACAGGGCTGGCATCGAGCGGGCAGACAAGAAGAGCCCCCGACTGGCGGCGGGAGAGGCGGAGGGAGACGGGAGAGCTGAAGGGTTGCTGGCGATCGGAGGCGGAGGGCAGGCTGCGATGTCACCCATGCCTGACGTCGACAGAATGCAGTTGGCATTTCAAGAGCTGGCCTCTTAAAGGTTTGTGTGTAGGGGACTTACTGTAGAGGTAATCTCTGGAAAGTACTTCAACAGTTCCCAGCACGGGCTAAGAGCTAAAGAAAAACAAGATCCATTAGCGTGACTCCCGATCTCACGCTCCAATTTTGAGTCTTGTTTGGTCATTTCTTGTTGGATATTTTCACCTACTTATTTTGAGATATTTCACTCTCAGTATGCGTGAAATACAACTGTTTTATCTTCCTCAAAAGTTCTATTTTAAAATTCCCCTTTCACTGATCATTACATTATTTTCTTATGCAAGCTGCTTCTTAGTCATCTTTGACTCCTTTTTCTGTTTGTTTGTTTGCAGTGCTTTATTTAACTACGCTACTTGGTTTGTGGGCTTCCCAGATGGCTCAATGGTAAAGACTCTGTCTGCCAAGCAGGAGACCCAGGTACCATCTCTGGGTTGGGAAGATCCCCTGGAGAAGGAACTGGTAACCCACTCCAGTATTCTTGCCTGGGAAATCCCATGGACAGAGGATTACACTCTGTAATCCCCGGGATACACTCCATGGGGTCGCAAAAGAGTCAGACGCAACTTAACGACTGAACAACACGAACAACAAAACTAAAATACTTTGTTTAATATTAAGCCTTCTTTGTATATTTCCTTGACTTTCTCAGCCTTAATACCTGTTGATGCCCACATGGTAATCTGCATATCTTTTTTTTTTTTTTCATTGAGTTATAGCTTTTGTGTTTATTTGTTTTGTGGCTTGTGGGTTCTTAGTTCCCTGGCCAGGGATTCATTGAACCTGTGTTCTCTGCGGTGGGAGCTTGAAGAGTTAAACCACCAAATCATCAAGAATATCCCTAAATAGAGGTATAGTTGATTTACAATATTGTATTGGGTTCAGATGATCTTTAACTTATCTGTATCATGACTAATGGCCTATTAAAGCCATGTAATATTATTCAAAATTCCTCAATTTGCCCCCCAAACCCAGCCTAGTTCTGATTCACAATTTTGTATACTAAGAGTATTAAGACAAGTATTACCTGAATGTAAAATTTTTCTCCACTCTGTATTTAGAGTTCAGACATCTGAAGATAAATATTTCTTAAATGGTGCTTTTTATTCATATTATCTTTCCACTAAAAATTATAACTGCACTTACCTAACAATAGAAAGTGACAAAATCCCACAAAGCACACATAAAATAATTTTCAAAATTATGGTACAAATTAGAAACAGTTTCAACTTTGTGCAATTCTAATATCTTTGAATTCCTGCTCCAGTGTTTTATTTTAGCTTTAATACTTGTTGCCAAATTCAAAGAAACTATTATTAAATGATAAACACTAGAAAGTTTTTCATGTTCAATTTTTGTTTTCTAATATGTTCAGTTCAGTTCAGTCGCTCAGTCATGTCCGACTCTTCGTGACCCCATGAATCGCAGCATGCCAGGCCTCCCTGTCCATCACCAACTCCACGTCCATCGAGTTAGTGATGTCATCCAGCCATCTCATCCTCTGTCGTCCCCTTCTCCTCCTGCCCCCAATCCCTCCCAGCATCAGAGTCTTTTCCAATGAGTCAACTCTTCACATGAGGTGGCCAAAGTATTAGAGTTTCAGCTTTAGCATCATTCCTTCCAATGAACACCCAGGACTGATCTCAGACTGGTTGGATCTCCTTGCAGTCCAAGGGACTCTCAAGAGTCTTCTCCAACACCACAGTTCAAAAGCATCAATTCTTTGGTGCTCAGCCTTATTCACAGTCCAACTCTCACATCCATACATGACCGCAGGAAAAACCATAGCCTTGACTACATGGACCTTTGTTGGCAAAGTAACGTCTCTGCTTTTGAATATGCTGTCTAGGTTGGTCATAACTTTCCTTCCAAGGAGTAAGCGTCTTTTAATTTCATGGCTGCAGTCACCATCTGCAGTGATTTTGGAGCCCCCAAAATAAAGTCTGACACTGTTTCCACTGTTTCCCCATCTATTTCCCATGAAGTGATAGGACTGGATGCCATGATCTTAGTTTTCTGAATGTTGAGCTTTAAGCCAACTTTTTCACTCTCCACTTTCACTTTCGTCAAGAGGCTTTTGAGTTCATCTTCACTTTCTGCCATAAGGGTGGTGTCATCTGCATATCTGAGGTTATTGATATTTCTCCCGGCAATCTTGATTCCAGCTTGTGCTTCTTCCAGTCCAGTGTTTCTCATGATGTACTCTGCACATAAGTTAAATAAGCAGGGTGACAATATAAAGCCTTGACATACTATTTGGAACCAGTCTGTTGTTCCATGTCCAGTTCTAACTGGTGCTTCCTGACCTGCATACAGATTTCTCAAGAGGCAGATCAGGTGGTCTGGTATTCCCATCTCTTTCAGAATTTTCCACAGTTTATTGTGATCCACACAGTCAAAGGCTTTGACATAGTCAATAAAGCAGAAATATATGTTTTTCTGGAACTCTCTTGCTTTTTCCATGATCCAGCAGATGATGGCAATTTGATCTCTAGTTCCTCTGCCTTTTCTAAAATCAGCTTGAACATCAGGAAGTTCACAGTTCACATATTGCTGAAGCCTGGCTTGGAGAATTTTGAGCATTACTTTACTAACATGTGAGATGAGTGCAATTGTGCGGTAGTTTGAGCATTCTTTGGCATTGCCTTTCTTTGGGACTGGAATGAAAACTGCCCTTTTCCAGTCCTGTGGCCACTGCTGAGTTTTCCAAATTTGCTGTCATATTGAGTGCAGCACTTTCACAGCATCATCTTTCAGGATTTGAAATAGCTCAACTGGAATTCCATCACCTCCACCAGCTTTGTTCGTAGTGATGCTTCCTAAGGCCCACTTGACTTTAAATTCCAGGATGTCTGGCTCTAGGTCAGTGATCACACCATTGTGATTATCTGGGTCATGAAGATCTTTTTTGTACAGTTCTTCTGTGTATTCTTGCCACCTCTTCTTAATGTCTTCTGCCTCTGTTAGGTCCATACCATTTCTGTCCTTTATCGAGCCCATCTTTGCATGAAATATTCCCTTGGTATCTCTAATTTTCTTGAAGAGATCTCTAGTCTTTCCCATTCTGTTGTTTTCCTCTATTTCTTTGCATTGATCGCTGAAGAAGGCTTTCTTATCTCTTCTTGCTATTCTTTGGAACTCTGCATTCAGATGTTTATATCTTCCCTTTTCTCCTTTGCTCTTCACTTCTCTTCTTTTCACAGCTATTTGTAAGGCCTCCCCAGACAGCCATTTTGCTTTTTGCATTTCTTTTCCATGGGGATGGTCTTGATCCCTGTCTCCTGTACAATGTCATGAACCTCATTCCATAGTTCATCAGGCACTCTATCTATCAGATCTAGGCCCTTAAATCTATTTCTCACTTCCACTGTATAATCATAAGGGATTTGATTTAGGTCATACCTGAATGGTCTGGTGGTTTTCCCTACTTTTTTCAATTTAAGTCTGAATTTGGTAATAAGGAGTTCATGATCTGAGCCACAGTCAGCTCCCAGTCTTGTTTTTGTTGACTATATAGAGCTTCTCCATCTTTGGCTGCAAAGAATATAGTCAATCTGATTTTGGTGTTGACCATCTGGTGATGTCCATGTGTAGAGTCTTCTCTTGTGCTGTTGGAAGAGGGTATTTGCTATGACCAGTGCATTTTCTTGGCAAAACTCTGTTAGTCTTTGCCCTGCTTCATTCCGTATTCCAAGGCCAAAATTGCCTGTTACTCCAGGTGTTTCTCGACTTCCTACTTTTGCATATTGCATTCTAATATGCAGCCTTTTAAAAAGATTAGCTTATCAAAAATTATTATGTTATCACTTATAATTGTCACAGAATAATATTGGTTTTGGGGGATCATGTTTATTTGCATCTTTGCAATTTGACACAGTATCGAGAAATATTTGGGATGAGGTAGAAAACTGAGGAATTTTTACTCTAAAATGACCTTATTAGAAAAGAAATTCTCTTGAAAATAGTAAATATCACTTTTTACTGGAAAAAGTTCAGTTTCCACCTTTTACCCTCTATACTGTTATCTTTTCTCCTTTTTTCTCTTTCTTTCATCAGGACAGTACCAGCAGACTCTTGAGAGTCCCTTGGACTGCAAGGAGATCCAACCAGTCCATTCTGAAGGAGATCAGCCCTGGGATTTCTTTGGAAGGAATGATGCTGAAGCTGAAACTCCAGTACTTTGGCCACCTCATGAGAAGAGTTGACTCATTGGAAAAGACTCTGATGCTGGGAGGGATTGGGGGCAGGAAGGAGAAGGGGACGACAGAGGATGAGATGGCTGGATGGCATCACCTACTCGATGGACTGAGTCTGAGTGAACTCCGGGAGTTGGTGACGGACAGGGAGGCCTGGCGTGCTGCGATTCATGGGGTCGCAAAGAGTCGGACAGGACTGAGTGACTGAACTAACTAAGAGTTTCTATATTGATGAGTCATGAATCTTGGTTCAGATTCTCTTGGTTCTTCCTCCTTTCTGTGCCGGCCCAGTCCTGAGGGATACGGGGTAATTGACAGGAAGGAGCAAAGAGCCTGTGGATAGTGGAGAATTGTGGGCAGACAGAGCTCCACTGAGACCAAGGCCCCAGCAGGAAGGCAGGGTCTGTAAGCATGGAGGAGCATTTCAACAGCCTTTATTCTGGACTGCAGAGCCCCGGTGGCCAGCCAGTTCCCCTTTTAGAGTGCAAAATCCCAAGACTGATAAAATTCAGCGGTGGTGGTGCTGGTTTATTCGCTCAGTCGTGTCCGACTCTTTGCGATCCCTAGAACTGTAGCCCGCCAGGCTCCTCTGTCCGTGGGATTCTCCAGGCAAGGATACTGGAGTGGGTTGCCATTTCTTCCTCCAGGGGGTTGTCCTGACTTAGGGACTGAACCTGTGTCTCCTGTATTGCAGGTGGATTCTTTACCCTTGAGCCATGGGGGAAACCCTAAAACCCATTCACATACAGCTATTATCAGTTATGACGTAAAGATGTGGATGGACATTTGGCAGCTGGGGAGCAGGTCTGAGAATGTAGAAGATTTATCACTGTCTGGCACACGTGGGGACCCGGGAGTGAAAGTACTGAGCAGAAGGAAGTCTGGAAAAGAGGGGAAGGATCTGGAATAATTCCCTGAGGGGTCCAGTGGTTCCGGCTCTGTGCTTCCACTGCGGATGGCTGAGTTCAATCCTCGGTGGGGGAACTAAGATCCCAAAAGCCCCCGGGGAAAAAACAGAGAGGAGGAAGGAGCAAGGGCCCAGGGGAAGCATTGGTGCAGAGCCCAGTAGCTGATTGTAGGCAAGCTTCCAGGAGAAAAAGGAAGGACTCTGCTGGGACTAGGTGGGGGCAGGTTGTTGTCCGTGGGTTGCTACGCGGACCTGAATGTTTGGGGATGAAGCGCAGATCACAGGGTTTCCCTGGTAACTCAGTCAGTTAAAAAAAAAAAAAAAAAAAATCCGCCTGCAATGCAGGAGAGGTGGGTTTCATCCTGGAGTTGGGAAGACCCCCTGGAGGAGGGCGTGGCAACCCACTTCAGTACCCTTGCCTGGAAAAATCCTATGGACAGAGGAGCCTGGAGGGCTGCAGTCCAGGGGGTCGCGAAGAGTCAGACACGACTGACTGACACCACCGCCGGCCGGGCGCCACAGAGTCGGTGGTCAGAGCAACACCGTCACCTTGACGGCGAAGAAGGAGGCATTTCCCCACAGCGTGTTAGCACAAGGGGACTTCCGAAGCAGTTGTGCCCTCGGGGGCTCCGGGATGAAAGCGGCCGAGAGAAACACTGGAGCAAGTCCTACCCCGGCGGCGCGGGAGCGCCCGGGCCTGTCCTGGGGACGCAGCGCGGGAAGAAGGGGCTTTGTGCGCTGAGCGAGGAAAGTGATGCCGATTTCTGGCTGGGGTGGGAAAACAGACAGAAGCAGACCCAGTGGCGCAGGGTAAATAAGAGGCTGAGGACGGCGGGGGCGAGCTGCCGGAGGGCCCTTCAGGAGAGCGGGCTTTTGTCCGAGGCCGGGCCGCGAGCGCCCGGGCGGCATCGGCCTTCCAGGGCTGAAGGCGGCCGGGCGAAGCCGGCGGGGACCACGGGCCTGTGCGGGGACCCGCCGGGGGGCAGGGGGCGCGGGGCGCCGCCCGCAGCCGGAGCGCGCGTCCTGCCTAAGAAGTGGGAAGGACACGCGTCTTCAAAGAATTGGACCTAACGTTTTACAGATACGGAGCTAGGGCAGCTGAAAGGAGAAATAGAATCGAAGATAGAGCCTCTGAAAGTCCGAAAGCAGAACACGGATCTTAATAGGGTAGCAGGCAAAAGGCTGCTACAAGCAGTAAGATTTATGCTAAACTGAGGTCTTGATTAGGGATTTCTAAGCGACCGAAAGATATTAAGGAATGTTTAGGTTGAACCACTGTGCGACAATGAAACAATATTTCGGAGCATTTTGAATAAAACATTAAAGTGACATGTTCGGATTAAAGGAAGACTCCACAAGACAGATATCCGGAAGAGATACTGACCATCAGTTTTACAAAGCAAGGCTGCAACTGCTTCTTTTTACCAAAGAGAAAGGGGGTCATGGAACTGATGGTTCACAATAGTGGAAGAGTCTTTCTCTCCTAAAATTAACCTTTCAAAAGGCTGAAATCCTGGCAGACATCTGTGCAAGATGAGGAAACAGTTAAAAGGGGAAGAGATCGGGAATGAATGATCCTGAGACAAGACATCTTCTTCCTAAGATAGCAGGGAGGAGTCACACACAATTCTATGCTGTAAAATAGGAACAGAGAGTGCGTTCTAGAAAAGATGGAAGTTAATGATTAAAGAGCCAAATAAACATGAATAGCTACTGAAGGGACTATAGAAGGCACTGGTTTAAACTCATTCCATGCATATACCAACAGAGGTCCGTTTAGTCAAAGCTATGGTTTTTCCAGTAGTCATATATGGGTGTGAGAGTTGGACCATAAGGAAGGCCGAGTGCCAAAGAACTGGTGTTTTCAACTTGTGGTGTTGGAGAAGACTTTTGAGAGTCCCTTGGGCAGCAGGAAGATCAAACCAGTCAATCCTAAAGAAAATAAACCCTGAATATTCATTGAAAGGACTGATGCTGAAGCTGAAGCTGAAGCTCCAGTACTTTGGCCACCTGATGTGAAGGACTGACTCATTGGAAAAGACCCTGATGCTGGCAAAACTTGAGGGCAGGAGGAGAAGGGGACAACAGAGGATGAGAAGGTTAGATAGCAACACTGACTCAATGAACATGAGTTGGCACAAACTCTGGGAGATAGTGAAGGACAGAGAAGCCTGGTGTGCTGCAGTCCATGGGGTCTCAGAGTCTGACAGGGATAGCGACTGAACAGGCAGCAACAGCATGGGTAAGTTGCATCAGAGACAGCAAAATGGGATACACACTTGTAGGATAAGGTTAAGGTCACGGACGGGGATAAAGAGTCTGCTAAGTTGCTTCAGTCGTGTCTGACTCTGTGCGACCCCATAGACAACAGCCCACCAGGCTCCACTGTCCCTGGGATTCTCCAGGCAAGAACACTGGAGTGGGTTGCCATTTCCTTCTCCAATGCATGAAAGTGAAAAGGGAAAGTGAAGTCGCTCAGTCGTGTCCGACTCCTAGTGACCCCATGGACTGCAGCCCACCAGGCTCCTCCATCCATGGGATTTGCCAAGCAAGAGTACTGGAGTGGGGCGCCATTAAGCAGGGATAATACAGGCAAACCTCCAGGTGCCCGGGAGTATTTGGAGTGGCCAGTTTATAGGATTCAAGCTGACAGATTGAGAAAGAGAAATTGTGGCTAATGGGACGTTCTCTGGAGCCATCCGTCTGTCAGCGGGCATTTCGGTTGCTTCCTTGCTTATTGTGGATTGGGGTGCTGGAAGGAACATTGGGGTGCTTGTATGAACATTGGGGTGCTGGAATGAACATTGGGGTGCTGGAATGAACATTGGGGTGCTTGTATGAACATTGGGGTGCCTGTATGAACATTGGGGTGCTGGAAGGAACATTGGGGTGCTTGTATGAACATTGGGGTGCTGGAAGGAACATTGGGGTGCTTGTATGAACATTGGGGTGCTGGAAGGAACATTGGGGTGCTTGTATGAACATTGGGGTGCTGGAAGGAACATTGGGGTGCTTGTATGAACATTGGGGTGCTGGAAGGAACATTGGGGTGCTTGTATGAACATTGGGGTGCTGGAAGGAACATTGGGGTGCTTGTATGAACATTGGGGTGCTGGAAGGAACATTGGGGTGCTTGTATGAACATTGGGGTGCTGGAATGAACATTGGGGTGCTTGTATGAACATTGGGGTGCTTGTATGAACATTGGGGTGCTTTATGAACATTGGGGTGCTGGAATGAACATTGGGGTGCTTGTATGAACATTGGGGTGCTGGAATGAACATTGGGGTGCTTGTATGAACATTGGGGTGCTGGTATGAACATTGGGGTGCTGGTATGAACATTGGGGTGCTGGTATGAACATTGGGGTGCTTGTATGAACATTGGGGTGCTGGAATGAACATTGGGGTGCTTGTATGAACATTGGGGTGCTTGTATGAACATTGGGGTGCTTGTATGAACATTGGGGTGCTGGAATGAACATTGGGGTGCTTGTATGAACATTGGGGTGCTGGAATGAACATTGGGGTGCTTGTATGAACATTGGGGTGCTGGTATGAACATTGGGGTGCTTGTATGAACATTGGGGTGCTTGTATGAACATTGGGGTGCTGGTATGAACATTGGGGTGCTTGTATGAACATTGGGGTGCTTGTATGAACATTGGGGTGCTGGAATGAACATTGGGGTGCTTGTATGAACATTGGGGTGCTTGTATGAACATTGGGGTGCTTGTATGAACATTGGGGTGCTGGAATGAACATTGGGGTGCTTGTATATTTTCGATTATGGTTGTCTCTGGATATATGCCCAGGAGTGGAATTTCAGGGTCATGTGCTAACTCTGTTTTTATTTTTAAAGGAGCCTCCATACCGTTCTCCACTAGGCTGTACCAATTTATATTCCTACCAACAGTATAGAAGGGTTTGCTTTTTTCCACACCCTGTGAAGGAAGCCAGACAAAAAAAGATAGTGGACCTATTTCCAAAACAGAAGAAGACTCACAGACATAGAAAACAAACTTAAGGTTACCAAAGGGGGATGGGGAAAGGGAGGGATAAATTAGGAGTTTGGGATTAAAATATACACACCACTATATATAAAATAACTAACAAGGACCTACTGTATAGCATAGGGAACTATACTTGATATTTTATAGTAACCTGCAAGGGAAAAGAAAGAAAAAAGAATATCTGAATCACTGTACTGTAATCTGAAGCTAACCTGATGTCCATGGGATTCTCCAGGCAAGAATACTGGAGTGGGTTGCCATGCCCTCCTCCAGGGGATCTTCCTGACCCAGGGATCAAACCTGCATCTGTTTGCGTCTCCTGCACTGGCAGATGGGCTCTTTACCACTGGCCCCACCTGGAAAACCCACATCAACTACACTTCAGTTTTTAAAAAGGAACATGTTGCTTGAAAGCAAAAAGAAAAGTACCCTGACCATTGGTCTGAACTGGGTAGATGGATGACCTCTAGGATAAGGTGAAGGACACGCCTCCTCGGGCCGTAGACTCCTTAGGAGGGCTCCTGGGATCGGCTCCCTCTTTGCTGTGCCCAGGCTCAGCGCAGCTGGAGCTCCGGGTCTGAAGCGTTTGCACCAGGGGCGCTGGCTTATGAAACCAATAGACATGTGTTTAAGTTCCTGCTCTGCAGATTGAACAATTATGTGACCTTGTGCGGGATAGTTAATCTTTCTGAGCCTCCATTTTTTTCACCTGTAAAATAGAGAGAATAATAACTTTCTGAATAAAAGATAGCATTTCTTCCACAAAAACAGGAGATGAGGAACAAACATGTAAAGCTGTCAAAGGGAATAAAAATTTAATAAAAGTATAAAACTGACATGAATGATGAAAAATGAAAATGTAAAGTTATGCTTGGTTATTAAAGTTATCTATTACACTATTACAGCCATCAAAATGAGTAGAAATAGCAGTAGGATGCTGCTGGATATATCAATGGAGGCTTTTAGTGAGACTGTTCAAGTTAGGAATAGGTGCAAAAGGAAATTAGAAAATTAAGGGGAGAATATATTACTTCTGTAACAAAGATTTAAGAAAAATATCAGATGAATACAGTAAAAGAAAAGGCAGAAATAAAAAGAAGATGAACCAAACAGCAGAGAATTTCATTTATCCTTAGAAAACATAACAGGTGCGCTCTTCTCTCTCTTTTTTTTTTTTAAAGCAAATTTCCCCGCTCATTTCTTAGTAGCTGGCTTCTGCTATTGTTCCATATGGTGTAATTTTGGGGACATTTTCGTGGCCCAACAGGGCGCATACGTGGCAGGGATGCCGAGCGTGACTAATGTACAATCGCTTTTCAGTATAATGGGATTCATCTCTAAGAAAACAGCAGATCCCAACAACCCAGGGTCAAATTTTGCATTCCATTTCCTACATAATCTGACCAGCAGAAATAGAATACCCTGCTCAGAAGAAAGGAAGTTTGTGAAAAGAAAAGGGCATTTGGCGACCCAGGAAAAGGACATGGCCAAGCAGACGGCAGAGCGGAGGATAAAAGTCAGCACCCGGAAAAAGGAAGGCCTGGCTTGCTACGGAGGACCGCCAAGCAACGTGATGCTGTAAAAATAAGATGCAGGTAGGACTCAAGGATGAGAACGCTCAGAAGAGCTCTGAAAGGTTTGCAGAAATAGAACTCAGAGAAGGTAGAAATGTCATGTGGGATGTCCGTCATCAGCTGCTGGTTAGAACCAGCAGAGCACCCAGGTAGGGCAGGGACTGCCGACCACCTACAAAAGAAGGGGAGACCAATGGAAGTCATCTGTCCCTGGAGCTTTTACTGTGAATCAGGTTCTGCAGGAGGCTGTTTATTCCCTTTTCATCTTAATGTTTACAGCAAATTTGTGAGTTAGGCATATGTGACTTTTTTTTTTGAGGCATTTTCCTCTCTCATCTTTCTTTTTTAAAAACAATTTATTTATTTGGCTGCGCTGGGTCTTAGTTGCAGTGTGCCAACTCTTTGTTGCAGTGTGTGGGATTCAGTTCCCTGGCCAGGGATTGAACCTGGGCCCCCTGAGCTGGAAGCATGGCATCTTAGCCACTAGACCACCAGGGAAGTCTCATATTCTTTTCTTAAGATGAGCCAACTTGAGCCAGCTGGGTCTTGGAGAACTTGCAGTGGGCTAACCTGGCGGGACACAGCTGGGTTTCAATTAAGAGGTGTCTAACTTGAGTGTCTACTTTGCAGTCTGGGCCTCAGTCACGTTTGTTAGAGACCACAGCAAAGGAGTCTGGAGCCACTGAGAATGAAGAGGAAAACTGCGGACCAGTGTATCACAAGGAAAGGAGGTAAAGGATCTGTGAAGGAGAGACGTGAGGAAGACCGAGGGTGTTAGGAGTGAAGAAATGACAGGACCTTCCTGGTGGTCCAGTGGTTAAGACTCTGCCTGCCAACGCAGGGGCCCAGGTTCAAGCCCTGACCCAGGGAGATTCCACATGCCCGGGCGGCTCAGCCCCAGGCCGTGATGACAGAAGCCTGGGTAATGAGGGCCTGGTGCAGCCAAAAGCAATTAATCAAACATTTAAAAAGAGAAATGGCAAAAAAAAAGAAAGAAATACACTCATACGCCTGCATACAAATGAATAATAGCCCAAAGAATAAAGACTTAGGGATGTGTGCTAAGCCTCCTTGGGCAAGACTGTTAACATCCGGTCTTCCCTTTGTCCCCAAGCACTGTTTCTTCCCGGCGTCCACAGTCTTGTTATCTCTGGCATTTCTCCTTATTTATTTATTTATTTTTTTAGCATCCCATCATGTTTTCTTTCCAATTTCCACCCAGTTCGCAGGTCAGTTCTGCCTCTTTATCATCTCTCGCTCTCTCTCTTGTCTCTGTGCCTGCCATAGAAAAGGACCTACTTATCACCCACTTGGACTCCAGCAATAGCTTCCCGACAGATGCCGTGGTCCCCAGCTCGGTCCCACTTTCTGGCCCACCGGAGGCACACTGATAGATGCGTGTGCAAGTCTCGTTACTCTCCTGCGTACAGCTTCTCAGGGGCGCCTGATCCATTTCAGGCAAAGAGCAAACGTCTTCCCATGGTTTAAGAGGCCCTTCACAAGCTACCCTTCTAGCCTCTCCAACAGCAATTTAAGCCTTCTTCGCACAGACGCAGTCTTCCGGCTTTCTACATCTCATCCTTTGGGCGTGCTCCTTTCTCAGCTGTGCCATCCCCCACTGTCCCACACTCACCAGGCTACCTCCTAATCAACCTTGTGCTTGGGCTTTCTTTCATCTTTCTGGCAGAACAATAGGAAAGTCTAAGAAAAGTTCGAAATTCTGATTATGCGAAATTCCTGTGGCAGTGTTCATGGGAAGCTATTCAATAAACAGTGGAAAATTCTGAAAGAGATGGGAATACCAGACCACCTGATCTGCCTCTTGAGAAATTTGTATGCAGGTCAGGAAGCAACAGTTAGAACTGGACATGGAACAACATACTGGTTCCAAATAGGAAAGTGAGTATGTCAAGGATGTATATTGTCACCCTGTTTATTTAACTTATATGCAGAGTACATCATGAGAAACGCTGGACTGGAAGAAGCACAAGCTGGAATCAAGATTGCCGGGAGAAATATCAATAATCTCAGATATGCAGATGACACCACCCTTATGGCAGAAAGTGAAGAGGAACTCAAAAGCCTCTTGATGAAGGTGAAAGTGGAGAGTGAAAAAGTTGGCTTAAAGCTCAACATTCAGAAAACGAAGATCATGGCATCTGGTCCCACCACTTCATGGGAAATAGATGGGGAAACAGTGGAAACTGTGTCAGACTTTATTTTTCTGGGCTCCAAAATCACTGCAGGTGGTGACTGCAGCCATGAAATTAAAAGACACTTACTCCTTGGAAAGAAAGTTATGACCAGCCTAGATAGCATATTCAAAAGCAGAGACATTACTTTGCCAACAAAGGTTCGTCTAGTCAAGGTTATGGTTTTTCCTGTGGTCATGTATGGATGTGAGAGTTGGACTGTGAAGAAGGCTGAGCGCCGAAGAATTGATGCTTTTGAACTGTGGTGTTGGAGAAGACTCTTGAGAGTCCCATGGACTGCAAGGAGATCCAACCAGTCCATTCTAAAGGAGATCAGCCCTGGGATTTCTTTGGAAGGAATGATGCTAAAGCTGAAACTCCAGTCCTTTGGCCACCTCATGCGAAGAGTTGACTCATTGGAAAAGACTCTGATGCTGGGAGGGATTGGGGGCAGGAGGAAAAGGGGACGACAGAGGATGAGATGGCTGGATGGCATCACTGACTCGATGGACATGAGTCTGAGTGAACTCCGGGAGCTGGTGATGGACAGGGAGGCCTGGCGTGCTGTGATTCATGGGGTCGCAAGGAGTCGGACACGACTGAGCGACTGATCTGATCTGATTCTCTGGGTTTGGCCTTAGGAGATGAAGGTTTGCAAGACACAGTTTTTGCCCTAGAGGAATCACAGTTGGGAGGGTGGTGGGGTGGGAGGGACCAATAGACTATGCCCTATACAGCACTCAGCTTAGTTCAGTTCAGCTCAGTTCAGTCACTCAGTCGTGTCGGACTCTTTGCGGCCCTGTGGACACGCCAGGCTTCCCTGTCCATCACCAACTCCCAGAGCTTGCTCAAACTCATGTCCATTGAGTCGATGATGCCATCCAACCATCTCATCCTCTGTCGTTCCCTTCTCCTCCTGCCCCCAATCCCTCCCATCATCAGGGTCTTTTCAAATGAGTCAACTCTTCACATCTGGTGGCCAAAGTATTGGAGTTTCAGCTTCAGCATCAGTCCTTCCAATGAATATTCAGGACTGATTTTATCTCCTTGCAGTCTTCTCCAACTCTAGAGTCTTCTCCAACACTACAGTTCAAAAGCATCAATTCTTCGGTGCTCAGCTTTCTTTACAGTCTAGCTCTCACATCTATACATGACTACTGGAAAAAGCATAGCTTTGACTAGATGGAAACCTTTGTTGGGCAAAATAATGTTTCTGCTTTTTAATATGCTGTCTAGGTTGGTCATAGCTTTTCTTCCAAGGAGCAAGCGTCTTTTAATTTCATGGCTGTAGTCACCATCTGCAGTGATTTTGGAACCCGAAAAATAAAGTCTGTCACTGTTTGCACTGTTTCCCCGTCTATTTGCCATGAAGTGATGGGACCGGATGCCATGATCTTAGCTTTCTGAATGTTGAGTTTTAAGCCAACTTTTTCACCCTCCTCTTTCACTTTCATCAAGAGGCTCTTTAGGTCTTCGCTTTCTGCCATAAGGGTGGTGTCATCTGTGTATCTGAGCTTATTGGTGTTTCTCCCGGCAATCTTGATTCCAGCTTGTGCTTCATCCAGCCCAGCGTTTCTTATGATGTACTCTGCATATAAGTTAAATAAACAGGGTGACAATATACAGCCTTGACATACTCCTTTCCCAATTTGGAACCAGTATGTCGTTCCATGTCCAGTTCTAACTGTTGCTTCTTGACATGCATACAGGTTTCTCAAGAGGCAGGTCAGGTGGTCTGGCATTTCCATCTTCTGAGGAATTTTCCACAGTTTGTTGTGATCCACACAGTCAAAGGCTTTGGCATAGTCAATAAAGCAGAAGTAGATTTTTTTCTGGAATCCTCTTGCTTTTTCTGTGATTCAAAGGATGTTGGCAATTTGATCTCTGGTTCCTCTGTCTTTCCTAAATCCAGCTTGAATATCTGGAATTTCACAGTTCATGTACTGTTGAACATGGTAAGTGCTCTAATCAAGCTTTAAAATCACTATGGGGTGATGGCCTCCTTTCGTAAGGGAGTTGGGTGCTGTGCTTTAGTCCCTCAGTCCTATCTGACTCTTTGAGACCACATGGACTGTAGCCCACCAGGCTGCTCTGTCCGTGGGGATTCTGTAGACAAGAATACTGGAGTGGGTTGCCTTGCCGTCCTCCAAGGGATCTTCCAAACCCAGGGATAAAACCTAGGTCTCCTGCATTGCAAGTAGATTCTTTGCCATCTGAGCCACCAGGGAAGCCCAGGAAAGACTTCACAAATGAGATAAACCTTTAACCCCAGTGAAACAGACCAGAACCCTGTGGGGCTCCTGGGCACAGAGACCCTTCTGTCTCCCTTTTTCTTGTTATAGGGAATGGCCCCCAGCCTTCAAGACCTTCACTGAGTCCAAACAGTTGCTAATCAAGAGAGGGGCAGCCAAGAGACCACCTCAGGCAAGATTTATAGTATCAGAGATGCTCACCAAAAAGGTTAACTGAGAGACTCCCCTGCTGGCCCAGGGGCTAAGGCTCTGTGCTCCTATGCTGGGGACCTGGGTTCAATTCCTGCTCAGGGAACTAGGAGCTGCCCAGGTGTTGCTAGTGTCAAGAACCCACCTGCCAATGCAGAGGACATAAGAGATGCTGGTTTGATCCCTGAGTTGGGAAGAGCCACTGGAGCAGGGCATGACAACCCACTCCAGTAATTTTTGCCTGGAGAATCCCATGGACAGAGGAGCCTGCCCGAGTCAGACATGAGTGAAGTGACTTAGCATGCATACAGGCCCTGCACACACCCTAATCTTATCAGCAAGCCCAACCTTGAACTGTTGCTCTTTTCCGCTTCACCCAAAAGTCTGTCTCTGAGATTTGATTCTACACCAGTTTGGAGAGGCCCAGCTTTCAGCATTTCTACCTTGAAGAACCAGTAAAATTTGCCAGATACAGAAACTGTAGGCAAAGAGAATGGCAAGTTATTGTAAGTGACCTTAATATTTTTCACTTGCTAATACTACTTCTAAGACTGTTGTTGTGACTTTCTTGCCTTTAGCAAGTCCTTAACTTGGAAGAAAGAGAGTGGTATTAGTTATTTTATGTACCACGTGTGTGCACACTCGGTCCTGTCCAACCTTTTGTGACCCCGTGGACTGTAGCCCACCAGGTTCCTCTGTCCATGGGATTTCCCAGGTGAGAATACTGGAGTGGATTGTCATTCCCTTCCCCAGAGGATCTTCCTGACCCAGGAATCGAACCTGTGTCTCTGGCGTCTGCTGTTTTGGCAGATGGATTCTTTACTGCTGAGCCACCTGGGAAGCCCATTGGTTGTTTTGACTAGAGTCAGTCACTCATTTCACAGCCGGGGTGGGGCCGGGTATTGTGTTGGTGGATATTTGTTGCCTGAGAGTTTCTCCTTCCGTTCAGTGTGGTCACGGCAGTTTTGAAAGTCCTTTCAAGACTGGTGGGCTGTCCAGCGTTCCGTCAGCAACATTACAGCTGTTTTAAACTTTGCTCACGCCAGTAGTCACCAGGGGGAACTTCTTGCCTCTTGTGCAGACATATGTACCTCACATTTGGGGCTGGTGGTTTTACTCAAGGTGTTTGGGCATACTTACATTTTTGCTTAGGAAAGAACCTGTCTGAACTGTGACTGTAAACTCTAAGGAAACAGGTCTTTAGCATATTGGCGAGGCTGTCACATTCGCTGTAAGCTCTATTTAAATATCTTTGGGGTTGGTCTGTGGAACACATATGTTCTTATTAATTGACTGCACATTAATAAGAATGATAAGTTAATACTGGTAGATGCTTTTTCGATGGAAGTGATAGCATGATAAAACAGGCTCTGTTAAACTTCTGTTAGATTTTACTTCTCCAAACATAAAGAGTTTACTTTAAAAATGAGGTAATTTCATAATGGTCTGTTTAAACTGGCTGCAAACATAAATCACACTGGTTTTCTGCCATTCCCCACCTCACCATCCCCTACCACACTTGTTCCTCTCTTAAATCAGTGTATTTGGCTTAGTTCTTTTTCAGCTATAATAATGATAATATTTGTCATGATTATTAGAAGCTCATATATCACACACAATGTGCCTGGTAACATTCCGAGAGCTTTCTGGGAATCTAGTTATTTAATATTCATCATAACTCTTTGTAGTAACAGCATCACTCTTGTCCTAGGGATGACGGAGCAATAACTCAGAGAGGTTATTAACATGTTCAAAGTCACCGTCAGTCACTGATGGTGCTGGCCACGAGTCCAGACAGTCTAATTGCAGGGCTGGTGTGACATGAACTCTTTAGCCAGGGTGATAGTCAGCGTGCTTCTCTTCCCAGAGTCATAACAGGAGTTTAATTGATTTCAGGACACAGAGAAACCCATGCCTTCAAAACATCCCCTCTTACACTGGAGGCAGGAGGAGCAGGGACATGGGCGTGGCAGTTGCCATCCTGGCTGAGTCTGTACTTTCCATCTCAAATGTGTGATTCAACAGGATTCAGCAACCTTGGCTGAATAAATGAATGGGTGGATGAATGACGACTACTATACAGGATTTGTAAGATCTGCAGTTATGTCACTGATGAGTGACTCCTTCGGGCTGCTCTGGAAGGTGAGTGAAGCAACTCTCTGTGCCAGTGACTTCTCCTAAGGCCAGCATCACACCGACCTGGGAGGATGGAGAACAGGAAGCAGGACCACCAGTTAGAAACAGCAGCTATGATGTCCCCTCTCATTCTCTCACTGATAAAATAGAGCCATAATATTTTCAACAACCTCTGGATTCCCGTCTTTAGAGAATTTCCTGGTGGTCCAGTCGGGGCTTCCCTGAAAACTCAGTTGATAAAGAATCCGCCTGCAATGCAGGAGACCCCGGTTCGATTCTTGGGTTGGGAAGATCCGCTGGAGAAGGGAAAGGTTACCCACTCCAATATTCTTGGGCTTCCCTTGTGGCTCAGCTGGTAAAGGGTCTGCCTGCAGTGCGGGAGACCTGGGTTTGATCCCTCAGTTGGGAAGATCCCCTGGAGAAAGGAAAGCCTACCTACTCCAGCATTCTGGCTTGGAGAATTCCATGGACTGTATAGTCCACAGGGTCACAGAGAGTTGGGCACTACTGAATGACTCTCACTCTCACTTTCACTTTTAGGGCCATGATAGCCATTTTGAGGAGAATTATCTCAGGGCAACTTTTGAGCTGAAGGAAGCAGGACAGGAGAGCAGATCTCAGGTCTTGGATGATGAGTCTTGAGGTGCACACCCCTCGCCCACTCCTGAATCCCACCATCACCAGAGGAAAGCATACCACTGGCATCATCTCATTCAAAAGGATGACGGTGCATCTCATTCTGACACTCAACACTGCTTGATAATCCTGTTACATGTCCCTAGCATAGCCATCTTCTTACTTCCTAAAATGACCATTTCTCCCCTTGTTTTGTCTTGATAAGGCTCCTAAAATTTCTCACTCAGCTAATCATTTTCCTCCTATTCATTAAGACACAAACAACAACAGCAGTAAATGAGACCTGAAATTTGTCATCTGAGCACTAAGTCTACCTACCCACTTGCATATGATTCCACTGTCATCTTCCAATTCATACAAGAGGCCCTGCTTTTATCGAAGGTCAACTCCTGTTTTAATGAGAATCCTATGCTGCTTTTCCCCACAGGGATATGGCTTCTGTAATAGTTTTCTTCTACTCTGCATTGCAATCTTTGCTTCTTTAGTGGAATCCCAGTTGTTGTTGTTGAAGATTGACTGCCTTGATCTCCCTGTGGTCCAAGGGACTCTCAAGAGTCTTCTCCAACACCACAGTTCAAAAGCATCAATTTTTTCAGCCTTCAACCTCCCTTATGGTCCAACTCTCACATCCATACATGACTACTGGAAAAACCATTGTGTAGCTTTGATTGTGTGCCTTTGACTATCAGATCTTTGTTGCAAAGTAATATCTTTGCTTTTTAATACACTGTAGGTCTGCCATAGCTTTTCTTCCAAGGAGCAAGTGTCTTTTAATTTCGTAGCTGCAGCCATGATTCTGGAGCCCAAGAAAATACAATTTGTCATTGCTTCCACTATTTCCCTGTCTGTTTGTCATGAAGTGATGGGACTGGATGCCATGATCTTGGTTTTTATAATGTTGAGTTTTAAGGTAGCTTTTTTACTCTCCTCTTCCACCCTCATCAAGAGGCTCTCTAGTTCCTCTTCACTTTCTGCCATTAGAATGGTACCATCTGCATATCTGAGGCTGTTGATATTTCTCCCTGCAATCTTGACTTTAGCTTGTGATTCATCCAGCCCAACATTTTGCATGATGTGCTCTGCATATAAGTTAAATTAAACAAGGTGGCAATAAATAACCTTGCCATATGCTTTTCCCAATTTTGAACCAGCCCATTGTTCCATGTAATATTCTAACTGTTGCTTCTTGACCTGCATACAGGTTTCTCAGGAGACAGGGTGGTCTGGTATTCCCATCTCTTTAAGAATTTTCCACAGTTTCTTGTGATCCACACAGTCAAATGGTTTAGTGTAGTTCATGAAGCAGAAGTAGATGTTTTTCTGGAATTCTGTTTATTTCTCTATGATCCAAGGAATGTTGGCAATTTGGTCTCTGCTTCCTCTGCCTTTTCTAAACCCAGATTGTATATCTGAAAGTTCTTGGTTGACATACTGCTGAAGCCTAGATTGAAGGATTTTGAGCATAACCTTACGAGCATCCAAGATGAATGGAATTGTGTGGTAGTTTGAGCATTCTTTAGCATTGCCTCTCTTTGGGATTGGAATGAAAACTGACTTTTTTCCAGTCCTGTGGCCACTGCTGGTTTTCCAAATTTGCTGACATATTGAGTGCAGCACTTAACAGCATCATTCTTCAGGATTTGAAATAGCTCAGCGTGAATTCCATCACCTCCACTAGCTTTGTAGTGATGCTTCCTAAGGCCCACTTGACTTCACCCTCCAGGATGTCTGGCTCTCGGTGAATGATCACACCATCATGGTTATCCCAGTCATTAAGACGTTTTTTGTACAGTTCTGCAGTGTATTCTTGCCACCTCTTCTTAATATCTTCTGCTTCTGTTAGGTCCATACCATTTCTGACCTTTATTGTGCCCATCTTTGTATGAAATGTTCCCTTGATATCTCCAATTTTCTTGAAGAGATCCCTAGTCTTTCCCATTCTGTTTTCCTCTACTTCTTTGCATTGTTCCTTTAAGAAGGTTTTCTTATCTCTCCTTGCTATTCTCTGGAACTCTGCATTCAGTTGGATAACTTTCCCTTTCTCCTTGTTTTTCTCTTCTCTACATTTGTCAGCTATTTTTAAAGCTTCTTCAGACAACCATTTTACTTGCTTGCATTTCTTTTTCTTGGGAATGGTTTTGATCACTGCCTCCTGTCCAGTGTTACAAACCTCTGTCCATAGTTCTTCAGGCATTCTGTTTACCAGATCTAATCCCTTGAATCTATTTGTCCCCTCCATTGTATAATCATAAGGGATTTGATTTAGGTCATACTTGGATGGTCTAGTGGTTTTTGCTCCTTTCTTTAATTTAAGCCTGAAGTTTACAATAAGGAGCTGATGGATGATCTGGACTATAGTCAGCTCCAGGTCTTGTTTTTGCTGACTGTATAGAGCTTCTCCATCTTCAGCTGCAAAGACTATAATCAATCTGATTTCACTATTGACCTTTTGGTGATGTCCACGTGTAAAGTCATCTTTTATGTTGTTGGAAAAGGGTGTTTGCTATGACCAGTGAGTTCTCATGACAAAATTTTGTCAGCCTTTGCCCTGCTTCATTCTGTACTCCAAGGCCAAACTTGCCTGTTGTTCCAAGTATCTCTTGACTTCCTACTTTTGCATTCCAATCCCCTGTTATATAAAAGACATCTTTTATTGGTGTTAATTCTAGAAGATCTTGTAGGTCTTCATAGAACTGGTCAACCTCGTCTTCTTTGGCATCAGTGTTTGGTGCACAGATTTGGATTACTCTGATGCTGAATGGTTTGCAGTGGAAACGAACTGAGATCATTCTGTCATTTTTGAGATTGCACCCAAGCACTGCATTTTGTACTCTTTTGTTGACTGTCAATCAAGGCTGCTCCATTTCTTCCAAGGGATTCTTGTCCGCAGGGGTAGGTACAATGGTCGTCTGAATCAAATTCACCGATTCCTGTCCATTGTATCCACTGATTCCTAAGATGTCCATGTTCACTCTTGCCATCTCCTGTTGGACCACATCTAAATTCCCTTGATTCATGGACCTAACATTCCGGGTTCCTATGCAATACTGTTCTTTTCAGCATCAGACTACTTTCACCACCAGACACATCTACAACTGAGCATCATTTCCACTTTGGCCCAGTTGCTTCATCCTTTATGGAGCTCTTGGTAATTGCCCTCTGCTCTCCCCTAGTAGCGTATCAGACACCTTCTGACCTGGAGGCTCATCTCCTGGTGTCCTATCTTTTTGCCTTTTCACACTGTTCATGGGCTTCTCGGGACAAGGATATTGAAGTGCTTTGCCATGCCTGCCTCCAGTGGACCATGTCCATCTTTGGTGGCTCTGAATGCCATGGCTCACAGCTTCACTGAGTTACGCAAGCCCCTTCACCAGGACACAGCTGTGATCCATGAAGGGATGGGTGGTTTATAAGGTCTCTTCTTTTCTCATTCAGTGTGATGATCAACTGCAAGTAATGTGGTTCTGCTCATCTAGGCTGGGTTCTTACATGCCATGATAACCTTGGTTCTAGAATAGCTTTCAGTTCAGTTCAGTTGCTCAGTTGTGTCCGACTCTTTGCGACCCCATGAATTGCAGCACAGCAGGCCTCCCTGTCTATCACCAACTCCCAGAGTTCACTCAAACTCATGTCCATTGAGTTGGTGATGCCATCCAGCCATCTCATCCTCTGTCATCCCCTTCTCCTCCTGCCCCCAATCCCTCCCAGCATCAGAGTCTTTTCCAATGAGTCAACTCTTCACATGAGGTGGCCAAAGTACTGGAGTTTCAGCTTTAGCATCATTCCTTCCAAAGAACACCCAGGACTGATCTCCTTTAGAATGGACTGGTTGGATCTCCTTGCAGTCCATGGGACTCTCAAGAGTCTTCTCCAACACCACAGTTCAAAAGCATCAAATCTTCGGCGCTCAGCCTTCTTCACAGTCCAACTCTCACATCCATACATGACCACTGGAAAAACCATAGCCTTGACTAGATGGACCTTTGTTGGCAAAGTAATGTCTCTGCTTTTTAATATGTTGGCAAAGTAATGTCTCTGCTTTGTAATATGTTATCTAGGTTGGTCATAATTTTCCTTCCAAGGAGTAAGCGTCTTTTAATTTCATGGCTGCAGTCACCATCTGCAGTGATTTTGGAGCCCAAAAAAATAAAGTCTGACACTGTTTCTACTGTTTCCCCTTCTATTTCCCATGAAGTGATGGGACCAGATGCCATGATCTTAAGTTTTCTGAATGTTGAGTTTTAAGCCAACTTTTTCACTCTCCTCTTTCACTTTCATCAAGAGGCTTTTTAGTTCCTCTTCACTTTCTGCCATAAGGGTGGTGTCATCTGCATATCTGAGGATATTTCTCCTGGCAGTCTTGATTGCAGCTTGTGCTTCTTCCAGTCCAGCGTTTCTCATGATGTACTCTGCATATAAGGTAAATAAGCAGGGTGACAGTATACAGCCTTGACATACTCCTTTTCCTATTTGGAGCCAGTATGTTGTTCCATGTTTAGCTGCAGCTCTACTCCAAGTCAGTCTATTTGGAAGGTTAATAGGGTTGATTTTCTGGTGACAGTTGTTGATTGTGTGTGTGTGTGTGGGTGTGTGTGGGTGTGTGTGTGTGCACACTAGCATAGAGGCAAAAAAGTCTGAAATCTTTTTATCCCTCTCCATTTCTGCAAGTGGCACGGTTTTGTTTTCAGATAGATTGGAAATGATTAAGAACTTAATAGAGTCATTGTTCATGTTAGAAAGAATGAAAACAAAAATAGAGGAGGATTCTAAGCACCCTTCTGTGTGAAGACCTGTGGGGACAGATAAAGCCTGCAGGATGAGGACATGTGCAGAAAGGTCAACATTTTTGTGACTGGGGAAGCTGGCAGAAATAAGTGAGTTATCTCTGAAATATGTAAAACCTTCTCGTATGTAAATAGAGTAAACTCTGGTGACTCTGCCATCTGTGAGAGTGTAAGAGTTCTTGGAAAATGACTCATTCAGTTAAGCAAAGACATGAAACCAAATTTGAATAGTAAAACTATGTGAGTTACAGAGAATCCAGAATGCTGGGTGTCAGCACAAAGTCCTGCTAACACAGTGTTTAGGGTAGTTGTGGGGTCATGGGAAAATTAACAGATGCTACACAAGTGGATGAGAAAAGGGCTCATAGTGGGCACCACTCTTTGAAATTGACTTGATTTAGTTGGCGGGACTAAATGTGGAAGGCCTGCTGCTGTTGTTATTCAGTAGCTCAGTTGTATCTGACTCTCTGTGACCCCATGGACTGCAACACACCATGCTTCCCTGTCCTTCACTGTCTCCAGGAGTGTGCTCAATTCATGCCCATTGGTTCAGTGATGCTATCTAACCATTATATCCTCTGCCACCCCTTTCTCCTTTTGCCTTCAGTCTTTCCCAGCATCAGAATGTTTTCCAGTGAGCCAGCTCTTTGCATCAGGTGGCTAAAGTATTGGAGCCTTATCAGCTTCAGACTTTACTTTCACCACCAGACACATCTACAACTGAACATCGTTTCCACTTCGGTCCAGCAGCTTCATCCTTTCTGGAGCTGTTAGTAGCCGCCCTCTGCTCTTCCCCACTAGCATACTGGACACCTTCTGAGCTGGGAGTCTCACCTTCTGGTGTCACATCTTTTTGCCTCTTCATACTGTTCACGGGGCATCACAGCAGGAATGCCGGAGTGGTCTGCCACTCCCTCCTCCAGTGGGCCATGTTTGGTCAGGTCTCTCCACTATGACCCGTCTGTCTTGGGTGGCCCTGAAGGGCAAGGCTCATAGGTTCACTGAGTCATGCAAGCCTCTTTGCGGCATCAAGGCTGTGATCCATGAAGGAGTGAAGACCTGTCAGGATCACTTAGTTCAACAGCATTTTGTCAATTAAGCCATTAAAGAAAGAATCCAACTTGAGAATGCACTTCTGATTGCCAGGCGGAAGGATGGGGGGAAGGGATAGTTAGGCGGTTTGGGATGGACATGTACACACTGTTCAGTTTAAAATGGATAACCAACAAGGACCTACTGGATAGCACAGGAATCTCTGCTCAGTGTTATAAGGCAGCTTGGATGGGAGGGGAGTTTGGGGTGGTGAATGGATACATGTGTATGTATGGCTGAGTCCTCTTTCTGTCCGCCTGAAATGACCACAACATTGTTAATTGGCTGTGCTTCAGTGCAAAATAAAAAGTTAAAAATAAAAAAAGAATCTGAGGCCCAGAGAGACTGAATTACCAGCAGGACACAGAGAACTTGAGGCAATGCTGGGACCAGACGCAATCTTCACGGCTGCCTTCTGGACGTGGGAGCCGATTCTTGCCGAGGAAGACCCTGTGCTGACTTTAGTGTGTTTCCACACTGCTTAAGGCTTAAAATAATCATCCTATCTCCTCTGCACGCTCAGGAACTTATCAGGTTGGGTGTTCCGGACACTCTATCTGAGGTTTTTACATCCAGAAAATTGACAGCTTGATGGTTTTCATGGGATAAGTTACTTAAGATATTTTTCATGAAATTAGATACTCAAGGCAAATCACAAGGCTGTGTTTTTCCAAGTGATCTTCTCACATGACGACTTTTCACATGTGCTGTTTTATGCATTGTTTGACATGCCTTGAGCTGTAGGAGAGAGTAATGAATTCTCCAAATCTGTGTTGAGATGGAAATCCTGCCCTCGTTTTATGGAGACACCTTTGTTTGATGTCTTCAGCTTCTCCTACAAACCTCCCCTCCCTCTGAAAAAATGAGGGACAGTGTCTTAGGAAAGTTGATACCTTTCTGATCATTAACTGGGGAATCAGTTGTCTTTCCGGTAAATGGAGAAATCTACAACATAAAACCAGTAAACAAATTTGTTTTGTTTTCATTGCTTCCAAAGTTGGGAAAATAGAGAAACAAATGGAATTCAAAGTGTCTTATGTTTACCTAATGTGAATGTAAAATTGTATTTCTGAGATCTAAAACTGTGATAAAATTTTAAATTTTGTCTGCTAAAAGGAGACAGCGGTGCTGGTAATCTAACTGAAAGTTGCTCAGTCGTGTCTGACTCTTTGTGACCCCGTGGACTACACTTTCCATGGATTCTCCAGGCCTGAATACTAGAGTGGGTAGCTCTTCCCTTTTCCAAGGGATCTCCTCAATGCAAGGATTGAACCCAGGTTTCCCACATTGCAGGTAGATTCTTTACCAGCTAAGCCACCAGGGAAGCCCAAGAATACTGGAGTGGGAGTGGGTAGCATGTCCTTTCTTCAGGGGATCTTCCTGACCCAGGAATCAAATCAAGGTCTCCTGCATTGCAGGCAGATTCTATACCAGCATTCTACGAGGGAGTCTAAAAACAATGATCAGTTAGAATCATTTCAGTTTGTGTTTGGAATTGAGTATATGCATAGTTTGGTAAAAATGAAAATTCCCTAATTAAATTTTGTTTGGATTGGAATTAAAATGTGTCCTTATATAAATGGCACCACCAGTCCAATGGACATGAACTTAGGCAAACTCCAGGAGATGGTGAGGAGCAGGGAGGTGTGGCATGCCATAGTCCATGGGGTTGCAAAGATTTGGACATGACTTTGCAACTAAACAACAATAACAACACAAATTATTGGAGAATCAGAGTGCCTCAGACCTTACTGGTGTAAATATAGAAACTTTTCAGGGAGCCAGCAGAGTAAGTACGGAAGCATGAAGACATTGGAGTCATATTTCTAGATTGAAGCCTTGAATTGTCTGTAGTTCTCAAGCAACTCTAGGCAAATATCTTGATCTTATTTCCAATCATGTTCAATGGGGATACTAATAATACACACCACAACAGAATCAAGATAATTTATACATGGGCACTTAAAGTACCTGGTACTTAAGACTCTTGAGAATCGCATAGACTTAGGGAGTCCCTTAACTAGGCGATCAAACCAGTCAATTCTAAAGGAGATCAGCCTTGAATATTCATTGGCAGGACTGATGCTGAAGCTCCAATATTTTGGCCACCTGATGTGAAGAGAAAGCTCATTAGAAAGATGCTGATGCTGGGAAAGATTGAGGGCAGGAGAAGGGGGTGACAGAGGATGAGAGGGTTGGATGGCATCAGTGACTCGATGACATGAATTTGAGCAAACTCCGGGAGACAGTGGAGGACAGGGGAGCCTGACATGCAATCCACAGGGTTGCAAAGAGTCGGACATGCCTTACTGACTGAACAACATCAACAACTTAAGAAGTTAGCTATGACTCCCTGGGCAACCGGGCTGCATGGCACACTTAGTCCCTTGAGGTGGGAGTGGGGGCTCCTATTACAAAGTGCCGTAGACCAGGTGGCTTATGGGTAACAGAAACTTACTTTCCACGGTCCTGGAGACTGGAAGTCTCAGATGAAGGGCGCAGCATGCCCAGGTTCAGTGAGGGTCGTCTTCCAGGCTGCAGACAGACGGCTTCTTGTAGCCTTGCGTGCAGAAAGTGGGCGGCAGCCTCCAGGCCGCTTTCATTGCACTGGTTGTGGCTGTGCTGCATCTGTGTTGCTGTGTTGTGGGGCAAGTGCTTCTCACTGTGGTGGCTTCTCTGGTTGAGAAGCACAGGCTTTTGGGTTCACAGGGTCAGGAGTTGCAGCAAGCAGGCTTAGATGCTCTGCTGCATGTGGAATCTTCCCAGACCAGGGATCAAACCTTGTTCCCTGCGCTGGCTGGAGGATTCTCATCCACTGAACCACCAAGGAAGTCCTGGTCTCTTTTAATAATGCCACTAATCCCTTTCACAAGAGTGCCACCCTCATGACTTGATTATCTCCCAAGGTTCTACCTCCAAACGCCGTGACAATGGGAATTAGATTTCTGCATATGGATTTGGGGGTAGGGAATACAGACATTCAGGTCATCACACCCCCGAACCTACTGTTTCTCCTTTAAGGTCTTCTTGTTGCTGTTGCTCTGTTGTTTGATTTGTTTTGTTTTGTTTTTAGCCTAAGCATGTGTGCTAGCAACTCATCTGTCATTTTTTTTTCTTCTTGAAAGAGAAGAATATTTCCCTAGTTGAGATTAGGCAGAGAGGATAGTTATAGAGCCCATTCCTCTTTATGTATGTGTACGTGTGTGTGTGTCTGTCTTATCATCTCTCTTTCTATCTATGAAGGTCTCATTCTTTGAGCTAATGATAACATCTTACTGGTTTCCTCATTAATTAATGAGTTAAATAAAATCCTTAACATATAATAATTTTATACCAATATTAGAGTCATGATTCTATCTCCCTTAAAAATGACCTTTCAACAACCACAACTAAGAACACATTTTCTAAGCTGATAAAGAGGGGACGAAATCAGAAAAACAAAAAACCCACACCCGCTAAAAATGGCCAAATCCATGCTTTTGCTCATGTGTCAAAAACATGTTAACTCTGCATTCTTGGCTTAGTCCAAATTAGAAGAGAAGGTCACACCTATTACCAGGAACGCTATGGCAACTTTTTGTTGGTTTGCTTTTAAATTCAGTATTCATGTGTGAATTACGTCACATGAGAATCTGTAGATGTGTAGTAAATGTAAGATGTACATTTCAAATCTCTTAATATAAACAGGAAGCCATAAACAACCAGGTGGCATGGAAACACTATTTATTGAGCAATCAGATGCACATTTAGGCGGTGATTCTGTAGTTCACATGGATTTCCGGTTTCACGTCACAGACGATGCTTAAAAGCTCATTGATCACACCTTCCATGGACATGCTGTAGCTTGCATTCAGTTCTTTTATCTTCCCTAGGGTTTGAACTTCTATTTCTTCTAAGACATTACTCTGAGAGCCCATTATCTACCAAAATAAAACAGAATTCACTACACTGTACATCATATTAAAATTTACTTGTTTTGTAAGTTATATTCAGTTTGGATTATCATTTGCATTATGCATTATTTTTACAGAATTTTTTCAGAGAATGGATAAGGTCACCAATGCTGTGAGTGGGATCGATAGACTTTTCTAAAAAATATATAATCTGCACAAAAGGTCAAAGCTGAATCACTATCCTGTACAACTGAAGCTGTATTGTAAATCAACTATTAAAAAAAAAAAGGAAGCTGGTCACAGCAGGTGACTTCTAAGTTGACCTTCACACAGTACAAATTGAGGGCAAGTTCACAATCATTATATTAATACCATGCTCAGAAGTTTTTTTTTCATGTATTTATGATAGTTTCCACAGAGTTCCTGTGTCTTACTTTCTGAATTATAAGTCTGGCAAATAAAGTTGAAAGACATCATTAAACCCATTATTGCTGGTCTTAAAAGAGCAAATAATTGGTTTGTGAATTTTTAAAATAAATTATCTAGACTCTTTAAATCTGTTTTTTTAGGAATATACAGCCACAATATGCCCCATAAGATGCCTTCACAAGCCCAGATATATCATTTATTGTGTGTGTTCAGACACTCAGTCATGTCCAACTCTCTGCAACGCTATGGACCATAGCCTACGAGATTCTTCAATTCATGGGATTCTCCTGACAAGGATACTGGAGTTGGTTGTCATTTCCTCCTCCAGAAGATCTTCCCAACGCAGAGACTGAACCCATGTCTCCTGCATTGATGTAGGATTTTTTTTTAACAGTGAGCCACCTGGGAAGCCCATGGGTAGAGTGGGTATACTCAATGCATTTTTGACTTCAGTAGTTTCAACCTGGCGTGGGTTGACCAGAAATTAACCCCAGTGTAAGATGAAGCCCTGGACTTGTTGGCTGAATCCCATTGCGGTTTTAGACTCAGTGCCACTTATCTTGCTGATTGTCTTTTCACTAACAGTGATCACCAGTATTTCCTATCGTCTCCTCTCTCTCTCAGCTTCTCTGTCAAGTAATGGTATGATTGAAATACAATTTCCATGAATAGTATGAAAAAGCAAAAAGATAATTTTACCAGTGGAGTTAGATTTGTAGGATTTGTACGATTATCCTTTGCTAAAGCCAACAGTCAGCTCCTAATTGGTCTCCTCTGTAAACTCAGCCTTTCTTGAGCAGGGAGTTGTGAAGGCAATACAGCTGGTTTTTGTGTGTTTGTTTTCCTCTTCCCTGAGTGTTTGGGGAAAGCATGCATTTAATTTAGCAGGAGACTCCACTAATGATTGCCTTCTACCTCAAGGTTGTTAGACTGTTCTAAATTCTAGGATCCGAATGATCTTTCTGGTTCCCAGACTTGAAATCAAATGTCACTGAGGCATCAGGTTCAAGTTCTTTTCTGTTTACAGTTCAGGCAACTGGGTCTTTCTAGTTCAAACAAAATCATTTTGAAGTGATATAGCTTCTAAGACATCAAATAGCTTTTATAAAATAACCTTTTGATAAGTGAGCACACAAGAAGCACAGACATGTGGATGAAATTTTCCTTTTGCTACAAAGATGTTGAAAAATAATAGAAAACTACTTACCAAAGTAGTTCCACCAAAATTAAAAATTTCCTTTACATCCAATATTGGATTTTATACCAAACTCAAAAAAAAATTACTGTTACTAAATTCAATGTCTTAAGTAGTGAAAAATTTAAAAGACACACAGTTATGAAACTACAATATTACCTACTTTTCTTTGGAGAAGTATTAAAATAGTTATTATTAGGCTGGATTACTGCAGCTGTCCCATTAGACTTTGGAAATTTTCATCTCAGCCTTAGAATCTTTATTTTTTAAATGAGGGTAACATCACCCATTTGATGGGTTTGTTGTAAAAAGTCAACCAGATTATGAGTGCAAAGTGTAATAGCCTCAAAGTGAGCCATAAATGTCATTTTAAATTTTCTAGAATTGTATTTAAAAAATTGGAAAAATTAGCTTGAACAATATATGGACTTAGCCCAATATAGCTATGCTATTATTTTAATATAAAATGTAAAATTATTGCATTATTGTTTGTCATGACACACCCAGGCAATGTATTAAAAAGCAAAGCCATCACTTTGCTGAAAAAGGTCCATCTAGTCAAAGCTATGGTTTTTCCGGTAGTCATGCATGGATGTGAGAGTTGGACCATCAAGAAGGCTGAGTGCCAAAGAATTTGCGCTTTCGAACTGTGGGGCTGGAGAAGACTCTTGAGAGTTTGTTGGACAGCAAGGAGATCCAACCAGTTAATCCTAGAGGAAATCAGTCCTGAATATTCATTAGAAAGACTGGTGCTGAAGCTGCAGCTCCAATCATTTGGTCACCTGATGTGAAGAGCTGACTCATTGGAAAAGACCCTGATGCTGGGAAAGATTAAAGGCAGGAGGAGAAGGGGACGACAGAGGATGAGAGAGATGGTATCACTGATTCAATGGACACAAATTTCAGCAAACTTTGGGAGATAGTGAAGGACAGGGAAGACTGAGGTGCTGCAGTCCATGAGGTCGCAGAGTCAGACATGACTGAATGATTGAAGAACAAGTTCCTGTAACCTGGCGTGTATTTTGTTTATAGAATATCTTCATTTGGACTAGTTGCACTTCAAGTGCTTGGTAGCTACCTGAGAACGACCATCTTTTTTGACAGTGTAGGTATAGGATGACAGATGACAGCTACCAGCCTTAGGTGTATTCTTAATGTGCTTTGTTAAGACAATATGATAATTTTTTGAAGATGTTTGTTATGAAGGTGTATTTAGCACAGAAGCTTAGCACTGAGCAAGTAATCAGTCAGTTAGTTCAGTCGCTCAGTTGTGTCCGGCTCTTTGCGACCCCATGAACCGCAGCATGCCAGGCCTCCCTGTCCATCACCAACTCCCGGAGTCCACCCAAACCCATGTCTATTGAGTCAGTGATGCCACCCAACCATCTCATCCTCTGTCATCCCCTTCTCCTCCTGCCTTCAATCTTTCCCAGCATCAGGGTCTTTTCAAATGAGTCAGCTCTTCGCATCAGGTGGCCAAAGAATTGGAGTTTCAGCTTCAACATCAGTCCTTCCAATGAACACCCAGGACTGATTTCCTGTAGGATGGACAGTAAACATTAGTAATAATTATGATTTATCACGGTGTTGCTTGCACTTTAAAATTAGTATAATCCATTTTAAGCTTTCAGAAATGTTGGAATACCCTTTTAATAACCCAAAGTCCTGTATTTTATCCTGGCTGAAATACTTATTAGTAAAGTATTATTTACTTTACTACTAATAATAGTAAAGCGACTGTGTGGATCACAATAAACTGTGGAAAATTCTGAGAGAGATGGGAATACCAGACCACCTGACCTGCCTCTTGAGAAATCTGTATGCAGGTCAGGAAGCAACAGTTAGAACTGGACATGGAACAACAGACTGGTTCCAAATAGGAAAAGAAGTACGTCAAGGCTGTATATTGTCACCCTGCTTATTTAACTTATGTGCAGAGTACATCATGAGAAACGCTGGGCTAGAAGAAGCACAAGCTAGAATCAAGATTGCTGGGAGAAATATCAATAACCTCAGATATGCAGATGACACCACCCTTATGGCAGAAAATGAAGAGGAACTCAAAAGCCTCTTGATGAAAGTGAAAGTGGAGAGTGAAAAAGTTGGCTTAAAGCTCAACATTCAGAAAACTAAGATCATGGTATCTGGTCCCATCACTTCATGGGAAATAGATGGGAAAACAGTGGAAACTGTGTCAGACTTTATTTTGGGGGGCTCCAAAATCACTGCAGATGGTGATTGCAGCCATGAAATTAAAAGACGCTTACTCCTTGGAAGGAAAGTTATGACCAACCTAGATAGCATATTCAAAAGCAGAGACATTACTTTGCCAACAAAGGTCCGTCTAGTCAAGGCTATGGTCTTTCCTGTGGTCATGTATGGATGTGAGAGTTGGATTGTGAAGAAGGCTGAGTGCCAAAGAATTGATGCTTTTGAACTGTGGTGTTGGAGAAGACTCTTGAGAGTCCCATGGACTGCAAGGAGATCCAACCAGTCCATTCCGAAGGAGATCAGCCCTGGGATTTCTTTGGAAGGAATGATGCTAAAGCTGAAACTCCAGTACTTTGGCCACCTCATGCGAAGAGTTGACTCATTGGAAAAGACTCTGATGCTGGGAGGGATTGGGGGCAGGAGGAGAAGGGACAACAGAGGATGAGATGGCTGGATGGCATCACTGACTCGATAGACGTGAGTCTGAGTGAACTCCGGGAGTTGGTGATGCACAGGGAGGCCTGGCGTGCTGCAATTCATGGGGTCGCAAAGAGTCGGACACAACTGAGCAACTGAACTGAACTGAACTGAACTGAATATTATTTCTAAGTTTATTTGATCCACAATAATTTGAGTTTCTGCAGTATTTCCTGGACAATATGATACCTTGATTCACTACGGACCACTTTATTTTATTTTTTTGAAGATTTTTTATAGTTTTAAAAATTTTGTTTTTAATTGGAGGATAATTGCTTTAGAGTATTGTGATGGTTTCTGCCATACATCAACATGAATTTAATGTGGACAATTTTAAATGTCTTTATTGACTTATTACAGTATTGCTTCTGTTTTATGTTGTTGTTTTTTATTTTTTTCTGCGTGAGGCTTGTGGGATCTTAGATCCCCAACCAGAGATTGTACCCGATCCCCCTGCATTGGAAGGTGAAGTCTCAACCACTGGGCCACCAGGGAAGTTCCCATAGACCATTTTAAATGGTCTTCCTTGGGAAGAATTCCATTTGTATCTGAAGACAGTGCTGATTTAAGCCACACAGGAGTTACATGAAAGAATTCGAGCTCTGAAAGGACCAGGGTAAGGGTTAGCTCAGCCACTGATGAGGTGAAGTGCCTCAAACGCTGTCAGGCACATAATAGATGCTCAATATGTAGGTTGAAGAGCAGACAGTGAGTGGATCGCCAGGTGTTACAGAAGACTTATTACCTGTGCTCGATCGCTCTTGCTGGTTGAAGCCTGCTGTTTGAATGACTGGGACACTATATAAAATAGAAGTGGGTAACCATGTGATACGTAGCCGTGCACTGGGTCCAAGGCTGCCATGGAAGGACTTCTCCATGTGAATTTGCAAACCTTCAGTGTTGACACTGATGTGGTAGCTTTACAGCTTAGGACCCACAGTGCTGGTGAAACCCTTCAACATTAAACACAGTTCTTTGTAAGCTGTGCTTCAGTTTAAGGGCAACAGAGGCTCAGTTCCTGCACACAGCTTTGCATTCTCAATTTGTAGCTGCTTCAAGGAAACAAAAACACTTTCAGGACATGAATTCAGGAATATTGAAGATATACAAGTCTTCAGTATGACCAGGCACTTGTTTTTGGGTCTTCTGTTTAGATGCATGGTCAGTCCACCGTTCATTGGCATTAACAGTGCTTCGTATTTCCATGGTAGCAATCTACTGTTTTCCTCATTAGAAGATGCTATTTTGTAGAACTTTTCCAAAGTCCTGCAGGATGGCTGAAGTAACAGTATCACTAGAGATTTGTCTTTTGAGTATATCGTATAAATGGAATAGAATATATATTTTGTGTTCATATAAAATCATACAGTATAAATGATGGCTCACTCCCTTGTGGCTCAGAGGGCTTCCCCGGGGGCTCAAATGGTAAAGAATCCACCTGCAAGGTAGAAGACCTGGGTTCAGTCCCTAGATTGGGATGATCCCCTGGAGACAGGGGATCCAACATCCTGGCCTGGAGAGGAGAAGGAGCCTGGCAGGCTACAGTCCCTGGGATCACGAAGAGACAGACACGACTGAGCGACTTGCGTCTTCACTTCTTTCTCTCAGTGTAGCATCTTTCTAGAATCATCCAAGCTGTTGCATGTTTCACTAGTTTGGTCCTTTTCCTTGCTGAGTGGTATGAAATTTTAGCAAGCGATAAAGTCAAACAAGGAATAAGAAAAAAGCAAGGAGTCAGTAAATCTTTGTTGTAAAGACATTCGTTGATATACAGCCCACACTGGGGTACTTGTTTCTCTTGATGAGTCAGGGGAATTGGGAAATACATTAACAAGAGCTAAAAAGCAACCCCCAAAAGGAGCAGCAAGGTGCAACCCCAGCGGCAGGCGGAGAGCTGGTTTCTTGGGTCTCCTCCCAGACCTCCTACATGCCCTGGGTTAATGATGGTGAGCTTTAGCGGACTAGCTCTCTTTCTGACATACGGGGGTCATGCCAGGAGAGAAGATCCGTGCTTGTGGTTTGCAATATACTTGAGGTAACAGAGGTCTAAACATGCTGACCTTTCTGTGTGAGCTTTTGATCAAATAGCTGTAAAATTGGCTTAGAGCTCTAATTATGAGAGCCATGAGGAGTTTTAATGACTCTCTGATGCAGAGAATAAATATCCCGAGCCAGATTTATACTGTAGGAGATTCTTCTGGAGAAATAATATTTCAAGGGAGTAAACCCAGCTACTTTCTAAAATGATGGTCAGTTTTGTAATTACTTAAAAAAAATAGTAATGCATATGTTAGAAATGTCCCACACAGGATCAGAAAAGCTGATTGGCATCAAGAATGGTTATTTTTTTTGGCGGGGGGGGGGGGATCCTAATACGTCATGGGCTTCCCAGGTGGCACAGAGGTAAAGAATCTGCCAGCCAACGCAGGAGGTGCAGATTCAGTCTCTGGGTCAGGAAGATCCCTTGGAGAGGGAAATGGCAACCCACTGCAGTATTCTTGCTGAGAACGTTCCATTGACAGAGGAGCCTGGGGGGCTACAGTTCATGAAGCCACAGAGAGTCAGATGTGACTGAGCGTATACAGACGCATGACAGAACTCAAAAAGAAAAAGATGCCCATGGAAGAGATGCTTAGTTATTCATTCGTGCAGTGAATACTTGTTGGATGCTTCTGGAGGAGCAGACGCTATTCTAATACCAAAGGCAACAGAGAAGAAAACAAAGACCCATCACTTTGGCTCACAGTCCAGAAGGAAAGATAAACAGTAAGCAAAAAAAAATTTTTTTTAATATATAATATATCCAGTAGTGATAAATGCTCTGACTATATATATATTTTTTTTTTACCAGAGACATTATTTTAGACAAGGTGATCAGTAAGAAGAGCTAACACCGACACAGAGATCAAGGAGAGGTGAATGTGTATTAAAGAAGAACCACGGAATGGACATAGCATATGCAAAGGCCCGGTGGCAGCTGCCGACTTAGTTCTCCTGGGGGAAAATGAGGAGACATATGGCTAGAACAGGGCAAGTAGAGACAAAAAAAGTTACAAGTGGCCAAAGTAGATATTGTTGTCTATTGCTAACAAGCCTTCTGGTATTTCCTTATGATTTCCTTTTCAACTAGCTGGCTTCACTCTATAAATCCTTCATGAAAATATAAAGCAATGCTGTTTCCTACCCTAGCATTTGATGAATATTTGCAGTTCAGAGTAAAAAGTAAGTGCATACCATTTTCAGAGCTGATGTTGGGAAGATTCCCAGGGGCCAGTCATGGAGGGGATATATGCATGTGTGTTTTTGGAATCTTATGAGTTCTTTTTCTGAATTTTGATAAGAAGGAGTTGCTTTTGCTAAGTTGCCCACTTTATTCTAGAAAGGACATTTTATTTTAAGAAATAGCCCCTTGGAAAAGTTTTTCCTACTGTGGGATCTAATGTACCTAATCCTACATGAGTTCTGTACCAACTGCCACTAAAATTAAAGCTGTAAACAGAGAGATTTACAAACTGCTTGTAGTTCATCTTGCAATGTCCAGCTTCTACACAGAGCTTTATTTATAATTTTGCTGAGGCAAAAAGAAAACATACAAACTGTAGTTATGGCACATGGAACTTAATCGTTTCTTTTAGTCTGTGCTGCAGTAGGCGCAGAAAAATTCATGTGCTTATATTTTTTACTGTAAACTGCAGATATTTTAAAAATACTAGTGTAGGAAAAAGCACTTCTTAATGTTTAGTAAAAGATTTGTTGAATGAAGTCAGCCAATTGAAAAGGAAATCATAAGGAAAAACCAGAAGACTTTTCAGCCATTTACAACAACGTCTACATGGATCATTTGTAAATCTTGAGTTCACCAGAGGAAATTTGGCCTAACAAGCTCATTGTAAACACTGTGCAACACTTTTTATTGATTCTACCAGTAAACGTTAATAGACAGCAACAAGAAAAAAAAATGTTCTCTGATTTTTTTTCTTACTTAAATGTATTAGTCGATAATCTATAGCAGGAATGATGCTTTAACCAATTCCATTCACTTGTATATTTGAGAAGATGATTTTTAACCTAAACTGTGTTAGATAATAACTACTGATTGACACTTTCTCTGACAAATCCAAAGGCCTCAGAAGTGAAAATGTAAAATCAGTAATTTTGTAACATTTGTTTGAGGGACTTTCCCGGAGATCAAGTGATTAGGATTCTGTCTTCCAAGGCAGGGGGTATGGGTTTGATCCCTGGTTTGGGAGCTAAGACCCTACATGCCTCAGGGGCCAAAAGCCCAAAACATCAAACAGAAGCAATATTGTAACACATTCAATAAAGACTTTAAAAATGGTCCATCCATATCAAAAAGTCTTTTTTAAAAAAAGTGATTTTATTTGATATTCAGCCTTGAAGTGAAGTGAAACTTGGTCAGTTGTGTCCAACTCTTTGGGACTCATTCCATGTCCATGGGATTCTCCAGGCCAGAATACTGGAGTGGGTGGCCTTTCCCTTTTCCAGGGGATCTTTCTAACTCAGGTCTCCCGCATTGCAGGCAGATTCTTTATCAGCTGAGCCACCAGGGAAGCCCAAGAACACTGGAGTGGGTAGCCTATCCCTTCTCCAGCAGATCTTGCTGACCCAGGAATCAAACCAGGGTTTCCTGCGTTGCAGGCAAATTCTTTACCAGCTGAGCTACCAGGGAAGCCCCATATTTAGCCTTGGTTGAACTCTATTTGCTGTGTCCCGTGTATTTTTCTCTCCTGGTATCATGCATGGCGGACTTCCCTCGTGGCTCATCAGTGACAAATCCACTGGCCAATACAGGAGACGCAGGTTCGATCCCTGGGTGGGGAAGATCCCCTGGAGGAGGAAATGGCAACCCACTCCAGTATTCTTGCCTGGGAAATCCCATAGACAGAGGAGCCTGGAGGGCTACAGTCCATGGGGTGGCAAAAGAGTCAGACATGGCTTCCAACTAAACAACAACAATGTTGTGCGTGACACTTAGGAGGATCAATATCTTATTAGTAATGAATACATTCATGCCTTAGAGTCTACGCTGCACAAACCCTGGTGCTGACTCTCATACCCACCTTCGCCTGTTTCTGTCGAAACTCCTCATCTCGCTGCATTCTGTACTGATCAGTTTCCGCCATCGCTTCCTCCTTAGCTTGGCGCAGTCGCCTGACTTTTCCTGAAAATTAACAGGGGTACTGAAGGAGTGATATTTCTTTCCAACACATCTGGAATTTTCAACTTGACTTTTAAAACTGTGGATGTGGTCTTACATTTTCTTTAAGCTTTTTTATTTTTTTTTCTTTCTAGGATGACACCCTTTATTAAAAAATGATAGATATTGAAAAATCCCTGATTTTTTTCAATTGGATTCTTTAGAACAGGGACATGACAACGTTCTTTCACAAGTCCATGTTTCAATAAAATACCCGCCCATTTACTCACAGCGGTACCAGCCAGGGAACAGACTTTAGTTGTCACTGACTCGAGCAGACATCATTTGGTCAGATTTTCTGTCCTGATTTGCTGCCAGGAATCCTTCAGTCCATACCAACTGGATTCTATTTAATACTGGCAGATCTCCAAGTGCACAAACATGCTACTCAGACTCTATCAAACCGACTCACAATTTTTTTTCAAAGTATTTTATTGGATTTTTCTCTTCCAGTTTGTTGACTCTAGAAAGTCTGATTAAGCCCCACAACACATCAAAGTAGATATTTTTTGTAGCAGCTTTCTCTGAGGGGGACTTGAAAGTGATTGTAAAAGCAATTGTTTTTAATGGTGAGGAGATTTAGTTAAGTAGCTCTCTTTTCTTTTATTAAGAGCAAAGGTGTAAGCCTTAAGCCAGCAGACAGCAACGAAGATCAAAGTTTCAGACTAGCACGGAGCTGTGGAGATCATTAGGTAAGCCCGTGACTTTGACAGCCAGAGGAAGTTTGGGGGTTACAGAGAAACAGTTGTCTCTGCTAGTCGCTCACCACCCACCGCCTTCAGATACTCATGCTTCGTGAGCTTTAAAACTTTGAAGAAATCCTGAACTGTGTTAAAATTAACTTTTCCCCAAATCTGTTGCCTATTTCAGTTACATACCTTTATCCTTTTGCTCATCCAACAGCATATTTCTTTTTCTCTGGTAATGTCTCTTAAGCTTTTGTTGATGGTTTTTGTCAAGGGTTTGTTTACCGTGTGGTGGGTGCCTGCGAAGTTGCTTCCGTCGTATCTGACTCTTTGTGACCGTGTGGACTGTAAGCCCGCCAGGATCCTCTGTCCATGGATTTTTCCGGGCAAGGATACTGGGATGGGATCCTCCTCCAGGGGATCTTCCGTACGCAGGGATGGAACCCATGCCTCTTACACCTCCTGCATTGGCCCGTTCTTTACCACCTGTGCCACCTGGGAAGCCCTCTATGGTGTAGACTTTGAACTAAATAAGTGTATTCTCAGACATAGAAAACAAACTTATGTTTACCAAAGGGGCCAGTGGGGGAGAGGGATAAGTTAGGAGTTTGGGACTAACACATATGCACTACTAAATATAAATATGGGCTTCCCAGGCGGTTCAGTGGTAAAGAATCCACCTGCAATGCAGGAGACATGGGTTTGATCTCTGGGTGGGGAAGATCCCCTGGAGAAGGAAATGGCAACCCACTTCAGTATCCTTGCCTGGAAATCCTATGGACAGCAGGATAATCCTGATGGGCTACAGTCCACAGGGTCGCAGAGTCAGACACAAGTTAGGAACTAAACAACAGCAACATATACAAATATACAAATATATAAATATATTAATATAAACAACAAGAGCTGTATAGCATAAGAAACTATATTCAATATTTTCTAATAACATATCAGGGAAAATCATCTGCAAAAGAATATATATATGTATATAGATCTGTACACAGATATATATGTGTGTGTATATATTTTGATTGTCAAAGTCACTCAGTCATGTCAGATTCTTTTTGACCTCATGGACTATACAGTCCATGGTATTCTCCAGGCCAGAATACTGGAGTGGGTAGCCTTTCCCTTCTCCAGGGGATCTTCCCAACCCAGGGATGGAACCCAGGTCTCCCGCACTGCAGGTGGATTCTTAACCACCTGAGCCACCAGGGAAGCCCATGTGTACACATGTATACATATATGTGTGTGTGTCTATGTATGTGTATATATATATGTATACACATATGTATATACTGAAACTAACACAGCACTGTAAGCCAATGATACTTCAAAAGAAGTAAGTTAATAAGCATGTTCTCATTAAGTAGCATAAAAGAATTTTTATGTTATTTTATTTTTCAAACATTTTATTAAAAGAAAATCTTAACATAAACTTTTATCTCTCATCTAGGGACGTGCTTTACTTGGCTTTATGTACCTTTGGTGTATTTGAGTGTAAATGGTTTGTAAATTTCTCTTCCCATGATATACAAGCTGCTTTGGTACTCACTGTATACAGATGGAATAAAGAGAGTCTCTGAGTTATAAATTGAAATGTGTCTGACTGTTTCACCTGAGTGGGACTGAGCAGACCTCCTTCAGAACAGATACTTTCTTCTAAATTCTCTGTAAAAGCCAAGGCCTCCTGAACATGACTGCTCTTCTAAGGCTTGAGGCTTACTGGAACATTCACCGCAATGCTTAATTAACACTCCTCCCCATTTTGCATCTACAGACTTTTTCCATTCTCTATAGTTCTAGCCATTTGGTGGCAATTGGACATGGATCATCTATAGAACAAATAGATGATATGTGGGCAAGGTAGGCTCTTCTGGGATCCCCAGCCCACTTTCTTATCACTGCTCATGACTGACATTAGGAGAAAAATGTATTTAAGGTGTGGCAACATTTTCTTAGGGTAGATTGCAGGATACATAGTGATGGGTTGCAGGATCCGGTTTTATCCAATCTAGCACATGAAACGTCATGACTCTCTATGTTAATTGCATCTTAGGTGAAAATACTGGTCTCAGAGTCATGACTCTAGCACATAGAAATGATGCTAGTAAGAAGCTCTCCAAGCGCCCTGCCCCCAGAAGCATCCAGGACTCCACTTAAGAGGCCACACACTAGCTCCATCCCACAGCGACAAGCGAGAGTGCGTCTGATTCCCCCGCGTGGCACCGGTCACCCGCTGGTTCTCATTCAATTAAAGAGGAGAGCCGCGGGGAGATGGCTGCTTGCACGGCAGTTTTCTGGAAGGACTGGGCAGCTGCTGCCGGGAGAGCCGGCATATGTTCCGCCTGATTGCATCCAGGGCAAGAAGTGGGGAGCCTCAGGCCGGCTGTCTCATCGGAGGCGAAGCAAAATGAGCGCCTCAGATCTGCTCCTGTTAACCTCTTGCTGGGGTCTCTGTGCAGGAGGTTTCCCAATTTTAAAATTACACCACCTTCAGAAAGACAAGTAGCCAAAGATATCGCTTAAATGCAGAATCTAAAAAATTGATACTAGTGACTTATTTACAAAACAGGAACATTCACAGACTTAGAGAACTAATTTAGGGTTACCAGGAGCAAAGGGTGGGAGGAAGAGGTTGGGAGAGTGGGATGGACATGTCCACACTGCTATATTTGAAATGATACCCAGCAAGGACCTGCTGTACAGCACAGGGAACTCTGCTCAATGTTATGTGGCAGCCTTCATGGGAGGGGAGTTCGGGGGGGAATGGATACATGTACATGGATGGCTGAGTCTCTTCACTGTTCACTTGGAAACTATTGCATTGTTAATTTGCTATACCCCAATTAAAAAGTAAAAAGTTAAAAAAAAGTGTTCTGTAATAATCTAAATGGGAAAATAATTTGAACAAGAATGGACGCTTGTATAGATATAACTGAATCGCTTTGCTTTATACCTGAAGCTAGCACAGCATTGTTAATCAACTATACTCCAATATAAAAACAAACAAACAAACAAAACCAAAACCAACAAGGTGGCCAACACACGTTCCCTGGAGTGGAAATAAGAGACGTTTAGCCCACCAGGACTACTGTCTGTCCGCTGTGTCGCCCACTCTTCTGGGTCTTGTTGATACAGCAGCGAAAGCCACAAGCAGATCTGTGTAATGTGATGGGGGAGGCAGAAACAGAAAAGAGACAGTGAGGATATAATCCGGCAAAGACGACGAGTACCATGCAGGAGAGCAAAGGCACCTAAGGGTCAGCGAGAGGGGTGGGTGCTAACAGACAAGGCAAGCCTCTCAGAGGATGAGATACATGAGCAGGGACCTCGAGAAATATTATTGGCCATGCAAATACCTGAACGGGAAGAGCATTCCAGGCAGAGGGAATAGTAGACACGAAGACCCTGAGCGGGAACGCTACTTGACCTGTTGAAGGAACAGTACAGGCCTCCTCTTGGCGGGCCTCAGGTCAGAGAGAGCAGAACGGGTGAGTGTTAGATGACGTCAGAGAGGCAGCAGAAGCCAGGGCACAGAGAGCTCACGAGGAGGGTAAAGATTTGGGTCCTTGAGATGCTAAAGCCGCAAAGGGTTTTTAGCCAAGATGTGGCGTTCTACTACTTCTGGTTTACACGAATTTCTTTAGCTGGTGTGACGAAAACAGATTGTAGGGGCAAGGGAGAAGCAGGAAGATGGGTCTGAAACTTACTGCAATGGTTCAGACAAATGTCTACAATGAGCGGAAATAGCAAAGCAGCCGTGGAATTAATTAGCAAGGAGTTACATATCCTTTGAAGAGAGTTGAGGAATAAACGGGAGGGACACGTGAGCCCATGCTGGCTCCAACATTTTATTCTGGGGCAAAGTCAAGCGGGCAGTTTAACTGTGACACCCAGTAAACATCTAGCGGAGATCGGGAGAAGGCTGATGTTTATATAAATCTTGAGATCAGGGAAACAGGCCAGGCTGGAGACGTAAAATTTGAGAATTATCAGCACAGAGCCAAGATTTAAAGTCACAGAATTAGATGTAATCTCTTAGGAAGCGTCTGTGGATACGGAAGAGGACACGTCCCAGGTGGGGCCCCCACTCTAGAGACTGGCAAAATGACAGAAATTCAAGCCTGAGAGCAGGGTTGCGGAGGCCAGTAAAGGGAGGGTTTCAGAGATGAAAGAAGAATTCAGTTGTGACTGAGATTGTTCATTAGTTGGGTTTAGCAACTTTGCTGGTTTTGACAAGAGGGAACTCTGACGGAGCTGGAGGGACAAAGTTTTGATTAGAGTTTCCAGAGCAAAGGGAATTTTTAAAATGTAGATTCAAGGCATACAGAAGTTCGAGGCATACAAAAACAGACAAAGAAGATAAGGACACAGGACTGTCAAGTGAAGCTGACAACCAGCAGATGTTGGATTGTGTTTACACATCTCAAAAGTCTGTTTACACTTGGTACCTGCGAATGTGACCTCTCTTGGAAAGAAGGGTTTTGTGGATGTAATCACGTTGAGATGAGGTCATGCTGGATTAAGATGCGCCCTCTATCTACGACTGGCATCCTTACAAGGAGAGGAGAGGCTTCCCTGTGGCCCAGTGGTCAGCACTGTGCCTTCCAAGGCAGGGCTGCAGGTTTCATCTCTAGTTGGGGCGCTCAGATCTCACAGGCCTCATGCCGCACGCCCCCCCCCAGAAAAAACAACAGAAATCATATTGTAACAAACTCAGTAAAGACTTAAAAGGGGCTCACATCAAAAACAAAACCTAGAAAACAAGAAAGGAGAGGGAGTTTGGACACAGAGGCCTAGGGACACAGAGCAGACACACAGCGACGGCCGCCTGATTGCAGAGGCACCTTAGAAGGACACGGCTCCCGGCCACGGGAAGGCAAGGGCTGCTGACCATCAGCAGAAGCTGGGAGACAAGCGGGGCAAAGGTCCTCCCCGAGACCCTTGAGAAAGGACTGCCCCCACCCCCAGCAGCTTGTGTCTGGACTCTGGCCGCCAGACCTGGAGGTTAACACATTTCTGTTGCTGTCAGCCACCCTGTGTGGGGTGACTGGATACAGGAGTCCTGGGAAGCTAAGGCTCAGAGAAACAACATTTGCTGAGCAGTGGAAGCAAAGTCAGGTAATTGAGTGTGGTAGAAAGAGTAAGTATCCAAATTAAAAAAAAAAAAAAAAAGGCATAAACAGAGCAGGGGTCACCTTGATTTGGTATAAACAGAAAGGGCACTTCGGGAGTGTTTGGAGATTTCTATCTGTTACTAATAACATTTTTATTGTTTTACCGTGTGTGTGTGTGACCCCAGGGACTGAAGCCCACCAGGTTCCTCTGTCCATGGGCTTTCCCAGGCAAGAATACTGGGGTGGGTTGCCGTTTCCTTCTCTAAGGGATCAAACCTGCTTTGGCAGGCAGATTCTTTACCACCGTGCCACCTGGGAAGCTCTACCACATAGAAGGAGAGAAAAAAAATCTCTCCTGGCTTTGAGAGGGTTGTTAATATTATGATATAACCATGCTGGTTCAAAGAACGCCGATTCTGCTCACCTACCGCAAACAGTAGTAAGCAACCCAGAAAGCAAAGCAGCGTTTCTCTACCGGGGCCTGTGACTGCCGGAGTGCTGCTTCTCTGCTGGTCGTCACGTCTCCTTTCATTCCTCTGCCTGCTTGTAATTCCTTTACTTTTCCTTTAACTTGTTCTTTCCTTGTTAAAATATATATATATATATATATATATATATATATATAATATGTAGTTTTATGTAGATCCTAGATGGAATATAACCAAATGTTTTTAATAGATGAAAATGTTGTATGGTTATTATTTTAACACGACCCACTCGAAGATATCAAAGTCCAATATACTTACAAATACCCCATTAGTCTGTGGACTATAAAGTAAAAGGAAGCATTTACAAGCTTACAAAACATGCAAAACAGGGCCATGAATTTCTACTGCAACATTTTTTGTTTTATTAGTTAAGTAGAATTCATGTCTCCCTAAATCAGAACACTCACTTGCATCATGAAAAAAATGATTAAGTCAAGATGCTTGTTGAAATAAATTTGGAATATCTGTATACTGAGAAAACAAATAAGCAATTACAGAAAAACTCATGGCAAGCCATCCGAACAAGTCTGTATTATTGTACTCGCTGATGTGTTATCTAAGGAAGAAGTAGAAATATTCAAATTATTTATTTTGCAAAAGTATCATTCCCCTGGAGGAGGGCATCACAACCCACTCCAGTATTCTTGTCTGGAGAATCCCATGGACAGAGGAGCCTGGTGGGCTACAGTCCGTGGGATCTTTAAGAGTCAGACACGACTGAGCAGTCACATACTCGTAAAGTGTAGTTCAGTGGGACTTCATGGAACATGGACCTGCCCAACACCACCCCGCCTGCCCAAGGCTCAGCCCACACTGTCTGGTTACCATCCTTACAGATGTCTCCATCTCTGAGTCTGCAATGCGTGTAAGTGAGATAAATGCTGCTAAGTCACTTCAGTCGTGTCCGACTCTGTGTGACCCCATAGACGGCAGCCCACCAGGCTCCCTCCTCCCTGGGATTCTCCAGGCAAGAACACTGGAGTGGGTTGCCATTTCCTTCTCCAATGCATGAAAGTGAAAAGTGAAAGTGAAGTCGCTCAGTCGTGTCCGACTCTTAGCGACCCCATGGACTGCAGCCCACCAGGCTCCTCCGTCCATGGGATTTTCCAGGCAAGAGTACTGGAGTGGGATGCCACTGCCTTCTCCAGTGAGATAAATAGTGCTCTTATAAAACGTCAAGCTTAAAGTAAAAAAATCATATTTCCAAAGACACAAGTCCTTATTCCTCCTGTTGATAATAGTACCTTGAATTTTTTATTCTAATTCTGATCAAAGATGCAATTGAACTGAATAAATAAATGAATGAAATAAAAGAACAGTGAAATACAAGACAAGCTATCCAGGGTACCTTGGCCTGTTTGTGAAGGGAATACAATGCTCAGTTATAGCTGAGCAAGAAAACCGGCCTTATCCAGTGAAAACCGTCCTCAGGGCCCATGCTCTTTGAGGAAGAAGACAGATACCCTTTATAAAGTGGGGGGCGGGGACTCCCCTGGTGGCCCAGGAGCTAAGGCTCTGTGCTGTCAATGCAGGGCCCAGCTTTGATCCCTGGTCAGGACGCTAGAGCCGACTTGCTGCCACGAACATGGGAGGTCCCACATGCCACGGCCAACCCCTGCTGCAGCCAGACAGACAAACAAATATTCGCTTAAGAAGCTGAGTGCACAAACAGGGCCTCTGTATCAGCCCAGAGGGGTGGGGTGGGGAGGGAGATGGGAGGGAGGTTCAAAAGGGAGGGGATATTATGTACACCTGTGGCTGATTCATGTTGCGGTTTGACAGAAAACAAAATTCTGTAAAGCGTTTATCCTTCAATCAAAAAATAAGTAAATTAAAAAAAAATTGTGTGTGTGCAGAGAGCAGAGGTTATTGGTTGAAAAAACATCCACAAACATTTTCCAAAATGGTTTTTAAGGTCAGAGTATTTACTATTACTGACTGATATTTGCTTGACTACTTCTGAACAAAGAGTAAGAAAAAAAAAGTACACAAATACTTTAAGTGACTGGTAAACAAAATTAACATTTTGCATAAGAAGAATACGGTATGGATTTTCCAGTACTGACTTCTGAGGGATGATTGCCCAAAGGCAGCATGTTTACTAGAGGAAAGGAAAAGAGGTTTGGCTTTTATCTTTATTATGAAATCTGAGGTTAGATCCTTTAGAGTGGTTCTCACCTCCAAACAACTTGCATGATCATTAGGCTTCTCTAATGACATTGAAAAATGAGAAATAATTGGTAAAAAACATTTGGATCCTATGATGATATTCTTTATTTTATTTTTTGATTTGTCATTTTTTTTTAATTGAAGGATAGGTGATTTACAATGTTGTATTGATTTCTGCTGAACAGGAAAGTGATTCAGTTATACACACATATACATTCTTTTTAAAAATATTCTTTTCCATTATGTTTATTATAGGGTACTGAATATAGCTTTCTGTGCTACACAGTAGGGCCTTATTGTTTATTGATAATATTGTTTGTGTATTTGATTATTGTTTTGTTTCTTCTACAAGGGAAAGCAAAGGTAACATAATTATTAAGTCTTAAATAAGCTGGTCTTCTGTTCTGGAAAGTTTAAATGTGGTAAAGAAACTTGAATAAAAGATAAGCAGATTTTCTACACTGTTTCAGCCAGCAAGTCCTGGGCAACTTTGTTTTCCAAACAGTTGCTCCGCATTTATACCATTTTGCTATCCTTGGTCATGTTTTTAAAAATTTTATTTTTAGTTAAACTTTTTTTTTTTAAAGAATTTTATTTTTGGTTCCCTGACCAAGGCTGGAACCCACGCCCCCTGCACTGGAAGTGTGGCACCCTAACCACACACCAGCAGGCCAGTCCCGGCTGGGTCTCCTGCAGAAACAGGAGTGGAGAGGTGGGTCAGGCTGACCTCACTGGCTCTCAGCCTCCTTTCCTCTTCCAGCTCCTCCACGGGGCTTTTTCTCTCTTTGTTGTTGGTGCCCACATGGCTGAGTGCTCAGGAAATCAATTTATCTTAAGAAAGGAAAATTATTTTACCTGTGGTCGAAAACCCCCAGGGACTGAGAGGTGCCTGACCTTGCCTCCCTCTCTCCCTCTCCCTCCCACTCCCTCCCTCTCCCTCTCTCTGTCTCTCTCTGTCTGTCTCTCCCTCTGTCTGTCTCTCTGTCTCCCTCCCTCCCACTCCCTCCCTCTCCCTCTCTCTGTCTCTCTCTCTCAGGGCAGTGTCCCGCCTTGCATTGAGCATATTGAAGCCAGACCCACCCTCTTCCTATCACTTCATGTATAAGCAATGGTTTTAAGACTCTATCGTAATCTGCAGGACTTAGACTCTAATTGCCGCAAGGACAGGGCGTGTAATTAGGAGGAAGGTAGTGACCCTCTCTGTGACAGATTAAGTGGCGATGTGATTGGAAATGCAGGAGTGCGAAAAAGAGATCAGGGAACCCGAGTGGGTCAGAGATCTTCAATGTTAGTTCATTCATTATAGAAATCAAGTACATTTTGTACCGTGAAGACTGTGCCTGGGGACTCAGACCCCATCCAGGTCTGTCTCTACAATTTATCCTCTGTGACCTTGAGCAACCAGCATGATTTCTCTCGGGGTCATGTTCTCCTTTTTGCAAAATAAGTTGGTGTGAGGAGTAAACAAGATATGCTTCAATCATGGTACCTGGATGAATTTTTCTATTTTTCAAAAAATATTATGGCAAATTATGGACTCTCAGTTTCCACATACATGAAATGGAAATAATAGTAATACCTAATTCATATGGTTGTTGTGAATAGCGAAGAGAAGAGGAAGGAGATACAGGTTTAATGAGGATATCCTACATGTAATTAAGCAGATGCATGACTAAATAGCAAGAACGTTAGCAAATGAGAATTAAGTGGAAATATTTTTAAAGATGTCTCAGTGGTAAAGACTCCCCCTGACAATGCAGGAGAAGCAAAAGACCCAGAGACCCAGTGCGGGTTTGACCCCTGGGTCAGGAACATCCCCCTGGAGAAAGGAATGGCAACCCACTGCAGTGTTCATGCCTGGAGAATCCCATGGACAGAGGAGTCTGGTGGGTTACGGTCCATGGGGTCACAAAGAGTCAGATATGACTGAAGCGACTAACCAACAAACAAAAATTTTTGAACATTGGAAATGAAAAGCCATCCAGAGAGGGAGGAGAATGAGCCATGAGCTGTTATGATCACAATTTTACAGGAACAGAAACCAAAGCTTACAGAGGATAAGTCACTTGCGGAAATTCACCCCCTATTAAGTAGATTCAGTCTGGAAGTCGTCCTTTTTTTTTTTTTTTCTTCTTGGTCATGCCCCAGAACTCGTGAGATCTTAGTTCCCCAACCAAGGGCTGAGCCCCGGGACGGCCAGGGAGTTCCTGGTTGTCCGTCTCGGAACCATGGCACAGTATTGAGACTCTGAGCTGTAGCGCCGTGGAGGAAGCTCAGAGGCAAAGCTTAAGCCTCCGTGACTTCAGTGCCCTTAACCATCCCCCTTAGGTCGTGACCGGTCCTAAAGATCTGAGCCGAGAAGCCCATCCCCACTACAGTGATGGGACACAGACACGTGGGTAGTTTCTGGGAAGCGGCCAGCCTCTCCCAGGGAGCATGGTGGGACCAGGATTTCATCGGCATCTCCCCCGCCCCGAGATCTGTGCGCGCCCACCCTGCTGCACTCCCCTCATCCCATTTTGTGACAGAGAAGGCACGTGCTCAGTCGCGTCTCTCTGCGACCCCATGGACTGGAGCCCACCAGGCTCCTCTGTCCATGGGATTCTCCAGCCGAGAATACTGGAGTGGGTTGCTGTATCTTACTCCCAGGGATCTTCCCGACCCAGGGATGGACCCTGTGTCTCTTGCCCCGGACATATCAGACGGAATGGAAGAGACTTACTCTTCTTGGCTTCCTCGAGCTTGTCCTTGGCTCTCTTCTCTGCCTGAAGGAGCTGGTGGATCCCCTGTGACTGGCTGGTCATGGCAGCGGCTGCAGGTCAGGCAGCTTCTGCGACTCTGGGAAGGGCTGGCTCTGTTTGTCCTTAGAGAAATCAGCTCAGAGCTCACACTGTTGTGTCAACAAGCACAGCTGTTGCTTCCAAAGTGACCTGAGGTGTGGGCTACTGGACTCCAAGGAGAGGCCAAGGGTGGAATCCAGAAAAGCAAGTTAAGGAGGCTGAGAATGTAGTTGCGTCAACTTTAGCTCTTTTCTGTGAATTAAGAACACTTTCAAGGGGGTGCTGTGTTTGCTTACAAAGAATGAATAAAATATCTGTAGGGAGATCAGCATCCCTCACCTTCCAAGGAATATTGACTTATTTATGACATTTTTCTTCCAACTTAACTTAAAACAAGATTTTTCTTTGTTCTTTGTCCCTGTGGTTCCAGTTTTAGGTCTCTTCCTTTACTTGTTTCTAATGATTTGATTATCTGCTTGGGACAAATTCATCCTCCTTTCCCCCAATCCCCAGCAACCACAAATCTGTTCTCTATCACTGTTTCTATTTCATAGATAAGTTCATTGTGTCATATTTTAGATTCCATGTGTAAGTGATGACATATGGTATTTGTCTTTCTCTTTCGGACCTACTTAGTGTGATAATCTCTAGGTCTATTCATGTTGCTACAAATGGCATTATTTCATTCTTTGTTATGCTGAGTAATATTCCATTGTATATATGTACCGCATCTTTTTCATTCATTCCTCTGTTGGTGGATTTAGGTTACTTCTAGGTCTTGGACATCGTACATACCGCTTCTCTAAACATAGGGATGAATGTACCTTTTGAATTATAGTTTTGTCTGGATATATGTCCAGGAGTGGGATTGCTGGATCATATGGCAACTGCATTTTGTAGTAATGACAACTTCTTTTTCTTTAAGATTTTTTTCTTTTGATCTGGACCATTCCTAAAGTCTTCATTGAATTTGTTATTAGGTTGGTACAGATGTAATCATGGTTAGACCATTAATTTTAAATCATTATAACTAGGTTCAAATGCATCTTCATTAATCAAAATAAGAACCATCACAATCAACACATTTCTGCCAATGAGAAATAAGACTGTTCATTCCTGTAGCATAAAAGTCCATGCTTTGGGATTCGACAGCCTCTTGGAAAGCACTTTTTGCCTCCTGATAGTTGTGGAAGCCATTTTCCCTGCAAAAAGTTTTTGAGATGTTTGAAGGACTGGTAGTCCGTTGGCGAGCGGTGCGGTGAATATGGTGAATGAGGCAAAACATCTTGGTCCAATCTGTTCAACTTCTGAAGCTTTGGTTGTGTGACGTGCAGCTGGGCGTTGCTGTGGAGAAGAGTTGGGCCCTTTCTGCTGACCGATGCCGGCTGCAGGCGCTGCAGTTTTCGGAGCATTTCATGTGTTTGGTGAGCATCCTTCTCAGCTGTAATGGTTTTCCCAGGATCCAGAAAGCAGTGGTGGGTCAGACTGGCAGCAGACCACCAAAGAGTGACCATGATCTCATATAAAATCCCACTTCTTGTCTCACATCCCAATCCGATCAAGAAGTGGTTTATTGTGTAGAATAAGAGAAGATGACACTTCAAAATGACAATTTTTCTGATTTGTGGTCAGCTCTTGAGACACCCACTTAACGAGCTTTTGCACCTTTCCTATTTGTTCCAAATGCTGAATGACCATAGAATGGTTGACGCTGAGTTCTTGGGCAACTTCTCATATGGTTGTAAGAGGATCAGCTTCGATGATCCTCTCCGTTAGTCATTATCAACTTCCAATGGCCGGTTGCTACACTCCTCATCTTCAAGGCTCTCATCTCTTTTGCAAAACTCCTTGAGCCACCACTGCATTGCCCGTTTCTTAGCAGTTCCTGGGCCATATGTGTTGCTGATGATGTGAGTTGTCTCTGCTGCATTTTGACCCATTTTGAACTTGAGTAAGAAAATTGCTTGACTTTGCTTTTTGTCTAATGTCATTTTTATAGTCTAAAATAAATATAAAATGAGCAACAGGTAATAGGTCATTGGCCAAAAAAAAAAAAAAAAGACAAAGTGAGATGTGTGCATTGAAATGGAGTAAAACCACACTCATTTAAGAAAGTATCACAGTATCAAGTGGCAAAGTTCAACAAGGCAAAACCATGATGACTTTCGCACCGATCTCATGCAATACAGCTTCTGTTTAATGTTTTGAGCTATTGGCCGTGGGCCATGTGGGTTCTTAGCTCTCTGACTGGGGTTCAAACCCACAGCCCCTGCACTGGAAGGCTAAATCTTAATCCCTGGACCACCAAGGAAGTCCATAGAGCAATGACAATTTTTAGTACCTAGATGTTCAATCAGAACAGAGGAAAATCCATTCTTAGTTGCTGCTAGCACAATAATATTGTCAGGCAATTTCAAAATATCCATAGTTTGCAGTGAATATGTCAATTACAGAAAACTGTAATCAATTTTCTTTAATATCTCACACATAATTTCAAGTTTTATTACAGAAGTTTGTCTTCTCTTTATTTAATTAATAGAAGAGTCTTTTCCAGGGCCAAAAATACCCATGGGAGGTTACATGACCCTTCTTGACAAAAGAGGCAAAGTAGAATACTGGGAGAGGTGTCCGCTCACACAGAAAAGGGCTTTGAGCGTAACTCAAGGGAGGAAGTTAGACTGATTCGATATGGTCTTGTCTTCACCTGACTCTTGAAGGGTCACCTTCCTAGTAATGAGGAGGGATAGAAAAACCCACACAAAAGCAGAGAAAAATCTTCTCTCAGCCAGGGCTCTGGGAGGAAAGAAAATAACTATAGACCTACCCATGGGAGAGTTGGCAAGTGTATTCACAGGATCTTCTGTAGAGACAAAACCACATTGGGCTGGAGCTGACAATCTAAATCACAAAACAAATGGGAAGGTCAAGTCCAGGGGAGGTGGGCAGTGAGGAAGTGGGTGGGGCCAGGAGCCTGGGGGGAATCTGAACTGTATTACAAGAGGAGGGGGTTGTTTCGACCGCACTAAAGGATCACTTGGACTTCCCTGGTGGCTCAGACGATCAAGAACCTGCCCACAATATGGAAGACCTGAATTCCATCCCTGGGTTGAGAAGATCCCCTGGAGAAGGGAATGGCTACTCACTCCAATACTCTTGCCTGGAGAATTCCATGGACAGAGGAGCCTGGCAGACTACATTCCATAGAGTCACAAAGAGTCGGACATGACTGAGCAACTAAAGGCTTCGCTTTTTTCGAAAGGTTACTTACTATAACTGAGTTAAGGCCCTTTTAAAATCAAAGCTAATATTTTGAGAATAATCACACACTGAAAATTTTAGGTAGGGAGTTTGGGATGTATATGTACACGCTGTGATATTTAAAAATGGATAAGCAATAAGGTCCTACTCGATAGCACAGGGAATTGGCTTAATGTAATGTGGCAGCCTGGATGGGAGACAAGTTTGGGGGAGAATGGATACATGTATATATAGGGTTGAGTCCCTTTGCTGTCCACCTGAAACTATCACAACATTGTCAGTTGGCTATATTCCATTTTAAAATCAGTTCAGTTCAGTCGCTCAGTCATGCCCAACTCTTTATGACCCCATGGACTGCAGCATGCCAGGCTTCCCTGTCCATCACCAACTCCCAGAACTTGCTTGAACTCATGCCCATTGAGTCAGTGACACCCTCCAACCATCTTATCCTCTGTTATCACCTTCTCCTCCTGCCTTCAATCTTGACCAGCATCAGAGTCTTTTCCAGTGAGTCAGTTCTTTGTATCAGGTGGCCAAAGGATTGAAACTTCAGCTTCAGCATCAGTCTTTCTAATGAATATTCAGGACTGATTTCCTTTAGTGTTGACTGGTTTGATCTCCTGGCAGTCCAAGGGACTCTCAAGAGTCTTCTCCAACACCACAGTTCAAAAGCATCAATTCTTCGGTGCTCAGCTTTCTTTATAGTCCAACTCTCACATCCATACATGACTACTGGAAAAACCATAGCTTTGACTAGACGGACCTTTGTTGGCAAAGTAATGTTTCTGCTTTTGAATATGCTGTCTAGGTTGGTCATAGGTTTTATTCCAAGGAGCAAGCATCTTTAATTTCATGGCTGCAGTCATCATCTGCAGTGATGTTGGAGCCCCCCAAAATAAAGTCTGACACTGTTTCCACTGTTTCCCCATCTATTTGCCATGAAGTGATGGCAATGTCATGATTTTCATTTTTTGAATGTTGTGTTTTAAGCCAACTTTTTCACTCTCCTCTTTCACTTTCATCAAGAGGCTGTTTAGTTCTTCTTTGCTTTCTGATATCAGAGTGCTGTCATCTGCATATTTGAGGTTATTGATATTTCTCCCAGCAATCTTGATTCCAGCTTGTGCTTCAGCCAGCCCAGCCTTTCTCATGATAAACTCTGCATAGAAATTAAATAATCAGGGTGACAGTATATAGCCTTGAATTACTCCTTTCATGATTTGGAACCAGTCTGTAGTTCCATGACCGGTTTTAATTGTTGCTTCTTGACCTATATACAGATTTCTCTGGAGACAGGGCAGGTGGTCTGGTATTCCCATCTCTCAGAATTTCCCACAGTTTGTTGTGATCCACACAGTCAGAGGCTTGGCATAGTCAATAAAGCAGAAGGAGATATTTTTCTGGAACTCTCTTGCTTTTCCAGTCCTGTGGCCACTGCTGAGTTTTCCAGATTTGCTGGCATATTGAGTGCAGCACTTTCACAGCATCATCTTTCAGGATTTGAAATAGCTCAACTGGAATTCCATCACCTCCACTAGCTATGTTTGTAGTGATGCTTCCTAAGGCCCACTTGACTTCACATTCCAGGATGTCTGGCTCTAGGTGAGTGATCACATCATCTGCATCATGAAGATCTTTTTTTGTACAGTTCTTCTGTGTATTCCTGCCACCTCTTCTTAATATCTTCTGCTTCTGCCAGGTCCATGCTGTTTCTGTCCTTTATTGTTCCCATCTTTGCATGAAATGCTCCCTTGGTATCTCTAATTTTCTTGAAGAGATCTCTAGTCTTTCCCATTCTATTGTTTTCCTCTATTTCTTTGCATTGATCGCTGAAGAAGGCTTTCTTATGTCTTCTTGCTAGTCTTTGGAACTCTGCATTCAGATGCTTATATCTTTCCTTTTCTCCTTTGCCTTTAGTGTTTCTTCTTTTCTCAACGATTGTAAGGCCTCCTCAGACAATGATTTTGGTTTTTGCATTTCTTTTTCCTGGGGATGGTCTTGATCACTGTCTTCTGTAAAATGTCATGAACCTCTGTCCATAGTTCTTCAGGCACTCTGTACATCAGATCTAATCCCTTGAATCTATTTCTCACTTCCACTGAAAAATTATAAGGAATTCAATTTAGGTCATACCTGAATGGTCTAGTGGTTTCCCTACTTTCTTCAATTTAAGTCTGAATTTGGCAATAAGGAGTTCATGATCTGAGCCACAGTCAGCTCCCAGTCTTGTTTTTGCTGACTGTGTAGAGATTCTCCATCTTTGGCTGCAAAGAATAGAATCAATCTGATTTTGGTGTTGACTATCCGGTGATGTCTCTTGTGTTGTTGGAAGCGGGTGTTTACTATGACCAGTGCATTCTCTTGGCAAAACTCTATTAGCCTTTGCCCTGTTTCATTTTGTGCTCTAAGGCCAGACTTGCCTGTTACTCCAGGTATCTCTTGACTTCCTAGTTTTGCATTCCAGTCCCCTATGATGAAAAGGACATCTATTTTTGGTGTTAGTTCTAGAAGGTCTTGTAGGTCTTCACAGAACCCTTCAACTTCAGCTTCTTCAGCATTAGTGGTTGGGACACAGGGTTGGATTATTGTGATATTGAATGGTTTGTCTTGAACAAACAGAGATCATTCTGTCATTTTTGAGATTGCACCCAAGTTCTGCATTTCGGACTTTTGTTGACTATGATGGCTACTCCATTTCTTCTAAGGGATTCTTGCTCACAAAAGTAGATATAATGGTCATCTGAATGAAATTCACCCACTCCAGTCCATTTTAGTTCACTGATTGCTAAAATGTCGATGTTCACTCTTGCCATCTCCTGTTTGACCACTTCCAATTTACCTTGATTCATGGACCTAGCATTCCAGATTCCTATGCAGTATTGCTCTTTACAGCATCGGACTTTACTGCCATCACCAGTCACATCCACAACAGGGCGTTGTTTTTACTTCGGCTCAGTCTCTTCATTCTTTCTGGAGTTTTTTCTCCGCTGATCTCCAGCAGCATATTGGGCACCTACTGACCTGGGGAGTTCATCTTTCAGTGTCCTATCTTTTTGCCTTTTCATACTGTTTATGGGGTTCTCAAGGCAAGAATGCTGAAGTGGTTTGCCATTCTGTTCTCCAGTGGACCACATTTTGTCAGAACTCTCCACCACGATCCGTTCATCTTGGGTGACCTTATCACAGCATTGTTAATTGGCTATTTTCTATTATAAAATAAAAAGTTTAAAAAATTATGTATGTTAATAACACAGGTTTTGAGTTTGTTTTTCAAATATTTTGTATTGTGCAGGTGTTAATTGACAAGAATTTCTTTATTTGCTAACAAAATGCCAACAAAACTGGGTCTGGTACTTGGCAACTACAATGCACATTTCCATACATTCACCCATTTGACTCTCACAGTAGCCCTGGGAATGGGTATTGTTGTCACATGACATATCAATTTCATCAATAAAGACGTTAGAGTGTGTATAAAATAAGAAGACTAGTCTCAGGAAACTGTGTCTCAGAAAACCTGAGGGGCAGCCCTGAGGTCAGGGTCTCCTGAGTGGAAGAACTGAGCTGATCTCAAGATCAACTAAGTCCTTCCCTCTCCCCAACCCAAATCATCTCTCTTCCCAGAAATATCTCTTTTTCCTTCCATATTTATCTTTTCCTCATGAAAAAGATGAACAGGGAAAACAAGCAGTATCAACTGGCCTTTTCATCTGCATAAAACACAGTTAAGATATGGATCAAATAAAATGCTAGGTGATCAATTAAAAAAAATCAAAGCAAAGTGAGATTTGGCTTAACTTAGGTCTCCTCGATTACTGAAAATTCCTCGTCAGAAATGCTTGTTTTAGGCAGATACAAATCTTTAAGGATTTTTTTTTATGTGAACCATTTTTAGTTTTTGTTGAATTTGCTACAATATTGCCCCTGTTGTTCATGATTTGGATTTTTGGCTGGGAGGCCTATGGGATCATAGCTCCCTGAACAGGGATCAGACCTGCATCCTCTGCTTTGGAAGGAGAAATCTTAACCGTGGACCTCCAGGGAAATCCCTAGAATTCTTCCTGTTCTACTTATTTGGAATCACTTGTTTTCATATTCCTGTTTATTCTATTCCTATTTTATCCTTTTCTTTTGTATTTAGAAATTAAACCAAATAACACAATTTTCTTTAATTTGAGTGGCATAAACCATGCTTAGTTTCTGTGTTAACGTTGATGATTTTTACATGGAACTATGTAAGCCACACAATTTACTGATACTATTGATTGCTAGTATGTACATTATATTATTTATCATTATTTTCAACAATAAATTGAATATTTTAGTTATGTATTTTTATACAAATTCCAAAGAGTAGGCGAGATCTGAATTCTCAGATGAGGTAGAAAAAGAACGCGTGTCACTCATTGTAACTTTGTAAAAAGGAAGTGTAAGAATCGGCATAGTATAGATTTAGGTGTTTGTTCTTTGATTCTCTTTTCTAAATACTTTCATATTTCTTTTTCATAGTGAAAAATTAAAAAAAATTACCAAAAAATAGCAAAATCTTACAGAGAAAATCTGTGCTTTTTGGAAGTATCTCACTGTTGAAGGATTACCGTCAATGCCTCTTGGCTCTCCTGGTACTTAACTTGAGAGCAGTGTAACACTGAAAGTTTTGAATAGCTATAATTATACGTTTAGCAAGCGTTTAGTCTGTAATTTGTAGTTTCTCTTGCTTGAAGTTTCATTTTTGCTCAGACTTCCTCTTCTTGTCTGTCCCATCCCCTCCCCTGCATATTTCTGCTAATTGTGTGACCCTTCCTCCTTCTGCCCAAGTAGGTTCAGTCCTTGAGTCTGAACAACAGTGAAAAGTAGATGGATTCCTGGTTTCCTGAAGGCCTGGAGCTTCCAGGTGTTTCAAAACTGTGAACTGCAATTTTCAGGCCAAAGGCTAGGGCTTGGTCTGCAGCACAGAACGATTATTCCCATCACTTCTTCATGACAGCTGACAATGGCACATGAGACACGCATGGGTCCGAGCGGACCGTCCTCTTTGTGCGCCCACTGCTAGGCGGGGAAGCTGCCCTCCCGACTCCTGTCCGCTCCTCGGACCTCTTCTTCCTCCTCCTCTTTCACCCCACTGCTCATCAACCCTTCCACCCCAGAAACATCGCTCCATGTCTTTATTCAGCCTTTCCCTTCTGGTGAATTGAGAGAGCAGCATTGATATCTACACTCCTATGTGCAAAATCGGGCTTCGCTGCTGGCTCAGCTGGTAAAGAATCCGCCTGCCATGTGGGAGACCTGGGTTCAGTCCCTGGGTTGGGAAGATCCCCTGGAGGCGGGCATGGCAACAGACTCCAGTATTCTTTCCTGGAGAATCCCATGGACAGAGGAGCCTGGTGGGCTACAATCCACGGGGTGGTAAAGAGTCAGGCATGACTGAGTGACTAAGCACTGCACGGGCGTGTGTAAACTAGATAGCTAATGGGAAGCTGCTGCATAACAAAAGGAGCTCAGCTCAGTGCTCTGTGATGACCTAGAGGGTGGGGGAGGGCGAGGGGAGGGAGGCTCAAGAGGGAGGGGATATATGTACACTTACGGCTGATTTCATGTTGTCCTACAGCAGAAACTGACGCGATGGACATGAGTTTGAGCAAGCTCCGGGAGTTGGTGATGGATAGGGAGGCCTGGCGTGCTGCAGTCCATGGGGTCACAAAGAGTCGGACACGACTGAGCAACAGAACTGACAGCAGAAACCAACACCATGTTGTGAAGCAGTTATCCTCCAATTAAAAGAAAAAAAGATGCTTCCTTTTGCCTGGGGGAGCTTTTTTGTATTTGCCTGGAAAACAAGGCCTGTGAAGCCCATTTCCAATGTCAGCTTGAAGGAACCAAACTTGTTGGATCCTCCAAGACCCCAGTGATCCCTTCTCCACCTTATAAGACTTTGCACTGACTTGTCAGAGGACATTTGTCAAGCTTCACTTGCCCTTTTTAACTCTCTCTATATATATGTATATATTTTTTACATTGACACTATTCAGCTGAAGTTCAACAAATAACCCTATTTCCTGTGAGAAGCTTGCAGACCTGTTACCTCAGGTCTTTATGTGTCTTTCACAGTATTTAATGGCTTCCCCATCCCCCATGAAGCTGACGTCTCAGGGGCACATTCTGTAGACAATCTGAGGGTTCTAGTCTAAGGAACTTGACCTGAGATTGTCATACAGTCCTCTACCGTCCCCTCGGCTCCCTGTTCTGAAGGCTCCCTGTTGTCCCTGAAGTGTCTGTGTGTTTATTCTAAAGGATGGAGGAGCCAGCCCCCAACCGCAGGTTGCTTTGAAGGTAGGTGTGGGCATCTCTGACCATTCCTCCCGGCTGAATCCCTTGAAAGCCACCCTCCACTTGAAGCACACCCCGAATCCTTCCACTTCTCTGGCTGCTCCCTTTCCGTCTGTTTCTCTGGTTCCTCCCATTTTCTTACAAGTTTTGGAGTTACCCAGGATTCAGCTTTTGGACCATTTCCTTTTTAATCTATATTCCCTCCCAGGGTGATTTCATTCTGGCTCACATGCTTAAATGCCATCTACATGCTGATGACTCACAGACAAAACCTGTACTTTGCACCAGCAGCGTCACATTCGCTTGGCTGTCTAAAAGGCATCTTGCCTTTCGCAAGTCCTAATCTGAGTTCCTGACCCTGGTGAACCTGCTCCTCCTATATTTCCCCTCGTTGAAGAAAATGGTTGTTCCGCTCACGTATTTCATCAAGACAGAGTCATTCTTTCTTTCTTTACCCAGATCAAGTTCTTCAACAAATCTGTTGAGTTTTTTTTTTTTTTTTCAAACTAAATTCAGAATCTGATTTCTCACCAGCTCCTTAACATCACCCTGGTTAAAACCACCATCATCGCTTGAGTAGCGGATTGGCCTTATTCTACAAACTGCTCTTCTTTATTTTAAACAGTACTTTATTTATTTATTTGGCCGTATCGGGCCTCCGCTGTGGCACGTGGATGGCTGCAGCGCACAGTCTCTCTGGTTGTGGTGCGTGGACTCAGTACTTATGGCACACGAGCTTAGTTGTTCCCTGGCATGTAGGATCTTAGTTCCCTAACCAGAGATTGAACCTGCATCCTCTAAGTTGCAAGGAGGATTCTTAATCCCTGGACCAACCGGGAAGTCCCTACTGACCGCTCTTCTCTTCATTTTGGCTCCACTTAAATCTGTTTTCAGTACAGCAGTGAGAGTTATCCTATTAAAACAGCCAGAACAATGTCATTCCTCTGTTGAGGGCCTCATGGTGACTGCCCAGCCCGATTAGGGTAAAAATCAGGTCCTTTGCCAAGGCATCTGAAGGCGCCCGCCGTGGATGCCCTTCAAGTTATTCTGGCCTCCTTATCTGGGAGGCCACCGGCTGCCTCTGAATTCTTGCCTTTCCCTTTCGCTCTGACTGCAGTGCTTTGCCCTAGAATCCACTGGCAACTCAGCCCATGAGCCGCGTCCTAAAGCCCTTGCTCCAGACCTGTGGTCCCCAACAAGAGAAGCCACCGCAATGAGAAGCCTGCTCGTCCAAAGTAGGAGTAGCTCCCACTCGCCGTAACTAGAGAAAGCCTGTGTGCGGCAATGAAGAACCAGCACAGCCGAAAAGAAGGAATTTTTATTTTCCAGTGCTTGGGGAGTTTGGGGCTTTCTAGGGCATGAGCCACCCATCTCCTTGCATGGCCCCACATTAAGCCTTTCTCTGTTCCAAACTCTGACACTTCAGTTTGTTTAGCTTCACTGTGGCTTGGGTGCACAAACTTGCATTAGCAGGATTTATTCCTTGAGAGGATATTCAACTAGGTTTAATCTAGACTCGGTACGGTATGCACAGTTCCCTGGTGGTCTAGTGGCTAGGATTCAGTGCTTTCACGACCATGACCTAGGTTTGATTCCCAGTCAAGGAAGATGTATTTTTTGAGGCTTCCCAGAGGACACTAGTGGTAAAGAACCTGCGTGCCCATGCAGGAGACTTAAGAGACGTGAGTTCAGTCCCTGGGTTGGGAAGACCCCCTGGAGGAGGAAGCGCCCACTCCAGTATCCTTGCCTGGAAAATCCCATAGACAGAGGAGCCTGGTGGGCTACAGTTCATAGGGTCACAAAGTGTTGGACATGACTGAAGGTACAGTGTTTTCCAAAAGTGTTGGCTGAGGCATTAGGTGGGTATGTCTTAGTTTCCATGTCCTTGCTGTCTAGTTAGGAGTACGCATGGCCACAGGAATACAACACAAAGCCGGGTAAGAGCAGAGAGCTTAGTCTGGGTCCCAGCTCAGCCCTTCCTTTCACTGAACCCTGGAGAAGGAGAGCTAAAACCAGTACCTACCTAACAGGGGTGTTGTGAGATTAAACTAGCTAATATTTATAAAGCACTTAGAAAAGTGTCTAGCACAAGTTAATGGCACATTTAAAAAATATAATTAAATAAAAAGTGTTTGAAACCTTATATATTCCTGTTATCTCGTCCGCCTCACAGCTCATGTCCTTATGATTTTCTGTCTGCCCAAGAGAACTCACTTCTCTACCCTGACAGGTCCTACTTTATTCATTTTTTCATCAAATTCATTATTTCAAGTAGAAATTTTGTTTTCAAGATGAATTCCTACGGCTAAAAGGAATTGCCTGTGGCATAGTGATTTAGAAAAAGTGCTTCATTTTGTGACTTATTCTAACATAATAAAAACTCCTTTCTTTCCATCTAATTTTCTGTTAGAGTCTCTATCGATTTCTAATTATGAGAAATTAGGGTTTGGGAACTTCCCTGCAGTCCGGGGATTAAGACTCCACCTTCCCAGAGGGATGGTATGGGGAAGGAGGTGGGAGGGGAGTTCAGGATGGGGAACATGCGTACACCTGTGGCGGATGCATGGATGTATTGCAAAACCAATACAATATTGTAAAGTAAAATATATAAATAAATAAAAAAGACTCCACCTTCCAGTGCAGGGACTGTAGGTTTCCTCCCTGGTCAAGGAACTAAGATCTCATGTGCCTTGTGACCAAAAAATAAAAATGCAAATAGAATAGCAATAAGAGTAGTAAATCATTTACAAAGAAAAGAGGAAAGTTAGGGTTTGGATTAGCTACAATACATTGGTGAACTGTGTTATTGAGAATTCTCACCATCAGACAATTTAGGGATAAGGTAAAAGGATTTAAACAGGAATCCAGAGAGGGGATGAAAGAAAAGCAAGACACTTTTTTTCCCCTGCACTAAATATAAAGTTTTGTTTTTTTTTTTTTAATGTGTAACATAGGTGAAATTATTTAAGTCAATAAAATTTTAAGGAATTTCACATACTTTGATTCTTTCCAATTAGTTTAGTTCTTCCAAAGTCATAATCTTCAAGATGAGACACGTGCATGCTCAGCTGCTCACTTGTGTCCCCGTGGTCTGTAGCCCACCAGCCTCCTCGGTCCATCCAGGCAAGAGTGCTGGAGAGGATTGCCATTTTCTCTCCCAGGGGATCTTCCTGAGCCCGGGACTGAACCCGAGTCTCGTTCGTCTCCAGCACTGGCAGGCGGATTCCTCACTCCTGAGCCACCCGGGAGCCCTCAAGATGAGACTGTTGCTGTTGCTCAGTTGCTAAGTCGTGCCTGACTCTTTGCAACCCCGTGGACGGCAGCACACCAGGCTTCTCTGCTCTTGACTGTCTCCCAGGGTTTTCTCAAGCTTGTCAGTGTTGCTATCCAAGTCCTTTCAGAAAGAGGTTTTGCTCAGTACACAGCTGTCATATCAGCAAGACGCTTTATTTCCTAGTCCTCAATGTTTGAAATGTATACCAAGGGTAGATTTCAGGGAAGTTCTTTGTTCAATGATATGCTTCATGCTTTTCGCTTCAGAATTTCTTTGAACAAATTTGCAACTGAAAGTCAGTACCCTTGAACAAGAAAAACCAGGGGATCATTAGACTTCTGTATTTCAGATGCCATTTCTCCCAAAGACTGATCCCCTGGCAGCTGGGCCCTAGCTTCTTAGGGTGTAGGGTGGCTCAGTAATGGTAACCAAAGCCCAAGACACTGGGGCTACACCCTTGTCCCTGATAAGATGGGTGATCTTGGGCACGTTACTCAGCCTCATCCATGAAACATCGTAGATAAATCAGTTCCCGTGTCATGAGTATATCTTGAAAACTAAATTGGATCAAGAGTGAGAAATACCTGCATGGAGAAAGCGCTTCCTGAGTATTACTGACGTTGGCCTTTGGATAAAGCAGAGATCATACCAAAAATAACGTGTAACCTTCCTGCCTTTTACACAGCCTGGGTTATCGCAGCGAGTCTATCTAGCAGACTTCTGCACTGCTCATCACGACCATGGTACATCCTAGTGCGAAGAGCTATTTGCATGGGATACACCTCAGGCTTGAATTTTGACCACGTGGTTCTCTAGGCGAGGGACCTCAGGGTGTTGCTCTCCCTGGCTGAAACCTCTGTTTTTTCTTCTGTAAATGGTGATAATTACACCCACTTTTTTCTGTGGTATGGATCAGAGATAATCAACAAAAGATGCCTATTGTCATGAGTGGCATAGAGGCAGTTCCTGGTAAGTGTTAGTTATCAGTTTCAGCTGTTGGAGTGCTCAGCTGAAGGAAACAGCAGTGGAAAGAGTGGGTAGTCTTACTGGGTGCCCTGGGGTAGATCTGCAGTTTATAAAGCCATTTTAGGTCCTGAAGTCTATGGCTTGCCCCTGTTAAGATACACGAATGAACACCTTTGAAGTTCTGTCAAGTTTGATTTACTTGAATTTGCTTAGGAGAAACAACAACAAAACAGCTGCGTGGGTTCCCTGGTGGTTAAAACACTGTGCTCCCAGCGCAGGGGGCGTGGGTTTGATCCCTGGTCAGGGAACGAAGATCCTACACGGTGGGACCAAAAGTCACACACACACAAGGCAAAGTAGGAACAGTAACGGTAACAAAGCAAAACAGTGCATCGTAATTCCTTGAATTTCAAAGTTTGGAAACTACTGACATAGACTGAAGGAAAGAATGAAAGGAAGGAGTTAAACGGAGCAGGACCCCATGGTCCTTGCCCCCACCATGCCCTCTGCCTGCCTTTTGCCTGCGGGAAGCTTTACTCAAATACTAAGTTTAATCAGAGAAGTGAGAAATGCTGAAACAGAGGAAAACAGTCTAAGGAGACTAAATAGTAGTAATGTAGGCATTAAGCATAGTCAAGGACCGTTAGCTCTTTCTCAAGGGCTGAGCCATATCCTGTGAGCTGCCTTATAGATACTGAAACCCCAGGTGGAGAAGTTAACCACACGATGACCAGACTGCAGCCGGGACACGAGCTGCCACAGTTCCAAAAATCGACTGCAAAGAAACGGGAGTAAGTGCGCCTGGAAGTGAAGATTAACTGTGCTTTAAAGCTACCAAGATGGCACTGGTCAGGCCACTGAAGGCCAGTTTGAAGATGACTGTGAGAGATTGACTGTGCTGTTTCTGCGTGCAGCATCCCCCCTTCCCCGCGCACGCCCCCCTCCGCTGCTTTCTCTCTATAAAAGCTCTTGCCCCATGGTCGCCAGTGGAAGGGGAGTTGGCCTTTGGACAGGTTTCTGTGACCCGCCCCCGCCCAGCTAGAATCTGAAAGAAAGTAAACTTTCCTTTCCATCAGCCTGGCCTATTTATTGGCTTTTGAGCAGTGAGCAGCCTAATCCCACACGCTCTTTCGGTAACAAGAAGATCTGGGTTTTCCAGTTTTTCCGGCTTTCAGACAAATATCAAATGCTTAATGGTGAGTGGGGTGGATTAGACAACTGGGGAGTGTTTCTAATTGGCTGAAACATTGGCTGTACTGTTTTACTATTAATCTATAACCATACCATATACCATTAGACATGCTTGGTTTTGTGAAGGTTAAACAAAATAATGGAGGAGAAATTCACTCAGAGATAGATTTTAATGTCAATGTAATAGACTCGTGTTGAGAGTTCACCCTTCATCTTCCAGAGGTACCTCTTTATCAAAGGAAAATAAATTCTATAAAATGCATTTTTTTTATTTGACATACTCAGATATGCAGATGACACCACCCTTATGGCAGAAAGTGAAGAGGAACTAAAAAGCCTCTTGATGAAAGTGAAAGTGGAGAGTGAAAAAGTTGGCTTAAAGCCCAACATTCAGAAAACGAAGATCATGGCATCAGGTCCCATCACTTCATGGGAAATAGATGGGGAAACAGTGGAAACAGTGTCAGACTTTATTTTTCTGGGCTCCAAAATCACTGCAGATGGTGATTTTAGCTATGCAATTAAAAGACGCTTACTTCTTGGAAGGAAAGTTATGACCAACCTAGATAGCATATTAAAAAGCAGAGACGTTACTTTGCTAACAAAGGTCCATCTAGTCAAGGCTATGGTTTTTCCAGTAGTCATGTATGGATGTGAGAGTCGGACTGTGAAGAAAGCTGAGCACCGAAGAATTGATGCTTTTGAACTGTGGTGTTGGAGAAGACTTTTGAGAGTCCCCTGGATGCAAGGAGATCCATCCAGTCCATTCTAAAGGAGATCAGTCCTGGGTGTTCTTTGGAAGGAATGATGCTAAAGCTGAAACTCCAGTACTTTGGCCACCTCATGTGAAGCATTGACTCATTGGAAAAGACTCTGATGCTGGGAGGGATTGGGGGCAGGAGGAGAAGGGGACGACAGAGGATGAGATGGCTGGATGACATCACCAACTTGATGGACATGGGTTTGGGTGAACTCTGGGAGTTGGTGATGCACAGGGAGGCCTGGTGTGCTGCAATTCATGGGGTTGCAGAGTCAGACACGACTGAGTGACTGAACTGAACTGAACTGAAATCAGTCTAGAGGTTACAGGTTCTGAAAAATCAATCAGTCCTCCATTGTACATTTTGTGATACAAACTAGTTGACTTGAACTCCATAAATTTCATGGTGCTGCTGAAACCATGTAACCATGTAACATGGTTTGGGACTTGAACCCAAATCTTTTTTAACTGGTCTTTTAACTGAGGTTACACATCTGGTTTTGGGACGAACGAAGCCCAGGTTCTTGATGTTTCATCACAGAAAGAATTCAGTGAGAGACAAAGTGATAGCTAAGAACAGGATTTATTTAGAGACAAAGTTATAGTCCATCTCAGAACCCAAGAATAGTCCTTGAAATATGGCATAGTTAGTTTTCATGCACTGAGTAATTTCATAGGCTAATGAGTGGGAGGAGTATTCCAGTTACTTCAGGGAAGGGGCAAGGATTTCCAGGAACTGAGCCACCACCCACTTTTTGATCTCTGATGGTTGGTCTCATAATGGTCATGGTGCTGGTGGGTCTATCAGTTAGCCAGCTGATGTGTTACAATGAATGTATACAGAGGCTTACAGTCTAGCGGAGGTTGGCTGCCCACCATCTTGGACCTACTTGGTTCCAATCACTTTATACAATGCCCTCAGGCTATCTCAGTCTTTTAAAGGCTGTGACCTGCCCCCTTCCCTCCTCTCTCACTGCTGACAAGCGCACTGGTCTCTGCCGCAGAAGGAGACCCACACTCATGTGAAGCTTGTATTGCCTTCTTTGAATCTCACCATGCCCACATCAACAGGGCACGCATTACTTTGCCCATTTTATGGACATAGAAACTGAAAGACAGGGAACTCAGGTGGCTGGTCCTCCTTATCTGGCTCCTTAAAGGTCAGGTGAGGATCAGGAGTTGACACTGACTTCAACTTTTCATATTCTTTCTACTTAATTTGTTGTCTTACACGTAGGAGGTTTAGGAATAAAGCATGCATAAATTTGCATGGAAAAGACAGGCTATTCTGCAGACAGGTTGGGTTGTTTGTACATAGGACTGAAACCGTTTATCTCAGATTAGGACGTGAACCCACGGGGTCGGGATTTGAACCCAGCCAAAACCCTTGGTTTTCCAACTGAGATCACAGACTTGGTTTCAGGACCAAATGAAGCTCAGGTTCTTGATGTCTCATCACAGAAAGAATTCAGTGAGAGACAAAGTGGTAGGTAAGCAGTGGATTTATTCAGAAAGACAGAGTGTGGGCCATCACAGAGGGTGAGGGCAGCCTCGAAATGTGGTGTGGTTAGCTATTATGGGCTGGGTGATTTCATAGGCTAATGAGTGGGAGGATTATTCCAACTATTTCAGGGGAAGGGGCAGGGGTTTCCAGGGCTAGGCCACTGCCCACTTTTTTGGTCTTTGATGGTCCTACGGGGTACTGTCATGACAGCTCTGGGTGTGTCATTTAGCCTGCTCTGTGTTATACTGAGTGCTTACTGAAGACCACGGTCTAGTCACGTTGACTTGTCTGCCGTCTTGGGCCCATTTGGTCCTAACCAGTTTGTGCTGTGCCCTCGAGCTATGTCATTCTTTCAAAGGTTGTGTGCCCTGCGCCCTTCCCTCCTGCTTCAGCACGAGGTGGTTGGAGGTGGGCATGGTAGATGAAATTTTGTAGACATTCATTGTTGACAGCCACTGGACCTGTCTTCTCCCTATGCCTCCTGCCTCCCTCTAAAGAAGCAGCGGAGGAGCTTGAGACAGAATCTGAAGATGCAGAGCCTCGGAGGCAGTTCCTTCAGTTAAAATGGAGTTGAGCCACTCCTGGGCTAGGGGTTCACGGGTGGCTCTGTGGTAAAGAATCCGCCTGCCAATGCAGGTTCCATCCCTGGTTCAGGAAGATCCCCTGGAGGAGGAACTGGCAACGCACTCCAGTATCCTTGCCTGGGAAATCTCATGGACAGAGGAGCCTAGCAGACTACAGTCCATGGGGTTGCACAGAGTCGGACACGATTTAGCAACTAAACAATAATAACACCCCGCCTCCCCAGGCTGGAATCAGTTGTTAAGGAACCGATGAGCCAGTACTTGGGGACCCTGTTGTCTCTGCTGGGTAGAAATTGCCCTTGGGTGACTTAGGACATCACAAGATTGGGGGGATGAGTGTGTTCCCAGCTTGTGTAGAGAGCTGAGACTTCCCACCGTCACTTGCCCATGACCTCCCACCAGGAACTCTCCACAGGGAGGCAAAGGGGGGTGGGCTTCCTCTTTCTCTCACCTCCGCACTGTGCTGCTCTTCGATGAGTATTTTTATCTTTTAGGACTGCCTAAGAGCTCCTTTGACCCAGTTCCATACGGGAGAGGGAAGTGAGGAATGCCCACATAGTTACCCACTGGTGATCCTGAAGAATGTTCAGGAACATCAGTAACAGCAGGTAAAGCATCCGGGATAAAGTGCATAGGGGTAGTCCTTTTACAATGGAATTATTATTAGAAGAAACACTGACAAAACCAAACTGGTATTTGATGTGAATCCATAGGAGTTCAAGCAATCATGTTAAAATAAAGGTTAACATTATTAAACCTTAATATGTTTTAAAATAGCTTAAAAAAAAGTGCCCAGTAGCAGTCATACAGAAAGTCATGACATCACTTTGCCAACAAAGGGCTGTATAGTTGAAGCTATGGTTTTTCCAGTGGTCATGTATGGATGTGAGAGCTGGACCATAAAGAAGGCTGAGTGCCCAAGACTTGATGCTTTTGAACTGTGGTGCTGGAGAAAACCCTTGAGAGTCCCTTGGACTACAAGGAAATCCAACCAGTCCATCCTAAAGGAAATTAACCCTGAATATTCATTGGAAGGACTGATGCTGAAGCTGAAGCTCCAATACTTTGGCCACCTCATGCAAAGAACTGACTCATTGGAAAAGACCCTGATGCTGGGAAAGACCCTGATGCTGGGAAAGATTGAGGGTATAACAGAAGATGAGATGGTTGGATGGCATCACTGACTCGATGGAAATGAGTTTGAGCAAACTCCAGGAGACAGTGAAAGGGAAGCCTGGTGTGCTGCAATCTATGGGGTCACACAGAGTTAGATATGATTCAGCAACTAAACAACGAAAAACCACTTTGGAGCTTTAAGAAGACCTTCTGCATTGAGAACACACACAAAGAAAGAAGGGTCCATTGGAAGAGGAGCCTGGAGCAGAGAGGGCTGCACACCCAGCAGAAGGAAATGGGCAGACGCAGGGGATGCAGGAGGAGGAGAGGGATTGGAGGGAAGGACAGGGAGGGACCAGGAAGGAGGGGGAGGGAGGGGGAGGGGCGGGGAGGGGGAGGGGTGGAGGAGGGAGAGGACACCTGCTGCTGTGCAGTGGAGCTGAGCACCTGGGGGGGATGGGAACATCTGCATGAAGTAGGTTCCTGTTCTTGTAAATTGTAGGCGGTACTTACAACTCAGCTGTGGGCATGCAGCAGCTTCCGAAGTCCAGACAGACAAAAAGTACTTGTATTGTTATCTAGAACTGACACATATACATGTAAGTTAAATCCACTAACCCAACGGAAATGTTCTTCATTTTCCAAGGTTCATCGTTTGACACTGTTATTGACTGATGTCAAACATCAAAAGAAAAACAAAATGCCCAGACTCTAGAACTGTCTTGCACAAAATGGTAGCCACTTGCTATACCCACGCACAGAGATCACGTGTGTGACTGGCTGGTCGACAAGGAGCTGCGCTATGTGTGCGAATGCCTACTGGACTTTGTGGTGTGCATAAAAGAATGGAAAAATATCTCTTTTTAAAATTAATTGCGTGTTGAAATAATATTAGGTTGGCCAAAAGAGTTCATAAAACACAAACTTTCTGGCCAATCCAATATTTTGGGTGAAATACAATGTGTGAGAATTCATTTAATGGCTCTCGACTACTTTTGATGCGACTGCTAGAAAGCTTAGAATTACAGATGCGGCTCATATTGCATTCGTATTGGGTGGTGCTGCTTTTGAACCCAGTCCCACCACTTACATGCCACGCATCCTTGGGAAAGTTAGTTAACTTCTCCGTACCTTCAATTCCTCAACTATAAAGTAGCTGAGTTGTGAAGATAAAATGATTTGATGTTTGAAAAGCACTTAGAAAAATACCTGGGACCTAGAAAATTGAGCTATGACCTATCTATGTGCTGTAACAGATAGCATGTGATGCAGGTACAGCACCAGAGAGAAATGCAAAAGCAGTAATATTACAAAGTGCTTCTATTACAGTTTTTTCTTCTCTGCCTTCCTTCCTTTCCTCCCTCCCTCCTTACACCCTTTCTTTCTTTCTTTCAGTAAGAGTTTGAGCTCCAGTTGCAAATCACAGGTGAACCCACAGAAAATGGTGGTGTTCAGTTGCTCAGCTGTGTCCAACTCTTTGCGACCCCATGGACTGCAGCACACCAGGCCTCCCTGTCCTTCACTATCTGCTGGAGTTTGCTCAAACTCATGTCCATTGAGTAGGTCATGCCATCCAACCATCTCATCCTCTGTCATCCCTCTCTCCTGCCTTCAATTATTCCCAGCATCAGATATTTTCCAATGAGTTGGCTCTTCCCATCAGGTGGCCAAAGTGTTGGAGCTTCAGCTTCAGCATCAGTCCTTCCAATGAATATTCTGGGTTGATTTTCTTTAGGACTGACTGATTTGATCTCTTTCTATTCAACCATTTTCTGTGGGTACGGTATGAAAAGACAAAAAGATATGACACTTAACCCACAGAAAATGGTTGACTAGAAATGCATTTCTGTATTTCCAGCCAACCAGTTGAACAGCAGTGTACTTTTGTTGAAGCTATGGAAACACCTGAATTATTTTGATGATAGCTGTAATAATGATATTTCAATTATTTTTCAAAATTGTTTCACAATCTTTTAAAAACATGAACTCCCATAACTGTTTTCTTGTTTTATAACTGCAATGACAGTAAACACACAAATCAGGGCCTCACAGGTAGGGCATGCGTTGTAGCAAAAACAGACAAATGTTTTTTGGTTTTTACTGTCAATAAAAATAAAACCACACCGGAATTAGTGAGTTGTTTAATTAGAATCTGCAACTTACTCATGTGTGTGTTTTCTTTTGCTAGTTTCTTCTCCTAAACTACTTTTAATTTGCTTACAAGTGAGCCTAAAAGCTATATAACACGTGGACACTTCTAAAGATGGAATATCCAAAAGCTCTGGTTGGATTGGAGGAGGGTGATTAAAAGGAAAAGGGGAAATGGAAAGATTGCAGTTGGTGTAATTGAAGGGACCTGGTTGGAAATCAAGAATATGACATGTCATTCAAGCATTGCTTGCACACACAGAAATCAACCCCCCACACCCTGGGACATATAAACAGGAGTAGGCTCACAGGAGGGCTTCTCTTTTACGTGATATGTATCATTGCTCCAGTGTTTCTTAGTGGGGGCTGATCCTAATTTTTGGCTCCATGATTTACAATGAATGTAATGGATATACAGAGAAAAACAGCAACAATGATGAAAGGATAAGCAAGTGAAATACCTGAAAACAAAGCATGTTAGCACAGAGTTTTTAACCCTTTACAATGAAAGCCCACAGAGGTTTTAAACCAGGAGAAGGATGACGGGCAATTTACCAAAATTGGAAATGATAAGACCGAGGCTAAGAGTCTAACAGGTGAACGTGGACGTTGCCCTGTGACCATCTTAGTGCAGGAGAATCCAGCAGAGTGCTTTCAGCCTGGGGCTTATTTGTTATTTTTTTAAAAATTTTGGCCACACTGCAGCAGGCAGGACCTTAGCTTCCCGACCAGGGATCAAACCTGCGCCTCCTGCGTCGGGAGCACAGAGTCTTAGCCACTGGACTGCCGGGGAAGTCCCACCCTGTGCTTCTTAATTCTTCTCACGTGTCTGCCATTTTCGAGGGAAGCAGGGCTCAGATCCCCTAATACCCCGTGCCTCTCTGGCCTCTGTGTTGTAGTTTTCCACTTTTGTGTATGTCTCGCCAGATCTCTAAGCATAGGAGCTCAGGTCTTCTCGGTCCATTTTCCCAGAACCTGGTGATGTCTTTGGCACATAGCAGTAGACACTGACATATCTCTTGCCTAAGTGCATGAATAAGCACAAGAATGCTTAATTTTCTCGAAAGGCTAATTTAGAATAACTTGAGTAACCAGTTTGTTGCCATTAGGACGGTTATAAATAGTTCCTTAATAATTGATTTCAAGACTAAGGGTGAGATGAGTTGATGGTGTGTTGTTACGGGAGTTTTAGAATCAAACAGCTCTTTTTCTAGGTTGGGCAAGTTGTTTAATCTTTCTGAGGCTCATCTTCTTATCTGTGAAATGAGGACAGTAAGACCCAATGCCCTGTAAGGTAATTGCAAGTTTGTAATTCAAATGCTGCTACTGCTAAGTCGCTTCAGTCGTGTCCGACTCTGTGCGACTCCACAGACGGCAGCCCACCAGGCTCCCCCGTCCCTGGGATTCTCCAGGCAAGAACACTGGAGTGGGTTGCCATTTCCTTCTCCAATTCAAATGCAATGATGTGTAAAAAGTAGTCAAGTGTCTTTGATAATGTAAGCAATTCATTCAGCAAGTATCCATTACTATCTGATAGACGCTGTTCCGCATGTTAAGAATATTATAGGTGGGGACGTCCCTGGTGATCCAGTTTTAAGACTCTGAGCTTCCACTGCAAGGAGGCATGGGTTCTATTCCCAGAAGGCCGGTACTGGGGCCGCTGTGATGAACAGTAAACCTCACCTAATGCAGGATGTTAGTAACGTGGGGACCCTGCCCACCTGTGATGTGCAGTTGAAGGATTCATGAGAACAGCTTGGGCTCAAGACTGACTTGCAGATCTGGGTCCCTGCTTTCGAATTCTCCCCATTGACCCTCAGCTTCCAGTGTTGAAAAGCCCACCTGAGTCCAAAGACCTTCCAACTATTCTGCCTGAGATTACTTGCATTAGATCTGGCAATGAAACACTCAGAAACATGTCCCTTAGCCCTGCCTGGAACCTACTATGGCTTTCGAGAATCCAGATTTACTAAAGAAAGTTAAATATTGGTGAAAGGAAAGCAGACTTCTCGTCTGGCATGTGCATTAAAGGTTTCGTTTTCACAACCCTAGTTCCTTCGCAACTACTTGCTGAGCCTGTTGCCAGAAGGGACCTCAATTTCTTTTTCCTCTTCTGTGTGTTCACTGAGGTTGCAGTAAGGATGAGGAGGACACAGAAACACTGGATACCTCTCATCACTCAACCTGGAAAAGGCAGTGAGCGCCAGTGCAAAAGCCAAATCCCCAAAGAAAGCGGAGCATCCTCTAAACAGCAAGTCAGAAAAGGTGGCAAACCCAAAGCCAAGGTGATCATCCACTTAGCTAATTTGGATGTCCCTCCGCGATCTCTTATTCAGATGAGTCCATCTGGAGGGATATTTCTGAGAGTATCTTGTCTGGCAGAGACTCTCCGTTCTTCATTTAGGGAAAAGACATGTTGGAGAAAGAAATGATCACTGTTTGAGAAAAGAGAGAGGGTTTACTTTAAAAAGTATATATTGTCAAAGGCAGAGGCTGATTTTTTGGGGTCAACGAGAACAGTTGATCCCTTCGGAAGCCTGTTGAAGTCTACACAAAGTGGTAGAAATGATTTTGTCAGAGAGATCTGTGTCTCTACGGGTTAATGATTTCATTGCATGTGTAAGAGAGGGTTACCAGGGATCCAGATGGCGAATAGTAGCAGTGATTTTTAAGTTAAATTTACCTTTTTAGTATCTCGGCTGCGCTGGGTCTTTGCTGCGGCTCGTGGGCTTCCTCTAGGGTGCTGCACGGGGACATCTCTGGTTGTGGCTTGTGGGCTTTTTCATGCTGCAGAGCACGGACTGTAGAGCGCTCAGGCTCTCTAGTTGCAGCCCATGGACTTCATTTCCCCAAGGCATATGCGATCTTACCTCCCTGACCAGGAATCAAACCCGTGTCCCCTGCTTTGGAAGGCGGATTCTTAACCACTGGATTACCAGGGAAGTCCCAGAGTGATTTTTTTTTTTTTTTTTTTGGCCTCTTCTCTAAGTATCCAACTAGTTCCATTTTCTTTCTCTTATTTCTCCTTCTCCTCCCTTCCCTTTGTCTCCCTCCTCTTCCCCCTCCCTGTCTTGCTCCCTGCAGTCCTCCTCCTCCTCCTTTTTTTGGGGGGATTCTGTTCCAGGCTGGGAGTGATCCCGGAGGTGCCACTGGGTTTGGCTTGTGAAGAACAGAGACAGTTCTTTGTCACCCAACAAGATCAGGTTGATTCTAGAACCAGTTGGGTGTCTGAATCCACCCTGAGTTGGCCCTAATCATTCCCAGGAAGTTCAGCTTCTGCTGAAGAGCGGCGCACCCTTGACAATTCTCATCTGAGTTCTTAGGCAGGACAGTATTTCTGTCTCAAGAACATGCAGCCCTGGGGTGTGTTCCTTGAGTTCCAGACATGCTACCATCACAGCTGGTTCCTGATGGAGGAAGAGACAGTCGAGCCCCATGGAAGGCGCAGACGGACGGAAGTGACTGCATGGCTGCCGGTCTCTGTGCCGGGAGCTGTGTGGAGCACCAACCCCTTGAAGCTTCACAGCAACTGGGTTAGGTGATGAGAACCTCATTTTTCGTTAAGGGAATTAGTGTTCAAATACTTAATTTTCTAAAGGCTGAAGAGTTAAAATGGCCCTAGGGGAATCTGAACACAGGCTACCTGAGTCAGTCGCTAAGTCGTGTCTGACTCTGGGATCCCATGGACTCGAGCCCACCAGGCTCCTCTGTCCATGGGATTTTCCAGACAAGAACACAGGAATAGGTTGCCATTTTCTTCTCCAGGGGATCTCCCTGACCCAGGGATCGAACCCGGGTCTCCTGCATTGCAGGCAGAGTCTTTACCAACTGAGTCACCAGTGAAGCCCTAAGAATACTGGAGTGGGTAGCCATTGATGGCTCAGACAGTAAAGGATCTGCCTGCAAAGCAGGAGACCTGGGTTCAATTCCTGGGTCGGGAAGATCCCCTGGAGAAGGAAATGGCAACCCACTCCAGTGTTCTTGCCTGGAGAACTCCATGGACAGAGGAGAGTGGCAGGCTAGAGTCCATGGGATCCCAGGGTCAGACACAACTTAGTGACTGACTCAGATAACCTGTGTCCAGATTGCTCTAGGGGCATTTTAACTATCCAACCTTTAAAAAATTAAGTATTTGAACACTAATTCCCTTAATGAAAAATGGGGTTCTCATCACCTAACCCAGTTTCTGTGAAGCTTCAGGAGTTGGTGCTCCACACAGCTCCCGACACAGAGGCCGGCAGCCATGCAGTCACTTCCGTCCCTCTTGCCGTCCATGGGGCCTGAGCGTCTGTTCATTCATTTAGCTAAATCACTTTTAGAAACACAACATTGTAAAGCAAATATACTCCAGTGAAAATTAATTAAAAATAAAAAAGAAACAAGCCCAATCCCCACAGAAACATGCAGAGATGCTCTGGGTGTGGTCGCCCGTGTTAACGGTATTTCCGGCTTCCTGTCATCTTAAGAAAAAGGAAGTTCGGGAGTGCGTGTGCGTGTGTGTGTGTGTGCGTGTGTGTGTGTGTGTGTGCCCACGCCGGCGTGTGAGTTTCTCATTGGTGTGTGAGTTTTCCCGTGTGTTTCCGGGTGAGCGAGCCGAGGCTGGCTGCAGGGTGGAGACCGCAGAAGTCCAGTCCCTGTGGCGTGTCTGTCCACCCCGGAGTCAGCCTGGGTGCCCGGGGTCCCTCTCCATTTCCTGGGGTCTGGAATGATCCTTTTTAATTACCTCTTTGGTTTGACTCTTGTGTTTCTGGGCCACTACATCTGCTTTTTATTTTCTCTGAATTACATAAGCAATATATATACTCAATGAAGAAAACTTGGAAAATATGGAATACAGGAAAAAATCACACTGACTCCTAAGCCACCCTGCAGGAACGATTCACATTTGCTCATGTATCCTGCCAGGCATTTAGTTTTACAAAATTGGGATGATACCTACCTATCACTTTATTGTTTTCCTTTGCCACGCCTGTGGCATGCAGTATCTTAGTTCCCCAACCAGGGATTGAACCCCTGACCCTCGCAATGGCAGGTGGATTCTTAACCACTGGACCACCAAGGAAGGCCCTGTGCTCTGTATGTATGTGGCAAAGCCTCGCATGCTCTGGACACTTCAGCGTCTCACCCGGGGCGTTCTCCACCCTCCTGCAGACCCATCCATCAACTTTCTTGCTTTCTTCCATCTGGTTTTGACTCTCTGATCCTTCCATTAAATCACTTTTTGGCTTATACATTCAAATCCCTTTTTGTAATCACCTGGTAAAGCCTCAACTGCAAAAAAAAAAAAAATTCTATTGCTTCTATTCCACATGAAATGTCGCTGGAGAAAAACACATATCTGAGCTGACTCCACAAGATGCTATTCCTCAAACATGACATCCCTCTAATAAATAAAATGTGCTCTTTCTTTGTGCCTCTGAGTGTCCCCTTGCTCAGAAATCTCTTTCACGAGTTGTCTTCTGTGGTTTATTCCTTTACGGTCAGAAATTCCTACCCTTAAATGTCAGCTCTAAACTCAGAGAAAACTATCACTGGCCTCCTTGCACTGAATTGAAGTGATTGAATCATTTGTTTGTCTTTATTAGCCTGACGGCTCCTTGAAGATAAGAAGCGTATCTAGGGACTTCTCTCTGGTGGTCCACTGGTTAGGGCTTCACGTTTCTACTGCAGGAGGTGTGGGCTTGCGGCCTGGTTGGGGTGCTGAGATCCCACAAGCCACGTGGTGCAGCCCCAAAAGAACCATACCTAGTGGACATTTCTCACATAGTAAATGCTCAATAAATGTCTGCTAACTATAAGAATAAATACATTTTTAAAAATCTGCCTTTCTTTCCACTTACCAAGGGCTTCTACCTACATGATCATATTTGATTATTTTCACAAATCTCTGTGATATTTGTTGGTGACAGCATTTTGGTCATTTTATGTCTATTTTGAGCAGGACTTGGCCAGTTCATACCACTCGCAGGGGGGAAAAGCAGAAGCTTGGTGTGACTCTTGCTCTGACTTACTTCTCACACTTTCCCACCAAGTAGTCCTAACAGCAGAAGAAGCTGTCAGCTCTGGACACCACGGGAGCTGAGTGTGTCTGGGCACATCCTACCAAAGCCGGACACATCTACGAAGTCTCTAAAACTTGTTTATCTTAAAATTACCCTAAATTTGTATCACATCTATGAAGCCTCTAAAACTTGTTTATCTTAAAATCACCCTAAAATTTGTATGAATTTAACATATTACTTCATCTAGTGTATTGCTTCAATATTATCTTTAAATAACCGACCACTTTCTTTTATTTTTTACTTTTTATCTTACATTGGAATGGAATATACTTTATTTATAATGTTGTGTGAATTTCAGGTACACAGCAAAATGATTCGGTTATCCATATACATGTATCTATTTGTTTTCAGATTCTCTTCCTATATAAGTTATTACAGACTATTGAGTAGGGTTTCCCGTGCTGTACAGCAGGTCTCTGTTGGTTATCTATTTTATACATAGTGGTGTGTATCTGTTAATCCCAAATGCCTAATTTAATCCTCCCCCCAAGTTTCTTCTTTGATAGCCATGCTTGTTCTCTATGTCTGTGTGTCTGTTCCTATTCTGCAAATAAGTTTGTTTTTATCATTTTTTAAGATTCCACATAGAGGTATCATATGGTATTTGTCTTTCTCTTTCTGACTTATTTCACTCAGTATGATAATCTCCAGGACCATCCATGTTGCTGTAAATGGCCCTATTTCACTCTCTGTCCTGGCTGAGTAATATTCATTGTGCATATTTACTGCATCTTTGTCCATTCATCTATTGGACACTCAGGGTGCTTCCATGTCTTGGCTATTGTAAGTGGTGCTGCAATGAACACTGGGGATGTACTCCAGATATACGCCCAGGAGTGGGAATTTTTACTTTAATGTCATTGACGCTCCCTCTCTCCCTCCCTCAAGTAAAGCTGCCACTCCAGAAAAGCTTCAGATTCATCCTCTTCTCAGCCGCTCCTGTCTGTATCCCCTCGCTGTCTGCAGAGGGATGTGTAGACCTGATCTGAGAAGCAGGGGCTGGACCACACAGCCTTTCCCACTTGTGGGTTGAAGGCAGGTCTTGGTCGTGTTGCTGTCTGTATATCAGGGAGGGAATGAGAAGCACCAACTCAATCAAGCCGCACAGCTTTCCAATGCATGCTGTCTGAGGACCAGCGCAGCTCCCAGAGCTTCATAACATCCAGACAGGCTTTTAAGACATTGAAACTCCTCCCGCCTCTCCTGACACATAACTACATTCTGCTCTCCCCTCATCTGAACAATGAATGCACTTCCTGTGGATGATTTGGACATTGATTGCATGTATTTGGAAGGCATAATGTTCTCTCAGGAGAAAAAAATTAATAAACACTTACATGTCTGGAATGAGGACAAGTAAGTAGAGGAGATGAAGTATCATGTTACTTGACTCCCAGATACACCTGCTCAGCCTTTCAGAGGCTGGAGTCTTAATAAAAGGCTAAAAAAGGCAGTATGAGAAGTACCAATGTGGATTTTGACTGTATCACTGAGGGATTTGCATTTTATATAGCAGAAAAAGGAAACACTGTTATTTATGGCAGATTATTTATAGCTTTCTGCTCTATAAAATTATCTGCAAATGTAATAATCATACATAAATTCTCTACTTCCTATTGTTACTCATAATGGCCTTTTTGAGAAATATTTCCTTCTATCACCAAAATAATCTAAATAACCTGTTTCGATTTATTTGCTGGAAAATCATTATAAAATAGCAAGAATACTGTGCATTCTTGTGAGGACAAAAAATACAAATATGTGGCAAGAAAGTGAAGTCTCAAGGCAGAGCTCAGAAACTACATACTTGAATTCCCTTTGATATTCACCTTAGTTTTAACTGTCTTGTTTCCTTGGATTTTTATATCTGAAAGCCAGATTTCTCTCTGGAGGAAGCATTATATATACCTCCCAGTTACAAGAATGTACAGAACTCCAAAAGTGCATAATACAAAAAAATTTAAAATCAGCAAGCCAAATACTCCAAATTTAGTAAATCAGGACTTCCCTGGCGGTCCAGTGGTTGAGACTCCACGCTTGCCTTGCAAGGATACAGCAGACATGGGTTCGGTCCCTGGTTGGGGAATTGACATCCCACATGCTGTGTGGTGTGGCAAAAAAATAAATTAAAAATAATGAAATTTAATAAATCACTCTTCAGGTCTTGACCCTTTGAGCTTAGCTTGCTCTTGCAAGCAACAGCTTCATATCAGAATTGTCCTCTCTAGATCCAAGCCACATTCTAAGAGTTCTGACTTGGGGGAATCTAAATGTATAGCTTTCTCTTAAAATGCTGATTGTTAGCAAGGTATACAAATACACAGACTCCAGAGAGGCAAACGGCATTCCCCCTCCCTCCGTCCCATATCAGCTCCGTCTCCCTCCCTCTGCTCCGGTGGCTGCGAGCCACTTCCCGTGGCAAGGCATTTAAAACAACCTTGCGGCTCCATATTGATTGGCGATGTGAAATTTGGCTCCGTAAAGTCTGGAGAATGATGCTCTTACCTGCCTGGCTTCAATGTATCTTTGTTTGCTTCCCACAGGAAAAACAGTTTAATCACAGGCAGTTTACAGCCTTGATTAGAGTGGGCTGGGGAGGTTCAGTACAAGAAGCGCTGGCAAAACTCAGTCAACAGATTCATGGTTTTATTTATTTATATTTTATAAAGTCAGCTTTTAATGGCCCATGGGTGATTGAATCCAGAATGGCATAGTCTACACTGTTGACCTTGTTACAGCCGGGAGCCCTTGAGTTTGCCAAGACTCTCTGGCTGTGCCTATAAGATTCCACTGAGATCACACGGAAAGGGCAACATACTAAGTATTTGGTCCCAGTGACAATTCTGACGTTTCAACACATTTAGGGAGGAGGGAGCATAGACTTTACATCTGAGTGGAATTTTGCTTTGTGGTGTATGCCCTGGTAAATGAGGATTTTTATATAGATTCTACTGGGAAAAATTAGTTGTTTGTGTTAACATGTAACCTGCACTGCAGAGTACAATTCATCTCACTTACCTGAAACCCAAATATTACATTTAGTTGGAATAAGAAAGTTTATGAATGATCATTGTAAGACAGGTCATGATAACTGAAAATAGCAATTTAAATTTGGCATTGAGTGTTGGGCTTTTCCCACTGCCTTGGTTATTTTTATTTACGTTCATATCTTTCTATTAAATCCAGGCTGCAGCTGACTGTCCTCTTGTGACAATGGTAATAGGGAGAAATGTTGGCTTTAATTTTGGGAGGATTTTGTAAGAAATCAGGACCATCCATTATTTTATTTTATTCTTTTTAAAGAATTTTTTTGATGTGGACCATTTTTTTAAAGCCTTTATTGAATTTGTTACAATATTGCTTCCATTGTTTATGTTCTATTTTGTTGGCCATGACGCATGTGGGATCTTAGTTCCCTGACCAAGGATTGAACCTGCGCACATCTCTAACTCCTCAACACCACCACCCCCCAAGCCCTTGTTGGAGGGCAAAGTCCCAACCACTGGGCTTCCAGGGAAGCCCCCATCGACTTATTTCAATCCATTTTATTTCTGCAGCTTGATACTTTCTCATCCTAGTCAAGAGAGATAACAGCTGTTTCTGACTCAGTGAAAAGCAAATGATCTAATTTGTAGCAGGATTTAGGAGCATTTATGACACCATAACAGAAAATAAAATAGAAGCAAAACGTAAAATACAGGGACTTTCAAAACCGGACTCCTCGGTCTCCAAGTGTTTCATTTCCCAGCCCTGCCGCCTCTCCCCTGCACCTCCATGAATCACCCAGCTTGTCTGGCTTGCTGCCATGTCCTCCTTTCTTTCACACCAGTAGCACCTACGTGTTAACGTGAGCTTCTGGAACTGCTTACAATTTTCTGTTTTTTAAATGCCTTTTCATATTAAAAAAAAAAATAGAAAAAAAAAGAAAAATGGTTGAGAGAGAGCCAATGATCTTCTGTCTTTTTCTCCCTTCCCCCCTCCTCCACTCCCTCTTCCCAGAAAAAGGCAGCTTCAGACGCTAGGAATCGACATGCATTTTTAAAAATGACTACTTTCTTTCATGAGTAAGTTGAATTTATTTTCAGATGGGCTATTTTTAGCTTCCACTTTAGAATTAATTTTTATTGGGGTACAGTTGATTTACAGAGTTGTGTTTCAGGCGTAAGCAAAGCGCGTCAGTTACACATACACATATATCCAGGCTTCTTAGAGTCCTTTCCTATACGGACCATGACAGAGGACTGAGTGGGGTTCCTTGTGCCATACAGTGGGTCCTACTAGGTACAGTACGGTGTCTCCCAATCTCCCAATCTTCCTCCACCTCCTTCCCCGGTTGCAGGTCTGTTTTCTATGCCTGTGGCTCCACTCCTGCTTTGTAAACAGGTTCATTTGCACCACTCTTACAGACCCCACGTAGGTGGTACCACTGGGGTTTGTCCTGGCCGACTCACCTCACTCAGTGCGACAGTCTCTAGGTCCGTCCGCGCCGCATTTTCACCTGAACGTGATTCGGATTTTTCTGATTTGAGAAAATGATTTAACATCATTGCCTCATTCAAGATCCAAGGAGGAAAGCTTTTAGTATTTCTCCATGAAAATAAAGCTGGCTGTTTTTTTTAAAAAAAATAAGTTTAATGAAATTTCCTTTTATTCCTAGTTTAGGAAAGTAATTTTGAATAGATGTTGAACTCTATCAAATACCTTTTCTGTTTTTATTGAAACGATCACATAATTATTTTTCCTTTATTCCATTAATGTGAATTCCTTTGGTCTTGAAGGGTAAATGCCTACCTGGAATAAATATCTATAGTGATGACTTCGTTTTTATTCCTGGTATTAGCTATTATCACCTTTCTTAAAAAAATGCCAATCGGCATGGATTTATGACTTTTATAAGTCTTTTTAAAGACCACAGCATTTGGTCTTGTTAATTTGTTCTACAGTCTGTCTTTCATTTCTTTTTGCTTTTATATGTATTTCCTTTCCTTCACTTTCTTTGGGTTTAATTTGCTCTTTTCCAAGTGTCTAAAAAATGGATACTTAGATCAATAAAAATCATTCATTATATGTACTTTTTCCTTTTCTAATATATTCATCAATGCTATACATTTCTCAGTGCTTTGATAGGCCATATTTTAATTCTCATTGATATCATCTACATTTTACTTAATTATTTGAGCCATGTATTATTTAGAAAAATATTGTCTAATTTCTCAACATCTAGGTATTCTCTAGTTATCTTTCTGCTACGAATTTCTAGCTTGTCATTGTAATAGAACATACTCTGTCTAGTTTTTTAAGAAGTTCTTGGCCGCACCGGGCAACATGGAGATCCTAGTTCCCCAGCCAGGGCTTGAACCTGTTCTCCCCGTGGTCAAAGTGTGGAGTCTCAACCACTAGACCGCCACGGAAGCACCTGTCTGATTTAAAAAAATTTTTTTAGTTGAAGTATAATTGATTTACGATGTTGTATTAGTTTCAAGTGTACAACAAAGTGATTCAGTTATATATATATATATATATATATATATATTCAGATTATTTCCCCTTATAGATTATCACTAAATATTGAGTATATTTTTTCCTGTGTTATAGAGTAGATCCTTGTTGATTATCTATTTTATATATAGTAGTGCTTATATGTTAATCCCAACCTCTTAATTTATCCCTCTCTCCTCCCACCGTGTCTAATTTAAACTCTTTACAATGTGTCCAACTTTTCTACCTGGTCCCTGTGGGAGGTCTGCACTATAACCCCCTCTGTCTTATTATAGAAGCAAAATCACCATTGTATTTTATCTGCATTTTCTTGATTACTAATGTAGTTTTTCATTTTTTTTGTCTTCTGTTCAGAAATTTAAAATTTGTCTTCTGTTCAGAAATTTGAAATGTTGACCCAGTGTGATTTAACATATTTTTCTTTATAATTTACATCTTTTACTTCATGTTTCAAAAATTATTTCTGATTTGGGTATGCTAAGTATGTCCTAAGACAATCTATGCCGGTGAAAGAGCACACCAACCGTGTTAGTTACCAGGACAACATGCAGAACGAGGTCTGGTCTAAGCCACTGATAAATACTGTCACCCTACAAGGACCTGCTGTATGGCAGGGGAACTCTGCTCACTGTTAGCTGGCAGCCCGGGTGGGAGCGGAGTTTGGGAGAGAGTGGATACGTGTGTATGTATGGCCGAGTCTCTCTGCTGAGCACCTGAATCGGTCACAGCACTGTTAATCAGCTATATTCCAACATAAAATAAAAGCTTAAAAAATACCATCACCCCATCCAAGACCCATGAAAAGTCTTAGTTGCTCAGTCATGTCCGACTCTTAGAGACCCCATTGATTGCAGCCTTTGCCCATGGAATTCTCCAGGCAAGAATACCTGGAGTGGGTTGCCATTCCCTTCTCCAGGGCATCTTCCCAACCCAGGGATCAAACTTGGGTCTCCCATGTTGCAGGCAGATTCTTTACCATTGAGCTACCAAGACCCATATAGATGTTTTATTCTCTTACTTTGCCTTACCTGTCCAAGTGAATCAGGGTCTCCTAATAACAGTAGCTAACGCCACTGATTATATGTTGGAATGATGCTGAATGCTTCACAGATACGTTTTAGCTAATTTCTCACGTCAGCCCTGCCAGGGAGCTAGACTGTCATCCCTGGTTTGCAAATGAGAGGTGTCAGCATCAGAGAAAGGCGTCTGGTGGGCAGCAGAATGAACGCAGGAGCTCGGGCGGCCTCTTCCAGGGTCCGACTCTGAGTCACTGCGGGTGCCGAGGACTCGGTGCTGTGCGCTAATTCGCTTCAGCCGTGTCCGACGTCACTAGCACATAAAGGATGCTGGTCATCATGCTCCCTCTCCTGTGGGATTTCTCTTGGTTCTGCCTCTTTCCTTCGCTCTTGCATTCCTTCCTTCCTTCCTTTGATTTTCACTTGGATTCCGACTTTCAGGTTTATGCTGTTTGAATTGGAAGCTCTGTTTCAATGATCTGCCCAGCTCTGGTTTAGTGCTTTTTTTTTTTTTGCTACCGGCTATATTTGGCTCCAGCTACAAACCTTTGAGTTTCTTCTCCACCCAGTGCTCAGGGCTGAGTCTACTGATTGCCTAACAGAGAATACTGAATGAGAAATGTGTTGCTCTCTTCCAATAGCTCTAATAGCAACTTCTCCTTTAAATACCATTTGTTCATGTATTTATCCATTCATTTAATCAAGCTTTCCCTTGCTTCCTTCCTTTCTCTTTCTTTCTTCCTTTCTTTCATTCATTCTGGAATTTTTCAGACATTGATCAACAATGAGCTGATCTGTTCTAAGCACTGGGCATGTAGAGGTGAATAAAAAAACAAAACAAAACTGTGTGTAGAACTCATATTCCAGCAGAGAAGGTAAGACTTCAAACCTGCGGACAGTAGTCTGTAGAACTCATATTCCAGCAGAGAAGATAAGAGTTCAAACCTGCGGACAGTAGTCTGTGGCATAGTTGTGCATAAAGATTCCAGATTAACCACGAATGTTTTCACTAAAGAGGCTGTAAGTCAGCTGAACCTTCAAAGATAAGCTGTCAGATGGAGTGTAGAAAGTGTTTAGTTGCTAAGTAGTGTCCGACTCTTTGTGGCTCCATGGACTGTAGCCCGCCAGGCTCCTCTGTCCATGGAATTCTCCAGGCAAGAATACTGGAGTGGGTTGCCATGCCCTTCTCCAGGGGATCTTCCCAACCCAGGGATCGAACCTGGGTCTCCCTCATTGGAGGCTGATTCTTACCCACTGAGCTACCTGGGAAATGCCTTAGAAGTGATTAAACTAAATATTAAATAGCTCTGTTAAACTATGTTTTATAAGAAAAGATAAAGAGTTACCCACATTTCACTAAATTTTGAAGCACAAAGCAGTTAAGACTAGTTCTGGCCTGGGTCTCTAAATTAAACTCTTTTTTGCAAAACCAGAAGACCCCCTTCCTCTCTAAAAGAAAGAGTAACTTTCTTTCCTTGGGATAACCTGGAATAGCAATGAATTGCTAAAAATAATAAACTCAGAGATAAAGGGGAAAAAAAAGAACAACTTAGAGCTCACTTAGAATAAAGTACCAACCCAGTTTTGGAATGTCTCCTAAATATCAATGATAGGTAGTTATGCAGACCATTGAATATATATAGTTTAGTACACAGCAGTCAATAGAAAATTTTCAGCATTTGCCTCTGATTTCTAAATGTTATTTATTTAAAAATTACATACATTTTCAAATGTAATCAAATAAACATTAAAAAATAAAAAGTTGAGGTAAAGAGCAAGTGAATAATAATTTAGAATACATTTTATTTGTGAATGAGCCAAAATATTTTAATTTCTCTGAAATCTTATTAATATGTAAAGTTAAATATCAAAACTGTTTTGGTTTCACAAAGAAGATGTATAAGAACATTTTCATACATGAAAAATATGGAAATAGTTCACAATTGTCAAAAACCTTTATGATAGAGCAATTCTGACATTTGGTTATAATAGTTGTCATGACTAAAAAATATATGAAAATCTAAATCCAAAAAATATGTGTATGTAATCACTGCAATTGATGAAGATGAAATTTTAATTTGTTCTTCGTTAGGAAATGTTCGTTATTGAATATCCTGACATGCTAGGGCCTAGGGAGCTTTGTGGAATGACAGCAAAGTTAACAGAAAAGTGAGTTTTGGATCTTGAAGATCCAGACGCCCTATGTCACCAGAGGCAGAGGTACTAAGTGGAGTTGAGTGAATCGATTAAGGTCGGAAAACAACAGCGGTGAGCTGGACAGACAGGATGTGGCTCTGGACTCCTGGTCAGAGAAGACCTCCCCCACTGACCACACAAAATTCTCTTAGCAGGTTAGCCCGCTAAGGTATCCACAGGCCCCCAGGAGAAGAGCAGCCCCGGAGCACAGCTTGCTGCCTGAGGCTTTGGAACGTGCGTTCACTTTCAAACCAGCTCCCAAAATGCACTTGTCAACTTGAGGCACTGGAGAAACTCACCTTCCAGGGGCTTTTCCGATCATCCTGGAGAATGCACCCTGAAACGCTGCAGTCGTCTTAGCTGTGAGTTGGAGGAAAGGAAAATAAAAAGCTCTGTTAAAGTGAAATCATCTTCGAAGGACAGCTATTTATTCTATGTCACAGATTGGGAGACTAAGAAAAATGGGCTGTTGAGGCATGCTAAAAAGTTAGGACCCCAGTAAAAATAAGTTCCTTAAGTTATTGATATGGTAAAGCACTGTTGAAAACCATTAGTCAAAAAAAAAAAAAAAAGAAGACGCAAAAGAGGTTCCATTTTGTGTAAATGCTTCCGGAAGTCCAGTAGCTAACCTGCCCCTGCCAGCTGCCAGGCTGGAGGTGGAGGTACAGTCAGATTTACGGTCCTCTGACCTGTGTGGTCACACCTCGTCCAGCACTTAGAATGGCTCCTTGGCTGAATGCTCTGGGGTATTGTTTGAGACGTTTAACAATTTTGAACAAGAAGTCCCACATGTTCACTTACTTGGCAGTGAGTCCCGGAAATTATGTAGCTAGTCCTGGATGGAGGTGAGAATTTTGGTCAGGGCTGTGGTTTGTGGCCAGAACACAGAGGTTTCCTAAATACTGTATTCTCTGCAGCTGTGACTCTGTCTGCAGGGTTTCCCATTAGTCAGTGGGAACAACTGTCCGCCAAGCCAGACCCAGGCTTCAGACCTTCATCCTCATCTCTTCCTCCCTCCAATCGGCTGCTAAGACCTGTGGTTTTTCATCTCCTACTTCTATTTAGACTCGGTTCCTTCTTCTCTGTTGCCTGTGCTAAGGGCTTCCTTCAAGTCTCTGCATTCCTTGCCTGCTCAGTTTTTCTAACCATCTCCCTGAAACATCAGACCCCAGTTTTTGTCTTATTATCTCCAATTCATCCTCTCTGGCAGAATCAGATACTGCCTACTACCATTGCCTGTCTCCATGAGTAAACTTTTAATAGAATATAGCCACGGCCATCAACATACCCACCCTCTAGAGCGACTTTTGCCCTAGAGCAGCAGTGTGGGGAAAACTCTCTGACCTATTAACGCCTACATTCATACCCTTCTTCTCCTTTTTTGTTTTGTTTTTTTTGGTTTAAATTCATTTCTAAAGTTCTTGAAAAAGTTGTCTGAATGAACTGCCAACAATTCCAAAGCATTCATTCATAACCCCTTTACCACCTGCCTGCTTCCCTGCCTCTCTGGGGGAACAGCTCTCTCACAGGTCAATGTCAGTAAGTTAGAAAGAGGATAACAAGTATCGTACATCAACGCATATATGCAGAATCTAGAAAATTTGTACAGGTGAACCCACTGGCAAAGCAGAAATAGAGACACGAGGTGGAGAACAAATGGATGGACCCCAAGAGGGAGGAGGGGGTGAGATGGATCGGGAGATTGGGGTCGACAGATGCACACCATTGATGTTACGCATCAAGCAGGTAACTGTGAGAACCCGCCGTGTAGCACAGGGAGCTCCACTCAGGGCTCTGTGGCGACAAAGAGGATATACGTGTTCAAGCAGCGGATTCTGCAACACAGCAGAAACTAACACAGCCTTGCAAAGCAACAAAACGATAAAAAAAAAAAAGTCCACGTTAACTAGACTTACTGTGATAATCATTTCACAGTACGGACAAATATCAAATTATTACACTGTATACCTGAAAGAAATATACCGTTCTATGTCACTTATATCTAAAAAAAAAAAAAAAAAGCAACACAAACTCATCGAGTCCAATGGACCTGTCTTACAGTTGAGCCGCTTTCACAGGGCTGCAGTATTTGATAATATATATTTTTTAAATACATTTTCTCTTTTAGCTTCTGTGACCCTGTCTTTTCCTGCTTTCAGCTCCCCTCTGTACTGCTTCTCAATCGTCTTGTCTGTTAAGCTCAGCTGTCCCCCCAGGGTTCCGTACTATCTCTGAGCCTTTTCACCTGTTTCCACAGCTTCAGTTATCAGAGGACTTGTTGCCTTTCTGAGTCACGGGACTCTTTTAGCATCCGACCAGAGCTATGAACCACCCCCCGCCCCCTGCATCACCACCAACCACACTTTAACATAAAAATATAACAACTATCATTTACTGAGCACTGACCACTCAGTCTATTAAATCTTCTCAACAATTTCATGTGATTGGAGAAGGAAACTTGCCAAAGACCCACCAGTACCAAACTAAGGCGGTTGGGAGTCAAACCTCAGCAGTTTGACTATAAATACACAGCACTCAAGTTCTGCACACACTGCTAACAGAGTCATTGAATTCCTTTTGAGCGAGTCCTGGACTATCACCATCAAGATGATGGCTACAACATCTCCCTCTAGGTACAACAAGAATTCCCACTTTTCTGTCAAAAACACATTTTATAAAGCTGGAAAAACACTTATGTATGAGTCAGTATGAAGCAGATTGGTTAGAACACAATATATATATAAATATAATTTTTAAAACAGTGTCAAGGACTTTGCCAAGTGGCTGTACCATTTTGTGTTTCCATTCTTGATGTATAAGAATTAGAGCTGCTAAGACTTCCCTGGTGGCCCAGTTGCTAAGACTCCATGCTCCCAATGCAGGGGGGCCTGGGTTCGATCCCTGGTCAGGAAGCTACATCCCATGTACCACACCTAGGACCAGCCACAGCCAAATAAACAAATAAATAAGTATTAGAAAAAGAATTAGAGCTTCTCCACGCTGTTGCCAATAGTCAGTATGGTCAGTATTTTTAATTTTTGCCTTTCTAAGAGGGATATACAGGTCTCTTGCCGGGTTTTTTGTTCTTGTTTTTTTTTTTTTTAAATAAATATGAGGCTTTAAGGACTTTTTAAAAAGTGAAGTTTATTTTATTTTTTATAATTTTGTTATTTTGTTATTTTTTGGCTGCTCTGCACAGCATGTGAGCTCTTAGTTCCCCAACCAGGGATTGAACTCAAGCCCCCTGCATTGGAAGTCCAGAGTCTTAACCACTAGACCACCAGGGAATTTCCTGCCTTGCAGTTTTAATTTGAATTTTCCTAATGACTAACAGAACGGAGCATCTGTTCATGCACACTTCCTTTTTATCCACATATACTTTTTGTTGAAATGGCTCCTTGAATTTTTTTTTCCGTTTTAAAAAATGGACTTCCCCCCCTTGTTATTGACATTTGTGAGTTCTTTATGTATTTAGAATACAAATTTCTTGTTATATTTATCATTTGCAAATATTTTCTCCTAGGCTGACTTTTCATGATCTCAACAGTCTTTTGAAGATCACAAGTATTAAACCTTGATGAAATCCAATTAATCTTTTTTTTTTTTTAATGTTTTTTGGTGTTGTAGCAAAGAAATTTTTGCCTAACACACAAGATAACAAAGATATTCTCCTGTTCTTTTTTCCCAGAAATGTTAGAGTTTTTGGTTTAGCATTTACATCTAGAATCACTTTTTACTTAACTTTTGTACATGGTATGAGGTGCAACTCAAAGTCTATATTCTGAATATGCTTATCCAATTGTTTGATCATCATATAAAAATGTCAACTAAAGACTGTGTTTGAACACCATTTGCATAAAAGACTCTTTTCTCCACAGATTTGATTTTTCATCTTTGCCAAAAAGTTGTCCATCTACATGTGGGCCTGCGATTCTGTCCCACGGATCTATTTTCTGCCTTTATACCAACACCACATTTTATTACTTTAGCCTTATAAGCTAGTCTTGAAATCAGTTAAAGTTACTTCTCCTGGTTCTTCTCATTCAAAATTGTTTTGACTTTTCTAGGTTCCTTGAATTTCTATGTGGATTTTCAAATCAGATTATTAATTTATATAGAAAAGCACACAGGATTTTTATTGGGATTATACTGAATCTATAGATCAATTTGAGGGAAATCAATATCGAAATGTCTTGTTTTCTGACCTATAAACTGGGAACATCTATTTACAGTTTTAAAACTTTCTTTTTCAGTTACGCTCTATAATTTTCAGTTTTATCTGGTATGCACATCTTTTATCACATTCACCTTAAAGTAGCTGATTATTTAAAGGCTACTACAAATAGTATTTTTTTTAAAACTTTCAGTTCAAATTATTCTTTGTTGATACAGAGAAATACAATTTTTATTTTTGTAGGTTGATCTTTTGTTCTACAACCTCTCTAAATGAACTTTTCCCCAGTGGTAGGTGATGTCTACCAGATTTCTTATGAAGACGATCACGTTGTCTTCAGATAGAGACACTGGAACTTCTTTCTTTGCAATCAGGGTGGCTTTGGTCTAGCTATTCTTGCCTTAGTGGCTTGAATCTTTCATTCAATGAACGGAAGTGGGGAGGGTGGACACCCTATCTTGTTTCTAATCTCGAGGGGAAAGCATTCAGTTTTCACCTTTAAGAACGCGCTGGCTGTAGGATTGTCACGTACACCAGAGGCACCCTCCCGGGCCTGGTGGCCTGCTCCTGTCTGGTCCCCAGAGCGGTAGCTTCAGGGGTGCTCCCTGGGTGGGCTGCCTGCACTCTTCTACTGTGCTGGGGGTCCACTGATAGGCGGTGCCCGGCCCTGGCCTAGCTGGCTGTGAGCCCACCCTCAGGGGATGGCTGGGAGCACAGGGAAGGTGGGGTCAGCTTCCCAGGCAGGTGGCTGCAAAGCCAAGAGGGGCATAGGGGCCCCTGGCCTGCTGTGGGGCAGGGCTGGGCCCCCAGCATTAACAGACCAGAGGAAAGATGCCAAAGTGATGCTTGTCTGCGCTCGTGTTACCCTGTAGAACGAGCTCCCCGAATGCCTGCTGCCATCGCCTCCTTCCCCAGGGGGAGTCTCAGGTCCCACCTGCTTCTCCAGGAGGCTCCCCAAGATCAGCAAGTGTGCCTGAGCCGGCCTCTTCTCCAAGTGCTGCCTCTGCCCTGGGACCCGGAGCGTGTGAGAGCTCGTGTGTGCCCTGCAAGAGTGGAGTCTGTGTTCCCTACCATCACCTGGGTCTCCCAGGGGTGAAACCTGCTGGTTTTCAAGGCCGGGTGTTCTGGGGCCTCGTCTTGCCTGTGCAGGACCCCCAGGCTCCCCGGGGAGAACCTCTGCAGTTGTGATGACCCCCGTTTGTTTGCTGCCACCTGAGAATAGGGTCCTGACTTTACTACGTCTCTGCTCCTCTTACTCGTCTCATTGTGATCCCCTCTTTGTGTCTTTAACTGTGGAAAATCTTTTCAGCTCATCTTCAGATTGTTCTCATAGGTAACTGCTCTACTGTGCTAAGTTGCTTCAGTCATGTCCGACTCTTGGCAACCCATGGACTGCAGCTCTCCTGGCTCCTCTGTCCATGGGATTCTCCAGGCAAGAATACTGGAGTGGGTTGCTAAGCCATCCTCCCGGGGATCTTCCCAACCCAGGGATCCAACCCAGACCTCCCCCACTGCAGGCGAATTCTTTACCATCTGAGCCAGCAGGGAAGCCCCAAGTGCTTTATAAGTGGTTGTGATTCTGGGGTGTCCATGGCGGGAGAAGAGTTTGTTTATGTTTAGTTGCTAAGTCCTGTCTGACTCTTTTGTGATCCCATGGACTATAGCCCACCAGTCTCCTCTGTCCATAGATTTCCCAGGTGAGAATACCGTAGTGGGTTGCCATTTTCTATTCCAGGGGATCTTCCTGGTCCAGGAATCCAACTGGAATCTCTTGCATCTCCTGCATTGGCTGTCGGATTCTCTTAATATCCAAAATATCTACAAATTCTGTAGTAATGTCAACTCTTTCATTCCTGATGTTGAAATTTTGTGCTTTATTAATTTTATCGATCTTCTTAAAGAATGAGCTCCTTGGTTTCATTGTTTCACTCTTATTTTGTCATTTTTCTATTTCAGTAATTTATATTCTGATCCTCATTACTTTCTTCTGCTTTTGAGTTTAAGTTGCTGTTCCTTTTTTTCAATTTCTTAATCAGTTCAGTTAGGTTCAGTTGCTCAGTCCTGTCTGATTCTTTGTGACCCAGGGACTGCAGCACCACAGGCCTCCCTGTCCATCACCAACTCCCAGAGTTTACTCAAACTCATGTCCATTGAGTCAGTGATGCCATCCAACCATCTCATCCTCTGTCGTCCCCTTCTCCTCCTGCCTTCAATCTTTCCCAGCATCAAGGGTCTTTTCAAACGAGTTAGCTTTTCACATCAGGTGGCCAAAGGATTAGAGTTTCTGCTTTAGCATCAGTCCTTCCAATGAATATTCCGGATTGATTTCCTTTAGGATGGACTGGTTGGATCTCATTGCTGTCCAAGGGACTCTCAAGAGTCTTCTCCAACACCACAATTCAAAAGCATCAATTCTTTGGTGCTCAGCTTTCTTTATAGTCCAACTCTCACATCCATACATGACCACTGGAAAAACCATAGCTTTGACTAGATGGACTTTTGTTGGCAAAGTAACGTCTCTGCTTTTGAATATGCTATCTAAGTTGATCATAACTTTTCTTCCAAGGAGCAAGAATCTTTTAATTTCATGGTTGCAGTCACCAGCTGCAGTGATGTTGGAGCCCCCCAAAATAAAGTCTCTCCCTGTTTCCCCATCTATTTCCCATGAAGTGATGGGACCAGATGCCATGATCTTAGTTTTCTGAATGTTGAGTTTCAAGCCAACTTTTTCACTCTCCTCTTTCACTTTCATCAAGAGGCTTTTTAGTTCCTCTTCACTTTCTGCCATAAGGGTGGTGTCATCTGCATATCTGAGGTTATTCATATTTCTCCCAGCAGTCTTGATCCCAGCTTGTGCTTCTTCCACCCCAGCATTTATCATGATGTACTCTGCACAGAAGTTAAATAAGCAGGGTGACAATATACAGCCTTGACATACTCCTTTCCTGATTTGGAACCAGTCTTTTGTTCCATGTCCAGTTCTAACTGTTGCTTCCTGGCCTGCATACAGATTTCTCAGGAGGCAGGTCAGGTGGTCTGGTATTCCCATCTCTTGAAGAATTTTCTGCAGTTTATTGTGATCCACACAGTCAAAGGCTTTGGCCTAGTCAATAAAGCAGAAGTAGAAGTTTTTCTGGAACTCTCTTGATTTTTCCATGATCCAGCGGATGTTGGCAATTTGATCTCTGGTTCCTTTGCCTTTTCTAAATCTAGCTTGAACATCTGGAAGTTCACGGTTCACATACTGTTGAAGCCTGGCTTGGAGAATTTTGAGCATCACTTCACTAGCGTGTGAGATGAGTGCAATTGTGTGGTAGTTTGAGCATTCTTTGGCATTGCCTTTCTTTGGGATTGGAATGAAAACTGGTCTTTTCCAGTTCTGTGGCCACTGCTGAGTTTTATTCAATTTTCTTTAGGTATTAAGATTTTTAAAAAAATATATAATTGTTTAATGTTATGAACTCCCCTACATGCAGCTTTTGAAGAATCCCTACATTTTTAATTTTTACTCAAATGCATCATAATCCATTTTCATTTCAAAATATTTTCTAATTTTCCTTTTCACTTCTTTTGTGAACTATAAATTATTCGTAAGTATATTATTTAGTTCCCAATATATGGGGATTTTCCAAAAATATTTCTCTTATTGATTCTAACTTAATCCTACTGTTATAAAAAAAAACATATATGTATTGACTTTTTTGAATTTGTCAACAATTGTTTCATTGCTTGGAATATGGTTTATTTTGATGTGTCCGACACACACTTGAAAAATTTGTGTAATCTGCTACTGTTGAATAGAGTATGAACTAGGTCAATTTAGTTAATGGCTTTGTTGTCTAAGTATTTTATACACTTAACATTTTCTCTACTTGTTCTATCAGTTGTTTACAGAGGAGTATCGAAATCTTTAACTCCAGTTGTACTGTAGCTTGTCTTTTTCTCATTGTAATCCCATCAATTTTTGCTGTATGAATATGTGGCTCTGTAATAAAATGCATATTTAGGATTGTAGTGCTCTCTTGAATAATTTATACCTTCAGAATTGTAAAATGATCATTTTTACCTCCAACATTTCTTATTCTGAAATCAAGTTTGTCTGATCTTAACATAGCCACTTCAACTTTCCTTCAATTTGTATCATGATGTCACATCCTCTTCCATTCCATTATTTTGAAACTATGTCTACTTAAACATCAGTCCTTGCGTGTCTGCTGCTGCTGCTGCGTCGCTTCAGTCGTGTCTGACTCTGTGCGACCCCATAGATGGCAGCACACCAGGCTCTGCTGTCCCTGGGATTCTCCAGGTAAGGACACTGGAGTGGGTTGCCATTTCCTTCTCCAATGCATGAAAGTGAAAAGTGAAAGTGAAGTTGCTCAGTCGTGTCCGACTCTTAGTGACCCCATGGACTGCGGCCCACCAGGCTCCTCCGTCCATGGGACTCTCCAGGCAAGAGTGCTGGAGTGGGTGCCGTTGCCTTCTCTCCTTGCATGTGTAGGTCTTGTTTATACATCCAGCATGACTGCCCTTGCTTTTTAAGTGGTTTGTTTAGAATATTTGCATTTCATGTGGTAGTTAATATAGTTAGATTATAATCTATCATTTTGCTATTTGCTTTCTATTTGTTTCATTTTTTCTTTATTCTCTTTTCATTTGTCTTTTTTTTTGGTTGGGTATTTTTTGGTTTTGTTATATTTTTATTGACATTAGCTATCACATTTTTGTACGTAATTGCTTAGGGTTATTAGTATACCTATTTGAGTTGTTAGTTTACTTTCAAATGATATTATAGCACCTTATGTGTGGTATAAGAGCTTATAATAGTATGTTTCATTTACCCTCTCCTGCCCTTCATGGTTTTGTTATGTACGTTTTACTTTTACATATGTCAAGAATCCCACCAGATCTCTTTATTTTTTTTTGTTCAATACTCAGTTATCTTCTAGATAAACTTAAATAAATAATAAGGAAAATTTTATACATCCACTCATCTAGTTACCATTGTTGGTGATTTCACTCTTTTGTGTAGATTAATATTTCCACTCAGTACCATTTTCTTTCTTCTTAAGTACATTGTTTAACTTTTTTTTGTTTCTTGGTACCACAGATCTGCTGGAGATGTGATCAGTTCATCAACTTTTGTATTTCTGAAAGAGTCTTTGCTTTTATTTTTGAAATATGTTTCCTATGTATGGAATTCTAGACAATCTTCTTTTTTACATTTCAACATTTTAATGGTGATTTTTCTCTTTTATTGGCTTCAGTGAAGTATCTGTTGTCCTCTTTATCCCTGGTCTTCTGTAGGTAACGTGCTTTTTTTCTCTTGATGTTTTCAGTATTTTCATCTGTCATTAGTTTTGAGGAATTCGATTATGATGCTCCTTACTATAGTTTTCTTCACGCTTTGTGCATGAGTTTTTTTTTTTAACTTCTTTTATATATGTGGGTTTATCGTTTTCATCAAGCTAGAAAAGTGTCCATCCATGGTTTCCTTACTTTTTTTTCCTCACTCATCCCTTTCTGGGGACCCCAACGTAATACATGCTAAGGAGTGACGTCACCAAAATGACAGAGCAGAAGACTCTAGCCACTGTTCCCCAACGGAAATCAACCCTTAGGCAGCGATCCATGAGCAAAAACTCCTCCGGGAGAGCTCAGGAGCTCATGTAGAACCTCGGCAGCACAGTGAAACAGAAAGCCTGGGGATAAACCGCACAGAAAGGGAAGGAAGTGACAGCTTCATGTTGCCCACATCGTCCCCTCCTCCGGACTGAAGCTGGTCAGTGCTGAGAGGGAACTCCCCAGCTCAGAAGAGTGCCCCTTGCCAGGAAAGGCAGAGGAGTGTGACTGACCAGCTTCCCCAGCCTCCTGGGGGCACTTCCCGGAGGACCCTCTTTGGACCCACCCCACCCAGAGACCCAGTGAGGCTGAGATGAATAGCAGACAGTTGGGAACAGGAAAAGGGCAGTGGCAACCAGTAAGAGCCATGTGGTGGGAGTGACCACGGTGCCCAGGGGCGTCCTATACAGGGTGTCCCAGTGGGTTTTGCAGCTCAAGAAACCAAAGGTGGCACAGCCACCACGGACGCCCCCCACCCCACCTGCAGACTTCCTCACGGATGCTTCCTTCCTATCGGTTTCATCTTTGCAGACGCCAGCAGCTTGAGTATCTCCCTCCTCCCTCCTCCCCACTCTCCAGCTCCCCCTGGAGCACAGGATCCACACTGGCAGTCAACCCTGAGGTCTGCAGCAGCCCGGGGGGCAAGACACACCCTAGATCGCTGCAGCGAACCCCATTGCCATGTACACACAGTGGGCCTGCACCTCCCGCTGCGCATCTGCACGCCGCTGGCCTGAGCCCCATCACAGGCCGCCGCCATGTGTACCTGTGATGAGAGCCTGCAATCACAGTGGAGTATGTGGACAGCCCCGAACCCCTTCCTGCAGACTGCTTGTGGACCCAGAACCAGCCTTCTCTCCTGACACTGGCATGCACTGTTGGGCTCCCCTGCAGCTAACCCATCTATCCGTGTGTTTGCATCTCCTTGACCTTGCTCCCGACTGTGCCAGTGGGAATGCCCAGCAGTCACGGGAGTGCCTGTTGACAGCAAGGGTCCCCACAGCTGCGGAGCCTGTGCACTCGCCCAGAGCCACTGCCATGGGCCCTCAGGCTATGTATGTGTCCGCAGCCCGGCCTCGTCGCTACTCAGGCAGCTGAGCCCTGCCGCTCAGGCGTGTGTGCACCGCCCTGCATGCCACCCCGGCTGGCCTGCCCTGCTCCCTAACTGGTGGACACAGAAGTGCATCCAAGGACCCCACCAGCTCCTGAAGCCTCTGCAGACCCCTTCAGCAGTCTAACAACACTGAGAACCGTGTGAGTGTCATGGTCCCCATCAGCTTGAGCTTTCCAGACCTCAGAAACCCCAGACCAGAGCCACCACGTACTCTTGCATTTAGAGCCCTGCAGTCTTAGACCCGGGGCCACAACAAGCTCTAGTGGATCCCTCTCCACAAACGGTCTTCATACTGACGTCAGTCTGTAGAGACTGAAAGAGGTGACCGCTGCTTCAAATGTGCAGATACCTACACAAGGCTACAGGGATCACCAAGCATCAAGGGAAACACGACGTCAGCAAAGAACTCAGTAAATCTTCATAACTGGATTGTTGCTGTTCGGTTGCTAAGTTGTGTCCGACTCTTTGTGGCACCATGAACTGCAGCATGCCCAGGCTCCCTATCCTTCTCTATCTCCCGAAGTTTGCTCAAATTCATGTCCAATGAGTCGGTGATGCTATCTAACCATTTCATCCTCTCCAGCCCCCTTCTCCTCCTGCCCTCAATCTTTCCCAGCATCAGGGTCTTTTCCAATGAGCTGGCTGTTTGCATCAGGGGGCCAAATGACTGGAGCTTCAGCTTCAGCATCGGTCCTTCCAATGAATATTCAGGGTTGATTTCATTTTGGATTGACTGGTTTGATCTCTTCGCTGTCCAAGGGACTCTCAAGAGTCTTCTCTAGCACAATTCAAAAGTGTCAATTCTTCAGCACTCAGACTTCTTTATGGTCCAACTCTCACATCCATACATGACTACTGGAAAAACCATAGCTTTGACATCACTTTGTCGGCAAAGTGATGTCTCTGCTTTTTAATACACTGTCTAGGTTTGTTACATCTTTCCTTCCAAGGAGCAAGCATCTTTTAATTTCATGGCTGCAGTCACCATCTGCAGTGATTTTAGAGCCCAAGAAAAGAAAATCTGTCTACTTCTCCTCTTCTATTTGCCATGAAGTGATGAGACCAGATGGCATAGTGTTAATAATTTGAATGTTGAGTGTTAAGCCAGCTTTTTCACTCTATCACCCTCAACAAGAGGCTTTTAGTTCCTTTTTGCTTTCTGCCATTAGGGTGGTGTCATCTGCATATCTGAGGCTGTTGATATTTCTCCTGGTAATCTCAATTCCAGTTTATGAATTATCCAGGCTGGCATTTTGCATGATGTAGTCTGCATATGTTAAACAAACAGGGTGACATTATAAAGCCTTGTTGTACACCTTTCCCAAGTTTTAACCAGTCAGTTGTTCCACGTAAAGTTCTAACTGTTGCTTCTTGACCTGCACGCAGGTTTCTCAGGAGCCAGGTAAGTAAAATCTAGTACAGGTAATCTAAATCCCACTAGATAGCTAGTGGGAACCTGCTATATCGTTCAGGGAGCTCAGCTCTCAGCTCCATGATAACCGAGGGGGTGGGATGAGGGGGTGGGAGGTAGGTCCAAGAGGGAGGGGATATATGTATCAGTTCAGTTCAGTTCAGTTCAGTCGCTCAGTCGTGTCCGGCTCTGTGACTCCATGAATCGCAGCACATCAGGCCTCCCGTTCATCACCAACTCCTGGAATTCACTCAAACTCACGTCCATCGAGTCCGTATTGCCATCCAGCCATCTCATCCTCTGTCGTCCCCTTCTCCTCCTGCCCCCAATCCCTCCCAGCATCAGAGTCTTTTCCAATGAGTCAACTCTTCGCATGAGGTGGACAGAGTACTGGAGTTTCAGCTTTAGCATCATTCCTTCCAAAGAAATCCCAGGGCTGATCTCCTTCAGAATGGACTGGTTGGATCTCCTTGCAGTCCAAGGGACTCTCAAGAGTCTTCTCCAACACCACAGTTCAAAAGCGTCAATTCTTCGGTGCTCAGCTTTCTTCACAGTCCAACTCTCACATCCATACATGACCACTGGAAAAACCATAGCCTTGACTAGACGGACCTTTGTTGGCAAAGTAATGAATGTCTCTGCTTTTGAATATGCTATCTAGGTTGGTCATAACTTTCCTTCCAAGGAGTAAGCGTCTTTTAATTTCATGGCTGCAATCACCATCTGCAGTGAATTTGGAGCCCCCCAAAATAAAATCTGACACTGTTTCCACTGTTTCCCCATCTATTTCCCATGAAGTGATGGGACCAGATGCCATGATCTTTGTTTTCTGAATATTGAGCTTTAAGTCAACTTTTTCACTCTCCTCTTTGACTTTCATCAAGAGGCTTTTTAGTTCCTCTTCACTTTCTGCCATAAGGGTGATGTCATCTGCATATCTGAGGTTATTGATATTTCTCCTGGCAATCTTGATTCCCGCTTGTGCTTTTTCCAGCCCAGCGTTTTCATGATGTACTCTGCATATAAGTTAAATAAGCAGAGTGACAATATACAGCCTTGAGGTACTCCTTTTCCTATTTGGAGCCAGTCTGTTGTTCCATGTCCAGTTCTAACCAGTGCTTCCTGACCTGCATATAGGTTTCTCGAGGCAGGTCAGGTGGTCTGGTATGCCCATCTCTCAGGATTTTCCACAGTTTATTATGACATATGTACACATGTAGCTGATTCACTCCGTGGTGTCACAGAAGCTAACACAAGGGAGTAATGCAACTATACCCCCCCAAAAATAAAAATAAAAGGTGAAAAATATGACATCAAAACCAAAGCACCTACAGGGGAGTAAAAAAACAGACTTTTCTTATGCAATTGAAAGTAATACGTAATCAGTTTTAAACTTAATATATAATCACCTCCCTGGTGGCTGAGATGGTAAAGAGTTTGCCTGCAATGCAGGAGACCTGGGTTTGATCCCTGGGTAGGGAAGATCCCCTGGAGAAGGAAATGGCAACCCACTCCAGTACTCTTGCCTGGAGAATCCCATGGATGGAGGAGCCTGGTAGGCTACAGTCCATGGGATCGCAAAGAGTCAGACATGACTAAGCAACTTTACTTTCACTTTCATTTTCAGTTTTAAATAGACTGTAGTGAGCTTCCCTGGTGGCTCAGTGGTAAAGAATTCACCTGCAATGCAAGAGATGCAGGTTTGATCTCTGAGTCAGGAAGATCCCCTGGAGAAAGAAATGGCAATCCACTCCAGCATTCTTGCCTGGGAAATTCCATGGCGAGAGGGCTCTGGGGGGCTACAGTCCATGGGGTCACAAAGAATTGGACACAACTTACAACCAACAACCATATATTTATATAATGATTTATGTATAGGGCAATAGCAAAGCAAAAATCCATAGTAAATATTAGAGAAAGCAAAGGGGATCAAAGTATACCATTCTGGAAAAGCATCTATTTGTAAAGAAAAGCAGTGAGAGGAAGAAAGGAACCTCAAAATAGTCAGAAAAAAAGATGGCAGTAGTAAGAACTTACCTATTAATTATGTTACATATAAATGGATTAAATTCAATGACAATGAAGGAGACACAGAGTGGCTGAATTGCTCACAAAACAAGACCCGACTATATGCTGCCTACAAGAGACTCACTTTAGCTTTAAGGACACACACAGGCTCAAAGTGAAGCAATAGGAAAAAATAGACCATCCAAATGGAAAACAAAAGAGAGCAGGGTGAACTTATGTCAGATAAACAACTGCAACCAGAGACAAGAAAGATCATTACATAGTAATACAGGGACAAGTCATCAAAAGAAGGAAAACAATTATAAAAAATACGTGCGTGCACACCTGCTCAGTGGTGTCCTAGTCTTCGCAACTTCACGGACTGTGGCCCGCCAGGCTCCTCTGTCCATGGGATTTCCCAGGCACGAATACTGGAGTGGGTTGCCATTTCCTTCTCCAGGGGATCTCCCTGACCCAAAGATGGAACCCACATCTCCTGTATCTCCTATATCCACAGGCTAATTCTTTATCACTGAGCCACCTGGGGAGCCCAAAATATATGTGCACCCAACATCAAAACATCTGAATATATTAAGGAAATACTAACAGATTTGAAGAAGTAGACAAAATATAATAATAGGGGACTTCAATATCATGCTTTCAATAATGGATATGTCATCCAGAAAGAAAATTAATAAGGAAACATATATGCCTTAGACCAAATGGATATGTACAAACATATACAGAACATTCTATCAAACAGAAGCACAATAAATGCCCTTCTCAAATGCATTTCAGGTTGTGTTTATCCCCCCGAACTCTTAGTTCTATCTCCTCAAGAGAGGAAATGTTCTAGGCTACACCTGATCTTCTGTCCTGATCTCATGAACTGGAGTCTCATCCAAGTCAGTCAGTTCAGTTCAGTTCAGTTGCTCAGTCGTGTCCAACTCTTTGCAACCCCATGGACTGCAGCATGCCAGGCCTCCCTGTCCATCACCAACTTCCAGAGTTTACTCAAATTCATGTCCATCGAGTCGGTGATATCATCCAACCATCTCATCCTCTGTCGTCCCCTTCTCCTCCCGCCTTCAATCTTTCCCAGCATCAGGGTCTTTTCCAATGAGTCAGTTCTTCACATTGGCCAATGGATTGAAGTTTCTGCTTCAGCATCAGTCCTTCCAATGAATATTCAGCACTGATTTCCTTTAGGGTTGACTGGTTGGATTTCCTTGCAGTCCAAGGGACTCTCAAGAGTCTTCTCCAACACCACAGTTCAAAAGCATCAATTCTTCGGTGTTCAGCTTTCTTTATAGTCCAACTCTCACATCCATACATGACCACTGGAAAAACCATAGCTTTGACTAGACAGACTTGTTGGCAAAGTAATGCCGCTGCTTTTTATATGCTGTCTAGGTTGGTCATAACTTTTCTTCCAAGGAGCAAGAATCTTTTAATTTCATGGCTGTAGTCACCATCTGTGTTGATTTTAGAGCTGCCCCCCCCAACCCCCTCCAAAAAAATGTGCCTCTGTTTCCACTGTTTCCCCATCTATTTCCTATGAAGTGATGGGACCAGATGCCATGATCTTAGTTTTCTGAATGTTGAGCTTTAAGCCAATTTTTTCACTCTCCTCTTTCAATTTCATCAAGAAACTCTTTAGTTCTTCTTCACTTTCCGCCATAAGGGTGGTTTCATCTGCACATCTGAGGTTACTGATATTTCTCCCAGCAATCTTGATCCCAGCTTGTGCTTCATCCGGCCCAGCATTTCTCATGATGTACTCTGCATATAAGTTAAATAAGCAGGGTGACAATATACAGCCTTGACATACTCCTTTCCTGATTTGGAACCAGTCGTTGTTCCATGTTCAGTTCTAACTGTTGCTTCTTGACCTGCATACAGATTTCTCAAGAGGCAGGTCAGGTGGTCTGGTATTCCCATCTCTTGAAGAATTTTAAATAGTCTGTTGTGATCCACACAGTCAAAGGCTTTGGCCTAGTCAATAAAGCAGAAGTAGATGTTTTTCTGGAACTCTCTTGCTTTTTCAATGATCCAGTGGATGTTGGCAATTCAATCTCTGGTTCCTTTACCTTTTCTAAATCCAGCTTGAACATCTGGGAGTTCACAGTTCACGTACAGTTGAAGCCTGGCTTGGAGAATTTTGAGCATCACTTCACTAGCGTGTGAGATGAGTGCAATTGTGCGGTAGTTTGAGCATTCTTTGGCATTGCCTTTCTTTGGGATTGGAATGAAAACTGGTCTTTTCCAGTCCTGTGGCCACTGCCGAGTTTTCCAAATTTGCTGGCATATTGAGTGCAGCACTTTCACAGCATCATCTTTTAGGATTTGAAATAGCTCAACTGGAATTCCATCACCTCCACTAGCTTTGTTCATAGTGATGCTTCCTAAGGCCCACTTGACTTTAAATTCCAGGATGTCTGGCTCTAGGTAAGTGATCACACCATCGTGATTATCTGGGTCATGAAGATTTTTTTTGTACAGTTCTTCTGTGTATTCTTGCCACTTCTTCTTAATATCTTCTGCTTCTGTTAGGTCCATACCATTTCTGTCCTTTATAGAGCCCATCTTTGCATGAAATATTCCCTTGGTATCTCTAATTTTCTTGAAGAGATCTCTAGTCTTTCCCATTCTGTTGTTTTCATTTTTTTCTTTGGATGATCACTGAGGAAGGCTTTCTTATCTCTCCCTGCTGTTGGAAACTCTGCATTCAAATGGGTATATCTTTCTTTTTCTCTTTTGCCTTTTGCTTCTCTTCTTTTCACAGCTATCTGTAAGGCTTCCTCAGACAACAATTTTGCCTTTTTGCATTTCTTTTTCATGGGGATGGTCTTGATCCCTGCCTCCTGTATAATGTCATGAACCTCTGTCCCTAGTTCTTCAGGCACTCTGTCTATCAGATCTAATCCCTTGATTCTATTTCTGACTTCCACTGTATAATCATAAGGGACTTGATATAGATCATACCTGAATGGTCTAGTGGTTTTCCCTACTTTCTTCAATTTAAGTCTGAATTTGGCAATAAGGAATTCTTGATCTGAGCCACATTCAGCTCCCAGTCTTGTTTTTGCTGACTGTATAGAACTTCTCCATCTTTGGCTGCAAAGAATATGATCAATACTGATTTCAGTATTGACCATCTGGTGATGTCCATGTGTAGAGTCTTCTCTTATGTTGTTGGAAGAGGGTGTTTGCTGTGACCAGTGCATTCTCTTGGTGAAACTCTATTAGCCTTTTCCCTGCTTCATTCTGTACTCCAAGGCCAAATTTGCATGTTACTCCAGGTATTTCTTGATTTCCTACTTTTGCATTCCAGTCCCCTATAATAAAAAGGACATCTTTTTCGGGCATTAGTTCTAGAAGCTCTTGTAGGTCTTCATAGAACCATTCAACTTCAGCTTCTTCAGCATTACTGGTTGAGGCATAGACTTGGATTACTGTGATATTGAATGGTTTGCCTTGGAAACGAACAGAGATGATTCTGTTGTTTCTGAGACTGACCCAAATATTGCATTTCGGTCTCTGTTGTTGACTGTGATGGCCACTCCATTTCTTCCAAGGCCACTCCATGTCTTTTTCTACTCTTGTTGCCCAGAGTAGTAGATGTAGTGATCATCTGCGTTAAATTCACCCACTCCAGTCCCTTTTCATTAGTTGATTCCTAAAATGTTGATGTTCACTCTTGCCATCTCCTGTTTGACCACTTCCAATTTGCCTTGATTCATGGACCTAACATTCCAGGTTCCTATGCAGTGTTTCTCTTCACAGCATCAGACTTTACTTCCGTCACCAGTCACATCCACAACTGGGTATTGTTTTTCCTTTGGTTCCGTCCCTTCATTCTTTCTGGAGTCATTTCTCCACTGGAGACAGTAGCATATTGGGCACCCACCAACCTGGGGAGTTCATCTTTCAGTGTCCTATCTTTTTGCCTTTTCACACTGTTCATGGGGTTCTCAAGGCAAGAATACTGAAGTGGTTTGACTTTCCCTTCTCCAGTGGACCACATTTGTCAGAACTCTTCACCATGACCCGTCCATCTTAGATGGCCCTACACAGCATGGCTCATAGTTTCATTGAGTTAGACAAGGCTTTGGTCCATGTGATCAGATTGGTTAGTTTTCTGTAATTGTGGTTTTCAGTGTCTGCCCTCAGAAGGAGAAGGATAAGAGGCTTATGGAAGCTTCCTGAAAGGAGAGACTGAGCGGGAAACTGGGTCTTGTTTTGATGGGCGGGGCCATGCTCAGTAAATCTTTAATCCAAATTTCTGTTGATAGGTGGGCCTATGTTCCCTCCCTGTTATTTACCTGGGGCCAAGCATCTGCCTGCAATGCGGGAGACCTGGGTTCGATCCCTGCATCAGGAAGATCCCCTGGAGAAGGAAATGGCAACCCACTCCAATATTCTTGCCTTGAAAATGCCATGGAGGGAGGAGCCTGGTGGGCTACAGGCCATGGGGTCACAAAGAGTCGGACACGACTGAGTGACTTCACTTTCACTTTCAAACTATAGTTGAGGTGATGAAGATAATGGTGACCTTCTTCAAAAGGTCCCATGATGCACTGCTACACTCAGTGCCCCCAGCCCTGCAGCAGGCCATGGCTGGCCCACGCCTCTGAGAGACTCCTGGACACTCGCAGGCAAGTCTGGGTCAGTCTCTTGTGGGGTCACTGCTCCTTTCTCCTGGGTCCTGGTGCCCACAAGGTCCTCTTTGTGCCCTCCCAGAGTCTGTTTCTCAGTCCTGTGTAAGTTGTGGAGGCTCTATGGTGGGGTTAATGGTGACCTCCTCCAAGAGGGCTTATGCCATACCCAGGTCTGCTGAACCCAGAGCCCCTGCCCCTGCGCCAGTCCACTGCTAACCCGTACATCCTCCGGAGGTGCTCAAACACAGTTCTGTTTCAGTCTCTGGGTCCTGGTGCGCAGAAGGTTTGTTTGAGCCCTCTGAGTGTCTTTGGTGGGAATGAGTTTGATTCTAAACACAATTTCACCCCTCCTACTGTCCTGCTGTGGTCTGTGTAATCAGATTGGCTAGTTTTCTGTGATTATGGTTTCAGTGTGTCTGCCCTCTGATGCCCTCTAGCAACACCTACCGTCTTACTTGGGTTTCTCTTGCCTTGGACATGGGGTATCTCTTCACAGCTGCTCCAGCAAAGCACAGCCGCTGCTCCTTACCTTGGACGAGTCGCCCCTTCTAACCTTGAACGTGGAGTAGCTCCTCTCGGCCCTCCTGCCTGCGCAGCCTCCGCTTCTAGGACGTGAGTTTGCTCCTCTCGTCCACCACCCCTGACCTCGGGCATGGGGTAGCTCCTCTTGGCCGCTCCTGCGCTGTTGCAGCCTGGTGCTCTAGGTCGCTGCCCCTGACCTTGGGCGTGGAGTAGCCTCTCTTGGCCGCACTTCCTGCGTGGTCCGTCGCAGCTGCCCCACTACCACAATCACAGAAAACTAGCTAATCTGATCACACAGACCACAGCCTTGTCTAACTCAATGAAACTAAGCCATGCTGTGTGGGGCCACCCAAGACAGACGGGTCATGGTGGAGAGGTCTGACAGAATGTGGTCCACTGGAGAAGGGAATGGCAAACCACTTTAGTATTCTTGCCTGGAGAACCCCATGAACAGTATGAAAAGGCAAAATGATAGGATACTGAAAGAGGAACTCCCCAGGTCGGTAAGTGACCAATATGCTACTGGAGATCAGTGGAGAAATGACTCCAGAAAGAATGAAGGGATGGAGCCAAAGGAAAAACAATACCCAGTTGTGGATGTGACTGGTAATGGAAGTAAAGTCTGATGCTGTGAAGAGAAATACTGCATAGGAACCTGGAATGTTAGGTCCATGAATCAAGGCAAATTCAGTCAGTTCAGTTCAGTTCAGTCACTCAGTCGTGTCTGACTCTTTGAGACCCCATGAGTCGCAGCACGCCAGGCCTGCCTGTCCATCACCAACTCCCGGAGTTCACCCAGACTCACGTCCATCGAGTCAGTGATGCCATCCAGCCATCTCATCCTCTGTCGTCCTCTTCTCCTTCTGCCCCCAATCCCTCCCAGCATCAGAGTCTTTTCCAATGAGTCAATTCTTCTTGACTTCCTACTTTTGCGTTGCAGTCCCCTATAATGAAAAGGACATCTTTTGGGGGTGTTAGTTCTAAAAGGTCTTGTAGGTTTTCATAGAACCGTTCAACTTCAGCTTCTTCAGCATTACTGGTTGGGGCATAGGCTTGGATTACCGTTGAATGGTTTGCCTTGGAAACTAACAGAGATCATTCTGTCGTTTTTGAGATTGCATCCAAGTACTGCATTTTGGACTCTTTTGTTGACCATGATGGCTACTCCATTTCTTCTAAGGGATTCCTGCCCACAGTAATAGATATAATGGTCATCTGAGTTAAATTCACCCATTCCAGTCCATTTTAGTTCGCTGATTTAGTTCACTCTTAGTGAACGTCAATATTCTAGGAATCAGTGAACTAAAATGGACTGGAATGGGTGAATTTAACTCAGATGACCATTATATCTATTACTGTGGGCAGGAATCCCTTAGAAGAAATGGAGTAGCCATCATGGTCAACAAAAGAGTCCAAAATGCAGTACTTGGATGCAATCTCAAAAACGACAGAATGATCTCTGTTAGTTTCCAAGGCAAACCATTCAACGGTAATCCAAGCCTATGCCCCAACCAGTAATGCTGAAGAAGCTGAAGTTGAACGGTTCTATGAAAACCTACAAGACCTTTTAGAACTAACACCCCCAAAAGATGTCCTTTTCATTATAGGGGACTGCAACGCAAAAGTAGGAAGTCAAGAAACACCTGGAGTAACAGGCAATTTTGGCCTTGGAGTACAGAATGAAGCAGGGCAAGAGTTTTGCCAAGTTTTAATAGAGTTTTGCCAAGAGAACGCACTTGTCATAGCAAACACCCTCTTCCAACAACACAAGAGAAGACTCTACACATGGACATCACCAGATGGTAAACACCGAAATCAGATTGATCATATTCTTTGCAGCCAAAGATGGAGAAGCTCTATACAGTCAGCCAAAACAAGACTGGGAGCTGACTGTGGCTCAGATCATGAACTCCTTATTGCCAAATTCAGACTTAAATTGAAGACAGTAGGGAAAGCCACTAGTCATTCAGGAATGACCTAAATCAAATCCCTTATGATTATACAGTGGAAGTCAGAAATAGATTTAAGGGGCAAGATCTGATAGACAGAGTGCCTGATGAACTATGGACGGAGGTTTGTGACATTGTACAGGAGACAGGGATCAAGACCATCCCCATGGAAAAGAAATGCAAAAAGGCAAAATGGCTGTCTGAGGAGGCCTTACAAATAGCTGTGAAAAGAAGAGAAGTGAAAAGCAAAGGAGAAAAGGAAAGATATAAGCATCTGAATGCAGAGTTTCAAAGAATATCAAGAAGAGATAAGAAAGCCTTCCTCAGCGATCAATGCAAAGAAATAGAGGAAAACAACAGAATGGGAAAGACTAGAGATCTCTTCAAGAAAATTAGAGATACCAAGGGAACATTTCATGCAAAGATGGTCTCGATAAAGGACAGAAATGGTATGGACCTAACAGAAGCAGAAGATATTAAGAAGAAGTGGCAAGAATACACAGAACTGTACAAAAAAGATCTTCATGACCCAGATAATCACAATGGTGTGATCACTGACCTAGAGCCAGACATCCTGGAATGTGAAGTCAAGTGGGCCTCAGAAAGCATCACTACGAACAAAGCTAGTGGAGGTGATGGAATTCCAGTTGAGCTATTTCAAATCCTTAAAGATGATGCTGTAAAAGTGTTGCACTTAATATGCCAGCAAATTTGGAAAACTCAGCAGTGGCCACAGGACTGGAAAAGGGCAGTTTTCATTCCAATCCCAAAGAAAGGCAATGCCAAAGAATGCTCAAACTACTGCACAATTGCACTCATCTCACATGCTAGTAAAGTAATGCTCAAAATTCTCCAAGCCAGGCTTCAGCAATACATGAACCGTGAACTTCCAGATGTTCAAGCTGGTTTTAGAAAAGGCAGAGGAACCAGAGATCAAATTGCCAACACCTGCTGGATCATGGAAAAAGCAAGAGAGTTCCGGAAAAACATCTATTTCTGCTTTATTGACTATGCCAAAGCCTTTGACTGTGTGGATCACAATAAACTGTGGAAAATTCTGAAAGAGATGGGAATACCAGACCACCTGACCTGCCTCTTGAGAAACCTATATGCAGGTCAGGAAGCAACGGTTAGAACTGGACATGGAACAACAGACTGGTTCCAAATAGGAAAAGGAGTACGTCAAGGCTGTATATTGTCACCCTGCTTATTTACCTTGTATGCAGAGTACAGCATGAGAAACGCTGGACTGGAAGAAGCACAAGCTGGAATCAAGATTGCTGGGAGAAATATCAATAACCTCAGATATGCAGATGACACCACCCTTATGGCAGAAAGTGAAGAGGAACTAAAAAGCCTCTTGATGAAAGTGAAAGTTGAGAGTGAAAAAGTTGGCTAAAGCGCAACATTCAGAAAACTAAGATCATGGCCATCTGGTCCCAACACTTCATGGGAAATAAATAAGGAAACAGTGGATACAGTGACAGACTTTATTTTTGGGGCTCCAAAATCACTGCAGCTGGTGACTGCAGCCATGAAATTAAAAGACGCTTACTCCTTGGAAGGAAAGTTATGACCAACCTAGATAGTATATTGAAAAGCAGAGACATTACTTTGCCAACAAAGGTTCTTCTGGTCAAGGCTATGGTTTTTCCAGTGGACGTGTATGGATATGAGAGTTCAACTGTGAAGAAAGCTGAGTGCTGAAGAATTGATGCTTTTGAACTGTGGTGTTGGAGAAGACTCTTGAGAGTCCCTTGGACTGCAAGGAGATCCAACCAGTCCATTCTAAAGGAGATCAGTCCTGGGTGTTCATTGTTAGGACTGATGCTGAAGCTGAAACTCCAATACTTTGGCCACCTCATGCAAAGAGTTGACTCATTGGAAAAGACTCTGATGCTGGGAGGGATTGGGGGCAGGAGCAGAAGGGGATGACAGAGGATGAGATGGCTGGATGGCATCACCGAGTCGATGAACGTGAGTTTAGGTAGAGTCCGGGAGTTGGTGATGGACAGGGAGGCCTGGCGTGCTGTGATTCATGGGGTCGCAAAGAGTCGGACACGACTGAGTGACTGAACTGAAGTGTCTTGCTGGGCCTTCTCCTTCACCCTTGCGTGTGGGATATCTCGTCAGTCGCTCCGGCGCCATGCAGCTGGTAGTACTCTGAGGCACTGGTATATCTGACTTTGTTTGTCTTCTATCTTCCAGGGTTTTTCCCTTATTACCTGATGTCTAACTTCTTGAAAATCACAGCTTTATATATTTTTTTGTTCTGGATTTTGGCGACTATGAAGAAAAATGGCACAATGCAGGGGAGAGAAGGATCAACAGGGAATAGAGTATAGAACTGGAAACACAGCTCTAGACTCTCTGCGAGTGATAATTTGAAGAAACAATAAAGGAACTGAAGAAGTGAGCTTGAGGCCTTCTTGGAGAAGAACATTTGAGGAGAGAAATAAGCAAATTTAAGAAGACAGGAACATGATTATAATAGCAAGGATGTAGAAGCAACATAAATATCCATCAACAGGACTGGATAAAGTAGATCTGGTACATATATAGAATGGAATAATACTCAGCCATAAATAGAAACAAAATTGTGACATTTGTGGAGATGTGGATGGACCTAGAGACTGTCAGATAGAGTGAAGTAAATCTTAAAGGGAAAAAATATATAGGATATTAATACCTATATGTGGAATCTAGTAAAATGGAATAGATGATCTTATTTGGAAAGTACAAATGGAGACATAAATGTAGAGAACAGACATATGGGAAGGGGAACGGGGTTGAATGGGATGGATTGGGAGATCTGCATTGATGCAGATATGTGTATATACACACACACACATATATACTATTGATCCTATGCATAAAATAGATAAGCAGTGACAACCTTCTGTATAGATCAGGGAATTCTACTCAGTACTCTGTAGTGACCTAAATGGGAAGGCAATCCAAAAAGGGGGGCGGTATATTTCTACCAACAATGAATTCACTTTGTTGTACAGAAGAAACACCCTGTGAAGCAACTATACTGCAATAAAAAAACAGACAAATGAACAGTGACGCAGGATTGCCCCCCTCCTCAGAGAACATGTGCAGGTCAGGTGGCCCGAGTCAGTGAAGGGGCCACGAAGACGAGCCTGGAGAGAGAGCCAGGGGCTCAAATCACAGGAGACTCGTAGGGAGGAAGCACCTTGGATTTCATTCTCAATGCGATGAGAAGTTATTGTAGGGTTTTTAGCAAGGGTGTACATTTGGAAGCAGGAAATTTAACATTTTAAAAGCTCAGACTAGTTGCTAAGTAGAAAACGGATCATAAGGGGTCCAGAGTGGATTCCAACTTGGTAAGGGTAACAGCACTGGAGGTGGTAATAAATAATTCAGCTCTAAAATATTTTAAAGGGCACGCTGATAAGATTTGATACAGTGCATGTGGGGTATAAGGCCAAGAAATGAGTAAAGATGTATTCCTGAGATTTTGACCTCAGTGGTGGTCTCATAACAGAGAGAAGAGTGTTGTCAGAGAGAATTAAATTATGTAATTTTGTGATGCAAAAGTCTGGAGCTCACAAAGAGGTTAGAGATGTTCCAGAATCATCAGAGTACAAGTAGTGTTGTGCAGGGGGCTCACTAGGAAGTGTGAGGCTTGGAGAAGTCCAAGTACTGAATGGTGGTGTATCTTCAACTTTAGAGGCTGGAGAATTGAGCTGAATCAGCAAGAGACCAAAATAGGAGCACCCAGTAAAAATGAAAAGCCTGACGTCCTGGAAGTCAAGCACAGAAAGCCTTCCAAGAAGTAGGGAGCGATTGGGGCTTCCCTGGTGGTCCAGCGGTTACGAATCGCCTTGCAATGCAGGGCACACGGGTTCCATCCCTGGGTGGGGAACCAAGACACATCCCATGGGTCATCTAAGCTCACACTCCACAACAAAGATCCTGCCTGATGCGATAAAGAGCGCGAGGCAGCCAAATATGAAGAAAACAGAAAGAAGCAGGGAGGGATCAACCCTATTGAGTGTTACAGAGAAAGATAAAAACCGAGAATTGATACTGCTGCTGCTGCTGCTGCTAAGTTGCTTCAGTCGTGTCCGACTCTGTGCGACCCCATAGACGGCAGCCCACCAGGCTCCTCTGTCCATGGGATTCTCCAGGCAAGAACACTGGAGTGGGTTGCCATTTCCTCCTCCAATGCATGAAAGTGAAAAGTCAAAGTGAAGTCGCTCAGTCGTGTCCGACTCTTCGAGACCCCATGGACTGCAGCCTACCAGGCTCCTCTGTCCATGGGATTTTCCAGGCAAGAGTACTGGAGTGGAGTGCCATTGCCTTCTCCACGAGAATTGATACTAGATTATTCAATATGAAGGTCTTCAGGAATAGCTCATTTCTTATCTCACCAGCCTCAAATATTTGAGGCACTGCATTTATTAAATTCTGATGAGACTTAAGGTCTGTGATGTGCCCACGTTCTCTCCTCCTGAGTTTGGTTGAAAATTTTGCTTATTTGTTTGTGTCTGAATCAACAGGTACCCTGTGCTTTCCATTTCCCCTCACCGGCTTCTTGAAGGTCAGTGTGGAATTATGGGGGCCCTACCATCTGAGGGGTGACAAGAGACGTTCCTAGAAGGGCTGACCTAGCGGTGGGTGGGCTTGCCCTATGCTCAGGGAGTTATTGTCTCTTGACCAAGACTTAGGACATTCAGAGTTTCTTTATTTTGGAATATCATCATACTCTATACGTATCCCCAAAGATGCTAGGAATGAGCAAGAACCAAAAGGTACAGCTTGATAGAGAACACTCTCCGTTTCACTCCGTTAAAAATACTACACTCCATCTGTGATTAAAACAGTAAGAAGGGACTGACCTGGTGCTCCAGGGGTTAGGACTCCGAGCTTCCACTGTAGAGGGCAGGGGTTTGATCCCTGGTAGAGGAACTAAATCACACATGCTGTGGGGAGCAAAGCAAAATAAACAAAAAACCAGCAAGAAAAAAATTCAAAATAAAATAACTATCAAACCTATGGTCTTGCTATGCTTTTTTTTTTAAACCTTAGATTAATTTTTATTTAACCACTGGAAAGGAATTTCAAGAGAAATGTCTCCTAAGAAGCTCATGGATATATTCAATGTTTTACACACACACAGTTCAACATGTTGGTTTGATTTTAACTTTACAAATGCAGTTGCCTCATTTAAGTTGCAGTCCATGGGGTCCCAAAGTCGGACACGACTGAGCAACCGAACAACAGCATTAAAGCTACTACATTCTTTGTGCCTGAGTTGACTCCGTACAGCACATCTTTTTTTTTCCATCATTGTCTAGATGCTATCTCGGATGGGTTAAATAACCCATAAGTGATATAGTTTCTAAATGAAGCAAGCTTTGTTTTTCAGATATGGTAGCTTTGGAGAAAAAGTACTGAGAGCTTTGAAGGGTCAGAAAATGTGGGTACATTCCATCGGGTGCCAAGGGCCCAGTCCGTGGAGTTCTTCAACCACACGCACAGCTCCTAACCCATTAGAGGTGCAGAGAGCTAGCTGGCCCACTTGAACGTCCTTCCTCCCAAACTTACAAAGAAAACACTCCAATTATCTGACTTGAAAGTGAATAAAGAAAGAAATGAGGAAGAAAAGTCAGTTGCTTTTCCACTGTATGACTTCCTAAGTTCGAAATCGATAGTACTGAAGAGATGGTAGGAGCCATGCTTTAAAGGACAGCTCTCAGCTTCTCTCAGACAGGAGGCAAGGGCGTAAGTCCAGAAAGAACCTCTCCCCTGCTTTACTGGGGCTCTGATTCTTTTGTTCTTGTTTAGCCTCTAAGTTGTTTCCAACTCTTTTGTTACCCCATGGACTGTAGCCAACCAGGCCCCTCTGTCCGTGGGATTCCCCAGGCAAGAATACTGGAGTGGGTTGCCATGCCCTCCGTCAGGGGATCTTCCTGGTTCAGGGATCAAACCCATGCTCTTGCATTGGCAGGCGGGTTCTTTACCACCGAGTCTCTGGTGGCTCAGATGGTAAAGAATCTGCCTATAATACAGGAGACCCAGGTTCCATCCCTGGGTGGGGAAGATCCCCTGGAGAAGGGAATGGCAACCCACTCCAGTATTCTTGCCTGGGGAATCCCATAGACAGAGGAGCCTGGTGGGCTACAGTCCATGGGGTCGCCAAGAGCTGGACACGACCAAGCCACTGACATTTCACTTCTTCATTTGATTCGTAGCCTTGTTTTATGTTCCTCTTGGTGACAGCCAGTTTTATGTGTCAACTCGACCAGCCTTGGGGTGCCAGAGGAAACACGATTTCTGGGTGTGTCTGGGAGGATGACAGCTGACATTAGCACTGAGTGGGTGTCTCAGTAAAGTTGATGCCCTGCCCTAGCATGTGTGTGGGAGGCTCATCCAGTCCTGAGGGCCGACTAGAACGACGGACAGAGGAAGTGGGAGCGCTCCCCTTCTTTGCTTCACTGTTGAACTGGGACATCTCCTCTGCCCCCGGGCTGGGGTTTCCATAATGGGATTTTCCTTGGTTCCCAGGCCTGTGGGCTCAGACTGGATTGCACCACCCACTCTCCTGGGCCTCCAGCTTGCAGATGGCGGGTTACGGGGACTTCTCAGACTCTGCGATCGTGTAAGCCAATTTCTCTCTCTCTCTCATCCCTCCCTCCCTCCCTCTCTTGTTCTCTATCTCCCCACTTCCTCTCTCCACCCCCTCCCCCTCCCCCCTCCTTCCCTTTCTCTGTCTGTGGCTTGTAAGTGAAATCATATCGTATTTGCCTTTCTGACTTATTTCACTTAGCACAATACTCTCAAGGTCCATCCATGTTGTGCCAAACGGTGGGACTGTATTTTTTATGGCTGAGCAGCATTCAGTTGTATACATAACCTCATCTTTTCATCCATTCATCCATCCATGGACACTTAGGCTGTTTACATATTTTGACTGCTGTAAATAATGCGCTATGAACATTGGGCTGCATATAGCTTTTCAAATTAGTATTTTCATGAACCTGGTGCTAATTCAAGTTGGCCATGAACCCATATTGCTACCAAGTAAAGCTGCTGTTTCATATGTTGCAAAACAGAGACATTGAAAAAGGTACATTTTTTTCTTTCTTTAGAATCCTAACTAATACACCCTTCCTTTGGGTCCTTGAGCATAACACATCAAATAAAAGATGCTAAAATATCTCCAGATATGCTGACTCTTCCACCTGGACTTCAGAAACGTACTTTGTTATTGAAGAATTTGAATTCAGTAGGGGAGCTTTGGGCTTCCCTGGTGGCTCAGACAGTGAAGAATCTGCCCTCAATGCAAGAGACGTGGGTTCGATCCCTGGGTTGGGAAGATCCCCTGGAGAAGGGAATGGCAACCCACTCCAGTGTTCTTACCTGGAGACTCCCATGGACAGTGGGGCCTGGTGGGCTACAGTCCATGGGGTGGCAAAGAGTCAGACATGACTGAATGACTAAGCACATAAGGCATCTTCAGTGAGCTCTCCTGAGATAACTAGTCTGGATCTGCAGATCTGAGTGCTTTAATCAAGGGTAGAGAGCTTCCTTTCATGAAGGTTTTCATCTGGGTAGGGTAAGCTAGGCAGTGGGTACCAACGGCCTCAACGTCACAGGGACTTAGAAGAACCAAGTTTGCTTCTTGCTCCGACTGCGAGGGTTGGCAGGGGGATCTTTCTCTCTCTGCCATTGCAGTCTACTCAGCGATCAGATATGGTTCTGCCTCCAGGATCGCCTGCCATGGGAAAGGAAACTCTGTGAACCAAACCCCGGATCTTAATGCTGCTGCTCAGAAGTCACACGTTACTGGTGCTCAAAGTTTATAGGGACAAACAAGCAAGAGGGCAGAGCTATTCAGAGCAACAAAAGCGGTTCCCGAGGCTCCTGGCCGGGTCACCGCGCCGTGGTTAGAGACAGAGCCGCCAGGGTCTGGGGCTGTAACAGCTCCAGGGTTAATGATCCAAGGCCAGGAACGCAAGTCAGAAAGCACTCCAAGAAGGGGGGACCCGAGGTGAGGCTTAGCTGGGTAAGCACAAACTTCTGAGCCATAACAAAAAGATTAGCTAGACAGACAGCCAGGCTTCTTGAGTCTCTAGAAGGGATACCTAGAGCTTTCCTCCTCCATCTGACATTTATTCAAATGTTAATTCCAGTGGACACTGAATGTCTCGTTCTCTAAGTGTGTGCTTGGTCTTTCAGCTTTGTCTGACTTTTTCGACCTCATGGACGGGAGCCCACCAGGCTCCTCTGTCCCTGGGATTTCCCAGGCACGAATACTGGAGTGGGTGGCCATGTCCTCCTCCAGATGGTCTTCCCTGCCCAGGGATGAAACCTGCATATCCTGCGTCTCCTGCACGGCAGGAGGACTCTTTACGCACAGGAGCCACCTTGGAAGCCCCTAGCTCTCTAGAGCCTCCTCATTTTTACGTTCAGTTCCTGACCTCAAAGACCTTCAAACCAGGTAGATTCCAACACTTCCAAGTTGTCTCGTCATCTTATAGAAATGGACACTTAATTTTACTGTGTATTTCATTTCCACCAGACATTTTATATGAAAGCAGTTTAGCTCTGTTATTGATCTAGAGGTGAGGTGTTGGGTATTCTTTGAGAACTTTCTCTCTGCTAGACATTTAATATACGTGTTACATCATTTGATTTTCACGTCAAGCCTGTGGATTTGTCATGAGAAATTTGATGCTTCAACGCATTCAAAGTTCATGCATCACATGTTGTACCTAGGCGCTCTCACTTCATTCTCACAACCACCTTCCCTGGTGGCTCAGTTGGTAAAGAATCCACCTGCAATGCAGGAGACCCCGGTTCGATTCCTGGGTTGGGAAGATTCCCTGGAGAAGGCAAAGGCTACCCACTCTGGTATTCTGGCCTGGAGAATTCCATGAACTATATAGTCAAGGGGTCACAAAGAGTCGGACACAACCACCTTAGGTAAGCATAAAAAGGTTAGTAACTTTGCCAACAGTCACAAAGCTAAAATAGAGAGGAGCGGGTTTTGGATTAAGTTTGCGTTTGGCAGACCTATTCCATTATGCCAAGCTGTTGTTTGTCAAAAAGAGATTCTAAACCAAGAACAACTTTAAAAAAAATCTAGTTTATCATGTCATATGCTATTGATTAAGATTTCAGTTAAGTTGGATTCATACAACTATATCCATGGCTAACCTGCCCTCCACTTATTGTTATTATTCTTTTTTAGCCTAAATTGACACTTGAATGTACTATCCCCTACCAGCAAGGATTAATTTATGACAGAAAATCCTACCCACTGTCGTTTCAAGCATGAAGGTATTGATTGCTTTCTTAACAAGAAGACTGGAGTTGATTTATCAAAATCCTGGATTGGCATTTCATAATCTTGTGGGGCTTCTTAACGCTGCCACCTAGAAATGGTGCTTCGTATTCATCATGTTTTATGGACCCAAGCAAGGCTCATGGCAGGCTTCCGAGGTGGCGCTAGTGGTAAAGAATCTGCCTGCGACGCAGGAGATGTAATGAGATTCAGGTTTGATCCATGGGTCGGGAAGATCCCCTGGAGGAGGGCATGGCAAACCCACTCTAGTATTCTTGCCTGGAGAATCCTAAGGACAGAGGAGCCTGGTGGGCTACAGTCCATGGGGTCGCAAAGAGTCAGACATGACTGATGTGACTTAGCACACACGCAAGAGTCATGGCAGCTTGAGTAGAGACAATGAGACACATCACTCAAGCAGATGATTCCTGGCTCACACATCAGATGTCATGGGTGGAAGGCAAAGGGGGATTTAAGGAAGAGCAGAGGAAAGAGGGAGGGAGAGAGGCCTCCTCCAGCTCTTCTATCCGGCAAGAAGCATGTTTTCTGGGAGCCTACCCAACAGGAGGGTGATTCCTAAGTCCACATTGCAATCCCTGCATCTGAGGGAGCTTGAAGAACGGAAGTACCTGTTTGTTTCAAAATATATCGGGGGTGGTAATTGTCCAAAATTTGTTGTGGGTGATGAAAAAGAGAGAAGTTAGCTTAACCAACTCTGATGATCACCGTCATCCCAGCCGCAGTCCAGTGATTCCTAAGCAGTTTATCTCTATTCAGCGCTGGGATTCATCCTGTTCCCCGGTTTCAGTATCACATCTATCCTTTAATTCGAAATTCAAAAATCCTCTCATCCCTTTAACCAACGAATTCTTCTGGTTTGGTTCCCGTATTAAAGTGCCATGAATTAGATTTTTAATTTTTTTTTTTTTTTTACAAAGAATGTTCCAAATTTGAACCTTTCTACCTTTACATCTCACTCCCACGCCATGCCCACCGCCATGGTCAAGGTGGGGACGTCAAGTCCACACTGCATTTGCGGCCTGCCCCTTCCCTCCGCCTCACTCTGCCAGTCCTTATTTTCAGGCACCATCCTTTCTCATGTTGCCCACAGCAACGGCATCCAACTGTTTCTTTCACTTTCATTCTAGATTCCCTACAAGACACTGTCTGCAGAGTCCTAGGAGATTTAAAAAGTGTAAATCAGATTATGTCGCTGTCTGCCTAAAACTCTTAATGACCTTCTCGTTGTCTGCTCTCAAATCCCTCCTCAGGGACCATACCTCACCAGACTGAGAACTTCTCGAGGAAAGGGGCTGGAGCTTTGTTCACGTCTTACACAGCAAGCCAGGGCCCTGCCTCCTGTATTGTATGTGTTTGTGTGCAGGTGTGTATATTAGACGGATGCATGGATGGCAGTACTGCAAGTAATTGTCAGCAGAATATATAAACTGTCTGTAGTAAACATTCTTTGAACGAGTTCTTCCCTTTCATGGAAAGGGTATTCCAAGGGCCTCTTTGCAATATTATGTGGATAACAGGGGCTTCCCAGGTGGCACTAGTGGTAAAGAAGTGGCCTGCCAGAGCAGGAGATGTAGGAGACATGGGTTCGATCCCTGGGTCAGGAAGATCCACCGGATGAGGACTTGGCAACCCACTCCAGTATTCATGCCTGGAGAATCCCCTGGACAGAGGAGCCTGGCGGGCTATGGTCCATAAGGTCACAAAGAGTCGACGCGACTGAAGTGACTTGGCATGTGGATAACAGGATAGTGTAGCAATGAGGCAAGATAGTATTGCCTGACCTAATTCACATTAGTACTGAGCTAATGTGTATGCACACATGTCCAACTAATAGGCTACTTTCAATTCTGCTGTTTTACAGGGTCTTCAACTGTGAGCATCAAAATTCTGTCAAAAGCTGTTACTCAGATCCATCATCTTACCGTCTTAAGCATCTTCGATGCTTCAAAGCTATTCTTCAAGCATTCAATGACATAAAGCTAATACAACAACTAGTCAGGCAGAAAAAAGCCTAGACTATGAAATAATATGCCCAGTTTACTAAACAGTTTAACCTATGCATAAACATATCTACTATCTACAAGTGCTGTGCTGTGTGCTTAGTCGCTCAGTCGTGTCCGACTCTTGCAACCCCCATAGACTGTAGCCCGCCAAGCAGCTCTGTCCATGGGATTCTCCAGGCAAGAATACCAGAGTGGGGAGCCATTTCCTTCTCTAGGGGATCTTCCCAACCCAGGGATGGAACCCAGGTCTCCTGCATTGCAGTCAGACTCTTTACCGACTAAGCTATGAGGGAAGCCCACTATCTATAAATAGTATGAAAATTTAACAGCAATGTTTTTCTGTATTAGTTTCCATTTATTCTCACCTGATTATTAATGAGAATTGTAGTCAGGAGCAATTAGTGCAATTTTCCTGCTCCCGATCCTTCTGACGATTGTCTTCTGTTGACACTCTCTGCCCATCTTCTGCTCTTACTCTGATCTATACCCCGTGTGAAGCCCAAACAATTCACCTGGGTGGTAATTTACTTCGGAATTGCTGCTCTAATTAGAGATGATCCCTGTCTCCACACTCACTCCAAAGTCAGTCTTTTTCAGTTCAGTGTTTTAATTGATCTTCAATACCACTGTTACAGTTCTGCAGTTTCTGTTCATGTTTGGCACCTCACAGATCCAGGCAATAAAATCCCTCCAGTTGCTGTGGCCAGTTACATAATGCCTGCAAGCAAAAACTTGCTTTCCTTTCTAAATCTGCACAGCAAGAGAGGTTTTGCAGAGACAGACATTCACTTCTGACCGCTATCCTGAAGAGTCTCTCCAGCACTACTCAGTACTGAGAAATCCATCTTACTTTGTTTCACCTAATGCACCACAAAATTCATACTCTGCACCCCACCTCTGCTCCCACTAACAATCAATCAATCAATAATATATAATTAAACACCATCTGCTTATTGTTCACTGGGATCTTATTATTTAAGTTTTTTATACTCTATTGTGATTTATCATGTATAATGGCTTCCCTGATAGCTCAATGGTAAAGAATCTGCCCTCCATGTAGGAAACGTGGATTTGATCCCTGGGTCAGGAAGATCCTTTGGAGTAAGAAATGGCATCCCATTCCAGTGTTCTTGCCTGGAAAATCGAGTGGACAGAGGAACCTGGTGGACGGCAGTCCTGGTGGTCACAAAGAGTTGGACACAACTTAGCAACTGAACACATTGTACAATAATAACAGTATCCTGTAAAATGCAATGATGAATGCAAAAATATCATTGTATTTTTAAGCATAACTATGTCTTTTGATTCTTTATTTGTCTGTCTTTGTGATATTTCACTTGTCCCATATCAAGTCCTCTTCTTTCCACCAGAGTTCTCCTTGTAGATTCTAGCAAATGGCCCTTATTTAAAGTTCATGTGTCAAGGATCAAGCTAAAATGCAACGGGAAAACTCTATTTTAATTGATAACTTGAAAAAAATCAGAGTACTCAGTTGCAATTATAGCTATAGTTTTATTTTTTTATTTATAGTTTTCATAAAATTAAAATGCACTTAGTTAAAAACATTTCTTAAAATATACCTTGTGTACTACAGGTATAAAGACCACATGAATTGATTCAATTTTGAAGAGCTCTATGTGGTGTAACTTGTCGGTTGTTGGCCTAGCAATATTTCCTTACTAAAATCCTAAGCCCCTCAGATCCCTGTTATTTAGTCACAAGTGAAGGATTGAAAATGGATTCACCTTATCTCACAGCCCAGCTTCCCTGGCACACGTGGCAGCACAGAGGATCTGGACTCGGTCAGGAAAAATGGGAAGGTGTCATGAAGGGAGCAGCAGGCAAGTGCTAGAGAGAAAATCACATTCTTCTCGACTATGAAAAAAATCCACTTACCCTGAAAACGCTCATGAAAAATGAAACACCCTGGCTTCTGACTGAACAGGTTTCTCTCCATTTCATCTCTATCAAGATATTTGGCAAAATTAAAAAAAAAATTACGTATATGAGTCTTCCTTTCCTAAAGAAAATGAAAAGTTGGCAAAATCTATGACACTTGTCCTTGAAAAACTAATGATCAATAAAATTGAAATCTTAAAAAAAAAGGGAGGAACATTTTCTTTTGGAAGAAAGCCAAGCCATCTGATTCTGTGCCCACGGTTTCTAGTAGTAAATTTCAGCAGTCTTACAATTCCAGAATATAATAAAATGACAAACAGTTACTCCCTGTGACATTAAATCAATGGTTGGAGAAGGAAATGGCAACTCACTCCAGTGTTCTTGCCTGGAGAATCCCACAGACAGCGGAGTCTGGCGGGCTACAGTCCATGGGGTCACAAAGAATCAGACCTGACTCAGCGATTAAACAATCAGGGGGTAATACTGCCCCCAGGGAACACTTGGCAACCTCTGGAGATGTTCTTGGTTGTCATGTTAAGAGTGCGAGTTGCTATAACACCCAGTGAGTAAAGCCCAGGGGTTGTGCTGAACACCCAGACCCCCCAGGAAAGACCCCACGGCCAAGAGTTAGCCCATCACCAAAACGTAAATAAGAAGAGCCCCGTCAGCTTGAGCACAGTCTACTGTGTGAAGCAAGTCAGCCCACCGTGAGGCATCTGCAGAAAAGGTCCAGTCTTTCTCAGAGCTCAGTCTTTTCTTTTTCAGAGCTATCTAAATTTCCTGTGGTCAGCGTGCAGATGAAAAGCTGCTCCGACTGACTACAAGCCTAATAAATAGGAAATAACGTGGCGGCGGGGACAGGGCAGCGGGTATTGTGGAGACTTGGTAAGAAAGCAGCCCTCTGAGCTGCCTTTTGAAGGAGGAAAAAAAAAAAACCTGCCTCTGCGCTCTGTGTTTGCTGCTCATTAGCTTCCCCAGTGGCCTCCGCGCTCTTTACAAGAGCAGCTTCCTCTGGGGGCCGCGGGCGGCGAGGGGCGCTCCAGGGAGGGGCGGGGGCGGGCGGTGTGCAAGTCTGAGCAATACAAATCTTTGAGGTGACTAAATTAAAACCATGCTATGAAGCCATAAACTCACTACCGAATCTGTGGCCTCGGGTCAGGGTCGCTGCGGGAGACCCCCGTCCTCAGTGTGCGCGCTTGTTAACATTTTCTGTAAGGACGAGCGGCCCCGGGCGAAGCCCGCTCCGAGCAGGACCCCCAAGCCCACATCAAAAATGACCCCAGGCGGGCCGGGGCCACAGGCCTGGTGGGAGGGTCACCCCGCGCGGGGGTCCGGGCCCGCACACCCCGGGGGAGCGCCCCGACCGATGTAAATGTGCGCTTTCATTGAAAATCACTTCGGGTTAGACAAAGCCCATTCTTCCGCACTTGAAAAGCTTACCGGTTTCTGCAATTCATTTGTGTGAGAGATAGAGATTTTCCACGGACCCCAGAGGAACCCGGTGGAGACAATCCCTGTGCGGGTTTCAGCCGCACAGCGCGGCCCGGGAGATGCAGGAGTCCCTCCGGCCCCGCTGCCCTGACACAGCATCCTTCCGCGCCCCTCGGGGGACCACGCTTCCGCGCTGCGGGAGCAGAGGAGAAAGCCCGCCATCCTTGGCTGAGGCGAGTTCAAAGCGGTTTTAAGCCGATGCTAGGTAAAAGAGAGTCTTCTGTTTCTTCTGTATTTTATTTACTTTCTAAAATCCCTAACACCCAACCCAGTGGTTGTTGTCAACTGGGTCCTAGTTTGCCCTCTCCATCTGCCCACCTCCTACACCCAGAACATTTGGGGACATTTTTGGTTGTTGCAACTGGGAAGTCTTGCTGGCATCCAGTGTTAAGAGGCCACGAATTCGGCTGAACATGGTGCCGTGCTCAGGAAAGGCCCTCATGACAAAGAACTACCCACGCATAAGACCGATACTGTGAAGACTAAGGAATCCTGGCCTGATCCGATGCCAAGAACACATGCCAAGGGACGTCCTTGGCGGTCCAGTGGTTAAGACTTATGCGCTTTCAATGCAGGGGATGTAGGTTCCATCCCTGATCAGGAAACTATGATCCAACATGCCATGTGGCACAGACAGGAAAATAAGAAAAAAAGAAAAAGAAGAAGACATAGGTGGAACCCAACACTTGTCCTTTATTGAACTATTAATATGTCAAGTAAATCGTCCATCTACTCAAGGAAACTCAGCGATTATACTGAGAGTCAAAAGATTTTGCTTCCAACCTTTTGGGCTTTTAAAGATAATACATTAATAGATCTTGAATATGAAATGAGTCCAACTGAAACCTACTCAGACACACCCCTTTAAGAATACCTCTTTGCTCAAAATAGAAAATTAGCTTTATTATAGTAAAGCTATGGTAATAAATAAAACCCTAGAATACCAATCTCATTCTATAAACAGAGTGATCACAGGAGCTTATAAATGAAAGTTATCTTGTGTAAACCAGATATGGCTGTTTTAACTATAGTTAGGGTTAGGGGGTCACATTTAAATCCCTTTATATCATAAACATTGTGTTAGACTTAAAAGTCTCAAAGGCTTCAAATAAACCTAGATAATGATAACTTTAGGACACCTAGTTAAACCTCAAAATCTCATTTATTATTGCTTGAAACTATAAGTATATAGCATGTGAGTTTGTTTTTGTTGTTTTCTTGTTTTTTTTTTTAAATCATCTGCCTGCATTTTCATATTGCAAGACCGAGCATAAGAAAGCAAAAATGTTGAAATGAAAATTACTTAGGAAGAGACATATTCTAAATCATTTTGTGTTAAGTTCTGTAAAGTGTTTCTTGGGCCAAACTGAGGGTCTTGCCCTGTGAGATGTTAAGCTCAGCCTCTGTGACTGGGCTCACGGTGAATTATTGTGTAAGTGCAGTATTTTGCTATCACTGAGGTGGTCAGCATTAGCGATGGGACGCAGTATTCAAAATGTGTATTTTGTGTAATTCATCCCACTTTTGGCATTTTCTTACGTTTAAGCGTTTACGTTTTCTACTTGGAAACGTGAAAGTAGACGAGGCGCATTTGTGGGCCACAGCTGCTTTTCCACCATATAAAGAAAATCTTTGTGCTAATGGGAAATGTACTTGGCAGTTTTCAGGTTTCTGCAAGTAGAAGCACATCACTCAATATTCAAAATCCTCAGAGCTGTCAAATCAACACCGGCCACATCGCGTAAAACGACAACGTCACCTGTTGTGAGAACTGAAGAACCTTGTTCGTACTAATCGACTTGTTATCACAGCCTGTAAAGACACATTGTTCCATTCAGTGGATCTAGGGGCAGTCTCTGAGTCCTGAGAACCGGCTGACTGTTTTCATATACAGATCAGCGCTGTAAACGCCTCACACCAAGTGCTCTCATCCATGAAGAGACAAGGGCCATTCCAGCGGAGTTGGATCAAATGAAAAAGAGAATTCTAAGCTTTTTGTTTCAGGTGGTTCCTAGAAACAGCGCTCCAGAAGTGTGCATCAACTTCTAGATCAGATGGTAGCTGTTGTTCAGTCGCTCCATCTTTTCCAACTCTTCGCGACCCCATGGACTGCAGCACGCCAGGCTTCCCTGTCCTTCACTGTCTCCCAGAGTTTGCTCAGATTCATGTCCATTGAGTTGGTGATGCCACCCGACCATCTCATTCTCTGCCGCCCTCTTCTCCTCCTACCTTCAGTCTTTCCCAATATCAGGGACTTTTCCAGGGAGTCGGCTCTTCACATCAGATGGCCAAAGTATTGGAGCTTCAGCTTCATCACCAGTCTTTCCAATTAATTTTCAGTGTTGATTTGCTTTAGGGTGGACTGGTTGGATCTCCTTGCAGTCCAAGGGACTCTCAAGAGTCTTCTCCAGCACCAAATCTTAAAGTATCAGTTCTTTGGCACTCAGCCTTCTTTATGGTCCAACTCTCACACCCATACTTGACTACTGGAAAAATCATAGCTTTGACTAGACGGATCTTTGATGGTAAAATGATGTCTCTGCTTTTGAACATGCTATCTAGGTTTGTTGTAGCTTTTCTTCCAAGGAGAAAGTGCTTTTTAATTTCATGGCTTCGGTCACTATCTGCAGTGATTTTGGAGCCCAAGAAAATAAAATCTGTCTCTGTTAGGCCTCAGTCATGAGCTTACGGAGGAGATCAGGCTTGGGCTCCAGTGGCCTCTATGTACAATGAAAAGCGCTGTCAACTCATCTCCTTACACATTTGCCTTAGAAAGTTTCATTCTTGGAAAATGAGTTGACCATTTGGAAGAGTTATTTCAAATTTGGTGGAATTACTGCCATTGTTTCTGTTGTTATGTATCCACACACCGTTGATGTCTAGCAGATGATCACAGAACTGAAAACTCTTATAATGGTTTGTTTAAGAAAATGTTAATATTTGAAGTTTTTGGACTTCTGTTGTTTAGGACTTTCTCCCTATTTATGTTTTTGAACAAGAATTCTTACAGTTATTATTTTATAATATCATGAATTCATAATGAATTACCTGGTATTATCAAACAGAGCGCTGCTGCTTGAGAATCACTGGACGCTATTCCATGGTAATGAGAAAATAAAGACAAATAAACCCCCAAAACACAAATTAAAAAAACAAGAGAGACCCTGAGGAGGTTTCAGCCTGGTTGAAGAGAGCCCCTACTGAAACAAGTAGTGAAATTTGTTTAATCACCAAAGTTCTTTTATGAGCAGAACAGCATGAAAAATCAAGCACGTGGTTTACGGAGGCCTCGCTCATTACCCATCACACACCTCCCCACCATCCCAGGAGGAATTGGCGGCTGGCCTGACTGTGGCCCCACCAGCTCCCTTGCACACCTCATGCCCAGATGCTGCCCCTGCTCCAGGGGACCCAGCCCCCACCTTTGTTTTGGACCACTGCCCATTTTCATCACTTATTGGAATTCAAGGTGGAAGACTGGGGTAGGCCCATGTCTTTACCTACCAGAGCCTGAAAAATTACTGGATAAAGATATCCTCCATCTCCTGTGATCCTGGTTTTTCAGCTTCTGTGGCACGTATACTTTGTGCAGGGCAAGGAAAATCTTGGAGGGAACTCCTATGAAGGACAGACAAGGCTAAGGTTCTAACCTTCGAAGGTCGATTAGTGAAGGTGCAGTGGAGAACAGAATGGAGGCCCCCTCAAAGTGAAATGGAAAAAAGAGCTACCATACGCTCTAGCAATCCCACTGCTGTGCACATATCTAGATAAAATTATAATTGGAAAAGACACATGTACCCTATGTTCACAGCAACACCATGGTCACAATAGCCAAGACATGGAAGCAGCCTAAATGTCCATCAACAGATAAGTGGATAAAGAAGACATGGTATGTATAAACAATGGAACATTACTCAACCACAAAAAAGACTGAATAATGTCATTTGCCACAACATGGATGACCCAGAGATTATCAGCTAAGGAAAGCACGTCAAAAAGAGAGACAGGCGCCATATGATACGACTTATATGTGGGATCTAAAATAAGACACAAGTGAACTTCGAACTAGAAGCAGACTCATAGAGAATAGACTGGTCGCCAAGGGGAGGGATGGACTGGGAGTGTGGAGCCAGCAGACGTTGTTGCTGTTGTTGCTCAGTCATATCCGACTCTTTGCAACCCCATGGACTGCAGCACACCGGGCTTTCCTGTCCTTCACCATCTCTCAGAGCTTGCTCAAACCCATGTCTGTTGAGTCAGTGATGCCATGCAGCCATCTCATCCTCTGTCGTCCCTTTCTCCTCCTGCCCTCAGTCTTTCCCAGCATCAGGGTCTTTTCCAGTGAGTTGGGTCTTCACATCTGGTGGCCAAAGTATTGGAGCTTCAGCTTCAGCATCGGTCCTTCCAATGAATATTCAGGGTTGATTTCCTTTAGAATGGACTGTTTTGGTCTCCTTGTAGTCCAGGGGACTCTCAAGAGGCTTCTTCAGTGCTATGGTTCTATATTATATACAGAATAAATAAGCAACAAGGTTCTACTGGGAGTTATAGTCAATATCCTTAATAAAACATAATGAAAAAAAAAAAAAACCAACATATTCTAGTCACCTTCAGCAACCTCACAGTAAGTCTGCAAAGCTTAAGGCCTCCAGAGGGTGGGTGGGGGGCGAGTCACTGCTCCCCTTTCATCTCTGAGGCTCCCAAATCCATTCCTGTCTAGTCTCTGAGTCCAGGTTCTGCTCACTCTTCCACCTTCAGTAAAGCCCCACCCAACACAGAGGAGGAGGCTGTGAGCGCAGGGCCCTCTGGATTCTGGCTGGTGCAGGACGCGCCTTTTCACTCTGGAGGCTGATGCTTGTCCTGGCTGCTCTTTCTGTGTCTCTGCATCCCCCAACCCACCTGGGCTGTGCTCAATGAACTTTCCTCTTATTTTAATTCAGAGTCTTTTAGAAACAAGGATGTTGGAGAAGGGTTTTCATTATCTTCTGCTGCATAGACTCACATTTTTATAATAATATTTTAAAAAATGGCCCAGAAGTAGTGATTTTTGCTGGAATACTTTTAGTATATGGGAGAAAAAATTTCACCTGCACTTTCATAATTAAAAGTCCTAAACTCCTAAAAACATTCTGTTTTTGAAAGAAAGTACAATTGTAATGACCACATTATTTTCTTTTCAGCTGGTGCTATTTAAATGTGTGAAATAAATTATGTGTAAGAAAAGCAGATGTATTGGAGAACTGTTTTCTGACAGGCTTTCAGTTGGATGTCAAGAATTTAGGTCATTTGGGTAGCTGAATTTCCTATTACTTGGCAGAAATTTTTTTTTTTTAAGTATTTTTCCCTAAGAAAATGTGGTGGCTATTTTTGGAAAGTGCCTACTTTCTTTTGAAAACCCTGTCTTGGGAACATACATAAATTCACAGTTACTCTTCCACCTTTTCTTGCTCCTGTTTTATGTCTCTGCTTCCTCTCACAGCAAGAGCTTACAGGTTTCATGATTTGGTGGGTCCTTTTTAATCAAAAAGAATACAGAAACTTCTTACTTTTGCCAGTTTTATAAACATATATGACCATGTAAACACCTCCTTAGGTCCTTGCAAGGGGCCCTTTAAGCCAGAGGCCCTGAAGCTCCCACCCAGTAGCTTCAAGGTACCTTCACTTCTGCTTTCTTCCTTCCTTTCTTTTTTTAAGATTTTTTTTTTTTTTTTTGATGAGAGTCATTTTTAAAGTTTTTATTGAATTTGTCACAATAATGCTTCTGTTTGATGCTCTGGGTTTTTGGCCATGAAGCATGTGGGATCTAGCTTCCCAATCAGGGATCAAACATGCACCCCTTGCGTTGGAAGGCGAAGTCTTAACACTGGGCCACCAGGGCAGTCCCAAGTATATTCACTTCTGCTTTCCTTCTTTCTGAACTCTGGATCACTGGACTTTAATACCTCCCTTTATTTATTCTGTGTGAGAGAGTGTTCACATGGAGGACACTTACCCAGCTCCAGAAAGGTACTGGGAGATAAACAAATAATTCTGATGTCAGGAACGTGCTTCCTGGGGTCCAGGCTCAAGACTTCGCTCTCTCCATCTCCTTGCCCCTCCTAGCACAATACACGTCTAGGCAGTGATTCACTCACTTGGCTGGGAGCAGACATCAGAGAAGTCTAGCTACAAAGATGAGGTTCTTTATCTTGGAATATGCTTTAAAGTCTCAGGAGGGTCAGAGCTAGATTCAACCCTACTATGCATTTGGCAAATATAAATAAGAACAAAATCATCTTCGAAATCAGAAGCCCTTTCCACAAAGTTCATAGGGAACAAAAGCACTCCTGTTCTTGAATAAGCCTTCATCCAGATCCATGCACCACAGGTAATCTGCTAGGAGATTGAAAAGACAAAAGGAAAAAAAAAACCCTTATTGTTTGATATAGTCAGGTGGATACAATCCATTATATAAATATTTTCCAGACTTGAAATAAAGAATAACTAGCCTTCAAGTAAGAAAACTTGACAGTCACTCATAATTCATCCAAACTTTACTTTGGAAATTAGTGTCACCATCTATGTTAATTTATTGGCTTTATCCAGAGAAGAAACAAATACTTAACATTTTTATGATGGAGTGGCTCAGACTGTAAAGACTCTGCCTGCAATGCAAGAGACCAGGGTTCAGTCCCTGGGTCAGGAAGATTCCCTGGAGAAGGGAATGGCAACCCACTTCAGTGTTCTTGCCTGGAGAATTCCATGGACAGAGGAGCCTGGCGGGCTAGAGTCCATGGGGTCTTAAAGAGTTGACAACCGAGAGACTTTAATTTTCAGTTTTCAATTTTGAACTTGGAGCAAGGTATCCACTGAAGTTGGATTTCTGCCTTTCCATGGACACTGGGAGATGGGGCGCTCCCTCCCATGAAGTTACATTTCAAGGAGAACTCTCCCAAGTGCTTGGGAGGACAGTCCTTGTCACAAAGCTGACAAAAGGCTTTCTATCTTGTTTCCAAAAGGATGTGTGCACACATTTTAAAGAGAGGAGAAAGTACTTAAAATTACAAATTTTCCAAGGTCAATGCTTTAAGAAAAATGAGGGGAGAGAAATCTTTCCCCTTACTTTCAACAGGGAGAATTAAACTTCTTATTTTTAGTTTTTTTGCTCCCATAAAGTCATATATGAAAACCTCAGGTCACTGAAGGGATTTTTTTTTTTACAACTGTCTTATGAATTGTCTTTGTGTGAGGAGTTGTCTTATCGAGTTTGTCTTGACTGGATAAGATGTTGTTTATCTTGGATTTTTTTTTTTCTATTTTTTTGATACAATCTCTTTACAGTACTCGTTTGATGTTAAAAACCAAGTTAATTATTATTATTTTCTGCCATTTGTGATGATCTTTCTTGATTGGTCCCATCTTGTGCCTGTAACTGTCTAGCTATGAAAAAGAGGACCCAGGAACCCAAGTGTCACTCAGGCTGATGAAGTCTGTGCTTTCTACCCCCGATGTGACTTTCCCCCTCTGTGTAAGACTCTGCAAGATGTTTTTCTGCACAGAGTTCCCCATCCCCTCGAGAAAGGCATAAAACCCATTTAATTTAAAACCTGTTGCCATTTGGCTCCTGCCTTTAGGAATATGGGGCTTCTGTTGTGGCTCAGATGGAAAGAATCTGCCTGCAATGCACGAGACCTGGGTTTGATCCCTGGGTCAGAAAGATCCCCTGGAGAAGGGAATGGCTACCCACACCAGTGTTCTTGCCTGCACAATTCCAAGGACAGAGGAGCCTGGTGGGCCACAGTCCTTGGGCTCACAAAGAGTTGCATACGACTGAGTGACTAACACTTTCACTTTTAGAAATACAATTATTATGTGATTAAAAAGTGCATTGCCTATTTCTTAAACTATGCATTTTAAACCTCTCTATAACATTCAATATCTTTGGTCATCATTTCCTCTCTAAACTCTGCTGGTAGCATGGAAAGGAGCCTTGGGAATGCTTAGTCCACGCTTCTTGCATTGCAGTTGAGGAAGCAATGGCCACAGAAGCAGCAAGACTCGTACTTAGGGAGGATCTAGACACAGCTAGTCTGGTTCTCCTCTCACTTCTCTGTCTCCTCCCGAAGCTGCTCTGTACTTAGCAAGAAGTATGCATCAGGCAAGCTTTACTTTCGCTCTTCTTTTCACCTAATGGCTTATAGAATCAACCCTATATGAGAAGGAACACCATGAAGTTGAGGGCGATATAGCCTGGATTTGAATCTTCACTCTTTTACCTCCTATCAACATGTTAACATGTCACACTGATCTTAAACCATTTAAAGGATTTATGAACCCCAAATGCTGTTAGAGATGAAAAAGATAATATAAATGAGTAAAGTTAGTGGTGAAGGACAGTACTGGACATTGAAAATCAAAGATCTAAGCCTTCGTCTCAAGAGACTAGAAATAGAGTAGCAAATCAAACCAAAGTAACACACAGAAAAGGAGGAAATAAATAAAAGAGCAAAACCATCAATTAAATAAAAAATAAATATAAGTGAGAAAATCAACAAAACCTTCAAATTGGTTCTTTGAAAAGATTAGTATATATTTAGCAGAACTGATTAGGACAGAAGAGAAACAAAGATAAAATACTGACACCAGTAATTTTTAAAAATGATATCACTACTGAACTTGTGAATATTAAAATTTGTGTCCAGTTTTATTGAGATGTGATTAACATAGAGCATTGAATTAGTTTCAGATGTACAACATAATGATTTTATACACACACACACACATTTTCTTTATTCGAGCATCTAGTGAGGGATACTTAGGGTTCTACTTCTTAGCGATTGTAAATAAACTAAGTAAACACTGCTTTTCAGTGGCTGCACCAGTTATCTTACAAACTTAAAAAAAATAGCAAAAGAACATTAAGAACAACTTTATATTAAGAAAGTTGTCAGTTTAGACTAAATAAATGCATTTCTTGAGAATACTCATCCAAACTTCCTCGACAAGAATTAGCAAAACTGCTTTCTTTTTTAACCTAAAAACTGATTCCGTAACTAATGATTCCATTCCTTCTCCTCTCAACCTTCCAGACCCAGATAGCTTTCATAAGAAGTAACTCTAGTCTTCTATTAACTCTCCCAAAGAATGAACAAAAGAAAATATCTTCCATTTTATTTTAAGAGGGCAGCACAGTCTTGTTATTGAAAGTTTACACTGGCATTACAAGGAAAGTATGAAAGAAAGCAAAAATGCTAAACAAAATATTAGCACTTATAAAGAAATATAAAAAGAATAATATGCTTCACGACATTACTCCAAGAATGCAAAGGAAGTTTACCATTCAAAAAGCTATGTATTCTACCATGTAATTGGGAGAGAAAAAAGAAACAGAGGCAGAGAGAGAGAGAGACAGACAGTAATCCTGTAATTATCTCCTCAGATCCAAGAACAAAAGAGATAAATGGAGTCATAAAAAAACTCAGTGAACTGGGAAGAGAGAGCCACTTCCTTAATCTAAAAAAAGGAGCTTCTATTTAAAAAAACAAAACAAAACCCTACAACCGATGCCATAGTTAATCACATAATATTGAAGCTTCCCCCTGAGTTTGGGGTTGAGAAACTGTTTCTCAGTATCATCATAGCTTTTCAACAGGGTACCGGAGGGCCATCCTAGTACAAGAAGGCAGGAAAAGGGATAAAGACATAGCTAGGAATGACGGAAATACGGTCAAGTGTGTAGAAGGTCCAAATGCATCTACAAATTACTAAAATTCGCAAGTGAATTTAACAACACCGAAACTACATTTGCTGGATAGGAAGTCATTATGTGAAAACCAGTTACACTTCTATGTATCAAGAGCAAATAGAAAATGAAAGCGAAAACACAGCACAATTACAGTAGTATCAAAAACGTCAAATATTTAGAGATAAATCTAGTAAAATTTGCAAGACACCTATAGTTAAAACAGCAGAACATTTCTGAGAAAAGCTGATTATCCAAATAAATGGAGATTATATACCACATTCATGGTTCAGAAGACAAATAATGTAAAGATATACATTTTCTCAAAATTGAAGTATATAACCTAATCTTAGTCAACATCTCAGAAGATATTTTCAGAAAACTGCCAAACTCTTTTTAAAGTTTATGTGGACTGGCGATCTGTTTCATATATGATAATATACATGTAGATTGCCAGTCCAGGTTCGATGCATGAGACAGGGTACTCGGGGCTGGTGCCCTGGGATGACCCTGAGGGATGGCATGGGGAGGGACGTGGGAGGGGGGTTCAGGATGGGGAACAGATGTACACCTGTGGGAGATTCACGTCAATGTATGGCAAAACCACTACAATACTGTAAAGTAATTAACCTCCAATAAAAAATAAAATAAAATTTATGTGGAAATGCAATGGACCAAGCCTAGTCAAAGCAATCTTGTAGAACAATGCTGAAGGGCTTACAGTGTTAGATATCATTTTTTGGTAAAGGTATGGTAATTAAGTGGAGAAGGCAATGGCACCCCACTCCAGCACTCTTGCCTGGAAAATCCCATGGGCAGAGGAGCCTGGTGGGCTGCAGTCCATGGGGTCGCTAAGAGTCAGACACGACTGAGCGACTTCACTTTCACTTTTTCACTTTCATGCATTGGAGAAGGAAATGGCAACCCACTCCAGTGTTCTTGCCTGGAGAATCCCAGGGACGGGGAGCCTGGTGGGCTGCCGTCTGTGGGGTCACACAGAGTCGGACACGACTTAGCAGCAGCAGCAGCATTGGTATAAGAATGAACTGCCCAAAGAGCTCAAAAGAGTCCAGAAAACATCCCAAACACTGATTGTGTAACAGTTTATGACAAAGCTGCCACTCGAGTGATGGGATTTTTTTTTTTTTCAATTAATTGTGTTGGGTCAGTTGTATATCCATGCAGAAAAAAATATCCTGACCCATACATCAACACCATGGACAAAGAACAACTTCAGATGGATTATAGATCTGAATGTCAGAAGTTAAATTATTAACAAATAGTCCATAAGAAAGCAGCAGAATATCTTCATGAAGTTCAGATAGGCAGCAATTTTGTAAACTGGATGTGAAAGTTTATAGAAGTAAAAGCACAAAATGAATGAAAGGATGAAATGCATAAAAAATGAATGAAACTTGACCGCCCTGGTGGTGAAGCAGGGAAGAATCCGCCTGCCAGTGCAGGGGGCAAGGGTTCAGTCTCTGGTCCTGGAAGATTCTGCATACCTCAGAGCAGCTAAAGCCGGGCACCACAACTGCTGAGCCCGTGTACCTAGAGAATGTGCTCTGCAACAAGAGAGGCCACTGCAATGAGAAGCCCGCTTGCCACAACTAGAGAAAGCCTGGGTGCAGCAATGAACACCCAGTACAATTAAAAAAAAAATTTTTTTTTAATGAATGAATGAAATGAAAAAAATGGTAAATTGGATTACAGTAGAAAGGAAAATTTTTGTTTACTAATTGAAAGTCACAGTCGTATCCAACTCTTTGTGACCCCATGGACTGTAGCCCACCAGGATCCTCTGTCCGTGGGATTCTCCAGGCAAGGATATTGGAGTGGGCTGCCATATCCTCCTCTAGGGGATCTTCCCAATCCAGGGATCAAACCCAGGTCTCCCAAATCGCAGGCAAATGCTTTACCATCTGAGCCACCAGGGAAGCCCCCCCTCAAAAAAAAAGGAAAATTTTTGTTCACTAAAAAACACTGTTAAGGAATAAAAATTAAGCTACATAGTAGGAGAAAAGGATTTGTAATACATACATCTCACAAAGTTTTATATCTCAAACATATAAAGATTTTCTACTAATAAACTAAGAAGGGAAGGACAGCTCAAAAAAGAATGGGTTAAAGACTGACATGTACTTTACAAAAGAGAATTGTCAACAAATTTATGGAAAGTACTCAATTTCATTCACCATCAGGGAAATGCCAATTAAAAGCATGATGGGAAACTCTTATACTCCTGTTGGAAGAAGGAAAATGGGAAGAAAAGGTAAAAGGGGGAAGATGAGAATTGGGAGTAATCAGAGTACTCACACACTTCTGAGGAGAGTGTAAACTGGCACAGTCATTTTGGAAATATTTTTGACAATAACTTAAGCTGAACTTCCCAGGACCCTCAGGAGACTGGAGTTTGATCCCTGGGTTGGTAAGATCCCCTGGTGGCAGAAATGGCAACCCACTCCAGTACTCTTGCTGGGATAATCCCACAGACAGTGGAGCCTGACCAGCTCCCATTCATGGGGTTGCAAAGAGTGACTGAGCATGCGTGCTGGAATTAAGCCATGCATACCATGTGACCCAGTAATTCTACTCTTTGGCTAATTCTCTTAAGGAAAATGCAGGTATGTTCACCAGAAAATGTGCACCAGGATGTCACAGCAGCATTATTTGCAATAGCCGAAAACTAGGGAAAACAGCAGGGTGTCTATCAACAGTGGAATGGCTAAACAAAATTGACGTATTTGTGAATGGAATTAGAATTCACAACCAGAATGAATAAGCTGCAGATCATCAGTACAATGTGAATGAATCTCAAAAATACAGTGATGTGTGGTAGAAGGCACACACAAAATTAACTGTGTATGATTCATGTAAAATTCAGCAACAGTCGAAAATAACCTAAGTGCCAGAGTCAAGGTAGCAATGACCTTGGGTGGGGGAGGGCGGGGGAGAGTACAGGGTGAGGCGGTGTTGCTAATGATCCGTTTTCTGCTGTGGGCACTTCTTTGTGAAAATTAACTTCTTATTAACGTTGTGAAAATTTATCAAGTTAAATTGCTTGCGTTTTTCAAAAAATACGCTAGTGGATGCCTTATGCCTTTAGAGCTGACATCCACGATTCAGCTTTATCGGGTTATTATTACGGAAAATGTGAAGCCCTAGTGTAGCACACAGTCTTGTAGTTTCTCGAGAGAAATTAAAAATGTGAATGTGGCAGTAAATCCTTCTCACATTTAAACGGTAACAGTTAATGCAGATTAAAACAACCACAAACACAATACAAACACCCCCTCAAAAAATGATTGCTGCAAAGTTTTTAAGCTGGCTTTGAAATCCACCTCCCAGCTGTGAAAGAGAGATACCTCTCTGCTCAACATTGGTTTCAACAATAAAAAGTTTTCCAAAAGTGCCTGGTGTGCAGCAAGTGACTGGCAAACGGTAGCTCTTGATCTGTTGCTACGGTTTTATTTATTTGTTTTTGGTTGCCCTGGGTCTTCGTTGTGGCTACCAGCTTTCTCTAGTTGCAGGGAGCTGTGGGGCGCCGGCTTCTCGCTGGTGGCTTCTCTTGTCTCAGCCTCTAGGAGCACAGGCTGCAGCAGTCGCAGCTCCTGGGCGCTAGAGCGCAAGCTCAGTAGCTGTGGTGCATGGGCTTGTTGCTCTGCGACAAGTGGGATCTTCTGGGACCAGGGCTCGAACCCGAGTCTCCTGCATTGGCAGGCGGATTCTTTACCACTGAGCCACCAGGGAAGCCCCATGGCTATTGCTTTCATTATTGTTGTTTGGAATCATAACCTGTCTCTTAAGATGTATCTTATTTATTTTGAGGGCTATTTCACCCGACTCTCACACTTTTACTACAATAGCATCACATCTAAGCAATACAGGGTGGGTGTTCAACACGAATTTGTGGCTTAAATATATTTGATTAATTTGGTGGGTTAGTGACGACCTCTGTGCACGTGCTCAGCTGCTTCAGTCGTGTCCAGCTCTTTGCAAACCCATGGGCTGTAGCACACCAGGCTCCTCTGTCCATGGGGTTTTCCCAGCAAGAATATTGGAGTGGGTTGCCTTGCCCTCCTCCAAGGGATCCTCCTGACCCAAGATTCAGGGATCAAACCTGCATCTCCTGCATCTCCTGCAGAGCAGGGAGGTCCTTTACGTGCTGAGTCATCGGGGAAGCTCAATAGTGACCTACGTCTATGTACTTAAAAGCCTTTGACATATTATTCAGTAGCATGTACTGTATCATGGAATATTGTATTAGTGTTAGGATTCTGGAAATTACGGAAAATGTTGAGGCTAATTATAGATGATTTAGACTAGCCAGAGAGGATTTTCAGGCAGCTGAGTCAAATACTATGTTGTTAAAATAGATATAAAATGTGTTTCCTAAGCAGATGGCAAGAGGAAATTCACAATATCCTTCTGCGATTTATGGACTCTGTGTGGCCTTTTCAGCATCTCTTTCCAATAGTCCCAGCATCGTCTGCAGGGCAGGAGAGGGTCGTCTCACATGTGCTGCCTCTGACTCATCCTCTGAGCCTCCCTCGCCATCTTTGGTTCTCCTTTTCAGCTCTGGGGTCATCCCTCCTTCTCCAGTCCTGGCTGAAAGGTGCTCCTGGTCCCTGCCGCTGCAGATGAAATCCGCAGACACACCCACCGAGTCGATGACGTGCCCTGTTGAGGATGTTACTGTCCAAGTCAAGGGCATCTCATCACAGCAGAATCAATCACCACTGTATCCTATGCTGGAGAAACGGCGATGCCCTGATGCTTTGTTACCAAAGCCACTTTCTGATTTCAGTTGTACATTTAGCTGTAATCCTCTTACCATTTACAGGAATCCTAGGGAGTTACACTGGAGCTAAGTCTAAGCATCAACCCTATGATTCTATTCAGACAAGAGGGAAGTGGCCAGGGGGAGATACGGAGAGAAAAAAACACAGGAGCCCCAGAGACAAAGAGGGATGGACAAGCCTCATTAGCTGCAGGGAGAAGTGGCTTCAAAAGGGAGTTGATCTCACTGATGTGCTGATTTCAGGCTACCCACTGCATCTGACACAAACAAGCACAGACACGGGATCATTGAAGGGAAACTCAGAACTCTGTTGCTTAGACACTGGTATGGGAGAGGCTGATAGTGTGAGGGAAACTGACGTATCCCCCGGGGCCAGTGCAGCTCTAGAACCGGGCTGTGTTGACACTGTCCTTCTGCTTCACCTTCCTCCCTTCAAGGGAGATCACAGACAGTGTTTTCCAGATTTGAACATCAGTGCATTACGACCTTAAAGACACCCGGTCCAAACCATTTGTTCTCCCAGTTACAAGGTCGACAGATCAGTTAAGTAATTTGTAGACATCACTTAACTAGTTAATAGCAGAAATGAGACTAGATTATATTAATAGATCTTTGATGCTTTTAGTTGAGGACTCCATCCACTACATCACTGTTAGGGAATTTTTCTGATCCTTACTTCAGAAAGAGTTTGCTCAGAAGGATGAATGAAGCAAACCAGAAAGAAAGACACTAACAATTGTGTCGTGTTACAATTTCCTACTTTTGCATGAGCTACCCTGAGTACATCAGCATGAACGGCAGTGATTACATTTTAATCCACTAAAGAAGAGGGTAAGAAAGTTATTCTTGTCCTGCTTGTTGCATGTTGCTAGGTTTTAAGAATTTATTTTTTATATTAACTGGAGGATAATTACTTTACAATATTGTGAAGGCTTCTGCCATATATGTTGCTAGTTTTTGGAGTATTTAAATTAACCACTTTGTAAGCGGGATCCACCTTGCAGCCATGGTGAACATCCAATAAATATGGCTGAAGATGTTAAAAATTAAGAATAAGTTTTATCATCGTAATAAACATGATGAGGAAAAGTATACACTGTATTACAATGTATTTTGAGCTTAATTCATTTCATTATTATGTATAATGATATGAAAACAAAGTGTGTGCAATCCACTTATAAGATATACCATGAGATAAGAAAGCTAAAAGGCAGGTCTGTGGAAATGGGAAATGTGCAGATCTGCCTTTATGACAATGCTCTAAGTGAGTAAAAAGAGACTCATTGAAAATGTAACAGTCAGTTTGACTTGCTCTTCTTATGGTTTGGCCTGCCTACAGCACATGAATAATTCTTTCCTAAGGTACAGAGGAAAATACAGTGCTGAAGGGCGTTATTTATTTAGAATTTCTAATTCTTTGAAATACAAACCACAAACTCAAATGCTATCCTAAGTGGAAAAGAAAAAGAAATATGGGTTTAAGTACAAGGTGAAAATAGTTCCATGCTTTTGCATGTTTCCTGAGAAAGTCAGTTTCATGCCTAGGTACTGTGTGTATAGAATGCTTCTGGTTAACAAGAACAGATTAAATAGGACGGGATTAAAGACAAAATGACTACGTGCTTTCTTACACTTTTGTGTTTTAAGATGATATAACACTCATTGTAAAGAACCAAGCAAAATTAACCCATACAAAGAAGAGGATAATGTCACCTGACAATCCAGAACTCAGAGATAATCCTTGTTTGCCTCTTGGCAAATAGTCATATCTGTCTATGATGTGTACACACACACACACACACACACACACAGATCTTTACATCAGTGGAAGCTTGCAAAGTGTGATTTTCAGAACCTACTTTTATATTCATCAATAAAATGCACCCCTTTTATAGGAAGATGGGTAAGTTCACCCCTGAATGTGTATGTCTTTTAAACTTTTTATTTTTTACTGGAGTATAGACGATTAACAGTGTTGTAACAGTTTCAGATGCACAGCAGAGGGGCTCAGCCATACATGTAGAGCATTCATTCTCTCTCCAAGCTCCCCTCCCATCCAGGCTTCCATATAACATTGAATAACCCTGAGCAGAGTTCCCTGTGCCCATGAATATGTATATGTAGCATCTTTTTAAAACTGAGCTTCAGTTGTACATACTTTCAATGTAGTAGCAAAGTGAATACTACTGGGTAATATGATGCTGAATGAAGACATTTTAGATGGTGAGTATCAAAGAGCTAGGACTAGATACTGTTAACTGGAAGGTAAATTTGCATGTTTGTTACATATATTCTTTTTCAAGTTTGTATTATGCAAATTAAATAAAAATACTTATATGGTGATCACCCGCATACTACACCTGCTGTTGCTGCTGCTGCTAAGTTGCTTCAGTCGTGTCCGACTCTGTGAGACCCCATAGACAGCAGCCCACCAGGCTCCCCCGTCCCTGGGATTCTCCAGGCAAGAACACTGGAGTGGGTTACCATTTCCTTCTCCAGTGCATGAAAGTGAAAAGTGAAAGTGAAGTAGCTCAGTCGTGTCTGACTCTTAGCAACCCCATGGACTGCAGCCCACCAGGCTCCTCCATCCATGGGATTTTTCAGGCAAGAGTACTGGAGTGGGTTGCCATTGCCTTCTCCGCATACTACACCTAGACTCATCAATTTTTAACATTTGGCTTTATTTTCTTTGTTATCTATCAATCTCTCAATTTAATCTCTTTGATGTTTTATTCAGAAGCATTATAAAAACAACATGACACTTTGCTATTAAAGACTTCAGCCAGGGTGTATGAAAATTATTAACAGTCTCCCGCACTCACATTTGTATCGTCGGGTACCACCACCACATACCTAGCAAAATGACCATACAAGCCTGAATATCATCTAATATTGAGAATTGACTTTTTCTAAACGTCAATTTTCAAAAGCTAGTAGCAAAAAAAAATCCCTTTAAATTGCAAATGGACACACAACTGTTTAGAAAAAAAACTCTCATTTAATTCCGAATGGACAGACAGCTGCGTATGGATGGGCACACTCTGCTTTGCACTCAGTTTGCTGTGGCCATCTAGTAGCTACAGTGTGTCAGTGCTGGTGAGCTTCCGCTGTTTCCACCACTTACCAGTCTGTGGGAGTCACTCTTTATTCAGAAACCCAAGAGTCATGCACATCCTTTAAAGCACTGCCCCAGACCATAAGGCAGAGCATCGCTGTATTCAAACACAATACAATATGGACCTGGTTCCTGTATTTCCAAAACACAAAAGTCAAAGTAAACGTCGAAGAAAAGCTGGCTGATTCATTTGGAACTGTGGGCATCAGGAGCATAAATCCTACAGAATGAATTGGTTTCTTTCAGCAGTCTTTAATCAGGTGACTAGGATTAGAATATATACTCTCCTTCATCATATGCTTTAGACAGTAAGTCATTTTGCCACTGGCATTGACCTGTTCAATCTCCCAGCCCCTTCTTCCTTTGCGGTCATCACCTTTCGTGGAGGGGACACGGCGCCATGGTAACAGGTGAGCGGCTCTCTCCTCCCTTGTACGTAGCAGACATTTTAGTCCACTCGAGGAGCCCTCAAAGCATAGCTTCTTATTCAAATGAGGAAGGATCCCTTCCAGAGGTAGGCTGTGTGTGTCAGCTAAGGGCAGGGATGGGTGTGAGCCCCAGGGGTGTGTCAGGGGGCTGCCTGGGGTGTCTGCCCAGCCCCGCTCCCCTCCACGTGCCACTGGAGCGCACCCCCAGCTGGGCAGGGCCAGCGGCCCGCCGGCTCCTCTGGGTCCAGGCAGCCAGAGAGGCCGGGCTTCGGGAGGGACAGGACAGGGAACCTTCGAGCATCTCACCTGCTCTTCATGGCAGGGGAAGTGCTCGCAGGGCCTGGAGGGGCTGCTCCAAGGCGCTCTGAGCTGTGGGTGGGCAAGGCCCCCTGCAGGGAGACCCAGGGCCACCTTCCCATTGTTCACGGCCCCCGGGGCCTCCGCTTCTCTCTGCTTCTAACTCAGCGGCAAAGTCGTCACGGCTCTGTGGCCCCAAAGTTCACAGCACATGCTTTGCAGCTGCACCACCGCGGAGGCGGGGAGGGGAGGGGAGAAGGGAGGAGGACGGGGGAAGGGAGGAGGAGGGGGAAGGGAGGAGGAAGGAGAAAGGGAGGAGGAGGGGGGAAGGGAGGAGGAGGGGGGAAGGGAGGAGGAGGGGGGAAGGGAGGAGGAGGGGGGAAGGGAGGAGGAGGGGGGAAGGGAGGAGGAGGGGGGAAGGGAGGAGGAGGGGGAAGGGAGGAGGAGGGGGAAGGGAGGAGGAGGGGGGAGGGGAAACAGGGGAGCTTTGCAGACTGAGCTCACTTCCACCCACATCAGAGGCAGCAAGGAGGCTGTGGGGAGCTGCACTTGAGCCCTCCATTAGCTGTTTCACATCTTCTAGACCGAAATGCCACTTCCTACGCCATGTGCTGCGGGGGCCACGTGGACGCGGTGCAGAGAGACCTGCCCTGAAAGTGCTCAGGCGGTGGGGAGCCGTCCTTGCTCACCCCGGCCTTCCCAGGGACCTTCTGCAGCAAACAAACTCAGACCCTCTATCTGTCCCGGGATGTCATGGCCCTGGACCTGTTTCACGGGCTTGGAGGAAGAAACAGTAAAGGAAAGACCAAGAAATAAGAGAAAGAAAAGAGAGAGAGAGCATATATCAACCAAAGGCTTGTTAGGGAGGCGATGACATAAAGAACATAAAAAGCAAACAAGAAAAAAGGGAAGTTACCAAATTGTACATTCTTGAGGGAAAATGGAAATGAGTTGGTAGCAGAGAGGAAGAAAAAAGGAAGCATGTATAAGACAAAACAGAAGCTGGGATTGAAGGCCAATGCGGAGATGATTTCAGTTACCCACATGTGCCCGATGGCCTGCTCGTCTGGCTGGTATAAGCCTGGGAGTAGCCTGGGAATTTTCCATGTCACCCCCTCCTGTTGACAGTCTCTGATGCATTGAGGAAGCATCCTGAGAAGCTTTGGCTGCTGGTTCCCACCCTCATCCCTGCAGCCTTGCCTTGGTCCAGGCTCCCATCCTGGTGACATGAGGCTTGTCCCCCAGCCTAAGTATTGACAGACCAGTTTACCAAAAGGAAATGTTAGAAGGCTCTGAAGATTTTTCACTGCCCACTGGCTGAACTCCAAACCGCTGGTGTCACATCCAGAACCCTCCGTTACCCGAGAAGGGCCCATCTCTCCAAACCCCTCCCTGCACACAGCAGCTCTGTGACCTGGAGACCTCTGCAGGTCTTCAAACAAGGAGCTTTGCTGAGAACTGGGGACAGGGCGGGTGTTCCTGCCGCCGCTCCCCGACCCAGCTCCCTCTCTGCTCAGGGCACCTTCTGCCGTCAACTCAGGCATGGTTGTCACTTCCTCCTTCAGGCCGCCGTCGTGTTCCCCTGTTATCATACAACGTTTGAATTATTTGTTATTTCGTGTGTTTTTGCTACTAGACGGTAAGCTGCTGGTGGCGGTGGACATTGTGCCTACCTGTTTTTGTGTTCTTATGGCCTGTCACCGATGCCTGGAATATCCTTGATGTAATTCTGAAAGTATTGCTCAAAGGGTAAATAAATGAATATCCCACTGCCAGAAAGGCTTTTCCCATGTTGTGTCTCAGGGCACCTTCTGTTGCAACTGTCAAAAAAATTGGACTTTAATTAAGGCAAAGAGAGAATTTGGGGGCTAACATAAGCTAGAACACTCAGGAATGTTATTTTGGCTTTGCTGGGTCTCCTTTTTTTCAGCTGTGGTGAACGGGGCTCCTCTCTAGTTGCAGCGTGCAGATGTACCGCACTGGCTTCTCTTGTGGAGCACGGCTCTAGGGCGCCTGGGCTCCACAGTCACGATGTCTGGGCTCTAGAGCACAGGCTCAGTACTTTGGCGCTTGGGCTTCGTTGCTCTGTGGCATGTGAAATCTCCCCGGCTCAGGGGTCGAACCCGTGTCTCCTGCATTGGCAGGTGGATTCTTTACCCCTGAGCCACTAGGGAAACCCCCGAATAGCTTTAAATGTGATGTTTAAATGGAAACTGCTCGTTTTGATAATAGAGTTGTATCTACAGCACCAAGAAAACTACTTACTTTGATCAATACGATCAAAATTGTTGACTCACAGGGCCCAAGAGAAAGGGGGATCTGTGAAGACAGGCTACTGAGATGGTCTCCAAGTTTTCAAAAATAGTCAATGTCGCTTTTCATTGCTGTTTTTGCTATGAGTCATCCCGGTTATCTGTCGCTGCTTAAGGAATGATTCCCAAAATTAGGGCTTAAAATGATTTATTATTATCATGTCTCATGCTCTAGGAACCAAGAACTTGGCAAGAGCACAGCCAGATGACTCATCTTGCCCTGATAGCTGGGGCCTCATCCGGAATAACACACATGTCAAGGACTGGAGCAGCTGAGGGCTGGGTGAGCACCTTTTCTCTCTCCAGTGCAGTCTTGCAGCCTGCTGTGTCATGAACTAAGAACGCCCATGAGCTAAGCACAGTTTTAAAATGTATTAACGTTTTAAAAAGAATCTGAAGAAGAATAAAGCCCCATGAGGTCTGAAAGTTATATGAGATTCAAATCTGTAGCCATAAATAAAGCTTCATTCACACGGCAACACACACTTGTTTACATGTGGTCTACTCTGTGCAACTCTGTATCCTGAAAAATTTGCTGGTGAATGACCTCCACGTGTGGCTAACATGGGCTCATGGCTTCAAGGGTGAGCGTTCAGGAGACAGGACGTGGAAGCTGCGATTTTCCCAAAGTATCTCCTCTTGTTCAAAGCTTGCCAAGGATAGTGTGACCTCCTTCATCTCTCTCACTTGACCTACAGCCTTTTCCCAAAAGAGGAGATTTTTGGAAGGTAGAGGACATTTATTGAATTATTTTTCCCTAAGTCAGTGAACATGTGCGCAATTGCGCTCCACTTGTTAAACCGAAGACATCTCTTTGCCTTGATATCAAGCTTGAGGGGGAAAAAGCTCATTCCATCTTACTTCATCTTCAGTTTGGAAATGAGGATCCAATGGAGAAGTGGAGATTTTAGAATTCTAATTGCTCTCGGTGTTTGGACCCCATCTAATTAACTTGAGAGCTTTGTGTTTCTGGTCTTACCATGGGGCACATTCACGATTCACCCCGTTATTCCCAACAAGGGTGACTGGCTCCTCTTTGATGGAGAAGTCGCTGATGGTTACATAAGTCCCCTCGACTCCTGCTGCGTGCCAGATCACGGCGAGATGGGGTTGGAGTTTTATTACCTGGTCACCCTTTCGCGTGTTCAGAGTGGAGGGTGGAGTCTCAGTGTGGTTCTACAAAGTGCGAAGGTGACTTCCTTGGGCAGTTTTCCCAAAACACAATACTTCTCCCCAAAGAAACAAAGGTCAAAATCCTGCAACCATCTGTCCATCTGAGCCAACTGATTACGTATGAAAGCGAAGTCCATTGACTTCAAGTCACAAGTGCCCCCAGCAGGCCTGGTGGCAGATTCCTTCAGGTCAGTGATTCTCAAACACTTGAACCGGGTTATTAAATTGTTAATAAGAGATTAGAAAAGATGTGCTTGCAGATTTTTGAAACTCACGTTTACACAGTTACAGCTTATTTTGGAAATCGGACTAAAAGCTCATTTGGAAAAAGCATTTTCAGTTTTGCCCCTTCTTGCCACTGTTGTGTGTGTGTGTTGCTCAGTCACGTCAACTCTTCATGACCCGGGGACTGTAGCCCCCAGGCTCCTCTGTCCATGGGATTCTCCATGCAAGGATACTGGAGTGGGTTGCCAGATCCAGGGGATCGTCCCAACCCGGGCATCGAACCCGAGCCTCCCACATTGCAGGCAGATTCTTTACCATCTGAGCTACCAGGGAAGCCCTTGCAACTATTAAGTTTCATTAAAAACTACATTAAACTTTTCCCAAATGGCATGATGATGGATTTAAGCCTCTAAATTAGAGCTAAAGGCAATTTGTTATTATCTTATCACATTATCTACGGAAGCTAATATGTGACATAATATTATAGGTAGAAAATGATGGAGTTTTGCCCTTAAGTAAAAAAAAAAGAGTGGTTAACTGAGAGCAAGTAAGTGGTCAGAGAACAAATAAATGGGAAGCTCAAGAATAGCAACAAGTTCTCCGTTGGATCAATGCAGATCCCAGGCTGTGTTCTCCAAGGAACTGACGTTTCATACACAGGCCATGGTGCCAGAGGCTCAACATTCATTTCATTTAGTTCATGTTCCAATTCAGTAAAGTAGTGTCTACCATTTTATACCGAGAAAGCCGTGCTAAGAAAAAGCACCATTACGTGTAGATAGCAAAGTAACTTTTACACAAAGTTCTCCAAACTTGGTGGCAGCTATTACGTTTTTAGGAAAGAAAGCTTACTCCAAAGTGCAAGCTGTCAATATATTATGCTGTCTCTAACAAAATTATATGTGTTAAGGTTTCCTCACGTGGGAAAAATAAACACACATCTTCCACTTACTCATTTAATCCTCTTCTTGTTCATGTATACCACCACACCCTCCCTCACGGACATGAACTGCACACTTTCCAGAAGACAGGCACTGGGCTTCCCTGGAGGGCCAGTGGTGAGATTCTGCATCTCCAATGCAGGAGATGTGGGTTCGATCCCGGTTGGTGATCTAGGGTCCCTCATGCCGTGTGGTGAGGCCAGGAAAATAAAGAGTAGGTGCTGTGCCTGGCACCAGTGATTCAGTGGTGGGCAAGGTGAGCAGACCACCGCCCTTATGGGGTTTACATCCAAGTGGGGAACATGGATGAAATCCCAATTATTGAAAGACGTTACAAAGGGAAAGACAGAGGGGCTGAAATAGAGGAGAGAAGCAGAGTTGGGGTCTTCTTTAGGAAGGATGGTTTGGAAAGGCCTTTCTGATAGTCAAGCCATGATGTGAAACGAAGTATAGTGGTTGATGAACGAGTTGGAAAAGAAGTTCCAGACGTGAGGCAGAATGAGAGAAGATAGTTTATTAGAGTGGGAGACGCTGTTAGAACAGCAGCAGGCTCAAGGGAGAGCCAAGCCCTTTAGCAGGCTAGTAGCCAATTCTTAAACAGCCTCAAGACACAGAAGAATTGATGTTTTTGAACTATGTTGGTGTTGGAGAAGACTCTTGAGAGTCCCTTGGACTACAAGGAGATCAAACCAATCAACCCCAAAGGAAATCAGTCCTGAATATTCATTGGAAGGACTGATGCTGAAGCTGAAGCTCCAATACTTGGACCACCTGATGCGAAGAACTGACTCATTGGAAAAGACCCTGATGCTGGGAAAGATTGAGGGCAGGAGGAGAAGGGGATGACAGAGGATGAGATGGCTGGATGGCATCACCGACTCGATGGACATGAGTCTGAGCAAGCTCTGGGACTGGTGGTGGACGGGGAGGCCTGGCGTGCTGCAGTCCACGGGGTCACAGAGAGTCGGACACCACTGAGCGACTGAACTGACTAATCAAGAAGACACAGACAATTCCTATTGGAAGGGTGGCATTAGGTGATTGATTGGGATGTCATAGGGTGGGTAATAGGTGGATATTTTACCTGATATGGGGTCAGGGAACTGACCGGTTTAGATCCTGAGGCTCATGGAAACAGTCACTATGGGGCTTGGTCAGTTCCAGAGATTTTTTTTTTTATCCTCTGACCTTGGTACAGGGTTCCAGAAGAAAGATTTGGTGATGGGAAGTAGGAGGGAAGGAGTGTAGTTCAAGTTAACCGCATACGTCATGGCCAACGTAAGGGGAGAACAAACACGGAAGCGTGGGACAAACAGTCCACGGGATTAAGTGTGAGACCCAGGCTGGAATTTCAGGACTTTGTGGGCTCTCCTAAGGGGTTTGAATTTTATTTGAATTGCAAACAGGACCTTTAAGCAGATTGTATGCAAGGACCTATCGCGGGCTTATTTACATTTTAAGAGATTCTCTTGCTGCCCTTGTGGAGGATGGGTTTGAGCAAAGAGTGGAAGCTGAGAGCTGGGTTAGGAGACCTTGCAAGTTCTCCAGGAGAAAACTGGTGTCATACCGACACGGCAGTGGCGCCAGTGGGAAGAAGGACATGAGAGGAATGCACGTTTTAGACCCAGGATTGAGAAAACTTACTTCTGGACTGGACTTGGCCATTTGAGATGAGCATGGAAAGTGAGGCTGATCTCCAGGTACCTGGCCTGAGTAGCTGGGTAGGTTGCGGTGCCCTTCACTGGGGCAGGGCTGTACATGGGACAGGAGGGTGGGATATGGGGGGAGCATGGAGAGTTCAGGGTACTCGTGTCTGTTGGTGGAGCACAGTCCTGTCATATTAAGCAGTAGAAATGGGCACAGAGGTAAAGTTTGGGTCTCGGGTAGAAAATACGGATGAAGATTTGAATCAGTGGACGTCCATGGCATTTTAATTCACAGGAGTCAATCTGACTGTCTTGGGAGAAAGTGTGGGGGAGGAGCAGGGCCATGAACTGCAGTGGTTAGCAGGTGGATAGAAGAGACTGGACATCAAACCCCGGAAAAATTGCGTTATATGCGTGTCTGCACTGTTTACTACTTCTGAGAGACACGAAGATAGGTTTGATTGGAAACGTTTCCTGATTCTGGGATTTTTCCATTTGAGTTGCATAGAATTATATGAGCTTGCATATAAAATCCTTTAGTGTAGAATTGTGGAAGATTGGGTGGGGTTCAAGTGTTCAGGACTTGGGTTCAAATTTAAGTTCTGTCTCTTACAGTGTTAATAAACTGGGGGAAGTTTCTTTACTAATCTGAGCCTGAGAACGTGCTGACATATACTACTTGCCTCATGCTGGTGCTCTGACCCTGTGAGAAAATTCATGTTAATGTGAGAATAGTTTTTGATGAATGTATTATGCTATTACTGCTATCAGTAGTGCTAAGAGAAAACGTAACGAATTAAAGATGACTCTCCCTTCTTGGCTCTTTAAACATAATCTTGTTCCATAAAATTGTCCAGGTTCATGGCATTTTCCCATTTTCACTCCAGTTCATTCCCTACTGTGCTGCCTTTCTTATCTTGCTTAATTTACGATGAATTTTTTTTTTTTTGCTGTGAAAATTTACTACCTTAAATAATAAAGTGAAGGTCACTCTGTTGTGTCCAACTGTTTGGGACCCGATGGACTGTAGCCTGCCAGGCTCCTCTGTCCATGGAATTCTCTAAGGCAAGAATACTAAAGTGGGTTACCATTCCCTTCTTCAAGGGATCTTCCCAGCCCAGGGATCAAACCCAGGTATCCCACATTGTAGGCGGTTTCTTTACCATCTGAGCCACCAGGGAAGTCCAAGAATACTGGAGTGGTTGCCTATTCCTTCTGCAGGGAATCTTCCCAACCCTGGAATCAGTCCGGGGTCTCCTGCATTACAGGCAGATTCTTTACCAGCTGAGCCACCAGGGAAGCCCCCTACATAGTAAATATACTTTCAATTCATAAAAAAAGAAATATAGTGTCGAGGTTATCTGACAGGTGATAAGGGGTCACAAATGCTATGCTTCTCCTATAAGACAAGTAACATTTTTTTTAAATTAATTTTATATTGGAGTATAGTTGCTTTACAATGTTGTGTTAGATTCTGCTGTGCTGCAAAGTGAATCAGCTATAAGTATACATATATCACCTAGTTTTTGAATTTCCTTCCTTTTTAGGACATTGCAGAGCACTGAGTGGAGTCCCCTGTGCTGTATGCTAGGTTCTCCTTAGTTAGCTAATAAATAACTTTTTACAGATGATATACCTTTGGCAGCCACAAAACCCAATGCTTGACAATCATCTAAAGAAAACAAAGACAATTTTTAAGATCTAAGCATGTCCTGAAGATTTGAAAAGTCTTAAATCCTTAAAAAAAAAAATCGAACGCACACGTGTACACACACATATGTTTGCTCACGTTTAAGTCACACAGCATCTTATGTTAGAGTTGCTGTGCATTTGTCCTCCCTGGCTGGAACTCCTGCAGTGTTTAGCTTGAAAGTGTGTCAGTTGCTCAGTCATGTCTGACTCTTTGCAACCCTAAGCACTGTAGCCCACCAGATTCCTCTGTCCATGGGATTTCCCAGGCAAGAATACTAGAGTGGGTTGCCATGCCCTTTTCCAGGGGATCTTCCTGACCCAGGGATTGAACCTGGGTCTCCTTCATTGCCGGCAGATTCTTTACCGCCTGAGCCACCAGGGAAGCCCGAACTCCTCTAGGGCGTGGATAATATCTTACTCACTTTTATTTGCACTGTACTCTACACACAGCAGTATGTTTTATTTTTTTCAACACTCTCTTATCAACATTTTTTTCCCTTATCTAAACCTAAGGTATTTTTGGAGAAACTCTAGCTGTCCTCCCAAACTTATATGTGCTCTCTTTCCCATAGTATAGAATTGTTGCCTGCAGTTGGAGACTACATTTTCCCATTGCCCTTCCCCAACCGTATCTGGCTCTGACAACATTACAAATCATGGTCAGTGGAGTGGGTGGCAAAGTGTGATTTCCAGGCCAAGACCTCAAAGCCCTGTGTATGACGTATCCACGCTGTCTTTACCCTTCTGCCACCGAACGCCAGCAACTCCAAGGCCAGGGAAGTGTGAAGCGGCAAGACGGAAAGGATCTAGTCCCTGAAGCACCGTGTGGGGAAGATCGACTTCCAACCTGGGGACACTGGACGTGAACCATCCTGTGAGGCAGAACTAAGCTTTCACCGTGTTTGAAAAAGCCTTTATAGATTTGAGGTCTCTTTGATCCAGCAGGAGGAATTAACCCTAACTAATGGGGTACTAGTGACTCAGATGGTACAGCGTCTGTCTGCAGTGCAGGAGACCCGGGTTCCATTCCTGGGTTGGAAAGATCCCCTGGAGAAGGAAATGGCAGCCCACTCTAGTATTCTTGCTGGAAAATCCCATGGACTGCGGAGCCTGGTAGGCTACTGTTCGTGGGGTCACAAAGAGTTGGACACGACTGAGCGAGACTTCACTTTCACTTTAACGGAGTGCTTATTACTGTTAAAAGGACTTCCGTGAAAACACAGCTACAACTTTTGGAAGATGATTTTGGTTTTACATGCTCTTTTGTTTCTTCCTGGATACAGAGCATAAAATGAACTTGTCTTGGTAAACAGGAAGAATAAGGTGCCCTACTCAGCAAGCACAGATCTTCCTCCACTTGTGATGGGCTTACGTCCTGATAAGCTCACTGTAAGTTGAAAATTTCACAAGTCAAAATGCGTTTCGTACATCAAACCTACTGAACATCGTAGCTTAGACTAGCCTGCCTCTGCTGTGCTCAGAACACTTGCATTCTGACGTTTCATACACAGGCCATGGTGCCAGAGGCTCAACATTCATTTCATTTAGTTCATGTTCCAATTCAGTAAAGTAGTGTCTACCATTTTATACCGAGAAAGCCGTGCTAAGAAAAAGCACCATTACGTGTAGATAGCAAAGTAACTTTTACACAAAGTTCTCCAAACTTGGTGGCAGCTATTACGTTTTTAGGAAAGAAAGCTTACTCCAAAGTGCAAGCTGTCAATATATTATGCTGTCTCTAACAAAATTATATGTGTTAAGGTTTCCTCACGTGGGAAAAATAAACACACATCTTCCACTTACTCATTTAATCCTCTTCTTGTTCATGTATACCACCACACCCTCCCTCACGGACATGAACTGCACACTTTCCAGAAGACAGGCACTGGGCTTCCCTGGAGGGCCAGTGGTGAGATTCTGCATCTCCAATGCAGGAGATGTGGGTTCGATCCCGGTTGGTGATCTAGGGTCCCTCATGCCGTGTGGTGAGGCCAGGAAAATAAAGAGTAGGTGCTGTGCCTGGCACCAGTGATTCAGTGGTGGGCAAGGTGAGCAGACCACCGCCCTTATGGGGTTTACATCCAAGTGGGGAACATGGATGAAATCCCAATTATTGAAAGACGTTACAAAGGGAAAGACAGAGGGGCTGAAATAGAGGAGAGAAGCAGAGTTGGGGTCTTCTTTAGGAAGGATGGTTTGGAAAGGCCTTTCTGATAGTCAAGCCATGATGTGAAACGAAGTATAGTGGTTGATGAACGAGTTGGAAAAGAAGTTCCAGACGTGAGGCAGAATGAGAGAAGATAGTTTATTAGAGTGGGAGACGCTGTTAGAACAGCAGCAGGCTCAAGGGAGAGCCAAGCCCTTTAGCAGGCTAGTAGCCAATTCTTAAACAGCCTCAAGACACAGAAGAATTGATGTTTTTGAACTATGTTGGTGTTGGAGAAGACTCTTGAGAGTCCCTTGGACTACAAGGAGATCAAACCAATCAACCCCAAAGGAAATCAGTCCTGAATATTCATTGGAAGGACTGATGCTGAAGCTGAAGCTCCAATACTTGGACCACCTGATGCGAAGAACTGACTCATTGGAAAAGACCCTGATGCTGGGAAAGATTGAGGGCAGGAGGAGAAGGGGATGACAGAGGATGAGATGGCTGGATGGCATCACCGACTCGATGGACATGAGTCTGAGCAAGCTCTGGGACTGGTGGTGGACGGGGAGGCCTGGCGTGCTGCAGTCCACGGGGTCACAGAGAGTCGGACACCACTGAGCGACTGAACTGACTAATCAAGAAGACACAGACAATTCCTATTGGAAGGGTGGCATTAGGTGATTGATTGGGATGTCATAGGGTGGGTAATAGGTGGATATTTTACCTGATATGGGGTCAGGGAACTGACCGGTTTAGATCCTGAGGCTCATGGAAACAGTCACTATGGGGCTTGGTCAGTTCCAGAGATTTTTTTTTTTATCCTCTGACCTTGGTACAGGGTTCCAGAAGAAAGATTTGGTGATGGGAAGTAGGAGGGAAGGAGTGTAGTTCAAGTTAACCGCATACGTCATGGCCAACGTAAGGGGAGAACAAACACGGAAGCGTGGGACAAACAGTCCACGGGATTAAGTGTGAGACCCAGGCTGGAATTTTCAGGACTTTGTGGGCTCTCCTAAGGGGTTTGAATTTTATTTGAATTGCAAACAGGACCTTTAAGCAGATTGTATGCAAGGACCTATCGCGGGCTTATTTACATTTTAAGAGATTCTCTTGCTGCCCTTGTGGAGGATGGGTTTGAGCAAAGAGTGGAAGCTGAGAGCTGGGTTAGGAGACCTTGCAAGTTCTCCAGGAGAAAACTGGTGTCATACCGACACGGCAGTGGCGCCAGTGGGAAGAAGGACATGAGAGGAATGCACGTTTTAGACCCAGGATTGAGAAAACTTACTTCTGGACTGGACTTGGCCATTTGAGATGAGCATGGAAAGTGAGGCTGATCTCCAGGTACCTGGCCTGAGTAGCTGGGTAGGTTGCGGTGCCCTTCACTGGGGCAGGGCTGTACATGGGACAGGAGGGTGGGATATGGGGGGAGCATGGAGAGTTCAGGGTACTCGTGTCTGTTGGTGGAGCACAGTCCTGTCATATTAAGCAGTAGAAATGGGCACAGAGGTAAAGTTTGGGTCTCGGGTAGAAAATACGGATGAAGATTTGAATCAGTGGACGTCCATGGCATTTTAATTCACAGGAGTCAATCTGACTGTCTTGGGAGAAAGTGTGGGGGAGGAGCAGGGCCATGAACTGCAGTGGTTAGCAGGTGGATAGAAGAGACTGGACATCAAACCCCGGAAAAATTGCGTTATATGCGTGTCTGCACTGTTTACTACTTCTGAGAGACACGAAGATAGGTTTGATTGGAAACGTTTCCTGATTCTGGGATTTTTCCATTTGAGTTGCATAGAATTATATGAGCTTGCATATAAAATCCTTTAGTGTAGAATTGTGGAAGATTGGGTGGGGTTCAAGTGTTCAGGACTTGGGTTCAAATTTAAGTTCTGTCTCTTACAGTGTTAATAAACTGGGGGAAGTTTCTTTACTAATCTGAGCCTGAGAACGTGCTGACATATACTACTTGCCTCATGCTGGTGCTCTGACCCTGTGAGAAAATTCATGTTAATGTGAGAATAGTTTTTGATGAATGTATTATGCTATTACTGCTATCAGTAGTGCTAAGAGAAAACGTAACGAATTAAAGATGACTCTCCCTTCTTGGCTCTTTAAACATAATCTTGTTCCATAAAATTGTCCAGGTTCATGGCATTTTCCCATTTTCACTCCAGTTCATTCCCTACTGTGCTGCCTTTCTTATCTTGCTTAATTTACGATGAATTTTTTTTTTTTTGCTGTGAAAATTTACTACCTTAAATAATAAAGTGAAGGTCACTCTGTTGTGTCCAACTGTTTGGGACCCGATGGACTGTAGCCTGCCAGGCTCCTCTGTCCATGGAATTCTCTAAGGCAAGAATACTAAAGTGGGTTACCATTCCCTTCTTCAAGGGATCTTCCCAGCCCAGGGATCAAACCCAGGTATCCCACATTGTAGGCGGTTTCTTTACCATCTGAGCCACCAGGGAAGTCCAAGAATACTGGAGTGGTTGCCTATTCCTTCTGCAGGGAATCTTCCCAACCCTGGAATCAGTCCGGGGTCTCCTGCATTACAGGCAGATTCTTTACCAGCTGAGCCACCAGGGAAGCCCCCTACATAGTAAATATACTTTCAATTCATAAAAAAAGAAATATAGTGTCGAGGTTATCTGACAGGTGATAAGGGGTCACAAATGCTATGCTTCTCCTATAAGACAAGTAACATTTTTTTTAAATTAATTTTATATTGGAGTATAGTTGCTTTACAATGTTGTGTTAGATTCTGCTGTGCTGCAAAGTGAATCAGCTATAAGTATACATATATCACCTAGTTTTTGAATTTCCTTCCTTTTTAGGACATTGCAGAGCACTGAGTGGAGTCCCCTGTGCTGTATGCTAGGTTCTCCTTAGTTAGCTAATAAATAACTTTTTACAGATGATATACCTTTGGCAGCCACAAAACCCAATGCTTGACAATCATCTAAAGAAAACAAAGACAATTTTTAAGATCTAAGCATGTCCTGAAGATTTGAAAAGTCTTAAATCCTTAAAAAAAAAAATCGAACGCACACGTGTACACACACATATGTTTGCTCACGTTTAAGTCACACAGCATCTTATGTTAGAGTTGCTGTGCATTTGTCCTCCCTGGCTGGAACTCCTGCAGTGTTTAGCTTGAAAGTGTGTCAGTTGCTCAGTCATGTCTGACTCTTTGCAACCCTAAGCACTGTAGCCCACCAGATTCCTCTGTCCATGGGATTTCCCAGGCAAGAATACTAGAGTGGGTTGCCATGCCCTTTTCCAGGGGATCTTCCTGACCCAGGGATTGAACCTGGGTCTCCTTCATTGCCGGCAGATTCTTTACCGCCTGAGCCACCAGGGAAGCCCGAACTCCTCTAGGGCGTGGATAATATCTTACTCACTTTTATTTGCACTGTACTCTACACACAGCAGTATGTTTTATTTTTTTCAACACTCTCTTATCAACATTTTTTTCCCTTATCTAAACCTAAGGTATTTTTGGAGAAACTCTAGCTGTCCTCCCAAACTTATATGTGCTCTCTTTCCCATAGTATAGAATTGTTGCCTGCAGTTGGAGACTACATTTTCCCATTGCCCTTCCCCAACCGTATCTGGCTCTGACAACATTACAAATCATGGTCAGTGGAGTGGGTGGCAAAGTGTGATTTCCAGGCCAAGACCTCAAAGCCCTGTGTATGACGTATCCACGCTGTCTTTACCCTTCTGCCACCGAACGCCAGCAACTCCAAGGCCAGGGAAGTGTGAAGCGGCAAGACGGAAAGGATCTAGTCCCTGAAGCACCGTGTGGGGAAGATCGACTTCCAACCTGGGGACACTGGACGTGAACCATCCTGTGAGGCAGAACTAAGCTTTCACCGTGTTTGAAAAAGCCTTTATAGATTTGAGGTCTCTTTGATCCAGCAGGAGGAATTAACCCTAACTAATGGGGTACTAGTGACTCAGATGGTACAGCGTCTGTCTGCAGTGCAGGAGACCCGGGTTCCATTCCTGGGTTGGAAAGATCCCCTGGAGAAGGAAATGGCAGCCCACTCTAGTATTCTTGCTGGAAAATCCCATGGACTGCGGAGCCTGGTAGGCTACTGTTCGTGGGGTCACAAAGAGTTGGACACGACTGAGCGAGACTTCACTTTCACTTTAACGGAGTGCTTATTACTGTTAAAAGGACTTCCGTGAAAACACAGCTACAACTTTTGGAAGATGATTTTGGTTTTACATGCTCTTTTGTTTCTTCCTGGATACAGAGCATAAAATGAACTTGTCTTGGTAAACAGGAAGAATAAGGTGCCCTACTCAGCAAGCACAGATCTTCCTCCACTTGTGATGGGCTTACGTCCTGATAAGCTCACTGTAAGTTGAAAATTTCACAAGTCAAAATGCGTTTCGTACATCAAACCTACTGAACATCGTAGCTTAGACTAGCCTGCCTCTGCTGTGCTCAGAACACTTGCATTCTGGCCTGCAGCTGGACAAGGTGATCTAACACAAAACCTAGTTTATAGTGAGGTGTTGAACGTCTCCTGTAATTGACTGGATACTGTTCTGAAAGTGAAAAGCAGAATGGTTGTGAGTGTATGACTTGTTTACCTTCGTGATCTCATGGCTGAATTGGAGCTAACGTTGCCACAGCCCAGCCTTCAGAGAGAGTATTGTATAATGTATCGTTGGCCTGGGAAAAGATCAAAATTCAATATCTGAAGTATGATTTCTAATGAATGCATATCATTTTTGCACCATCATAAGATCAAAAAAATGGTCAAGTCAAACCATCATGAGTTGGGGACTGTCTGTACAGCAGATATGATTCTGTGACTTTAATTCAGGTATCCTCAGGTTGTCACACTTTTTTATTTTTCTGTAACTCAAATCTAACCTGTTACCCACTTTATACCAGGAAGGGTGGAAACTTGAATCCTCACCTCAGGGCTGCACTGAAGTCCTGAGAGTCTTAGGCCATCCAGAAACATCAGGAAGGACTTGTGTGTTTATTTATTTATTCATTTAACAAGTAATGAGCGCTCACCTCTGCCCACGCGCTGGGGGTGCAAACCGCATGGGACATTTGGCTTGGTGGTGGAGAAAGAAATTAACCAAACAATTACCCAAACAGTATGACTGTGAAGATGAAATAAACGCTGGGATGGTAATGGTAGGTTATTTGGTCTAATCAGAGACGTAAAGGAATGCTCGCCAAGATAGGGGTGCCTGGTCCTACCTGTAGGATTCAGAGTGTTGACAGGTGGAGAAGAGGACATTAGATGTAAAATCTCTTACCTGGGAGAAACTATGGTAAACAGGAAGGTGTGAGCCAACGTCTGTACCACTGGGGTGAAGAGATGGTGAAAAATTGGGTTGTAGAAGAAGCAGAAATTTGGGTCATGCAAAGCCACTGAAGGTCCTCTTAAGCATTTTTCTTTTAACCCTAAATTCTGTGAAAAATATTGACAGGATGAAGGGCTGGTGCCTAAGATATAATTTCATTTCGAAAAGACCTCGCTGATTACAGAGTGGAGAATGAATTGGGGAGTAGGAAATGTTGTTAGAGCAGAAACAGGCAGAGCTGTGAAGAGCTCATCTTAATTGCATCTTCACGAGGTGGAGGTCCCCTGGCTGGTGAGGTTGATGGAGAGAAATGGAAGATACACTTAGGAGATCACATGGAGAGGAGTTAGTGATGGACTGGAGGAAGTGAGTTTCAGGAATGACACCGAGGTTTCTATTTTCACAGCAGGATGGCTGGGAGTGCCACAGGCCGAGGTGGGAAGCTCTAGCACAGAAGCAAGTTTCGGGGAGAACGGCTGTGAGTTTGCTGCCTGCTGTCTCCCGCAGATGATCCCCGACGATCCACTCGGTCAGTTTTCTGAGCCTGTCAGGCGCCTTACTGTACTGGCTGGCTGTCCTGCCAGAGTCCTCATCATTCTGCTAGGATCTCTCAGTGGCGTGTTAGGACACAGCCCTGCTCCAGTGACATGGGTGAGCGTGAAGCAGACAGAAGTCAGAGGAAGGGATCGACCGAGGCCGGCCCGCAGGGAAAGCTGGCCTGGGTCTCTTACACACCGGCTCACAAAGTCACACCGCCCACCCTTGTCTCTCCTTCGTCCGCAGAGAAAGCTGGCTTCTCAGAAATCACGTTTGCACTAGGAAGCAGCGTGCACAACTCAGTGACCCAAGTGGCAGGTTTTCTCACCCGTCTAGTTCTCAGAAGCAGCACCCGCGACGCGTCGAGTTAGGCAGGCTTGCAGCCACCTAGCTTTCAGTTCATCGGTTTGCAAGAAACACATGGGATTTAGGAATCTGCAGCACTGCCCTGGTTCCTCCCGATCAACGTGCCCCGGAGGACACTTGGCGTGAAGCAGTCCAGGCGCTGGTGTTGCACGAGTGTGCCTAGTGCTCAGGGCTGTGGGGAGAGGGCTGGACCAGAGGGCTCCTCGGAGGAGGCAGCCTCGGGCTCCTCAGAGGAGGCGGCCTCGGGCGTCTCCACCACTGGGCCTTATTCGAGCAAATAAAATGTTATTTGAAAAATTATGTTTTCCAAATTAAAAAAAAAATCATACAGGAGTTCATCACCCTCAAAACAGAATGTGATGAGATGTGCCTGGCTGTCCAATGGTTAAGACTCTGTGCTTCTACTGCAGGGGGCACAGGTTCGATTCCTGGTTATGAAACTAAGATCCCCAACGCTGGACACCTTGGCCAAAAAAAAAAAAAAAAACAAAACGTGTTATATCTCACATTATCAACCTAAGGGCATCTTCGAAATCATGTCCAACTGAAACCAGCACAATCAAAGCTTACATGTCAAATTTAAATAAATGAGAATGGAGAATGAATCTTTTTTAATTAATTAATGTTTATTAGCGTGTAGCTGATATACAATGTTGTGTTAGTTTCAGGTATGTAGCAAAGTGATTCAAGTATACATGTGTGTGTGTGTGTGCACGTGTGTGTGTGCTTGCTTAGTTGTGTCCAACTCCTCGTGCCCCTGTGGATTGTAGCCCGCCAGGCGCCTCTATCCATGGGATTTCCCAGGCCAGAATACTAGCGTGGTTGCTATTCCCTTCTCCAGCAGATCTTCTTGACCCAAGGATCAAGCGCCTATCTTTTGTGTATCCTCTATTGGCAGGCAGGCTCTTTACCACTGTGCCGCCTGGGAAGACTGATATATACAGCTAGACACATACTGGTTATCAGACTCTTTTCCCCTCCAGGCTATTGCAATACACTGAGTACAGTTTCCTGCGTTGTTTTCTTCTATAATGTGTTTTACAAGTTGGCCAAAGCAGTATGCAACGGCTTTATGAGGCTGAGGGCATGCTAAAGTGAGACTTCCAGGAGACTGAAGTTCTAGGAGCACATTACACCAAATGTGCATTGCTCTCACGTTCTTGGCCTTGGTTCTATGTAATTTAGCTTCACGGGGTCCGATCCATCGCCACTCTAACCCTATTCCCCTCGTGATTCTGTGTGACAAGCTTGGAACATTGGCATGTCCATATTTTTGACATTTTGAGATTTACTGTGAACTTTTTGATGGAACTTTTTTGTTTTTTTTTTTAATCATTGATTATTTATGTGGACTAATGCTGGATTCATAAATTTTGAAACTTGTGTTTTTGCAACATTTATAGCTTTGTCTACTGATTTATTTTTTGATACTATCCTACTGCTCCACAGGGCTGTCAAACCACTGTGTGATTAAAATATGGACTTTAAAAATTTTTCCGTCTTATGTTGGAGTATACTTGATTAATAATGTGTTAATTTCAAGTGATTCAGTTAATTTCACTTTAATTCAGTTAATTCAAGTTAATTTCAGTAATTTCAAGTGATTCATAGAAGTATCCATTCTTTTTCAAATTCTTTTCCCCTTTAAGTATTACAGAATATTGAGCCAAATTCCTTGTGCTATACAGTAGGTACTTGTTGGTAATCTGTTTTAAATGCAGCATGAACTTCTAGAAATTTTTTGGTGAAAATGTAAGTAAAATGCAGATGACTATGTAACAATATTTTCTAACTGTAAGAGCTACTAAGCTATTAAGCTGGTGATAAGGAGTTTGAGCATGGTACGACACGTGATGGGAAAAGTCCCGCAAAGGAAAACCCGTGGGCGCAAGGGGGCAGGACCCCAGCTGTGTGGATATGGTATGGGGGGGGCGTCAGTGGCAGCTCAGATGGAGCCGAGTGTGCAGCATCTTTTGTGTTTTTATTTTCTATCTTGTTGAAAAAGTCAGGACACTTAGGGTTGTAAAAACTGTGTGTTAGTCACTCAGTCGTGTCTGACTCTTTGTGACTCCACCAGTGTCCTCCATAGGATTCTCCAGGCAAGAATACTGGGGTGGGTTGCCATTTCCTTCTCATGGGGGTCTTCCTGACCCAGGGATGGAACCCGAGTCTCCTGGTTTGTAGGCAGACTCTTTACTGTCTGAGCCTCCGGGAAACTAAAGCAGTGGAGGGAGCATTCAGTACAAGGCTTGAGTGAACATGTTAGGTTACAGTTGAGGCGTACACAGTAGGGTGTGCAGAGTCCTCTCTTTTACACCATCATGATTCCAGCATTTTACTCCCCACAGCATTTGGAAGCCAATCCGTCTCCTCTACTATGTTTGCCAGGTATTGTATTATGCATCTAGTTGGGTAATTGAAATAGCCCAGAAAAGGAAGCCATCCATTGCCAGGAGCCCGTGCAGTAAGAGATGGAGAGAGAGAGACAGACAGACGCACAGATAGAGAGAGAGAAATAGCATCCTGAATCCTTGAAAGGAACCAAACAATGTTAAACGTGGCTTGTCATCAGTCATATTACTGAAGCAGAGCGCTCATACCCAGGCTCAGACCTTATAGAATAAGGACAACGTGGGATCCATAGACCACCTGGCCAGAGTGGAATGTTCTCTGAATTTGTGAAAAGCTACAAGACCTTCTTATTGAGGTAGATTTGGAAATCTGTCAGAACTCACTGCCTGGATCATATATATATATATTTTTAATACATTACTGGTTTACTAAACAGTCTGAGCTCATTAAAATAATTGTATACCCCTCTGCCGTGGGTTATCTCTTTCAGTGTATTTCATTGATTCTGAGACACATATCTTATAAAGCACTTTGATCTGGCTGAAATCAGAATGCATCTTGCCATCCACAGTGTCTTTAAACCAATTAAAGAAAGCATATTGAATCTTCATTATCCATCTCTTAACATTATATAGGGAAGGTACCCCAACTGCTTAGCTACATTGGGGTAAAAAAGAGGTCCATCCAGCTGAGCCGAACGATTGAACCTCAGTCAGCGTAGCTCTTTCACCTCCTCTCCTGAGTCCATAGGACGTTGTCCGGAGGAGGTGTAGAAGGTTCTGGAGAGGTGAGGTCCTCGGGCTGTTCCCCCTCCCTCCTCTGGGGTTCTCCTCTTTTGGTTGGGGCTGGAAGGAGGGACAGGATGCATGTTCTATTGTGTATGCTTCCAAGTGTAACCTCGTGTGTTCACACCATTAATGGAATGCTTGTTTCGTTAATTCAGTTCTCATAGCAACACTAAGGTAGAATTAATAGCTCCATATTAAGGAGATCAAGTAGTTTCTTGAACTAGGAGTTTACCCTGTTTCTTGGCCACTAGGCAGAATCTTTTCTTTTGCATATCAGTATTGAATGTTTTGCATCAGTTGGCAGTGATGTTTGCGGATCCATGGGTCAGGTTACCGAGAATCGCCTGGAGAGCTAGGGTTCCGAGGTCCAGGAAGAGTGAAGCGGGCCTGGCCTGAGCTTGCTGGCCTGAGCTTGTCCTGTGGCAGGGGCAGGAAGGACCTCTCATGACAGTTGCTACGGATGAGCCAGTGAGGGTCAGGGAATGTGTTTTGGAAGCTGGCCGGAGACAAGGGTTGGCGGAGAGGCTAACAGCTCGATGCTGCTGTGTCACGTGAGATGAGGACAGGGAAGTGAGTGCAGGGATCAGATCTTGGATGCAGGGATCATCAGCAAGGAGGCTTGGGAACAGTTCACACACCCCAACAGCTCCTGTGTCTCTCAAGATACAGTGATAAGTGGCTTAGAACCTACGAGGTTTGGCAGGATTTGACTATCACCTCCTTCTGAGTCAGATAGTTTTTTTCTTTTTCATGTCTGGCTTAAAAATTTTTTTTTAATTAATATTAAAAAATAAAACTTTTGGCATGGCATGTGGGATCTTAGTTCTCTGCTGAGGTACTGAACTTGTGTCCCCAGCGATGGATGGCGGAGTCTTAACCACTGGACCACCAGGGAAGTCGAGGAGAACACTTGAACTGTATACTATTTACCCACTGCTGTCTTTCTATATGAGGCCCTATTTCTTTATACCTTTCTAATATCCCTTATTGGAGAAGGCAATGGCACCCCACTCCGGTACTCTTGCCTGGAAAATCCCATGGACGGAGGAGCCTGGTAGGCTGCAGTCCTTGGGGTCGCTAAGGGTCTGACACAACTGAGCGACTTGACTTTCACTTTTCACTTTCATGCATTGGAGAAGGAAATGGCAACTCACTCCAGTGTTCTTGCCTGGAGAATCCCAGGGACAAGAGAGCCTGGTGGGCTGCCGTCTATGGGGTTGCACAGAGTTGGACACGACTGACGTGACTTAGCAGCAGCAGCAGTATCCCTTATACATTTTGCTACCCCAAAGTCTACTGTTTCTTGTTGACATTAAACTCAATTTTAACACTTTAAAATAAAAACACCATCCAACTCATTTGTTTCTAATTAACCTCAGTGTTGCTTGGGTGGATTCTCTCTGCCCACTTGCCTGAAATGAAATTAAATCTCCGCATTTCTTGCTATTCCTTCAAAGCTGTAATCTGCAAAGCCCTTTTAAAAATGTCTCTTAAAGGCTTCTAATCCCCTCTCTTCAGTTTATTCAAAGTATAGTGTCTTAACTCCCTTTTAAATGGCATGTCACACAGTTTTTTCATGGCTTGTTTACCAAATATCCTACCATAAGAGTGAGCTAACAGAACACAGATATTTGTTTAAAGATACTCACAGCTAATCCCCAGATAGATTTCCATTGAAAATGTGTTTTAAGAAACAGGTTGAGGTGAGAAGAACTAAAATTCGTGACCTCTGACACAGATCAATGTTTTCTGTAGGCCTAACTCCTAAACAATAGTGCTGACATGCACGGACACTTAATTTAAAAACGCGTTTGTAAAAAGAGAATAGTATCATCTGTATGCCATCAATTTCTATCTTTCTGAGATTAAAAATTAGAAAAGTACAAAGTAAAAAAGATTGGAGAAGGAGATGAGAAAATGAAAAAAAAATAGTGAAGCAAATAAGGAAAGTAAGATGAAACTTGAGGTTGGGTTCAAAACGTAGCTTGCTTACATCCCAGCTGTGAGACTTCAGACAAATCACCTAAGCTCTCTGAACTTTACAGATAAGATGAAGAATTATGTATCTCTTTATCTCCAAGTTTGTTGTACAAATTGTATTATATGATTAAAGGGCTAAGCATTTTCCTGGATGTGCTAAGAGTACAGTAGTGTTAGCTACTATAACAACCATCATTTAAAATCATAATAATAACAAGAATCTCATTAGAATGTTACTTACTAATCAGAAATTAAGGGGTGGAATTATTTTCATTTGTACCAAGTGGGAGGGTATGTACAAATTGGGTTCTGAAGTTCCTAGCAGCTAAAGTAAGAGAAAAACAAATAAGTATGCAAACATCAAAAGGTTTATACACAACAACATTGGAATCCTGCTCAAGCACTTCCTAGCCAGATCATTGCAAGGGCTCTGTCTGCAGGTCCCTTCCGCCTGATCTGTAGTTCAGAGCATGATGCCTGGTCTATGTGTGCAGTAGGGGATTTTATTAATGCATGCCTGCAGGTTCTGTGATGATGAGACCAGTTCACTCCATTGTATCGCTGACTTCTTAAAAAATGTCTGTTATTTATCGGTTTATCTGACTTTGCTGGGTCCTCATTGCGGCACAGGGGTTCTTTTGTTGCAGAGTGCAGGATGTTTCAGTTGCAGCACTTGGGGTCTAGTTCCCTGACCAGGGATTGAACGCGGGCCCCCTGCGTTGGGAGCTCGGAGTCTTAGCCACTGAACCACCAGGGCAGTCCTGTACTGCTGATGTCATAGAGGCTTCCTTCTCGCACGCATTTTCCTAATTAATGGACTTACTGAGAACACCATCAAAATCACAAAGGATGTTGTGTATTTATTTGCAGTCATTTAATCAGAAAGGTTGAGATAGTATGACTGAGGGGGAATAAAAGGTTAACTTTTGTAAAAAAACAGCTATTGATTGAATGTCTCTTTTTTCCCTCATCAGCAACACCAAGAATATCTCAGGTCACAGAGGCTCTCCTTTATTGAAGCATGATTTACTGCAGGAGAAGTGAGTTTCTGATTCCATTCCCAGCCCTGAAAGAATATCTGTGAAAGATTTGGGGCAAGCTATTAAGCTTTCTGAAAGTGCTTTGCATAGAGAGTGGCTGGATACTCGAACTGTCATATTGCTGGGTTCTGAATGCCCTAATGGTACAAGATTCTGGTTGTTGAAAATAACCAGAGAGGTAGTTGCTTTTTCATTCATTTGGTCATTTTAAGACAAATACAGTTTTTTTTTTTCTTCATTAATTCAATTAGCATATCATCTTGCCAGTCCTTATTTTTGTTATACCCATGCTGACTGTTTTATCATTGTTTAGGTAAGAATGTTATGGATTTTTGAGGGTGGGGCATGTCATTTTCTAGTTATCGTGAATACTTCATGGGAGTATTGTTTGGATATGAAAAATGCATCTTTCTCGGGGAAAATCTTTTGAGAGGCCTAGTAACTCAGTCTAATTACTTAAAGTAAGGAAGTAAGAGGCCTTGGCAGTGACTTTGAACAACTTTCTTGACTTCCTGCAAAGAGGACCCTTTGCAGCCCTTTTGGAGAAGTTAGTAAAACCGAATCTGACATCACTGCCTCGCAGCAAGTGGTTTGCTCTCAGGGCAGCAGGAGGAAATCGCCCCTGTCTGATAAGACACCAGTTCAAGAGTACGTATTCACTTCTTTCCTTCTTGATTCGGCCTTACAGAGAAACATTGGTTCGGAGATAACCATTATTTTGCCTTTCAGAAGGACGCATGCTGTCTCTCAGGAGTTTGGCTGATTTCCAGATATGACCATGTATCTGTGGCTTAAACTTCTGGCATTCGGCTTTGCCTTCCTGGACATCGCAGTGTTTGTTGCAGGTAAGCACAAGGAAATTCATATTTCCTTAGTTATTTGTGTGTGTGTGTGTGTAAGGACATTGGTTTGAAATAGACATAAAAGCAAGTGAAGTGTTGGTGACTGGAGGTGAGGAAGCCCGCTGTAAAACGATCAAGGTCATTGTCCCTCGGAGAGACATGGCTCCCTGGGGCACAGAACACATTGTTTCTGTTTAAAAAGGCATACATGTTTGGCCCCGAAAATCACAATTCCAAAGGCAAACATTGTCTATCTGTGTCTTGGTTTACAAACTGTTCAAGGATATTACAACAGCAGTGTTGAAAGTCTGAAGATATCTGAATGACCAAAAAACTAAATTTTGGTCTTTTTAACAAAAACTGCATTTGTAAAAATGATAATATGGCTTTGTTTGCACACAAACCACTCATTTTTTTTCGGACCGGGGGTTTGCTTCCTCAAATTTTGATTATGGCCAAAATATTTTATTGAATACTTAATTGTATGGTACTTAAAAAAAAAAAAAAAAGCAAATTTGGATATGGAATTAAAGAGTAACTTTTTGCAAAATTTTTATCACAAAATGTATTTTAAATCAAGGTTTTTGTTCCTTATAATCCTTTGAATGATTATTTCCTCTGAATACTCTCGCGGGGCCACCGCCCTTCCTGGGTGCTGGGTAAATCTTACAGCCTTGACGAGATAAAAATACTTAAACTCTTAAGAATCATGCAAATGATGCATTCTATAGGAAAATGTAACTGACCGGAGCTCCTGCATCTATTCAGCTTTAAGATCTGTGCACACTTCTGGTCCACTTAGTGGACATTTCTCGAACAGTTCCAGTGTGGGTCATGAGTACATTTTGGTTGATATTTAGTATGACTTCTTATGGTGGAGGATCGAAAAGCTTTATTTAAAAATTGTTATTAAAAGGATATTTGAAATGGTACTTTTGCAGATTTCTAAATAAGTTAAAAAAATGGGAAACATATTTTAAAAAATCTTGCTTATTGTAATTCACTTTGAAATGCCTTTTTAAAAATTTTCCACCACTCTCCTTTTCTCTAAAAGATAGGACAGAAGTTCTCTTCTGAACATGTTACACTGTTAATTTAGATTCTGTGAAACTAAAGACAGTAGAAAGCAGTGTGTATATACATAAATATTTTTTCTTTAACTGCAAAAATGGATTAAATATTTTTTATGTAGGTATAGCATTTTGCCTTAGTACACAAAATGTTTATTAAGTTACCATTCCTATGAAGCTGGTTATCACAATTAAAGTATTATAAGAAATAATAATTTTTATAAGGTAATATGTGTATTATCACGTCAGAGTAAATTTCCATTAAAATTCTCACTCAGAAACGGTTGCACAACTTTCTAAATGGGATATTTTGTAGGCCATAGAACAAACTACAATAAAAATTTCAACTTCGCCTACTAAGGCTTTTTACTCTAAGAAACATCTTTGAATCTATATTCAACACAAGAGTATAAAATGATCTAGAAACCTTTAAACAAATTTTGCTGAATAATTTGTACCATAGATAAATGGATAGGTATACAAAGATTTATTTTGAAAGACCAAGTTTAACCTGAACTGCTCAGAGAAACCCTGAAGGCAAACGTTTTTCTAGTCTTCCTGTAACATATACTCGTTTTTTGGGAAAAAAAATATAGATACAATTATCTAGGTGTGCAAATCTTGTTTATCATACTTTGAAGTCCCAAGAGAGATTTAATGATTCACTGCATAATTTGGGAAATTATTAGTTCTTTCAATGATATATTTTATTTTATTAGCAAGCTGTGAGCTGGAGTATATGTTTTATTTGAAGGTGTTAAATTGAGTTTAATGTTTATAAGAAATATTAGACATAAAATTTATATTGTGCATTCTAAACACATAAAGAAATAGAGCCAAATGGAGAGAGACATCAATGGATAAATGGATGCACAACTTGGATATGTTATTTAATCTCTAAAATACAAATGTTGGCAAAGTTCAGCTTTCCCAGAGCAGTCACAATGCTGGGTTGAGTTTTACATAAAAGTCAGTAATCTCTTTGCTCTGTGCCTCTTTGCTGAGATAACAGGAAACCAACATTTTGTTTAAATTTTCTAAATAATTTGGGGGGAGAGAGATGGTTTCAAGAATGCAGGTAGAGATGAGTGATCTCTGGCTTGAACAAAGTATGGCCAGGTTACAGCTTTGTACCGTCACAGCTATGAATGCAGGAGTTATGTGAGTTATGAGTCATAACGGTTAAGAGTTGTTTCCTGGACATAGTTTTTCATTTTTCCATCGACAAAAAATAAACAGCTTATGTTACAAATGTGTACTGGGCCTTGCACACTTGCGGGAGTTCAGTCTAACTGAATGGAATTCGATTGGCAATCCTATTAAGGTCTAAATGCCATGTAGAGATCTGGGGGTGTGGGGATGAAGATGTGCTGATTTTTTGGAAAGTATTTTTCCTAATACACATCTGCCTGGGATCCTTATTGTTGCTAGAATATGAAACGTGTTTGGTGAGGGAAAGGTAAGGTGAGGTTAGGGGTCTGCTTTCCTTTTCCACCCTTGCTCCACGGACTGAGCGCAGGGTCAGCGCACTCAGTACTGAGCTAGGTCCTTGCTGTATCCTGGGTTACATGGTGTCCTTTTGATAGTTAACCTCTGTAAGAATATAGATGCTTCTACATGCTCACACACACACACACACATGAACAGGCTAGTTATAATGTGTGGGCTATATATATGTTAGTTACTTCATTACACATACAAACACATATATGAGTATATATTGGTTTCTCACCTGCCTACTGCTTCTCTTATTTGTCTGCTTTTAAACATTGTGGTTCTACAGGCCTCAGTCTTCGGCCAGTTTTACTCTCATTTCTAAACCCAGAGTTCCTTACCATCACCTGCTATGCACTAATGGTCCTTATTCTGTCTCCAGACTCGCCCCTTACACGGGTGAACCTGCCTCCTTGCCTAAATGGAATCTTGTTTCATTGCCTTGCGTTTTTGCAAAAGAGAAAGTCTGAAATATGTACATTTAAATGGTCCCCAAGTCTTATCACTTTACTTGATAAAGATCTCTAAAATCTTTCCCCTCTTCATCTCCATTGCCATCCCTTTAATTCATGTCTTTATCACTTTTCACACTCAGTATTGTAACGATCTCCTCATTTGTCCATTTCTTTTCATAGCCTACAGCTTTAAAAATATAAAATGAAAGAGGAAAACACCCTCCGACATCTTCTCATCGCCTTGGTTTACATTCTAAACTCACTGCCGGGGCACTGCTCAGGGAGATGGGAGCTGGGATATTTTTTCCTTTTGAGATGGACTAAAATAGAGCAAGCAGGAGGCAGTTTCAGCACCCCGCTTCTCTCCACTTGCTCCAGGCCTTTAAGGTGCTGTACAAATCCTGTCTCCCCTCTAAGTTCTCTGTCATCACTCTTCCCACAGAATGTCTCCACCGTGATCCTACACATTTTATCACGCTTGCTTGTATAAAAAACGAAGCGGTGTTTCACATACCGTTTCAGTTTGTTGCTCTTGGCATTACTCTTTACCAACCAGCGCGTGCTTGCTGGTGTGACTCACAGGAAAGCGGGAACCACCTTTTTGGTCTCATCTGTGCTTGATTTCTTCCCAGGTGCTGAAACAGTAATGGGCGTTTTTTATTTTTGGGGGGTGGGGAGCATACCTGCAGATTATAATAGTATAGAAATGAGGCGGGGGTGGGGGGAGGAGATGAGAAAAAAGCAAAGACAGAAAGAGGAGAAATATAAGATGAAAAAACTAGCTAGAGGCCAAGTGGAAGGATGGAGGCTGTTGGATAAAATGAACAATTTTATCAAGATTAGATAAAATCATTTTAGATCTAAATCTTTACAGGCGTTGCCCCTCTCCCCATTTCCTTCTTTCATATCATTTTACCTTTTACCTGGGAAGAGCCTCTAATTTCTTAAAAATGCAATGTTCAAGAATATTGTTGCTAAATTTTTCTTGACTTGCTGTTTTGGACATTCTTGTTAGAGCCATTTTGTTTGACGGACCAGTTTTGTTCTTCAAATCCAGATGTCCTTGGGGCAAAAAGTAAGAATTAGGAAGGGAGGGACTCACGTGGCAGGGGTACAAGACACCCGGGGCTTGTCCAGCCTTCCCTCGGACCAGTGTGGGCGGCACTTGACCTAGATCCCTGGGGCCGTATCCAAGGGCAGATGGAAGACAGCTCACCCTGTCAGCCTCACCGTCTGTGCACAGCAAGCCTGGAGGAGTCTGAGCATCCCTTCTTCCTAAATAATGTGACACTGAATTTCAGTCTGAGCAGGTGAAGAGCAGAGATTTGTAGTCAGGTTGATTAAATTTGTTACTGAAAGTCCAGCGTGAACATTGCAAGGTTTTGTTTTCAGACCCTGTGTACGTAAGGCAGTGGTGCAGAGAAAGACATTCGTCCTCAGGGCAGTTCTCTGGTCATTTTCAGTCATCTTCTACGTTTATGAGAATTGTTAGGAGAGAAGACAATGGAATTTAACCTAACCTCAGTTTAAACTTAATTTAATCTTGTCTAAATAGTTTTTTTCATTATAAGGCGCCCAACCACATCAAAGCTGCCTAACACTAAAGAATTAATGCTATGACGTTTACAAGCATAAAGATATTAGTAGTAGTCTTATAAGCAATGAGGATTTACTATATAGCACAGGGTACTACATTCAATATCTTGTAATAACTTATAATGGAAAATAATCTGAAAAAAAATCACTGAATCACTTTGCTGAATCACCTGAAACTAAAACAATATTATAAATCAACTGTACTTCAATTTAAAAAAAAGATAGTAGTCTTATGGAAGGATAAAGAAAAAAATATTGCAGGCTATTCATTTAAAAATACCATATAATATCTATTTCTACATAGTTCTGAAACACATGGAAGTAAATATAGAAATTATTAGATTTTTTGTACACAGCTAACCCAACCAATATTTAGATTAGAAAATGTTTAATTATTTCCCAAAATCTTTAATATGCATTCCTTTAACCGTTAACTATATACATCAATATATTACTTAAATTTCAGTCTCTCAAGAGTTTGGGGAATGGCTCTTATAAGCAGAATATTATGTGTTCAGATATAACAACAGAAACAAGAAAAAATAAAGAAACGAAAAGCTTCCTACTCTTTCAGCTGGGACAAACATAAGTAAACAGAAAGTCAGTGAAGTACTCGAGAACTGTTCATGTCCCATCACTGTATCTTCCGCTGATTCATTTTTGAAAAGATAACCAGGAAGATTATCAATGCTTTTATTAGGTTCTTTACTGATGACCCAAACTGAAGCAAACTTTAACATCTTTTATGGCGCGAAGCTAGCCAGTGTTGAAAAGTAAACATTCACTTCCTGTTAAAAATGAGACACACGCATCTGAAGTGAACAAAATTTGCCTTACTAAAACTTCAGTTTCTCCTGTAAGTGTATTGCAGGTGTGATAAAGTTGTAACTATGTGTCATGATATCTAAATGAAAATAATTGTCATTCATATATTAAAAAATTTACTTTCAAACAAAATGTGATTGACTGGAGGAAATTCCTCAACCCCCTGAAAAAGTGATCTTCTGGAGCAGAGCCTAAGGGCTGAGGGCACCTCAATGTCCTGCTCTGATGTAGTGTTAGGAAATGAGCAGCTGGCAAAGAGCACTTAGCAAAAATCCCTGATGGATAAGAAGAATCTCTGTATTGTCAATTAAAAAAATGTCCCGGCAGTCATGAAAAGGGATTAGAGACACATGTATAAGTAATAGTGTTAAGATATGTTATCATAGGGACAATATCAAGGGAATAAAGTGTGGTCACTGTATTTTAAATGTATCTGCTTAAAGGAAAAAAAAAAACAATCCTTCATTTACTGACAAAAGAGACACATTAAGCATCATAGGAAGTGAGTCAGGACCGATTCCAAATTGGAGAAGACTGTGGCAGGTGGAATGAGAAATACATTGGAAATCAAATTCTATGAACTGTACCATCTGGGTCGAATAATTTTCCACTTTTGATCCACAGTTTCCTCATCTATAAACTGTCATTGGCATGAAAAGTGACAATCTTGTCAAAATGCTTTGAAAACTATGAGATACTCTGCAAAGTTGAAAATTCCATGCAATCAGCACACAGCTCTTCCCCATTGAAACGTGGGTCCCAGTCACACCTCTTCCTTGGAGAGTCTGAGTAGATGAAGCTGGAGTCTGTGTGGCAGAGGAATAAACCCTTAGGAATCTTTGAATGTTTTAAATTTCTTATCCCCTGTTTTAGAGGTTTGCAAACTCCTCTGGATTCTACTTCTTAAATGGTTTATAGATCCATCCTGTATCACAGCTCTGCTCCAGAGTCTTATTTCTTACTGTAACCATAGTCTGGAAACTTGCTTCTCCTCAGACCCCACTAGGACTATCTTTGTAAAAGGCAAAACTCACCTTTGCTCATGCCTTCTTCAGTGCCTCCCAGAGGGATAGAGAACATATGGATCCTGTGATTTTGATCTCAGGAGTGTTTTGACTCAACATTTATGAATATAAACATTAAATTAGAATATACCAACATTTTTTGAGTTTTCCTTGAAAATAGATTTCACACAAAAATCTCCCTCCATTAAGCCAATTTAATTCTGTGAGTATTTTTTTATATAACTTAATTGAATCATTACCAGTCTTTCCATTTTTATTTTACTGAACTAAAGTTCAACAGCATCAGTTTTCATGTAGCTTTTACAATTGTTATTAAATTCATGAATTGATTTTTATTCACATCACATTTACTGATTATGCCTGTGGGAATTTTTCCTTTATGGCTATTGTTTTCCTAAGTGTAATTTTTCTTGTCAAGCAATATATGTGTTTAGTCGCTCAGTTGTACCTGACTCTTTGCAACCCCCCTGGACTGTAGCCCACCAGGCTCCCCTGTCCATGGGATTCTCCAGGCAAGAATACTGGAGTAGGTTGCCATGCCCTCCTCCAGGGGATATTCCCAACCCAGGGATAGAACCCAGGGATAGGACCCAGGTCTTCTGCATTGCAGGAGGATTCTTTACCATCTGAGCCACCAGGGAGGCCCTATTATTTTTCCAAGTGTAATTTTTCCTGTCAAGCAATACAGATCTAAATTCTCCCAAAGGCTTTTTCTATGTAGCCAGAAACAACATTTCCTGTGTGCAGTTTTAGACACTGTTGATTTCTTTCTTTTTTTTTTTTCACATTTCAAAGTCACATAAAATGTAATTTATGTGATATAATTTTTCACTGTTGTCAAATTTAAATTGGGCAGTACTAGCCATCATCAGATCTATTTTGTGTTGATACCTCTATTAGTAACACCCATTTTGTGATTGAGAGCTCTTTCAGCAAGTTTCCTTTGAGATTTTGAGTTTTCGTTTTTTCTCAGGTAGCCAATGGAAACTTTAGAAACACTTATTGGACTGTTGTACAGTCTAGCATTATTATATTTTAATTCTCATTTGTTTGTGCCAACTTCTTACTAACTGGTGGAGCAAAAGATAAATAGAACAATCAACAGAAGTCTAAAATGTTCTCAAGACACCATGGCAAGTGAAGTAACAGAATAAAGTGTCTAATGGGCTTCCCTGGTGGCTCAGATGGTAAAGTATCTGCCTGCAATGTGGGAGACCAGGGATCGGTCCCTGAGTCCGGAAGATCGAGAAGGAAGTGGCACCCCACTCCAGTAACCTTGCCTGGAGAATCCCATGGACAGAGGGGCTGGCGGGCTGCAGTCCACGGGCTCATAGAGCTGGACACGCCCTAGCGACTGACACACAAGCACTCTCAACTGTTCTCTGCGCGTTTAGGGAAAATGAAAGCAGTGAGCACAGCACGCGTGGCTCTAGGGGAATCCCTCTAGATTTCTCCAGCTGTGTCTGGAGCCACTTCGTGACATGTACTGTATACTCTTGTCACTTCCATTTCCCTAAAATACAGTGTTTTCCTGCCTGCAGGCTGTTGCTGCTCTTCCCCACTGTGCTTTCTTCCCTCCGTACTGTTTTTAAATTGGGCAAAGAATAACTGCTCTTCAAAGTTGAGTTCAAAGGTCACCTCCTGCGGGCAGCCCTCCTGTACTTGCCCTGGTCTTCTGCTCCTTTCTCTCTTGGGCAGGTCCTCTTCTGACCTGGAGGGCTTTTCTCACCGCCGCTGGTGAGCTCCCGTAGGTTTTCAGCAGGTCTCTGCTCATTTACCAGAGAGTTGAACGGTCCAACCCAGCTCTGTCCTTGGAAAGTACTTAAGTCGTGGAAATGATCCGAACCCAGCTCTGTCCTTGGAAAGTACTTAAGTCGTGGAAATGATACGAACTGTCCTTTCGTTGTTGTTCCTTAAGTGAATTATTCGCAGTAACATTTCTGTGTGATAGAAAATTTCAAGAAATAGACAAAAGAAAAAAAATTCTCAACTCCTTGCTAATATTTTTTCTTTCTTTCCTGCTGTTCCTCTCTTTCAGTCGCATGCTGTGTATAAAACTGCATATCCCATTTTTTCCACAGATGAACCACGATCATTCTAGACATTCTAGACTCGAGAAATGCAGAAATCAATACATAAGGAAATAAAAACCAGTTACCAATACCCGTCAGCTAAATACTTTATGAGTATTTCATTTTACCAGACTAGTGAACCCCGTTTCTCTATTCGTGTGTTCATTAATCAGTGCTTTGTGAGCGTTTTCCCTGTGCTGTGAGTTGGGAACACCGTATTCCATGGCTTTCCTTGTGTAGAGTGTGATCTCCATGTGGCCGTGCAGCTTAGAGATAAGGTTTTACATCTTTCAAATTCCTTTTTCTTTTGGTTCTACCTTGTGGCTTTCGGGATCTTGTTTCCTGGGCGAGGGATTGAACCCAGGCCCCCTGCAGCGGAAGCATGCAGCCCCTTTGACCACCAAGGAAGTCCCTAAATCTTCCGAAGTCTTCATAAGCTGTCTCCTTAAAGTGATAGCATAACTTGCAGCAGATAATTATTTGTGTTCTCAATCTTTTACAACTGATAAATCATTCCTTTAAAATCTACATATAGTACATTATTTAAATAAAAACTCTATTCTTGCCAGGCTACATTTAGGCCCCCATTCCCACCAGATTTCTTCAGCAGGCTTTTGGTTATGGAAATTTTGGGGCTTCCACTGAGTTGTAGAGATTATTATTAGATATTTAATCAATCAAGGTGGTAGATGTATGGAGGAGCTAGCCAACAGTATCAATTTGTTTCAGTTTGTTTATGATTTAAACTGAAAATAAAATATTTACTTGGAGAGGAATTTTAAACACACACACACACACGTACACACACACACACACACACCACACAAACAAATCCTCCACTGCTTTTGGTGATCTTTCACAGTAATTTTCTAAGGTCACCCCTCATAAAGAGTGGGAGTTGGGGGGGTAAGTGTTGCAATTTCTTTTTTCAAATTATTATTATTTTTTTAGCCATGCCATGTGGCATGTGGGAATCTTATTTCCCTGACCAGGTATTGAACCTGTGCCCCCCTGCATTGAGAGCATGGAGTCTTCCCACTGGACCACCAGGGAAATCCAGGGTTGTGATTTCAGACTAAGTTTATCTGATTCTAGGTTTATTTTTTCAGCCTTCCTAATGGTCAGCTTAAAAGCAGGGAAACTTGAACATGGCTGCCTGGTGATGGGCAGCTTACACCAAGACTGAGGGGAACGTAGTTCCTTAGAGGTGATTTGTGTGAGATACCATTAATCCACATCCACCTGATTTAGCTACACGAGTGAGCCATTGTACCCTGAGCCACTTCCGTGTCTTTAGTGAGACCTAAGACTATCTCTTATGAAAAGCAAAAAGACATCTTTGATTAATTGGTCTTTACTATGAATATTGATGCCATGTTGATAATGCAAAAGTGATGGATTACCATTGTCTTAAAAAGGTGGTTAACAAAAGTATAGCACCAATTCTGACTTGAGCTGAGTGATAGAATGGAAATACTGGATTTTCCCCATACCTAATTTGGTTTTGATATTATATAAAGTGAAAGCTATTGAATAATTTACCGAAGTATCTAGATTTTTTTTTTTTTTTTTTTTTTGCTTTTGAAGCTTGAAGCAAGGGAAGTAACTTGACCTTTGCTAAACACTTTGATCATGGAAAACATGAGGTTCTCACCTCATTCCAGGAAGTGTAGACACCAGACTGTCTTTTCATAGTCATCCCAGAGGCACAGTAAATGAATCAGGTAGAGCATTCTTACAGTCTGCTACTCCAGGAATAAGTTGATGATAACTTAAAGGAAAGTAAAGGAAAAAATATATCTATTGTTTGGTTGCCACGATGAATGTGGGCTGCCAATCAGATAATTCAGGCCAAATATTGTACTCTGACTTCTCAGACTTTGGTTTCTAAACCCCTTTTGGAATACTAAACCAAGACTTTAGCTTTTCCCTATTAAGCCCTGTCTTCCTGCTTTTTGGTGGTCCATGGTTTTATTTTCTTAATTTGCTTGTTGATTCTTCAGGTGTGATCAAGATCTATACTCACAAAAAAAGCATAAAGAAAGTGGAAGACACCAGTTCAGAGTTTTGACTGTGAGAGGAAGTGATGATATGAAGGAGGTAGATGAGGACAAGAAAAGGGTTGGGAAGTTGACAGAAGTAATTTAAAGAGATGATACTGGACATTATCGATACCTGCTTCAAAATGTATGAGTTCTCAAACCCCCTCTCGTCATCACTTTGTATTTCATTCTTTTACATTTCTGCCAAGTTTATAGGGGCAATTCCCCCCCACCCGTATTTCTTTCTTTTAGTATTTACTTTTCTTGTTCACTAGTAATTTCATCGTTACTAGTAACTAGCAGTTAAACTCCATATTTGAAGGCCGTTTACATTTGCCCATATACATTGCCATTGCCACCTTTTTCCCTGCTGATTTTGAAGAACTCCTTGATATTGCAGATAGATAAACATGCTTACTGCTAGTTAAAAAAGAGATGATACTAAAAATGCTGGATTCAGGCAAGTTCTACTTTTAAAGTGCTGAAGAAATTAACCTTTGACATCTTGCCTAGACTTCATTCTGAGCTGTTCAACTACGAAACACGAGGGAAATTACCTCTTAAATTCTCAGCTTCATTAGCTGTACAATGCGAATCATGACAGCAGTTCTTAAACAAGACAATTTACTCATTGATTGAATTGTTTTTAGAGCCCCTGCTATGTGCCAGGAACTGTTCCAAGTGCTGACATAGAGGTAAATACACCAGGAATAAAAATAGTGGTAAATAGTGGTAAATACAACTTTCTTGAAGCCTACATCTTAGCAAGAAAGATAACAGAAAACCAAATACATAATCGAGAACATGTGGATGTTGATGAGTATTGGGAAGGGAAGCAGTGTGATATGATCCCCATCAGGCGGGGATAAATGGACCTTCAGACAGAGTGATCAGGAAGGCTCCTTTGAGGAAGTGTCGTCAAGCTCTTTGTTGGCCGCCAAGAATATAAAGATAAGTGTGAAGAGTAACTGGCAGGTGCAGAGACCCTTTGGAAAAAGCAAACAGTGGATGGGTTCCCGGCCCAGAAAGGAGGTGAGAAGCCTGCAGTGTGGCAGGTACAGATGGAGTACTCAGGTGTGCTGAAGAGGGAGAGAGCAGCAGAAGGGCAGGTTCCCTGCACCTCTTGGGGGTGGAAAGAGTGTGGACTCACCCTAAGTGCAATGAGAAGAAGCCATTGGAATTTTCACACAGAGAATGACCTAGCCTCTTTTCCCTCTTCAGAAACTATCCTGGTGCTGTGGGGAGAGCAGGCTGGAGATGAGACAAGCCTGGGGACTAGTTAGCAGCAGGCGAGATGGCAGAAGGGAGAATCTGCACTGAGTGATGATGGTAACAGAAAGGACAGATTGGCACAGGGTCTGGAGAAGTTGCGGTGTGGAAAGGAAGCAAGACTTTGTGCAGGATGACTCATTTTTTCCCCCATGAGCAACAAAGATGGGAAACATCCCAGGAGGAGGCAGACAATCCAGGGTCTATTTTGACCATGCTTGAATTCTCATTAGACATCCATCTAGAGATGTGGAGATGTCAGCTGGAGTTAAATTAAGCGTGAGGGGTCTCCTGTTTAGTGGGATTGACATATGCACCCTGTTGATACTGTGTGACTAATGAGAACCTACTGTGTAACATGGGGAGCTCTGTCTCTGCTGGCGACCTAAACGGGAAGGGAACTCAGAAAAGAGGAGACATAGGTGTGGGGGCTTCCTTGGTGGCTCAGAGGGTAAAGAATCTGCCTGCAGTGCAGGAGGCCCAGGTTTGGTCCGTGAGTTGGGAAGAGCCCTTAGAGAAGGGAGTGACCACCCGCTCCAGCATTCTTGTCTGGAGAATTCCATGGACAGAGGAGCCTGGTGGGCTGCAGTCCATGGGGTCACAAAGAATTGGACATGACTAACACACACACATACACACACACGTATATATGTGTATATACATGCACATATATACTATAAAAAAGTATATATATATCTGGGTCATTTTGCTTATCACAGAAACTAACAAATACTACAAAGCAGCTCTACTCCAGTAAGTTTTTTTTTTAAGACTAAGGGGCTCGTTAGGTCTTGATCGGAGCCATAACTTTGGGACTCACTGTGTGCAGATGGATTCAGAGCCGAGGGACCGACTCTGAGACACCTGGAAGAGTGTTCAGATGGAGAAGGACCGGGGACTCGAAGCTGAGGCCTGGTGCACCGTTTTGAAGGGGTTGGCAGGAGAGTTTAAGAGAAGAATGTGAGAAGGGGTAGCTACTGGGAAAATGGAGAATGTTTTGCTTTGGATGTTGAAAAAAAGAAGTGATGATTGTGAAAGGCTTAACATGTTTGCTGGCCTGTAATAAGAATCCAGTAAATCCCAGTAAAAATCCCAATTCATGACTCCTCTTGAAAGGTTATTGATCAGAGATTATGAATTTACTAATTATTGTCAAATATCCCCATTTGACTTGAATATTATCACAAAAATAAGTATGGATGAAGTTATAATAACATTTAGAAGCATGGTATATCAAATACCACATATATGTGTTACATGTGATATATCAAATATCAAGTATCTTACATATCATATGCATAGCTTGCTGGCTTAGCTATTAAAAAAGAAAGGTACAGTAGTTTTTAAACACAAACTGTGTAAAATATCTTGAGAACTTAATGAATTAGGAATTTAACTCAAAAAACGATGCCCTGTTGAGTCTATTGTGGGGACCTTGTTTTGATGCTTACTGATAAAAAAAATCCTTTAAATACTATTTAAGGCAATACTTGGACAGGTTGTGGTGGGTTGTTAAAAGTGAATTTGTTCCATTAAAGGCTTATTTCTTTTTTTGAAATATAGTTTATTTATATTATTGTGTTAGTTTCAGATGTATAGTAAAGTGACCCAGTTATATATATTTTATTTTCCACTATAGATTATTATAAGATATTGCATATTATTCCCTGAGTTATACCATAAATCCTGTTGCATATCTGTTTTATGCATAGTAGTGTGTATCTGTTAATCCTATGATTTATCCTTCTGCCTTCCCTTTCCTCTTGGTAAGCATAAGTGTGTTTTCTATGTCTATGAGTCTATTTCTGTTTCGTACATAGGTTCATTTGTATTATTGTTTTATATTTCACATGGAGGTGATATCATATAGCATTTGTCTTCCTCTGTAAGAGGCTTATTTCTAAATCCAATTTTAAATCTTTCATTTCCTTGAGAAAAGTGAAAACAACTGGTTATCCCATAGGCTTGTACTAGGTGGAACTAACAGCCTTGATAACTCTGCAGCTTACACACCGGGATTTGTCCTTTCGAGACCACACACAAATAAGATCTTAATTTCAGGCTTAGAGGCTTTCTTAGAGGTAAATCTTCAGAGGAGCTTATTTTTGTACTCACTGGTAGTTAACTAGCAAGAAAAGTACTGCTGCCCAAATACTACTCTCAGCATTTTACAAAGGTGATCTCGTGTGACTTAGGTGCACAACCATTACCAAGTCCGGCTCATACTTGTGTTCGTTTGTTTCCCGATAAGTATTGCAAAAGCTAGTGGTCCTGTGCTAAGAGGGAATAGGTAGATTCCCCCTTCGCTGTTGTTCTGGTTTTAAGTACAAAGCCTGAGAAGGAAGGAGCCTAGGGCCCCTCCCGTGTGCCCGGCGTGTGGCAGGACGAGCTGCCTGCGCCACGCTGCTCTGTCTCTTTCTACATTTTCTGTATTCAGAATCCTGCAGACTATCAAATAAATGCTCCGACAATCCTTGGTCTCTAGTCTTAATAGAGGACAGCGGAATTATTAAGATTAAACCCAAAGAGTAAGTAATATTGATATTATCACATTTAGTTTTGTGGGATGGGGTTTCACTTAAGTTGAAAGTCGAATGTTTGGGTCGTTTACCGTGATCCCAGGAATGAAATCACACCGAAAAGGCTCAGCACAGGAGATGGTTGTAGGGCCTTCTCTTCGGCCCTGCTGGATCTTGGTCCAGGTATAAAGCATAGTTTAGGCACAACTGCTTCGTCACACGTGCACACAAGGTTGGGGCTGGGGGAGAGGGAATGAGAGAAAGAGGACCTTAAGCAGTCTCTTCCTGCAGGGAAATAGATGATCATGCTTGTGACGATTGCATCAGTGAATCAGAAGGCCTAGCTGCTGTAAGACCATCCACCTGTGTGTAAGGAGTACGGTTAGCCTGGTACAACCAAGTCATCCATTTTCAGAGGCGTTAGCCCAGTGATGGAGCAAGTATGACTTGATTTGCCCCTTGTTTCAAGGATGAAAGTTTAAATGAAGGGAATGACTTTCCATCTAAATAAAAGAACTCGAAACAGCTTTCCATGTGAGCAGCTGCGATGCTGGTTTGCTCGCTGGTATCTTGAGAACAAATGGAACCCACAAGTCTACAGATTTGAGAGAGGGAGGTTCTTACAGAGAGGAAGACTGTTTTCAGGGTGACTTACAACACAAACTCACCAAAGCCTTTGCAATACAAGAGGATCCCTGTTCTCAGAAAAGAAGGGGATGCTACATTGAGGGCATCTAGAAGGCACTGACGAAAGAACCACTGGGAATAGCCAGTTCGAGGTCAAAGGCATGTAGAACCTCAGCATTCCGGATGTGGAACAAGTCAGTACAGTGTAAGCAGAACTTCAAAGCTGAGGAAATAAGAATCACAAAAATGCCTTTAGTTGTCAAATGTAAAATTTGTGCCAGTTTCGTCACATTCTATTTTTCAGGAGTGCTGTAAAACTAAAGATGTTGTCTATTAACATCAGTTTAACTTTACATGTTTTTCCCATCTCGCTTAGTCAATTTTCAAAACAAAAAAAAAGTGCATTAGGCTCAAGGAATCTAAAATGACTTTTGTGGTGCTCAACAGAATGCCTTCTCTTAAACTAAATGTCAAAATGTACTTTCTAAGTATGGGCTGGTTACAGAGAATGAACGAGAAAGCACTTCATAAAGTGCAATGAAATGAAGTCATAGAAGGAATTCTTTAAGAATTTGGAAAGCCGTGAGGGAGTACGAAGTTCTGTTATTACTGTAATCATTAGCTCTCTTTTGGTTTTTCACTTTATGAATTAGAATAAAAGTTGCAATATTGATTTAAAAAACAAGAAATGTTCTCATATTAATCTATAAATCAAATGGAAATATGGAATATTCAGCCCCTGTCAATGTGTACTCCTATTTTGTGATCAAACTATTCTACAAATATCTGTATTTGCCAAAGACCAATGGACTAAAGAAAAGAAAAAAAATCAATGCAACCCACAAAGCCTTGGTTTTGTGGAATATTTGCTCTGATATCTATTTTGTCAGTTTTTGAAAGAAAATTCTTATCATGGATCTACCTTTTTTTTTTGGCTTTAAGAGTAATCTTTATATTTTAAACTGAAGTGTTTATATAATGTTATTTCTGAAAAAGAAATCCTGTGTCTTTTAATTCACCCTTTATTCTATTCCACATTGAATGTAGAAAATATTGTTACAATTCTTTTAAAACTAAAGCTTAATTCATTTAAAAATCTAATTTGGCTTTCTTTGTCCATGAATTTTATCAGAAGTAACACTTCTTAAGGGTATCAGATACCATAGCCCGCCTGTCTTTCTAGGCTTCCATTTTATGGGCTGAACATCTGGATTTGATGGGCAGGCAAATATTTCCTTCCGCTGACTTTTTACATAATCCTTTCTTACAGATGCACATGCCTCAAGTTTGTTAATAAAATGGACATGACTTTCATATCTACTGTTTTAACACATAGTGAATTATGGAATTTTCAATGACTTCTTTAAAATTAAATACATTTAAAATTCCTTATAAAAACAATATTAAGAGCCACTCTAAAAAGTATTAGGACCACAGATGTTTTCCTTTAGAGTGTTAATTGATTTAAGATTCATCAAAATGTTGTTAAAACATCCAGAGGTCAACAGTAATGATAGCACATGGGGCAGATTAAAATTCTTTTTGTACAAAAAAAAAGAGAGAAATGGTAGCTCATTTAATTCTGATTAAAAAATTAACTAGGAGGAAAATTAACAGCAGTCTGACATCTAAAAATGCCATTTGCTTTTTTTTTTTTTTAATATAGAGGATTTAAAATTAGGACTTAAAAGTTACATGGTAACCCTCCCCCCCCAAAAAAAATTTATGTATACAGGCTACAGGTAATAGTTTTGTTTTCAGTGAACAGAGGAGAACTATACATTTATTTTTTTAATCCCTTGTCCTCTTTTACAATTGTAGCAATTAACCTACTGAATGTTTTAGTCTTCAAAACAGAGTACATAACAAGCAATGTTAATCCCACTTTTGCTCTAAATGCATGAGTATGAGAATTAAAACACTGATTAATTTTTCTTATCTATATTATCAAAGTTACTGATAATTAAGATCAGTGAAGGTTTGGGGGGACTTTTATCTCAGGAAATATATCATGGATTTTATCTGTCAAGCAAATTCCATTAATTGGGTAGCAACATCTTGCTGAGTACATGACTGATTTTCTTGTGTTTTCCTAGTATTTATATTTCATGTTTATGGTCAAAATAAGTTAATACGTACATAAGATAGGAAAGGACCATAAAAACTTGTTTTCCTACTAAAATCATAGACACTGAGGATGCCTTTATTCCTTTCACTTTATTTTTAGATAACATATTTGAATCTTATTGCACTCTTCACTTGGAGAAGGAAATGACAACCCACTCTAGTAGTCTTGCCTGAGAAATCCATGGACAGAGGAGCCTGGTGGGCTACAGTCTGTGGGGTCCCAAGAGTCAGACACGACTTAACAACTAAACCTCGACCACCATGCTCTTCACTATTTACTGAGAGTCAAGAATTTGTTAGGTGCTGTTTTGTTTTGTTTAAATTAGCAGCAATATTTTCTGCTTCTTTTGTGGTTAGGATTCCCAGAGATGTTTAGAGAGAAAGATGAAGGGAATTTGGAGACAATTATAATGTAAGGCATCATTATTTATATAATCATAGAATTTTAGAGTAAAGAAATCCTAAAAAGGACTTTAGAAATCATCTATTTTAGCTCATCTACTTTACGAGTGAAAAAGACTGAAACTCAAGATTGTTTAGGACTTGCCCTGTGTTATATGCCCTAAAATGAGGAACCCCAGTCCAGAAGTCCTCTTGTACACCCTAAGGTTCATAGAGATTTGCCTGACAGAATGAAATGAGAATGAGATTAGACCTTTAGGGATGAGCTTTGAACCTTGACCCCATCACCAGTTTCTGTTGCTTCAACTCTCTCAGACTCTTCTGGGTGGTGTTGGGTCAGTCACTTGATGTCCTCGGAGCTCAGTTCCCTAAAGTGAAATGAATGCAGTCTGAGTGTGATGGACGTCTTGGGCTGGATAACTGGGCTGGCTTGTGCATTGTACCATGTTCAGCAGCATCCCTGGTCTTTACAAATGAGACATCGTAGCCTCCCTTGCCCCCTTCTCCCCTCCACCACAGTCAGTACCACCCAAAAGTCTTTAGGCATTGCCAATGATCTGAGAGCAAAGTCTCAGACCCTCATCGCCTTCTTGGGACTAGTGGTTTAGCTGAAATCACTTTGAGGACTCCCCCGGCAGTACCATTGTGCAATTCGGGAAAGACATAACCCTCGGATGCTTTCAGGAAGGACATGCAAAGCATTGTTCACCAGGAAGTTTGATGGGTTACTGTTTAAAGTGACCAAAGGGGACATTGATTTTTTTGTTGTTGTTTAGAAACTTGAAAGATCAGAAATATCCACAAGTTTGAGAATTTTACTATAGCCGCAAGACAGTAAATAGTAAAAAGGCTTAAGAAGGCTTAACAGAACAATATAAAAACGTCTTCATTGTAAGGACATCATTGTTTTTTTCCATGTTAAGAATGATCTGTGTAACCAGTTGTCCCAGAGGCAAAACAGCAATTCAGTCCCTATTTCATCGATGACTAGAGACCCACTTCTAATCGTAGGGGGCCACAAGGCATGTCCCTCTCTAAGACCAGTTCAACTGTGTCAGGCAGTTGTCTCTGATAAGACGTGCTAGAACCAACCTTAAGCGTTTCCTGGTGAAAAGGGTCACAGATGTGTTTGCATTGTTTGCACAGGGAAGAAAGAGGTACCTGCCATCCTCAGGTTTTAAACTAAAAGATGTTGTTGCTTTCCTTCCTTTCTCTTCTTCGTCGTCAATATCCGCGCCCCTCCCCGGCCCCGCCGCCCCGCCGCCCCGCCGCCCCGCCGCCCCGCCCCATCGAATCCAACACCTGCCAGGAGAATAGGAGAGGCTAATTCAGAACAGGGTATGCTCCGGAGCTACCCGAGGGATCTCAGAAACTTGTTGAGCAATTGGTGCAGCTCGGCTGGGCACCGGGTTTAGGCTGTTTGCCGTGCATTGCTGCGAGTTCCCCGAACAAGTGCACTGACTTAAGGTTTTATAGGAAATACGCATCATGGAGTTGGTGGGGGGCCGGGAACCCAAGGAACATTTAGTTGCTATAAAGTCGGAGCTGAGAACTTAAACAGGTTGGTTATGTTCTGCCAGATGGAGATAAAAATTGAGGCAGCCACATCCTGTGACTCGAAGCTGTGAAAGCAGACACAGGCAGCCTTCTAGCAGGGAGTCGTAGCAAAGTGCACGAGACAAGGAGATTCGATTAGAGAGGAAAACCAATTTTGTTTCAACTACAAGATGTGTTTCTCGGGTTTATGGAACATTTAAAATGCAGCATAGCATGGAATTAAGATCATTTTACACCAGTAGGTGTAAAAAGTAAATAGTAGTATAAAAATACAATATTTACATGTATATGAATATTTAGACTAAAGACTTTGATTTCCTACAGTAAAGAAAAGTTTGGGCTGATATAAAAAAAAAATTGGTTATTACAGCAGAGAAAGTTACCTGTGTCTTTTCTCTAATCATAGTGTTGATAATTAACTGTTTCAGAAAATTAAGTTTTTCCAAGTTTACTAATGGAGAAAAGAAGCTTTTCTGACCCTGAATACTCACCAATATGGTGCTTTAATTTTTTTTTTTCATTAAAGAAATTCAAATTTTGTACCTAATTCCATTTTCTGTATTTATTGAAATCAAACAGTGAGGACTTTATTTCTCCCCAAGCTAAGGTAGCAAATGTCAAGAATAAACAATGTTTCTCTCTAAATAAAAATAGATTCATTAAGAATATTTGCCTATAATCTCAAACATATCTGAATGAGGTAGACTGAGTTTTGTGGATAAAAATCAATTGTCATTTTAAAAAAATAAACAGTGCTTTCATTTTTATCTATCTTGCTTCTTCCTGGTTTCTGAATGAGTCCGGAAGCAGAAGTGGCAAAACACTGTGAGAAAACTTTGGCTCTATTTTTTTTCAATCTCCACCCAGTTGGAGATACCAGAAGTCTGAGAGGAAAGTCCATTCTTGCTAAATACGAATTTCAGGGCTGCATCTCCACCGCGGCGCTTGGGTACCCTCAGTTCAGTTGCTCAGTCGTGTCCGACTCTTTGCGACCCCATGGACTGCAGCACACCAGGCCTCCCTGTCCATCACCAACTCCCAGAGTTCATCCAAACCCATGTCCATAGAGTCGATGATGCCATCCAACCATCTCATCCTCTGTCGTCCCCTTCTCCTCCTGCCCTCAATCCCTCCCAGCATCAGGATCTTTTCTAATGAGTCAGCTCTTCGCATCAGGTGGCCAAAGTATTGGAGTTTCAGCTTCAGCATCAGTCCTTCCAATGAACACTCAGGACTCATCTTTAGGATGGACTGGTTGGATCGCCTTGCAGTCCAAGGGACTCTCAAGAGTCTCCTCCAACACCACAGTACCTCTACCCATTCAAAATTTCTGCTCATGTGCTAACATCCATGCTTTCATTTTGAACAAGTTCTTGTAGGTTTCTTGTTGCATGGGCTTCCTCCAGGCCCCCTAAAAATCGGTGAGCATTGGTAGCATCTCTTCCATAATTATACAGACTAATCTAATTATGTTTAGATATTGAACTGTAGCCTGGTAACCAGCTCCATGGCCTAGCCCAGTTTTTTTTTTTTTATATTCACATTTTTAGGAAAGAGGTTGATGTGCCTGTAGGTTGCAGCCTTCCACATCCCCACAGGGACATCTGACCTGTCTCATGGGAATGCTCTTCCCTTGACATTTTAGTTTTTCTCAGAAATATTGTAGGGCTTCCCAGGTGGCGCTAGAGGTAAAGAACCTGTCTGCCAATGCAGGAGACACAAGAGATGCTGGTTCAATCCCTGGGTTGGGAAGATTCCCAACCTTCCTTGAAGGAAGGTACAGCAACCCACTCCAGTATTCCTGCCTGGAGAATCTCATGGACGGAAGAGCCTGGAGGGCTACAGCTCACGGGGTTGCAAATAGTCAGACATGACTGAACAAGTAAACAGCACAGCACATAATCCTGTGAGTCCCTGCAAAGATTGACTTTTCCTTGTTTGCGTTTATATCCTCGGGTGCAAATGCTTTCGCATTAGAGAGTGGTCTTTCAACACATCTTTGCTGGATTCATAAGAAATGAATGAATGAACCCTTAGAACTCTGAGGTTCCTTGTGAACACAGGAACATTTTAGACTGTTTTGTGTAGAGACACTGATACTGATGGCTGCTATTCTGAGAGAAAAATGGCAAACCACTGGGTCTGAGTAGGATGGTATTATGTTACTTCCTTGTATCAGGAGGGCATGGAACAAAGCAGCGTGCAGCATGAATACATGAACTAGAGAAGGAAACATGGAACGCCAGTGCTTTGCATCCTCCGGAATTGGAGGACATGGAGACAGAAAGACACGGAGAGGCTAGGACGGTCCTCGTGACTGGCCAGTCTCTAGTGCGTGAGAAAAGCATTTCCTCCACGTGAAGTGGTTTGGGTCGTAGAGCCTTTTTACTTGGTCTTTTACAGACTAAGGTAATGAGTTTTCTGTGCCTCTCCCCCCTTTCCTGTCCCTCTCACCCCCAAAAAGCTGGTTAACACTTCAGCATTTGTAACCTGGGAATAGTAAATGAAGCACATCTGTCACACACACACGCACACACAAACACACAGATGATAAAGTGATGAAATGGCTCTTTTGTTCTGATGCTAGTTTCCGGAAAACCCTACTCATTCGGTCCCCCACAATGACTGTTGAGAACACAGCACGTTGTTGGAAGCTTTTCACAATGATCAGAGAAGACATCTTCCCTTGGGAGTAAGTCTCCAGAAGAAAAGACATTTGTTAATGAGACTTGAGAATATCCAGTTGAAAAAGCAACGTGCTCCTACCTCATGGTAATGGGTAGCAAACATCTCCCCTGGCAGGCAGTGCTCTGCCTCTGCAGTAGTGAACGAGAAAGGCCATTTTCTACATGGGCATGGTTTTGATAACAACATTTTTTTCCCAAAGTCTTAATGGTGAACTTAAAATTAGGGGCCAAGTGATTTCAACCTACATTCAGAGAAGTGAGATTCTATTTCCTTAAGATTGGAAACACAACATGGATCAGTGGAGGTGGCCGTTCCTAAGGTGCCCAGTCCTAAGGGGGTGTCCACATGAGTCCCGAGTCTCTGGCAATCAGGTACCACATCCTCACACTTTGATCTCCATCTTGTGCTCCTGCCTGTGGTCACTGGACACATACAGTGTCACAGCAATTACTTGCTTATTTCCTACAAGGACTCAACAGATGTATGCTTCACTCTGAGCCAAGGGACGGAAGACACAGCAGTGGTGGGAAGTGTCTGGCCCCTCCCTACATGGAACCTCCTGTGTGATCCCCCCTGGAGATGTAGAGGGGACCGAAGCTTCAGGCAACAGCAGGTGGGGGGCTGTCTCAAGAATTGGACAGTGTGCATTTGATGACCAAGCCGATGTGGTCCTGAGGGTTGGGTGTCTTACTTTTTCCGTGGGACTAATTCTTTAGTTTGTTGTCAAAGAAGAATGCTTTGGCAGTTTCTCTTTAAAATGCATATCATTATACAGAAACCCTTGACCATAGATATGTGACTATTTTAGACAGAGTCCCTGATCTGGAATTTCTATGTCGAAGACCAGGAACGGTTTGAGTCCCTCCATGTAAAGGCACAAAGAACTCTTCAGAAAGATTTTCTTGCCGAGGCTCTTCCTGGCAAGGTGTATGCAAGTCTCTCATGTACATTTGCCAGGGTTTACTTGCATCATTTTCAAACGTGTTAATTTTATAGGGGCAACTGGTACTCCTTAAATTGCCTATTTTGCATTTGGTTTGATACTTACTGTTTTTTTTTTTTTTTCATTTGCTTATCATCTTTTGCATTTCCTCTGTGAACTGCATTCTCCTAGTTTGCACATTTATCTTGGGTGCAGCTGTGTTTAAATTTTGATATTAAACTGAGTGGAAGAAAAGAGAGGCATATATGTGTATAACTCAGGGTGATGGTGAAGGACAGGGACGTCTGATGTGCTGCAGTTCATGGGGTTGCAAAGAGCCGGACATGACTTAGTGCCTGGACAACAACAACAAATATGTGTAAATGTTAGATACAAATGTTGACACCAGCAGTAGAACCAGAGCAATGAGGCTGCTGAGTCAAGACTTCCAAGTTATTGGAGGTGCCATAGTCTAGAGGAGGAATCATATGTGTTCTGACCAATTTTCCTCTTCAAATGACTCTTAACCATTAGTTTCTGGAATGTTCAGAGGAGACTTGTGGGGCCATTAGGAAAACCAGCCTTTATCCTTCTAGTTCAGTTCAGTTGAGTCACTCAGTCGTGTCCAACTCTGTGACCCCATGGACTGCAGCATGCCAGACCTCCCTGTCCATCACCAACTCCAAAAATTTACTCAAACTCATTTCCATTGAGTCAGTGATGCCATATCACCATCTCATTCTCTGTTGTCCCCTTCTCCTCCTGTCCTCAATCTTTCCAGCATCAGGGTCTTTTCCAACTAATCGGTTCTTCGCATCAGGTGGCCAAAGTATTAGAGTTTCAGCTTCAGCATCAGTCCTTCCAATGAATATTCAGGACTGATTTCCTTTAGGATTGACTGGTTTGACCCCCTTGCAGTCCAAGGGACTCTCAAGAGTCTTCTCCAACACCACAGTTCAAAAGCATCAATTCTTCCGCACTCAGCTTTCTTTATAGTCCAACTCTCACATCCAACTACTGGGAAAACCATAGCTAGTCAAAGGTCCTTAATAAATGTAGGTGACTTGGGTTGTGAACCCAGAGCCTCTTCTCAGAGAACCTACCTCAGGCACAGAGGTCAGAGTGCATGTCCCTTGCTTGGGGAGAACTCTTCACTTTCTGCTTCACCCCAAACTTCCACCCTTAACCACATGCCAATCTGACCCCTCTTCCAGCAGCCTCATGAGAACAGTATCTCAGCCAACTCTCTTTCATTTCCTTTCTCAAGGGAATTGCACAATCTGAATTGAAACAAATTTTAGAGGCCATTAATATCAATGTATCCATTTACCACATACCCTTCCTGTAGAGGGGATTTCCCTGGTGTCTCAAGTGGTAAAGAACCCACCTGCTGATGTAGGGGATGTGGGTTCAGTCCCCAGGTTGGGAAGATCCCCTGGAGAAGGAAATGGCAACCCACTCCAGTATTCTTGCCTGGAGAACCCCACGGACGGGGGAGCCTGGGGGGCTGCAGTCTGTGGGGTCCCAAAGAGTCAGACATGACCTAGCAAGTAAAGAGCAACTATAAAAGGAAAGTCTCCTTTGGTGGTGAGCAGGTCAAAGTGTTTGAAATTGGTGGTTTCAGAGCCTCCCCATTATGACTGGGCCTCAGACATTTCAGTTCTAGTGCACCTTCTTGAACATTCTTTAAAGTAAATTCCATTCTTCAGCATCGTTATGAACCTTGAAGAGTTTTCTTTATGTGGGTCATATCTCTACTGACCATAATGAAAGAGAAAACTGAGACTGTATAGTATTTATTTACTATTAATTTAATAATAAAAACAAACCCCATTGGTGTGAATATAAACAGTATTTATAATAATATTTATTTAAAATAATAAATGTTTATTATTTGTTTATTTAGAATAATCACATATTACAAAACAAGAATTTAGTAAGGCTAGTGGCAATGTTTTATATTTTTATAAATCTTTTTAATGTCTGTCTTAGTAGAAATACTTGGGTTCTCATATCTGCTTTTCCTTTTTTTTTTTTTTTGCCACACCACGTGGCTTGTGGAATTTTAGTTCCCTGACCAGGGATTGAACCTAGGCCCTTGGCAGTGAGAGTTATGAGTCCTAACCACTGGACTGCCAGGGGATTTCCTGCTTTTGCATTTTGACTGTTGTTATATCATATGCCATGTAGCCTCTGGGAATATCTATTTTCTACTAATGAGTGGGGAAAAAAAAGGGGGAAAAAAAGGCATTTTGTGAAAATAGTTTTGGCCTTGAAGACACCTTGACAGATTCCTGGGGACCCTGTGAGTCTCCAGAACACACTTGGAAACCTACTGACTGAAACCAACTTGGTAAATTTCTTTCTCTTACATTGGCATAAAATAGGATGATACCTTCTTCCATATAATATTTCAAGTATTTGGATGTATTTCTTATATCCTCACCAACACTGTTTTATCTTAGAAAAAAATATTCTACATTTTCTTAGATTTCTATGCTTGGCATGTTGTATTTTATCCTCTGCTCCCTGCATGATTGGGTTAACCTCTTTTGAATACTCCAGGATTTCAATTCCATTTTCAGTGTGGTGTCTGGGCTGGATCCAGCTCTTCAGACACCTAGGATCTTGACTCAGCACACATGTGTCTTTCTAAGAATGACTATCAGGAAGTGACCACGTCCAATTAATAGGCTAACTTTTCACATTAAACCCTGGTGATCTTGGAGCCCACATAAGTGGGTTCCTGTGACATATTTCTCAATGCTATATTGGCTTCTAAATAATAACATCAACAGGAATCATCATTAAAATGACTGACACTATTCAGCACTTGAAATGTGCTATGTTGAATGCAATATTCATTCGCTCACCTAATTCTGACAACAGTCCTATGGTGTACATACATTTGTCATCCCTATTTGATAGAAAAAGAATGGGAAGTGTCAGGAAATTGGGTAAGTTGTTTGAAGTTACATGGCTCATAGGAAGCAGGGTGAAGATGTAATCTGAAACCTTTTGACTCTGGTTCATTTTGAACCAGGGGAACCAGGAATGTTCTGGAGGCTGTGTGTTTAGATAAATATATAAAAATACAGTATAAGCCTGTATTACTATAAACATAAATATCAATGCATATTTTATTTTTTTTGATTTTTAAAAAAATGTTGACTGTGCTGGGTCTTTGTTGCAGCACCCCGGATTCTCCAGTTGGGGCACTCGGGCTTACTTGCCTCTAGGCATGTGGGATCTTAGTTCCATGATCAGGGATCAAACCTGCATTCCCTGCATTGGAAGGTGGATTCTTAACCTCTGAACCACCAGGGAAGTCCCTCAGTGTATATTTTAGTCCAGAGCATCACAGGTGGGAGTAGTTTATTTGGTAGCAATGAGAGGGATAAAGTAGGATGACAAGAGAGAGAGAGAAGAAATGAAAAAGTATTTAGGAAGACGGGAAAAAGTCTCAAGCTTTGTCCTCCCCTTATGCTGGAGACTCCTGCTGTAAATCTATCCAGTGACCGTCTATGGGGTCACACAGAGTCGGATACGACTGAAGCGACTTAGCAGCAGCAGCAGTGACCTTCCACACACAGACCAGGGCCACTCGCCGCTTTTCCAGGACAGCCTTACAGATGCTACAGACAGCCGGCTCCCGGACAGTCATGTTTCTGTTCTTTGAACTTGCCTGCCGGTGTTTTCATAGGAATTATGAAAATGATTATTTCTCCTTTAGCTCTGAGGTCTTCATTTCAGGCCCTTGTTCTTTTTCTCTTAAGGGATCTGATAATTATTTGGTTTAACAGGAATTTAATTGCCAGGTGTCGATGAGGAAATCAAACGCTGGGTGTGATTTAGGGTGGAGAGTAAGGGTGAGGTGACAGGAGAAGGAGGGGAGAAGGAGGCAACCCGGCAAAGTAAACGTGACATTTCTTAATGGAAAACGCAGATTGTGAAACTCCACCTGCGATACTAGGGCGAAAAACAAATACTGAATACATTCATGAACAGACCAAAGGGTGATGTGGATTTTAAACAATGCAATTGAGGATGTGAGTATGAGTAATTTTTTTTTGTTTTCAGTTATTTCAATATTATCTGAAATGAAGTATTAAAAAAGAAGGGCAAGAAACTTTATATATTAAAGATCAAGACACTGGGAAGCCAGATACCCCACAAGTAGAGCAAATAAGATATAGAACACTATTTTGTGGAAATGAAAGAACTGCACGTATCTTTTATGTGCGTGTGCCCAGTCACTCAGTCGTGTCCGACTCTTTTGCTACCCCACGGGCTGTGGCCTGTCCTCTGTCTATGGGACTTTTCAGGCAAAAATACTGGCGTGGGTTGCCATTTTTAGGGGATCTTCTCCCCCCAGGGATCGAACCCACATCTCCTGCATCTCCTGCATTGGCAGGCGGTCCTTTACCACCGCCCCACCTGGGACGCCCATATCTTTTCAAGCACTCTTTAAGCGATGGTCGGTCAAGCTCTCGTTCTGGACTAACCCATCCATTTGTGCAGCTGCTGCAACAATGCGACATGTCCCAGTGTGGGGGCGAGGGGCTGAACTGCCACGGTCCCCAGCCAGGGCACAAACCACCTGCCACAGGAGAAGGGGAGCCTCTGTGTCCTACTTCCTGGGGACCACCACAGCCTCCCGAGTCTGTGACCACGCTCCTGGGGAGCAGAGACGCTCTCCTGCACAATCACCCCGCAGGCAAGATGCCCTGGATCACGACTCCGCTATGTAATTCTGAATTCCGCAGACCTGAGCCCTGCTGGGTACACCTGCTCCCCTCGGCACCTTGCTGAATTTTATTCTTTTCAGTCCATTTATGGAGCAGAGCCAAGCTGGGAGTGCTCATAATCTGAATAATAATGGTCTTGAACTTTTTATCTTTCTTTAAAAAACAGCATTCTGAAGAGTGCTTGAAGCTATATGGTTCCTTTATCTAATTAAATAAGCCCCAACCCCTTGTGAAGTGTAGAGGGGCTCAGGTGGGTTTGTGGAAATAGAAGGAAAGAAATCCTGAGTCTGGATAAGTGGAGGCACTGGTGAGCTTCTGGAAGCATGGAAAGAGGCTTCAGTTCTAAGGGGATCCCATGGGCCATGCCCTGATCAGGTAACTGCAGACCCGTAGCCTCCTCTGCATCCGGAGTGGACCTGGTGGCCTGGAGACACACTCTCAGTTATAGGATAGTCTTTCCATTGGTTAAGATTGGGGACTTGACTAACTAGACTTCCTGGATTTTTCCTAGACCCTCCACGTACTGGATTTCTTTGGGAAAGTTGCTTAACCGCCCTGTGCCTCCATTTCTTCATCTGTAAATGGGGAGATTTGGAGCATCTACCTCCCAAGTCCTAAAGAATAAAGGATTAGCCCAGAGAAAGCATTAAATATATGTGAGCATATATTAGCTAGCATTTATGATTATCGTGGGCTTCCCAGGTGGCTCTAATGGTAAAGAACCTGTCTGTCAATGCAGGAGACTCTGGAGACCTGGGTTTGTTCGATCCCTGAGTCAGCAAGATCTGCTGGAGTAGGAAAGGGCAACCCACTCCAGTATGGTTGCCTGGAGAACTGCATGGACAGAGCAGCCTGGTGGATTACAGTCCATGGTGTTGCAAAGGGACAGACACGACTGAAGCAACTGAGTATGAAGCAACTGAGTATGCACACCGTCATGGCTATACTATTATTCGTATTATTATTTCTTCATGTCTGACATCACCTTATCTGCCTTTGAGCAGAGTAGAACGCAAACAGAAGAGCTTTTCTCTGTTAACAATAACAACGGGGACCCTGGCAGCCCAGTTGGATAAGACTTCGAGTTTCCAATGCAGGGGAACTAAGGGGAACTAACTTGATCCCTGGTCGGGGAACTAAGATCCTACATGCTGTGTGGTGTGGCCAAAAGGTGAAAAAAAAAAGAAAAAGAAATTAAAAATAGCAACAACCACTTACAGTGTTTCAGAACTGCACTGCTTTCTCCTGCGTGCCCGTAAGTCATCCAGGAACCAGTACATCGCATACTGAGACTGTATGGAGGCGAGGAGGGGAAGAGAAATTACACTATTTGGGGCAGCATTGCTCTGATTTTTATACATCCATATAAGCCTGTGTGTTCTCAGAAAGCTGATCTCTGGATAACTGAGGTGAGAGTGCAGTGTTCCTTCTGTTTCCTTCAGCATCTGTGGCTGCTTGTGAGAAATAAGGAACAGACCATCTTCCCACATTTGAAAGGTTCACAGAAACGGGAAAGTATTTGCTCAAAATGGCTGATGTGAATTCTGCTGCAACTGTGAAGGGCATTAACGGCAAATACACTATTTGGTTGGTGAGAAGAGATTTAAAGATGCTTTGTGTGTAAGAAAACCAAGTGCCCACCTGTCTTCCTGAGAACAGGCTGCAGAGGACATGGTGTTTTTCAGACCCTTAGGGCCGTCTTCTTGGGGCCCAATGTAGAAGCTGTTTCCCTGTAGAAAGCTGGGCTTTCTAGTCAACTCATAATTTTTTTTTAGGAAAAACACTGAAGCCTTGACTCTGCTCTTCCTGTTTTTATTTGTTTATTTGGCTGTGCCGGGTCTTAGTTGCGGCACATGGGATCTAGTTCCCTGACCAGGGGTCGAGCCCAGACCCCCTGCATTGGGAGCAAGGGGTCTTAGCCCCCGGACCATCAAGGAAGTCCCCATAGTTTTCACTAGTCATGTTACTTGATGACAAGGTCAAGTAGAGGGGCTCTTAATGGTATTTAGTGAATGCTTTTTGGAAATTTGGAAAATTCCAGATGCCAAGACGTGCTCTGATGTTTATGGCTCATGAGTGTGAAACTCTGAGAAAGAAGATAAGGCTCTCCTCTTTGAGGCTACTTAGGACCCCAAGAAGCACTGGGTTGCAAGTGAAGGACTAGTTTTCCCACCGGGCCTCCTCCTTTTACCTCCTATAGATTCCAACACCTGAAGAAGCACCTGGACAGCCGCTTTCTTTTCACTTTGTGATACTCTCATATCAACAGTAGTCGATGCTATCTTTAGCCTTCTAAAGCTGACATTCTGGGAGCCCATGAAGAAACATTCAGGTCTTCCAATTCAGAGAGGGTCTTGAATCTGAGTGGGTTTGGGTCCAACAAAAGGCGAGGGATTTTAGAAGATTTCCACAGCCTTTTATAACAGTTCAGTAGATCATTTGGATATCCTATTTTGTAGGGGAATACATGTTGTTTCTTATGATAATTTGCTGGATGTGTTTTGACACCAAAATGGGCCAGAGAAATCAAGTTAGGCACCAGGGCAGTGAAGCAGGCTGGAGGCAAAGCCAGTGAAGCAGCAGAAAGGTCAGCCTCCAGAGCATCTGACATTCTCATTCTGATTTCTCGATACATTTGTGTGTCTCCAAGAACAGATATCAGGCTTCCCTGAAAGCTCAGTTGGTAAAGAAACCTCCTGCAATGCAGGAGACTCCGGTTTGATTCTTGGGTGGGGAAGATCCGCTAGAGAAGGGATAGGCTATGCACTCCAGTATTCTTGAGCTTCCCTGGTGGCTCAGCTGGTAAAGAATCCAGCTGCAGTGTGGGAGACCTGGGTTTGATCCTTGGGTTGGGAAGATCCCCCTGGAGAAGGGAAAGGCTACCCACTCCAGTATTCTGGTCTGGAGAGTCCCATGGACTGTATAGCCCCTGGGGTCGCAAAGAGTAGGACATGACTGAATGACTTTCACTTCACTTCAAGAACAGATAACTCTGAACTCAGTATAGGGTCCTCTAGGTTCCCTACCATCTGGCTGGTAACACAACACAAACATTCAAGCTTGTTCCACAGGGTTCATGGCAAGAAAGACCAAATGAAGAGTCTCTTTGGCAAACTATTGAAGTGTAGGCAGATAAATTCTGATCGGCACATTCAGGATAAAAAGAGAATATGGAGAAATTTGAGTGAATCTCCTCCTGATCCTGGAAAGACAGCTCAGGCACGATTCATGTTGTCATTCATGTGTCATGACCTACAAAGGGAGCTCACTGTCTTTTAATTAACTGGCATCTTCACATTTAAAGATTCAGGTAGAGCTGTGGACATTGACTTATAGAGGTTTGAATGGTGGAAATGGCAAACTTATGTGTCTGGAAAAGTGTGTTTTTTCACTCAGAGAAGGAGAGGCAGAAACAAGGGTGAGATTCCCTTGGTGATTGTAGATTTAGTAGATGTGGTGATCTCTGGACTTAATAGATTTTTTTTTCCTAGGCCAAACACTTTTAGAAACAATTGTTGAGGTGAGGTTGCTCTGTCTTAGAAAGAAAAGGCCATGATGAAAGGCAATTTGCTATCCAGATGTTGAAGTAAATGTAAAACTGAAAAGTCTAATAATCTATTAACTGAGTTGAAGAGAAGGACTCACAGCAGTCTTTAAGGTGCACAGGGCAGGAGCAGAGACGGCATGAACAAATTTTATCCAGCCTTGGTCAGACCAGATGCAGAATTCACGGGCATACAGTACTCCATGAGCAAAGCGACCTTCTTAAGAGAACACTATTTTCAAGGTAGACTATAAGTACTTCCATCATAAACACAGTAGATTTATTTTTAATTAATTTACTTTATTTAATAATTTTTATTTTAAGTAACATTTATTTCAATTACCTTTAAACATAGTAGATTTATTTCCACTTGTCTTTAGAAGTAAAATCTAACCTCACTTGAGTGTAGATAACTATAAGAAACTTCAGCAATGATCCTGCAGCTTACTGTGTCAGTCAGCTAGCAAACAAAGGAAAGTAATTCAAACAAATTAAAGCTATACAGCTAGGGATCTAGAGGCGTCTAATCCATGCCCAGCACAGCGGGATTGGAATGGCTAAAGTGACGCTCCTCTTCTCATGTGTCTGATCTAATTCTGTTAAGATTTTAGAGGCTTTGTCCTCAAGCTGACCATCTCGTGTCTCTCAATGGCTGCTGTGCATCCATACTTTGCATCTGCATCCCAAGAAGGAAGAAAGGGAGGGGCAAAGTAGCAGGAGATTTTTTTTTTCTAGTGAGATTTTGCCTTTTGTTTAAGAGCTAGAAACCTTTCCCAGAGGCTTGGTCTTCACTTACTGGCCAGAAAAATTATCATGGGGCACCCACTGAAGTTCGGGATAGGGAGGAGGCAAGGAGAAATAAAACATTTTCACCTTCCAGCCTCTATGGTAGACTAGGACAAGGAAGAAGAGGGTTAGGAGGAGCTTTTGAGTACTCACGGTGTCTGCTCGTTGCCAGAGCTGGCACTCATTGCCTATGATTAAATCTGTGTTAGGCCATTTTATCTGACAAGCTTCTTAGGGTGCAAAGATCAAAGAAAAATAGTGAGCTGACCTTAGATGGGCCTGATTCTGTCATACAGTTAGTGGTGATGTAAGAGGCCAGCCTCTTTCGCCAAATGAGTCTGGGAAGAAAAGGTTCAGCTTAGTTCCTTTACAAGAGCAGGGCCCTTCATTCACCAGGTGCTGGGTCACTGGGGTCATCCTAGCCGTGGTATCCAATCCTTATTATCTGAGAGCAACACGCTCAACACTGGGCGGAACACAGAAAGGATAAAGTCGTGATCTTTGCCTCAGAAACACGTTTCCTCTATTTGCAGACATGCACACACGTGTCTGCAAACCGGCAATTCACAAGGCGCCACAGAAATACGCTGAACAGGTAACAGCACATCGATGTCTAGAGAAATATCGAAGCGGCTGATAGAATTTGAATCCTAAGATGTGCATGCATCGTCGCTGTGTCACAGGTGTCCTGGGCAGCACACGGCGTAAGAAAGTATAGTCATAAAACTACACAGTGGCGGGGACTTTCCTGATGGTCCCGAGGTTAAGACTTCGCCTTCCAGGGGATGTGGGTTTGATCCCTGGTCAAGGAGCTCAGATCCCACAAGCCTCACAACCAGAAAACCAAAACTTAAAACAGAAAAAATAGTGCAATATAAAAACTTTAAAACATGGCCTCCATAAGCAAAAAAAAAACCTAAACAACAACACAGGCAGTGAGGGAGTGTTAGAATATTACTCAGGGATTCAGCATGTAGTTGACCCTGAAAGCAGAAGTCAGAGTTAAAATGTGCTCTCACACCAGTGGAATACAGACTGTTACAGGGGTCAGGGCAGTCTCACAGAAAGTGACTTCAGAGGAAGAGCAGAAGTGGTGAGCGTTACCACATACCTACGTGGGAGAGCATTCCACCTGCTCAAGTCAGAAGATACAGTGAAGAAACAGAGTGATGGATTTTATATAAGCATAGACAGTGACAGGGTAGCAAAAAGCGCTATCAGCTAAGGTCGGGCTTTAAAGATCCTACAGGAGTTGGGGAGGTGCAGTGCACACAGATGCATTCAGACATCTGGGGTACGAACCTGCCTGCAAAGAGACGGCTTTAATTTAGCCAAGCATCTCCCATACTGCCACTCAGCACAGACAGTATGCAGGAGAATGAAATAAGAGCCTTTCTTGAATTTGGCAGGTAAATGCCAAATGAGCATAATCATTCCAGTTGCATGGTTTGGAGGAAAAATCACTGATCAGGGTTCAGGTGAGAATGGGGGTTAAGTCATGAGTCGCTTCTATATCAAGGGAGATGGTTTGAAAGGAAGCGGGGAATATGGCGGCAGCTAAAGTGTTTTCCAGGAACAAGCAAAGATTTTTTTCAGATTAGGTGAGACAGGGACGTGAGAGCAAAGGTAAAGGAACAGAGGAGACTAAGAGTGTACATTCTAGAGGAGATAAACGCAGAGTCACAGAGATTTCAGACTCTGAAAGGCGTAGGCAGATGTTTTAGCCTTTCAGATTGGGAACATCCATTTCTACCTATGGAAGAATTAGAGTTCGATACATATTTAAGGGAGATTAAGGTTGTTTAACAGAGACCTTCCATCCACCCACGTAGCAAGACCACCGAGGCCATGATGCATTTGGCTGGAAGTTATTTTCGCATGTACAGTAGGTGACACGGGACAGACAGGCTGAAACACAGGCACTGTTGGCTCTCAGAAGGAACCATTTCCTGGGATCCAGCTTAACGGCAGTCATTTCAAAGGAGTGACTTCTGTGCAGGTAACATGGTTGAAGCTGTGCCCACAGCTAACACACTGGGTCAGAATTTACAAAGGAGTCGCTCCTTGGTTGCATAGTAACCACAAGAAATGAACCCATTTTCAGAATTCACATTGTGGTGGTCAATGTGAGTGTGTTTGAAAATGACTAATTCTTAGTATCATTTCCTCTGCTGCTAGGTTCTTGCAAAGGGCTCCACTCTGCCTCTCTGACTGGCCATGCTCCTGCGGGCTCTCTGCCCGCTTTGCTGGGGCTCACAACCCACTACCTGCTCACCCAGCGTTCCCCTGTGATCCCCTGTGTGCCCTCCCTCCCGCTTCGGCCACAAAACAAGCTCTGGTTTCGTTTCTTCTGCGAGGTCTGTCTGCTCGTGGGATGTTAGCTCCCCAACCAGGGAGCGAACCCACACCCTAGGCAGTGAAACCCCCAGGTCCTAACCACTGGATCGCCAAGGGATTCCTGCAAGATTTTTTTAAACCTTGAGAATTGCCATTCTTTACCTCCACTGGTCTTTAATATTACCTTTAACCAGTTGTTAATGAACCACTGTGTTTACCAGATGAGGATTTTGTGTGTCTGTGGGTTTATGTGTGTTTATGGCGAAAAGGACAGCATATTTGTAACTGACTTTAACTAGAGCTATTCTAGGCTTGCTGCTGCTGCTGCCAAGTCGCTTCAGTCGTGTCTGACTCTGTGAGACCCCATAGACGGCAGCCCACCAGGCCCCCCTGTCCCTGGGATTCTCCAGGCAAGAACACTGGAGTGGGTTGCCATTGCCTTCTCCAATGCATGAAAGTGAAAAGTGAAAGTGAAGTCGCTCAGTTGTGTCCAACTCCTATCGACCCCATGGACTGCAGCCCAAAGGCTCCTCTGTCCATGGGATTTTCCAGGCAAGAGTACTGGAGTGGGGTGCCATCGCCTTCTCCAATTCTAGGCTTAGGAGGAAAAAATTAACTCCTTCGTTTCACTCAGAAATCATCTGATGACTTAGCAGGTCTACCAGTAGGCGTCATTTGTGCAGGGGTTAATTGATTTGTTTGATCAAGAGTTTTTCAAGTTATAAAGGCTGAGATGTAGATTGACTTACTTCTTTAGAGATGATACAATTAGATTTAAACGTTAAATATTTTTTAAAAAATATTTTCCTTTGTTTTTCAAGTTTTCACATTATTTGCTATTTCCTTAGCACTTTTAAGGAAAGACACAGGCTTAAAATTCATGGTAACTATGTCAGATACTGAAAAACACTGGAAGGCAAAATTCATGATAACTGGTTAATGTCATACAGCCCTATTAAGCGTAAAAACTGTATTTAACTTCCTAAATATGAAACCTAAGCAGTTTGAGGCTTAAAGATTTGCAATATAAGGGAAAACCATTGTCGAAAAACACAGAAAAAACAACACAAGATAGCTTTTGACACATTCATCACTTATATTTAAAAACAAAGGTTTAAAAGCCAAAAATTTTCCTAATGGATTTAGTACATGATACATCCCAGAGATACTTACATTACATTTTTTAAAGCTTTCTGCCATAAAGGCTCCAGAACAATTCGTCAATGTGATCATCAAAGCACAATTTTGGGAGAAGTAATTGCAATGAAAGTGTAATTAACAAATAAGAAGCCCCCTCTCTCCACTCTGTGTCTCTGGAAGTCTTTCTTCTCTAGCTCTTTGGTCTCCTTCACAGACTTTGTAAAGATTTTTTCCAACCTCACAGTCACCACCCTCGCTTCCCATTCATCAACCCGCCTACCACTTTCTCACTCCTTCTCCTTTTACACCTACTCACATTCACACACCAACATCACCCCCCACCCCCATCTTCCACTTTCTAAGGAATTAAATCCCATGGACCAAGCTTGAGCATATATTTCACTCCCCCTCTCCCAGATGTTTGGCTTTCTTCTTTTTGAATCTCTTTCCTCTCCTAGTTTCCAGGAAACATGAAACCACCTTCTTCAGGCTGTCTTCCTTACCTCAGTCCTCTGGCTCCTTTTTCTCCTCTGGCTCCTTGATTACTGGTGTGGGTATCTTTCTGGGAGTGATCACTCACTCCCAGGCTGCTCGATCTGTGTCTCCGGTTTTTCTGTCTCCTCTGTTTTAAAGACCCAAGTTGCCAGCTACACACCAGACACCTAGAACCCATATTCCAGGCATCTCAGAACAGCCTTACCAAAACCCGACTCAAAACCTTCTTCCGTTAACCTACTCTGCTCTTGTAGTCTCTGAACCAGGGAATTCTATCAGTTTTCACACAGTTGGTTTGGAAGGCAGAAACTTAGAACCTATTCTGAATGTCTCCATTCCCCTTACTCAGCCTTCACGTATAAACTATTCCCAAGTTGACAGTCTTTCTATCTCTTGAAATATTCACTCCTGTCCACTTCGGTTGCCCTGGCTCCGATGCAGCCTACCTGGCTTCCTACAGTAGAGCCCTCTGAGACTGCTCAATGTCACGTGGCAGCCTGGATGGGAGGGGGGTCTGGGGGAGAATGGATACACATATATGTATGACCGAGTCCCTTTGCTGTTCCCCTGCAATGATCACAGCATTGTTAATCAGCTATGTCTGTGTGCGTACTAGGTCTCTTCAGTCGTGTCTGACTCTCTTGCAACCCCATGGACTGTGGCCCAGCAGGTTCCTCTGTCCATGGAGTTCCCCAGGCGAGCATACTGGACTGGGTTGCCAAGTCTTCCTACAGGGGATCTTCCAACCCAGGGACTGAACCCAGGCCTCACGTCTCTTGCATTGGCAGGCGGGTTGTTTACCACTAAACGGACAGAGGAGCCTGGTGGGCTGCAGTCCATGGGGTCGCTAAGAGTTGGACACGACTGAGCGACTTCACTTTCACTTTTCCTTTCATGCATCAGAGAAGGAAATGGCAACCCACTCCAGTGTTCTTGCCTGGAGAATCCCAGGGACGGGGGAGCCTGGTGGGCTGCCGTCTATGGGGTCGCACAGAGTGGGACACGACTGAATCGACTTAGCAGCAGCAGCAGCGCCACCTGGGAAGCCCATTAAGGGGTTATACCCCAATACAAAATAAAAATTTTTTTTTTAAGAGAAACATCTGAGTTTGTAACCCCCACACCTCTGTGTTTTTCTTGCTAGTGAGAACTTTTTTAGAAACAAGTGGGTTTTGCATTCTTTTGTTTATTCATCTGTATGCCTTTCCATACGATAAAGTTCGGTTAGACCTGGCCGCTTCGGGGCGACGGCACCTGATGGGTCAGAGTAGCTTGTGACGCACATTCTCCCTTTAACAGGGGTGTGATTTAGATCCATGAGACATCAAGTGGGCTTGGGGAGACTTTGTCCTCAGGTTTAAAAAGCAAAGGGAACGCGAGGCACCCTTCCTGTCCTGGTCGGTGTTTTATGAGATGGTGGCACCTAGTCATTTTGAGACCTTGAGGGCAGTGAGGTCAACACCCTGTGAATGTCAGAGAATCTACGGAAGGAATCTGGGCTCTGATACCACTGTGGACCCACTGAAGTAACCCTTTGGGGGAAAACAATAAATTCCTTGGTGTTTATTCTGTTTGAGGGTTTTTTCCCCCGGCCCTCCCCGCTAGTTGCAGCGGAAGGTATTTTAACAGCGTTTTGAGAGCACCTGGCAGGCTCCCAGTGCCCTTGTCTTGCCTGAACTCCACTCTGAATCCACACATGGGCCACCCACCTGCTGAAAGCGCCCCCGCGGGTCTGGGTGCCCGAGGAGAAGAGTGTGCAATAGGAGGTCCTTCCACCAGCAGAGCAGTTTCGCTTCCAGGTTTGAGCCCTTTCTACCTCTCCTCTTGCTTTCACTTTTTGAAATGTTCTAGGTTCTCCACTCGGGGCCTCATTGTTCTTTTTCTCTGGAAGACTCATCTTTCCTCCCTGGCCAGCTCCAGCCTGACCTTCTCAGCTTAGATACTGCTGTTTCCAGGGCGTCTTCCATTCTCCCCCCAGGATAGGGTTAGGCGTTGTCTGTCGGTTGCCGTGATCAGTTGTGCTCGGCTCCACTAAAGCACTTAGCATGATGCTGTGTGGTTACAGCCCAGTGATGAAGAGAGCTGACTTCAAGCCCTGCTGTCTGCACTCGAATCCCATCTCTGCTGCTCACGAGCTGAATAAGCCTGGGCAAATTATTCATGGTAACTTATTGTGCCTTCTCCATCTCCAAAGTCGGGGTGGTAATTATACACACGCCACATGATTACAATGAACGAGGAAGCTGATATGTGTGGCACGTTCACATAGACACCGGAGATGCGGTGAGAGTGCTGGGTGCGTGCCAGGGCTGTGCATGTGCCAGTGTTATTAGGGCCACATGTCAACTAGGCTGGAAGTCGCCCGATACCAGAGGCTGTGTTCCCCTGGCATCAGAGACATGGTGTCTTGTATACAACAGGGATTTGACTATATGTATTGAGTGAATTAACAGTGAAACATTGGATTTTATTAAATAAGAAGACCCTGTTGGGGCTGTTTCTTTTATAGGGGCAAAGCCCCGGTCTCTCAGTTGGTTATTTAGGAAACGAAAGAGTTCATGTTTATCTCTCTTCCAGTGATAGTAACGAACACAGTCTCTTATTGAAAATTAACAGCGTATGATGAAAGACTACAGAAGAATATGTTCTCAGAGTGAAACAGCATTTCTCCTCAAATAAATCTTTTGGTTTGTGATATCTATCTGTCTGTCCATCTGTCTATCTATCTATCCATATAGGGTTGCCTAGTGGCTCAGACAGTAAAGAATCCTTCTGCAAAGTGGGAGACCAGGGTTCTATCCCTGGGTCAGGAAGATTCCCCTGGAGGAGGAAATGGCAACCCGCTCCAGTATTCTTGCCTGGAGAATCCCATGGACAGAGGAGCCTGGCGGCCTACAGTCCATGGGGTCACAAAGAGTCAGACATGAGCGAGCAATTAACACCTCACTTCACTTCATATATGTATTGACTTTGCTGATATTTTTTAAAAAGCAAACCCAAATTTAAGAAATTTATAGTTAGGAGATGTTCATGATATACTTCTCTCCAAACATTGCTTTAATTAAATGACTTTCATGCCATGGTGAATTGTGTAAACATATAGGGGCTAAAAACCCTAAAAAATAAGTAGAGTTATTTATAAGCTCTATTGGTAAGCTCATATATTCATTTGGTACACCATAGAATAGCAATCAAAAACCACTTTGAAAAAAATTACATTTACACATTTTCAACAGCATCCAGATTTATCTTCTTAACCCAAAGGCTTCATTTCCCCGCATTTGCTTATTCCTTACCTGCAGCAGTAATGCCACTGCCTCTTTGGCCTAACGCCCACGTCCTCTTTTCATGGGAACCTGGAGCAATTATCTCAAGCCCACCTTCACTTCTGTTAGGTGGTGGATGCTGCGCCCACATCTACAAAAAGCTGTGAGTACGTTTTCTATAAAGACGTTTAGGAGTGAGCTCACACACAGGGTGCAGGAATTTTCTAAAGCAGTTTCATGTTAAGTAGATGATTAAGTACACTTTACTGTATCCTTCAATCCCGAAATCTTATGATTCCTAAAACAGGGCACAGTATCCAATGCAGCCTTTCTCCCAGTGGCTATTTACAGCATCTGCATTGCAATTCCATGAAGACAGAGCCACGATGGCAAACATTTACCAGATGTGCCACGAAGGTTCCTCTGAATCTCAAAAGTAATTCTATGTAAGAGTGCAAGACAATCTTTATGTTTCTCAGAAGCATGAAAATAAAACTCTTTTTAAAATAACCTTTAATTGGGGAATAATTTTAGATTCACAGAAAAGTTGCAAAGAGAGTTCCCATCTACTTTTCAGTCAGCTTCCTCAAATTTTAACCTTTTACATAACCACGGTCCATTTGTCAAAACTGAGAAATAGACGTTGAGATTTCACCAGTTTTTAACGCCAACGTCCTCCTTCTGCTGCAGTATCCAGTCCGGAACACCACAGTAATTATTCACCAAGCTTCTCCAGTCTCCTTGGACCTGTGACTGTTCTCAGCATCTTCCCTTGTTTTTCATGATCTTGAAACTTTTGAAGAGTTACTGGTCAGGTGTCTTGTAGAATGAATTTGAACTGGGGTTTGTCTGATGGACCAACTGAAGTGTGATGCTGTCTCTGAACATAGATACTAGTGATAAGTAATTTTCACGAGGGCTTTATTATTAAACTAGCTTCCTTTAGGACTGAGTAACTCAGCACTATCACGCGCAGTGTGCTGTTTACTTCTCACAGCGATGCTGAAGCCCGAGGTTCACTGGGGTTCTATGACTCCCAATGGCACATGTGCCACTCTGCAGCTAGGCTGTTACCATGGTGACTTGTCCTCATCAACGTGGCACTGACTGCCCCTCTGAAATTCAGGGAGTACCTCCATCACAGACGCCCTCACACAAGTGTCAGTGGATACAGATTTCCTTATGGAGACTTCCACCGGCTCTTTGCTATGACCTTTCTGTAGTTGGCCCTTTCCTGCTTCACATTGGCATCCCTGGCAACAAAAGCAGCTGCCTGTGACTTGGAAAGCTTACTCCGCCTCTGGGTCTTTATGGATCCTTCATCTTCACCACACCACAGCCAGACAGGTCTTATCCACCCAGTGTTAAGATAAGAAGGCAGACCTTACTCTCGGGACCTAAATCCATGGGTGGAAGGCAGAGCCTTTGAGCCCCCCGCCCTCTTAGCCTGGACCACGGGGCCAGGCACTTTGTCTGCATGGTGGTCCAGTTCACGGTAATTTTATGATGCCACCTAGCACCCCATAGGATGTATATTAAAGAAATAATGGTCTTGAAGACCTAGTGGCTTTGGTGTTATCCGGAGGAGCAGCAAGGGAGGTCAGTTATCAGTATGAGTCAGGACTGAGCAGAGTGTCAGGATGCCACCTAAAGGGAAGACTGTCTGTCTAAGCTCCCCAATGTCATACTAGAAGATGCTGTTGTTTAGTTGCTAAGTTGTGTCTGACTCTTTGCGACCCCACAGACTGTAGCCCGCCAGGCTCCTCTGTCCATGGGATTGTCCAGGCAAGGATACTGGAGTGAGTAGCCATTCCCTTCTCTAGAGGATCTTCCCAAATCAGAGATCAAATTTGTGTCTCCTGCATTGGCAGGTGGATTTTTTTTTACCACTCAACCACCAGGGAAGTCCATCGTACTAGCAGAGCAAGGGCTTAATAATCAACATTAACTAGTATCGTCATCTTCATCATCATTATTGATGCTGTCATTTCTACATTTCATGGGATGCTCCAAGCCTTTTCAAATATTTTCCCATTTTTCTAATTCTATTTTATATTCTCCATTTTCAAAAGATATGGCTACATGTTCTAAGATTCACAGTGGGTCCATTGTTCTGATTTATTATAACTGTCAGCACAGTTTTTAAGCATCCACAAGTTGAGGATATTGTATAATGTGATCTTAACTTCTAAAAGCATAGCTATGGTCTGTTTCATAGTTTTTCAATCATTGTCTCAAAACCAATTAGAAAATATAGAGATTAAATGTAGCTTTAAATGAACTTCTTAGCACACAGTCAATATTAATTTTCTAATTACAAATATATTCACAATAACAATGTAGACACGGAAGTATGTGACTAGATGGACAATAAGGTAAGCAGTTAATAATATTTATTAGTTAATATAACGATGCATACACTTCTAGATTCTCTTCTCCATGCATATACCAAAGTGACTCTATTTAATTTACCAAAAACTTTAATCATACTGTATGCTGCAGAACCACTCTACCAGAATTCCCATTCTTTTTTTTGGAGACTCTGCAGTGCCCCCAGTAGTTTGCATAGTTCTTTAAAATAATCTATTAACAGTTACATAGCATGTGGATTTCATTTAACTATTTCTGTAATCTGAAGGCCTGATTTCAGTTATAACAAATTTTTTTCAGTCATCCTTGGAAAACTTTTAATATTTCTCAATTCTACTCACTGTAAGATTGTAGTAACTGTAGTTTTTTGATGTGTAATTCATTTTTGTGAGAAAGTGAAAATGAGTGAAAGTCACAGCCGTGTCTGACTCTTTGCTACCCCATGGGCTATACAGTCCATGGAATTCTCTAGGTCAGAATACTAGAGTGGGTAGCCTTTCCCTTCTCCAGGGGATCTTCCCAACCCACAGATTGAACCCAGGTCTCCCACATTGCAGGCAGATTCTTTACCATCTGAGCCACCAGGGAAGCCCAAGAATACTGGAGTGGGTAGCCTATCCCTTCTCCAGGGGATCTCCCCAACCCAGGAATCGAACCAAGGTATCCTGCATTACAGGCAGATTCTTTACCAACTGAGCTATCAGGGACAAAATCTGAATTTTAAAGAAAATGTAATTTTGTTGAGATAGGTGAGAGACTATGAAATAAGAACTTATAATACCAAAAAAAAAAACCCAAAAACAAAACCCAGTGCTTTCTCACTAAGTGTGCTCAAATTTACCTTTATCTCATTCACATGTAACTTTCATTCTTAAAAAAAATATAACTGATAATATCTCATTAACAGTAAGAATTTACTTAATTTTGGCCTCAGCTTCCCCCTCATTAGGGTCAATTGGAATAGATTCTCATAAAGAGATAAATGATGTGAAAAAATTAAATCTATGAGCTTCTCATGAGATTTCCATAAGAATTATCTCAGCCCAAGTATACTTTTTTGTTCTATGACATGAAATGACATACTAGGCCAGAAACCAGATTTCCTTTATTATAGATCAGGCATAAAAATGATTTTTCGATCTCTGTAAACTAGGTATGCTGCTGCTGCTGCTAAGTCGCCTCAGTCGTGTCCGACTCTGTGTGACCCCAGAGACAGCAGCCCCCCATGCTCCGCCATCCCTGGGATTCTCCAGGCAAGATTAGGTATAAGTTATGCAAATATGTTAATGAACTGATAATTCAAACCCATGTGGTTTGTTTTCCTTGGATCATTTTATCACTTATAAAAGGAAGGAAGGTATCTCTATCCATTTTATTTTATTTTACACACACACACACACACACACACACACATACACACACGCACAGGTTTTTGGGTAGCACCTCACAGCTGGCAGGATTCTAGTTCCCTGGCCAGGGATTGAACCCATGCATTATGAAGTGGTGCACAGAGTCTTAGCCACTGGAGCACCAGAGTATCTCTCAGGCTTCCCTACCCTGAATGCCCCCTTTATCTGACCAGTGGCTCCCTTCCTGGATCTGAAATGGGTGGGCCAATTTCTGTTGTCACTGCTGACCTCACTTTAAAGGCTGACCAAAGCCTGTGAAAAGCACCATTCCAGAGCTCTGCCTGCCCAGAGTTTGCGCCTGCCTCAGGATTAAGGACCACACCTCAAACTCGAGGGTATGTGTGCTCTGTGAGATGAAAATGGCACCTTGATGTGAAAAGTAAGTAAAGACGCAGTTGCAGTGAGAAATAGACGCGTGATGAGGCATTTTATTCTGGCCACCGCACATCCACTCTTCAGTATTGTAATGCTGTTGTGTTTTTTAATACCTAGATTCAGTCAAACCACTTTCAACTCAATACACAGAGTTGACGTGCTGTCTGGGCCGCCAAGCTGGCGCTGGACACTTGACTCAGGTCTAAGGAAGCCATGTCTGGAGGTTTTAAAAGAGTGACAGCCTTAGCATAGCTTGCACGAAAGCCTCTGGTATGCTTTCGACTTTGGGCAATGCCTCGGCCGGTCGGTAAGGAGGACAGTGAACTGGACGTGAGGCTGAAAAGAAGGCACGCCTGTCTCCATCCAGCAAACTGCTATTATTATCTTTTGGTGTGCACACAATTTATTCATGGTGTTGCTATATTAACTCTACAAAGGACAGAGACACACAGGCAGAAGCTTGAGCTGGAGAGTACTCCCGTAGCTCTTTAGGACCACTTAGTATTTCGGGGTTGCGTTCGCCTCTGATATCCTATAACTGTAAGTTAGAGGCAGTAGGAAAAGTCTTTCATGGGCCATCTCTATGGTCCAACTTAAGATCTGTGTCGGTGGATTTCATGGGCTATCAGGGATTTTTTTGTTCAGTTGTCAAACTTAAGATCTGTGTCAGTGGGTGAGGGGTTCTGGGGTAGTGTTCTGGGTGATGGCCAGAAGGCTGGGTCCCGGACCACATGGCGCTGGTGTCTGAGCACCTCTGGGAAGGGAGGCCTGGGGCTCAGCACCCATGGGCCCCAGCCATTTCCACTGCTTGCCCGAGACAGCAATCACAGCTGATGGTCATTAGGAAACCACATGTTTTTGAGGGCTGGTATCTTTATTTTCACTCATAAGCCCTTCTTTGATAAAATTTCTTCAAAGCCCTCCAGGGGATGTTGTTATTCAGTTGCTAAGTCACGTCCGATTCTTTGCGGCCCCGTGGAGTACAGACCCTAAGCTCCTCTGTCCTTCACCATCTCCTGGAGTTTGTGTAGACTTATGTGCACTGAGTCGGTGATGCCATCCAACCATCTCACCCTTTGCCACTTTCTCCTTTTGCCTTCAACCTTTCCCAGCATCAGGATCTTTTCCAATGAGCTGGCTCGTTGCTTCAGGTGGCCAAAGTATTGGAGCTTCATCCAAGGGATGGGGAGCATGCAAAAGAAATATAGAAGACAGAGCACTGGATATGAAAAGCATGTCCATGCTAAGGGCACATGACACATTCTGGGTGGAGCTCAGAGTCTTTCTTTCCCAGCACAAGTTGCATTAACTGCACAAAAGTTCTGCAAAAATTGAGAATTCAAGATGGTAGGCAAGTGTAGATTCTTACTCAACTCATAATGAAAAATAAAATGAGATTTTGAGTGCCAACTAAATGAATAGATGACTCAGCCCTGAGAGCCTCTTAAAATGGTAGTTTTAACTACCCCTGGATTCCTGACTCTTTTTTTGAAAATTAGGACTACTGAGGGTCACCAAGTGAAAAAAGCAGAGTGATGGATGGGTGTTACTGGAATGAACACTGATTCAACATCACCTGTGTGCCTGCTGTCCGTTTTGTGGACCCTCCACAAATATTACTCAATCCAATCCTCCTTTGTACCTACACGTACATGAGGTATGGTAATTCTGTCTCCACACACAAGGAGAACAAAGCTCACACGTATTATTCAGTCTGCTCAGGGTCCTAAGTGGCCGGCTAGGATTCAACACCAGGTCATTGTGAATGCAATGCAAAGCTCGGTTTGCTGTGGGTACAGGTTTGCATTTTGTTCTGCATTGCAGGACATAGATAGAGATGTGCAGGAAAATGTGAAAGCACACAAAAATGACAAGAGGAACCACAGTGCTGTCTTATGAAATGAGAAATTACACATCCCATATCTTACAATGAGTTTCAGAATTCTATTGCCCAATGTTGTGTTACCATGTACGAACTGCATGAAGACTAAAACCCAAGATATTTATTATTTACCTTCCACGTCACTGTGTAACATTCAAGGCCTGGTGATTCACCAGCAACTTTAAGAAACACAGATAGAGTTAACCAGTCAGATTCCCAAAGGTGTGATCATGATGTTCATGAGGAAAACAGTGGTCGTTACCCATTTCAGTCCCTAAGTGAGGAAGGGCTCAGTGATTACTTAGGGGCTAAGTGCACTCCTAAGTGCTTCACATGGTCTTACCTAACAGACATACGGCCCTATGACTAGATATTATAGATTAACTGGAGAACTGATGTTCAGAGACGGCATGTCACTTTTCCAAGGTCACACAGCTGGAGAGTGGAGATGGAGGGATTCAAGCCATCCTGTGCTGTTCCAAACAGCTATGACCTTAACTGGAACGTACCATGGAAAGAGATAACTAAATAGATAAGTTTATTCATGATATGTATGCCCGTGAGTGCCATACATCATTATTATTCTAAACGCTGGAAGACCTTGGTGACCTGAGGGGACCAGGAAAATTGTCATGAGGTTGGATTTTGAATCAAGTCTTAGATGGCCATGACTCAGGGTCATTAAAAGAAGGAAAGATATTCCAGGTTAGGGTAAAATAAAACTGAAAGGGAAGTAGGGAAGTATGCTGAAACCCTATTTGGTTGCAATAAATTGCACTTATACTGAATTTGAACTTAAATAAATAATTTCATTTAAGCATACTGATAATAGCATTGGAAAGGCAATTTGGAGATAGATTGGGAAGGGCTTTCAATAAGAACAGTAAAGATTCTGGAATCTTCTACTAAGTTATTTTAACAAGAATAAAGCATATCAGTACATTGTAAAAGTGGATTCCTCGTGGCTGTATCTAAAATGAATGGGGAAGTTGGGGGGGAGGTCACAGTTTAGGCCCGAGTGTAAAGGTTGGTGAAATAGGACAAGGTCAGAGTCAGACTAGGGGAAAGGCTGGGGAAAGAAGCTCGGAGCCCAGGTATTAGATATTCATGGAGTATGAGCCAAAGCTCAAGAGTAATGTGAAATGGGTGCTCTGAATCCTGCAGTGCCAGGGGGTAGCCTTATGTGGTTGATAAAAAATACTGGTTCTTTGCTGTCTGGTAGAGGTGGAACTGAGTTTTTGCACTGTTAATTTACTCACTCTGTGTGTTCACTTAATTCAATTTATTCAAACTGTCAGCATCCTTGTTTTCTCATTTAAGAAGCAAGAGTTCTAACACCCCACAGAGATATTCCAAAGAGAGTAGGTATTCCAAAAATGCTCCTTTTTACTTAAGAGAGAGGAAAATTTCCTGACGCACAAAGGCCCAAGAAACTGACCCAATGTGAATCTTCCTGAAAACACTCAGTAAAAATGATCTCATGACCATTTTCCAGGACTGATAATGTATGGGTGTTCATATGCTATTTAATATTTTATGTACCATTAACTATCTTCAGCTAAGACCTAAGGCAGTTGCAAAGACTGAAGGCGGAAAGAGAAGGGGGCAGCAGAGGATGAGATGGTTGGCTGGCATCACGGACTCAATGGACAGGAGCTTGAGCAAGCTCCAGGACACAGTGAAAGACAGGGAGCCTGAGTGCTGGAGTCCACGGGGTCTCAAAGAGTTGGACACGACTTGGCAGGTGAACAACAGCATCAGGGCAGTGGGTAGAAACACTCGGCATAGAAAATGGTTACTACCGGGCTGAAGCCGCTTGGTAATGTGGCTGAGAGACCAAAACGCACCTATACATCTCTGGCTTCTCAGGCGTGACCTTTCAGGAGACTTCAAGTGTGATATTGAGGAAGTCGCTGAACATATTTAGCTCAGAACATTTGCTTGCAAAGGGTGTGATGTGGTATGTCGTAGCGGGAGAGTAACATTCGTAGGTGATGATAAAGAACTCTGCACTTGGTGAAATGTCTTCACCTCTGCTCTCTTTGGTCATTTCATAACCTTAAGGTTAAAGGAGTGTGAATTCTATTTAAAAATAAGCACATCTGTCTTACTTTTTTCTTTGGAACCTGTTTTCTCTAAGCTGCATTATGTAACTAATGAATCCAATTTCACTGCGGGCCCGAGAGGGTGACTTTTTACTTTATTGAAGAGGAGCTTGGATTTAACTTTTTTTTTTCTCATTAAAATATGATCTGCAAACGCTTTTCCAAACGGAATGCTTCCAAGGGGGACAAACCGCCCTCCTAATTCCCAACCTTCTCCTTGAAACACCTTTTCATTGAAACAAAAACAAAGAGCTCTGAAACTCAGGGCTGCCGCACGAGCTCATTGTCTTATCAGCCGGCTTCGCCATCAACTAGAGAAGTTGTGGTTTAACCCCGGGCTGGGGCCGCTGCCGACGCTGCCATAGCAACGCGCTGCACCATTTGCAAAGGCTTGCGCGCTTAACCGCACGGCTACACCTCTTCCTTTCCTATAAAGACTCAGAATCAGAAAAACAGAAGTACCCTGGAGGAGGAGAAACCACAAGAGCAGAAAAGCCACCAAGGCTGCTCTTCGCTGTGCAAACAGCCTTCTGATGAGAAGAGCGTGTTGAGAACCTCTTCTGTTTGAAAGGGGAGCTTTTCCCATTAGGCCAGGTTCCTTTAATGATTTTGAAAGTCAATCAAGTGTTTCTGTTCGGAGTTTTCAGCAAGGGGAAATGAGAAGTTAGTAGCGCGTGTTATCAGACTCTGCTTTTATTTCCCTTCCCTTCTGGGCAGCCTCGGCAGACCTAGGGATCCTGTTTGCCAAAGGGGGGACAGGTTGGTTAGGCGGACTCGCTGCAACCTAGGGTCCTTCTCCTGTTTATTTGTTATTGTCTAGTACTCTTGCCTGGAAAATCCCATGGATGGAGGAGCCCGGAAGGCTGGAGTCCATGGGGTCGCTGAGGGTTGGACAGGACTGAGCGACTTCCCTTTCACTTTTCACTTTCATGCATTGGAGAAGGAAATGGCAACCCACTCCAGTGTTCTTGCCTGGAGAATCCCAGGGACGGGGGAGCCTGGTGGGCTGCCGTCTATGGGGTCGCACAGAGTCGGACACGACTGAAGCGACTTAGCAGCAGCAGCAGCAGCAGCAGCAGCAGTGTTTAGTTCACTAGAAGATAGTATTGTGTTGGCCAAAAAGTTCATTTGGGTTTTTACATAACCTCTTGGCCAACTCACTATAATTTAGATTTCACTCTTGGTTCCTTTTTAAAAAAAAGTCTCTGGATGCTAAGTCATGGAGCTTGACCCAGACCTGGATCAGTGCCCAGTCCTGCAGCCAGCGGTCAACCCCTGGCCCCAGGAAGCCCACCCACCACCCTCTCTCTCCTACATCCCACTTCTTTTAGGAGATGTAGGTTTGATCACAGACTTTTTTGCTTGTTTGTTTAGTTTTAAAGCATGCACATAATAAGAGTAAACCATTTTCAGGAATGTTTTATTTTTCCTTCCTCTAAGCTTTGTGTACAAATACTGAAGAATAAGGGATTCCCTGCTGGTTCAGTGGTAAAGAATCTGCCTTCAATTCAGGAGACATGGGTTCGATCTCTGGGTCAGGAAGATCCCCTGGATAAGGAAATGGCAACCCACTCTACTATTCTTGCCTAGGAAATCCCACAGAGGAGCCGGTAGGCTACAGTCCATAGGGTCACAAAGAGTCCGACAGTACTAAGTACACACACATACACACTTGGTTTTATTTATTTATTTTTATTGTAAAGATTGCATTTTTTATGTGGACCATTTTTAAAGCCTTTAATGAAGTTTACAACATGGCTTCTGTTTTATGTTTTGGTTGACTGTGAGGCGTGTGGGATCTTTAACTCCCTGACAGGAGATGGAACGCACACGCCCTGGAAGGTGAGGTCATAACCTCTGGACCACCAGGGATGTCCCTCAGCTTGGTTTTAGTTCTGTCAGGTCATCACAGTTCTGTTCACACCCTTCCTTGCCTTCCATTCGCCCCCATCATTTTTTGTTTGTTTGTTTCTAAGTAAGAAGCTACCTCTTTTATAGCTATCATTCAGCAATTTGCGCTTTTAAAAAATAAATTTCAGTGTGTGACTTACTCTGAATCCCGCTTTGATGGTTCACACATGGTATTTTACTCATCGTGGGTCTCTTTAGAGTAACTACTGGATTGAGTGTTAAATACGTTTCCCTTATGGCAGTGTGTAGTTGAATAAGCCTGGGACATTTTAGAATCATGCTGCTGCTGCTGCTAAGTTGCTTCAGTCATCTCCGACTCTGTGCGACCCCATAGACGGCAGCCCACCAGGGTCCCCCGTCCCCGGGATTCTCCAGGCAAGAACACTGGAACGGGTTGCCATGTCCTTCTCCAATGCATCAAAGTGAAAAGTGAAAGTGAAGTCGCTCAGTCGTGTCCAACTCTTAGCGACCCCATGATCTGCAGCCTACCAGGCTCCTCTGTCCATGGGATTTTCCAGGCAAGAGTACTGGAGTGGGGTGCCATTGCTTTCTCCATTTAGAATCATATCTGCATTTAAAACCAAATTCCTTCTGCTAGGAACTCTTTAGCCTTGCATGTATTTATTTATTGAGACGTCCTCTGTTAAAAGAGGACAATGCCACCTACTCCCTGGGGTTTCCGATGAGATGGTACTGGGAGATTTGTAGTAAGACCAGGCCACCGCCCTCCACCTGTTGGCATCTTCCGGCTTTCCAGAAGAAAACACAAGCACGGAGCTACTCAACCATCTTTAACAGCTGTTTTCTGTTGTCCTGCTGTTTGTTTTTCCTGAAGATTTTAGCCAGTATCTCTTGACCTCCTTTCCTGTTCTTGAAATGTTGCTTTTTAGTGCCCTTTCTTCTGTTCCTGGATACAATATTGTCTCATTTCTGAGAAGAATTATAGTTTTCAGGGGTCTGTCTGCTCCTTGCACGCTCTTGTTTCTCCCAGGTCTTTCTTCTGTTTATTTTGGTCTCTGTCGTTCCTAAAGATTTCAGTCTGTTTCTTGGAATCCCATTGTATCTAAGAATGAGGCTCCCCAAAAGGGATGTTGAAATTCTGTGGTAATTGATGGAGCTTATAAATCACGTTGCTGTTGTTCAGTTGCTAAGTCGTGTCTTATTCTTTTGTGGCTCCATGGACTGTAGTCTGCCGGACTCCTCTGTCTAAGGTATTTCCCAGGTAAGAATACCGGAGTGGGTTGCCATTTCCTTCTCCATGGGCTCTTCCTGACCCAGGGAGCGAACCCAGGTCTCCTACATTGGCAGGTGGATTCTTTACCACTGAGTCACCAATAAATCTCCGAGTCTTTCTAAATTGCATGAAATCAGAAAGGCATTAAAACTCACTGAGCCTTAGTTTTTTTTATCTGTCAAAAGAGCTCCATGTCAATAGATATTAAAATCCTGTGTTCCTTTACCAGTTGAAATATCTAAAATGATTTTCTGGTGGTAAGCAGCAACTGTTTTATTCATGGGACTTTAGACACTTAAAAAATGTAAGCAATGTTTTAATACAAATTCTGCATAAAAAATAGGAGAACTAGCATTAGACAGCCTTCTTCACGTCTGCCACTTGCTCGGTGTGCAACCGAATAATTTACTAAGCTCCTTTCAGTGTCAGTTTCATTCCCTATAAAATAGGAAAAATAATTGCTGACTCACTGACTTGCTGGCATGCTTAAGGGCAAAAACATGTAAAGAGGCTTGCAGAGTGTCTAATACACAGCTTTTTGGCAAATTGTTGCTCTAATTATTATATTTACTGAAGGAGGGAAGGAGAGACTACTTCCTATAATTTTCTGAAGTCTAGTCAATGCTTCGTCACTTGCGTGAAGACTTACTCCATAGATACGTAGTAATAGGATATATTTGTTGGATTTACTGTTTGTTGATCATATATTTAAAGAATAAGTTAAGGTAGAATCCTTTGATATTTGTTATTCTGTTTTAGTATTATCATGCCTTAGCAAGCAAGGAAAACCATACGTATCTCTTTTACTGGACCTGTATTTTTTCTGGGGGGGTCTTGACTTGCCTTTTCCATTTTTATATTGCTTTTATGTTTACAGAGGTCAGATGTGCATTTTTAACCTTCAAAACATGCAACTATTCATTGGAGGCTGATCCTGAAAACCGGCATTTATTTCATTTCTTCTGCTTCACCCCTCTGTCCTCGTACCTTTCTTAGATTTGCCAAACAAGACAGATTTAGATCCCTTTGGAAAGGGTGTTCCATTCCTTTTGAGGGAGTAGGGGGTTGGGGCAGTGGTGATGATACGAACAGCTGGTATTTAAAGCTCAAGTATGTCTTTTGAAATGTCATTTTCACTCAATTCATTCCTAGTTTTTGCTGAAATCTCTGGTGGGGGACTTAGGGGTGTGACTTCAAGGTAACTTTGATTTGCAATCAGTTAAACATTTTGAGTTGTAAAAGAAACATATTGGGAAAGGTAAATTCAGTAACAAGACATGTGTTAGAATAACACGGCTTTGAAGATCAAGTGGCCTGTTATCTCCATTTTCATCTGTTTAATGTACCTAGTCAGTTCCATGGCTGATTCACAGCAGCCGGATGGGAATGCTAGGAAAGGATTTGCAGATTTTTGGTGCTCTTCTGCCACCTACTGGAATACTTCTAAATAGTCCTTTGTCTAAATGGTGAAAACTAGTTCTTGCCATATATACATATTTTAAAGGGTAGGAAATGTTATTCCCAGAAGAGAAAAATCAAATTATAACATACAGAAACACTTGATATCTAATGGTGCTCTATTTTATTATATTTATTGGATATGATGTGTGTGTGGAACCCAAAAGACCGTTCAATGCAAAAAAAAAAAAAAATTGAAAAATCTTGATACCTTCCCTTGACTGTCACATCTAAGCATATACCCTCATAATTCCTACTGCCATTTCACACATTTTTCTTCACCTGTTTTCCAGACCTTCTCCGTATGGTTCATATAAGTTTGACACCTATTGTAATGCTATTTGTATTAGCACAACCTCCTAATATTAAATAGCTTTCTACGGAGCTCAATGGTGAAGAATTCTCCTGCCAATGCAGGAGATGCAAGAGATGCAGGTCAATCCCTGGGTTGGGAAGATCCCTTGGGGGAGGAAATAGCAACTCTCTCTAGTATTATTGCCTGGAGAATCCCATGGACAGTGGAGCCTGGCGGGCTACAGTCCATGAGGCCACAAAGAGTTGGACACGACTGAATGGGCACATACATATAGCATTAAATAGGTAGCTGTCATACATAAGTTAGTAAGTGCTTTAGGCAGATATTTTATTTGCTTTTCCAGGTCTGTTTGATTCCACTAACAGTAGGTGGTTGCTTCCTAATCATACACAAACTTGGGTATAAAGAGAGCTGCCTGCCTACATCCCACAACACAGGGAACCGCACGAGCTTCGTTGGCCAATCAGACCCCTCAGTGGCCAAATGCACTGACCAGATGGCTAAGTGGTGACATAGTTGAATATCTCACACCACCCTTTTCATCAGGTCTTCTTGTTTAGTGAAAAGGATTCAGCAGAGTCCCTTCAGCCTGTGATTTTGCTAACATTCTGATGCATGAAATGCAACAGACACTTGAAATCACTGTTTACATAATTTTGGAAGAATTGCCAATTAGGATGGGACGTCAACAAACCATACAGACATTTGGTAGTTTAGTCTCCTCTCAATATTGACACAATTTCAACCTTCCTCTACTTTATCATGTTTTTGTTCGTTGTAGTTTTTGTTTGTTTTTGGCGTCACCTCGGGGCTTATGGGATCTTAGCTCCCCCCTGCCAGGGACTGAGCCCTCAGCAGTGAAAGCGTGGAGTCCTAACCACTGGACCACCAGGGAATTTCTATCCTCTCTTTATCTCACGTGGGGAGATAACCTCCACACAAGTATCTGTTGTGTACATTTATGGAACAGTCATCAGAGGACTTTTGAGCGTGGATATGTCCTCTAGAGGGGCTTCCCTGGTGGCTCTGTGGTAAAGAATCCACCTGCAATGCAGGACACCTGGGTTTGATCCCTGGGTCCAGAAGATCCCCTGGAGGAGGGCATGGCAACCCACTCCACTGCTCTTGCCTGCAGAATCCTATGGACAGAGGAGCCTGGGGGATTCCAGTCCATGGGGTCGCAAATAGTCAGACACAACACATACTCACATGTCCTTTACATATTACTTAGATTTTTGACTAGTCTACTTCATGTAGATGGTCTTTATATGTGTTCCTACTTTGCAAATTATAGCTAAATTCTAAAAACTAATTGAAATATTTTAAAAAATAATTGTAGTCTAGTGGATATGGCTTAGGAAATGAAAGTGTCTTTTCCAGTTACATTGCGGTAGTGCCTGAATATTTTCTTAAATATTTATGTATAATGAATATTATATATATGAAAGTGAAAAGTGTCAGTTTTTCAGTTATGTTGGATTCTTTGCGACTCCATTGACTATAGCCTGCCAGGCTCCTCTGTCCATGGGATTCTGCAGGCCAAGAAGAATACTGGAGTGGGTTGCCATTTCCTCCTCCGGGGATCTTCCGAACTCAGGGATCAAACGTGGGTCTCCTGCATTGCAGGCAGATTATTTACCATCTGAGTCACCAGGGAAGCTCATATTATATAAATAATGTACAGTTTCTATCTGTCTATAAAATCAGTTCAGTTTATTCGCTCAGTCATGTCCGACTCTGTAACCCCATGGACTGCAACATACCAGGCTACCCTGTCCATCACCATCTCTGGAAGCTTCTTTAAACTCATGTCCATTGAGCTGGTGATGCCTTCCAACCATCTCATCCTCTGTCATCCCCTTCTCCTCCTGCCTTCGATCTTTCCCAGAGTCAGGGTCTTTTCCAATGAGTCAGTTCCTCATATCAGGTGGCCAAAGTATTGGAGCTTCAGCATCCATCCTTCCAAGGAATATTCAGGACTGATTTCCTTTAGGATGGACTGGTTTGATCTCCTAATACAAGAATATGTTTTATTTTGAAGAGCAAACCAGGGAATGTAATTGAAGGACCCTCCTCACTGATACACCTCTGATGGTGTTTCTGAGGGGAGAGGGTTTTTTTCAGATCTGTTCATCCTCAGAAAATAAAATCTCGAGGCAGGAAGTAGTTTAAATACCGGCCCATCCATTATGCTACCCTCTCACAAGGTCAGCTGCCTGTCTTTTGGGGGAGAACCGACAGTATCTTTTTATTCAACAGTTGTTTACTGAGATGGCGGATGGATCCACGCCTTGCTCCGTGGGGTGGAATCCAGTTCTCATCATGCCAGTACAGTAGCTGATCGTAATCCCTGAGCTCAGAGGCTAAATGTACCAAGAAATGCTCTCCAACACCTCCTCCACCCGCCAGCCACCAGCACTGGGAGTCTGCATTAGGTGATCCTCATATTCTTCTTTCAGAGAAGGCAATGGCACCCCACTCCAGTACTCTTGCCTGGAAAATCCCATGGACAGAGGAGCCTGGTAGGCTGCAGTCCATGGGATCGGGAAGAGTCGGATGCGACTGAGCGACTTCACTTTCACTTTTCACTTTCATGCATTGGAGAAGGACATGGCAACCCGTTCCAGTGTTCTTGCCTGGAGAATCCCAGGGACAGCGGAGCCTGGTGGGCTGCCATCTATGGGGTCACACAGAGTTGGATAGGACTGAAGCGACTTAGCAGCAGCATATTCTTTTTTATGTCATATTTCCTCTTGTCCGTCATCACAGTGTATGGCTTTTCTCTTTCTTTTTTCTTTCTTTTCTTTTTTGTCTATATCTCACATTGGACTAAGTTCATTGAGGGCAGAGAATTTCTTTATCTTGATCATATTTTATCCTAGAACGTGGCATAATGTACAGAGCATAGTAAGCAATCAATACTTATCATCTCAATAAAGGAATTCGTTTGGGAAAAACTTTCCAGAAGTCCTTTAAAACTTTTTTTGCAGACTTGAAATTAATTCCAACAGTTCTCCTTTAGTCTATTATTTTTATTTTACCCGAGAATTCAAAAACTAATATTAATAGCATAATTTTGACATACTTGGGCTTTATAAACATGACGTTAAGAGAAGAGCTATGAAATGAAGCAACAGACAAACAACTAATCTCAAAAATATACAAGCAACCCCTACAGCTCAATTCCAGAAAAATAAACGACCCAATCAAAAAATGGGCCAAAGAACTAAATAGACATTTCTCCAAAGAAGACATACAGATGGCTAACAAACATATGAAAAAATGCTCAACATCACTCATTATCAGAGATATGCAAATCAAAACCACTATGAGGTACCATTTCATGCCAGTCAGAATGGCTGCAATCCAAAAGTCTACAAGCAATAAATGCTGGAGAGGGTGTGGAGAAAAGGGAACCCTCTTACACTGTTGGTGGGAATGCAAACTAGTACAGCTACTTTGGAGAACAGTGTAGAGATTCCTTAAAAAACTGGAAATAGAACTGCCTTATGATCCAGCAATCCCACTGCTGGGCATACCATTGAGGAAACCAGAAGGGAAAGAGACACGTGTACCCCAATGTTCATCGCAGCACTGTTTATAATAGTCAGGACATGGAAGCAACCTAGATGTCCATCAGCAGATGAATGAATAAGAAAGCTGTGGTACATATACACAATGGAGTATTACTCAGCCATTAAAAAGAATACATTTGAATCAGTTCTAATGAGGTAGATGAAACTGGAGCCTATTATACAGGGTGAAGTAAGCCAGAAAGAAAAACACCAATAAAGTATACTAATGCATATATATGGAATTTAGAAAGATGGTAACAATAACCCTGTATACGAGACAGGAAAAGAGACACTGATGTATAGAACAGTCTTTTGGACTCTGTGGGAGAGGGAGAGGGTGGGATGATTTTGGAGAATGGCATTGAAACATGTATAACATCATCTATGAAACGAGTCGCCAGTCCAGGTTCGATGCACGATACTGGATGCTTGGGGCTGGTGCACTGGGACGACCCAGAGGGATGGTATGGGGAGGGAGGAGGGAGGAGGGAGGAGGGTTCGGGATGGGGAACACGTGTATACCTGTGGCAAATTCATTTTGATATATGGCAAAACCAATACAATATTGTAAAGTTAAATAAAATAAAATTAAAAAAAAAAAAAAAGAGAAGAGCTATGGTTTAACCGGGAGAAAGGTACTGAAAACTGTGACTATGTGAATGTGAATTAACATAGAGATGCTATACACGTATATATATATATATATATTTACATATGTATGTGTGAAATTTGAAACTTTCTAAGAGATGTTTGTTTTCCTTTTTTCAGGAAACTCTACCCAACCTTCTACTCAAGGTATTTACATTTTACTTATTTTACTTTTTGTTGCTAACTTTGTTTATTTAATGTTGATAAACTTTTCTGTGATATTCTAGTGAAATCGTTTTGTACAGACAAGCCTTGTAATCATGAGTGGCCCTTGACATTCTCTTGTTCTTAATATTCCTACTTGTAAGATATAAAGTTGGATAACTACCTGAGCATATTATTATTTGTAGACGAATTACTGTGTATAAATTATAGCTTTTCTTACACCTGCCAGTAAACCATACGGCAAGTTTTCAATCTCTTTTTACATTTTATCACTATAAAGACAGCAATTTATTTTGGTCAGATTGCAGAGCTTCATAGTTAGGGAACTATATGATAAATTAGAATTCTAAACATAATTTTATATATATATAATGTATAAATTCCTGCAACAGTATTGACAATATTGAGATATTTTAAATAATCATTTCCAAGTTGTATTGTCACACCTTAACTGTTTTAACAAGTGTCCTAATCCTGAGGTAAATTAAATTTAAGCAATGAAGATGCTGACAATTAGTTCATATATTTCACATGTCAAAGGAGAGAGAAAAATTGGGTTACATCCAGTTAAAAATAAATTACACTGGTTAAATGTTATTGTTTTTGAAAATATGTTATAGATACCCTGATTAATCATTAAGAAGATAGGTAATGTCCCTAAGATAACCCTGGTTTAACAATTATAGAGCACAGCTCTAATGAGGCACATTTGAAATCTCCTCAGAATTGTTTGTTTTTTTTAAAAAATTTTAATTTGGAGGATAATCACTTTACAATACTGTGATGATTTTTGCCGTCCATCAACATGAATGGGCCACAGGTATACATGTGTCTGCTCCCTAAAGAAACTTTAGCCCATGGCAGAGAGGTCTTATAAATATATGAAAGTCATTGAAGCATAGCAGATTGTGATCAGTTTATTCCACCTACTGACATACCCACCTTTTACAGAAGAGTAAGTTCGTCTCAATCACAGAAACTGGTTACTTTTGCCGGAAGGGATGGGAAGGGGGTGGAAAGGAGAGGGAACATTTAAAACAGTAGGTGACCCTCACCTTGAGAGAGTTTCCACGCTCTCTGCACGGAGCCATCACAACAAGCCTCCAAACGGTGAACCCGAGTAAGTGAAATAGTGGCCCCCGACGCAAGCCAGAATATTCTCTCCCAAGTACGAGAATACGATCAGTGGGAACCAGGCTCTTTTCCTGAAAGCAGAAGGGCTCATTGGAACCTTGCCGACACCAACGTTAGTTTAACCTAAAAACAAGACGCTGGTCAAGTCTAGTGCGATGGATGTGGATCAATGTTATTGGGCAGGATCTTCAGCTCCTCCCTCCCTCGTTTCTTCTCCCCACCCCCGGCCTCCTCCAGTCTCCCCCCAGCCCCACGCACGTCCGGTCACTCGACATTTGGCAATGAGAAACCCCAAAGCTTAGATTTAGCACCTGACGCTGAAGACAGGAAGGTGCCACTTATTACTCAGTTGGACGTCTTGGCGTGTCATTGTGGATGAACGTTTGTTAATTAAACTCCTTTATTTGTGACGTCCTAGGTTATGAAATTTTAGGGTTTGGGACCTTTCTTTGGCAAAGAACACGTGGAGCAACTGTACTGTCTCTTTCTGTAATCACAGACTAGTTCTGTGATCTTTCGGGCGCTCTAGCCTCGGGGCAATTCCATGTGACTCAGGCAGATTTCATGGATATTTGGTGAAAAATGGATTTCACGTCACCTTCAACATGGATAACTGAAGCTGCGAATTCCTTCCGTCGTTGCTGTTTCTGTTTTCTTAATCCTCTGCTCGAATCTTCCATTTCTGTTCTTAGTTCTGTCCTGCTGGTCGCTGCGCCCCCTCCTCCCCCCCTGCCAGTCTCTCCTTTTTCCAATATTTTTGTGCTAGTCTTACTTGCCTAATCCTGTTGAACTGAATGAATCAAAATGCTTGTGTGATAGAACTCAATTTTTCATGAATTAGATATTGCATAACATGAAATTTGCTATTCATAGAAGTAAACACAGGTTAAACAGAAAATTCAGAAAAAAATGGATCTCTATAATCTCAATAGTCAGACATCACCATGTTGTTTTATTTTTTTAAACAACGGGTGTACTTCCGCGTCCTCTGAGAGGAGGAAACCTGCTCGCCGAGAGCGCACACGTGCCGAGATCCCCGGCACACAGCGCCTGCTCGCCCTGCCTGCAGCCTCTTCCGCTGTGCGCTCAGCTCTGCACCGTTCTACTCCACCGCCCCCTCGCCACATTTTTCTTTTTTCTGAAGTGAACTGAAACTGGGGGAAATGTTACCTCAGCATCTCAGATTGATGTTTCATTTGCTATCATGAAAAAAATTATTTTTGGAGACTTAGGTCATTTATATATTTGTGAACTTTGTTTTCCAGTCTTTTACTCACTCTTTGAATTTCTTTTTTCCATTTTATTAATTTTTTTAAAACTTTTTGTTTTGTATTGGAGTATAACTGGTTAAAAATACCGTGCTAGTTTACAGGTAGACAGGAAAGGGACTCAGCCATACATATACATGTATCCATTCTCCCCCAGATTCCTCCCATCCAGGCTGCCACATGACACTGTGCTTTGTTTGAATCTGATTGATTTAAAAAATCAGTGTATGCATCTGGAACGTTTGTCTTTCATTTTTTATCTCCTGGTACCCTAGCCCTCCTAATGAACCCCTTCCAACTTTATTTTTCTTTATCCTTTTCCTTGATCAGTCTTTATGGTTTCTTTTAATCATCTTCACATGTTGTGTTTCATCCTTCTGAACCTGAGTGCTTCGGACAGAATCCACCAGTGAAGTAAGAGGCGGGGAGGGGGTCACTGCTTTTGATTCCATTTCCCTGTTTTCGCCTTTAGCCCCCGTTTTGTAGCTTGCTTTACATATGTCTACGTATTCTATCTATTCCTCTGCATGCATCTTTATTTGTATACATGTGTGTGCACATATGTATGCACACACACACCCCATATACACATAAATACCATGGCTCCTGGCAGTATGGTGTGTGTATATATTTACGTATATGCTTTTGTACACATGTATGTTTATGTACACACAGTAATGGGCGGGGGAGTTGGCAGGCTCAGACGGTATGATCTGGGGTATGACTCACGTGTTTCTTTTCTCCTTCCTGCATCTCCTGTGAACATGACGGAACACAACTGAAGAGCCCTCTACTCCGACTTCAGGTGGCCCCTTACCTGCTCGCACCACTGCATCCTCACCCGCAAACACCTCTAAAGGAGGAAAAGACTCCTCAGAGATCTCGCCTCCTACGAGTCCAGACAGTCTCATCACGAAAGCACCCCCGACCTCTTGGGGAAATAATAGCACTGCTGTGACAGGTTGGCGGAGATCTTAACTGACACGGGATTAGGAAAACTCGTCTCTCTTGCTCTCTCTTTAATTTTAAAGTTATCAGAACAGTTTGCCTTTAAATTCTGTGTTCAGTGTCTGTGTATGTGATTTCGCTGAAGGGTGTGAAGTGTAGAAGCTCGAGGTTTCAGTGGAATGTTGGTGGACTAAAGTCACGAAGCCTGTTTTTGGGGAGAAGGGGGGAGAGGGAAGCCCCTAGGTAATATCAGGGTGTGCATGGATGTGGGGGTGGGTTCTGAGTGTCCTCTGGCTCACGTACAGCCTCATTTTCCTGGATCCTGCTCCCCTAGACTTTCTGTGGCCCTCCAAGAGTCAGAACATCCCCTTTCAGGTTGTCAGTCTTACCCTTCTTGGCTTTTACTCTAAAGTAGAGCTTTTCTTGGTTCAATCCCAGCTTCTCAGTATCAGAAAATCACTGGAGACAGACCTTTGATTTTATTTTTTTTAATCACACTGAGGGTTAATAATATAGCTTTGTTCTTGGATTTCTTTCAGACCTTTGTTTTTTTTTTTTAATCACACTGAGGGTTAATAATACAGCTTTGTTCTTGGATTCTTCTTCTTGTTGTTTTTTTAATTATCTAATTAGGGCCGTGAGTCCTAACAGTAGAATTGAAGATAACAGAGCCATGTTGGTAGCAAAGTGACAGAGTGCATGGGAGGTGTTTCTGCCGGGGAAAATCTCTGAGGTTCCTAGAATCCAGGGACACCAATGAGCTGCTGGTTCTCTGTTTAATGTTAGGTTTGCAAGTGTATCTGCCGCGTAAACCGACCATCCTGAGGATTGTTCCTGCTTTTTGCCTTAATAATGTGCTGGGTGCCACTTTCTGAGGCAAACTGCTTAATAGACCTGCTCTGATTAAAGAGAAGAAGAAATTTATTTGTTCAGTTAGGTCATCAGTCTTAGCTTGAAACAGAAGCATGGGTGGCGCCGTCACAGACCCGTGGTCCACGGCACACACAGTTTTGAGCACCATCCCAGTGAAGTTTATTGGTTGTGGTAAGCAGTTACATCAATTGCAGTAATTTATATTTAATCTTTATACCATTTTCCCCTGCAACCACAGGGCAGGCATGGTGGCTGGGACCTGCCTAAACATGGCAAGCGTTCAAATTCCCTTTAACAAAAGGAATGTGAGGATGAGGGAGCTGATGTCTAGTTCCATGCTAAACTTTGTTAATGACTGAGTAACAGCACAGCGCACAAAGTTTTCTATTTCAGACATTCCCTACTTTATCTCACACACACCCACAACATTACTACTTTTTTATTTCCACAATTTCCCCCCAAAACCATTAAAGCCAGAGATTTACATATGAAGCAAAGCTTGATAAAAAAGGTTTAAAAGGAAATGGATTGGACATAAGGATGAATTCTTTACAAATACTAACTTGCTCTGGCACAATAATACTAATGGTTAAATTAGCATGGAAATCTTCATATACTTTCAAACAAAACACATTTTCTTCTCTGAAAAATAATCTTGGCAATAATCAAATTATTATTTTGAAGTATTAAAACCATTCCTTTGGGATAAAAATTATGACAGGCAATCCATGAGCTTTAAACAGCCACCCCATTTCACTGACTCCAGCTGTCGTGGAAACTTTTCCAGGCAAGAATACTGGAATGGGTTGCCATTTCCTTCTCCAGGGGATCTTCCTGACCCAGGGATTGAACCCGTGTATCTTGCGTCTCCTGCCTTGGGAGTTTTCTCTACCACTGAGCCACCTATTGTCATTCAGTTGCTAAGCTGTGTTGGACTCTTTGTGACCCCATGGAGCCACCTGGAAAGCCCTAAAAAGATCTGGAGATTTAGCAAATCCACAGATTCAAAAGTTGTGGATGGAAGGACTTTTCCCAAGATGCTTCCCATCCATGAATGAGGGCAGGCGTGATTGTCACACAGACTTGTCTGCTTTGTCCCACCAGGGACTTCTGTCCCTGTCCCCGTGGCTACGTCCACTAATGAAAAATCTGTTAGGATCAATTAACCTCATTAAATTGTGATTGCCACTCCTGTGCCATCTCTGAGATCACTCCACCGGGAAGAGTAGGTTCCCTTGAAGAGGGAAGGTCATGGATGTCTGGGCCAGGAAGACTGAGGGCTCTCAGGATGCCCTGAGGACTAGGGACCCTTGGGACGGACAGAGAGAATGAGCCAGTGAGTGCAGGAGGAGAAAAGGGTGTGCAGGAAGCCTCAAGTCAAGCCTGACCGATTTCAGAAGGGCCAGTTGTGTGCCTGCCGCTTTTTTGAAGGCTTAAAAAACAAACAAACCAAGTTTCCACTCTTCTCCTGGTTCTGTGGGAAGCTTCTTCTGAGGATCTGGAACTGAAGAACGGATGTTTACGTTCTCCATTCTGGAGCGGCTTTAGTTAAGTTTGGGGGTTAAGGGGCTTCTAGAGCCTGAGCTGAGAACTCAGACCCAGAATCTGGGAAAGATGCGCGTTCAGTTCTGGCAGGCATGGATGTGCATGATGGGAGGGAGCCTGCGTGCTCACGTCAGAGCCATCGGGGGACATGCACGTGCGCGTCACACACCGACACACCCAGCATCTAACTGCAGAAGCGCAGCCAACCTCAGACCCTTGAGCCAGTGACCCCAGTGGTCAGGGCAGTGAAGCCACCGCACAAGTCCAACCAGGAGCTAGCCCGTATTTTGTTTCTGCCAGGACAACGAAGCATCTAGTTAGCACCGAGTGAATACACGTTGCTCCCCTGTGCTGTGATTCTGGGTGAAGTGTGTGTGTGTGTGAGTGTGTCTGGGGGTGGGGGATGTGTGACACGCGGTGGGTGCTTTGAACCTTGACATTGAGACGTCTTAAGGAAGTGCACGGTGGGCTTTCATCCGCGGCCATCCTTGATTCTACACCCATGAGCGCGTCTGTGATTGCAAACCCAGGGGGCTGCTGTCCGTATAGCACGACGTTCTTGGGCTCTAAACCAGTCCACTTTCCCCTGGCAAGGGCAGCCGCCATCCTGAAGGGAACATCGTGACCCTCAGCTGGAAGAAAAAAGCACCCAGTTCCGCAAAGGTGCAGGCGAGATCCCCCGCAGCTCTGTTTTCAGAAAATCAGGAGGGAGTACCCGCACCGCTGGCTTCCTCCGCCCCGAGGCTCCCGGCAGGGCTCGGGGGCAGGTCCTCCGTGGGGACCTCACCGCAGCCTGCCACCCTCAGAGCTCACTTCCACCTCTGCGGCCTCTGCCCCGCCAGCAGCACCCACTCTGGCATTTTCAGTGTCACCCACGGTACCCCCTACCCCCGCCAGGAAGCGCGGCCTCCCTGGGTGGGAGGGCAGATCCAGACTTTCTCTCCAGGTCCCAGATGCCTCATTTATTCCCGCTGCTGAGTCTTTGCTGCTGCACGCGGGCTTTGTCCAGCTGTGGAGAGGCCAGGGCTCCTCTCTAGATGCGGACTGCTCCTTGCGGTGGCTCCTCTTGTTGCAGAGCAAAGGCTGTAGGGCGCGGGGGCGTCCGTAGTTGCAACTCTGGGCGCTAGAGCGCAGGCTCAGTAGTTGCGGTGCGAGGGCTTTGTTGCTCCTTGGCGTGTGGGGTGTTCGTAGAGCAGGGATGGAACCCAGTGTCCCCTGCAGTGGAAGGAGGATTCGTCAGCACTGAGCCACCCGGGTAGCTCCCCGCCCCCGATGCTTTTACAATGTGAGTTGTGATGCCCTTTAAGTCATCTCTCCCGCGTGCCGCGCTGGTTTTCATCCGGGTTTGCAGACGGGTAGGTTGTGATGCTGCAGGAGTGCTTGAGTGTTAGCTGCCCGGCCTTAGCTTGATCAGTAGGCGATGCCTCCACGGGCCGCGTGGCCCTGCGCTTGCCGGGCAGGAATGCTGATGGCCTTTGTGATTGCAGGTGCCCCAGGAGAAGGGACCACGACCACCTTGCCTGCAGACCCCGCTGCCCCACCAGCCACCTCCCGCAGCCCTGCACTCAGCAGCACTGCTGCCTCACCTCCACTCACCTCCAACTCGACCACCCAGGATAACGCCTCACTCCCACTCACCTCCAACTCGACCACCCAAGATAAAGCCTCACCTCCACTCACCTCCAACTCGACCACCCAGGATAACGCCTCACTCCCACTCACCTCCAACTCGACCATCCAAGATAAAGCCTCACCTCCACTCACCTCCAACTCGACCACCCAGGATAACGCCTCACTCCCACTCACCTCCAACTCGACCACCCAAGATAAAGCCTCACCTCCACTCACCTCCAACCCGACCACCCAGGATAACACCTCAGGTTTGACTGTGATGCCTTAGGCATGTTAGATGCTGGATCATGAAATGGAAACTTGAGACCTTCAGGCAACTGTTTTATTTCACACCCAACAGGGCTCAGTGGGTTTCCTGTTTTACAAATTTTCACACATTGATACTAAATTAGGCAACAAAACCTTACCAGTAAGCTTCCTCTGGGCATGTTTTATTTTATTATTTATTTTATAAAAGTTCATGGCAAAGAAGAAAGGTAACAAGCTTTCAGTCCCATAGCCCTGAGATCAAATCCAGCCTCTTCAACTTTCTAGTTGACTTCAGGAAAGTCGCTCCTACTTTCTCTGTGTCTGGTTTTCACTTGTAAAAAGGGGTATAATAATACTCATTTCATAAGATTGATATGAGGGTGGGATATGTAAAAAGCCTGGTATGAGAAGAATAATACAAAAAGGTAACCAGGATCCTCGTTAGTGTAATAATTGGAATAAGGAGAGTTGTAACAGAATGAGAAGCAATTGGAGGGAGACTGCACATGTCTGAATTATACCAAGGAAGGGTTTCTTCTTAGCATATGCAGTGTCTGGTTCCGATGGTATGAACTCTTAGTTATCTTAAAGGGCCACGTGTAGATAAATCTTTAACTCACTTTCTTGGTTTAGAAACAAGCAAGAGTCCATTCAAATGAGGAGGAAGCCCCTAGCAAAGATTCCTTTAGGAAATGATCTTTGCTGAGGCATTTTCCCCTCGCCCTTCGATAGGACAAGCTCATTAACTGTGACCCTCTGTTCATTTCCTTGCAGATGAGCAGACCACGACCCCCGCACTGACCACTGCATCCAGCGTTAGCCCTGCAACCGCTCTCTCAACCATAGGTGACAACCTGACCCCCAGTCATGCAGTCACTCCGCCACCACGCACCTGGGACACGCTCCCTGAAGGCCCTGTGTTGGCCGCATCTACCCCAGGCTCTTTCTTCACAATGTTCACTTGAGTGTCCTAATCCTGGGGCCGTGGAGGGGCAGTTAGTCCAAAGCACTGATCTGTGTCTGCAGTGCGAGAGCTGCTGAGGTCTGGGCGGGTGTCACTGTGATAACCTAATGCCGGTCGTAGCATTCCCCTTGAGTGTGAACTTGATGAATGTGAGTAGAGATGACCAGCTAGCTATACCAGGACTTTTAAGAGTGGATTTTGGTCTTGGTATGAACAGAACAGTTCTCTCAGTGGGAGGCTTTGTATCAAGAAGTCAGTGGCAGGGGAGCCTCAGCATTCGGGGGCAGGGGGTATGGGGACAGAAGTGAGGGGGCCTCCATCCGGGAATGAATGCCCAGGAGTTGGCGGAGCCTGCAATGGGTCAGCCAGTCAGAGCCTGCCGGGGTGCTGTTCCCGCCTCAGTTTCTCCATCTCGAAGACCAGACTAGCAGGGATCTCGTAGCTTCCACAAGCGACATTTCCGTCCTGTTCGCCAGTTAAATATATATGCTCACACAAGACTTGTCTCAGTGGATGGACAGATTTTTCACCCTGAGTCTAGTATATGGGTAAAGAGCTTACAAAAGTGAAACCAGAGCGTGGAGCTGCTGCTGCTGCTAAGTCGCTTCAGTCGTGTCCGACTCTGTGCGACCCCATGGGCTGTAGCCCAGCAGGCTCCTCCATCCATGGAACTTTCCAGGCCAGAGTACTGGAGTGGGTTGCCATTTCCTTCCACCAGGGATCTTCCTGACCCAGGGATCGAATCTGGGTCTCCTGCATTGCGGGCAGACGCTTTACCGTCTGAGCCACCAGGGAAGACATTCTTTGCAAACAGAGATGCAAACTGAACTCCCTAGGGGTTACAATTATATAAACCTCTTTTGAGATTAATCAAGGGGATAAAGACTTTAAAAATGCCTCTGGCTGCTTGAATAGTCAGCCACATCACCATTCCATAATCAGATGTGTGTCCAAAAGTCTTAATATTGTATCACGATTGGGCTTATGAGGTAAATTCATGAAAATATTTTAGGGGCTAGCTCCTTGGTTTACAACCTTTGAGGTTTTGAGATCCAAACATGGGACTAGGCACTGCAAACTCTGTCTTTTCTGTTAAACCTAATTTGGTAGATTCTAGTTTATGAAGATGAAACATTGTAAACCACTCTTCCCTAAAATGACTAAGGGCAGAGATATCCTAAAAGTTGATTTTAATCATCTGCATTCTCTTTTTTTCTTTCAGCTCCTACTAAGCCACCATGTGGTAAGTTTGTCTACCTAGAGGCAACATATATCACTTTAATGATTTCATTCTTTATTTCAAGTTTCTAAGACCTCTGCTCCCCGACCCCAGCAAAATAAACTCAGTGGCTCTAATTTCTAACCAATGATTAGCTCCAGCTCTTACGAGTCAGAGTCCTTCAGGGTGAGAAGTTTGATGTCATGTTCAGACCTGGATTTGAGGATCAGGATCAATCATTACTAGCTAAACAGCTCTGGTGGAGCCACTTACCCTTACCTTGGGTGTTTAAAGTGAGGTGATAGCAAGCTTGTTTTGGGGTTGGGGGAGGATTCCGTGTAATGATAAATGTGGAATGTGAATAGCACCTTCTAGGCTGATCAAGAAGAAAAAGTCTCGTCTGTCTCTCTATCTCGCTAGGGTTCTCCTCAAAGCAGATGCTTGAAAACAGTTTGTATCTGTCCTTCTCCTATCTTCTTCCTCTGTTCTCAGTGAAAGCAGAGTCCTTCTTCACGACCAGGGCTCACACACTCCACATGTTTCTAAATATCACCAGGGAGTCCCTGCTGTCAGTAGCTCTTCATATATTCAGTGCAAACACCAGTCTTCATATGTTTGCTTAATTAATATGATCCTTCATGATCAGATTCCTCTTGCATTATTACTTTTTTCACTTAAGGAACACGGAAATACTCATTGTTGTATTTCTTAACCTTTTGTTTTGTTTTCGAGTACAGGTGATTGTGATAGTTTCAGGTGGACAGCAAAGGGATCCAGCCATCCGTATACATGTATCCATTTCCCCCCAAACTCTCCCCCATCCAGGCTGCCACATAACATTGAGCAGCATTCCCTGTGCTGTATAGTAGGCCCTCGCTCTTATCCGTTTTGAATATAGCAGTGTGTCCCTGTCCATCCCAAACTCCCTAACTGTCCCTTCCCCCTGTCCTTCCCCCTGTAAGTTTGTTCTCTAGAGATTGAGCTAGAGATTGTCTTACCAAGTGAAGTAAGTTAGACAGAGAAAGGGAGATACCATATGGTATCCCTTATATTTGGAATCTGAAAAGAAGTGATACAAATGAATTTATTTACAAAATAGAAACAGACTGACAGATGCTTCTAGGTTTCTGAGCACATTTCTTCCTGCTTCTGTGCTCACCCAGGTTCTTTCCTTACACTTGGAATTCCATGCCATCCTCACCCGCCCCCCTCCCCCATCACTTTTTCTATGTCTTGCTCCTATTTTAAACTGCAAACTGAGTCACGTGCCCTAGAGAGCCTCTCCGGGTCCTCTAACCACAGCAGGCTCCTCTGCTGCTTTATTCCCGTGTTGTTTTGTGCATCATCTTGTTTTGGTGGTTTTCCTGTCCTCTCTAGCCCATTTCCGTGCCCATCTCCACGTTAGAGACCCCAAAGTGGAACATTTGTATTCCTGTTGTTTGGGACAGTGTTTTAAAACAAGTGCGTCATAATTTTTGTTGCACTAAAAAATGAGTGAATACATCAGTGTGTACTGAGAAGGTATTTTTGTGAGTCAATGGAATCTGTTCGAATGAAGGGGAGAGTGAGATGACACTCGAGAAAGCTTGAGGAGGAGCTGTTGTCCATAACTTTTCATAAGCAGAGGCATAGTGAGGCCTCTGCTCTCAGATAATTAATGTTCTCCGTGTCAGGAGAAAGAGAGAATCAAGTACTGCAGTTTAGAAAGCAAGGGAAATGATAGAGCTGGAATAAGGAATTTTTCCGGTATGTCGCTCTTTTTTTCGTATTTCAACCACTTTTGAGACCCTACTAATGACAGGTTTTACACAAGGATCTGAATTTATGGTGATGATCAAAATAGGTTTTGCTCTTATTGAATTTACAGTCCAGTTGGGAAGACACACGAGTCCAATAATCATCCAAGTACAGGCTCATGAGCTGGGTCTTTGATGGGACAGCGATGTAAAGACAATCATGAGGGATAACATGGAGGCGCTGATGCGTTCCTTCTCCATTTTATGTTCCTGGGGCTATTTTTGTTGGTGTTTGGATATTTTAAAAAAATATGTTAAGGGGTTTGTAGTTAATGTAGGTTTGTTTGTTCTGAAAAATCAAAGATAATCCTGGCTGTCTTATTTTCTTTCAGAGAACAAATACGGAGGTGTGTCTGTGAAGTACTCTTTCAACGATAATAAGACATTTACTGCAACACTCGATGTTAAGCGAGAGGAATGTGAACCTCCTGGATGTGAAAAGGAGCACCGTGGCCTGTCTGCATGTCAAACTAAGAATATCAGTATGTCACACCCTTCGTGTGAGCCTCCATTTGAATATGTCTTGGAGGTACCACCAGGTAAATGCCAGTTGCTTTCTATTTGTGTGTTTACAACGACAGTGCGCTTTTGTGTGCGGATTGTCGGGAGGCGGGGGAGGGGAAGCTGGCGGCGGGGGCGGGGGCGGGGCGTGCCGCTCTCCTGACCCAGCAAAGTGGTGACCTCGGAGCAGCCTTCTGTCTTCATCCCTTACTCGCCTCCCTGCAACCTCTTTTACAGCGTGGTTTGTGTCGACCAGATATAATCTACTCCTCTGAGCGATTATTCACGAGCTTCTTTCCTCTTCTCAACTGAATTCAAGTCATTTAATTTATATATATTTATACATTATATATACACATTATATGTATATACATATATGCATACATTATACGTATATACACATCAATACACATATGTATATATTAATTGATAATATTAATATACACAGATAATGTATTGTTTATATATATTAATCCTTCTAAATGCAAGTGTGTCTGGAATAAAGGTTTCCCAGGTGGCCCAGTGGTAAAAGAGCCTGTCCGCTGCTGCAGCAGCCGTGGGTTCAGTCCCTGGGTCTGGAAGACCCCCTGGGGGAGGGCATGGCAGCCCGCTCCAGTATCCTTGCCTGGAGAATCCCATGGACGGAGGAGCCTGGGGGGCTACTATCCATGGGGTCGCAGAGTCAGACACAACTGAGTGCGCCTGTGCATGTCTAGAATATCTTGGAAAGATACAAAGTCAAAGATTTGATGTTTGTGGGGAAAAAAAAGTACTTTCTCCAAAAAAAAAAAAAGAGTCATAGTCACCTTAGGGGGATCCATCTGGTTTTGGTGCCTCAGCAACTGCTGGGAAAGAGAAGGGACTAAGATACTATGTGGACTTCAGGGACGCAACCTTCACTAAATGTGTTTTCAAAACGGGACTTGGGAGCCGTGTAAGTCTGTTAAATCTCTTACATCTTTTATTAATTCAAGATCATTGATTTACTTATTAACATTTAGGTAGGCTAGATGTCTGATGTTTATGGAAAAAAGAAACTTATTTAACCTACTCATTTTTTAAAAATATTACTGAAATAAATGATCAAATAAAAACAGAAAGTGACAATTTTTAAAAAAATGCATTACCCAGAGGGAATCACACATGCTCTGTGTAATGACCATTCAATGAAAATAATCAAAGAGTAAATGAAAAACTGAAAATATAAGTAAGAATAATTAAATGAAGCCAGTCTTTTAATATGTGCAAAAGATGCAATTTTATCTAGATTTTTGCTTGGATTCTATTTTTTAAAAGTAGCGTAAATTCTAAATAAATTAGCATTACATATATTGGTAGCATTTCATTTAGAATTTACGCTACTTTTAAAAAATAGAACCCAAACAAAAATCTTAAAAAAAAGAATAAAGACTTAAGAAATGCAAAACCCTGAGAATTATTCAACTTTTCAAAAGTAATCTAAATTCTTGCCAGATTCTGTATCATGAATATAATTTGAATACCTGTCACTGAGCATACGGCATGCATTATGAAATATTAATCATGCATTTTTGTGTCTTTATTCTGACAGATCCTAATCAGTTTCAGCTGGTAGACTGCGTGGAAGATGAAGAAGCAAATACTTCCCTTTGTTTACACTGGCAAAACAAAGATTTTCCAGATAATGGACAATTCAAGTGTAATGAAAATAAAATTGAATACAAATTTAAATGTGGTAAGAATTTGACGTTGATCAGAGGAGGGTTTTTTTTTTTTTTTTTTTCCTATAGTGGGAAGTTTCTCTAAATATTATCTAATGATTCCTTACTCCCTCCTTTCATCCACTTTCTTTCAGTCTCTCTCCCTCTCTCTCTTGCACAGTCCATGATATGTTTGGAATCAAACACTTGTATTCTTTATACCACTCAAACTTACAAAAGAGACAGATACTTCACTGGAAGAATAATTTTTGAAATAGCAGTATTTCAAGTTTATATTTATAAGATATATATATATATATCTTATATATATATTTATAAGATATAGATCTTATATTTATAAGAATTTTCTTGGCAACAGTTACACAGGAGGCGTTGCTGAAGAGATTATCAGAGAAGAGTTAAAAAAGCTAAGATACACAAACTCCTAGCATGAGTGGGAAAGCAAGCAATTGCACGTGATTCCACGAGCTCCTTTGTCAGCCCTCCATCAACAACACCCGTAAAAAACTGCCAGAAGACTTTCACAAAGGAAAGGAGAAAAAAGAAGCATCAGTGCTGCAAGGGATATGAGTTGGTGTTCACGGAAGGGGGGACTTGAGTTAGAATTTCTTTTTAGTAATTAATGATTTAATACCCTTTAATTTCTCTTCATTTGAGTTTATTGGGATGAAATCTCCCTCCCTTGGCATAAAGCCACCTGCTAGGCCGTATTTGGCAAGACAGACAGACGAAAATACACACTCTCACAGAGGGTGGAGCGTGGGACTGGTTATAGACATCATGTTTCGGGGACACACAGCTTGGGCATGAGCAGGATGAGGAAGGCAAGAGCGAACGTGTGGCAGGCTGACGACATAACTGTGATCTCATTATCTACGTGATGAAGGCTGACTCAAATGCAGTCTCAACTCTCAACAGAGAACGATGAACTAATGCCTCATTTCTTCAGTTAAATTAGAGACACTCTCAAGTTCACTTCTACTTACCAGTGTTTTCTTTAAAAATGAGTGTAGCAAAACCATGCGTTATTGCAGCAGATTTCTGGATCTTTTACTTATTGTTTTGACCATTTGCATAGGTTTTTAATCTAATAGAGATTAACTATAGATATAGATTAACTATAGATATAAAGTCAGAGAAGGCAATGGCACCCCACTCCAGTACTCTTGCCTGGAAAATCCCAGGGATGGAGGAGCCTGGTGGGCTGCAGTCCTTGGGGTCGCTAAGAGTCGGACACGACTGAGCGACTTCACTTTCACTTTTCACTTTCATGTATTGGAGAAGGAAATGGCAACCCACTCCAGTGTTCTTGCCTGGAGAATCCCAGGGACAGGGGAGCCTGGCAGGCTACCGTCTATGGGGTCACACAGAGTCAGACACGACTGAAGTGACTTAGCATAGCATAGATATAAAACCAAAGTGAAATTTAAGTGTGATATATTACATTCATATACTCATATGCAATCCTTATTTTTTTTAGATGGCGGTTCTCCAAGTTATAATAAAGACACATTTAAAGTGAGGAATCTTAAACCCAGAACTAATTATACTTGTAGTTCACAAGTACTCTATGATCAACAGCTTCTTATTAGTCAAAATAAAACTATTGAAACAGATTTTGGAGGTGAGTATATTGCTTACGTTTGTATGTTAAATTTCTTTTCTTTTTATAGTCTTATGATTCTTTGAGAATCATAGAAAAAGATATTATGAATTTGGAGAAAGGGTTTCACAAAAAGGCGTTGTGTCCATTTTAAAGTGAAAATTTAGAAATAAATGACAGAGAATCCAAACCTCCATGAAGTTTTTGCAAACTGTAGGCTGCTGTGAGGTCCAGGTGGAAACAAGACTGTGAGGTAAGTGACATGCTTGTTCACACAATTCCCATTGCGTCTCCTCGCTCCTGTAGCAGCCTCCTCCTTTTGATGTCTCCTGCCTCTTCTGGGCCACTTTCAAATCCTGCCTCTCACAGGAGTAAGGTGAGCACAGAAGCTAATGAGAAGCAGTGATAAAGCGAATTGTTGATAGCAAAATAATAGTTGTTACTACTGAGAAGCCAGCAACATAAATAATAACAAGATTATTATAACTAGTAGCAATTGAAAAATAAAATTCTGGAAAATAACAGCATCTGGAAGATGGCAGGGAGAAGGAATAAAAAAGTGCTAAAACTTCAGTTATATTTAATGGAAGTAAAGAGATTAGTAGAAATAAAGCCTCTCGATGAAGGTGAAATGGAGAATGAAAAAGCTGACTTAAGACTAAGATCATGGTATCTGTTCCCATCACTTCATGGCAAATAGATGGGGAAAAAATGGAAACAATGACAGACTTTATTTTCCTGGGCTCCAAAATCACTTCAGATAATGACTGCAGCCATGAAATTAAAAGATGCTTGATCCTTGGAAGAAAACCTATAATGAGCCGAGACAGTGAATTAAAAAGCAGAGACATCACTTTGCTGACAAAGGTCCATATAGTCAAAGGGATGGTTTTTCCAGGAGTCATGTACAGATGTGAGAGTTGGACCATAAAGAAGACTGAGCACCAAAGAATTAATACTTTCGAAATGTGGTATTGGAGAAGACTCTTGAGAGTCCCTTGGACTGCAAGGAAATGAAACCAGTCAATTCTAAAGGAAATCAACCCTGAATATTCATTGGAAGGACTGATGCTGAAGCTGAAGCTCCAATACTTTGGTCACCTGATGTGAAGAGCCGACTCATTGAAATAAACCCTGATGCTGGGAAAGATTGAAGGCAGGAGGAGAAGGGGATGACTGAGGATGAGACAGTTGGATGGCATCACTGACTCGAGGGACATGAGTTTGAGCAAGCTCCAGGAGAGAGTGAAGGACAGAGAAACCTCACGTGCTGCAGTCCAAAGAGTTGAACACAACTGAGTGACTAAACAACCAGAAGAGACTCCAGTTGACTTTAGAAATTTACTAGGAAAATATGTTAATTGTGAGGCAATTTATGAACAACCATTAAAAATATGAAGGACAGATAAATAGATGACATTGTGTATAATCAGTAGAAGAAAGTTACGGAATAAAAGATGTTCTACATGTTAAAGGAGGAAAAGGAGAAAGGAGGAGGAGGGGGAGGAGGAGGAGAAGAAAAATGGGGAAGGGGAGGGGAAGGAAGAGGAAAAATGTGGCAGAGAGGGAGACAGAAAAGGCTAAGTAGTAAACAGTAGGTAAAAGAGCAGAAATGTCAAAGTATATCAAAAGTCGGACTTCCCTCATAGCTCACTTGGTGAAGAATCTGCCTGCAGTGCAGGAGACCTGGGTTTGATTCCTGGGTTGGGAAGATCCCCTGGAGAAGAGAAAGGCAACCCATTCCAGTGTTCTAGGGAAATCCTGGGAAATCCCATGGCCAAAGATGCCTGGCGGGCTGCAGTCCGTGGGGTCACCAGAGTCGGACGTGACTTAGCGACTAAACAAACCACCATATCAAAAGTTAATATAAATAAAACGGTTTAAATTTACCTTTTGAAGCAAAGGCATTCAGACTCGAATAAAGTAAAGACATATTTGAGGGGAATTTGTACCTTAAGTAAGATCAAGTGATAATTTATGGGAACTTTTATTGCTTAGCTCCTATTGAATGAAATCAATGGAGAGTGCTTAGAAAAAAACCGGAAAAAAAAAATACAAAGATATTAGAAAGGAGAAAATAACAAAGGCTGGAGTACAGATTATTGAAAGAAGAAACAAGCAAAGATATCAGGAATTTACTACTCAGTTTGAAGGCTTGGTTTTGAAAAGAATAATAAAATACACCTCTAGCAAAACAACCTTCCCCCATGCATTAACAAAAGGACATTAGAGAAGTCCTCGAAGCTGTCCGCGGCCGCCGGGGGGCCCGTGCCTCTCTTCGGCCACGAAAACAAAACAAAACAAAACAAAACAAAAGGACATTAAAAGTACAGTAGAAATTTCATGGAGAAGGCAATGGCAACCCACTCCAGTACTCTTGCCTGGAAAATCCCATGGACACAGGAGCCTGGTAGGCTGCAGTCCATGGGGTTGCAAAGAGTCGGACACGACTGAGCGACTTCATTTTCACTTTTCACTTTCATGCATTGGAGAAGGAAATGGCAACCCACTCCAGTGTTCTTGCCTGGAGAATCCCAGGGATGGTGGAGCCTGGTGGGCTGCCGTCTATGGGTTTGCACAGAGTCGGACACGACTGAAGCGACTTAGCAGCAGCAGCAGAAATTTCACAGATTATAAAGAATCTCATATTCAATATGAAAAGTTAGATAAAGTGAATAATTTTCTAGAACATACAAATTATGAGCATTTGCCTAGGGGAAGAGTTAGAAAATTAGACTTAAAACCACAGTCTAATACCTCTTCACTCACTTCACACTCCCTGTCTGCTTACTTCACCTACCCTTTAAAAAAGATAAACCAGAAAGGTAAGCTTAGTTTCTGTCCTATCCAAACTGCCCCACAGTATAGAAAACATGTAAATCTATCAACTCACTTTGATTATTGTTAGGGTTTGGAATAGGCTTAGGCATACTGTTATGTGGATACCAAACATGCACAAAGATGAGGCCACTGTAAGCCAGTCTCTTCCATGAATGTAGGTACTGAATAGTAAATGAATTATTAACAAAGTCAATCCTCTAGTACCTTATAAAACGTGTAGCTACAAAAGAAGATATACAGAAGTGTTATATGCTCAGTTGTGTCCGATTCTTTACAACCCCATGGGCTGTAAACTGCCAGGCACCTCTATCTGTGAGACTCTCCAGGCAAGAACACTGCAGTGGGTTGCCATTCCCTTCTCCAGGGGATCTTCGCAACCCAGGGATTGAACCCAGGTCTCCTGCATTGCAGGCAGATTCTTTACTTTCTGAGCCAAATGATCTCTAAAGAAAATGTAACAAGAGCAGGTATCTTTCTTACAATTTCATCTTTGATTCATAGTTAATCAAATTATGGCTATTAACAATGCATGCTAATAATATGAAAAATGGTTTCTCTATGTCTTGTTTTTTTCACATTTTATCTTCTTATTCTCTCAACAGAACCAGAAGCACCTCAGAATTTTACTTGTTCTGCTAAAAATGCAACTGAAGGAAAGTGTACCTGGACACCACCTCAAAGCTATTTTGACAGAATCTCTCTTTGCTATTGGATTACTCCAGGTAACTTGTAGAAAATTTAATTCCATATCAGGAAAGATAAATCTAAAATTGGAAAACACTAGATATATGGATGGAGAAGGAAATAGCAACCCACTCCAGTGTTCTTGCCTGGAGAATCCCAGGGGTGGGGGAGCCTGGTGGGCTGACGTCTATGGGGTCACGCAGAGTCGGACACGACTGAAGTGACTTAGCAGCAGCAGATATATGGAAGCAGTGAGTGAGCCACAGAGCTTTCTACACAGCAACCGTGATGGGCATCCTATACGTCTTGATTTTAAGAACTGCCTCCACTCACTATGGACTCCCCAGCCTCTGAGATGCCTGAAGCTCAGAACATCCCCAATATTGCTTGTCTTTCTTGACCTTCTTACTTATAATCTTTACACTCTAAAGCCTAGAGAAAGAAAATCTCTGGACGATAATACTCAGCTGTCTTCCACATATTACGTAAGTGAGCTGCACTGGTTTGAACTTATTGTTCTGGATGACAGACAAACCGCTTCCATAGCTTGATCCAGCTGGTGCACACACAAAATTGGGTGAATAAAAATGAACATACTCCTGTTTAGTCATGGAGGGCACTTTATTGGCCAGTGGAATCTTAGAACGTAGTTCTAGTTAGCATGAAACTTCTGCAGAAGTCCAGCCACTGGGCTGGCCCTTCCTTTGGAGGGACTGTTTAAGAGAACAGACCTCTCCTGGACGATTCGAAGTATCTAAAATGCCTTTAGAAGACAGTGGGGACTGTGGACCATCTCAGAATAGACTCAGCCCTTGGGATAGCCCTCTTGACAGTCCTTGCCCTATAGTTTAAAGTAGTTTTGAGTTGAATATCTCACAGAGTTCCATCTCTTTGGTGGGTAGGTGAAATTTTCAGATTTCAAGAGGCAGAAAGCCACTTCTCTTCAGCGTGTTATTGTATATTTTGATAACATATGCCTTTTGCTGGTTGAATCATAATAATCAGACTACTAAAGCAAAGCTCCACGCACATGTAGTTTTCCAGTTAGCATAAGAGGACGTATGGAGTCTTCTCATATGGAGAAGAAATGTTTGCCGTGTATTTGAGCTTATGGTACTTTGAAAAGTTATGTCTATGAGAAAAGAAAAGTGGAAATTATAGGAAGATAAAACAGCAGGATGGTTGGATAGTCTGCCTCATTGGACCCCTCTCCTGTGAGCTCTCTTTGCTTGGTTTCTGTGTGAGCACATTGGTTTTCTTTTCTCTTTTCTGAATCTCCTTCTCACTTTCCCTTGCTGTATTCCTCACTTTTTATATTCTCTCTCCACTATGGAGTTCTTTCAATGCCAGAGTATATGGAGGGAATTTATGGAACAATGTTTATTGTTCTTTGTATTCTATACAGTTTAAAAAAGCATTTGAATAATAGGCTTAGAAGGAGGTAATGTATTGGTTATTGTGGTCAGACAACTTTTTGTTTATTTTTTGCAACGAGTACAGATCCTTCTTATTCAGTGCTATCCAAATTTATGACTGCCCTGTTATAATCCTTGAACAGAATGGGTGGGGAGGGATGGGCAGGGAGGGATACAATATCAAGCTTTGTGTGCCCTTTTCTCAGAAACTGGGTTGGTAACTGGCTGAATCCAGCCTCCACGGTGGTTCACGCACTGACTCTGCTCAAAGGGTCCTTCGGAACCAGCTCACCCGCAGTCCCCTGTCTCTTGCGGCCTTCAGACTCCGCTGCTTTCCCTCATCGTCTCAATTCCTGTAGTGCTCAGAGGAGTAGGACAAGGAGACGGAGTTATTGGTGATCAAATGGATTCTGCATCTGAAGTTTATAACAGTAGCCATATCAAAGTTCAAAGTTTGGAGGTTATCAGAAAAAGTTTCACTAAAGTATTGGAAAAAAGACTTTCGTAATATCCACCATGGGCTGTGCTTTCTCAGAAAGAAAATAAACCATCTTCACTGATACGCTTGGACTCTTTTATTAATATGTTATGTACCAAATTAACTATGAAACCATTAGTTTGGAATATTTGAGTTTATTTGAAGTAATTACATTCATTCAATACATTTGCTGATAGTAGTATGTACTTCTGAGCACAAACATTTTTGTATTTCAGTCACTCAGTTTGGAGTGGGCTCAGAATGATTTAATGTACAGACCAAGTTAAATATGTGGTAATCCTGGCTTTTGATGACTTAATAAATGTTTCTGTTTTTCCCTTTGAGGTGGACGAAATTGCATCCCTCAGGATAAAACCCAGGACGGAATAGATTTGCACAATTTGAGACCTTTCACAAACTATACGGTGGTGTTACAAGCCCGGGTCACAGGAAAAGTAACTCGCAGTAGAAATGCGACCTATACATTTTGGACAGATCCAGCAAGTAAGTTATGAACTTTAGTGCTTTTTTCTATGAATGGTGAGAAGCAAAGTCTAAGCTGTTTAAACAGCAAGTTCACATTTATTCTTCATTTGGGAAGCACTTTGACTTGGCACATTTGTTAATATCTAGGGTTTATAATAATTAAAAAACAACAATTTAAAAGCTCTCATTTGAGGTTTTCTCTGTGTCCTTCAGGTATAATCACAGAATTGTACGAATGAAGCCTGAGAACATATGAGCTGGTACAGTGTGTAAGAATTCAGGCAATTAAGTACCTAACCAACTTAGAGAAAAATGAATTACCTATTATTTTCTTTATTGTCTGGAAATTTCGACTGCTATCAGATACATGAGAATCCCACACTCATAAACCATTCACTTGCTGACTTTTGCTTGCATGACAGGCACTTCATAAACCATAATACTTTGACAGCATTTTCTTCTCATTACAGTGAACTGCCTACTGTTTTAAGTCACATTTTACATTCATTTGATTCTTGCCACCAAGGGGAAGTGCCACGGATTCCAGGTGCAGAGCTCCATCCGTCTCTGGGGTGACTGAACTCCATGAGGGTCGGGACAGAAGAAACAGCCCTGTGCAGATCAGCAGCCAGGGCTCCAGAGACCCTCCCTGGGGCTAGGCTCACAGAGGACAGGTGTTCTACTCGGGGCTGGGTATAAAATGCTCCTAATGTCATTTAAGTTCATGCTTCAGAAGTCCAAGTCCTCACACTTTACACTTTGGTTATTTTCCTGAATTCCTGTGCTATTCACAGACACAAAGACGATTTGTTGCTGATGAAGAATTCAGCCAGGTATCCCCAGGGTCATGTAAGTGCTTGCAAAAGGAGGGCCTGAGCCATCTGTAGGCCTTCGAGGTTTCCCCATCACTATCTCTTCCCTCCCTGCCCCTTCTTTTCATTTCCTCTGTTTTCTACTTCTACACATTCTCTGTGACAAAACTAGATAGCGTATTAAAAAGCGGAGACATCACTTTGCCAGCAAAGGTCCATATGGTCAAAGCTGTGTTTTTCCAGTAGTCGTGTACAGCTATGAGGATTGTACCATAAAGAGGGCTGAGTTCCAAACAACTGATGCTTTCAATCTGTGGTGCTAGAGAAGACTCTGGAGAATCCCTTGGACTGCAAGGAGATCCAGCCAGTCCATCCTAAAGGAAATCAATCCTGAATATTCATTGGAAGGACTGATGCTGAAGCTGAAGCTCCAATAATTTGGCCACAAGATATGAAGAGCTAACTCACTGGAAAAAGCCCTGATTCTGGGAAACATTGAGAGCAGGAGGAGAAGGGGGTGACGGGATGAGATGGTTGGATGGTATCATCGACTCAATGACATGAGTTTGAGCAAACTCCAGGAGACAGTGAAGGACAGGAAGTCTGGGGTGCTGCAGTCTTTGGGGTTGCAAAATCTTGGACACAACTGAGTGACTGAAGAACAAGAAGAACAGCACACTCTCTGGGAGAATCACAAAAATCTCATAGTTTCAAGTACAACTTATATGCTAATATTCATTGAAAGATGTGTAATTTATTTTCAAATGTTTTCTTAAACAGCTTTTTTATGTACATTATCTCCTAATTTCCCCATCCCCAAATAAGCACTTAGAATGGTTTTATATTGTTCACATATATTATCCAGTAATTTAAATATTCATTTAACAAATGGTTAAAGTAACCGCTGTGTTGTTTTTTTTTTTTTTCATTTTGATAGAGCCAAGCAAGGTCAATGGTTTAAGTGCTTCACGGAAGACAGAAAATACTATAGCTGTGAGCTGTAAACGTCCTGACCAGCTTAATGGCCCCGAAGGGAAGTACTATTTGGAAGTAAGAACTGGAAATACCTTGGTTAAAAAAGATTCAGGACCAGAATGCAGATTCTTGGTAGAAGATCTTCAGTATTTAACAGAATATAATTTTTTGGTAAGATTACAATTTCTATAATCACTCCAGAACTGATATATATTATAGTTATTATTCTGCAGTACTTAAATAATTCTAGGACTAGTGTTCACACAAGCTTGAGAAGCTCTGATGTCTAAAGGAATCACACTTCATAAGTCTTAAAACTTTGACTCCATACTTTTCATCTATAGTATGATTTATGGCAGATATTTGGTTGGAATATTTTTGACCTTCAGCATGACTACTTATAAATTATTGTTCTTATGTCAAGAAACACAGTGCACAAATTGTTATTATTTATTAATGATAATTATTGGTTATTACTTTGCCACATCTTTTGTTCTTCTTGGCTTTGTGTCTTTACTAATGTGAGCTTTCTTTAATTACAAATATTTTTTTACAGGTACATTGAGGTTAGAAAATAGAAAAAAAAATGTCAGGAAATAGCAATGTATGCAAAGAGTTTAAAACCTCACCCATAAACTCATTGTCTACTGATCATATTTTGTGTATATGTTTCTAAAATGGGAGGGCTCAATCTTTTCCTTTTGCTATAGGAGAAAGCCTCAGCTCATTCAGTTCATTCTGTCTCCTGTGTTTATTCCCTGTAAGAAATACAGAGAAGAATTTCCAAAGAAAGCTGAAGACCTGAAACACTTTTGACACTTTTGGTCTCCAAATGTGTACAGGTTTTTCCCCATGTCCAGCAGCTATCTGAGACGACTGGTGGGTGCCCCATAATTTAATTTAATTTCAACACCATCTATCCAGAGAAAGTGCCGTATTCCAGGGGCACTCCCCTGGAATGTCCAGGGGAGGGGTCAGTCCCATGAGATTGGCCCCACCCCACTTCGGAATGACAGCTAAGAGATGCCCATCACTTCTGCTCGATTGGGCTCCACGTCAGGGGCTCCCATCACCCCTTCCTTGAGTTTGATTAATTTACTAAGGCAGCTCACGTAACTCAGGCAGATACTTAAAGGCTGTGAGAAAGGATTCAGGTAAACAGCCAGCTGAAGAGATATGTAGGGGGGTCTGGGAGGGTCTGTGTGCAGGAGCCTCTGTCCCCCTGGAGTTGGGGGTGTGTCTCTCTCCTGGTGTGAATGTGCTCCCCAGTCTGGAAGCTCTCTGAACCCTGTACTTCTGGGAATTTCTGGAGGCTTCATCACACATACGCGATCAGTCATTAACTCCATTTTCCACTCTTCCCCCTTCTCACGAGAATGGGGGGAGGGGCTGAAAATTCCAAGACTGACTATGGCTTGGTCTTGGCAGTCCTGTGGGGGCCATCTGGGAACCCACTCAGAGTTACTTCAGTAGAAGAAAAGATTATCACTCCCGGTGGCTCAGTGAGAAAGAATCTGCCTGCAATGTGGGAGACCTGGGTTTGATCCCTGGGTCCGGAAGATTCCCTGGAGGAGGAAATGGCAACCCACTCCAGGATTCTTGCCTGGAGAATCCATGGACAGAGGAGCCTGGCAGGCTACAGTCCATGGGGTCACAGAGTGTTGGCCACGACTGAATGACTGAGCATGCACGCAGGAAATTATGAAGGTTTTAGGAGCTCTGTGTCAGAAACTGGATATATTTCTCATTGTCTCATCAGTTCCATGATAAAAGCACACAGTTTGATAAACTGCATGTTTCAAAAATCACTGTATCATGAACATTTTTCCATACTAAATATTCTGCTACTAATTTTTAATGGTTGCACAAGGTTCTGTCTTATGGCTTTCTTGCATTCTACTCACCATAACTGTTTTGGTCTCTGTTAAAAGCAACAATAAGTAAACACTCTTATTGGAAAATAACAGTATCTTTGAATATGTCTTTTATTGTCTCTGTCTGAATAAATTCCTGAAAAAGAATGTATTGGGCCGAAAGGAAGTTACATATAATTTAAGATTTTTAAAAATTAACTCATTGGTGTAGAGTTGCTTTACAGTGTTTTGTTAGTTTCTTGCTGTACGGCAAAGTGAATCAGTCATACATGTACACATATCCCCTTTTGTGGATTTCCTTCCCATTTAGGTCGCCACAGAGTGCTGAGGAGAGCTCCCTGTGCTGGGCAGCAGGCTCTCGCTAGCTGTCTATTTTATACACAGTATCAATAGTGTCCATATGTCACTCCTGATGTCCCAGATCATCTCACATCCTCTTTCCCCTTTGGTAACCATGTCTGTTTGCTCCATCTATGTCTCTATTTCCGCTTTGCAAATAAGTTCATCTCTACTGTTTTTCTAAGTTCAGCACACATAAGCGACGTTTGTTTCTCTTTCTGACTTACTTCACCAGGTCCACCCACGCCTCTGCACACGGTACTGTTGAGCCCCTTTGTGTGGCTGAGCGATATCCCACGGCATGCATGTACCTCATCTTCTCTGTCCATGCCTCTGCTGGTGGACATTTAAGTTACTTCCGTGTTTGGCTGTTGTAAACAGTGCTGCAGTGAACATCGCAGTTCATGCACCGTTTCAGATCATGTTTTTCTCTGGATTTGTGCCTAGGAGTGGGATTGCTGTGCCCTATGATAGCTCTAATTTTAGCCTTTTAAGGAACCTCCATACTATTCTCCATAGTGGCCGCACCGATTCACATTCCTCCCCACAGTATAGGAGGGTTTGAATGAGTGCACTTCTTTTCTTTTCCCAAACAAATGCACTGTTATTGCCTATCATTGCCCGTTTTACCTCATCTTCCTCAGCACCCAGGAAGCTCCAGGCACACTGGCTTTCTTTCTGTTTCTCAAAACACTCAGGTTTCACTCTCTTTAGGAACTTAGGACTCTTCTCTCTGTCTGGAGTTTTCTCCTCCCATGTGTCAATCGTGATAACTTATTCTGGAAAAATACAGCTCAACACCATATTAAAGTGCAATCTTAAAATTCACACTAGGAGACTGTTAGCTTTCCACTCTCCTCCTCACTCTTCAAAAGACTGTTGTTTTCTTCTCTGCAGTTCCCGTAACTTGCTTTTATGTTTATTTCAGAACCCGCTGCTGCATTTATACCTTCATGAAGGAGTAACATTTTAGCTTTCCACATCAGTCTTATCTCTGGTTAATAAATCAATACAGTTGTTTTTATAGTTGTTAATGTATTACTTTCCATTATTGTAGGTTTATTTTGATGTTCTGCTAGTTTGGGAACTGAAAGTGATTTTTGACTATTTCTTTCTCCTTTTCTTTTTTATTAACTAAGAAAAAGTTTTAAACTTATCGATTATCCTTTGCTAAAATTTTCACTCTATCCCATGTCTTTTATCCTAATCTCTCAATGACTGACATAAAATTGAATGAATGGATTTTTAAAGTAGATTGTTCTAATTATTGATAATTCCCATAGAGTATGTAATTGTAATTTGGAAGCATTTTTAATTAATTTTTTTAAAGAAAATGTTTGCACATTTCTAGTTCCTGCATTTTTGTATTATACTTATTATTTTTATAAGATAACTAGGCTTTTACAATTTCTGCCCTTTGAAATTTACACTATTTTTTACAGCTCAATGTGAGATAAATATTTATAAACATTCTGCGAGTACTGGGGAGATTGTATATCCTCCACAGGGTAAAAGCTTAGGTATGTTTTTTTGTTACAGATCTATCATATTTATCATTCAGCTCAGTTCAGTCGCTTAGTCATGTCCGACTCTTTGCGACTGCATGGACTGCAGCACGCCAGGCCTCCCTGTCCATCACCAAGGCCTGGAGTTTGCTCAAACTCATGTCCTTCGAGTTGGTGATGCCATCCAACCATCTCATCCTCTGTCGTCCCTTTCTCCTGCCTTCAGTCTTTCCCAGCATCAGGGTCTTTTCCAGTGAGTCAGTCCTTCACATCAGATTGCCAAAGTATATTTATCATTAATCTCTTTTAATTATACTGTTCAAATCTATTTTTACTCAATCGTTTTGTTTTTTTGACTGAAGATTCTTAATGCTTTCTGGGTCCGTGCAGTTTCCCTTGTGGGTCTAATTGCTTTTGCTCGATCATGTTTAATATTTTGAACTCCTTACGTCTAAACTGTAGATGTTGCCATGTCATCGATTTGTATCATTTTAACCCTCATGAACTAAAATCACTTTAATATAAATAGCATGATTCTTACATTAAACTGTTCCCACTTAGTCTTAAAATTTTTTGTACAGAGTATGTGTAACTCTAATAAGCAGTATACAGCAGAATTTCCTTTTTAAAGAAATGTGAAGATATTAGTCTATTCATAGGGAATTTTAACTTTGAATAATGAACACTTTGGTGTGTTGGATTTTATTCCTTTGTGTCCACTTAGTTCTTGCTGACCATAACTATCAGTATTATTATTATTGCTAAATGGGATAAGATTTCTTTATATCGTTTCACTGGTAAATATTTAAGAAATTTGATAATAGACTATTGCCATAGTCTCGAAGTTTCAAGTTATCCAGTATACATTTTAATGAAAATAAACAGCAATATATGACAAATAGGAATGTGTTATATTGTGATTCACGAATTTAATTTAGAAAACCTTCTTCTCTCTCGTTTCTGAAACCCAGGTCTATTATGACAATACAAAATTTGCTGGTCTTCCAGAGAGTGTTACAGCATCAACATCTTGTAAGTCTTCTTGGCTATTTATTCTGTTTTTCATGGGATATGTGTTCACGCTTCCAATGCTTTATTATTTTACATTTGTACTCATATGTAATTATTAAGTTTTCAAATTATATATTTCCATAAACATTATATTTTAAGTTGTGTGAGCAAATGTACGTGCAGGTGAACATTATACTGAAATAAGGCCTTGCACTTGGGCAGGCTCGGGGCCGCCCTGCGTGCTGTGGGGCCCTTTCTCCTGTCCGCACGCACCTGGCCACTCCACGATACTCAATAAATGCCATAGTGGAATATTTTGTCCTGTTGGCATTTATCCGAAAACTTGAAAGAAAGGCTCCGCTATTGTCTTCAGTCACCCGTCTTCTGACATAAGCATGTTTGGATGTAAAGTAAGCTGAGGGGCGGTCTGGTACCTTCAGTCATCTTATCTCCGTGGGCATGTGTGTGTTTGCTGTTTGTATTTTTTTTTTCAGACAAATGCTTTGTGTGTTTGCTGGGTCGATCAGTGCCTCTGACTCTTTGCAGCCCCATGGACTGTAGCCCGCCAGGCTCCTCTGTCCATGGGATTTCCCAGGCAAGAATACTGGAGTGGGTTGCCATTTCCTCCTCCAGGGGATCTTCCTACCCAGAGATCAAACCAGCCAACCTTACCTCCCGTGACCAAAAACTAGACTTAGTTAGCCAAAGCTGTTTATTTATCATAAGCAGGATTTTGGTCATTCTGGACATTGCTTTTCAATCAACTGAATGTATCCAACCTGAGGTTTCCTGGAAAAGAAAATAATATCTTAAGTTCAGTTTAGGAAATTCAATTTTTAAAAGTTGGTTGGTTTCATAAAATAACTCATGAAGGATTTATATACACAGACTCCTATTATGATTCTGTTTATGATGTTTCTTCCTGTTAGGAACCAGCACATTTGTTTTGTGCTCCGTGTAGAAATCGTTTGTGGACCGTGTTAGAAATTACCTTTTTTTGAACTTACTTTTTATTGATGTAAGGTTGAATTGTTGATTACAAGCTTGTGTTAATTACTGCTGTACGGTGAAGCATGTCACTGCTGCTAAGTCGCCTCAGTCGTGTCCGACTCTGTGCGACCCCATAGACGGCAGCCCACCAGGCTCCCCCGTCCCTGGGATTCTCCAGGAAGAACACTGGAGTGGGTTGCCATTTCCTTCTCCAACGCATGAAAGGGAAAAGTGAAAGTGAAGTAGCTCAGTTGTGTCTGACTGCCCGTGATCCCATGGACTGCAGCCTACCAGGCTCCTCTGTCCATGGGATTTTCCAGGCAAGAGTACTGGAGTGGGTGCCACTGCCTTCTCCATACGTCTAAAAACACTCTGTTTTTATATTCTTTTCCATTATGGTTTATCCAGGATATTGAATATAGTTCCCAGCGCTATACAGTGTGGCCTTGTAGTTTATCCATTATAATCTATTCAGTATGCACACTGGTTTGCATCTGCTCATCCCAAACTCCCCCCAAATATGGGGCACTTCATGAATTTGTGTGTCATCCTTATGCAGGAGTGGCACTAAAATTCTCTCTATTGTTTCAGTCTTAGTGTATGTGCTGCAGAAGCCAACACTCTTCTTTTTTTTTTTTTCTGTCCCTCAACTGTATGCTTGGCAGAAGCAGGTGTTCTTACAAATCTATGCTGATTTACCCAACTAAGCTAGGATAAACAGTCCCTAAAAGCTTCCCCAGTGGCTCAGTGGTAAAGAATCCACCTGCCAATGCACGAGACCTGGGTTTGATCCCTGGAGAGGCAAACGGTAACCCACTCTAGTATTCTTGGCTGCAGAGAGGAGCCTGGTGGGCTACAGTCCATGGGATCACAAAAAGTCTGACTTGACAGAGTACGCATGCAAAAATGCTTTAATCAAAATAGAGCTGTGTGTAGGAAAAATCACTGAAATTAAACGTCATTGTAACAGTGAGGAGAACAGCTGGATTAAACGTCATTGCAACAGTGAGGATAACAGCTGGATGCCACCACTGACCTCTGCTCGTTCTGCTCACCAGAACACCCACTTTTCACTATTTCTGTTTTCAGTTCTTCTTATAGTTACCTCCATGTCTAAAAACAATATCATCTGCTGCTCTTTTGAGAGTTGCTTATTGGTCTGAGCCTGTGGAGGAAGAAGACCTAGCACTGTTTAAGTTTTCTCTGCTTGTTAGCTTTGTAAATTAAGTTAAATTCAGACCTCCAAGTGCGGTGTTACCAAGCATAGCTGGTTTTTATTTTTATTTTTTTAAGATTTGTTTGATGTAGACCATTTTTAAAGCCTTTATTGGGTTTGTGACAATATTGCTTCCATTTTATGTTTCGGTTATTTTGGCCGTGAGGCATGTGGGATCTTGATTCCCTGACCAGGTGTCGAACCTGCGGTCCCTGCATTGGAAGGCAAAGTCTAAAACACTGGACCACCAGGGAAGCCCCTTCAGATGGCACCTCACCAGTGCTCATATGCACGTGCACATTCAGTGGTGCTTTATTTCCCCAGGTCTTTCCAAAGAGGGAATGTATAAAAGCATCTTATTTTCCAAACTTGCTTGACTAGGTTCCATAAAAAGTTTTAGTTCTTTCTGCTCAGGTATTTTAAATGAAGGCTTCTGATGTGAAATCCATACACATTCAGCCAGCTCTCTTGAACTTTATTTCCATGCACTTTTCTTACAATACCAACAGCTTCATTGAGTTTTTCTGATTATGTGAGCAGTTCATAGTGGCAGCACTTACTCTTGGGGGTCATAGAGTCCACTGGATATTTCACACACCCATCTTTAAGACCAGCTTGGCACCACTTCACTCAGAGAAACACGGAGCAGGAAACACAATCAGAAGTGGCATCTGGCCAAGGACTTCCTGGTAGCATTGCCCACCGCAGTCCAAGGACCATGAACACTTCGACCCTCTGGACTCCACTGAGAAGAATGAGGCCACGTGTGGCAGAGCATCCCAGCTTAGAAGCTCCATGTCAAGAAAGGAACTGATACATCATGTAGCAGTTCCGTGGGCACAGCTGCCAACGGTGTCAACAGGGGTGAGCCCAGTAACATGATGTGCGCTGGGTGCACGCACTCAAGGAAGCCAAGGTCAGCATTTCTCACCAGGACGGTGCTTCATCCACAGCTGCCCTGGCCCAGACGCCATGTAGCACTCAGGGATTGTGTTGACGCCCGCCGTGTCGTCAAGTAACACAGCTGCTAGTCCATCTTTATCGTATTTTACCTTCAGTGGAGATATAGGGTTACCCCATCCTCCTTTCTCCATAAGGCAGAAAAAGTATCAACTCTTTCTAGCAACAGATTCTCCTAAGAGATAAATCATGTTGTCCCCTTTTAATAGTGACATCTACTCAAGGGTGGGTTGGCTCTTGAGTTGTGAATTGCAGAAGCACAGCTACTCAAAATGTATTTTACTCAGTTTTTCTGGCATCACACTCTACCACCTATATTTTGACAACATTTGGGCCCTTTTCTTCTGAAGCTCTCAAAGGGTACAGCCCCGATGCCATTATAAAATTTCCCTTCATCGGTTTCCCGTTTTAGAATCGCTGCATTTGAATCTCATGTATTTTTTAAATTTTATGTTTTTTTTTTTTAATCTGGTACTGTAAAAAGGAAATATTCCAATTTTGCATGCATTAAGATATCTTTATGATGGCACTTGATCAGTATGTTACCCTGGGATGGAGTCTAAGCTTAAGGATCTAGACTTTGAACATATTTCCGTGGACATCCCTGGTAGTCCAGTGGCTGAGTCTTCAGCTTCTTGCAGGGTGTTGTGGGTTCAGTCCTTGCCCAGGGAGCTAAGATTCCACATGCTGCAGGGTGTTGTGGGTTCAGTCCTTGCCCAGGGAGCTAAGATTCCACATGCTGCAGGGTGTGGCAAATAAATAAATCCATGCGAGCTCTGTAGAAGAATTCTTTCGAAGTATGTCTGTTGTTCCACTGTGCCCCGTGTGACTTCCCGGCTTCTTTTTCTTCCCCTGTGCCCCCTTGTTTTATTTTCTTCCGGGAACGCTTCGGCTCTCCTCTTTATTCTTGGTCGTCTGCGGGTCTTTTGCACTTATTTTCCTGGATGCTACTGGCCTTTGTGACCTGGAGACTACTATCTGTGGAAAATTTTCTTTGGTTCACTTTCTTTTTGCTGGCCTTTTGGAGTTTGTCTGAGTCACATTTTGCAGTCAAAAGTTGATGTATTATTTTGGCATCCATCTTTCGTGAGAGGGTTTCCTTGAGGGTTTGGTTCTCATTGGCAATTTTATCCTAGTTACAGTGACACACGGGAGACGGTGATTAGAAGTTCCGTCGTCCTTAAGGGGCCGTGTGGGCCGCGGAGATTCCCTGTGTTGTTACTGATTTATTTTCTCCAGCATCATCCATTGTCTCCAGACATGCAGTTTGGGCAGCCCTTGGCCTGGCTGAGTCACTCCATGCTTCCGGCTGTGAAAGAAATGTCTCATGCTCAGGAAATCTTCCATGGATCATGTAGAAAATAGGTTTCTCTTATTTTCACACTCTCTACCTTTTCCCCCTTAAATCCAAGGAAAGCATATAATTGTTTTATTGGCTTATTTACCTGTCTAGCGTTCGTTTGCCCCCAGAGAGAAGGAAGATTCCCTCCGAACTGGTGCCTTTTATGCCGTGTTTTCTGTCCTATCCCCAGAGACCGTCGTGGTCATAGGAAGCATAGCATTTGCTCGGTCAGTGTGGGATGAGTGAGGGGTACTGATCAGTTAAGACAGTGGTGGATGCCGTAAGAGACAGATCCCCAAATCGTTGTGGCGTAACTGAGTAGACACTGCTTATTTTCTGAATCATTTTTAAAAATTGGAGTATAGTTGCTTCACAGTTGCTGGGTTGGTTTCTGCTGTACAGTGGAGTGACTTAGCTACATGCATACGTGCATCTCCTTCCTCTTGGACCTGCACCCCTCAGCCCACCCTCTAGGGCGTCGCAGAGCACTGAGCTGAGCTGAGCTGAGCTGGGCAGGCTTCGCTGTCCAGCCCCAACTCCCACGGACAGCGGCTCCCCGCGGTAGCGTGCGTGTCTCAGTGCTCGGCCCTCAGCTCGTCCCCCCTCCCTGGTGCCCGCCTGCCTGCCCTCTGCATCTGCATCTGTACTCCTGCCCTGCGAAGAGGTTAGTTTGTACCATTTCTCTAGATTCCACATCCTGACATTAATACACATTAATTGTTTTCCTCTTTCTGACTTACTTTACTCTGTCTGATGGGCTCTAGGTCTGTTTCTCCTCCAACTGGGGATGTTTATGTCCTTGTCGAGGGCAGAGTCCTGCTCCACACACTCATTCAAAGCTCCACACGGACCCAGGGGCTTCCCTCTCCAGAGGTGGCTCCTGAATTTGGGATGACAACCAAGCTCCAGCCAGCACTCTGGAGAAGGGAATGGAGGGTCTTTCATGGGGTGGAAAATACCACACCCAGCTGTGGTTGATATGCCTGCTACCCTTATCTCAGTTACCTGGACACACTTAACAGCAAGGGAGAGAAAAGAAGTCTGCTCAAGAGTTAGCCAGGGCCAGCCACGGGCAGAGGAGGGGAGCAGGGCAGGGGAGGAGACCGGTCGTTCCCCTCAACCCCACGGACTGTCTCCAGCCGAAAGAACACAGGACAGGTGGCTGTGTATTCGTTTTGTCTTGCTGTCCAACGGGTTAAACCAGCGGCTTCACACCACACCCGTTGATTTATTAGCTCACAATTCCATAGTCAGAGTTCCAGCTCCATGTGACTGGGTCTTCTGAAACCTAGATGTCAGCCAGGATGAGTTTTTATCTGGAGAATATGCATATAAATGCTTCCAGGGTTGATCCAGGTTGGCAGAGTCCTGTTTCTTGCTGTGCTGGGACCGCTGACCTGATTTCTTTGGGGTCCCGGGGCCAAGGCTTGCAGTCAGCTCCCAGAAGCCCCTCGTGTTCTTTCCACCAGACCTGCTCCAGACAGCCTGGGGAGTCCTTCCAGTACCTCAAATCACTGACTTCAGCTTTTTTAAAGGACTCATGGTTAGGTCATGCTCACCCAGAACAGTCTCGGGATCTTCCAGCGGGAAAGTCCCTGCTGACTTGAGGCTGGAGTTCGCTCTGCAGTTTCTTTGCCGTGGTGCCTACATTAGTGGTTGATGAGATAACCAAGACCTGGAAACCTTGGCACCATCTGGAAATTCTCCTCACCACCCATCTCCTTCAAAGCACCCAGGCTTCTCAGCCCACCCCCACCTCAAATGTATAATTTCTGTATTGCCTTAGAAACATGATTTAGGAGGGTTGATTTGTTTCCTCACCTACAAGAGAAGAACGCTAGGTCTCTGCCCATCTTCATGAAGCACAGTGACCACAGCAGCGGTAGTGAACCCTGATGTAGATAAAGGTCCTCCACTCCCACCATCAGTTCAGTTCAGTCCCTCAGTTGCATCTAACTCTTTGTGACCCCATGGACTGCAGCACGCCAAGCTTCCCTGTCCATCACCAACTCCCAGAGCTTGCTCAAACTCATGTCTACCGAGTCCGTGATGCCATCCAGCCATCTCCTCCTCTGTCATCCGCTTCTCCTGCCTTCAGTCTTTCCCAGCATCAGGGTCTTTTCCAGTGAGTCAGTTCTTCGCATCAGGTGGCCAAAGGATTGGAGTTTCAGCTTCAGCATCAGTCCTTCCAATGAATATTCGGGACTGATTTCCTTTAGGGCTCCCACCATGCACAACGTCAATTCGTAATCCATCACCATAATCTCTCTCTTGCCATTACTCTGGAATCCCTTGGTCCTGGAACCAACGTCCATGACTAACAGCTTTCTTCTTTTTCCCTGGGTCATCGTTTCCCTCCTCTGCTGGGTGGGTCTCATCGGCATGCAGTTTTTAAAAGCAAATGAGCAGGAGCAACCACAGTATCTCTTCTGACCCTGTTTCTTCTTCAGCTGCCATCCTAGTTCTTCACCCGCACACCTGTCAACAGCAAAGCTCCTTTCATCCTGCTTCACTTGAGAGTCCCTTTGCTGGCTGCATCTTTTCCTCCTACTTTTTAACCCTGCGTGTCTCAGGACTGAGTCTTGGGCCTTCTATCCACTTTTAATTTCCGGGTTAATCATTCAGTCTTCACAGCTTTAAGCAACAGCTGTATGTTGGAGACCCTCTGTCCAGTCTCAGATCCTTTCTAGCCAGCTTCCTACTTGGCATCTCCACTTGGGTTGTCTACTTGTCCTTTCAGACTCTCAGATCCCAAACTGAGCTTCTGTTTCCCTGAGGGCAGCTCCGCACAGCCTTCGTGGTCTTCACTGATGGTGCTGTATGACTTCTTTCTCCTAACACCTGCGCTGCCAGCCTCATCTGAGGCACTGTCGTATTTTGCCTGGATGATAGTACTTTCAACAAGGGGGTTATAAAAATCTGTATAATGCCCAAGTCGCAGTTTATTACTCAAAATCCTGCAGGTGGTACAGATTTAACTCAAACACCAAGGTAAGCGGGCATAGCCTGGAGGCCCAGTGGCTCGCGCTCTGTGCTCTCTCTGGAGGGTGTAGGTTCCAACCCTGACTGGGGAGCTAAGATCTTACAAACGTAGCGGTGCAGCAAAACAGCAAACAAGCAAACACACACACACACACACACACACCAGTGTGACCTTAAATGCTTCACAAGCCCCTCCAAGCTTACCCTTGCCCTCTGCTGACTCCCAGCCACATTCTCAGCTGGCATCTCCTGATGCCCATCCCTCTCCCCGACTCTAGCCTCAGGGGATTCCTGCTGCTCCTTGGATGCTAGGTGTGTTCTGCCTCGAGGCTCTCACCTAATCCCACCTGTGCCTGAACAAGCATCCCCCAGATACCTGTCCAGCGAACTCCTCATCTTCTCAGTTCAGTTCAGTTCAGTCACCTAGTCGTGTCAGGCTCTTTTGACCCCATGGACTGCAGCACACCAGGCCTCCTTGTCCATCACCAACTCCCAGAGCTTGCTCAAACTCATGTCCACCGAGTCCGTGATGCCATCCAGCCATCTCCTCCTCTGTCATCCGCTTCTCCTGCCTTCAGTCTTTCCCAGCATCAGGGTCTTTTCCAGTGAGTCAGTTCTCCACATCAGGTGGCCAAAGGATTGGAGTTTCAGCTTCAGCATCACTCTTTCCAATGAATACTCAGGACGAATCTCCTTTAGGATGGACTGGTTTGATCTCTTTGCAGTCCAAGGGACTCTCAGGAGTCTCCGCCAACACCACAGTTCAAAAGCATCAATTCTTTGGTGCTCAGCTTTCTTCACAGTCCAACTCTCCCATCTATACATGACCACTGGAAAAACCACAGCTTTGGCTAGACGGACCTTTGTTGGCAAAGTAATGTCTCTGCTTTTTAATGTGCTATCTAGGTTGGTCATAACTTTTCTTCCAAGGAGTAAGCGTCTTTGAATTTCATGGCTGTAGTCATTATCTGCAGTGATTTTGGAGCCCAAGAAAATAAAGTGTGTCTCTATTTCCACTGTTTCCCCATCTATTTGCCATAAAGTGATGCGACCAGATGCCATGATGTTAGTTTTCTGAATGTTGAGGGGGTTTTTGTTTGTTTCAAAGCAGTTTATTTAGGGGTTCCATTTTCACTCCTCAGTAGATTTTATGTATTTCTCATATGCTTCTTCCCTCGTTAGTTCATCTAGTTCTGAAGGGTTACTGAATGTCATCTTGATCAGCCAACCATCTTCGTAACAAGACTTGTTGACAAGTCCTGGATTTTCTGCTAGAGCTTTATTAATTTCAGCTGCTTCTCCTGACACAGGAGAATAGAGTTCACTAGCAGCTTTCACACTTTCCAAAGCACCAAACTCCTCTTGTTTGTTCAACTTTGTCCCAACTTCAGGCAGACTACAGTAAACAACATCTCCCAAAGCTTCCTGTGCAAAATTGCTGATTCCCACTGTTCCAACACCATTTTCTGTTGTTACCCATTCGTGTTTTTCTGTGAATTTCCGCACCGACAGCCGAGCAGGGCCGGTGCGCAGCGCCCAGACGGCACCCACCCGCAGTCCCCAGGGCCGCGGCGAGCAGGGCGCGCCGGGTGCTAGATGGGCGCAGGCTGCCGACCGCGGCGCCCACGCTCCGCACCGCGCGCAGCGCCACGTTCGCACCGGTGCAGAGGGGCTCCGCGCGGCACCTAGAGCCCTCCGGTCCGGCCGGCGGGGGCGGGGCGGACGGGGCGGCCCCGGGCCGGAGCGAGCCTCAGCGAGCTGGCTGGACGGGGCGCGGGGCCGGGCTGAATGTTGAGTTTTAAGCCAACTTTTTCACTCTCCTCTTTGACACTTATCAAGACGCTCTTTAGTTCCTCTTCACTTTCTGCCCTAAGGATGGTGTCATCTGCATAGCTGAGGATATTGATATTTCTCACAGCAATCTTGATTTCAGCTTGTGCTTCATCCAGCCTAGCATTTCTCATGATGCACTCTGCACAGAAGTTAAATAAGCGGGGTGATAATATACAGTGTTGACATATTTCTTTTCCTATTTGGAACCAGTCTGTTGTTCCATGTCCAGTTCTAACTGGTGCTTCCTGACCTGCATACAGGTTTCTCAAGAGGCAGGTCAGGTGGTTGGTATTCCCATCTCTTGAAGAATTTTCCACAGTTTATTGTGATCCACACAGTCAAAGGCTTCGGCATAGTTGATAAAGCAGATGTTTTTCTGGAACTCTCTTGCTTTTTCCATGATCTAGTGGATGTTGGCAACTTTATCTCTGGTTCCTCTGACTTTTCTAAAACCAGCTTGAACATCTGGAAGTTCATGGTTCACGTACTGTTGAAGCCTTGCTTGGAGATTTTGAGCATTACTTTACTAGCGTGTGAGATGAGTGCAATTGTGTGGTAGTTTGAGCATTCTTTGGCATTGCCTTTCTTTGGGATTGGAATGAAAACTGACCTTTTCCAGTCCTGTGGCCACCACTGAGTTTTCCAAATGTGCTGGCATATTGAGTGCAGCACTTTCACAGCATCATCTTTTAGGATTTGAAATAGCTCCACTGGAATTCATCACCTCCACTAGCTTTGTTCGTAATGATGCTTTCTAAGGCCCACTTGACTTCACATTCCAGGTTGTCTGGCTCTAGGAGTGATCACACCATCATGATTATCACGTCATTAAGATCTTTTTGTATAGTTCTGTGTATTCTTGCCACCTCTTCTTAATATCTTCTACTTCTGTTAGGTCCATACCATTTCTGTCCTTTAATGAGCCCATCTTTGCATGAAATGGTCCCTTGGTATCTCTGATTTCCTTGAAGAGATCTCTAGCCTTTCCAATTCCGTTGTTTTCCTCTATTTCTTTGCATTGATCACTGAGGAAGGCTTTCTTGTCTCTCCCTGCTATTCTTTGGAACTCTGCAATCAAATGAGTGTATCTTTCCTTTTCTCCTTTGCTTTTCACTTCTCTTCTTTTCACAGCTATTTGTAAGCCCTCCTCAGACAAGCATTTTGCCTTTTTGCATTTCTTTTTCTTGGGGATGGTCTTGATCCCTGCCTCTTGTACAGTGTCACAAACCTCCATCCATAGTTCTTCAGGCACTCTGTCTATCAAATGTAATCCCGTGAATCTATTTCTCACTTCCACTGTATAATCATAAGAGATTTGATTTAGGTCATACCTGAAGGATCTAGTGGTTTTCCCTACTTTCTTCAGTTTAAGTCTGAATTTGGCAATAAGGAATTCATGATCTGAACCACAGTCAGCTCCTGGTCTTGTTTTGGCTGACTATATAGAGCTTCTCCATCTTTGGCTGCAAAGAATATAATCAATCTGATTTCAGTGTTGACCATCTGGTGACGTCCATGTGTAGAGTCTTCTCTAGTGTTGTTGGAAGGGGGGGTTTGCTATGACCAGTGCACTCTCTTGGTAAAACTCTATTATCCTTTCTCCTGCTTCATTCTGTACTCCAAGGCCAAATTTGCCTGTTACTCCAGCTATTTCTTGACTTCCTACTTTTGCATTCCAGTCCCCTATAATGAAAAGGACATCTTTTTTGGGTGTTAGTTCTAGAAGTTCTTGTAGGTCTTCATAGAACCGTTCAACTTCAGCTTCTTCAGCATTACTGGTTGGGGCATAGACTTGGATTACTGTGATACTGAATAGTCTGCCTTGGAAATAAACAGAGATCATTGTCATTTTTGAGACTGCATCCAAGTATTGCGTTTTGGACTCTTTTGTGGACAACTCTTTTGATTGTTACTCCATTTCTTCTAAGGGATTCTTGCCCACAGTAGTAGATATAATGGTCATCTGAGTTAAATTCACCCATTCCAGTCCATTTTAGTTCACTGATTCCTAAAATGTCGATGTTCACTCTTGCCATCTCCTGTTTGACCACTTCCAATTTGCCTTGATTCATGGACCTGACATTCCAGGTTCCTATGCAATATTGCTCTTTACAGCTTCAAACTTCCATCACCAGTCAAATCCGCAGCTGGGCATTATTTTTGCTTTGGCTCCATCCCTTCATTCTTTCTGGAGTTATTTCTCTACCGATCTCCAGTAGCATATTGGGCACCTACCCACCTGGGGAGTTCATCTTTCAGTGTCTTATCTTTTTGCCTTTTCACACTGTTCATGGGGTTCTCAAGGCAAGAATACTGAAATGGTTTGCCATTCCCTTCTCCAGTGGACCATGTTTTGTCAGAATTCTCCACCATGACCCATCTATCTTGGGTGGCCCTACATGGCATGACTCATAGTTTCATTGAGTTAGACAAGGCTGTGGTTCATGTGATCAGATTGGTTAGTTTTCTGTGATTGTGGTTCCAGTCTGCCCTTTGATGGAGAAGGATAAGAGGCTTATTGGAGCTTCCTGGTGGAGAGACTGACTGAGGGGGAAACTGGGTCTTGTTCTGATAGGTTGGACCGTGCTCAGTAAATCTTTAATCCAATTTTCTGTTGATGGGTGGGGCTGTGTTCCCTCTGTTATTTACCTGGGACTTATGTATAGATCCTGTGGTCAGATATGGATGTGAGAGTTGGACTGTGAAGAAGGCTGAGTGCCGAAGAATTGATGCTTTTGAACTGTGGTATTGGAGAAGACTCTTGAGAGTCCCTTGGACTGCAAGGAAACCCAAACAGTCCATTCTGAAGGAGATCAGCCCTGGGATTTCTTTGGAAGGAATGATGCTAAAGCTGAAACTCCAGTACTTTGGCCACCTCATGCGAAGAGTTGACTCATTGGCAAAGACTCTGATGCTGGGAGGGATTGGGGGCAGGAGAAGGGGACGACAGAGGATGAGATGGCTGGATGGCATCACTGACTCAGTGGATGTGAGTCTGAGTGAACTCTGGGAGTTGGTGATGGACAGGGAGGCCTGGAGTGCTGTGATTCATGGGGTCACAAGGAGTTGGACATGACTGAGCAACTGATCTGAGCTGAACTGAACTAACTATGGTGGAGGTAATGAAGACAATGGCAACCTCCTTCCAAAAGCCCCAGGCACCCACTGCTACATTCAGTGCCCCCAACCCTTGCAGCAGGCCACCGGCAACCACGCCTCTGCTGGTGACTCCTGAACACTCACGGGCAAGTCTGGGTCAGTCTCTTGTGGGGTCTCTGCTCCTTTCTCCTGGGTCCTGATGTGCAGAAAGTTCTGTTTATGCCCTCCTAGAGTCTGTTTACCGTCTGAGCCACCAGGGAGGTCAACATCAAAATCAGATTGATTATATTCTTTGAAGCCAAAGATGGAGAAGCTGTATACAGTCAGCAAACACAAGACCAGGAGCTGACTGTGGCTCAGATCATGAACTCCTTGTTGCCAAATTCAGACTTAAATTGAAGAAAGTAGGGAAAACCACTAGACCATTCAGGTATGACCTAAATCAAATCCCTTATGATTATACAGTGGAAGTGAGAAATAGATTTAAGGGCCTAGATCTGATAGACAGAGTGCCTGATGAACAATGGACAGAGGTTGGTGACACTGTACGGGAGACAGGGATCTAGACCATCCCCATGGAAAAGAAATGCAAAAAAGCAAAATGGCTGTCTGAGGAGGCCTTACAAATAGTTGTGAAAAGAAGAGAAGCAAAAAGCAAAGGAGAAAAGGAAAGATATAAGCATCTGAATGCAGAGTTCCAAAGAATAGCAAGGAGAGATAAGAAAGCCTTCCTCAGCAATCAATGCAAAGAAATAGAGGAAAACAACAGAATGGGAAGGACTAGAGATCTCTTCAAGAAAATTAGAGACACCAAGGGAACATTTCATGCAAAGATGGGCTCATTAAAGGACAGAAATGGTATGGATCTAACAGAATCAGAAGATATTATGAAGAGGTGGCAAGAATACACAGGAGAACTGTACAAAAAAGAGCTTCACAACCCAGATAATCATGATGATGTGATCACTCACCTAGAGCCAGACATCCTGGAATGTGAAGTCAAGTGGGCCTTAGAAAGCATCACTACGAACAAAGCTAGTAGAGGTGATGAATTCCAGTGGAGCTATTTCAAATCCTAAAAGATGATGCTGTGAAAGTGCTGCACTCAATATGCCAGCAAATTTGGAAAACTCAGCGGTGGCCACAGGACTGGAAAAGGTCAGTTTTTATTCCAGTCCCAAAGAAAGGCAATGCAAAAGAATGCTCAAACTACCACACAATTGCACTCATCTCACACGCTAGTAAAGTAATGCTCAAAATCTCCAAGCCAGGCTTCAGCAATACGTGAACCATGAACCTCCAGATGTTCAAGCTAGTTTTAGAAAAGGCAGAGGAACCAGAGTTCAAATTGCCAACATCTGCTGGATCATGGAAAAAGCAAGAGAGTTCCAGAAAAACACCTGTTTCAGGTTTATTGGCTATGCCAAGGCCTTTGACTGTGTGGATCACAATAAACTGTGGAAAATTCTGAAGGAGATGGAAATACCAGACCACCTGACCTGCCTCTTGAGAAACCTATATGCAAGTCAGGAAGCAACAGTTAGAACTGGACATGGAACAACAGACTGGTTCCAAATAGGAAAAGGAGTATGTCAACACTGTATATTGTCACCCTGCTTATTTAACTTCTGTGCAGAGTACATCATGAGAAACCCTGGGCTGGAAGAAGCACAAGCTGGAATCAAGATTGCCTGGAGAAATATCAATAATCTCAAATATGCAGATGACACCACCCTTAAGGCAGAAAGTGAAGAGGAACTAAAAAGCCTCTTGATGAAAGTGAAAGAGGAGAGTGAAAAAGTTGGCTTAAAGCTCAACATTCAGAAAACTAAGATCATAGCATCTGGTCCCATCACTTCATGGGAAATAGATGGGGAAACAGTGGAAACAGTGGCAGACTTATTTTTTGGGGCTCCAAAATCACTGCAGATGGTGATTGCAGCCATGAAATTAAAAGATGCTTACTCCTTGGGAGGAAAGTTATGACCAACCTAGACAGCATATTAAAAAGTAGAGACATTACTTTGCCAACAAAGGTCTGTCTAGTCAAGGCTATGGTTTTTCCAGTGGTCATGTATGGATGTGAGAGTTGGACTGAAGAATTGATGCTTTTGAACTGTAGTGTTGGAGAAGACTCTTGAGAGTCCCTTGGATTGTAAGGAGATCCAACCAGTCCATCCTAAAGAAGATCAGTCCTGGGTGTTCATTGGAAGAACTGATGTTGAAGCTGAAACTCCAATACTTAGGCCACCTGATGTGAAGAGCTGACTCATTTGAAAAGACCCTGATGCTGGGAAAGATTGAGGGCAGGAGGAGAAGGGGACGACAGAGGATGAGATGGCTGGATGGCATCACAGACTCGATGGACATGAGTTTGGGTGAACTCTGGGAGTTGGTGATGGACAGGGAGGCCTGGCGTGCTGTGATTCATGGGGTCGCAAAGAGTCGGACATGACTGAGTGACTGAACTGAACTGAACTGAGAGTCTGTTTCCCCAGTCCTGTGTACGGTCTGGAGGCTCTATGGTGGGTAATGGCGACCTCCTCCAAGAGGGCTTATGCCATACCCAGGCCTGCTGCACCCAGAGCCCCTGCCCCTGCAGCAGCCCACTGCTGATCCATCCCTCCTAGGAGGTGTTCAAACACAGCTCTGTCTCAGTCTCTGTGGGGTCTCTGAGTCCTGGTGTGCACAAGGTTTATTTGAGCCCTCCCAGCATCAGTGGTGGGAATGGGGTTTGATTCTAAACGCGATTTCACCCCTCCTACCATCTTGCTGGGGCTTCTCTGCCCTTGGATGCGGGGTATCTCCTCACAGTTGTTCAGCGCCATGCAGCCAATGCTCCAGTCTTCATCATCTTTCAACCTATTTCATTGTTCTCTTGTTTACAGTATATATTGTTAACTGTCTTTCCTCCCAGAATGTCAGTCCCATGAGTACAAGGATCTTTGTCTGTCTCATTCTCTGAGACATCTTAAATACTTAAATCAGTGACACACACTAAGACCCAAAATATTTTGGGTGACTAGTGAATAATTAGTACTATGTCCCGACACTATGCTAAATGTCTCCTGTGGATCAAACTTAGCCTCAGTTTACTAATTAGGGATGGAGATACAAAGATAATCAGGGTGGTGGCCAAGGTCCCAATCAGGAAGTGGTGGATCTAAGCTGGGAACCCAAGAAGTCTGTATCCAGTACTGAGACCCTGATGTCTCCGCATTATTTCACCCGACTTTCACTGTAGATGAACAGCATTACCTGCTTGTTCAGCACAAGAGATATTTCCAATAAGCTCTCTTTTCTCTGCCCTTTCTCCAAGAAAGGATGTGATTTCACATTAAACCTTTGTGAAAATTCATGTCAGGATAAGTCTAATATCAAGTGTAGAATAAAATAATTTTGTTTTGTGGTTAATTGATTTTATACCTCAATAAGCAGGTTTATCTCATGTAGGGCAGTGACCTTTCTGACCCCCTTAAGAAGCTAGCTAGTTCTGCACAGAAACTATAGGAGGTTATCTCTGAGAATCATAACTAGATTACCTATTTGATCCCTTTCTAATGGAGTGACCAAAAGAAAGATAATTAAATCTAAATGATAGTGTCTCATAAATGGACATTATTTAGTAGAAAGGTAGAGAATTGCTCTTCTATACTCTATTAATTCTTAAAATATGAAATATTTTATTGGTTCAGAACCAATAAATGGGCAAGATATGGGCAAGACTTTACAAAATCAGAAACATCCTGTCTTTGGTCTCATTCTAAAAATTATATATTTTTAAAACTTCAAAAGAAATGAAAGTGTTAAAATGTAAGTACTTTAAAAGTGATTTCTCAAAGAATCCAGCAACATATTTGACATAGTAAGCTCTCTTCCTGTGTTCTTTTTCATTTCTAGATAATGCTAAAGCACTCATCATATTTTTGGTATTTCTGATTATTGTGACATCAATAGCCCTGCTCATTGTTCTCTATAAAATCTATGATCTGCATAAGAAAAGATCCAGGTAAGAGTTGATTTCAAAATGAAAAGATAATAATAATAGTTATAATGATGAAAGTCCCATTTATGAGGCCAACTTGGAACCAATTAAATGGAATTCAGAGATGGAGAAGGAAATGGCAACCCACTCCAGTGTTCTTGCCTGGAGAATCCCAGGGACGGGGAGACTGGTGGGCTGCCGTCTCTGGGGTCACACAGAGTCGGACACGACTGAAGTGACGCAGCAGCAGCAGCAGCAGCAGAGATGACAGTAAGAAGTCTAGGACATCACTGACCTTTGATGAAAGACTTTCCTATTGTCTTATTGGTTTATATTCAATGTTATTTTTTCTATGTTCACTAATAATGGGATAGATTTCCTTCAGTAATAACCAATGAAAAGAATGTGCCTGTTCTTTTTGTACAAAGTGGGTCATAGGTATCTGGAAGTGACAATGGAGAGAAATATATCGGGAAGTATATACATTCCTCTGGCCAGGAACAACTACACTTTATGAAAATCAAGAAGTTCCAAATTTAAAAAATGCGGTCACTTCTCTGAGACTGACCAACCTCCCATGGTTGGTTCCCCTCCCCACCTTTCTTCCCCTTACCTCCCCTTTATGCCTTCTTACCCCCTCCCCTCTTCCCTTTCATCCTCCCCATCTCTACTTCCTCCTTCCCTCAAGACATTCATTAAAAGCACTTGCCAACTGAATTCTGTTTCTTAAGAGTATGCAAACTTACATTTCTTATCTTTACAGCAATTTAGATGAGCAGCAGGAACTCGTTGAAAGGGGTAAGTGTGCCATTTTTTTAACTGGCAAATATCTCCCTTGTTTTATATAATAATTCAACATTTTTTAAATCTAACCTGGACTTCCTCTGTGATAAAATTTAAATTCATTGATGTGTTTATTTAACCAGCAAGGATCTGTACCTTCTCAGAGTGTGCCTGAAACTATGGCAGTCACAGGTCACAGACTCTGCATTTAAAATTTTAGGGTCTAGATGCTTTTGAGCTGTGGTGTTGGAGAAGACTCTTGAGAGTCCCTTGGACTGCAAGGAGATCCAACCAGTCCATTCTGAAGGAGATCAGCCCTGGGATTTCTTTGGAAGGACTGATGCTAAAGCTGAAACTCCAGTACTTTGGCCACCTCATGTGAAGAGTTGACTCATTGGAAAAGACCCTGATGCTGGGAGGGATTGGGGGCAGGAGGAGAAGGGGACGACAGAGGATGAGATGGCTGGATGGCATCACTGACTCGATGGACGTGAGTCTGAGTGAACTCCGGGAGTTGGTGATGGACAGGGAGGCCTGGTGTGCTGCGATTCATGGGGTCGCAAAGAGTCTGACACGACTGAGCGACTGAATTGAATTGAACTGAGAGGAAGACAGACGCAGACGACTGTGACAGAGTTTTAGGTGCCGTGGGTGGGGTACATGTGATGCTGTAGAAAGACGGAAGATAGCAAGCTGTCTACGCAGAAGGCAAGAAGCTGGGTCTTCTAAGGTGGTGGGGAATCATTAGACCAACAAAGGAGAGTGACTGAAGAGCAGATGGAAGGTCACACGGGCAGGGAGGTGGCAAGTGTCCACGTCCCTGCAAGGGTGGGCCAGGGGCTGTTCCCACTAAAGGCACATTGACAGGCATGACAAAAGATTGCACCCTGACTTTGGAAATGAAAGCATATTTCATCTTTTCTCTCTCTCCTTTTTTTTCAACTTTTACTGTACTTTTTTCAATTCTCTTTAAAAATGTGTTTTTTGATCCAGTAAAATGGGGATGGGGTTCAAGAAGTTGAAACTGTGTCTTTAATAAAGAAAATGATTTGGTTTTGCATACTCAAGATCGGAAACATTTCAGCACTCCTCTCTTTGGTTTTAACTTGTCTTGGAAAGGGTCAAGGAGCATTTATCTCAGAGTTGCCACAGATTGCCCCTTGGAGTGGTTAGAACTTACCCAAATCCCATAAAACCTCCAAGGTGGCCCTAGGTCAGAACGAATGAATGCCGGGGAGCTCTAACCACCCAAAGGAACAAGTGTGCCTGGACCGTTTGATAGTTGTGACTGGATAGAAGATTTCCACAGTCAAAAAGCTAAATGTAACCCTAGTGAACATTTTTTTTCATCTAATAAATAGGGGACATTGACATGGATACTGAAAGAGATGCTGCTGGATGTACACGGATAGGAGCAGGAGCATAACTTTCAACACGTGTGGCAGCTTATATTCTCTTAAGATTCTGAAACTGTTGTTTGTCAGTGTCCATATGCAGTTATAGCTCTTTAATATATTTTGTTCTTTAGTAAGTTACTTCGCAACTCTGGTATATAATGAGTTTCATACTCTGGTGGCATAAAAAATGAACGCAGTCTGTTTACAGTCAAGTATAGAGATTATCACATTAAGATGAGTCCCGGGTATCAGGGTAGTCATCAAAGTCTCTTATTTATACATTTACAATATTTCATAATAACTTAAAATAGATAAAATTTAAAAATACAATATAGGAAAGTATAGTTCAGTTCAGTTCAGTCTCAGTCATGTCCGACTCTTTGCAACCCCATGAATCGCAGCACGCCAGGCCTCCGTGTCCATCACCAACTCCTGGAGTTTACTCAGACTCACGTCCATCGAGTCAGTGATGCCATCCAGCCATCTCATCCTCTGTCGTCCCCTTCTCCTCCTGCCCCCAATCCCTCCCAGCAGCAGAGTCTTTTCCAATGAGTCAACTCTTCGCATGAGGTGGCCAAAGTACTGGAGTTTCAGCTTTAGCATCATTCCTTCCAAGGAAATCCCAGGGCTGATCTCCTTTAGAATGCACTGGTTGGATCTCCTTGCAGTCCAAGGAACTCTCAAGAGTCTTTTCCAACACCACAGTTCAAAAGCATCAAATCTTTGGTGCTCAGCTTTCTTCACAGTCCAACTCTGACATCCATACATGACCACTGGAAATGCATATAATGGAACAAAGAAATGTAGCCCTAGATCTCCTTATAGTGGTGATACTTGGTCTGAAATCTGTTAGTGCAGATAGACAGTGAGGAGGGGCATTCTCTGCAGAGAGAACAGTGTGAATGGAGGCGTGGGGAGAACCTCTGTGATGTACTTGGCGAATATTCGTGCCTAAGATATAGAACAAGAGTATAGGAAACTGTGGTTGAGATGAGTCATGTGAAATTACAAAAAGTGCTGGTGTATCACATTAAACATCGAAACTTTAACCTGTAGACTGTGAAGCACAAACAGTAGTGTGAGCTTTTTTGGTCAGCAAGCGGAGTTGCACGCTCATATTTGTGGATCAGAAGATGAATTTGTGGAGTTTAAAAAGTCAGTCAGGGTGGGTACAGACTGGAGGCAGGGAGAGGGGTCATCATGTGGATGAGGGGTCCCATGAGGAGGGATCCCATGGTCGTGGGCAGAAGGGGAGGTACATGGTGACCTGTTGGATGTAAGGACAGAGGGAGAAACCGTGGGTCACTTGGAAGTTTGCTTGTTAGCTGACTTTGGGAATGGTGGTCCTGTTTGCTGAGGTTTGAGATGCTAGAATAAAGGGGAGATGACTTTGAACATCTTGAGTTTGGGGTCCTTCTGGAATAACTGGATGGAAGACCTGAGAGTCAGTGGGAAATATTAATCCATAAAAGACCAGAAGAGTATTAGAGCCTTAAATTTAGATGTCATAGGTTTACAGGTCAATCTCTGTATGTGAGTGAGATGTTCCAGGTGGACTGTGTGTGAGAAGGAAAAAACGCTCAGGGCCTAACCCAAGATTTGCTTCTGATGAAATGTGTATGAACGTGGGAAAGAGAGAGATGATACTAGCCGTGAACCTTTAATGTGTTTAAAGATGATGAGAAGCAGCTGATGAACGTGGAGCCCATTCATGCAGATGTTTTGCTGGAGACTTACAAGCGGAAGATGGCTGACGAGGGGAGGCTCTTCCTGGCTGAATTTCAGGTGGGTGCTCCTCTTGCCATAGGACGAGAAAGTTCTCTTCGTCACCAACATGATCCGTCTTAAATGTGTTGTGTAGCTGTTGGCCTTGATAGTTTATCCCACATAATAGTGCAGCGGAGTCAAAGCAGCTATTATTACCGGGTATTTGCAGACCAGCAGCGAGATTCATAGTCGTAACACTAGTGAACATTTCAAGATAATGCTGCTTCAGTGAATGAGTACTAGTTACAAACTCATGTCCAGAAACACATTTGGCTGATGTGTCCTTGTGCTCTAGATAATTAGCCAGGTGTGTTTTTCAATGAATTTGAAAGTGGCAGAGCAATTACTGCTAAATTTGCTCTCATGGGATTTATTCTCCAAGTAGTCCATCATTCATTTTCTTAAAGAGGACTTTTTGCATAATTCCTAACAACGTTCATTTCAATTACCATATGCAGCTTGTTCAACAGGGTAAAGGAAACACGCACCACGATGTCCCACTTGTTCAGAATGATAAGTGGTGAGGGGAAGTGGTTTTTCTACAATCTGCTCTGACCCAAAGGATCTTTGTGTCTTTCAGAGCATTCCACGGGTATTCAGCAAGTTTTCCATCAAGGATGCTCGAAAATCCTTTAACCAGAACAAAAATCGCTATGTTGATATCCTTCCTTGTAAGTTGTTCATTGAGAATTGGATTCCCATACATTTAGGCTACTTGATTATTCATTGTTTCACTTACTTAATATTTCTTTGCATTGAGCAGATGACTACAACCGTGTTGAACTCTCTGACATAAACGGAGATGCAGGATCAAACTATATAAATGCCAGCTATATTGATGTGAGTAAAAAATGCCTCATGGCCAGGTTTTACAGCTTCACCATTCTGTCACTGACCATTTTCATTTTTCTTGTGTCTATACATTCTATTCAGCTCCATCTTTGTCATGGCAATTTTTATGTTTTTAAAGAGTTTATTGCATTGTAGTTGATTAACAATGCTGTGTTAGTTTCAGGGCTACAGCAAAGTGAGTCAGTTATACATATACATATGTCCACTCATGGCAAGTTTTTAGAAATATTATTTAAAATCACTTGAAGGAAGCCCATCAATGTCACTGGTATAAACAACAACATCACTAATATTTGCAAGGATAGTTATTTATTATTTACTATCACTGCTAGGTAATACAGGATTTTTGTCTCCCAAAAAATGATAATGAGAATTAAAATACTCTGGTGCCTGTCCTGTGTTGTGTATTACCTAAATTATCTATATGTGTATTTTTCATAAGAGCCCTGCCTTTGCACCTCAGCATAGGCGTGAGGACTGGAAGGCACTGGTTAATTTGTTACTTTGCCCTTGTTCAGTTAGTAAATGTCTGAGGATATTGTACATGGTTAATTTATCCAAAATATTATGAAATTATAATTTATTTTACCATTGCTAATGAAGTAATGCATCACACAAAATTAAAAAAAATAAGCAGTATGAAAATATAGAGAAACTATTACAGAATATATAGCATGACCTTATTGGTTATCTGTTTTATATATAGTAATGTATATATGTTAATACTAAACTTTAGTTTTTATCATAGATTATTCTTGAATCTGCCTGCAACAGAGGAGACCTGGGATTTATCCCTGGTTGGAAAGATCCTCTGGAGAAGGGAATGGCCACCCACTCCAGTATTCTTGCCTGGAGAATCCCATGGACAGAGGAGCCTGGCGGGCTACAGTCTGTGGGGTCACGACATGACTTAGTGACTAAACCATCACATCATGGTTCCTCTTTATCCACTGAGAGTTTCTTTATACATAAACCAGAAAACAGCAATATTTGTTACCCCCACTTATCCAAAAATGTTACCATGGTATTCACACTGTTTTGTATGATGTTTAATTTACCTAAAGTATATATCTCGGATACAAAAAATGTCACTCTATGAAAGCAGAGATTGGCAGGCTGCTCTGTAAGGGGCCAGGTAGCAACTTTGGGGGGTTTACAGGATACACCACCTCTATCACAGCTACTCAGCTCTGAAGCCCATGGCCACACGTCTATAGATAACACATGATGTGGCTGATACTAGGCCATCAGTGGTATATCCCAGCACTAGATAAAAGGTAGAAGTTTGAGGCTAATCTCAGGATGAGTTATTGAAAGAAATTGAGTAAAAATCCCCAAAGTTACTCTATGGCTGGTAGTGAAAGCGAAAGTGAAGTCGCTCAGTCGTGTCCGACCCTCAGCGACCCCACGGACTGCAGCCTTCCAGGCTCCTCTGTCCATGGGATTTTCCAGGCAAGAGGACTGGAGTGGGGTGCCATTGCCTTCTCCGCTATGGCTGGTGAGGAGGATTAAATTGTGGCAGATAGTGCTTTAAAGCTTGAGAGGATATAAAATGTAGGAATGCCTGATTACTCTTATAAATTTCTGCACCGTCCCAGATGGAGCTAAAACCTACATACTTTTCAGCTTTGTTTAGAGTATATCACAAAGACACATGAAGTCATGGATATTGTTTGTAAATGTTAATATATTTGGCACAGTTAAATGACTGATCATGAGTTAATAAACTCATCCTTATAATTTGAAACTGCTCAGGAAGACACACACCCAAGAAATGACCGATTTGAAGTAACTTCCTCACTTCACACTTTCTCATGTAAATGAGTAATTGAGCGTTCGGTAAATGACATTTCTTCTTGTCTGTCCTGGACAGGGTTTCAAAGAGCCCAGGAAGTACATCGCAGCACAAGGTAATTGCTCTGGTAGTCGGATATTCTTTCTGAAAAATTGCTTTTTAGCACTTTAAAAAGGATATTTCTTACCAGTTTTTATTTGTTTGACTCCTAGGTCCCAGGGATGAGACTGTTGATGATTTCTGGAGGATGATCTGGGAGCAGAAAGCCACGGTTATTGTCATGGTCACTCGATGTGAGGAAGGGAACAAGGTAGGAACCCAGAAGGCTCTCAGGGTGAAGGTCTAGGACTCAAAGGTGGAGGATGGATGTTAGGAAGAGAGAGGCTGGATGCATTTCAAAAAGTCACATCCGTATGTGCTTGATGACAAAACAGACAGTTCTCTTTGAACATTTGATTTAAATTTTCATACCTATAGAAGGATAAAATATGTACATATATAAATATATGTCCCTGGAGAAGGAAATGGCGACCCACTCCAGTATTCTTGCCTGGAAAATTCCATGGACAGAGGAGCCTGGCGGATTGCAGCCCATGGCGTCACAAAAGAGTCGGGCACGACTTCACAACTGAGCATACAAACCTACGTATTTAAGAATAAAATTTAAATGTTTCTGCTTAATTGCTGGACTCCTATGGGATTCCTATTTTGTTACAGTCTTATTTTAAGTTCAGTACACTTCTGTGAGCTGGTTTCACAAGTACTTGTGACTACTTGAAACACATTGACCTTCATGCTGACTTTGGGCAGATAGATGGTAATTTATGTAACGTGACTCTAGGAAGCCTGAAAACCTCCGCATGCCCCAGCCTGAAATTAACCACATACAACCACATAATTTCTTGCTCACCACCAAGCACGTCCCCATTTGATATGCAGCTAAGCCTGGGAAGATCATCTGCTGGGTAGAATGAAGGAAATCCTTCTGGGCACTTCTTGGGAAATGGAATACTTTTCAAGCATCCCAGTGAAATGGAATAGAAACATGTTTTGAGACATTCAAGGAACACATTTCTTGTTTGTTTTGTTTTACAAAGAGTGTTTAATGAACAAATTCATTTAATTTAAAAACTTAAATGCTTGATGGTTTTTTAAACATAGAACAAGTGTGCAGAGTACTGGCCGTCAATGGACGAGGGCAGCCGGGTTTATGGAGATGTGATTGTGGAGATCAACGAGCACAAAAGATGCCCAGATTACATCATTCAGAAGCTGACTGTTGGAAACGTGAGTTTGGTTTTGATAGAATTTTAATTTTCATACTGTTAGTCTAAAATGTGACTATGGAATAGTCAATGTGAGACATTGAAATACACCTGGAAATTTTATTTTTAATGTACTATGTGGGGGAAGAGTTGCTTAAAACAATAAGCCACCAAGGTCAAGTAAGTCACAGTGAAGATGATCTTTGTCCACTTCGCATTCAAAGTATTTATAACATTGTGACCCTTGAAGTAGAAAGAGCTCATGAATTGTGTTAAATGAATGACTGAATTATTGAATGAGTGATAAAAATGGTCCTTAGTCTCAGTAGGTTTATTACCATTATGGAAAGAATATTTATACAATGGCATAGAGACCACCGTAAGAAGTCTAAAGTTCTAACTCTGTAGGAGAGAGAAAATGTTTAGGTCAGAAAAAAAAATTGTCAGTGTGGCCTGTTAAAATGGTGGTCTTCCCATATATTATTATATGATTCTGCTCATATGAAAAGTCTAGAATAGTCACCCTTACAGAGACAGAAGGTTGGTTAGTGATTGTTTGGTACTGAGGTGGGTGAGGCAAGAATAAAGCTGACTGCTAATCTGTACGGGGTTTTTTGGAGGGTCATGAAAATACCCTATAATTAGTGGTAATGACTTCACAACTCTGTGAATATAGTTAAAACTTTTACTCTTTAAAGGAATTTGAAAATATCTTAATAAAGGTATTAAAAATGGAGGTCCTTATACTGAGATTCAATCCCTGGGTTGGGAAGGTCCCCTGGAGAAGGGAATGGCAACCCACTCCAGTATTCTTGCCTGGAAAATGCCATGGACAGAGGAGCCTGGCAGGCTGCCGTCCATGGGGTCGCAAAGAGTCAGACACGACTGAGTGACTAACACACACACATACACACATAGATAAGTTTGATAGTTTCTCTCAATTCCATTTATTGGAAGTTTTCTCAGTAATCTGAATTGTATTTCCATATGATCCAGATACATTTTGTGCAGGGGAAAAAAATATACCAGTTGGCTGTTTCTCCTGTGGCCTTCTAAACTCTTACGGCATCACTAACAACTAGGAAGGTAATGCTCAAAATCCTCCAAGCCAGGCTTCAGCAGTACGTGAGCCATGAACCTCCAGATGTGCAAGCTGGTGTTAGAAAAGGCAGAGGAACCGGAGGTCAAATTGCCACCATCTGCTGGATCATCGAAAAAGCAAGAGAGTTCCAGAAAAACCTCTATTGCTGCTTTATTGACTATGCCAAAGCCTTTGACTGTGTGGATCACAATCAACGGTGGAAAATTCTTCAAGAGATGGGAATACTAGACCACCTGACCTTCCTCTCGAGAAACCTATATGCAAGTCAGGAAGCAACAGTTAGAACTGGACATGGAACAACGGACTGGTTCCAAATAGGAAAAGGAGTATGTCAAGGCTGTATATTGTCACCCTGCTTATTTAACTTCTGTGCATAGTACATCATGAGAAACACTGGGCTGGAAGAAGCACAAGCTGGAATCAAGATTGCCGGGAGAAATATCAATAACCTCAGATATGCAGATGACACCACCCTTATGGCAGAAAGTGAAGAGGAACTCAAAAGCCTCTTGGTGAAAGTGAAAGAGGAGAGTGAAAAAGTTGGCTTAAAGCTCAACATTCAGAAAATGAAGATCATGGCATCAGGTCCCATCACTTCATGGCAAATAGATGGGGAAACAGTGGCAACAGTGTCAGACTTTATTTTTTTTGGCTCCAAACAGATGGTGATTGCAGCCATGAAATTAAAAGATGCTTACTCCTTGGGAGGAAAGTTATGACCAACCTAGACAGCATATTAAAAAGTAGAGACATTACTTTGCCAACAAAGGTCCGTCTAGTCAAGGTTATGGTTTTTCCTGTGGTCATGTATGGATGTGAGTGTTGGACTGTGAAGAAAGCTGAGCTCCAAAGAATTGATGCTTTTGAGCTGTGATGTTGGAGAAGACTCTTGAGAGTCCCTTGGACTGCAAGGAGATCCAACCAGTCCATTTTAAAGGAGATCAGTCCTGGGTGTTCATTGGAAGGACTGATGCTGAAGCAGAAACTCCAATACTTTGGCCACCTCATGCGAAGAGTTGACTCATTGGAAAAGACCTGATGCTGGGAGGGATTGGGGGCAAGAGGAGAAGGGGACGACAGAGGATGAGATGGCTGGATGGCATCACCAACGTGATGGACATGAGTTTGAGTGAACTCTGGGAGTTGGTGATGGACTGGGAGGCCTGGCGTGCTGTGATTCATGGGGTTGCAAAGAGTTGGACATGACTGAGCGACTGAACTGACTGAACTGAACAACTAACAACTATGACCTTGGAGGGCTGTGAAACCAGTGGTTCATGGCTGAATATACGATACACTGGAGCCAGGCAGGACCAGTCATAGACTGGGGTGATGTGTAGAGGCCGACGCCAATCTGGTTACGTTGATTAGTCTGACCTTACTCTTCTTCATTAGCTCGGTTACTTCTGATCTGAAAATGACCACCCACCAAGCTGGTAGTTCCTCTCCATACTTGGTTAGAGATTATGAATTTATGTGCCTTCTAATGCTTGCCTTGAAATGGGGACGAACACGAGCTGTAACCTGGAGCTGACTTTCCCCAGTTCTCTCTCTACTGTCTGAACTGACGTTTCTAATATGAGAAACGCAGCATTAGTCAAATAATTAATCAGACTTTCTTCCTATGATGATAGTCCTGTCTGCCTACCCAAGAAGAAGTATTTCAAACCATTGTGAGAGTAGCTTTTACTTTATTTCTTTTCAGTCCCATCCACCAGCCCCCGGTTTTGTGTAGTGTTCTTGTGTTTTTCCTGTTTGTTTCTGGCTTGGCAGCATGAAAGTTCCTAGCAGTTTCAGCCACACTGGTTATACGTTACTTACCTTCCTGGTAAGTATTGCTTACCGGTTAGTGCATGCCATCCCTGCATGATGTCTCAATTCCTAGTTATTCATTGGAGAGGAAAATGCAATCATGAATGAAAAAAAAAAAAAAACTTGCATGAGAAGTGTTTTGTGGTGGCCCTCCCTTCCACCTATTTACTTTCCATAGTTTAAAAAATATGTATCAACTAAAAGACATATTATCTCCTGACTAGAGAAAAGAAAAGGCAAGTGGAAGAGCAGTAACTCACATTCAGTTCACCAGCTGGCCGGACCACGGGGTCCCCGAAGACCCTCACCTGCTGCTCAAGCTGCGCAGGAGGGTAAACGCTTTCAGCAACTTCTTCAGCGGCCCCATCGTGGTGCATTGCAGGTGCGTGAAGACCGCCCCCAGCAGCACCCGGGCTTTCACACCCGCGCCCGTGCGGCTGTCGGGGCCACCCTCCCCTTCGGCACCTGTTGCTTCCAGAAAGTCAGTGAGAAGAAAGTTGCAGTGTTTCCCCTGCTTAACCCTTCTGGGCTTTGTGGGTTTTTTTTTAATTCATTTTTTTATTGAAGGATGATTGATTTACAGAATTTTGCTGTTTTCTGTCAAACCTCAACACAAATACCGTATTCTAACACATATATATATGGAATCTAGAAAAGTGGTACTGAGGATTTATTTACAGGGCAACAGTGGAGAAACAGACAGAGAGAATAGACTCATGGACATGGGGAGGGGGAGGAGAGGGAGAGATATAAGGAAAGAGTAACGTGGAAACTTACATTACCATATGCCAAATAGATAGGCGGGGAATTTGCCCTGTGGCTCAGGACACTCTAAGGGGGGCTCTGGATCAGCCTGGGGGTGGGGTGGGCAGGGAGGTGGGCGGCGCTCTGGGCCTTTCTGTGCATCATCCTGCCTTCGTGTGCTTTGCCAGTGCTGGCGTTGGGCGCACAGGCACCTACATCGGCATCGACGCCATGCTGGAAGGCCTGGAGGCAGAGAACAAGGTGGACGTCTACGGCTACGTCGTCAAGCTCCGGCGACAGAGGTGCCTGATGGTGCAGGTGGAGGTATGTTCCAGGCACGGTCCTCACTTTCAGCTCCCGGCTTAAACCTTTTTTCATGGTGGGAGTAGTAACCTTAAAGGAAATCCAAATTGTTCTCAATCTCAAACAGCTTCTTTCCGTTTCCTGAAAACTAAAGCACCGATCACAGTTAGACGCATTTTGCATTGGTGGCTGAGAGCACTTGTGGAATAAGGATGACTATAAAGTATATGTTAAAAAATAATGAAATACCATTTACACATACGAGGTTGGGGAACAATTAAAAATGCCAAAACCAAGTTTGTCAGCATTTCATAAAATTAAAACTAGGAAGACCTAATAGTACAGTACAGTGGTTAAGAGTCTAGTTTTTGGAACTAGATTTAGGAAGTTTCAAATAGTGGTAGTTATTCTCAATACCATGCACTCTTCTACCAGTTTTTAAAGTTCTTGTGCTTGAGTGAAGTCATCCAAATGGAGAGGATAAGAGTATTTACCTTAGAGGTAAGACACAAAAGGGCATCCAAGTAAAACACTTACACAAATCCCCGAACATACACGTAGTCAGTAATTGTAATCGATAAACATTGTTATGAGACTGTCTGCACTTGACCCAGAAATCCCATGCACTGTATGTACCCGAGAGAAGCATCTCCAAATCTGCATGACTACACACACATTCACGAGTGCTCACTGGATCCGACATTGCTGGGATAACAAAAAATGGAAACCTTTGAATGCATAGCAGCACGGGAATAGGCCAGCAGAACGTGGGCGGGTGGACTCTGGGCACCGTGTTCCGCTGCAGTTGGCAGGTTAACCGGTCTGTAGCTCTCAGTGTGGGCAGGTGCTCAGGTGAGAGCAGTGAGCAGATACAGTCCCCAGATGAAACATGTACAGCACAATGTATGCAGCTGTTAAGAAAGGACACAGGAATACGGTATTTATAAATACATACGTGTTATCGTAGGGGTCTTAACATGGATCGTCCACCAGAAAAAAAGGAACTATTTCCTGTGGAAAAATAACATAGAATGGAAGGATACAGTCAAACTAGAGGTGGTGTTAAAGAATCTTGAAATATGTCATTTGTTTAAAAACAGTAAATTCAAATATGATAAAAGTTTAAGAATAGTTAAATCTGGGTTTGGTATTTTATGCTTTCTCGTATGTGTGTTAGTTGCTCAGTCGTGTCCAGCTCTTTGTGACCCCATGGACTGTAGCCTGTCAGGCTCCGCTGTCCATGGGATTCTCTGGGCAAGAATACTGGAGTGGGTTGCCATTCCTTTCTCCAGGGGATCTTCCTAACTCAGTGATTGAACCTGGGTCTCCTGCATTGCAGACAGATTCTTTACCGTCTAAGCCACCAGGGAAGCCACAAGAATACTAGAGTGGGTAGCCATTCCCTTCTCTGCAGGATCTACCCAACCTAGGGATTGAACCTGGGTCTCCCACAAATCAGGCAGATTCTTTTGTATAATCTCTATTTTAAAAAGTGCTAGAAAACTTTTTTAAAATGTGTTCTATGGAACATCAACTTGCTTTTTTACCCTCTCAGATACAGTGTGGAACTTTATAGTTTTATATCTTAGTAATTTAACTTACTAACTCAACATTAGTCCGGGAGGAAGTAACAGATAGTGTTTTTTAACTGCTAGGAATAAAATAGAAGCTATAAGATGCCTAATCTATTTGTGAAGCTATTTTATTTTTCCTGGCAAAATAATCCGAGATGGGATTTACTCATTTCCCGGAGAACTATGAGTGCCAACTTCCAGATTATTTAAATGTGGCAGATACCAGCGTTCTCCTCCATACGTTGTCTCCAGATGAACCAAATGTGGGGGATGTGTACTTTATTTAAATGTGATTCATAGGACTGTAAATTGTGGCAGATACCAGCGTTCTCCTCCATACATTGTCTCCAGGTGAACCAAATGTGGGGGATGTGTACTTTATTTAAATGTGATTCATAGGACTGTAAATTGTGGCAGATACCAGCATTCTCCTCCATACATTGTCTCCAGATGAACCAAATGTGGGGGATGTGTACTTTATTTAAATGTGATTCATAGGACTGTAAATGATAAATTAACTGTCTCTGTCCTTCCTTGAAATGGCAGGCACAGTACATCTTGATTCACCAGGCCTTGGTGGAGTACAATCAGTTTGGAGAGACAGAAGTGAGCCTGTCTGAGCTACACCCGTACCTGTCTAACATGAAGAAAAGAGACCCACCCAGTGAGCCCTCCCCACTGGAGGCTGAGTTCCAGGTAACAGCAGCCACCTGAGCCTCTGTCTGCTTCCCAGGCTGTCCTGTGCACATGGGCTAGCTCTTGTATTTGGGCTTTGCCATAAAATGGAGCACCGATGAGGGAACTAAGACACGGAGAGTTTAAGAGAAATGCCTGAAAGCACAAAACTATTATGTAGGAAACTTGTTTAAATCTAGAAATCTGACTCTGTGGCCAACATGTTAAACATTCCTCGTTAACCTGGTGTAAAATAAAGTGTCAAAATAATAGTATAGAGCCACAAAATTGGCCCGCCAAAGGCAGCGTAACATCTCACCTTTAACAACTGCATCTGGTTTTGGTTTGTAAAGGAAATAATTATAAGAGTTTATGACGACTTAGGAACGGGAACTGGCTGGAGCCGGTAGACAGAAACTGAAGGATAAATACGTGTGTCCTAACCTATTTATTAGGCAATTACTCTAAAACTACCCTGGGATGTGGCTCACTGTGATTTCAGAGAGTCGGTGTAGCTGTCTCCAGGTTGTTCGGCCCTCACAAAGGTTTTGTTACCTTTCTCTTTCACTTGTAATTTTCAGTTTATCGAACCTTTGTGTGAACTACCAAACTGGTCAATTCAGATGTTATCACAACAAGACCAGGAACGTGCTTTTAATCAGATGCAGAGTCATTTAATGTTTTGGATCAGAGTGGGACTGGGGTAGGACTTGGGATAGTCACCAAGTAACATGATCCAACCTGAAGACTGTACTACGATGGAAAAACCAGCAGACTACCAGCTTGGTCTTCAATAAGGGGTGTTTTCTTATTCTTGCTCTTTCCACTGCATTTAATTCACCAACTCTGCTATACTCCATATACACAGACACTGTTTGAAATAAAAATTCATATGTAAAGTCACTAAAAGAAAGGGTAGATTTTTTGAGCAAATATGATTGAGCCTGTGCTTCTAAGCACAAGAGTCAAAGTGATTTGTATGTGGAAGTGGCTAGTGAGTGTGATCCACACAGGTGGTAACCACAGCTCTGATAGAAACGGTGAAATTATTCCAGCTAAGCAGAACGGGAGACAGAAAATGAGGGTAGAGATGGAGGCTGGCTGGTGGATTAGTGATGGGACATTGAGGCAGTTCCTGTCTAATTGCCTCGTCTTTCTTAAGAGCATATGAAGTCAGATCCTTGGTTGAGAGTTTGGGGGTGGGGCAGAAGTGAGTGGCAAAGAAGAGTTCATGCTCAAGAAAGAGAAAATGATTTGAAATAGTTCTATCACAGAAGGAAAGCAGTCTCCCAGGTGAAGGGGGTGGGGTGGCCAGAAATTACTGTTGGATCTTTAGAAATTTATGGTCATGGATTTTCCAAGAGAGTCAGCCAGTTGGTTTTTTGTTTTTGTTTCCTGCAGTAACGTTGAGGTTAGAGGCTGTGTGCACTTGGGTTAACCACATCTAGGATATTTTAAAGTGACCAATCGAAAGTTGGGAGGTGAAGGGGCTGAGGGTGCTTGCAGGTGAATAATTTAGGGTGGTCAATAGAGAGCATATGAGCCACAGGAAGACATGCGGTACAATGAGAAAGTCATAAAAGCAGTATGTTAAAGGTTTTGATAGGATTGCAGATTACTGAATTGGAGGTGCTAGAATAAATGGCTGGGAATGATGGAGCCAACTTTCCATAGCAGGTATGGTGGAAATCTTAACTTCTAAAGTGATGCAATCTTTGGAATGAAACCTACCTACAAAAGTGGAGAGGAGACTGTGGATGGCTGAAGACTGGAGGAAAATTATAGGAGGTGAAGACATGAGTGTGGTTTGGAACAAAGTGCTGTATTGACTTTGAAAGAAGACACCATAGTTTTTCTAAACGTGTTCATAATATTTATACATGCGTATATGCGCGTGCACACACGTATCTGTATCGATGTTGTCCAGTCTCTCAGTCATGTCCAGCTCTTTGTACCTCTGTGGACTGCAGCACACCAGGCTTCTCTGACCTTTACCAACTCGCATAGCTTGCCCAAACTCATGTCCATTAGTCGGTGATGCCATCCAACCATCTCATCCTCTGTCGTCCCCTTCTCCTTCTGCCTTCAGTCTTTCCCAGCATCAGGGTCTTTTCCAATGAGCGTGTATATCTGTGTGTATAATGGTACTCATCTCCTGCCCTCAGTCTTTCCCAGCATCAGGGTCTTTCCCACTGAGTGTGTTTATCTGTGTGTATAATGGTACTCATCTCCTGCCCTCAGTCTTTCCCAGCATCAGGGGCTTTTCCACTGAGTGTGTATAACTGTATAACTGAGTGTGTGTAACTGTGTGTATAATGGTACTCAACTGTGCATGTTGAGCTCCCTCAGTTTAGGCTGTTCATCCACTTGAAAGATATTTAAGTTATTTATTAGGAAGAAAAGGCTGCAGGCAGGGCGATCTTCCGGTGGAAACTGACCTTTGAACAGCTATCTAAAGGGCAAGTAGAAGTTAGCAGAGTGACCAAAAGGACATGGGTAGTCCAGGCAGAAAACACACCTGTGAGTCTCCTGAGAATTAAAGGACAGCGTGGCCCCATCCGCAGGTGGAGGAGTTGGTTTGGCTGCAGTGCAGAGGGCCCTGCAGGAGGTGAGGCTGCAGAGACGGTCGGGGCCGCCTCCCGAGAGGCTTCCTGAGTGGTGCAGATAGATGTTGGGTCCTTCCTGACAAGGACGGGAAGCTGCCAGAAACCTGAGAGGAACGTGCCGTGTTGTGTTCTAGGATTAGAGCAAGTGAGATTGAAGGTAAAGAGGCCAGCAAAGAGACTGTTGATGTTTTCAAGTGAGAAATGAAAGTGATTGTCCTGAGCAGGAGGAGAGAAACGCAGAAGGATTTGAGAGCTTCACCCGGACATATGACAGTTTTTGCCAACTGATTAGCTACCAGGAGGGAGAGGGGAAGAGTCTGGAGTGCTTAAAGAAATGAAATGTTGATTATGCAAAGCATGAGCCGAGTCATCTGTGCACGCTTTATCCTGGAGGAGAATTGACTTTGGGTCATTTAAAATAATTTAACATTGTTTTTGCCATATGGAGAATGGCCAATATCTGTACAGTGCTTTTAACTTATAAAAGATCAAACCATACTTTTTTACTATCTAGCACCTCTTCACTGGGAAACATATTCTGTTATATAATTGTATATGTTCAAATTCACCACGTCAAAGTACTTAAGACCTGAATAGTTTAAAAAAAAAGATCAGGGACAAACTTAAAAATTGGGACCTTCAGGAATGTATGCAAATTTCACAAAACTTAATGAAATTCTTTTCTTTAGAGAACATTTTATGCTGCAGTAATAAACTAAACCAGTCATTACATTTTAAAAGGTGTTTCCTTTCTATTTCTTTCTTTCAGAGACTTCCTTCTTATAGGAGCTGGAGGACACAGCATATTGGGAACCAAGAAGAAAATAAGAGTAAAAACAGGAATTCTAAAATCATTCCATGTATGCAGTTTATTTTAATCTTTTGTATCATAGTGAAGTTCTTTGAATTTGTTTAATGTGAGACATAGACACAAGCCTTTGGGAAGCAACTTTTCAACATTTGCTTGACAGCAGAGAATAGTTATAGGTTATTTAAATTTTAGTTGTAGCAAATGCAACAAATTGAACCCCAGACATTCACAATGGAATTTGGAGGACGGACGGTATTCAGTGTTTTCTTTTTATCAATTAGTTCAGAAATGAGTTTTCAGAAAGACGTAACCTTTTACGCTGGGGAAAGGCCAGGTTCTCTTTACAGGTTTTCTCTCATCGTTGGTTTATTGCAGTTATTTACTCCAGGGTAGTTGCCAAGTAGCAAAATTACATCTTTTTGTTCCCTTTATGTTTTCTGTTTATCCTATCCTTACCTCAGGGAGGTTAAAAGTAGGCAGGAAATATACTATAAACTCTTGATCATCACGTTTAATAGGACAAAACATGCATCTTTTCTATTTAAGTATATTGATAGCACCGTACCTGTACAACTATAATTTTATTCAGTTGCTAAATAAATATTCATACACTAAAACTAATATGGAGAAAATATAGCCCAAGATAGACGACCTTATAAATTGGATCAATGCAGGGTTGACCTAGTTAATTTCTGAAGTGGTCCTTATGAATGTAGTTTAAAATATGGAATTGATGGTGATATAACTAATCAGATCCTTTGATGAGGTTATTCTAAATTTAAGAAATTGAGTAACAGCTAGAAATTACGGACTAAATACTTTCCTCGATAAAATAATTATTTGTTTGAGATACTCATTTAATTAAGATTGCTAATTTACTGTTAATAAGATATAATTGAAAAATTAGGTTTTACCTAAGGTATGTATTTTATTAACTTACAGATGTATTTTTAAAACTTTTATCCATCAGATTGATGCTATTTCATGGAAAACTAAAGTAGATGTATCAAATATTGAATAATCATATGGAACATTATGACATAGACTTATGTCCTATGTTTTTTCCTGGAACTTTCTTGGGATCGATTGCTTTTCTATTAGAGTTTAAAAAAATAATTTGTTAATCAATGAGAATGGAACAGCATCTCATTCCATGTAGATCAATAAGTATACCTAATGCAATCTGTCACTTCTAAATGACTTTCTAGTTTCCACATGACAGTCAAGCAAAGATTTATTTATTTTTTAAATCAAATTTAAATTTTATTTTTATTTTGCACAGATGACTTTAACAGAGTGGCACTGAAACATGAGCTGGAAACGAGCAAGGAGAGTGAGCAAGACTCAGATGAGTCCTCTGATGATGACAGCGACTTGGAGGAGATAAGCAGATACATCAATGCCTCCTTTGTCATGGTAAGTCCTCACCATTCCCAAACCCGAGGTCCACCTCTAAAAAATATGCGTATGTTCTTATGGCCATGCACTAAGTGATTTTATAAAAGAAGGATGAGCTTGACCATATCTATGTATTCACTGATGTGAAAGTTTCCATTTTTAATACTATATCTTAACTTATTACAATACTTAGACATTAATTGTTGATACAAAACAATACTATTAGTTACAATTTATGGCAAATATGACTATAATATAATTTTAAAAATAATGAAATTCAGCAAAAACAAATGCTTGAAAATGTTTACATATACTCAGATACCCATATTGCAAGCAGATCCAAGTTTGCTTATTTGTATAGTTAAAAACTTTTCATTCAGATTTTCTGAATATTTAAGTGAGTCTGTGTCACATACCATTTTTTTGTTTAGTATACTGAGAATTCAAGCAAGGAACTTTACGTAATTCAGTAACTACTTCTTGCATATTCACTGAGTTTCTTTCTTTTCCCAATTTTCTTAAAATACATATTCATAGAATATTAGTTATAAGATAGCAGAAGAATGCTGTCTGAGCTAAGTCGCTCAGTTGTGTCTGTCTCTTTGCAACCCCATGGACGTAGCCCGCCAGGTTCCTCTGTCCATGGGGATTCCCCAGGCAAGAACACTGGAGTGGGTTGCCGTGTCCTCCTCCAGGGGATCTTCCCTGACCCAGAGATTGAACGTAGGTTTCCTGCATTGTAGGCTAATTCTGAGCTACCAGGAAGCTCAAGAATCCTGGAGTGGGTAACCTATCCCTTCTCCGGGGGATCTTCCCAACCCAGGAATCGATTTGGAGTCTCCTGCACTGCAGGCCAGCAGATTCTTTACCAGCTGAGCTACCAGGGGTTCCTAGCAGAAGAATATATAAACATAAATTAGAGACATGATGAAGACAATTTTGAAATGCTTATGCTTTTTTAGAAAATAATCACATTAAGCTTTTCAAAGGAAAAAATGGTATTTTTGGAGGGAAAAATTTGTTAGTTTTCTAAAATAATATCTTCTAAACTTGATTTTACATTAGTAGCCAAGTATTATCATTAACTAATATCTTCTATAGAGACATCACATTGTTTTTTGGACCTAAGAATCTGTTTGCCACTGTTTTAAAAAACTGAAGTATAGTTGCTTTACAATGTTGTGTTAATTTCTGCTGTACAGCAAAGTGATTCAAGTATACATACATACATATATATATACACACACTTTCTTTATTATGTTCTTTTGCATTATGGTTCATCACAGAATGGGACCTAAGAGTCTTAATATTTTTATGTAACAGCACTAACATCAAATTAAGTGACTGTCTCTCCAGATGGTTGTTTTAAGAATCCACTATTCCGTCACCAGCAGCAGTAACCGGGTCTCAATTTTTTCTTTGTTGAAAGAGTTACTGGAAACCTGAAGTGATGATTGCGGCTCAGGGACCGCTGAAGGAGACCATTGGTGACTTCTGGCAGATGGTCTTCCAAAGAAAAGTCAGGGTGATCGTTATGCTGACGGAACTGAAGAGTGGAGACAAGGTTTGTGCGTTTGAGAATCTCTTCTTTCAGGTGTTTCTGTCATAAAATCCGATCCTCCCTTCCTGGATCACGTACTGGATGGATCTGTGTATCGCAGTCCCTTTGATCCACCGTCACACGGTTCCATTTGTTCATTCTCCCCATTTTCCATCCAAACGCTGGCCTCCAGAGTTTTCACCTGGGTTCTGACCATTCCTCCTGTTTGCCTCCCACAGCCCCCGCCAGCTCTGCCCACTGTTCACAGATCGATTGTCTAATAATGCACAGCAACCCCCAGCTTCCCTCTGCTAAACACAGTGGGCCGTGTGAGCGGGGGGCGCTGAGACCCTGCTGTATAGCACAGGGGGAAAAAGAAGGTGCAGTTTGTGCAGGACGTGCATTGGGTCAAACTTAAACATGCATTCCAGTATGCAGTGAGAGTGTCCGACTCTTTGCAACCCCGTGGACTTTGGCCCGCTAGTCTCCTGTCCATTGATCTCCCAGGCAAGAATACTGGAGTGGGTGGCCATTCCCTTCTCCAGGGAATCTTCTCGACCCAGGGATCAAACCCGGGTCTCCCGCATTGCAGGCGGATTCTTTACTGTCAGAGTCACCAGGGAAGGATGCGGTAGGTACAGACAGACACTGCTTGATGTTGCTTGTACAAGGCACCTCAGATAGTCACATCCTAGAGTCAGAAAGCAAGCTAGTCGGTGCCAGGGGCTGGGCTGGGTGTAGGAGGTGGGGAGGGGAGTGGAGACTTAGTGTTCAATGGGGACAGAGTTTCAGTTTAGGAAAGTGAAAAGTTGGGGAGATGGATGATGGGGAGATGGATGATGGTGAGAGCCGCCCAACAAGTTGAACTGTGCAGTTAGATGTGGTTAGGATACTACGTTTTATATTATGTGACTTTTACCACACACGCACACAACAGCCACATCTTTATTCTTTTTTTTTGCAGGATAGAAACCCACCTCTTTGTTCTGACATTTAAGACCATCAGTAATCAGGCCCAATGTATCTTGCCATATCCTCAGCTTTTACATTTTCTACACTTTCCACTCTGGACAAGTAGAGTTACTGACGGACTCTTAACACAGTGCCTGTGTTCTCCACAGTGAGCTTTAATTTTCTGACATCCCACGCATCTAGATGTGCCCTCTCTTCGTATTTTGATCCTATTCTTCTAGAGAGACAAAACTCCTGAAAACCATATCTAAATCCCATCTTCTTTATATCCATGTAAGAGTTACTGTCATAAAATTCTATGGTTGGAGGTGAACCTCGGACCTAATTTGATCTTCTGCCTAATGCCTGTTACATATATGTGAGCCTTTTCTTAATACCACAAGTTATCAAGATTTTCCTGGCAGTACATCTTAGTCTTTACCACCTAACACTGTATCTGACATATGTTAAAGCTTATTTAATGAATGTTCTCACCAGTATGAAGTTATCCTATATGTATTCTTTTTCTCTCTCTCTTTTCCCTTTTCCCCTACCCTCATGCATAGAAAATAGGGGTTTTTTTCCCTTTATTTTTATGTTTTTTTTTCATTTTCCATTTGTTTCTTTTCAAAAACTTTAGCTGGAGGAGAATTGCTTTACAATGTTGCGTTCGTTTCTGCTCTGCGATGTGCATCAGCTGTAAGGACACACATATCCTCTTCCTGAGCCTCCATGCCCACCTGCTGTCCACCGTGTCGGTCATCACAGGGCACCGAGCTGAGCTCCCTGTGCTATACAGCAGCTCCCCACTAGCTATTTTATGGGGTTTTTTTTTTTTTTTTTAAGGCCTGGGATTCTAGTAATCTTTTCCTTCACCTAAATTGGGGAAGCCAGGGAATGGAACAGGACTTCAGACAGGAATGCCTAACGTGGTCAGCAACTGTGGATCTGTAGTTAGTGGAAATCATTTGAGGAAGGAGCAAGTACTTCTGTGATCCATGTGTTCGTCAGTTTGACCGTTTCCTCAGATAGCCAGCTGACACAGACAAGATAGAGATGAAGCTTCTAAAGGTGCGGTCTCTTTCCCCCGGACCCCTGGAGGGAGACCTAAGTTCTTGGAGGGGTGATGACATCAGCCCAGTCCATCCTTTTTGAAAAGGTGGTGGTGAGGCATGGAAAGGTGGGAAAAGCAAAGCTGAGACCTAGCCTGGCATGGCAGATCTGTGCCCATGGTGTGCTGGGCATCTTGGCTCTCCCTGGGTTCCTTGCATGAGGCAGCACCATGTATCTGTTGGATGGATGTCCAGAATACTTCCAATAGGTTTTAGATTTTTATGAAGAGGACTCAGTTTGACAACACAGTTAGTCATTTCACATTTAACAGAGCAGAGTGAAGAAGAGAGAGAAAGAGGACAGAGTCAAAGTCGAGATGAGAGCGGTGGTTCTCTGAGCGCGTTGACAGGCGAACAGAACCCTTGGGCAGCTAATGCTGAACCACGTTCTTTCTCATCTAGGAAGCCTGTGCTCAGTACTGGGAGGAAGGAAAGCAAGCCTACGGAGATGTGGAAGTTCACATGAAGGACACCAACAAATCTTCAGCGTATACCGTCCGTGCATTTGAACTGAGACACTCCAAGGTACACACTCAATTTCAGGAGTATGCATCTTTGGTGTAATTGATCTGGTTGAAAAATTAAGATGCATTGCTCTGTGACAGTGAAGCAATTCTCTATATGTTTTCAGGATGAACTTTTTTAATGATTTAAATGAAAGTAACTGGGAGGGAAAAGCAACAATCAACTTATCAAATGGGCTGAGTTTCTCCCTTGAATTCATGTTCCTTCCCCTGGTTTTAGAGGAAAGATCCCCGAACGGTGTACCAGTACCAATTTAATAACTGGAATGGGGAAGAGCTGCCCGCAGAACCCAAAGAACTGGTCTTGATGATCCAGAATCTCAAACAAAAACTTCCCAAGAAGAATTCTGCCGAAGGGAATAAATATCACAGGAATGTGCCTCTTCTCATCCACTGCAGGTCGGTGGGGTTTCACGGGATATGTTCTAAAACCCAGTGTCCTGCTTGACCTCTTGGCTCACACCTCCTGTTAGAGGCGATTTCTCCTAATAGATAAAAATGCACGACTGCAGTGGAACACGTCTCTCCCGCGTGTTCCAGCAGCACAAGTATTGTGGAAATGCAGTAGAAATAACTGTATTTTAGTGCAGGGATATTAGGTTATGAGTCCCTTAATATCAGGGGTATGAAATCCCTGAGTCAGTGCTAATGCTGAACCCAGAATGTCACCTGTCCTGAATGAATGAATGAATGAATGGAAGCATGCCTGGACAGATGGATGGATAGATGTTACATTTTATTTCTGCCTTTACAAGTGCATTGAGCCACTCTATTAGCTGTCAGTAGAATCCAGAGGACTGAATGTTTTGCCTCCAATGCACATATTTATTAACCAAAATCTTATGCTTAGCAACTTTGATTTGAAACCCATCACTTCACTCCCTAAACAGAGCCCCAAAGGCAAAGATTTTAATAATATACATAATAATACTTGATTTTATTTAATTTATGTTATGCAGACCCTTACGTTTCATCTGTGATAGGTCTCCACCTTAAATAAGAGGTTTGAAAGAAGGATGCATGATATAAACTATTTACATAAAATGTTACACTAAATTAGAAATTAAAATAGTAAAGTAAGATGAGAAATGTAAAACTAGGGAAGTGCTTAAAAGAAATGAGGCTTTTTGAGAAAGCCTCATTATTATTATTAAAATTGCATACACTACAACCAAGCCCTTAAACAAATACTACTTTTTGGCATTATTTGAGTTTTCAAAGGTAAAATTTACATGGAAAGAAAACTAAAGAAGGAAAGTGTAGTATTTAAAACTGTACATGTATCTTAGGGGACAGATGAATACCTACTGTACATTCCTTGGTTATGTACATCAAAAACCTTCCAATAATATTCTCTAAATAGAATTTTTATTATAATGCAGCATGCCTCTCACAGTTTGATAAGTGATTTGGCTGCCCTCTCCTTAGTGAGTAACTTCACTAGTATCCTTTTTCTATTGGTGCAGAATTGTTAACGTTTGTGAGGAAAAAAAAAAAAAAAAACACTAGAGGGGCAGCAAGAGGAGACAAAGTACGTGGTTTAGTAATTTACAGGGCATCATGTCCAGTGTTTCCGGATTCATCAGTTTCTAGCCATGCCTTTATCGTCCCTAAATTTCAGTCAAATTGGCTTTATGATATGCGTCTTAACAACTTTATATATAAATTAAAGTGCATGGTAATTAGTAAAGTACTAAACAGGAGAAAGTATATTTTTAAAGTGTAAGTTTTTAAACTAAAGGACTGTTATATTCCCAGGTTGAGAAAGTTTGCATACAACGTGCATTTAGCAGAAACGTTCTGCTCTTAAGAGACGGGAATAAAGTAATTACAGTAAATCTGAAGCAAAGAATGTATTCTTCTCTCTGTCTTTTGATTTTTATCCCAACATCACTTTCTCCATAAACTGTAGAATTCTTTTTAATCTTTTCTTTCTTTTATAGAGATGGATCTCAGCAAACAGGAATATTTTGCGCGTTGTTCAACCTCTTAGAAAGCGCTGACACAGAAGAAGTGATAGATGTGTTTCAAGCTGTGAAGTCGCTCCGCAAAGCTCGGCCAGGAATGGTCCCCACCTTCGTAAGTGTGCCGCATCAGGGCTTTTAACGTCTTTTCCCCTTTTCACTTCTCTCTCTTTCCGCCCCCTCCCCCTCCTCTCATCCTCTGCTTTCTGTTACTTCTCTTCTGTTTACTTTTCTAGTCTTCTCTTTTAAAATCGCATTTTACATGATGGTTCACTTTGGATTGTTATCAGTATAAATAAGAGACCTAACGGGAGTTTGCCAGCGATGCGTGGTGGTGGTTCATGAAGAACACTTGTCTTAAAGCTCATGAATCCCCCATCCCTCCACTTCCAATCTTGTATCAGTCTGCGCTGCTGCGCCACAGACCGCCCGGCATTTAGAGGCTGAAGAAAGACGACATTTATTATAGTTCAGTCATCTGTTTGGTCAGCTGAATAGTCCTGCTGCTCACACCAGGCTCAGCCAGCCTGGACCAGGCTCCCTCGTGTGTCTCCTGTCGCTGGTGTGTCCACTGGGAGTTGGCTTGTCCGAAGGGACCTTGAGTGCCCCTGGGCTGGCAGTTGGCTGGCATTTAGCTGTGGCAACAGGGGTGCGTGGATCACGTGTCTCTTCTGGTCCAGACGTGTTCCCGTAAAGGCAGCGGAGTTCCTGCAGAGTGAGACCCCTGGGGCCCAGGCTTGGGACTGGCATGTGTTTTCCTCTGCATTTTGTTACCTGAACAGGCCACAAGGCCAGCTCAGTGTAGGGGTGGGATAGACTCACCTTTTGTCCAAAGGGCCTGCAAAGTCAGTTTCCCAAGAGATGTGGATGCAACTGAAAAAGGGGTCTGGCGGCTCGCCACTCAGATGTGATAAAGAGGCTGGGCTGGTAGGAAGGGAAGTGCTTTATCTTGGATGCTGGCACCTGGAGCAGTGGGGAGGTGGACGCCTGTCCAAAGCCGACTCCCCCACTGCACTGACAATCAGCAGGCAACAGCTTTTATAGACTAAGGGTGGGGACTACGTGCAGACAGCACAGTCAGCTCTCACAGTCATCTTCAGATTGGTCATCGGTGGTCTGACCAGCATCGTCTTGATTGTTTTAAGTGCAGTTAGTCTTCAGTTCCATGGTTGGTTTCTTCCATTTCTCTGAGGCCAATTCTCAGAATTGTGGCAGCTTCTGTTATGGCTACAATCCGGTTATCCTGTAGTTAACTTCTCCACCTGGTGGGGGTTTCACTGTCTATAAGACAGCTCAAGGATACGGCTCAGAGTATGATTTACAGCCCTTGAAGAGGAACTGAAGGTCCTTGACTACGCTTAATGACTAAACTATTGCTATTTCGTCTCCTTTGACTGTTCTCTTTTGTTTCTCTCTTCTCTGATTAATCTTCTTCTTTGACTAGGGTTTTTCCACAGACCAAGGACGAGCAGAGGACCAGGGTTGGGGGATAAGGACCAAGGCTCCTGCTCTGTTTCATGGGTACAGAGAGGCTGTTGAATGAGCCTTGTCCTAATCAACCCAAGTTGTGTCTGAAGTCTAGTGACAACAGATGATGGTCTGGGAGTCAGTCACTCATCACAGTGCAGACTTAACCACTCACTCAAACCCTGGCAGCTCTTGCTTGTGCGTGACCTTGACCTTGCACATATTGATGTTCAAAGTGTACTGAGTGCCTGCTGTGTGCTTTTGCCATTAAGATACTCACTGTTCAGTGTGAGGAAAAGGCAGACCCATACTAAGCAATGCCATAAGTGAAAGCCCAGAGAAATCATTAGGTGGCGCGGTGGTGGAGTCCGCCTGCAGTGCAGGAGATGCAAGAGATCTGGGTCTGATCCCTGGGTCAGGAAGATCCCCTGGAGAAGGACATGGCTACCCATTTCTTCTCCATTCCTGCCTAGAAAGTTCTGTGGACCGACGAGCCTGGTGGGCTACAGTCCATGGGGTCGCAAAGAGTCGGACACGATTGACTGAACACATGAGTGAAATGATGGAGAGATCACTAGAACACGAATGAGGGCACTGAATTTAACCTGAGGGGCTCAGACTGGCTTCCTGCAGACTCTGGATCGGATGCCAAGTGATATGTAGGCATGAACCAAGAGAATGGGCATCCAAGATGGGTTCCTTTGCAAAAGCTTAGGAACGAGATACCCCCTTATGGCCTGAGAGGGGACCGAACACCGATTTGGCATGGCTACAAGGTCAGTCCTTTAGAACCCTAAGGAGAGTGAGTCATTTGAAACAATCTTTTTATGAAAACACACAGGAGTAGTTTTCTGTTACCCAGAGTCCTCCACAAGTAAATGATTAAGTCTTGTTCATTTTCATTTGATGTTAACAAAAAAAAAGAAAAAAAGGACATAAACCTCTTTTGTGTAATCCCTGGCTTCTTCCCTTTGCTAGGAGCAATACCAATTTCTGTATGACGTCATTGCTAGCACCTATCCTGCCCAGAATGGACAAGTAAAGAAAAGCAAGCATCCAGAAGATAAGGTTGAGATTGATAACGAGGTGGACAAAGCTAAGCCGGATGCTAACTGCACAAGCCCCCCGGAGGCCCTGGAGACTTCCGAAGGAGACAAAGAGGCCGGAGGCGCCAAACCCACAGAAGGTGCTGAGGGGCCGGAGCACGCCGCCAACGGTCCCGCGAGTCCCGTTTTAACTCAGAGTGCATAGGAAAGACAGACGCGGGGCAGCTCCAAACCCCGGATTCAAAGTTGTCTCTACTTTTCTAGAACTAGAGAGGCAAAATAGATACACAGTGGATTCATGAAGGGCGTGGACTGGGGTTTGCAGGAAACTTTTGGTTTTACACCTGTAGAAAAATATTTAAGACAGTTTTCGCTGGAGCATTTTTGTACAGTCTTACGCTTATTTTAAGTTTTATCCATCTCTATCATCCAGCAAGAAGCAGCTTGTTTGTAGTCTTTGTGTGTGTGTGTGTGTGTGTGAAAGAGAAAGAGGCAGAAACAGACAGATATGGGGGGTGAGTTAGAGGATGCCTTCAAGTAAATCTAAATGCTCTGAGAAACTTTGCCATTTTGGTTTTGAAGAAAAATGACAGTATTTTATACTAGAAATAATAACTTTGCTCAAAGGTTGTATTTTTTTAAAATCATAAATTGTGTATGTGCTGCCAGTAAGAAGGACATGTACATTTCTAGAATGACCTCAAGATGGCCTCCTTGTCCTGCTGAAATACATCTTATGATTTCCTATTTTACTTCCAGAAATAGACATAAAAATAGATGGTTGTACTACGGGACAGTTAACTAAATTAACATTTGGAAATCTTATATTCCATATGTCAGCATTTAGTCCAATACTTCAGGCTTGTTTAATCTAATTTAAAATTTCAAGAAAGCCTATCTTGTTATCTGCACGTCGTGTTTATAATTTTGAAGTACAGATTATTCTCTGTATAATATGTGAAATTTATTGCTTGAAATTTTGACCCAAAACTATGTGTTTGCTACAATTGAGCTTCAATAAACATCTTTAAATAAATGTAATGTGTGTTCAATCCTTAGGACAAAAGTAGAGTCATTAGAATGTATTTGTGCTAAATATTTACATATGAAGCCTAACATATCTATTTTTATGGAATAAGACATTGATAGGAGGTATATAATATTGCACATGCATACTTTTCATGGTTAAGTTTGTTCTTGTCTCACTGAAATGCATTTACTCTGAATTTCTCAAATATTTAGACTACTTTTTACCATGAATTGGTAACAGCAACCACAATAAAATTCAACTATTACCTTTTCTTGTATATAATGTATTGTGTCACATGTTCATATATGAACTATGTAAGCATGTATTAAAATATAGGCTTTTTGCAGTTAACGTTTGTGTAACAGCTTTATAGGTCTCATTTTATAAAAGATCTATAGTCTAATAATTGTTTGGGACCTGAAAAAATGCAAGAAAAGGTAACAAACAAAACCCTTTTTATTGAATTACACATGAGTTTATTACAGTAGTCACCAACTGCCTCTGAGTTGGCGTGGTTTTCTACATTTTCACTCTCTTGACTAAGTTTAAGTGTGTCAACTATGCATATTCAATTGTTTTCCATTCAACTCACATTTGTCTTACGTTCAGCCTTCTATTTCTTTTATTACTATACACACAAAATTAGCAATAAATATTTACCTTATTTTATAGTACTGTGCCATTAACTTAGGAGAAGTGAATTTTAGAATGAAGCAAGTTTCTAATTTACATTGTTTAGTTACTAATGAAAAAAGAGGTTTTAGGAGTCAGCAGCTATGAGCTCCAGAAAGAAAGAAAACTGGCCTTCACTTCTTTCATTCAAACTCTGTACCTCAGTTTCTTTAATAGAAACTTGATCAGTTACCATTTATGCTATGGTATAGTTAAAATTTAGAGTTTTTTATTTTTATTTTTAGAGATTTCAGCTGCAAGTGACATCTCCAAATGTGAATGTTGTGTGTTTAAATGTGTATTTTCCACTTGAGTCCATCCTTTTGAGAAGACACAAAATAAATTCTCAAATAATAGAGCAATAGTAATTTCTCTTATCAATAGTTTAACAGAAGCAAACTGGAAACATGTTTTTCTTCTGCACATGAGAAGTTGCAGTAAAGGATGAGCTGGGGGAGTGGTCAGACAGAAGGTTCGTTACTCCTAAGACGTTACCATTTTACTATGAAAACTGAATCTTTGCAGAAAAGAAATATACATTTTAACATCTTTAAGCAAAGATAAAACTGTGTGAAATATTAGCTGAATGTCTTTGCAATGAATTTTTTACATGTAAGCTTTTAGCTTTTACTCAGAAGTGTAATACTCAACAGGGCTTCACCAGTGGCTCAGACAGTAAAGAATCTGCCTGCATTGTGGGAGATCTAGATGGCTTTTAGAACTCTAATACGTACACAGTGGTACTTTCAAATCTATTTTTGTTCTTGCTAAAACATTGCATATGAAGCTTGTGATTTCTTATAACTAATTAGAACTGATCTTTTTAATTTAGTTTTTAATTTACTCTGGAGATTTGTTATAAAATGCTCTCATAGCACTCTATTAGGTCCAGGAAAGTGGGTAGTAATTGCCCTGGCTAATTGCAACAAATCTCTTGATATAAAGACCTTCAAAATGCACAACTTCAAAGGAAAGGACTATCTGTTAAAATGAGTAGAAAAGGCTATGCTTTCATTCTCTTACACAGATTTTACAGTTGGAAGGGTCTAAAGGTTCTTCAAAAGATATGCTCAAATTTGTGGTTTTTTTCATTTCCTATTTCAGGTGAAAAGATTTATTCTGCTAAAGGTCCATTTTCTATAGTCCTTCTTTTGTAAAGTGTTGGTTGCTCAGTCCTGCCTGACTTTTTGTGACCCCATGGACTATAGCTCGCCAGGCTCTTCTGTTCACGGATTTCCCCAGGCAAGAATACTGCAGTGGGTAGCCATTCCCTTCTCCAGAGGATCTTCTCCACCCAGGGATCAAACCCAGGTCTTTTGCTTTGCAGGTGGATTCTTTACGATCTGAGTCAACAGGGAAGACCCTTCTTTTGCAAACCTCTTCACATTTTCTTGGATCAATACTTATCAAGGGGGTATACATCCTGTATCATTTCTTAATAAATAGAAATATTATTACTATAATAACATTTATTGAGGTATAATTCACGCCAGGCATTTTATTTTATCTGCATCTGTTTCTCTAGATAAATTTTATGCCGCACATGCTCATAATGTCTCCATTTTATAGGTGAGGAGTTGAGTCTTAGAGAAGGTAGGTGCCTGGCCTGTTATAACACATTTGGCAAATGATAGACTCAGGGTTTAACCAGCTCTTCCTGGCATCATAGTCTGTGTTCTGCCCTTCTGCCTTCCCGGGTATTAACTTTGTTCATGTGTTTTGAAAAATCAGTGGAAAAAACAGTCTAAACTTATTTGCTGTCTTTATCCCATGACTAAAACAAAAACAAAATCACGTGAAGTATATGGCTCTCGCAACAGCACCGTACAATGTCGTAAGCTTAGCTGAACTCATAACACTGAAATTATTATCCCAAAACAAACACACTCTTAAACATCCCTGGGAAAGGATGGTCCTCATAACGCATATAAACAAAGATCACCTCATCCCCGGAGGGAGTGCCAGGAAATAAAAGCCAACAGTAAATCTCAAATGTCATTGCTCCATTGTCTGTCAGTTTGGTAAGAAGAACAAGTTCTCACTGTTCAGATCACATTTCAGTGTGTTTGTCAGACGACCCATCAATCAGGATTTGAAACCCGTTAACACAGCACCATCAAATGCAAACCACATTTGTGGAGATTATGACTCATGCCCCATCTCTGGTGAGCGAATCCCAGGGAGCTTGGTTCTTCTGACCTGTTGTTGCCCTGTCGTTAAGTTGTGTCCGTCTCTGTGACCCCATGGACTATAGCACGTCAGGTGTCTCTGTCCTTCACTATCTCCCAGAGTTTGCTTAAATTCATACCCATTGAGTTGGTGATACCATCCAACCATCTCATCCTCTGCCACTCCCTTCTCCTCCTGCCCTAATCTTTTCTAGCATCAGGGTCTTTTCCAAAGACCATTTGATCCCTCAGGGAAGCCCTGCCAATGACCTAGCTGTCCCCAAACTTAGGATGCCAGGGATCTGGAAGTAGGCTTCCTGTGTAAAAGAACACAGAAATTCCCCTCTAGAAAAACCAGGGCTTTCTTGATTCATATGTTCCTTTTAACCATAGTATAAGTGGGACCTCTGGGATGTTATGTTTAATTTCCCTTGAACAGAGAACTTGGTGGACTCGATAGAACTTCTTAGGTATAACAAACCCCAACAAGAGAGGCTGATGACATGTCAAAGAATAAAAATATCTTCTTGAGTTTTTATGGATTGCATGATGTTAGCATGCTCACTCTGTAAGGCAAGGAGAAGGTTAGGCAGTAGGGAGGGAAAGAGTCTGTGCCCTGCCAGTACTTCGGATGAAAGATGGGATGGAGTTGAGTTGCCCACAGAACTTGCCCCCATTTGTTAACATGGGCTCAAGGAAGGGGTTTCCTCAAGATGTGCTTAGATAACTGTGGATTGAGAATTTTTCCTGGCAATTCGTAATTTACATTTTTCATTAGTTCAGACTAAATCATCCCTCATGAATTATGTTGCATGACTTTTGTCACATGAGTTATAAAACAGAAGGTGGAGAATTGAATTAGTACATTTATAAGAAATTGACATGCAGTAAACCCCTTTATGGGAGAAGGCGATGGCACCCACTCCAGTGCTCCTGCCTGGAAAATCCTATGGACGGAGGAGCCTGGTGCGCTGCAGTCCATGGGGTCTCGAAGAGTCAGACACGACCAAGCGACTGCACTTTCACTTTTCACTTTCCTGCATTGGAGAAGGAAATGGCAACCCACTCCAGTGTTCTTGCCCGGAGAATCCCAGGGATGGGGGAGCCTGGTGGGCTGCCGTCTACGGGGTCGCACAGAGTCAGACACGACTGAAGCGACTTAGCGGCAGCAGCAAATCCCTTTATAAGGGGGTCTCCATTTATATTTAATCATTTGCTCTCATTGCATGGACAGTCTAAAGACAGGGATAGAAAACAGGATATGCAGAAGATTTAAAGCTAAAAGTTGGGTATTTGTCATAATTTGGGGGTAGTGGTGGTATGAATTGGGAGATTGGGATTGGTGTATAAAAGAGATAACTAATAAAAATGCAACAGCTAACTAAGGCACACCTACTGTGTAGGACAAGGGGCTCCACTCAATTCCGGGGGTAGGGAGGAGATCTAAGACAGAGGGAGTATATGTGTATGTGCAGCTGATTTACTTGCTATGCAGTATAAACGAATACAACATTGTAAAACAACTAAAGCCCAATAAAAAAATTTGTACAAAAATAAATGCATAAACAAAAAAACGTACTCAACAGCTGTCTAGTATCTGCTTTGAGTTACTCTGGGTTACTCTGGGAGATACTCTCCCATTGTTTCTCAGGCATTGTAGTGGGTGTTCATTGACAATAGCAAAGAACAGTTGGCTAGCTATGTAAGGTAATGCTCTGCCGAACATCTGAGCAATGGTTATTTTTACAACATTTTTAAAAACATGTGTTTTTCTCCCTCTTACTCTCTTGTGTCCCTGAGGATGCACTCTGACTAGGTTACACATCTTCGATAATCCATTAGCTCTTTGTCCTAGAAGCTTCATGATGACGTTCCTCCCACACTATTTTGGAATGTCTAATAATCCTAAAGAACTCCCTCTTGGAGGACACAAGTACACCACCACCACCACAGTCAGTTCAACATCCAAGAAACGCTTTGTCTCAACAGCTGGAGTCATGGGAATGATGAGAGAAAATACGTGTCAATGATATAAGAGCAGTGCACTTTCATCTGGGTTTTTCAGTGTGTGTGCAAGCGTGTGGGTTTCCCTTAATACAGTCTAACATTTCTCATCTGAGCTCACAGTTGGTTTTAGTTTTATAAAATGACTTCTTAAATGAAACAAGTTATTTCTGTAAATAAAACAGGCTTTGGCAGTATTCTCTTTGTTTAGAGTAGCATTAAATCATGGAAGTCAAATTTCTCTTTGATGAGAGTCAGTGGTAAATAAACTCTATTTGTTCTTGGAAGAAGTAGCAAAATATTTATTCACAATTTAAATACAGGAAGTTAAAAAAGGTCAAAATCAGTGACAGGTTTAGTCAAATTACTAAAATCCACTCTTTCTCTCTACAGATTTTTATAGTGTATTTTAATCCAAAGCCCTGTAGTCATTCAGAGAACATGCGAATTTCAGAAATAAAATCAACTCTAAATTTATACAATGTTAAAGGAAGAGATTAATTTTATTTAGCATTGCAAGATGACATACTTTGTAAATAATTCATTATTTAATGTCGTTCTACATTTATATATTTTTCATGTGGAGATTTACATATAAGATATCTTTCTAGGAATATTATCTGAGATTTGTGTTTTATGTAGCAGCTAAAATTATTACAAGTGCAAGACATGTTTTGATATGAATTTTTACAAGAAGAAGAAAAAAAAAAAAAGAACTGGGAATGGTTTGGAATTTCCATGGAGAGCTCTGGTCCTCCTTCTCCTCTCTGTGCATTCACTTCACATGCTCGTCTGAAGCCTCACCAGTTCCTGCCACCACCTTGGCCACCAGACCTCCTACCCTCAGTTCAGTTCAGTTCAGTTCAGTTGCTCAGTCATGTCTGACTCTTTGCCACCCCATGAACTGCAGCACACCAGGCTTCCCTGTCCATCACCAACTCCTGGAGCTTGCTCACACTCATGTCCATCAAGTCAATGATGCCATCCAACCATCTCATCCTCTGTCATCCCCTTCTCCTCCTGCCTTCAATCTTTCCCAGCATCAGGGTCTTTTCCAATGAGTCAGTTCTTCACAATCAGGGGGCCAAAGTACTGGAGTTTCAGCTTCAGCATCAGTCCTTCCAATGAACACCCAGGACTGATTTCCTTTAGGGTGGACTGGTTGGATCTCCTTGCAGTCCAAGGGACTCTCAAGAGTCTTCTCCAACACCACAGTTCAAAAGCATCAATCCTTCGGCGCTCAGCTTTCTTTATCGTCTAACTCTCACATCCAGGAATACGTGACTATTGGAAAAACCACAGCTTTGACTAGACGGACCCTTGTTGGTACAGTAATGTCCCTGCTTTTTAATATGCTGGCTAGGTTGGTCATAGCTTTTCTTCCAAGGAGCAAGTGTCTTTTAATTTCAGACCTCCTACCCTACTGACAATTAACTCTGAATTGGTCCAATTTCTCCTATCTCTGTTCCCACTTCCAATCTTGCAATTTCTCAGCTTAGAACTACTATTACTTTTAAAAGCTTATCATCAACAGTGTAGGAGGGTTCCCTTTTTCACCACCCTCTTCAGTATTTATTATTTGTAGACTTTTTGATGCAGACCATTCTGATGGGTATGAGGTGGTACTTCATTGTGGTTTGATTTACATTTCTCCAGTGATTAGAGATGTAAGTTGGTACAGCTGCTACAGAGAACAGTGTGGAGCTTTCTTAAAAAGTTAAAAACAGAGTTCCCATGTGATCCTGCAATCTCACTCCTGGCCATATATCCAGAGAAAACAATACTTCAAAAAGATACACACACACCAGTGTTCATTGCAGCATTAATTACCATAGCCAAGACATGGAAGCCAACAGCCTAAACAACCATCAGCAGAGGAATGGATACGAAAGATGCGGTACGGGGCTTCCCTGGTGGCTCGGGGTAAAGACTCTGGCTGGCAATGCAGGAGACATGGATTCAATCCCTGATCGGGAAGATCTCACACGCCATGGAGCAACGACGCCTATTCGCCACAGCTGCTGAGACGGTGCTCCAGAGCCCAGGAGCTGCAGCCTCGGAGCCCACAGCCCACAGCTGCTGTAGAGCGCCCATGCTCTACAGCAAGAGGAGCCCCTGCAGGAGAAGCCAGCACATCGCAGCTGGAGAGCAGCCCCCAACTGCCACAACCAGAGAAAAGCCCGTGCGGCAATGAAGACCCAGCACAGCCAACAATGAAAAAACTTAAATTTGAAAAAAGAAGCCATGTGGTACCTAAACATAGACAATGGAGTACTACTCAGCCGTCTGAAGAGAATGAAATAAAGATTATCATACTAAGTGAAGTACATCAGGCAAATACCTATGATATCGTTTAAATGTGGAACCTAAAAAAATAATACAAATGTACTTATATACAAAACAGAAAATAGACCCGCAGACATAGAAAACAAACTTATGGTTACAAAAGGGGAAAGGTGGAGGATAAATTAGGAGTTTGGGATTAATATATATAAACTAATACATATCAAATAGGTAACCAACAAGGACCTATAAGGAGCTATACTCAAAATCTTGTAATAACTTATAAAGGAAAACTATCTGAAATATACTTTCTATTATAAGTTATCCAGTGAGATATATCTCGACATCATTTATCAAAGCGACGGGCCTCTCCCCATTGAATATTCTTGGTACACTTGTCATAGATTGTTGTTCAGTCTCTAAGTCCCGTCTGACTCTTTGCCACACCATGGACTACAGCACGTGAGCCTCCTCTGTCCTCCACCATCTCCTGGAGTCTACTCAAACTCATGCCCACTGAGTCAGCGATGCCCTCCAACCGTCTCATCCCCTGTCGTCCCCTTCTCCTCCCGCCCTCAATATCTCCCAGCATCAGGGTCTTTTCCAATGAGTCAGCTGTTCGCGTGAAGTGGCCAGAGTAGTGGAGCTTTAGCTTCAGCATCAGTCCTTCCCATGAATATTCAGGATTGTCATAGATTAATTGACTGTATATGAGGGGCTTTATTTTGGGGCTCTCTGCATTTCCAACTTTTATATTTAGATTTTACTTTTTCATGATTTTTTTCATGAACTGTGTCTTTGAATTTCTCTTCCATACATTTGATTTCTTTTTTTTAATTTAAATTTATTTATTTTAATTGGAGGCTAATTACTTTACAGTATTGTGTTGGTTTTGCCATACATCAACATGAATCCGCCACGGGTGTACATGTGTTCCCAATCCTGAACCCCCCCTCCCACCTCCCTCCCCATACCATCCCTCTGGGTCATCCCAGTACACCAGCCCCAAGCATCCTGTATCCTGTATCAAACCTGGACTGGTGATTTGTTTCTTATGTGATATTATACATGTTTCAATGCCATTCTCCCAAATCATCCCTACCTCCCTCTCCCTCAGAGTCCAAAAGACTGTTCTATACATCTGTGTCTCTTTTGCTGTCTCGCATACAGGGTTATCGTTACCATCTTTCTAAATTCCATATATATGTGTTAGTATACTGTATTGGTGTTTTTCTTTCTGGCTTCCTTCATTCTGTATAATCGGCTCCAGTTTCGTCCACCTCATTAGAACTGATTCAAATGTATTCTTTTTAATGGCTGAGTAATACTCCATTGTGTATATGTACCACAGCTTTCTTATCCATTCATCTGCTGATGGACATCTAGGTTGCTTCCATGTCCTGGCTATTATAAACAGTGCTGCGATGAACATTGGGGTACATGTGTCTCTTTCAATTCTGGTTTCCTCAGTGTGTACGCCCAGCAGTGGGATTGCTGGGTCATAAGGCAGTTCTATTTCCAGTTTTGTAAGGAATCTCCACACTGTTCTCCATAGTGGCTGTACTAGTTTGCATTCCCACCAACAGTGTAAGAGGGTTCCCTTTTCTCCACACCCTCTCCAGCATTTATTGCTTGTAGACTTTTGGATCGCAGCCATTCTGACTGGCGTGAAATGGTACCTCATAGTGGTTTTGATTTGCATTTCTCTGATAATGAGTGATGTTGAGCATCTTTTCATGTGTTTGTTAGCCATCTGTATGTCTTCTTTGGAGAAATGTCTATTTAGTCCTTTGGTGCATTTTTTGGATTGGGTCGTTTATTTTTCTGGAATTGAGCTGCAGGAGTTGCTTGTGTATTTTTGAGATTAGTTGTTTGTCAGTTGCTTCATTTGCTATTATTTTCTCCCATTCTGAAGGCTGTCTTTTCACCTTGGTTATAGTTTCCTTTGTTGTGCAGAAGCTACATTTGATTTCTTTTGGGGACATTTTCTCAAATTTCTACATCTGTTAGATTCCTTCTGATTTTTAAAGGCATTTCTCTTTCATTTCCAGCATTGGCTGTTACTTCTGGGCAGTCTAATGGTACTTGATTTCTGATACCTGTTTTTGGAGGTTTCTTGTTTTCCTTCCTGAGATATTTTAGGATCTATTATTCACCATAAGGTTTTGTTTTGTTTGTTTTCTTTTTAATGTTACTCTTTTAGTCACTTGTGAGGCCTCTTCATGTGGAAACGAATATTTTCCAGTTTGGGGAAATTTCCCTAAATCATGTCTGTGATGATTTCTTTCCTCTTTTAATTCTCAGTCTCTAGATCTCTCTCTCTCTTTTCCTCCCCCGTCTCATTTTCTTCTTTATATGTGTGTGAGGGGAGGTAAAGATTACATTTGTTTTTATATTGAACTTCTTAATTCTCAAATTTTCTTTTATTTATTTTGCTTAAAATAAAACATTATTTTTTGGTCTCCTCTCTGAGTCTTCAACTTCATTTTCTACCTTACATTGATTATTCCTTCTAAAATATAATTTTAGTAATAAGAATTTTTACTAATTGATTAATTAATTTATTCTCAGGATCTCCATTTTTAATCACCTCATGTTGATACTTTATGATGGGAAACATTCTCTGAGCATATTAATTACCATTTTTTCCTATCCCTTATATTGTCTATATTTAGTCTACATTTCTTTTGCTCGACTATAGACTTTTGTCCTTTCTTGGTGACCTAGTAAGTTCTTATCACAGACTGGTGAACCTCTATGCCTTTAAGACACATCCCAAATATCATCAATCTCTAAGTAACTTCTTACTACTTCAGTTAGACTTCATCACCCCTTCGCCTTACTCTCCTTGCACAGTTTTTAGAACTCTACTGTGGTTTTCGTCGATGTCATATTCCATGATGACTATTATCCAAGTGTCTCAGGAAACTCAGCTGCTCAAAATCAAGAATTATGTCAGAATTTATTTGTGTATCCTTTCTGTAGCAACTTCTAGTAGCAGGAACATTGGAGGGTCACTGCTGCTGCTAAGTTGCTTCAGTCGTGTCTGACTCTGTGCAACCCCATAGACGGCAGCCCACCAGGCTTCCCTGTCCCTGGGATTCTCCAGGCAAGAGCACTGGAGTGGGTTGCCATTTCCTTCTCCAATGCATGAAAGTGAAGTTGTTCAGTCATGTCCGACTCTTAGCAACCCCGTGGAATGCAGCCCACCAGGCTCCTCCATCCATGGGATTCTCCAGGCAAGAGCACTGGAATGGGCTGCCATTTCCTCCTCCATGGAGAGCCACTACACGTGTTTTAATGCGGTCAGTCCTCTCTCAGGTTTCTTCTGCACAGACATACTTTTATTACCCTTTGCTTTACCACACTTTACAAATGCTTCCTCGTTTACACACTGAAGGTTAGCGGCAAACCTGGCTTGTCAGGTGATGGCTTTCTTTTTAAATTAATAAAGTATTTTTACTTAAGAAATTTACACTTTTAAAAGACATAATGATTTGCACACTTAGTAAGCTACAGTACAGTATAAACAAGATTTCATGTGCACTGGGAAACCAGAAGAAAATGAACATGACTCCCTTCATTAAGACATTCACTTTATGGCAGCAGTCTGGACCTGAAACTATGATATCTCCAAGATCTGCCCATATAAATTTATACTGTGCTGCATGTGCTAAGTTGCTTCAGTTGTGCCCAACTCTTTGCAGCCCATGGACTGTAGGCTGCCAGGCTCCTCTGTCCATGGGATTCTCCAGGAAAGAATACTGGAGTGAGTTGCCATTTCCTCCTCCAGGGGTTCTTCCCAACCCAGGGATCAAACCCACGTCTCTTATGCTTCCTGCATTGGCAGGCGGGCTCTTTCCCACTAGTGCCACCTGGGAAGCCGCCTCAAGTAAAATACTGATTTGGTGATGATGATAGAACAGCTGATCCTTAACTTTATCACCCTGTCTTCTCATCCAAGTCCCCCACCCTGAAGAACAAAAGTCATGCTGTTCTCCCCAGCATCGGGCACTTGCCCCCCAGGTGCTGTTCTCCCCAGCATCGGGCACTTGCCCCCCAGGTGCTGTTCTCCCCAGCATCGGGCACTTGCCCCCCAGGTGCTGTTCTCCCCAGCATCGGGCACTTGCCCCCCAGGTGCTGTTCTCCCCAGCATCGGGCACTTGCCCCCCATGTGCTGTTCTCCCCAGCATCGGGCACTTGCCCCCCAGGTGCTGTTCTCCCCAGCATCGGGCACTTGCCCCCCAGGTGCTGTTCTCCCCAGCATCGGGCACTTGCCCCCCATGTGCTGTTCTCCCCAGCATCGGGCACTTGCCCCCCATGTGCTGTTTCCCTCCCCGCATCGGGCATTGCCCCCCATGTGTTGTCTCCCCAGCATCGGGCACTTGCCCCCCAGGTGCTGTTCTCCCCAGCATCGGGCACTTGCCCCCCAGGTGCTGTTCTCCCCAGCATCGGGCCACTTGCCCCCCATGTGCTGTTCTCCCCAGCATCGGGCACTTGCCCCCCAGGTGCTGTTCTCCCCAGCATCGGGCACTTGCCCCCCAGGTGCTGTTCTCCCCAGCATCGGGCACTTGCCCCCAGGTGCTGTTCTCCCCAGCATCGGGCACTTGCCCCCCAGGTGCTGTTCTCCCCAGCATCGGGCACTTGCCCCCAGGTGCTGTTCTCCCCAGCATCGGGCACTTGCCCCCCAGGTGCTGTTCTCCCCAGCATCGGGCACTTGCCCCCCATGTGCTGTTCTCCCCAGCATCGGGCACTTGCCCCCCAGGTGCTGTTCTCCCCAGCATCGGGCACTTGCCCCCCAGGTGCTGTTCTCCCCAGCATCGGGCACTTGCCCCCCAGGTGCTGTTCTCCCCAGCATCGGGCACTTGCCCCCCAGGTGCTGTTCTCCCCAGCATCGGGCACTTGCCCCCCATGGGCAACAGCCACCACCCTCTTTGTGGCATCCTTTCACTTCTGCGTCTTTTTTTTTTTTTTTAATTTTACTTTATTTTTAAACTTTACAATATTGTATTAGTTTTGCCAAATATCGAAATGAATCTGCCACAGGTATACCTGTGTTCCCCATCCTGAATCCTCCTCCCTCCTCCCTCCCCATACCCTCCCTCTGGGTCGTCTTGACGTCATCAGGACTCACCTTGACAGGGCTCATGCCCCGGTGAGTTTCTCACTTGTCTTTAGAGCGCCTGATACATGGTAGGCTCCGTGCTGTGCTGTGCTTACTTGTGCAGTGGTGTCTGACTCTTTGTGACCCCATGGACTGTAGCCCACCAGGCTCCTCTGTCCATGGGATTCTCTAGGCAAGAATACTGGAGTGGGTTGCCATGCTCTTCTCCAGGGGATCTTCCAGACCCAGGAATTGAACCAGGGTGTCCTGCATTGCCGGCAGATTTTTTTTACCAGCTGAGCTACCAGGGAAGCCCATGGTAGGCTCTGGGGACATCCTAATGAAAGTGCTATTAACTGGAAGGAAGCACATTTGTGGGTGCCTTTGTGGTCGGCCACATCCCCTGCAGAGTGGAGCTAACTGCTCATGCTACACTGAGGCTGCAGCCTGGGGAGGTCTTCCTGCCATCAAACAGGAAGGGGAGGTTTCCCTGGGGCAAATTCAGAGAGGCACTCGGGTAGGAGGGAACAACAGGAGTCTCAAGGATACTCAGCATCGCCCTTGGAGGCTCTTGGGTAGACACTGTAATCTTGGAGAGAAACGTTTGGGTCTAAGACCTGTCTCCCTGGTTTTCTTACTTCACCTAAAATTAACTTCACACTCTACCTGCCATGTTTTAAGATAAGAAATGGGGTTGGCTTTGAAGCAGCTAATGAAAACCAGTGACCCAGAAGAATGAATGGGAGGGGCGTTTTTCCCATCAGACTTGTGCAAAAATGAACACGTGGTTAAATTTCATTTGGGTGCATGCTTAGCAGTTCCACTTTATCTGACTAAACAGCTATTACCATTGCAGTACGATACAGAAGCCAGATCATTCAATGCATCATGATTTTACAGGGTCTCTGTGAAGTGATTTTATTACTGAACAGGCATTTAAAACATGGGTGACTTCTTTTTCCACGAGAATCTGTGTTTTTAATAAAAGAAACATTAATGCACGTGAAATAGTTCATTTTTATACAAATGCAAATAACCTTCCAAATAAGTAAAATTTACCAATGAAGAGCATTTTGGGGGGATATTATTACAAAAGAGAAGCTTTTACCTTTTTTTCCATTGTGTGTAGCTCCTCAGCACTGCGGGCTTATTACAGAGAGCTAAGCAAATATTCTGTTCCAATTTCAGTAAAATAGTCATAGTTCAATGATCAAACTAGTCATATTTCAACAGTAATTCTTAATGGATGACCGACTCAAAGAGTATCATTAATTAGTTAATTTATAAGTAAAACTGGTGTTTATATCTTTAAAAATCATACCATCATTAAAGAAAATATGAAGATTATCAAAGACATATAGCTGTGGGTTCATAATAAATGAAATGTGGAAATTCTTCATTTTTTATACATTCACTTGATAAAAATTGTCTTCAAAAAATATTTTAAAAATTAAGATTTAAAATTCTTAGACTTAAACAGTTCCGACCTCAATCAACTGTAACCTAAAGTGTCAGAGGAAATACATCCCTATATACCCGCCTGGGAAGTGCGGCTTCTCTGAGCTGGCAGCCTGGGTCTCAGTCCAATCTGCCCTTCTAGCCCTTGCTTTGTACGACCTAGAAAATGTTTTGATAAAGCTTATTTAAAATAGAAAACCAGCAAGGACATACAGCATATCACAGGCAACTCTGCTCAATACTTCGTAATAACCTAAATGGAAAAATAATTTTTAAAAATAGATCATATATGTGTATAACTGAACCACTTTGATGTATACCTGAAACATTGTCAATCAACTATGCTCCAATATGAAATAAAATTAAAATCTAAAAACCAAATACCAATAAGCAAAACTGTTGCCAGATTGGGACTTCCCTGGTCATCCAGTGGTTGAGATTTCTCCCTAAAATTCAGGGAGTGTAGGTTCAATCCCTGGTCAGGGAGCAAAGCCCTCACATGCCTCACAAGCCAAAAAACCCAAAAACATCAAACAGAAGCAAAATTGTAACAAATTCAATGAAGACTTTAAAAATGGTCCACATTAAAAAGAAAAAAAAAAAGCTTAAAACAACAAAAAAGCTTTTGTTAACCAGATAAACATGAAAAAACAGACATCATGTAATGCTCAAAAATAAATAAATAAATAAAAGCCCTTAAAACAAATGCAATATATATGAATTCTGTGGGATTTCTATGCTAGGGTGAGAAAACCAGACAAATAAGGCATGCAACTACTATTTATGTTTTTTTTTTTTTTTATCACTCTAAGAGGAATGTTAATTTATTAGTAAAACAAAATATCAAAATATTCAGTGTTTAAATTTGGACTTCCCCAGACTTTTTGTTTAAATCATTAACTTATTTTTAAGCTCCAACTTATTTCTTTGATGAAGACAAAATTACTTCTTTAAAAATAATTCTAAAAATTAATTTTACAGAAATAATTACTTCTCTGAGTAAAAGAAATAAAAAATCTGTGGAGACTCCATTTTCAATTCAGGATACTTTTTCAACCAAAATATATATTTCTTTTCTGAGTGAGCGGTGAATAAAAACAAATTTAATAAAATATATGCTTTGTTTTTACTGATTTGTGCTCATATTTTCTTATTAGCTAATGCTGAACGTTAAATCTCATGGGAATGATTTGTCTTCTGGATATTTTTTGACACTGGGGTGTTTTTGCGTGGATGTGCTTGAATGCTTTTCCTCACTTTCTTGTGCCAAGTAGAAAGACCAGCTGCTGCTGCTGCTAAGTCGTTGCAGTCGTGTCTGACTCTGTGCAACCCCATAGACGGAAGCCCACCAGGCTCCCCCGTCCCTGGGATTCTCCAGGCAAGAACACTGGAGTGGGTTGCCATTTCCTTCTCCGGTGCATGAAAGTGAAAAGTGAAAGGGAAGTCGCTCAGTCCTGTCTGACTCTTCGAGACCCCATGGACTGCAGCCCACCAGGCTCCTCCGTCCATGGGATTTTCCAGGCAAGAGTACTGGAGTGGGTTGCCATTGCGTTCTCCCAGAATGACCAGCAGGTTGTGCTAAAACCTTTGTAATGGTCTTACTCTGCTTGCGACTAGGGCGGAGAAGGGTGGACAGCTTCTAAATGCTATAACTCTATATGGGCTTCCCTGGTGGCTTGGATGGTAAAGAATCTGCCTGCAATGAGGTCCCTGGGGTCCAGAAGATCCCCTGGAGAAGGGACGGTAACCTACTCCAGTAGTCTTGCCTGGAGAATCCCATGGACAGAGGAGCTTGGTGGGTTACAGGCCATGGGACTGCAAAGAGTCAGACACAACTGAGCGATTGACACACTTCTGTGTTATGTCAGTAAACGCAGTGGCGTATTCAGACAGGCCCGCTCTCCAGGCTCCCACATGCATGCTGGCATTGCGTCGGGAGGCTCACTCACTCTTGGGAGTGGTCCTGACGGGTCAGTCATCATATTCTTTCTGTGGAGAAGGGTATTTTCTAGACCGTGTTCCAAACAGTCTTCCCAAAGTGCTCCAGCCTGACATCTCCACTCACCCCTTTCGGAAACCCACTGGTCTCTGACTTCAGACAGCAGGAACCCCTGGGAAAGGAGTTCGCTTTGGGGTCAGAGCTTCCAGAGGCAGATCCCAAGCCTCTAATCTTTGCAGCATCTTCCTCTATCTAAACCACATCGACACCAGCTCCTCCTGGGCAGAAAACATAAAAGGAGGCCCGGGTTGGTCACAGTTTTCTTTGCTCCAAATTGAAACAGTGTTGTAAAGACCCTGTCTCTGAATCTCAGTTACAGAAACACTTGCACAGAAGCCCTTCTGTGCAATGCTTTTGGGCTCCTTGGAAGACAGAGGAAGGTCTTTTCTGCGGACTTCAGTGACTCCTTCCTTAGACCTTTGCTGCTAAGTCACTTCAGTCGTGTCCGACTCTGTGCGACGCCATAGACAGCAGCCCACCAGCACCACTCTCTCCGTCCCTGAGAGTCTCCAGGCAAGAATACTGGAGTGGGTTGCCATTCCCTTAAGGGATCTTCCTGACCCAGGGATCGAACCTGGGTCTCCCCCACTGCAGGCAGCTTCCTTACTGCCTGAGCCGCCGGGGAGGCCCGTTTTGCGCAGGGCAGTGTACATATGTCAATGCCACTCTCCCAATCTGTCCCAGCCTCTCCTTCCCCACCTGTGTCCGTTAAGTCCACCTGCATCTCTGTTTCTACTCAGAAAATTGGTTCGTCTGTACCATTCTCCCAGTTTACACATATATGTTGTTTTCAGAAAAACATGGGTGCATAAACCTGTTTATTTTAATCGTAAAAAGTCTGAAACTCTACGGAAGCTCTTAGAACAGTATTTCCTTCCCGGGAATGGTTTTTGTCTCCATCTCAGTTGTGGTCTTGATTTCGTACATTCCTTCCCTTGGGCCCGAGCTTATCTCTGCAGGTCTGATCATCTTTGGAGGTTATGCCTCTAAAAACGCTGGCCTCGAGATCTTCCCAGAACTGCTCAAGAGCTGGAGTCTGCAAACTCACATACCTTCAGAGGTTAGGAAAATAACAAGAAGGAATGGAAAAGCTTGATAAAATATTAAGGGTGGCAGCTTCAAAAACATGGAAAATGCATACCCCTAAAAGCACTCACATTCAATTATTTTTAGAGTGTGGCTCTGGCCTGAGTAAACACGCTGGCAGCCTGAGCCTGACGCCGCCCCCGGGCTCAGTTCACCAGTCCTGTTTCCGTCCCAGAGAACTGTTGCGACCCATCTGCCAGGGCGCTCTTTACTTCATCTTCTTCTGTTTCTTCACATTTATATACTGTAATTCCACCGCTGAAGAGGAAGAGGAGGAGGAAGACCTGGAGGAGGAGGACAAGAGGGGGAAGGGGTCTTTGTTCTGCTCAGGGAGACAACGGCTTCTTTCCCCCTGCTGCACTTAGCGCTTGAAGCGTCGCCCTGCTCTCCGCTGGGCTCAGTTTCTGCGCACGATCGTCTTCAGGGCTTTTACTGAATTCTGATGCGTGTTCTCACCCACTGTTTTCCCTGTGGTCGCCAGCCTCGAAGGGTGACCATCTCAGAAGATCGCAAAGCATCCCCTAAAGGCAAAGCTCCCCAACCAGCCGAGCCAGACCCCTAGGCATGCCTTGACCTCGACTCCCACCATCCTCACGGGGTCCTGAAGCCACACAGCCTCGAAGCTGGCTGCCCACGGGCAGGGCAAGCTCCTGTGCGGGCGACAACGTCTCACTTTACTAGTCCCAGTTACCCTCTCACGCCTTCATTCACTCTGGACTCAAGAGATGAGCACCCGGGAAGCACGGCCTGGCCAGGGACAAGTCCTCAGGCGCGGGTCACTTATCATGTGCGTCGAGGGTCTGTAGTGTGCAGAGCATCTTCACAGCATCCAGCCTTCTGTCCTAGTGATCTGTGCTCACTTCAGACTCACGGCTGCACATCTGTGGCCTCAGATGTATGGATACCAAGGAGGCAGACCCTGGGTTTTTGAGCATCTGGCCTCCTCCTCCATGTTCTGAGTAAACGACCCTCAAACCTGGTGGGCGGAGGTTGCCTCCAGGAGGGCCATGCCCCCGAGAGGGAGCCCGTTGTCCCGAATGGTCTCTTTCCTTCTTTGGCTAGTATCCTCCCTGATGACCTTGCTTTTTCTGAGTGCCAGGTTGCTTCAGCCATGTTCGACTCTTTAGGACCCCATGGACTGTAGCCCGCCAGGCTCCTCTGTCCGTGGGATTCTCCAGGCAAGAATGCTGGAATGGGTTGCTGTGCCCTCCTCCGGGGGATCTTTCTGACCCAGGGATCGAACTTGTGTCTCTTACATCTGCCCTGGCAGGCAGGTTCTTTACTGCGAGCGTCACCCGGGATGGATGTCCTTTTAACAAGTTCGTTTTCTCTTTTTTAACTGCTGCTCTTCTAGGAGACGGCAGTTCTTTCCATCAAACGTGAAGTACTGTGAGTTTTCCATGATGTTCTTTTCTTGGGGCCGACTGGTTTCCCAGCTTGAGTTTTGGAGCCTTCACTGTCTCTGCGTTAGTAGCCCTGATGTAGGGTTGCATTTGCCCATCCGAATCTTCCCTGCTTTCCACTCAGATAACTGTGCACTGCCTTTGTGCTGATCACACACATTAACATTTCATGGTTTAGACCTCCAACTGTCTTTCGTCCTCGGTTCTTGCTTTAAGCTTTTACTCTTGCCTGGGCTTCTCAGGGCGTCTCATTTTGGCCTGTGTGACACTGTCTTACAGAGCAGTCCTGTACTACTCTCGTTTTCCAGGAAGTCTCAACATCTGCCTTGAACTTGACTTAGGTCCTTCCAAAATTTTATTCCCCGAGTATTTCATTAAGCGCCTACAGAGGATGTCTGCTTGGTCTCCAGTGTGAATTCCCTCCTGAGAAACTGCACTGTGTCTGAATGTAAAGTGTCAAACCCAGCTTCCTTCTATTTCCAGCCAATCCTCTCCCCACCTCAAGTGTTAGGAACCAGGAGTAGCTTGACTCCTGCATACCCTTTTGTCTCTGCAGGGAGTTTTGCAGGGCTGAGGAGCATCTCCCTGCTTACTGAGAGTCATTTATATTAATAGCAGGCTTCCCAGCTGGCGCAAGTGATAAAGAACGCGCCTACCAATGCAGGAGGCACATGAGATGTGGGTTCAATCCCTGGGTTGGGAAGATCCCCTGGAGGCAGATATGGCAACCTACTCTGGTGTTCTTTCTTGGAAAATTCCATGGACAGAGAGCCTGGTGGGTCACAGAGAGTCCAATATGACTGAGCCCATTTATATTAATGTACCTTGTGGTGGGGAATCAGGCAAGAGGCATGAAATTCATTGTCATGTAAAATATAAGAGGATTCTACCTTACTATATGTATATATTTTAAGAGAGGGCCAAAAGATTCAGTTTCCTTCCAAAAGTATTGTATAGAAAAAAAAAATGGAGGCAAAGTGTCTTACATGTTTCATTATAGATTTTTTATTAATTACTCTATTGACTTTTTCCTCTTATGTGTTCAAGTCTTCTCTATCTGTATTACTGCTGTGCACAGCTGTTGATTCCTAGGGCAATTGTTGACTTTACCTCTCACCTTTGGCTAAAAATATAATTAAATGAAGCATTGCTTAAGTCCTCAGATAGATTTTTCTTTTATCTTAAGTAATGCATTAACTTGCTTTTTCCCCAAAAGAAACCCTACAAAGAGAACCAGAAGAGGTGAGAAGAAACCCATTGTTTTCTTCTGCTTTCAGAACGCAAACTAATTAATTAGACCAAATCAAGCTCTACATATTAATCTGACAAATGAAATATACTGCATGCAGCAGAGGCTTAGACATCTGCCCTGCACAAAGTTTATTTAAGGTTCTTTGGCAGCAAATCACGCTGGACGAGGCAGCTTCTTGGAGGCTGTCTACTTGCAATTTGACACCTAATGGTTTTCCTCTTGGCTGAGAAACTCCATAAACAGAAGTGAGCTGGAGGCCACGTGACCCCAGCAGCTCCGCTCCCTGGGAAGGAGGGGCAGGCAGGACGGTGGACGGAGGCTGCGCTTGGCTGCTGCCCTAAGATGCGTCTAGCGAGGAAAACATCCCCTCTGTGAGGCCTGGGGCCACGTCCTCAAGAGCCCGGGCGTCAGCCTATCCTCTGAGGGCAGGGCGTGCCCTCCACTCCATCCTGGGCGAGGAGGCTGCTTTCAGACAGCCTTTTTTGTGCCAAGGCAGGATGCTGGGCTGGTAAAGCCTTTAGAGCAGAATGTCTGAGCTTTGTTCTATCAACATGGCTCTTAGCTTCCATTTTTTTCATCTCTAAAATTGGAATAATATTTTTAAATGACCGTTTATTTAAGACAATAACACAAGCACTGTGCTAAGTGTATTGTGCTCACTCACTTCATTGTGTCCGACTCTTTGTGACCCCGTGGACCGTAGCCCACCAGGCTCCTCTGTCCATGTGGTTCTCCAGGCAAGAATACTGGAGTGGGTGGCCACTTCCTTCTCCAGGGATTTTCCTGATCCAGGGATCGAAAAATCCACGCCTCTTACATCTCCTGCATTGACAGGTGGGTTCTTTACCACTAGCGCCATTGGGAAGTCTGCTAAGCATGCTAGGTTTTCTCATTTAATCCTAAATGAAAAGCAAACTCGCATGGGAGTTTGATGGTGGGTCCGTGTTCTGACCTCCCTCAGGCCCATTTTCTCATCTGTAACCCGGAAATCATGAGAGTTCTTATCTCCCAAAGGTCGTTGGGAAGATTACTCAAGATGATGTGCAAGACAATTGCTGAGTGACTGATACATCATCAGAGCGCAGTGGAAGATGACTGCTAACCATTTTCAAAGGTAACTATTATCCTCTTCACAAATGTGGAAACTGGTACCAGTAACAGTTGCTAACTAGCAGAGCTGCAACTCACGCTTAGGTCCACTGACCCCTAAAACCTAGCTCAAACCACCCAGCTAGGAAAAATTGCTGTTGCCTGAACTGGCTCATCCCCTTTGCCGCTCCGCATGCCCCCTGCCTTCACTGTCCTACCCCCCGATGTCTATGAATCATCCTAACACTCAGCTCTGTTCTCCTGGTTCCCAGACTGATCCTGACTTGAGGGAGGAAGTTCCAAACCAGACTCAGCCTCTCCATCCTTTGAGGCTGAAGACTGAGTCACTCTTCCTGTTACTGTGAATTCAGGACAAAGCGTCCCAGTGCTAACCACAGAGTCCGGTCTACTCACTGAGGAAACCCCCGCAGTGGTCTCACACAGGAGAGGAAGGCCTGCGGTGCTGACCGAGCTCTTCGTCCCACTCTCTGCTGGTTTCCCCACCTTGCTGTCCAGCCCTGTCCCCCTGCAAAGCTCACAAAACCAGGCTCAGCTTGCTGTTGACCTAGGAACACTGTGATCGCCGCTTTAAACACAAGCCCTCTCATACACATTATATTCTCCAAGGTAGCTATTTGTATTTCACATTTAAATTGAGGAGATACACTTACAATGTTTACACTGTGTACCCAGCGTCACACAACCACTAGCATCTATAAAAGTCACAATTTTTTGCATTTTTTTAACTCACCTGAACAAGCTTTGTCCCCCTCAGTGCTAGTCTGTGCTCTCGTGCAAAGTGGGAAGAGAGAAAGAGATTGCTCTTGCCTTTTATTTTTCTTTGCCTTTGTGTGTCTCTTTGTTTATTTTTAAAAATTTATATTGGAGTATAGCAGCTTTATAATGGGCTAGTCTCTACTGCACAGTAAAGTGAGTCAGCTGTACACACACAATCCCCTCCTTCCCGGATTTCCTTTCCATTCAGGTCGCCGCAGAGCACCGAGTAGAGCTCCCCTGGGCTATGCAGCAGGCTCTCACCGGTCGTCTATTTTACACATAGTGCTCTGTTGTTGTTCGGTTGCCCAGCCCTGTCCGACTCTTTGCGACCCCACGGACTGCAGCACTCCAGACCTCCCTGGAAAGGTTCTTATCCATTGCACTGGTAGTGGCATACAGTCATCTCATCCTCTGATGCCCTCTTCTCCTTCTGCCTTCAATTTTCCCCCTCATCAGGGACTTTTCCAATGAGTCAGCTGTTCTCATCAGATGACCAAAATACAGGAGTTTCAGTTTCAGCATCAGTCCTTCGGACGAATATATCAATAGTATATATGTATCAATCCCAATTTCCCAATTCATCCCCCACTTTCCCCTTGCTATTCATGTTTGCTCTCTACCTCTGTGTCTCTATTTCTTCTTTGTAAATAAGATCTATACCAGTTTTTTTTTTTTCAGATTACACGTATATGCATTAATACACACAATTTTTTTTCTCTTTCTGACTTCAGTCTGTGTGACAGCCTCTAGGTGTGTCCACCTCTCTGTGAATGACCCGACAGCACTCCTTTTAATGGCACAATGCAGAAGCAGCACCCATCGCCTGCCAACATCTCGTTGCCTCCTCTCTCATCCCATCGGGCAGAACTTAGCTGTACGGCCACGTCTAGCTTCAAGGAAGCCTGGGATGTGTGGTCTGTCTGTTGTGTCCACATAAAAATCAGGGCTTGTGATGGTTCATTTTATGTGTCAACTTGACCAGGCTAAGGGGCACCCAGACAGCTGGCAACAAATAATGTCTAGGGGTGTCTATGAGGGTGTTTCTACAAGAGGTGGGCCTTTGGTTCGGTAGACTGAAGCTTCCCTCACCTGTAGGCTCTTCTCTCACCAACGTGGGTGGCGTCACCCAGCGCATGGAGGCCCACATAGAAGTGAAGGAAGGGTGACTTCTTTCCTCTTCTTGAGCTGGGAGGTCCATCTTTTCCTGCCCTCAGATATCAGGACTCCTTGACTCAGACCAAGTTACACTAGCAGCCTTCCTGGGTCACCAGCCTGCAGACGGCAGACTGTGGGGCGTCCTGGGCTCCGTAACCCTGTGAAGCAGTCCCTCCAATAAATCTCATCTTATATCTCTCTATGTACCCAATTGGTTCCGTTTCTCTGGAGTAGTACAGTAACCCTGACTAATACAGGAATTCTATTGTTGTAGAAAAACCAAAATAGACATTGGGAACCACTAGCAATTTCCACCACAGCACTTTAGAGTTTTGTCACAAGTCTCAAGGGCCATGTAAATGGGAGAGTGTTTGGTGAACCCTAAAGGGGAAGAAAAACCCACGCTGGGCTAAGCCTGGCTGCAGACTTCTTCTAAAGAAACTCTTACGCCACAAATCCTGCGATTCTTACCAACTCATAAAAGTCAGGAAGATGGCACAACCCCCACCTCAAATTTCCCCATGACGGGGGCTCAAGGTAGGGTTGGGGATGTGTTTGGGGTTTGGGTTAAGGTTAGAGTGAGGGTTATCGTTGGATTAGGTTTAGAGACAGGGTTAGGGTTAGGGTAGAGACAGGGTTCAGTTTAGAAGCTAGAGATAGAGTTAGCTTGGTTTCAGTGGGGAGTCACAGCTGAGGCCTGAGTGCAGGCACAATGATGACCAGGATTCAGAATGTCTGAGGCTTCACCATTAGCTGGACGGCAGGTCATTTGATTTTCACACGTGCTATCTTTCCTAGGACGGGCTCAGAATGCCCTCACCTCCTCACGTGTCCCACCAAACAAGTGAGTCTGCTGATGGCCCAGTTGACATCAAAGTGCCTCGGACCTGGGCACTGGGATGGTCTCGTGTTGCCGCATCTGCCCATCTGCTCTTGACTTTTCTTATCTCCAAAAGAAGGAGAGAGGCCTCCAGGATCTCCAGCATTCCATCGAAGCAAGATCTCGCTGTAAGTCTGGGGTTCCAGAGTCTCTGCAGAAGACAGTTGGGGATGGGGGCAGTGCCCACGGCTCCCTCTGCGGTTCTGAATGGTGCCCCGTGACTCCACTCCCAGTCACCGCCCGGCCGGCGCTCCGGTTCAGCCGAGGTCTGGGCGTGGCAGGCCAACCCGCTGCCCTGACCGAGGTATACCCAGGGAGACGCGGGTGCTGTTTACACAGGCCCGGAGCTGGGGCCTGCCTCGCCCTGGCCCGAGCCTCTTACTGCTCTGCGAACTGGAATTCCCCAAATTTTCCCCCAAATTAAAAGAACTAACAAACTGTATTGCAAAAACAAACAGAGTTTGTTTTTCTTTTAACAAATAAAAACTAATTTATGCTCTAGCTTTGTTGCCTTGAATCAACCCGACCGCACAATTTCGCTGCCAACAAATTTCTGTATTAACTTCTCAAGTTCGTCAAGCTTAGCCCTTGCTGGAAAAAGTATAGGGTTTGCAAGCCACTAATTGGCCTAAAATGCTCCTCTATTTTATATAAACACACAGCATAGTATCAAAAATAGAGTTGCATTCATTAGCCTAAAATCCAGCTTCCCACGTGGAAGCTTTTTTTTTTTTTTATACCCCTCAAGATTTAGGTCTGCGTCTGGAGTTGAAGGGAAACTTGTTTTTTAAACATGTACTCTGTAATTTCACATTAAAAAAAAAAGACGGCTTTGATTTCTATTTTTGCCTATTAATGTATTTTATAAGCAGTGAAGCTGAAAACGAAAATCTTTCCCTCAGCTCTTTGGGGCTGATATTATTAGGAGAGTAAGTCTGAAACTATGCAAAAGACAAAGTAATAACAAGACAATAACAATGACAATAAGAAAAGAGAAATAGATGGGATCCTGTGGATTCTGCCACAGATGGGTGATTAAATCCCATCACCGTCTGCAGACCCTGGTCTGCAATCCTCTGTGACTCTCCCACTCCACGCCTCACCAGCCTCCGCAGAAAACGCTTCCTTCTTCTTCAGGAAGAGCAAGACGAGCCCGTGTGTCCCCTTGGCCAGCTTCTCCTGAGCCCAGGGTGCCCGGGTGTCTTCCTCCGGGCCTCCTTTGTGCTTTGCCTCTGCCGTTTGTCCCTCTTTTGTTGCAGGAGGCCCGTCTGCGCCCGTCTGTGTTCTCTGTTCCACAGCCTCACACTCCCTCCTCAATTACCAGCCTCTGCTTCAAATTCTTTTTTTATTTTACCTGTTTCTTTTTGGCCGTGCTGGGTCTCTGTTGCTGCACATGGACTTTCTCCGCTTGTGGTGAGCGAGGGCGAGTCTGGTCGTGGTGCTCGGGCTTCTCACTTCCCTTGCAGTGGAGTGCGGGCTCTCGGGCGCGCAGGCTTCGGCAGTTGCGGCCCTCAGACTCTGTAGCTGCGGCTCGTGGACTCTAGAGCACAGGCTCGGTAGTTACGACCCGTGGGCTTAGCTCCCCAGGGCATGTGGGATCTTCCCGGACCAGGGATTGAACCCATGTCCCCTGCATTGGCAGCTGGATTCTTTACCATTGAGCCACCAGAGAAATCCTGCTTCAAATTCTTCTGTTGATCATTCTGATCAACAAATACATTTCCCCCATTCTAAAAGCAATGATCTGTTTTGCCATTCCCCCAGCTGGTCCCATCATAGCTGCCTCTGCATTAACTTCGAATTCTCAAGAGTCGTGTACATCATCTTTCGCATTGCCTCAGTCCACGCTCAAGTTTTCAAATCTTTGACGTCTAATGTTTATTCTCAAACAGATATGCCTAGTCTTTTCAAATTTAGTGATAAACTCTGCATCATCCAATTTAGCGATTCCTTCCAGTCCTCACGAGACTTGACTTCTGTAGTAGGTGATGCTACACCCACTGGCCATCTCAGTCGTCCACTAAGCTGGGACCACAGACGTGGTCAGCCCACTGCCCCTTCCTCAATACCCTGCCCTGGCATCGACCCTCGGATCTAGGATGCTAGTTTCCCCAAAAGGTTCTGTTCTGTTAGGTCTGTTTTTAATTATAGGAAAATGACTCCATTTTTTACCACATTTAGTCATAGAGTGAATTTCTCCTTAGCTTCCTGTACAATATAGTTTTACTCCGCACCATATATTTTGGTGAACAGAAGTTCTTACTTTTTTATTTGCTTATTTACTTATTTTTTAATGTTTTTTATTTATATCAGAGCACAGTCGATTAACAATGTTGTGATAGGTTCAGATGCACAGCAAAGTGAGTCAGCCACACATATAAAGAAATGTATGCATTTTTCCTTTCTGGATGGTGCTATTTATGTCTTGTTTATATAGCTAGATACTAGACCAAAAAGGATGGCATCAGTGCCTCCTTTGAGGGACCAAACTCACATTTTAATTCATTCCTGGAAACTCCCATCGGGTCCCCATAAATGGAACTGAAAATTGCCCAGGGTCCTGGGATCAAGGCTTCTGGGTTGCCTTTGATCCCTTCTTGGGGCCTGTGATCACACAGACTGATTGATTCTGTTTTCCAGGGGGCCTAGCAAGCATCCATTATTTTGATACCTGAGGCCAAGGCCTTGGTGGACGCCCTTCCCACCTCTTGACCAGATTATTTTAATGCAACCTCAGAGTCTCCCGGACTCCAGTGCTCTCCTCTTTGGTTTATCCAACACGCTGCTGTCTAATCACTTTCTTGTAATACCTCTCCGGTGGCAGCTTTGCTTTTCTGGACCCTCCCACGCCTCGCAAGGAAAGGTCAGTCTCCCTTGCTGGCCTGAGACCCCCTGCCTCAGCCCTGTCACCTGCAGGCTACCCTACGCAGTCGCTGACCCGCTTAACTCCCTGTGTGCTCACTGCCGTCTGCTTTTCTGTCCCTGGAGCCTATTTTAGCGTGCTCCTCCTGCTTGGAAGGCCTTGCCCCTGGAGATGGCACTGGGACAGCTCGCTGCCCTGTTGAGTCTCAACTCAAATGCTATCCACTCTAAGAATCGCTTCTGTGTCCCTGTTTTCCTCCTCCTTTTGGGTTTATCCCTCTTGGAAGGATTTCTTTCTCAACTTACACCTCACTCAAGATTTTATCTTCCAGCTCAGTTATTTGAGAGCCAAGTTTCTTTGGGAGGCAAGTGAGTTCTTTATTTCTAGAATAAAATAATGGAATGATAAGGATAAATTAATGGAATAAAGAGTGGAAAGAACTGTAGAGGGGAAAGAAAAGGGGAAATACAGTGTGGGGAGGAGAGACGAGAGGACTGTGTTGAGGAGAAAGGGGAGAAGGACCACAGCGACGGAGGGATCAGCAGAGACACCAGGACTGAGAACCTCTGATACACAGTTAACCTTGGGTTAACCTCTGATAACCGTCTCACATCCCAACCTTCTCATATCCTCAATTTGACAGAGTAGAGAAGCACACCCAGAACAGACCAATAGAACCTGTAGGCATGCAGGGAACATGATTCAAGGTGGTCCTGGCAATGCAGACCAAGGGGAAAGACTAAAGAGGCAGCAGATTAGCAATAAGAGGAAAAGAATGAAACCCCATTTCCATCTCAAGTCATACACACACGCTAATTCCCCTTAGTTTAGGGATTTAAAAGTTAAAGGAAAAAACTTAAATGTTTAAAGAAAGAGGACAGTGACTTTCCTATGAAAGAGGAGGATTCTGTCAACCAAATACAAATAGCACCACCCATAAAGGAAAAAAAAAATCATACATTTCATTACTTTAAAAGTAAGAATGCCTGTTCACTGAAATATACTGTGTTAAGAGTGAAAAGACAAGTCACAAACTTGGGGTGTATACCTGTAACATATATGAACCATGTAGAATTAATATGAAAATACACACACATACAAACACGCCCGTATTCATACATTCTATAAAAAAATAATTAAAAAGTTGGACAGCTTGTATTCAGTAGTGAATAGAAAACAGACGGCTGGTAAACATGGGAAGAGATATTTAGTGCCCCGAAAGCAGCATGGAGCCCTGCTTGGACGAAACACTCCCAACCCATCTGGGTTAGAAGGTCCTGCGGTCCCTTGCTGACTCAGCCTGCTCCATCCAGTTCTCTCCCTTTGGAGAACTTGCCTCATCAGGGATTCCTTTGCTCTGAAGTATCCTTGGCTCTGGTTCTCGCTCCCAGCATCTCCATCTAGGGTACCAGGGACAGCAAATGGCATGACAGATGGTCATCTGACAGTCGTCAGGACAGAGTGTGATGGTGCTGCCTGGGTTTCAAGCTCAGCCCCCGTCACCAGCCTCACTTGGTTACTTTTAGGTAGTAACTCACCTCTCTAGGTCTGAGTCATCTATTTGTAAAACATCAGTAATAAACAAACTTAGTTTTATGTGTGATATGAGGATTGAGTTAATATATATATAAAGCCCACAGCACAGGGTCTGGCACATTGTAAGCTTTCAATATCCTACATGTCTGCTAAGTCGCTTCAGTCATGTCTGACTCTTGTGACCCCGTGGACTGTAGCCCACTAGGCTCCTCTGTCCATGGGATTCTCCAGGCAAGAGTACTGGAGTGGGTTGTCATGCCCTCCTCCAGGGGATCTTCCTGACCCAGGGACGGAACCTGAGTCTCTTATGTTTCCTGCAGTGGCAGGTGGGTTCTTTACCACTAGTGCCAGCTGGGGAGCCCAAGCTTTCAGGAAATGTTAGCTATTAATCTTATTTTCCTTATTAGACATTGAAGAAGAACTAGAACACTAGTAATAAGACTAAAAACAAAACAAACAACAAAAAACTTGCCCTCGTGGCTAAAGAGATTATTCATTTTCTTATTCAATCAAGATTTTTCTTTTTCTTTGACTTGCAAGATTTCGACCTCTTCTGGATCCATCTAATCTGAATTGGAATGCCACTTCCATGTGCTAGCAGCCTCCTCGTTATCTGCAGAGAATTTCCCATTGAGTTTGTTTCCTTATTGTATGTAACTGATTTACCTTCTTGCACTGAATCTTCAGAAGGCCTGCCCTGGTTAATTATCAAGCCTGGAATGGCCTTTCTATTTGAATGGCCCTGTCTCTCTGTACAGCCTGCACTTTCATTGAAATAGGCTTTATGTTAATAATCAGTTCAGTTCAGTTCAGTCACTCAGTCATGTCCAACCCCATGGACTGCAGGACACCAGGCTTCACTGTCCATCACCAACTCCCAAAGCTTGCTCAAACTCATGTCCATCACATTGGTGGTGCCATCTAACCATCTCATCCTCTGTCTCGCCTTCTCCCACCTTCAATCTTTCCAGCATCAGGGTCTTTTCAAATGAATCAGTTCTTCGCATCAGGTGGCCAAAGTATTGGAATTTCAGCTTCAGCATCAATCCTTTCAATGAATATTCAAGACTAATTTCCTTTAGGATGGACTGGTTGGATCTCCTTGCTATCCAAGAGACTCTCAAGAATCTCCTCCAACACCACAGTCCCAAAACATCAATTCTTCAGCAGTCAGCTTTCTTTACAGTCCAACTCTCACATCCATACATGATTACTGGAAAAACCATAGCTTCGACTAGACACACCTTTGGTGGCTAAGTAATGTCTCTGCTTTTTAATACGCTATCTAGGTTGGTCATAGCTTTTCTTCCAAGAGCAAGTGTCTATTAATTTCATGGCTGAAGTCACCATCTGCAGTGATTTTGGAGCTCCCCAAAATAAAGTCTCTTACATATTAATACTATCCTGCCTTTTTTCATGGAGGAATCGGTACCCACTTGAGGTAGACACACAGATGTGATGACACTAAGTCTGTAGCACTGTGAAACCCCACTTTCTCTCTTGTAGCTCCAGGTGTTGGTTTTCACGTTTGCCAGGTGGAGTAAACAGTGGAAACAGTGTCAGACTTTATTTTTGGGGGCTCCAAAATCACTGCAGATGGTGACTGCAGCCATGAAATTAAAAGACGCTTACTCCTTGGAAGGAAAGTTATGACCAACCTAGATAGCATATTCCAAAGCAGAGACATTACCTTGCAAACAAAGGTCCATCTAGTTAAGGCTATGGTTTTTCCTGTGGTCATGTATGGATGTGAAAGTTGGACTGTGAAGAAGGCTGAGCACTGAAGAATTGATGCTTTTGAACTGTGGTGTTGGAGAAGACTCTTGAGAGTCCCTTGGACTGCAAGGAGATCCAATCAGTCCATTCTGAAGGAGATCAGCCCTGGGATTTCTTTGGAAGGAATGATGCTAAAGCTGAAACTCCAGTCCTTTGGCCACCTCATGCGAAGAGTTGACTCATTGGAAAAGACTCTGATGCTGGGAGGGATTGGGGGCAGGAGGAGAAGGGGATGACAGAGGATGAGATGGCTGGATGGCATCACTGACTCGATGGATGTGAGTCTGAGTGAACTCCGAGTGTTGGTGATGGACAGGGAGGCCTGGCGTGCTGCGATTCATGGGGTTGCAAAGAGTCAGACACGCCTGAGCGATTGAACCGAACTGAACTGAAGTGGAGTAAAACCCTACAGGAACAGTGGATGGGAAGCCCTTTTTCTGCCATGGGTGGCGTGGGGTGGCTAACTTCAGGAAAGGAGCAACGTTGGGACTGTGCTTAGAATTTTCTCAGCAAGGCAGGGAAGTGCCTTCTAGACTGAAGGTCGCCAGGATGGCCCCTCTCGGTAGCCGTGGCCTCCCTCTGGTTGCCTGGGGGATGTGGTCAAGGCCTCCACAAGTCTGGCCCCGCTCCACCTAAGGAAATCTGACTGACCACATGACATCCACTGGCGAGACGAAAGTAAGCCGTGTAACGTTTCAAGCTCGTCACACGAAAGCGTATAGGGGTAACGGGCCCTCCCCGCTCCGACAGCTGTCACTGCTGAGCCTTAGTCCAGCAGCCCCGTCCCCCAGAGACGACCGTAGCAACCCTACCCCCGCCGGCTGGGCCTGTCTCCCCCTGCAAGTGCAGAGGACAGAGTAAGCCCCTGTCAACCCTAGCTCCTCTTCTGGGGATTTCACTTAGAACGTCCTGGGAGACATAAAACCATACAGCAGAAGTCATTTTTGGTCTTTATTGCGTTCCTCTATCTCACGCCGTTGTTTGTTATACCTTTTATCCCTTACAACACACATCTGAATGTGATATTACGATCCCTTGTATGGGAGAGGGCTTCCAGTGAAGTGATCTTCAAATACAACCAATGCAGCATATTCAGATAGACACACTCAGTATGTAAACGGAGTGAACCGCTTTGGACACCTGGCTTACGAGGAAACGTTTCAAACGTATATCCCGGGTCCAGTGCGTGCATCTCATCTCTGCCTGGTTTCCTGAAAGGATCCGGCCTTTTTCAATGTGTTCTGCAGAGCCCTCTGGGAATACCCCTCCCCACACAGGGCCTCCTGGGGGCAAGGGAGTGGGTAGGCGAAAGCCAGGGAGAAACCAGGGCTCTAGCAATGACAAAAGTGAGTCTGTAAGGACAGATGGAAACTGAACGCTGGAAGCCTCTGTGTACCATGTGAAGGAATTTAGATTCCAGCCACCCCGGCCAGTGCTCCTGCCTGGAGGATCCTCTGGACAGAGGGGCCTGGCTCCTCTACGGAGGACCGTAGTCCAACGGGTCTCAAAGAGTCACACGACTGAGCGACTGACACTTTCAGTGTCCCCACTAAGCAGAATGTTTTCTGAAGGTGACATAAACCTCATGTTTTATCATGATTTCCAGGTACGCAGTCGGATCTGTATCAGGACTCAGCCCTCTTCCACAGCAATCCGACTGATTTGCGCTTATCTTGTACCTCTGGATAAAAGCCTGTTCAGCTAAGCCTTTGCTCTGCCACTTCTCAAACCATTTACCATCCTAGCGTCCAGGTGGTTGTCGTTCTCCAGTCTCTCAGTTGTGTCTAGCTCTTTGCGACCCCATGGACTGCAGCACACCAGGCTTCCCTGTCCTTCACATACCAGGTATGTGATTTTAAAAATAATAATAGATAATGTAAGACAAATACTGTGAACATTACTAGGAAAGCCAAAACATAATACTATGAAAAAGCAGATCTCAAAGAAATATGTATTCAAGAAAGTATTATGTATTTATTTTATAATAATTTCTTTTTAGGGCTTCCCTCATAGCTCAGTTGGTAAAGAATCTGCCTGAAATGCAGGAGACCCTGGGTTGATTACTGGGTCAGTAAGATGCACTGGAGAAGGGATAGGCTAACCACTCCAGTATTCTTGGGCTTCCCTTGTGGCTCAGTTGGTAAAGAATCCACCTGCACTGCAGGAGACCTGGGTTCAATCCCTGGGTTGAGAAGATTCCCTGGAGAAGGGAAATCTACTCACACCAGTATTCTGGCCTGGAGAATTCTATGGACTCAGTTCATGGGGTCACAAAGAGATGGACACGACTGAGTGACTTTTACTCCACTTCAATCTCTTTTAAGGATTAGAATAGAATATTTTCAAGACTAGACTCCAAACTTACCTTTCTCATTTTAAATCACCATCCACTCTGTTCACCAGCCTGGGGATTTTGCCTTATCTGCTATCCCAGGGCTTCTGTAACTTTGGGATGAATACAGATCATCCAGTCGACTTTTTCTAACACCAAATTCTGGCTCCTCCCTTCCCCCTGCCTTTTCTCAATCCCAGAGATTCTGATTGAGGAAGTTTGGGGAGGGTGCTGAGTCTCCAGGTGACCATGGACCAAACTTTGAGTAGCCTTGCGAGACCCTATCTCCTACAAACCATCTCCCCTTTCAATTTACTATGAGTGCCAGGGAGTCTGCCCCAAATTTATCTCTAAAACCTGTTCTCTCCTTTTTTTTTCTTTCCTTTTACACTTGGCCTGTTCATAGCTTCTATTATCTCTTCCTTCAAACCCATTCTTCAGACAGCTGTCAGACTGGCTTTGAAAACAAACCCACCAACCAGCCAGCCAACCCACCCACAGAAACATGGTATATCTGTGTTTTTCCCATTTCACAGCACTTAGCGTATTAAGGGAGAAGGCGATGGCACCCCAGTCCAGTACTCTTGCCTGGAAAATCCCACGGACGGGGGAGCCTGGTGGGCTGCAGTCCATGGGGTTGAGAAGAGTCAGACATGACTGAGCAACTTCACTTTCGCTTTTCACTTTCATGTGTTGGAGAAGGAAATGGCAACCCACTCCAGTGTTCTTGCCTGGAGAATCCCAGGGACGGGGGAGCCTGGTGGGCTGCTGTCTATGGGGTCGCACAGAGTCGGACACGGCTGAAGCAACTTAGCAGCAGCAGCAGAGAAGGTAAATGGCACAGACCTGATACATCGTCTCCAAGAAAGCTGGGAGTTAATTCAAAACAGGAGTAACCTCTTTCCCAATATATGTAAAACTGCTGCCATCCTGAAGCTCTCACTCCCACATGGATTATTAATTTCCAATATCACAAATAGGAGTTGTACACACCTATGAAGAAACAGGCTCCCTAAATTTAAAGGACCCATTCTGTTCAGTATTTCTTGTGATTAAAATGTACCACACTTTAATGTTTTCCTGCCTGGTTATGAATGTAAAGCCGTCTTGAAATTACTTTAATGCACTTCATATCACATTAAATGCATCGTTTTAAACACGTGGCAGGACCTGCATTGTTTTCTTCAGGCTTCCAAACATGTGGGAACGTTTATGCTGTTCATAGCAAAGCTCTTTGCTCAGGAAGAGTGTTTATGATACTTGGTCAAGTTTTGTCTCTTTAAATTTTGCATTGGTTGCCAGTACCAAGCTGGTGCACTTCAAGCTATAACTTTCCATCCACTGATCCAAAAGCATTCTTTCTCCCTTTTGAAAATCATGGCTGATTAAAACTCTAATGCAACAGCTGTTAGTGATCATGTGATTGATATGTTTTAAAAGACAGATGTTGAGTATTAAAAGCAGAACCCTGTAGATTCCTCTGCAGTCAATGAATAGTTTTGAATGGCTGCTACTTTGTTTTCCCTGCTTTTTCCACCCAGATTGTTCTTAATTTTTCCTGTCCTTGTCTTGTCCTTCTTTCTCTTTTTATTGGTTGAGTAGAAATAATTTTAATAAAATAAGTTATTTAGAAATATATGCAATGCCCTCCACACTCGAGAGCAAGTACTGGAATAAAATCTATCTTTCATGGAAAAGGTTTTGTAAACTCACAAGAAATCATGAAAATATCTTTAGGTTCTGACTAAGAACACAGATACAGTGAAATTCAGGAGCCACACAGTTCCCTTTAGTCGGGGTATTTCTGTTAGAGGGGGCCCTATAACAGAACATGCTCTTATTGGAATACATATTTTGAAATAAAGTTTTCATTGTTATGGTTTTCTTAATGTGTTCGTTCACAAATTAACTCTCACGTTAGAAAAATTTTTTAAAGACATCACAAAAAATAGATATCTGTATATGTATAAGTGAATCATCTTGCTGTACACCTGAAATTAACACAACATTGCAAGTCAACTCTACTTCTATAAAAAATAAAATAAAAGGAAACTAAACGCACAAATGCATTCTCTTAACTCTTTGAACATTTAAAACCCTGTGCTCTCCTGGTTTGGCACATCCCTTTGGCCGCGCCATCCTGTGGAGTCTATCCTGAAGTTTTTGGGCCTGACTTTATGACGAGAGGGTGAGTTTATATCACGATGCTTATGGTGTCCTGGAAGGCGACTCACCTGGTGAGTCCCCTGGAAGGAAGAAACTGCTTTGAGGAAGAGAAGCAAGGTTCCCCACAGAGAATCATGGCATTTCAGAACTGCAAAGAGCGCTGAAGTCACTTCAGAAGGAGAGTGTGTAAAACACTCGACAGTGAATGCAAAAGCTTCGGAATGAGAGGTGATTCAACACAAGCCTGGGGGCCCGTAGACGGATTCTCGGCCAGTGCGTTCACTGCGGTGATGGAACCTTTCGAGTATTCCAGTCTGGGTGGTCTTATAGGATCCTGCACGCTGTAAGACCTTACCCCGCGAGAACGGAAAAACCATTAGCTGAGCCCAGATGAAATCACCATGGAAGTTATAGGACCCAGTCTTGTGATAAATACCATGTATTCATATAGCAACTTTCACCCCTGAATTGTCTGGGGAAAGCCACAATATTATTTCCACTTTAGTATAGAGAAAGAAACAGTAATTTATCAAAGTTCCTGAATAACAACTTTTCTGTGAACAACAACAACAAAATATATATATATATATATTACTAAAAGGCAAGTTATCAAACAAAAGATGAACACTTCTCTACAAAATATGACAGATCCTTTGTCTTGCTCAGCGTTTGATATTTTTCTTTTTTGATTGGAAATAAGTACTGAGGCTGGAATGAAAATACATTGCACATAAGAAAAGCAAGGTATCAGTTTATCTCAATCCTTAACCAACAGCTTCTTAAAGGCACAGCAGGGGTGGACCCGTTCAGCCCGGGCGAGGGTCACCGGTGCATCTAGCTTTCTTCTCATCAGCATTCCTGAGCTGTGTGTCATTTACATGGTTTTCACGTCTCCACTCACGTCATTACTCTTATGCTCAGCATCAAAATCAGTTTTCATTCAGTCTGCATGAATTTAGAGCAGTTTTCAAAAACTCCCACAACCTTTTCAAGTCCAATGGCTTTGTTTTGACATGGGCAATATTTGGTCTGGGACTAATAACTCAATGGTGCTTTCAAGTTATACGCAGTAGTAACCATCAATAACACCCTTTTCATCCGCAAACGCTGATGGAGCAGGACAGGGCGCTAGGCACGTTGTCAAAGAATGTGCTCAGAGAGGCCTATATCCAGGGCCCAAAGTTTGCAAGAAACCATTTCCAACCTGATCAATGAGTAGATTTTAATTCAAGCATTGGTTAATTTATATCCATTTCCTGGCAATTTCTAATGATGTTGTGGGCCCTTAAAGCATATTAGCTGGGAAATCAAAAGCATAAGAATATCATTATATTTAAAGATCATACTAAAGTGCACAAACATCTGATTTTTCTGAAAGTTTAAGTGCGCACGTGCTCAGTTGTGTCTGACTCTTTACTCTCTCACAGTCTGTAGCCCGCCAGGCTCCTCTGTCCCTGGGGTTTTCCAGGCAAGAATACTGGAGTGGGGAGACATTTCCTCCTCCAGGGGATCTTCCCAATCCAGGGACTGAACCTGGGTCTCCTGTGTCCCCTGCGTTGGCAGGCAGATTCGTTACCACTGTCCCACCTGGGAAACTTAGTTAAATACAATACTAAGCCATGACACCTTGACAACAACTAATACACCATGTTATTATTCCTAGTGATAGGCTTGTTTGATTTTGCAAAAAATTAATGAACAGAAACCCCAGGAGTCCAGAATGGGGAGGGCACTCTCCTTGTGACCACAGTAGGGCCCAACAGGAAGATAGACTCCTCTTACTTCCTGTGAGGACTCAGCCATCGAAAAGCTACTGGCTCTTTGTTTCCATAGTCTTCACCACTTCCCATCTCCTCTATAAAACGGGTCTCCTTCCCTCACCGCGTGGGACTTATACATGGCTTGACCCATTTGCAGACCCCGAGTTGCAATTCTCTGCTGATCCCAAACACATCCATCTTTGCTTGAGAAGTATCTGGTAGTCTATTGACTTCATGTCAACAATTTCAATCAAGGAAGATTCCAAAATACCTCTCCTCTGTATCGTAGCTGACAATGTTTTCAATCACCAGCAAATGAGCCATAGAAATATCTTTCTAAGAAACAACTTTATTTACATGTGAATAGGTTTATCTCAACGATTAAAAATAATAATAATAATAAAAAGTCTTCCAACTACTATTGAAATCGCTGGTGGCTCAGACACAGTAAAGAATCTGCCTGAAATGCAGGAGATGAGGTTCAATCCCTTGTTGGGGAAGATCCCCTGAAGGAGGAAATGGCTACCCACTCAAGTATTTTTGCCTGGGGAGCACTCCATGGACAGAGGAGCCTGGCGGGCTAGAGTCCATGTGGCTGCAAAGAGTCGGACCCGACTGAATGACTGAGCGCGCATGCGTAGTGCATCTGCGTTGTCAAGGTCCGACTGAGGCATGGATTTCCACAGTGAAAGACATGACTTTAATTTCAGTCATTGTATCACTAATTCCAGGAAGCAATTGCTCCTAAATTTCTTCACAGGCAGATTGCTTCAGGAATGGTCACTGATAGAGTTTAGATTATCAAATTAAGCCTCAGGTATTTTTGTTTGTGGTTTAAATTTTAGGGTAGAATTATAAAGAGATGCACAATAACTTCTGGAAGAAAGGCTTACTGCAGGACCAAGCAAGGAGAACAGGCAGTTCAGGCTCAAAAGACCCAAACTCCAATTTTTTGTGACTTAATGTATATATATATGGACTTCCCAGGTAGCATTAGTCGTAGGTCATGAACCTGCCTACCAATGCAGATGTAAAGATATTCGAGTTTGATCTCTGGGTCAGGAAGATCCCCTGGAGGGGCGCCTGGTACCCTACTCCAGTATTCTTGCCTGCAGAATCCCATGGGCAAAGGAGCCTGATGGGCTACAGTCCATGGGATCCCAAATAGTCAGACACGATTGAAGTGACTTAGAACACATACGTGTACATATATACTAGAAACCTTATAATCTGTAAATGTCAGTAAAGAAAACCAAATTACAAAAGTCTGATAAACTTAAGGAAATGTTGTAATAAGTAGACAAACTATTTTTTTCTAATAATCGATATCTAGTATTCATTTGATTTCAATGTGGTTTTAGTTTTATTATCCTTTCCTTGAAATATTTCACACTTCAAATATTATTATTTTCATGAAATTAAAAAATCTTGTATTTTCATTAAATCAAAAGTTAATAAACTCTGATGTTTTCATGTTTCATTCCACATTACGGCAAAATCCATTTGATTTGTTTGCTGGAATGAAGCTTGTATACAAAGAACTTTTTGCTTTCTTCAAATTCTCCAACAGCAGATTCATGTGAGCCTCCCATAAAATATAGCTCTTTTAAAATGTAAATTCAAGCAGCTACTTTGCTGGAAGCCAGTGAATTCTGGGCAGGGTCTAAGAAATCTGGATATTATTACTTAACGCAAAATTTATCTCAATTTTCCCACTTAGGAAATGGTAAAGTTCTCTGCATTGAAGATGTTTACAGAGAATAATGTAGCTGTTGTCATCTGTAAGCCATGCTTCCAACTCTTTCAAAGGGAAGTACTAGCCCCTGTTTTCCTTCCATGATTTTCCCACATCAGGAGAATATATACCAAACAGCTCTCTACACAGTTGAACTTACCTGCTTCATAAACGCCAGTCAACGGCTATAAGAATTTTAATCAGTTCAAAAATATCAACATGCTTGTGTTTCTTTAAAGTTGGCACAGTGCTAAAACATAGCCGTATATTTCTTATTTCATAAGTTTAGATTGGTTAAAGAAGCTTGCTTTTTTACAGTCTAGAACAACTATAAAGAAACCAGGTATGGGTTATATTCACAAAGCAAATAATACTTGATCTGCTCACTTAAAATTGCTGGCTGTTGCCAGGCTGCCTTTCTAACGGCTGCATTAATTCCCAGTTTTGGAGCAGTGCCCTCAGGCTAATCATGTTCAAGTTGGAATACAGTAAGGTGGCTAAAAAAAAAAAAAAAAAGGTGGCTCGGAGAGACTCTTGGCATTCTTGACTGCAGATGGTGACTGCAGCCATGAAATTTTAATTTAAGACGTTTGCCCAGTGGAAGCAAAGCTATGACAAATCTAGACAGCCTATTAAAAAGCAGAGACATTACTTTGCAGACAAAGGTCTGTATAGTCAAAGCTACGGTTTTTCCAGTGGTCAGGCACAGATGTCAGGGTTGGACTATAAAGAAGGCTGAACACCAAAGAACTGATGCCTTTGAACTGTGGTGTAGGAAGAGTTTTGAGAGTTCCTTGGACTGCAAGGAGATCCAACCAGTCCATCCTAAAGGAAATCACTCCTGAATATTCATTGGAAGGACTGATGCTGAGGATGAAGCACCATTACTTTGGCCACTTGATGGGAAGAGCCAACTCATTGGAAAAGACCATGATTCTGGGAAAGATGGAGGGCAGGAGGAGAAGTAGGTCCAGATGAAATGGTTGGATATCATCACTGACTCAGTGGATATAAATCTGAGCAAATTCTGGGAGACAGTGAAGGACAGAGAAGCCTGGAGTGTTGCAGCCCATGACTTAGTGACTGAACAACAACAAAATACATTGATTGATCCTCTGATTTTCTTAGTTGAAGTGTGGTGGGTTTATAATATTGTGTTAGTTTCAGGTGTATAGCATAGTGATTTGAACTTTTTTTTTTTTTTTTTGCAGATTATATTGTTATAGACTATTACAAGATATTGAGTATAATTCCCTGTGCAGTAAAACAGTAAATTCTTGTTTATCTACTTTATATATAGTCATTTGTATCTATTAATCCCATACCTCTAAAGTGTCCCTCTCCATCCCCTTCGCCCCTGTGGTACCATCAAGTTGTTCTCTTTATCTGTGAGTCTGTTTTGTAAATACACTCATTTGTTTCATTTTTCAGACTCCATGTTTATCTGATATCATATAGTATTTTATCTTTCTCTAACTTATTTCACTAAGCATTATATTCTCTCGGTTCATCCATGTTGCTGCAAATGGCAATATTTTATCCTTTTATAATGACTTTGGTAAATTCCATTGCCCACTATCTATATCTACTGTCTATCTGTCTATCTATTAATACCACATCATCTTAAGTTGATTGTTGATGCGCAGTTGGGTTCCTTCCATGTCTTGGCTATTATAAATAGTGCTGCATATATGTTACTGTTTTATTAATTCCACAAATACTTATATATTTTATTGGAGGAGGACATGCATTCCACTGCAGTATTTTTGCCTGGAGAATCCAATGGACAAAGGGGCCTGGCGGGCTACAGTCCATGGGTTCACACAGAGGTGGACACTACTGAAGTGACCTAGCATGCATGCATATATTTATACATCGTGTTTAAAAACACAATCATGGTGTTGTGGGCTTACCACGGTGCCCTGATGGAGCTGAGTGAGTACTTGCACCACATCTGATGTCTCCACGTTGCTCTCTGCCCTGCTCACCACCCTGCACTGTGAGTCCTCCCTTGAGTGTGTACAAACCAGCTCTCAGCCAAGTTCCCTGTTTTCGGACATCTAGACCCACTAATTCCAGTCTCATCAGCCCTACACTGAGCTCAGCCTCTGTCCGCAGAATGGACTGCTGCTCTCTGCTGGGTCTCTACCTCTTTGCACTGGCCTATGGAAAATCCTGGGGCTTATTTTATGTGTTTTCTGCACTCAAGGAATCATACCCTCTGCTTTCTGTTGTCTAGTCCCTTCATATTTTATTCTGTTTTAAGATTATTTTCTGTGGCAAAAGTGAAAAGGCATTGCATACAATACTGGTGTTTCATCAGGAATGGAGAGGAAGCGCATTTGCTGTTGAACGTTATGGCTGGTATCATGGGTGGCTATAATTCTGGGTTACTGGAAAATCTCAACCAGGATTTATCTAAAGAAGCTACCTGCCCCCTCCCCCTACTTTTTGCTTTTTGGTCAGAACCTTATTCTTATTTCTTCTGAAAATGAGAGCCAAGTTGATACTACCATATTTTGCCAAGTGACAAAGAGCTGTGCGTGTGCATGCCTTTTCTTTGTTCCATTTCATTCAAGTTGGTCTTTTCTTGTTTATTTGAAATGATAACTGAGTATGGCCTTTGAGCATAAAAATAGCAAGGACAAAGCACACAAATAAATGCAAATTCAAGAAAAGAAAGAGGTCTGACTCTTCAAAAACAAAATTACATAACCTCTACACAACCAGTGGAAGCAGAATACAGAGCTGCAATAAGATACTTCAAAGAGAATTCTGGTTTCTTTTTGAATTAACCTTCAGTCTGACATGCTTATAATGCCTGCAACAGATGGTATTAGAATGCTAAATTGATTTCCATTTTTGGTAAAAAGATTTCCATCTTTCCAAAAGATGCTTTCCAACCTGGGTACTATATTTATTAAGTTATTTAGTCACAAGTTCAGTTTAAAAATAAACTCGGCTCGGCAGGTGTAGCCTAAGGATAGATTCAGAAAGTTGCAGGTCTATTTCAGATTTTAGGAAAGTGGATCCCACATTAGGACCGATGAAACTGAAACAGCCTTCCATGGAATGTAGCTTTTTTTAGCAATGATTTGTTTCTACCCAAGGATAATAGTAGCCTTTGGATAAGGAAATAAGAAGGCTACCAAGTTGCCTTTAGTAGCACATACATCTTAATCTGCTTCCCAGAATTAAAGATGGATTGAGTGAATTCATCCCTACTTGTATTTCAAGGAATCTTGATGAATCTAAGGACTTAATCTAGGGTCACGGAACCCGTCTATCAACCTAGGGGGCTCACCTTCTGGAGTCATATCGTTTTGCCTTTTCATACTTTCTTGGGGTTCTCCAAGCAAGGATACTGAAGTGGTTTGCCATGCCCATATCCAGTGGACCACATTAGTAAAAGCCATGGTTTTTCCAGTAGTCATGTACGGATGTGAGCGTTGGACCATAAAGAAGGCTGAGTGTCGAAGAATTGATGCTTTTGAACTGTGGTGCTGGAGAAGACTCTTGAGAGTCCCTTGGACTGCAAGGCGATCAAACTAATCAATCCTAAAGGAAATCAACCCGGAATACTCATTGGAAGGACTGATGCTGAAGGTGAAGCTCCAATACTTTGGACACCTGATACGAAGAGCCAACTCACTGGAAAAGACCCTGATGCTGGGAAAGATTCAGGGCAGGAGGAGGAGGAGAAGGGAAAGACAGAGGAGGAGATGGTTGGATGCCATCACCAACTCAATGGACATGAACTTGAACAAACTCCAGGAGACAGTAAAGGACAGGGAAGACTGACATGGTGCAGTCCATGGGTTAGCAAAGAGTCAGACACGACTTAGAGACAGAACAACAACATGGAATACAGAACTCATTGGCTCACAGTGTAGTAAATATGCTCTTCTGGACTCAGTGCCTGTGTGTGTGCTCAGTCACTCCGTCGGGTCTGATTCTTTGTGAACCCATGGACTATAGCCCACCAGGCTCCTTTGTCCATGGAAATTCCCAGGCAAGAATACTTGAGTGGTGTGCCATTTTCTCCTCCAAGGGATCTCCCCCACCCAGGGATCTAGCCTGGGTCTTCTGCAGCTCCTGTACTAGCAGATGGATTCTTTACCACTGAGTCACCTTAGTGTAATTAGACACAGGAAATTACTAAGCTAACTAACTACAGAGAGATGCTATAACCAATGGTTATATGAAACAGAATCTTCCAGAAAATCAGAACAATGCATGGCCGTATCTTAGGTGATCACGTAGTCAAGGATCTTAGGTTCCTAGGAGACTCTTACATATCTCCTTCTTCAAGGAAATGCATTTTCCTAGCTAGATGGTCTTTAGCATATGAATATCTCCATTGAGAGGGAAGTTATTGCTACTTAACAATCCACTGAAGTTTTTAGACATTTAGAAACAGCTCCTTATGGTAGGCTACATGGTTTAGGAGCAAAAGCATAGAGTTTAGAAATGACTGAATTTAATTTAAACTTTATTACTTCCTACTTCTCTCAGCTGTCAAATGAATTTAACCATGTATGGCTATTAAAATTGTTTGTCATATTTATGAGAAGATAAGGAAGTCTTGTGACTTCCTCAAATGTAGGAGATAAATACTATTGTTATTTTCAGAAAAAGTAAAGAAACTAAAGTTCAGAGAGATTAAAAGAATTGCTCAGTGTCTCCCAGGTAGAGAGGCTGGGATTGTCCCTATTCAAATCCGTCCTTCACACCCTCCCCTCCTCTTGGTTGCTATTTAGAAAGTGCTTGGAAAGTGCACAGAGGAAGTTCCCCACTTGGAGCAAGCCCTATTGTGATTTCTTCTTTGAAAGCAGTTCCTACTCAGACCCCTTCACACATGCTTACTGTTAGGGCCAGGTGGGACATACAGGACGTTTCAGCATTTCCTCTTTAAGACCAGGTCCTCGTTAGCGGAAGTTCATGCCCCTGACCGCTATACAGCATGGCAGTTAGTCTCAGTGCTTTGGTGCTAAAAGCCTGAGTTCCAGTCCAAAGTCTCCTCCTCACGGAGGACGGCAACTTTGGAAAGTTACTTAAGCTCCCTTTTTTTTTTCCTTCTGGTTTTAAGTGGGGATGGTTTATTTAATTCTCCATTTACAGTGTGGTTCTATAGTCTGGGTGATTGGAAACAATTGGAACAGAGTAAGCATTTGATAAATGCTGGTAATCTTTTCCATTTCCCTGCACCATGCACAAAAAAGCAAGAGAGTTCCAGAGAAACATCTACTTCTGCTTTATTGACTATGCCAAAGCCTTTGACTGTGTGGATCACAATAAACTGTGGAAAGTTCTGAAAGAGATGGGAATACCAGACCACCTGACCTGCCTCCTGAGAAATCTGTATGCAGGTCAGGAAGCAACAGTTAGAATTGGACATGGAGCAACAGACTGGTTCCAAATTGGGAGAGGAGTACATCAAGGCTGTATATTGTCACCCTACTTATTTAACTTATGCAGAGTATATCATGAGATATTCTGGGCTGGAGAAAGCACAAGCTGGAATCAAGATTGCCAGGAGAATGCAGATGACACCACCTTATGGCAGAAAATGAAGAAGAACTAAAGAGCCTCTTGATGAAAGTGAAAGAGGAGAGTGAAAAAGTTGGCTTAAAACTCAACATTCAGAAAACTAAGATCATGGCAGCTGGTCCCATCACTTCATGGCAAATAGATGGGGAAACAGTGGAAACAGAGACACACTTTAATTTTGGGGGGCTCCAAAATCACTGCAGATAATGACTGCAGCCATGAAATTAAAAGACGCTTGTTCCTTGGAAGAAAAGCTATGACCTACCTAGATAGCATATTAAAAAGCAGAGACATTATTTTGCCAACAAAGGTCCGTATAGTCAAATCTATGGTTTTCCCGGTAGTCATGTATGGATATGAGAGCTGGACTATAAACAAAGCTGAGCACCGAAGAATTAATGCTTTTGAACTGTGGTGTTGGAGAAAACTCTTGAGAGTCCCTGGGGCTGCAAGGAGATCCAACCAGTCCATCTAAAAGGAGATCAATCCTGAATATTCATTGGAAGGACTGATGTTGAAGCTGAAACTCCAATACTTTGGCCACCTGATGTGAAGAACTGACTAATTGGAAAAGACCCTGATGCTGGGAAAGGCTAAAGGCGGGAGTAGAAGGGGACGACAGAGGATGAGATGGTTGGATGGCATCACCGACTCGATGGACATGACTTTAAGCAAGGTCCGGGAGTTGGTGAGGGACAGGGAGGCCTGGCGTGCTGCAGTCCATGGGGCCGCAAAGAGTCGGACACAACTGAGCGACTGAACTGAATGAACTGAGCTGATGCACAAAACAGGGAAGGGCATTGCGAGGCGGTGTCCAAATTGTAAAACAGGAAGATGTGCTGATAGGTGTTCTTCTTTATAATGAATGGCTCTTCTTGCTTCTGTGTGACCTTATATAACAGTGCCCACTTGCCTGGTGCCAAGAAGGCTCAAGGCAATGAAGTTACAACTCATGAAAAGACAGTTTTGTCCCCAAACCCCTGTAGAATCAAGCCCTGCTGGTTAGTGTATACTGTTTCCTGATTTCTGAGACTTAAATGAGCAGGGCTAAGAAATTTTCAGACACAGTGTAATTAATACATTAAACACTACGTACACTGACAGATTCACGACCTTCGTGAATAATAATTTTCTGTAGAAGATGTGTGTGCCAACTGATACTGAAGACCCCAACGATGTCATCCTACACACGACTGTGGTGATTTCAGCACATAGTCATTCATTAGCCACATTCGTTTTTAATATATTATATTCATATTTTCATGTTCCTCCAGAAAGATGAATGATTTCTCATCACAGCCTGGAACACATGTCTCTAATAACAGCTCTTGCTGTGCCATTTTTTTTTCTTTTTTATGTAAAGATACATGAGTTGTGGAGTAGCTTAGATACTCTGAGATTAAACTGATGAGGTCAGGCAAGCCTGACTGCTTTGTTTTCTAGAAGTCAAAACGACTGCAAATTTACAGGATGTAAGTAGTTCAGTTAGACATTGAGGCACCACTGAGGAGACGGATGTGTATTAAGTTCATGGATTAATGGAGAGGCAGCGCGTACAGCATCGCTGCAAGCGCTGACTCTTCCAGCTGTAGGATTTGGACAGTGCAGTTGTGGTTGCTGGGACAGGCTGTGGACCGACACAGATACAGCCAGCTCTGGGGCGGTTAATAAAATCTCTACTAATGACTTTTGGGTTTTGTTTGCTTGTTGATGGTTTTCTGTATACAAAATTAAAAAAAAAAGTTCATCAGTACTTTCAGAGTAAGCTTGGCATCATGGAAAAAAAATGATTTAAATGTGATTTGAAAGTGAAAAGTGAGGCTTTGAATTAATCGTTCAGAAAGATGGTGATAATGTTGTGGCCAGCATTAGCTTTTCCTCTCATTCTTAGATTACTGATTGTAATAAACTTTTTTTTTAAGGTTTCAGGCAGTTAGCCTTAAAAAACAAACACTCAAGACATGGGATAAGTTACTTTTCTAGCCAGTCTTTTCTTCCTTTCTCTTTCTTTACCTTGTTGCTGTGTTGTTGTCGCTCAGTCGTGTCCGACTCTTTGCGACCCCATGGACCGCAGCACGCCAGGCTTCCCTGTCCTTCACCAACTCCCGGAGTTCACTCAAACTCATGCTCATTGAGTTGGCGATGCCATTCAGCCATCTCATCCTCTGCCATCCCCTTCTCCTTCTGCCCTCAATCTTTCCCAGCATCAGGGTCTTTTCTAATGAGTCAGCTCTTTGCATCAGGTGGCCAAAGTATTGGAGCTTCAGCTTCAGCATTAGTCTTTCCAATGAATATTCAGGACTGATTTCCTTTAGGATGGACTGGTTGGATCTCCTTGCAGCCCCAGGGACTCTCAAGAGTCTCTCCAACACCACAGTTCAAAAGCATCAATTCTTTGGTGCTCAGCCTTCTTTATGGTCCAACTCTCACTTCCATACATGACTACTGGAAAAACCATAGCTCTGACTGTATGGCCCTTTGTTGGCAAAGTAATGACTCTTCTTTTTAATATGCTGTCTAGGTTTGTCATAGCTTTAACTTTTATTTTCCTCCTCTTTCTCTATTCTGACTTTGATTTTTTCATCTTTATTCCCATTCCTTGTTTTGCCAAATATTTGCCACCCATTCCTCCTGTTACCAGGATAAAGGTATTCAGTCTCTTTGCAAATCCATGGACTATATAGCTTGCCAGGGCTTCTCTGTCCATGGAATTCTCCAGGCAAGAATATTGGAGTGGGTTGCCATTCCCTTCTCCAGGGGATCTTCCCAAGCCAGGGACTGAACCTGGGTCTCCTGTGTCTGTTGAATTACAGGTGAATTCTTTACCCGCTGAGCCATCAGGGAAGCCTAGAATAAATCGCATTTTATTGGAAATAAAAAAATATCAACCTGATGACTAAAGGGCCTCCCAGGCAGCTCAGGGTGAAGAATCTGTCCGCCAGCACAGGAGACGCAGGAGATGCAGGTTTGATCCCTGTGTCAGGAAGATGACTAGAGAGGTTTGATTCTATGTGTAACCTTAACATGAGAGACATCCCCAAGTTAATATAGTGAGGTCATCACCCACTAGAATCTCAAAATGTGACTGTAGTGGAGATAGAGTCCTTTAAGAGGTGATTATGTTTAAAATGAGGGATATTTTAAGGTAGACCCTCTCCAATATGACTGGTGTCCTTATAAGAAGAGATGAGGACTCAGACACAGGGAAGAAAGGTCATGTGAAGACGGGAGGAGGAGGTGGACACCCACAAGCTCAGGAGACAGCCTCAGAAGAAGCCAGCACTGCAGACACCTTGGTCTCAGATGTTTAGCCTCCAGACAGTGAGAAAATAGATTTCTGTTGTTTAAGCCACCGAGTCTTGTGTACTCTATTAAGCAGCCCTACCAAACCAATACAGCTGGTTGAATCACATCTCCATTCCTTCACAAGATCCAGGACCGCAAGGATAAATGAATATCATTTTGTTATTCATTAGTCAACAAACAGTTACCAAGATACATCTCATGACAATAACCAAGACAGGAAGCCAGAGATTTCTACCCTCATGGAACTTACCAAAACATAGCATGCAAAAGTGCTTGGTAAATAAAATTGTTAAATGCATTTATCAGATTATTGGAAGTTTTTCTATTTTCAAAAGCAGTAATGGAAAGACTTGCCTTCACAGAGGAGTCAAATTCCAAAGCTCGAGATTTTTCATGTGTATTCATCTCCATGGTGATAGTTAACATTGAGTGAACAGTTTTACTATGTCCCAGGCACTATTTCAAGTGCTTTATTTGCAACAGTTTATTTTCATAATGACCCACATAGGTAGACGCTCATCTTTTCCTCATTATACAAATAGGAAAGCTGGGGCACAGGAATTTGAATAACTGGCCCAAGATCACATGGCTGAAAATAGAAGCAAGTGACAGATCAGTATGTGGAATTGAAAGCAAAATCACGACACAATGAAGTCAGCGTGTAATAGACTGGTTGGAAGTAACAGTTGGGAAGGTTTGACGGGGAGGAGTCCCGCAATGAGTCAGTCTCTGATCTTGGCCTCACGGTTGGCGTACGTCAAACACCAGAAACATGGTAAATGAAAAGAAGATGAGTCAATTGGAAAGAGGGGGAGATATACTCTGTCTGCTGATAATTTTCAAAATATGTCTGCAGAAGGGTTGATGCATAAAGAGGGTGAAAAAAGAGTCAGGAAAGAAAAAATGGGGCTGTAATCATCTAATCAGTAGAAAGTTTGGTCAGTGAGGTGTGCCCCCCCCGCCCCATAAGAAATCTTGTTAATTGGGCTTTTTTTAATGTCAGGTGGCTGAAAGGAGACAGGAAAAACTATTTAATGGTGGTCTCTAATCCTGTCTTGTCTAGAGAACTTCTCTATAGAAATGCTTCATTTCTGATCAGCTCCAATTTTTACTTGGCTAATTAAAGGGCATTATAATTTATATGGATTAAATATATTTAGACTTTGTATCTATAAATAAAAGAATACTAAAGAGCCCTGTTAAGATTGTCTTCTGGAGTGCATGTGTAAAGTTTCTTCCTGTTTAGAAAACAAAACAAAGCAATAATAAACATCGAAAAGCAATTATTGGTTGGTTTTTAACATGTAGCAAAACTCATTCTTCTTTAGACCAATTTTGCTCTTGTTATACAACTAAATAATGTAAGTCTTGGAAGGTTATAAAGCTAAAGTGCCCTAAAGTGTTGTAATCTCTTAATTATTATAGGTGTGATACCAATGGTGGTCTTAAATGTGGAAATACTTAAATGTGGAAAACCACTGCGTTACGCATGTGAAGCAAATCATACATTTTCCCATCTGCAGAAGTGTTAGCCTTCCTATGGCAGCTGGTTTGTTATTGCTATGTAACAAGCCAAGTTCGTGTGCATCTACAAAACTTACAAAAGCTGTGAAACTCTGAGTTTTAAAAACTGTGGCCATAATGCAAATATGAAAAGAACAGGTAAGAGTGAACAGAATGAGGTGCAGGCATGGCAGTGGGGCTGAAGAGCTAAGGACAATCCCATGAGCAGGATGTTATCATTCTCCACTCTGATCAGTGCATAACTAAGCCAGCATTGGGAAGATCGCTGTAAAGGACAGGGAATCCTCTGTCTTCGCTCTGTGTAAAGAAAGTCAACCAGTAATGGCGGTTGCACATCTTTTACCTAGGAGGTTGGCAGTCAAGTATCCTTACTTTCCTGTAGGATCACTACATTCCATCGAGTTTTCATAAAAATGTGCCTGTAGTTGATTGCATTCATTGCTTGCTTCTCTCCTTGTAAGATGGGCATCCTTCTTTCTCCCCTGAATTCAGACTCAGCTGTGTACTCTGCTTTGGCCAGTAAGACCAGAGTGGAAGGGAAATGTGATGCTGCTCAGGAGCAATTTTAAGGGCCTTCATGTGGTTTCATCATCATTCGTTGCTTTTGACTTAAGGGTGGCACATCCTGGGACTTCCTAGGAGGTCCAGTGGTGAAGAATCGACCTTGTAATGCATCGGGGGTGGGTTTGATTCCTGGTTGGGAAACTGAGATCCTCCCTGCCACAGAGCAACCAAGCCCGTAAGCCTGCAGCCTGCAACAGGAGTCCGTGAGCTGCAACAGAAGATCCCACATGCTGTAACTAAGACCCGAGGCAGCCAAAAATAAATATTTAAAATAAGCAAAGAAACAAAAAATTGGAAGCCATTAAGAAAGGAAAAAAAAAAAGAATGGCACATCCTTGGGACTTTGGGAGAGGCTGTTCCTTAAGCCTGAGCCCAGGAATAAAAGAAATTAGAAGCAGAGCCAGAACCAATCCGTACTGGAGGTGTAATTTAAATGTAAAACAGCTTTTGTTGGGGGTGGTGTATGCCACGGATAACTGTGGCCACTTATTACTGCAGCTTCCCTGGTGGCTCAGATGGTAAAGAATCTGCCTGCAATGCAGGAGATCCAGCTTCTATTCCTGGGTGGGGAAGATCCCCTGGAGAAGGGAATGGCAACCCACTCCAGTACTCTTGCCTGGAGAATCCCATGGACAGAGGAGCCAGGTGGGCTATAGTTCATGCAGTCGAACAGAGTTAGACATGACTGAACACACACACATTACTTCAACATAATCTAGCTTAAGCTGGTTGGTAGAGAATCTAAATGAAGTTGTTTATTTGGCCAAAGCACAGCTGCGATACTAGAATGAGTCACGTGGTCTGAAGCCTAGTGTCCACTCTGTTTCTCCTTGATGTCTTCTCTCTGCTCCTCTCAGTTTCTTTCTGTGAACAGCTCAGAAGTGATAAGCACTCTGTTGCTATTTTATAATCACTGAGCTTATCTAAATTAAAAGGGGTCCCCACACATACAAGATAAACCATGAGAACATGATTACAGGTAATCTAATCCAACGGTCTCATTGCATGTAGGCCTGTAATTTGAAGTCCAGAGACACAGGTTGGCTTGTCCAAGGTCACGCAGCGCGGGAGTGACAGAGTGAACTACGGAGCTAATCTCAAGGCTTCAGGAGAGCAGTTTCCATGAGGAGCCCCGGGCTCCCCAAGGAATTTCAAGATGCTACAATGAGCTCTGACACAATATTTTTCTCTTCTAAACATTTGGAAAATGACTCATATATATAACAGACACAGCAGGGAAACAGGCATGAAGCAGTCCGGATCAGAATGATAACTTGTCAGTCTGTTTCTGAGAGCTGAGAGGAGGCAGAGGAGGGGCAGGAGTGCAGGCAGTACTGGCCGCTTACTCTTGTTGGATCCAACAGTCGGGCTGCTCAGAGCAAACCAAGTGGAGCTCACGGACATATGCCTCTCCCTGTGTAGTTATTTTTCTACCACAAAAGAAAAGGGGAGCACAAGTGCACAGGGAAAGGCCACTTTCTGGTTTCCCTTCAGTTAGGAGAACGAAGCCTCCCTCCTTTCAATTGTTACAATAAATGTGTCGGCAGCATTACTTTTCAATGCTTCTCCCTCATTCATCATAAAATAACATGATGTTCTGTGCTTAGTCACTCAGCTGCGTCCAACTCTTTGAGACCCCGTGGACTGCAGCCTGCCACGTAGGCTCCTCTGTCCATGGGGATTCTCCAGGCAAGAATGCTAGAGTGGGTTGCCATGCCCTTCTTCAGGAGATCTTCCCAATCCAGGGATCGAACTCGGGTCTGCCACATTGCAGGCAGATTCTTTACCATCTGAACCACCATGGAGAGGCCCTTAAATTTCATTTATTCTTCCAGAGAATCAGAACATGAGATCAAAAACCTCCCAACAAACAAAAGTCCAGAACTCTACCAAAATTTTAAAAAACAATTAATACCAAATCCTTCTCAAATTCTTCCAAAAAACAGAAGGGGGAGGGGTGCTCTTCCAAACACATTTTACCTGATTTACATTACCCTGATACCAAACCAGACAAAGATGCCATTAAAAGAAAATTATAGGCTAACACCCCTAATACATGAAGAGGTAAAAATTCTCAACAACATATTGGCAAGCCAAATTGAACAATACATTAAAAGCAGCAGATACCACGGTCAGTGGGGATTTATTCCATGGATGCAAGGATGATTCAACATTTGCAAGCCAATCAATGTGATACACCACATTAACAAAATGAAGAGTAAAATTTATACGATCATCACAATAGATGCATAAGAAAATGACAAAACTCCACACCCATTAATGACAGAAACTCTCTAGAAAGGGGGTCTGCTAGCGTCACGCTCAATGAAAGCTTTTACTCTAGGATCAGGATCAAGGCAAGGACGTCCATTCATGCCGCTTTTTTTCAACATAGTTTTGGAAGTCCTAGTACAGCAACTAGGCAAGAAGAAAAAATAAAATCATCCGGATTTGAAAGAAAGAAGCAAAAGTGTCATTATTTGCAGATGACATGCTACCATATATAGAAAACCCAAAGACTGTCAAAAAACTATTAGAACTAATAAATACACTAGAGTTAGAGGATACAAAGTCAATACACAAAATCTGTTGCATTTTATACACTAATAATGAACTATTATAAAGAAACTGAGGAAAAAAATTATTCTCAGTTGTATCAAAAGAATAAGGACCAAGGAGGTCAAAAAGACCTGTACATTAAAAACTACAAGACTTGTCCATTGAAGACATTAATGGAATACATTGAAGGATACACAAAATGTAAAAATACTCCATGCTCATGGATTGAAGGAACAGTATTGCTAAAATGCCCACATTATGCAAAGCGATCTACCTGTTCAGTGCAGTTCCTACCAAGGTTCCAGTGGTATTTTTCACAGAAAGAGAATAAAAAACCTTAAAGTTTGTATGGAACCACAAAAGACCCTGAATAGCCAAAATAACCGTAAGAACAAAGAATAATGCTAGAAGTCGTACACTTTCAGACTATACTCAGAGCTGTACTACTATGCTCTCCTACAGATTTCAGACTATACCACAAAGCTCCAGGAAGCACAGCATCGTGATATTGGCATAAAACATGGACACACAGACTAACGGAAATGGAACAGAATAGAGAACCCCGAAATAACTCAAATATATATGTCAATTAACTTATCACAAAGGATCCAGTAATAAACAATGGGGAAATGATAGCCTGCTTAATAAATTGTACTGGGAAAATTAGACAGTCACATTCAAAAGAAAAAAAAAACTGAGCCACTATCTTACACCATACATAAAAGTTAATTAAAGTGAATTAAAGACTTGAATATAAAACTTGAGGCCGTAAAACTCCTAGAAGAAAACATGCAGTAATCTCCTTGGCATATGTCTTAGCAATGATTTTTAACATCTTACATCAAAAGCAAAAATAAAAAAGTGAGATTATCCAAAGGGAATGAAAATACTAATTCAGAAGATACATGCACTGCTGTGTTCACTGCAGCTTTATCACAGTAGCCAAGCTATGGGAACAATTTAAGCATCCATCAGTGGATGGATGGATAAAGATGCAGAATGGATATAGATAATGGATAAAGACACAGAAAGGATAAAGATAATGCACTATTATTCATGCATAAAAAGAATGCAATCTTGTCATTTGTGAAAATACAGATGGACCTCGAGGGTACATGAAATAAGTCAGAGAAGGACAAATGGATATGGTCTCTCTCACATGTGGAAACTAAAAAATAACAGAAAAAAATGAAAGGAACAGGAAGGTTAGATGTGGTAGGCAAGGAAGGATCCACACCTGACCCTGTTCTTCTGGCTTCAGAAGCTGGGCATTAGTGGCGCTGTTAACCGAGAGGCGTGGAGATTGAAAGCAGAGACGCCTCGGAACTGAGTGGGGAGACCCAGAGTTCAGATGTGGGCGCGTTAAGGTGAGCTCTGCTCTAGACGTAAGACTGGGTCAAGGAGGCAGTTGGATAAACGAGACTGACGCTCAGAGAAGGGGTTTGGGCTTGAGTTAAGAAACATTTCGTGAGAATCACCGTGACAGGTTTATGGAGTCCACGGCTGGGTCTTTCAAACACTGTCAGTGAAAGGAACTTCTCTGGCTCATCCCAGGTCCCATTGCCTTCTTTTTCAAGGTCCTAAGGAGGTAAAAGTAAGAATTAATGTCTTTCTCAGAGGCTGCCTCAGTCCCCAACCTTCTGATTCTCCACGAGGACCTTGGCTCACGCTCTCTCCCCCCTTAATCTGTGCCTTGTGAGGATACACGTTCAAATTTTACAAGGAACGCAGGCTGGGTTTTATTACCCAGATGAAAAATCCATTTTATTGAAGTCCAGTATAAAATGAGGTAAGGCAGACAAAATATTTCAAAGCTAGCTATAGCTAAAACTCAACAGACTTTAATATTTAGGAATGTTATGAAGCGCATGCTTTTCCTTTGTAAAGTGTGATTCCAGCGTGCCATCTCGCATACCCAAACCGCTAACAGCCCCGCTGCCTTTGATAATAAACACGCCCTCTGGCATCCTGGGCTCTCTCCAGCAAGGCCTATCTGATTTTTATACATCTCTACTTTCTCAGGTTAGAAGCTTTGTGTTTTTCTCTCACAAGCCTGGTGGTTTCTCTTCCTATAAGTCCTATATTTGCAATTTCTATCTCTGAAGGAACTAAATAATCTACTCTTTTTTTTTTAATACTCACTTGCGTGACACTGTTACATCATTCCAATTCCTCATCTAGACTCTGGAAATAACCTCCTCACCACCCCACATCTGGTCCCCTTACAATACACCCCCAATATACAAACTTGTTGTTCAGTCACTCAGTCATGTCTGATTCTTTGTGACCTCATGGCTGCAGCACTCCAAGCTTCCCTGTCCATCACCAACTCCCAGAGCTTGCTCAAACTCATGTCCATCGCGTCCGTGATGCCATCCAACCATCTCGTCCTCTGTTGTCCCCTTCTCCTCCTTTTCACATACAGCTTCCATCTCGTCAGCCTTCTGGTAAACCATTGGTTGTTCCCTAGAGATGGTGGCAAACTCCTACCTGTGGTCTCTAAGTACCTCTTTCTCAACTCACAGTTTCATTTTCCTCGTTGGTCCTAAGCTCCAGTTGCTCTGGACAAGTTTCGGATCTTGAAACAGGCTCTTCCACTTCGTGTCTTCCAAACGTCACTTTCTTCGGCTGGAAGGTTTGTTGCATCGATTTCCCCATATTCATCCTGCTTGTCCCAGTTTCTTCCAGGCATCTCTGGCCAAAGGCTTCGCCCAACAAAACCTCATGCTTTCCCACGGCATTTATTACACACTCAGAAGCATGTGTTTAATTGTGTGGAAAGGGAGGTACCCATCCTTTGCCTGATGTGTCTCCATCCGATCGCAAAATGCCTGCCATGTAATAGCTGCTTGAAAGTGTATTTGGTGTGTTCTTATGGTCTGAAATTGTCACCATCTTCCTCAGGTTTCATTATAAAGAAATCTGTGAAGGAAGGCTTTGTAAAAGATGACCAGATGAGGGTGTGGTGGGGGTGGAAAGGAAAATTAGAGGGCTGGGGGATTTGTAGTCATGAGAGGCTAGAGAAAGAACATAACAAAGTCCAGTGAAAGATGTACTCAGGGTAAGTAAACCTCAAAGAAAGAGGAGGAAATGCAAAAAAGGGATATTGACTCAGCAAGTGGGAGTGATGGAATCTAAAGAAAACCCTTGACAGACAGAGTTAATTGACCTGAGTGGCTCTTGCCTGCTCTGAGAAATCTGAGAAATAGAAGTCAGTCTACAAAGAGATGCAGTGTTTCAGACCACTCAGTGGAGCTTCCAGGGATTTATGTGTCTGCTGTTTCCCCACACCCCAGGCTGGAAAGACAATCAGAGAAGCTCAGCCTGCTCTGCAGTTCACCAGGCATAAAATGTCTGACGGCTCTCTCGGGAGCTCCATGTAGACAAGCAAACAACCCAGCTTGTCAGATATCATCGTCTCTTCCTGGGTCAGCACCACCGGTATCCAACCCTGTGCTATTCCCTGGGGTACGGGGCATCTAGACCAGGGATTTGAGTCCCCACCATGTTTTAACTTGGTGATCTCACATCTTTCAGTAGAGGGGATATCTCTGTAATGTGTTGGAAGACAGAAAATCCTGCTTTCTGAAATCTGTACACAGAAAATTCCTATTAGCTGCCAACATCTATCTCAGCTGTAGAACAGTATGTTGTGTGTGAGAAGAAAATGTACACAAATGGGAATGTATTTATTATATACACGTTATGTGACACATTCACATTTACAGTAAAGTACTTGTACCCGATGCTAATGATGCACTTTGGACTAGATTTTGATTCCACTTTTATCTCAATACTGGATATTTAAAACAATCTTGAAAAGAACAAAACGAGAGGACTCACACTTCCAATTAAGGAGTTTAGGATGGACACGTACATACTGCTATGTTTAAAATGATAATGGTATATGGCAGCATGGATGGGAGGGGAGTTTGGGGGAGAATGGATACATGTAGGGGCTTCCCCAGTGGCTCAGTGGTAAAGAATCCACCTGCAATGTAGGAGCCACAGGAGATGTGGGTTTGATCCCTGGGTCAGGAAGGTCCCCCAGAGAAGGGAATGGCAACCCACTCCAGTATTCTTGCCTGGAGAATCCCATGGACAGAAGAGCCTGGCAGGCTACAGTCCAAGGGGTCACAAAGAGTTGGACATGATTGAATGACTAACACTTGTCTATCTAATCTATCTATACATCTCTCTCCCTATCTTCTGTCATCTTTCTATCTCTATACATTGATCTAGCCTATATCTATTTTTATCATCTGTCCACCATTGGTTATCCATCTTTTGTTTATCCACATCATATACCAATTTTGGATTTCCCTGGTACCTTACACGGTAAACAATCTGTCTGCAATGAGGGAGACCGAGGTTCGATCCCTGGGTTGGGAAGATCCCCTGGAGGAGGGCATGGCAACCCACTCCAGTACTCTTGCCTGGAGAATCCCATGGACAGAGGAGCCTGGTGGGCTCTGCAGTCCTTGGGGTGGCAGAGATGGGACGCAGTTGAGCAACTAACAAGGGCACATGCGCACACACACTGATTCGCTCAGTGCCTGCTCAGCTGCTCCTTTCGTGAGCACCACACAGAGAGCTAGTCTATGTCAAATCCAAGCACATCTCTGCTCTTTCCAGGCTGGGGTATCCTCCAAGCAGAGGACTGAACCCAGCCTGGTCCTGCTGCCTGAGGGAACGTGTTTGTTGAGCTGAACAGTCTAAGAGGACTGTAGAAAGTAGGGCGACCAGCTGATTAATACTCCTAAAACATTTGAAATTAATCCAAAGACCAAAAAGATGGTCTCCACATGTTTTCAATTTCAATCTTCTCTTCTGCCTAATCATTTTAATATCATTATCCTGAGGTCAAAATCATTGTAATTAGCCTTAATTCATTTTATTATAGTTCTGGCATTACGCCTAAGCAAAATGGATAGAATGGTGATTTCTTTCAGTAAATAACATATGCTGAGAGGATTAACTTTATTAATGGTTCACAGGGTTCTGTAGTACAAAAATATATATTTTTTCAGCTACAACAAACACTGTTTCCACTGGTACCTTATTTATGTCTGATAGGCACATCAAGCCCAGTAAATTACTGCTCTACCCTCCCATTAAGAATGAAAAGAAAGGTTAATCGGTTAAATAGACAAGGTTAGAATGCTTGGATAATATGTTGCATTTGATAAGTAATTTTCAAAATGCTGGAAAAAGATTCACCCAGATAATCACAAGCGCGCTGACTCTTGGGATGAGCGAAGTTGAGCACGTGCGTGCTCTGTGCGGAAGCATTCTGGGAAATCAGCAAAAGGCTTCAAATAAGGACTTGGGCCTCAGATGAAGAAAAACAAACAGTGGGTAAGATAACTGGATATTTTTTTTTAAACAAAGGACGCATATAAAGCATCTGTTAGTGCCCTGTGTTCTTATGAATTTTTTCAAAAAAAAGAAAATCTGTTAGAGATGTAAGCTCTCTTACATGATGAAAATAAATGACTTCCTAGTACTAGGTATTGGGGCATACATAACACAGAACGCTTTCCTGGAGAGGCTTGGAGTGGTGGCTGTTGTTATCTAATCAGCTTCCCAGGTGGCTCAGTGGTAAAGAATCCGCTTGCCAATGCAGAAGACGCTAGATATGTGGGTTTAATCCCTGGGTCCGGAAGATCTCTTGGAGGAGGAAATGGCAGCCCATTCCAGTATTCTCGCCTAGAGAATCCCATGGACAGAGGAGCCTGGCAGGCTACAGTTCATGGGATCACAAGAGTCGGACAAGACTGCTTGACTTTGAACAAATGAATGAATCAGCACTTAAAAACTTTTCAAAATGATGCCTTAGTTACTAAGTTTTTTCTTTCCTACTCAGGGATCAAACCCATGTCTCCTGCATTGCAGGCAGATTCTTTACCAGCTGAGCCACAAGGGAAGCCCATATAATTTATAAATCACATTATTTAGAGAAAGCCCCCTGGAGAAGGAAATGGCAATCCACTTCAGTATCCTTGCCTGGAAAAAAATCCCATGGACAGAGGAGCCTGGCGGGCTACAGTCCACGGGGTCGCAAGAGTCGGACATGACTTAGTGACTAAACCACCACCACCATATTTGATTTATTTTTGCTTTTTAAAAAATTGAAGTATAATTTATTTACAACGTTTTATTACTTTCAGGTGTATAGCAAAGTGATGTATCTATATATCTGTCAGTCTATCTCTATATACATATATTCTGATTCTTTTCCCTTATGTCAGGGACTCAAGGAGCGAACGCCTGATGTAATAATAGGAATAAAGTGCACAGTAAATGCGATGCACTTGAATCATCCCCAAACCATCCCCCATCCCCAGGTCCATGGAAAAATTATTTTCCACAAAACTGGTTCCTGGTGCCAAAAAAGTTGGGGACCACTGCCTTATAGTTTATTTTAAAATATTGAGTATCAGTTCAGTTCAGTTCAGTTGCTCAGTCGTGTCTGACTCTGCGACTCCATGAATCGCAGCACGCCAGGCCTCCCTGTCCATCACCAACTCCCGGAGTTCACCCAAACTCATGTCCATCGAGTCAGTGATGCCATCCAGCCATCTCATCCTCTGTCGTTCCCTTCTCCTCATGCCCCCAATCCCTCCCAGCATCAGGGTCTTTTCCAATGAGTCAACTCTTTGCATGAGGTGGCCAAAGTACTGGCGTTTCAGCTTTAGCATCATTCCTTCCAAAGAAATCCCAGGGCTGATCTCCTTCAGATCAGAATATTGAGTATAGTTCCCTGTATTATACAGTAGGTCTTTGTTGGTTATTTATTTTGTATATGCTAATCCCAAGCTCCTAATTTATCTTTCCCCCAATATTTATCGGGCTTCCTTGGCAACGCAGCTGGTAAAGAATTCACCTGCAATGCAGGAGACCCCAGTTTGACTCTCGGGTTGTGAAGATCCACTGGAGAAGGGATGGGCTACCCACTGCAGCATTCTTGAGCTTCCCTGGTGACTCAGACAGTGAAGAATCTGCCAACAATGTGGGCGATCTGGGCTTGATTCCTGGGTTGGGAAGATCCCCTGGAGAAGGGAAAGGCTACCCACTCCAGTATTTTGGCTTGGATAATCCTATGGACAGAGGAACCTGGTGGGCTACAGCCCATGGAGTCACAAAGAGTAGGACATGACTGAGTGACTTTTGCTTTCGATTTTCACATTGTTCGTTAATGCTAGAATAAAAATGGGCTTCCCAGGTGGAGCAGTGGTAAAGAATCCACCTACCAGTGCAGGAGACGCAGGAGACTTGGTGTTCTATCCCTGGATCAAGGAGATTCCCTGGATAAGGAAATGGCAGTGCACTCCAGTATTCTTGTCTGGAAATTTCCATGGATGGAGTAGCATGGTGGGCTACACTTTCTGGAGTCACAAAGAGTCAGACACGACTCAGCAACTGAGCACAAAAATGGAACTAATCTCCCATGAAAATCGAAAAGCTAAAGCTTTCAGATAAACAGAAAGTTAAAGCTTTGCCTACTGATGGTTATGAATTCAAATCACAGATAGATAGTATTGTTTTCCGGAACCTAAATAGTACTGAATGACACTTGTGAGCCTGTGTTTGCAGACTGAGGTCTCCAGGTTATAGAGTGTTTTACTGTGGGTCACCTTTGGCAGGTGGAGGGGTGAGGGAGCCCTGGGCCTGCAGTTGTTTCTCGGATCCTGCCCGGCCTTCGTGGTTGCTATAGATGGCAATCAGAAGTAGAAGAAAGTTACCCTCTGGTGCCTGACCATCACCTTGTTGATGTTTAGCCACTAAGTCGTGTCCAATTCTCTTGCGACCCCAGGCACTGGAGCCCAACAGGCTCCTCTGTCTATGGGATTTCCCAGGTGAGAAGACTGGAGTGTGTTGCCACTTCCATCTCCAGGGGATCTTCCCAGCCCAGGGATTGAACCCACGTCTCCTGCATTGGCAGGCAGATCCTGTACCACTGAGCCACGTGGGAAGCCCCTGAGCTCTATACCTATCCCGTGAAGGTGTTCCTGCATCAGTTCAGTTCAGTTCAGTCGCTCAGTCGTGTCCGACTCTTTTCGACCCCATGAATCACAGGACGCCAGGCCTCCCTGTCCATCACCAACTCCCAGAGTTCACTCAAACTCATGTCCATCGAGTCGGTGATGCCATCCAGCCATCTCATCCTGCATAGGGCACCTGTATTATATACTCTTCCCACTAGATACTATATTCGTTAACTTTTACCTGAGCTTTTCAATCTCACTCTGCTTCTTGCCATGACTATTTTTCAAGTCTCTCCAAATGCAGATTCAATTCCCCATGTTTCCCTATTGTTCGAATTCCTTAAGAAGGTAGTTGAATTTATTCAGGGCTCTAAGCACCTGTGTCCCCTCACCTCCCCACCTACATGCATCTGGTGCCCACACGCATCTTCATTCCATCCAGGTCCACTAGTTGTTCTCCCTCCAGCCTTCGTGCTCTGCTGCTGCTGCTGCTAAGTCACTTCAGTCGTGTCTGACTCTGTGCGACCCCATAGACGGCAGCCCACCAGGCTCCCCGGTCCCTGGGATTCTCCAGGCAAGAACACTGGAGTGGGTTGCCATTTCCTTCTCCAATGCATGAAAGTGAAAAGTGAAAGGGAAGTCGCTCAGTCGTGTCCGACTCTTAGTGACCCCAAGGACTGCAGCCCACCAGGCTCTTCCATCAATGGGATTTTCCAGGCAAGAGTGCAGGAGTGGGGTGCCATTGCCTTCCCGCTTTGTGCTTTAAGCATTGTCTATTGTTCTCTTTCATGGGAACACACATCTTCCCTGATCTTTTTACTGAATTAAAAATTCACGATCAAATAAAATATAAATCCGATGTCAGTTTCCTATTGTTTTGCAACACATTTCTGCCAAATCAGTACCCTAAAATGATACACTGCTGCTGCTGCTGCTAAGTCACTTCAGTCGTGTCCAACTCTGTGCGACCCCATAGACGGCAGCCCACCAGGCTCCCCGGTCCCTGGGATTCTCCAGGCAAGAACACTGGAGTGGGTTGCCATTTCCTTCTCCAATGCATGAAAGTGAAAAGCGAAAGTGAAGTCGTTATATTGCTTTAAAATTCTGAAGGTCAGAAGGCCACAATACCTCTTACTGGGCTAAAATCAAGGTGTCGACAGGCTACATTTCTGGAGGCTCCAAGGGAACAATCTGTTCCCTGATTTCCCCAGCTTTTAGAGACCGCCTGCCTTCCTTGGCTCTGGGAATGAATGGATCCCTTTTATGCTTTTAATCATTTTTTTAAATTGAAGGGTAATTGTTTTACAGTATTGTGTTGGCCTCTGCCGTCACCATGAGTCAGCCGCGGGTGTCGCGTTGTGCTGCAATGGTGTCTTCGTTTCTACTGCACAGCAAAGCGAATCGGCTGTGTGCCTCCGTCCATCCCCTCTTGTTCTGGACTCCATTCCCCTTCAGGTGACTACAGGGCACGGAGTAGAGTTCCCTGCACTCTCCATGGCTTCTCACTAGCTGTCTATTTTATCCACAGTATCGTTAGTATCACGTGTCAATCCCAAGCTCCCAGCGCCCCCCACCCCTTTCCACTTGGTGTCCATACGTTTGTTCTCTACATCTGCGTCTCTGCTTCTGCTTTGCAAATAAGATCATCTATACCATCTTTCTAGATTCCACACACATTCATTATATATGATATGTTTTCCTCTTTCTGATTTATTCCACTCTGCATGGTGGTCTCTAGGTCCATCCACAACTCTACAAATGACCCAACTGCATTCTTTTTTATGGCTGAGTAAGATTCTATTGTGTGTATGTACTGCATCTTCTTTACCACAGTCCTCTGCCGATGGGCATCTAGGCTACTTCCATGTCCTGGCTCTTGTAAATAGGGCTGCAATGAAGTCTTGTTGAATTATGTTTTTTTTTTCTGGGTATATTTCTGGTAGTGGGATTTCTGGGCCACCGGGTAGTGTTTGAAAAGTGAGTCCATCCTTTCTTTCTGGGTGCTCTTGTCCTCCTTAGGGATAATCTTCACCTGGATGGGCAAAGATGGGGAAAATCCAGTTTTCCAAAAAACAGACCATCATCATCTTTTATCTTTCCTCAGACTGTTCAGAAGAGACACAAGAGATCAAGAAATTAGGAGCTAAAGTCTCTATCCTTCCTTCTACCAAAACTTCACATTTAAACTCACTTTCTGCTTTTATAAATAATGATGGTAATGTTTCCCTTCCAACATCACTGGGTTGCAGTAAATATGTCATGTAAAAACATACTAAGAAATTTAAAAGTGCTGTATAAATGATAAGACACTATTGGCTTCTCAGAATTGTTTACAAAGTGTCTCTTAGAGATAAACAGATCATCTTACATGAACTCACCCATAGCTGTTTTACTGTGAGAAACAGAGAGTGAGGAGTGACCCTCCCTTCCAGGTGATGTGAACTGCACTGGGAAAGTAGCACATTGCTCAGTTCCAATCATGCATCTGGATAATGGTAGAAAGGCATTATAATCTCATTTATGGTTGCAAGGTTTTAAAGAAATGCTGCTGCTGCTGCTGCTAAGTTGCTTCAGTGGTGGCCGACTCTTTGTGACCCCATAGATGGCAGCCCACCAGGCTCCTCCCATGGGATTTTCCACGCAAGAGTACTGGAGTGGGTTGCCATCACCTTCTCCAAAAGAAATGTTAATGACAAGCAAAATAATAATTCTCAATTCACAGAGAAGTCAGTTAATCATTATACTGACATGGTATAAATGCTGTTACATGCTCCATATTATACAAGAGGAAATCCCCCGTCCCTGGGATTCTCCAGGCAAGAACACTGGAGTGGGTTGCCATTTCCTTCCCCAATGCATGAAAGTGAAAAGTGAAAGTGAAGCCGCTCAGTCTTGTCCGACTCTGAGCAACCCCATGGACTGCAGCCTACCAGGCTCCTCCCATGGGATTTTCCAGGCAAGAGTACTGGAGTGGGTTGCCATTGCCTTCTCCAAAAGAAATGTTAATGACGAGCAAAATAATAATTCTCAATGAGAAGTCAGTTAATCATACTGACTTATGGTATGAATGCTGTTGCTGCTGCTGCTGCTGCTAAGTCACTTCAGTCGTGTCCGACTCTGTGCGACCCCATAGACGGCAGCCCACCAGGCTCCCCGGTCCCTGGGATTCTCCAGGCAAGAACACTGGAGTGGGTTGCCATTTCCTTCTCCAGTGCATGAAAGTGAAAAGTGAAAGGGAAGTCGCTCAGTCGTGTCCGACTCTTCGTGACCCCATGGACTGCAGCCCACCAAGCTCCTTCACCCATGGGATTTTCCAGGCAAGAGGACTGGAGTGGGGTGCCATTGCCTTCTCCATAAATGCTGTTACACGCTCCATATTACACAAGAGGAAATTGAGACACAGAGATGTTCAGAAACTTGAATAAAGTCACAGAGCTAAAAAGAATTAAAGGCAAGATGACCTGCTGAACATCTGGCTCTGGAGCTTGAGCTGTTGATCAGCAAGAGCGATAGAGGGGTGTTTCCTTTCACGACATCAGAAAGCAAGGTTTAGTGTTAATCGTTGATTGAGGAAGCACGTAAATATGTCCTGTGTTTCTTTGAAGTTTTCTGAATCAGTACTCACAGTAATAGATTCACTCAAATCTCTGGTCTATTTAACTGGCTAGGGATCTGATTTAACTGAGTTCCCAAAGTGTCTTGAGTATCATGGTCTTTACACTTCAGAGACCACAAGAACTGCTAAAATAGATATTTATGGGCTAATAGGCCTTGAGATTTGTGGAAATAATCTATGTCTATTCTGTTCCCAAGAATCCAGGATAGAATCCATTAGTTACCAAATGCCTGACCTTCAGACTCTTAGCTTCTTATCCATCAAATAGATATAATGGTATCCGACTCACAGGATTATTGGGGGTTAGATAAGATAAAAATATAATGCATTAAAATATATAGCATAGTTCCTGATATATGGAAAACTCTTAGTGGGTGCTGGATAAATGATAGCAAACTTTTCTATGGAAATAAGGAAATTCTTATAACATATGTTGTCAAATTGATTGGGTTGGAATATTTTCCTTTTAACCAGTGAAGTGGAAAAATAACCACGAATACACAACAGGAGGCTGCCTATAGAATAAAACTGTTTTCAAAATAAATCCCAATAGAGCAAGTATACGTCAGCCATTAACACTCTTCCCAAACGTGCAATACAAAGTAATGTAATCAAATCCTCTTCGGGCATATGTTGTTCATGAGTGTTTATGAATTGATTCTGAAAGGAATTCCCAGTCTGAGTAAGAATCTCAACGTGTCACTCAACATTTACACATCTGACTAGATACAAGGAAGCTATTTTAAATATTCTGGGATATAATCATGTAATCGACATCACGTACCAGCTTAGTAGATTATGTCAAGTGTAGGAAGGATATACAGCATTCTCAAAATGCAATAAACGAATTACACTAAGTTATAGCTATCCTCAGAGAAGGCAATGGCACCCCACTCCAGTACTCTTGCCTGGAAAATCCCATGGACCGAGGAGCCTGGTGGGCTGCAGTCCATGGGGTCGCTGAGGGTCAGACACAACTGAGCGACTTCACTTTCACTTTTCACTTTCATGCATTGGAGAAGGAAATGGCAACCCACTCCAGTGTTCTTGCCTGGAGAATCCCAGGGACAGGGGATCCTGGTGGGCTGCCGTCTATGGGGTCACACAGAGTCGGACAACTGAAGTGACTCAGCAGCAGCATAGCTATCCTCAGATAGTACTGATTTTTTTTGTCAGGGGACTTTTCAGTTGAATTGGTTGAAGGAGTCCAAATGTTGGGTCTCTAAACATTAAAACACACACACACACATAGACACACACACATTCTTACGCACATCCAAACTAAAAATAGAAGCTCTGCAATCAGAAAGTAATTTTACATTCAGGTATGCAAGGATGAGGGGCTTCCCTGGTGGCTCAGTGATAAATTCAGGAGACGCAGGTTTGATTCCTGGGTTGGTAAGATCCCCTGGAGGAGGGCATGGCAACCTACTCCAGTATTCTTGCCTGGAGAATCCAATGGACAGAGGAACCTGGTGGGCTACAGTCTGTAGGTTTTCAAGGAGTTGGACACAACTGAAGTGACTTAGCACACGCACACCTGCAAGGGTGAAGAAGGAGTCTACCCTGAACTTGTTATTGTTCATGCAAAGGGAACTGTCATAATGAAGAATGAGTCCTGATAGTGAATCCAAGTAAATCTACTGTACAGATTAGGGATCTGGGCAAAGGTTAAGGCAGGTGAAGCTTCTCATCAAGACTTCTCTGTTTTTTGTTTATAGTGCTTCTTCATTTTGTAGCACTTGTCTCTAGGTATATAAAGTTTCTAGTTAGATGGATCTAGGCACTTACATAACCTCTTTAAATGTTTATTCAGTAGCCTGGAAACGATGATTAGTAACAGCTGCCTCTGAAGGTTGTGAGACATCTTACAGAATGTGTCTCAATTACCTGGCTCAGTATAGGCATTCAAAAAACAGCACTTCCTATCAGTCACGCTATCACCTGCATGGCCAGGACTTACAACTTGGTCCTGTTTTCATGGCACTGGATTTTCCTGAAGGACACAGATGTACACTCACATGTGCACATGCACACACTCACACACACACACACACAGAAACACATACAAGTCACCTAAAATGGGGTCTGGCTTCTTGTGGCTCAAAAACCAATACTCGAGACCCAGCTTGGTGGAAAGGGCAGTTTGCTTTATTTCAGAGGTTGGCAACCAGAGGAGAAAGTGGACTTATGTCCAACTGCTGACTCCGCACAGTGGGTGTGTGTGTGTGTGTGAATGCTTGGTTGATTAGTCATGTCCAACTCCTTGTAACCCCATGAACTGTAGCCCACCAGGCTTCTCTGTCCATGGGATTTTTCAGGCAAAAATACTGGAGTGGGTTGCCATTTCCTTCTCCAGGGCATCTTCCCAACCCAGGGATCGAACCATGTCTCCTGCCCTGGCAGGCGGATTCTGTGCCACCACTCCACCTAGGAAGCCCCCCGTGTCACAGTGGGCAAGAAGTATTAAATGCAGGGCTTCCAGGGTGCACGGGGGGAGGGGGGCTACAAACAGCACAGCCAGGTCTGACAGCCATGCTGAGATCGGTCATCGGTGTCTGGCCAGCATTATCTGGACTGTTTTAAGTACAGTCAGTCTTCAGTTCCGGGTCAGTGTGTTCCCATTTCTTTGGGGCCAGTTTTCAGAATCGTGGCTACAGTGTGGTCATCACGTAGTTAACTTCTTCCACCTGGTGGGAGTTTCAGTGTCTGTGAGACAGCTCACAGGATACGGCCCAGAAAATTATCTGTAGCCCTTGAGAAGGAACTAAAGGTCCTTGGCTTTGTTTAATGACTAAGCTATTATTACTTGGTCTTATTTGACTATTTTCCTTTGCTCCTGCATTTTCTCATGTTTCTGTTTGAATTTATTCTTTGCCTAAAATTTTTCTACGGGCAAAGACGGGCTGAGGGCTTGACGGGGTGGGAGTCTGGGCTGGGAAGTCTCCACTGCTGTTTCACATATACAAACGTTAGGCAGTGGGCTTTACCAGACATTGCAGAACCGTGTGGTGAAGGGCATGGCAACCCATCTGGACTCTCTGGTGTGGTTAAGACTGCATGCCTCCAAAGTCAGGGAACTAAGATCCTACATGCTATGTGCTGTGCCCCCCCCAAAAAAAAACACAATACAAGGTTTAATGATCCCCACCCACCAAACTCATATTCCTTTAGAAATGAAGTCTTTTATTTTTTGAACTCAAAAAGCATACGTTTATCATCCCACTGTCTAACTCAATGAAACTATGAGTCAGGCCGTGTAGGGCCTCCCAAGACGGATGGGTCATGGTGGAGAGTTCTGACAAAACGTGGTTCACTGGAGAAGGGAATGGCAAACCACTTCAGCATTCTTGCCTTGAGAACCCCATGAACAGTATGAAAAAGCAAAAAGATAAGACACTAAAAGATGAACTCCCCATGTCAGTAGGTACCCAATATGCTACTGGAGATCAGTGGAGAAATAACTCCAGAAAGAATGAAGAGACAGAGTCAAAGCAAAAACAAGCTCTGGGAGCAGGTGATGGACAGGGAAGCCTGGTGTGCTGCAGTCCATGGGGTTGCAAAGAGTTGGAGACGACTAAGCAACTAAACTTAGTTTATGAAGGTCAGGAAACAGCTAAGTTCTTTTTTTAAATGCTTTTTTATTGTGGTATGGTAAAAGTCACATAATATAAAATACACTATTTTAACCATTTTTATCTGTACAGGTCAGCGGCACTAAACACATTCACATTGTTGTATAACTCTCACCATCATCCATCTCCTGAATTTTTCACGTTCCTAAACTTAAACTCTGTCCCGTTTAAACACTAGCTCCCCATCGCCCTTCCCCTCTCCACCCCAGCTCCCGACATCTACCAGTGTACTTTCCGACTCTATGAATTTGCCCAGTCTCGGTACCTTGTGTAAGTAGAATCAAGCAGTATTTGTCTGCACCTAAAGTTGCAGGATACAAAATTACTGCCCAGAAATCTCATGCATTCCTATACACTAGCAATGAAAGATCCCAGAGAAAAAGAAACAATCCTATTCAGCGTTGCAACCAAAAGAACACAATACGAGGAATAAACCTGCCTCAGGAGGCAGAAGACCTGGACTCAGAGGACGATAAGATATTTTATATCTTATATAGAGATATGATGAAAGAAACCAAGACAACACAAGCAGACGGAGACATGCACCGTGGTCCTGGATTGGATGAATGCATATTGTGAAAGTGACTACACCGCTCAAAGCAATCTACAGATTCGATGCAGCCCCTATCGAAAGGCAACTGCTTAGCTTGGTGGTGATGACTTGGAGTCTTCTGAGTTGGCCGTCAAGATGTCAGCTGGAGCTGCATTCACCTGGCGCTGGAAGAGCCTCCTGCACAGCCACTCACATGACTGCTGACTGGACAGGCCACTCCCTCACTATATGGGTTCTTCCCAGGCTACACAAGTGCCCACGTCTTACCTTCCGACTGGCCACAAATCTATTTTTAATTTTGTATATGAATCAAATAAAAGATCACCTAGAGCCACTCTCATGCTACACAGATTATCTTAATCTCAGGACAGCGTGGTGTGTCCATCACTGATGAAAAGTTCCAGTTGACATTGATTGGTAGTGCTTTGGTAGCACTCTGTTTATAAAAAAAAAAAATTCTGAATCCTCTTTTGGGCTCATCCAAAATTACGTGTTGGGTTTAATTATCAGGCTCCCCCACAGTTGTTACAGGCAGAAAGACAGCTCAGAGACTGTCTGCAAAGAGATTCTCTCTTCTGTCTTAGATAATTGACTTTGGACATTTGAGAGTTGACCCCACTTATATAACTCAGAGCCACCAGAAGGCTGAAGGGGGTCCCTTAACGTAAAGCAAGTTCTACACATTTTAGCAATTTTTACAGTGAGCCAGGAGTGATAATTCAATTGAATAATATTCCTCCAGAGTCTTAGGCATGGTATAGAACTGCTTAATTGTAAAACAGAAAAATCATTTTATGAGGTTCAATGTCATATTTGCATAAGAACCAGTGTATTCAGTAGCAATAAACAGGTATCGTACTTTCTACTGTAGAGGAAACTGTCAAGTTTAAGCCCTTTTTTTTTACTTCTTCAGTATGAAGAAGATTATCAACCTAGACAGCATGTTAAAAAGCAGAGACATTACTTTGCCAACAAAGGTCCGTCTAGTCAAAGCTATGATTTTTCCAGTAGTCATGCATGGATGTGAGAGCTGGACTATAAAGAAAGCTGAGTGCCGAAGAATTGATGCTTTTGAACTGTGTGTTGGAGAAGACTCTTGAGAGTCCCTTGGACTGCAAGGAGATCCAACCAGTCCATCATAAAGGAAATCAGTCCTAAATATTCACTGGAAGGACTGATGCTGAACCTGAAACTCCAATACTTTGGCCACCTGATGTGAAGAGCTGACTTCACGGAAAAGACCCTGATGCTGAGAAAGACTGAGGGCAGGAGGTGAAGGGGACGACGGAGGATGAGATGGTTGGATGGCATCACCAACTCGATGGACATGAGTCTGAGTAAACTCCAGGAGTTGGTGATGGACAGGGAGGCCTGGCGTGCTGCAGTCCATGGGGTCACAGAGTCAGACACGACTGAGCAACTGAACTGAACTGAACTGGGCTTAGATTTATGCCTCTGCAGGTGCAGCTCAGATCAGAAGCCGTCTCTGGCAAGGGCTGCTTCCACTCACCGCTTCCATTACCCTCTGCTGTGTACCATTTCTACATGAAACCTGTGAGCTCAAACCCCTCCTCCCACATTCCCTGTGTCTTTGTGAGACTTGCTATCGTATTCTAATAGGCAGGTCCTTTCATCAGCATCAGAACAGGACACCCACCCACTAGGACCATAACAGCAGAGACTTCCTGAAAAGTTACGAAATTTCACAATCACCCTGAAAATCGTGTGAAACTGTGACAAAAGGTGGTGGAACCACAGGTGGATGGTTCTTGGAACTGCTCAAACAGTAAATAAAAACATTTTAAAATACCAGAAACTTACAAAACATTGTGAGTCAGCAATACTCCAATATAATTTTTTATAAAATCTCAAAACCTTCCAAAACAAAATACCTGAAAGGAATGGACAGAAACCTTCTTTAATAACTGCTACAAAGCTGCAAAACGCAAACACATTCAGTCCGAAGTCTTTTCATGCTGAAGAAGTGAGTAAAAGGGGCTTAAACCGGACAGTTTCCTCTACAGTAGAAAGTACAATACCTGCTTATTGCTCCTGAATACACTGGCTCTTATGCAAACATTACAGTGAACCTCATAAAATGATTTTTCTGTTTTACAATTAAGCAGTTCTATACCATGCCTAAGACTCTGGAGGAATATTATTCAATTGAATTATCACTCCTGGCTCACCGTAAAAATTGCTAAAATGTGTAGAACTTGCTTTACGTTAAGGGACCCCCTTCAGCCTTCTGGTGGCTCTGAGTTATATAAGTGGGGTCAACTCTCAAATGCCCAAAGTCTATAATCAGTTTGTGAATTATACAGACTCTGGTGGTGGCTTTTTCCCTTCATCTCATCCCTGTCTCTTCGTCTTTTTGTTATTATGTTTCTGCTTGCCAGCTGGAGTGTGCTTCAGTGTCTCTAAGAGAGAATGGGAAGTGGGGTAAAAAATAAATAAATAAAACACAACAAACAGCCATTTCTTTTAAAGCCTGGGTTACAGCAGGGTCTAGAGGATCTTGACATTTCAAAAGGCATCAGGTATTCAGGATTTTTCTGACCATCCCCTTCTTCTTGGCCCCCAAACCGACCCAGTTGTCATGAGTTAAGGGTTTCCTGGAGAATTGGCTGAAGGCATCAGAAAAGCTAGATAGCACCAGAAACTCAATGGACATAAGTTTGAGCAAACTCCGGGAGACAGTGAAGCCTGGTGTGCTGCAGTTCACAGGGTCACAAAGAGTGGAACACGACTGAGCAACTGAACAACAATAAAATTAGAAAAGCTAGCATTGCCTAAAGTGCGTGGACTGGAGACCCTTCCTCCCGTATGTAAGCTGTCCCACACTTTGTCACGTCAACCTCCTCCCTTACTCTGCGAAGTGAGACACAGCATTGCTGAGCTCCAGAGGGAGACAGGGGGCAAGAGACAGAGCCCAGGTCTGCAGGGATTACAACTGCATTCGCTGCTTCCTCCCCTCCAGGTCAGTGCCTCCTAGCAGCAAATCTGAGGTGTGGTCTTCATTAGCATAACATTGGGTTTGTGGATCTCTTGAACCCTGAAGCCCTGGCTTAGCCTCAGAATCAGAGTTTATTTTCCCCATCCTTAGGATGGTGTCTTCATACATTATTTAAAATATATGTTTTCTGGTGGGTCCAGAAAACAACCTTGATAGCAAGCTTCTGTTCTCCAGATAATTCCTTTCCCTTTATGGGCTCATCAGACAACGTGCAGAAGAGATTGTGGAGGCTGCGGTGTTCTTCCAGCTTGAGTTTAAGGGGTGCACCTGGGCCTCTCACAAAAGTAGGTCTTTGGTTGAGTCATAATTCACTAGTTTCACCAACTGTAGCATATCAAAATCCCGTGGTTTACCTATTGGGAATAAAGCTGCTATGAACGCTCTTGTATAAGGGGTTTTTTTGAAAACTTACATTATCGTTTCTCTTGGGTAAAAATACGTAGGAGTGGAATCACTGGATCATAGGTAGGTTTATTTTTAAGTAGATTAAAAACTTGAAGTGAAAGTCACGCAGAAAAGAAGGTGTTTTTAAATTTTTTTTCAAGTTATGATATGGTTATGAAAAACTTGAAATTATAACTTAAGAACACCTTCTTGACATCAGTGTTATTTTCACTTCTCTTTCCCCAGGATGAGACCATGAAGACAACATCCTTCTCTCGGTTCTCTGCCCTTTCCTCTCTTCCAGTGTGAGACGATCACAGCATACTTTACATGCTGGGAGCCTGGGATGGACATGTACACACTGCAGTATTTAAAACAGATAACCAACAAGGACCTATTGTGCAGCCAGGGACCTCTGCTCAACACTCAATGGTAACCTACATCAGAAAAGAGTTTGAAAAAGAACAGACTCCTATAGATGCATAACTGAGTTGTTTAGCTGTGCACTTGAAACACAGCATGGTTAATCAATTACACTCCAAGATAAAATAAAGAATTTACAAAAACTACTAAGTAGATTTAATAAAGATTTAAATTTAGAAATAAAATAGTCAAATTGAAAAGCAGAGAGTAGCATGGTGGTTGTCAGGGGCCTGGAGGAAGGGGAAGTGGAGACTTGTTATCGGGTGTGTGCACAGCTTCAGTTCTACCTGGTCTGCGTCTCTCAGGATTGACGCGAAAGGAAACTGACAGGCATGGGATGCTGTCTTCTCTCTCAACAGAGCGCTCCTTTCTCACCTCACCACATCTTTCTTTCTCTCTAAATGTTTATTTGGCTGTGCAGGGTCTTTATTTCAGTAAGAGGGACCTAGCTCCCTGACCAGGGGTCGAACCTGGGCTCCCTGTACTGGCAGCGAGGAGTCTCAGCCGCTGGACCACGGTAAGTCCCATCACCACCACGGCTTTCTACCCAAGAGACTTCCCAGCCCCTGGTGCAAACCAGCTCTTGCCGAGAAGCCTGCCCGCCATTCACCAGCGTGTCTGAAACGCTACAAAGCATGTGGACTTCTGCCGGTTCTGGAACCACCTACATAAAGGAGCTTGCAAATCATTCTCTCCCTGGTGTACACAGACATAGCGTCTTCTAATCCCAGCCTGGAAGTGCTTTTCCAGTTTTATTGGTCAGATTTGCAATGCCCTCTTTCACTTCTGGTTTATATGGTTGAGGTCAGAGTGTTAAGTTTTATGGGTTAAATATAAAAGCCTCACTGTCCCTTCTTGTTTTGCTTGTCATAAAGAGTACAGTGCCCGAGTGGCAGGACTTAATGAATCAAGTCTTCAGACTGACACCCAGGCCGCACCTGCTGGCAGCTGGAAGTGGGCTCGCTAGAAACCTCCTCCCCCTCGGTTGCCCGTGTTCACACTGGGGCCTGTGAACTCACTATCCTTTAAACCCATGATAAACGTCCTTGTTTAAAAATGAGGTGTTTCGGGTCAAAATCTTCTTTTCCACGTATTGATTCCTTCCATGCTATCAGTGCTAAATGTCTGTAACAACAGGAAAGTGAAGGTGAATTGCATTTTTTTTTGGTGGGTCTGTTTATGGTCTCTTCAGGACTGTTCATCTTTGACATGCTCTGTCCATATTACATTAATACCTAAAATAAACTTGGGGATTTGATTCCTGCTTGAAAGTCTTGCATATGCCATGGAGAGCAGCCATGTTTCCAGCTGGGAAACCAAAGTTCTGTAGTTATGACTGGTCATAGTCTTCCAAGCAACTCAAGGAAAGGGTGGTTATGATAATTCCTATGACTGGACAAGCACTGGTGATCACAAGAACTGAGGAACTGAAAAGCTGGCTGGACTTAAAGAATCTCCTTTTAGCTGCAAAATGTGAAATTATTTTCTTTGTTAGCTTTGTTAGCTCACTAATGAAATACTGGTAAGAAATGTGTGACAGTTACTTTAAAAAGTTTTTCAAAATAAAATGTGAGGATATTTCTAGAGACACTCTTTTAAATAAGTTTGGATAAAGATAGCCTGCAAGACAGCTAAAAAGATGTTCTACATATCCCCAGGCAGAAAAATTACAGTACAGCCAATCTTGCTTTGAGAAAATGCTATGAAAAACTTCTTACAATAATAAAAAATGTTATTGTCATGCAAACAAGCATGGAATTTGATAAACAAAAGTGCCTCACATCAAGTTTTGTTGTTGCTACCCAATCATTTTCAGGATTCATATAGAACATTACATAGGACTGTCTATCCACGTGCTTGTGAATGGATTTGGTGATCCAATAACCTCAGAATTTACTCTGAGCAAATTGCTTAAGGATAGTAACGTTTGATTGGTGTTTTCTCCATGTCAGACGCTGTGGTAGGTGCTGTGGGACAAAACCACTTGAAAATATGCATTTATTTACTCATTCACTTGTTCAGTTGCTCAGCCAAAGCTTTCTTCATCTCCCGCTCTGCACTCAGCGCTGTTTCGGGTAATTGTGCGTACGTGTCTGTGTGTGCTTAGTCTCTCGGTCGTGTCCGACTCTTGCAACTTTGTGAACTGTAGCCCTTCAGGCTCCTCTGTCCATGGGATTCTTCAGGCAAGAATACTGGAGTGGGCTGAAATGCTCTCCTCCAGGGAATCTTCCTGATCCAGGGACTGAACCCAGGTCTCTTAGGTCACCTGCATTAGGAGGTAGGTTTTTTTTTTTACCACTAGAGCCACCTGGGAAGCCCTTTGGGTAGTTGATGCATTACTGAAGAAGCGAACCTCTCTGCAGTCAAAGAGCTTTCATTCCACTGCGGAAGACAGAAAACAGGTCAACTGATTCACTTCACTGTAGAGCAGAAATTAACACAACATTGTAAATCAACTGTACTCTAATAAAGTTAATTTTTAAAAAGGCCAGGGCACTGGTCAGGGCCACCGTCTTTATGTGTGAACTGCTGTGAGGATCTCTTTCCTCATCTCCCTGCCTCCCTTTGGCCACCTACCAGAGAGAGAGATTGGGACTGACATTTATACACTATTGGAGGAGGAAATGGCAACCCACTCCAGTGTTCTTGCCTGGAGAATCCCAGGGATGGGGGAGCCTGGTGGGCTGCCGTCTGTGGGGTCGCACAGAGTCGGACACGACTGAAGCGACTTAGCAGTCGTAGGAGTAGTAATGTGCACAGAATGGATGAACAACCAGAGCCTGCTGTACAGCACGGGGACTGCGACTCAGTGCTCTGTAATGACTGTGCAGGAAATAAACCAGAAAAAAGAGATATATGTATATGATTCACTTTTTGTGTACAGCAGAAACTAGCAAAACATTGTAAATCAATTATACTCCAGTAAAATTTTTTTTAGAAAAAAAGAGAAAGTATGGTGGTCACAAAGTCAATTGAATACCCTGAATAATATTATTTATCTCAACTTGTGGCAAAAAAATGTTTCGCGTTTTGATAATTTTCATAGAACTAGCAAGTGGTAGAAACTGGACTTAAAACCAACTCTTTTGACCTCAAATCTGGGTTATTTACTCCAAACCTGAAGCCTAGACAAGAAGCAGTCATTGTTGTAACTGTAATTGAGGCCCTAAACATGAACATAAGAGAGTGGCATTGTCTTGTCTTCAACAAGAAATGTTGACCAAGTTTAACCCAGAGAAACAAGGGTAATCCACTGATTTTTGAATGACTCATTGATGACTACTTGATATGAACACATTTGTGATCTTATCGTATTTTAAAATGGTTTCTTGATAGTGGTTTACTGATAATCTCTTTCCATTTAATTAAGACATTTTTAAGAGTGTATTTTAAGGAGATTTAAAAAAGGCAAAACACACAGACGAGAACAGAAGAGGCAAAAAGCTGTAGTAACCGCTTTCCATGGTGAGGGTGCGTTAGTTGTGCTTAGCTTTGCGGGAAGTAGGTGCTCAGCTGAAATACGTGTCTAAAACCAGGAAGGGCCTGGGGAAGGCTTTTGTCCAGAAGTTATGTAACCGCCCTAGGGAACTGCAAAGGAACCAAGGGGAGGAGATCTGGATTTTCAGGATTCTATCATTTCTTCTATATTTTAATCAAGAAGCATCCCTCATATCCTTTTTATACGCATGGCTTCCGGATAAGGTTTTATTTGACTAAACACTCTCACAAACAATTGAGCAAAAAAACAAACAGAAAACTGAGGACCCAAGATGTCTGTTGGGCTTCCAGGCGGTGCTAGTGGTAAAGAACCTGCCTGCCAATGCAGGAGACAAAGGAGATCCAGGTTCTATCCCTAGGTGGGGAAAATCCCCTGGAGGAGGCACGGCAACCCACTCCAGTATGCTTGCCTGGAGCATCCCATGGACAGAGGAACCTGGCAGGCTACAGCCCATGGGGTCGCAGAGTCGGACATGACTAAAGTGACTTAGCACACATGCAAGAGGTCTCTGAGTGGTGTGGAATCATAGCTATTAAGGCTTGAGCTGCTCAGATCTTAATTGATCTGAGCAGCTCTAATGTACGGTCTGTATTTCTCCATACAATATTGTTATTCCATAAAAGAGGAGTAAGGGAGTCCCACACTTTTTGTTTTCTTTCAAAAGATATACATAAAATTCTCATGCCAAATTGGCTAAGTAACAGCCATGTCCAGATTTAAGTTCAAAGTAGTTATTGAGTAAACTCAGGGGAGAAATTATACCCGAATTATACAAAGCTGACCTGTGCATTGTGCTGTCTAATAAGGCGTCACACCCACCGCAGGACAAAATTGTCAAAATTCCATCTCAAAAGCCATATGTGAAGCTTTGGACCTAAACCAATTCTGCAGTCACGAGGGTTGCTGCAGTGATGCTATCCCGGGCTTAAACGGGCCCATTGATGCCTCTCAGACTCTTGAACTTCCTCCCCTCCATTTTTCTTTCTCCATTGCTTCTAGAAGCTCACAGCTTCGGAGTGTCTAGCCTTCTCCCTAGGAGTAATAGCTAGCATGAATACTTTTCAAGTCTTAGTATATGCTCAGCACTGCTCTGTGTTGTATATAATTATTTTAATTCACCACAACTCCATGAGGCTTTAAAAACCATCTGTAGCTTAGAAGTCAAGGAAGCTGTAGCAGAGTGTGAAGGAACTTGCCCAGATTCACAAGCATTCAAGCCCTATGCCTGAACTCGAAAGCCTGACATTAAACCACCAGGTGTGTGCGGGAACACGAGTGGGCCCGTTCCTTCAGAGCCTCACCATATGCCTCGTGTTTCCTGAGTCTTAATTTCTAAGGTGAATGGTTTCACTTTTTTATAAGACTGTATACTTTATTTTGTATTTTTCCTAAGCATTTCATCATGAAAATAGGCATACAAAATCTCTCCCTGTGTAACTCAAGCCATCAGGGCTTTCCTTGACTATTCAGCTAATTTAAGAATCTAATTTGAGGGAAGTTATTAAAGTTCATGACGGGATAACTTATAATTCTCCTACATTGCACTCATCCTCTCTGTGTGTGCTCAGTCGCTCAGTCATGTCTGACTCTGTGACCCCGTGAGCAGTGGCATGCCAGGCTTCTCTCTCCATGGGGTTTCTCAGGCAAGAATACTCGAGTGGGCTACCATTTCTTCCTCCGGGAGATCTTCCCAACCCAGGGATTGAATCGAATCTCCTGTTTCCCCTACGTTGACAGGCGGATTCTTCACCACTGCACCCACATTTGAAGGAAGCTTACCTGAACCGAACACTAAATAGCTGTGGAAAATTTGGGCTTCATAATAGGAGTGAAAATCGATGCAGTTTTGACTTTGCTGATCTCAAATTACACCACGGGGACAAACTTCTCTGCTCTCTGTGAAGGTGGGTACATACTGAAACCACTCGGTTTTTAAACCACTCAGCTTACATCCACTAAGAGGAGTTCCATGACCTTGTTTCTGTGCTGTTCCTTATGCCTGGATGCTCTTCTACTCTGAGTTCTAACACCACACCCCCACCCCTTCATTCTTCTGAAGAATAATCCTTCCTACACTTTTTTCTAGAGTTTTTTTTGTGTGTGTGTGCACTGTTTTTTGTCTTTATTTAATTTGTTACAACAGTGTTTCTGTCTATGTTTTGGTATTTTGGCTGTGAGGCACATGGGCTGTTAGCTCCCCGACCAGGGATAGAACTCACGTCCCCAGCATTGGAAGGCGAAGACTGAACCACTGGACCACCAGGGAAGGCCCTTCTTCCTACACTGTCTACGACAGGATTTCCATTAGAACAGTCATGGGTTTACAGAACTCTGCCTCGTTAACCAATCAGGCAGTGATCATCGATTGGTCGAGGTTACCTGAGTGAACCAGAATCCTGTTCTGAGATTTGGGGATGTGAGTCTATGATGAGTCCCTCTCGATTTCCTCCAGAGCTGGGGAGCCGTACATTTTGATAGCTGTGAGGTCCTAACACCTACTGCATAGAGAATTTGTCTTAAAATATAAAACAAATCTGAAAAGAGAATCTAAACGGAAGGAACTAGTAGATTCGGGCAGCTTTCAAATGCTTGAGGCCAGCTGTGTCCTTTGTTGTTATTTTTAGTCGCTCAGTCATGTCTGACTCTCTGCAACCCCATGGACTGCAGCACACCAGGCTCCTCTGTCCTCCAGTATCTCCCTGAGCTTGCTCAAACTCATGTCCATTGAACCAGCAATGCTGACAATCTCATCCTCTGTCGCCCCATTCTCCTCCTGCCTTCAGTCTTTCCCAGCATCAGGGTCTTTTCTAATGAGTCAGTTCTCCACATCAGGTGGCTAAAGGATTGGAACTTCAGCCTCCACCGTAGCTTTGCCATCCTGCAGGCTGGAAGCAGGATATACTGGGACAGTTCCCCGCTGGACCCTTAGATATCTCCTTGAGCTTCATAAGAGGAAAGGCTGTAGGCAGAAGCCAAAGGAATTTTCTTTTTACAAAAAAATTTTCTTTTTACAAAAAAAAAAAACCAACCCTCTGGAACCTTGAGTTACGAGTGTGGGAGGGTGGCAAAGAGGAGCAGCCACCCCACTGGCTCCTGAGAACCATATGGCTTCTGTTTAGCACCAATTTGTCAAGTCAGACTTGTGTGTATTTGGCAATGACGATATTGAAAAGGACACCAGAACTTCCGTTGTGGATATTGACCTCGGGGGGCAGAGAAAATGTCATTATCAATGGAATCATGTGAAATACCTCAGAGGCTCCCAGAAATCAGTTTGTGAAGTTTCAGAATAAAGAGGAATTGGGTAGCTGGATAAGTTGTTCTATTTAATATGAAAACTGCCTTACAAACGTGAATGATCGAAACTGTTACACACTCATTTCCACTGAGAATCAGTAAAATACAGCCTATACTAGAGCCATTTTATTCTATAATATTTTAAAAATATTTTTTTCTTAAAATTACATCAATCATAGTTCAAAAAGATTGTATTGTAGAGTGGTGTCCGTAAATAAAACAATATTCTTCAGTTTCACTTAGAAATCATGTTTTGTCCGATGTATATTCTTAGTAATATATTTATCAGTATTTACACTTATTTATCCATTTCTCACTATGATTCTCCCTGCCTCTTCTGCACACTTTCAGCATACGGCTCTTCTGTTGCTAATGTTTTAGAGTTAAATACTTTACTGAAAGTACTGCTTCTCCCATCACTATCAGCAGTTTATTACCAATCTGCACGTCTTCAAATGAGGATACAAAAGCCTCTAGATCTCTACTCTCAGCCTCCTTTATTCTGCTCATCTTCTGGGAGACTTGTTGCCACATTCATATCAAGAATGGTATTTATAACATATGGCTTTTGTCCGGAAGCCCAAGTGAATCTTACATGCATTGTCCAAAAGTGAAAATAATTCTGCATTATTGTGAATATATTCAAGTTGTTTGTATCGGAAGCCAGCAGTGTAACAGGCTGCAAGCCTCCGGTGTCTGTCTTTCCTGCTCCACTGTGTTTTCTAAGGCAAGCAGTCATATGGGTTCTCCTTTCCTATATTCCAAATTCTAATATATTCTGGTTCAAAACTGGGAAAGGAGTACATCACTCAGGGTGTATATTGTCACCCTGCTTATTTAACTGCTATGCAGAGTACATCATGAGAAATGCTGGGCTGGAGGAAGCACAAGCTGGAATCAAGATTGCCGGGAGAAACACCAACAACCTCAGATATGCAGATGGCAACAAGCCTACGGCAGAAAGCAAAGAGGAACTGAAGAGGCTTTGATGAAAGGGGAAGAGGAGAGTGAGGAGGTTGGGTTAAAACTCAACATTCAAAAACCAAAGATCATGGCATCTGGTCCCATCACTTCATGGCAAATAGATGGGGAAACAATGGAAACAGTGAGAGACTTTATTTTTGGGGGGCTCCAAAATCACTGCAGATGGTGACTGCAGCCATGAAATTAAAAGATGCTTGCTCCTTGGAAGAAAAGTTATGACCAACCTAGACAGAATATTAAAAAGCAGAGACATTACTTTGTCAACAAAGATCTGTCTAGTTAAGGCTATGGTTTTTCTTGAGAGTTGGGCTATAAAGAAAGCTGAGCGCCAAAGAATTGATGCTTTTGAACTGTGGTGTTGGAGAAGACTCTTGAGAGTTCCTTGGACTGCAAGGAGATCCAACCAGTCCATCCTAAAGGAAATCAGCCCTGAATATTCATTGGAAGGACTGATGCTGAAACTGAAGCTCCATTACTTTGGCCATCTGATGGGAAGAAGTGACTCATTGGAAAAGACTCTGATGCTGGGAAAGATTGAAGGCAGGAGGAGAAGGGGACGACAGAGGATGAGATGGTTGGATGGCATCATTGACTCAATGGACATATGTTTAAGCCAGCTCTGGGAACTGGTGATGACAGGGACACCTGTGGTGCTGCAGTCCTGGGGTCGCAAAGAACTGGACATGACTGAGCGACTAAACTGAACTTCTTATATTCTGCCCGTTGTTCAAAATAATGTGTGTGTGTGTGTGTGTGTTAGCTGCTCAGTTGTGTCCAATAGTTTGCAACCCCAGGACTGTAACCTACCAGGCTCTTCTGTCCGTGGAATTCTCCAGGCAAGAATACTGGAGTGGGTAGTCATTCCCTTCTCCAGGGGATCTTACCAACCCAGTGATCAAACCTGGGTCTCCTGCATTGCAGGCAGATTCTTAACTGACTGAGATCTTGAGACATTTATTAATTTTTTGTTCTTGTCATTGTCATTGTTGCTATTGTTATTAACAGAAGGACACGGAAAGGTTGAGGATGACTTTTCTTTGATGTTGGGTGGAATTAGTTTGAGGTCAAGTGGTTTCCTTTGCCTTGATTCAGATAATTCTGGCCATGATTTTCCAGGAATCTATTGCATGAAAAATTGAGAGGCTTTCACACACACAAAAATGATTTTTTGTTTGGGTTTAGTCCTAAAAGCACCTTTGCAAGGTAGTTGACATGGAGATGCTTCTGTTGGCTCTATTTATGGGTTTATGCTTGATTCTCTGAATTAGACAGAAAGAAATGCTCCATGGAGGCTTTCTATTTGGAGAAAATGCAGTTCGTTGGTACCATTTTATCAGAGCATTACACTGAAGGATGAAAGAAAATCACCCTGAGTCCTCCACACAGGCAGCTCTGGGGCTCTGAGCCAGTGCTCGAGGGGCATCGTGGTACCAGAAGAGGCAGGGCCTGGCAGCCGGATTGCTGTCATCCAGTGAGATTGCTCTGTCAGCAGGAGGAAGCAGTCCCTGCTGAGTGTGACAGCAAGAAGCCAAAACAGCAGTGATGCAGTACCCAGTGGACAAGGTTTTCATGGAAACAAGTTCATATGCTCTGTACGCCCACCATTCCTTCTTGTTTTATAGTACTCAAATATCATCAATGAGATACCAAGAGTTCTTTCTCCTATTATTATGTAATTACATCAAAAATCTGAAGACTGTCATTTCTACTTAATAAGTACTACCATTGTTTTTACCAAAAATTGCTAAAATTAACAAAGCAGAGAAGATAAAGATACTTTAATACTTTGATTTCATCTATTGTGTGAAATTTATCAAAGTAAAATACCTCCTAATTTTATAATAGAGTTGGATTTATAAAGACATCACATCTCTATTCGTTTCTTCTTTTATCAACCTCTGAACCATTAAAACTAAAAAAAAAAATCTAATTTTTCTATTATATCTATCTGTACACTGACTCCTGTAAAACATAACATATTAAGAAAAGATTTAGTAAGGAAAGTGAAAAAGTCTAAAATAGTGAAGAAGTGTAGTGGTGCATCCAGAGATTAAAAGAAAAAATTAGAAGAAGTGACATAAGAAGGGCAAACTGCTCATTTATCTAGCAAGTTTTCTACATTAGTCACCTATTGCTAATCGCCCCAACCCTTAGCAACTCAAAAGGATGAAGACTTACTACCTCACACTGCAGTCGGGAACCTGATGCGGCTTGGTTGGGTCCCTCCTGGCTCAGCATTGCCGTGGGCTGTGGTCAAGGTGTTGGCCCAGCTCCAGTCATATCCAGATCCAACTACAACGGGATCCACCTGCCAGTTCACTCAAGCAGCTGTGGCTTCCACCCGTCTTTGCGGACAACATTCCACCACGGTTGTTTCATGACGGGAGAGGTGGTTCACCCCACGGAGACTGACCCGGGAAAAAGCAGAGGAGAATCGTCAAAGGAGAGGACATGTCTGCTGGTGACCTAATCGTGGAAATGACTCCCTCACACCCCCCCACCCCAATTCCACTGGTTAGAATGAAGTCGATGGGTCCAGCCCACGCTCAGGAACTGGTGAGTACACCAGAGTATAAATACCTGCCAATGAGGATCACTGGGGCTCATTTCACAGGCTGCCAAACATAGCCTCTAACGTGGAAACTTGGGATCAAGCCTTAAGTGTTCTGTTCATCAATTATCCAGCAGTTTTGTGTTTTGGATGCCCTGATTATTTCCCCTCACACAATAACTCTTTTTCGTTGTAAAAAATCACCCACATTTATTGGAAATTTCTGTTTTGAATTCCTTCATCTCTCTCTGGACAATGATAATTGCTTCCTCAATGGTGTGCTGTGCTGTGCTTAGTTGCTCAGCCGTGTCTGACTCTTTGTGATCCCATGAACTATAGACTGCCAGGCTCCTCTGTCCATGGGGATTCTCCAGGTGAGAATTGCCATTGCCATGCCCACCGCTAGGGGATCTTCTTAACCCAGGAATTGAACCCAGGTCTCCCATATTGCAGGCAGATTCTTTACCAGCTGAGCCACTGGGGAAGCCCAAGCATTTATTAAAACCCCAGGTCAGTAAGCAAAGCTTCACACAGTCAGTTCAGTTGTTCAGTCATGTCTGACCCTTTGTGACCCCATGGACTGCAGCACACCAGGCTTCCCTGTCCATCACCAACTCAAGAGTTTACTTAAACTCATGTCCATCATGTCGGTGATGCCATCCAACCATCTCATCCTCTGTCATCCCCTTCTCCTCCTGCCTTCAATCTTTCCCAGCATCAGGGTCTTTTCCAAGGAATCAGTTCTTTGGCCAAAGTATTGGAGTTTCAGCTTCAGCATCAGTTCTTCCAATGAATATTCAGGACTGATCTTTAGGATGGACTGGTTGGATCTCCTTGCAGTCCAAGGGACTCTCAAGAGTCTTCTCCAACACCACAGTTCAAAAGCATCAATTCTTTAGTGCTCAGCTTTCTTTGTAGTCCAACTCTCACATCCATACAAGACTACTGGAAAAATCATAGCTTTGACTAGATGAGCCTTTATTGGCAAAGTAATGTCTCTGCTTTTTAATATTCTGTCTAGGTTGGTCATAACTTTCCTTCCAAGGAGCAAGCGTCTTAATTTCATGGCTGCAGTCACCATCTGCAGTGATTTTGGAGCCCACAAAAGTAAAGTCTCTCACTGTTTCCATTGTTTCCCCATCTATTTGCCAAGAAGTGATGGGACCGGATACCGTGATCTTTGGTTTTCGAATGTTCAGCTTTTAAGCCAGCTTTCTCACTCTCCTCCTTCACTTTCATCAAGAGGCTCTTCAGTCCCTCTTCGCTTTCTGCCATAAGGGTGGTGTCCCCTGTGAGTCTGAGGTTGTTGGTGTTTCTCCCGGCAATCTTGAGTCCAGCTTGTGCTTGGGGTTCACACAGTAACCAGAGCGATTTTTTTTTTTTTTTAATTCAATGAGATCATCTACTGCCCTTCAAATCCCACCCATACCTTTTGTTTTAAAATCCTTCGGTGGATTTCTATTTTCCTTCAGACAGTAGTAAAATTATTTTTTTATTGGTGCATAACTGCTTTACAATTATGTAACTGCACAGCAACATGCCTGAGCTCTAATATACACATTACACCACCTTCCCCTCCTGTGCCCACGTGTCCATCTCTGTGTCTCTGTCTCTATTCCTGCCCTGTAAATCGGTTCATCTGTACCGTTTTTCTAGATTTCATACGTATGCATTAATATACGATACTTTTCTCTTTCTTTCTTCACTCTATATGACAGACTCTAGGTCCATCCACACCACTACAAATGATCCAGTCTCATTCATTTTTATGGCTGAGTAATATTCCATTGTATATTATGGCCTGGCCACAGGCCACCTTCTCAACCTCGAGTGGCAGCAGTTGCGCAGGCTCTGTTTCATCCGTACCCTGATGGCCTCCATCGGTTCCTGTAATAGCCATTCCGATGCCACGATGGTGTCCACATGTGTTATTCTCACCACGTGGAGTGCTCCATCTCTTTTCCTTGACTCCATATTCTCAGCTCCTTGACCTTCCACATCTGCAAATGGAAACTTTTCTACTAGAGAGGAACTTTCCTGGAAGATTATCAAAACTAAATTTCATGACAACTAGCTGTAACCATCGGAAAAGACTGATGATGGGAAAGATGAAAGGCAGGAGAAGGAGAGAACAGAGGATGAGATGGAGTTTGAGCCAACCCCAGGAGATGGTGAAGAACAGGAAAGCAGGCCTGCTGAAGTCCATGGGGTCACAGCCGGACACACCTGAGCAACAGAACAACAACAAGCTCTAACCAGACGAAACTAGTAGAAGACCGTGAACTTGCAGTGACCTTGGTATAGCAAACCCTTCCTGGACCTAGCTGAAAACACTTCACTGGTGGATAATTAACTATGAGGTTTGTTTTACCCAACCATCGGCAGAACTTGAATTCAGTTATCATCATCCCCAGAGAGCTAGATTTCAACCCTGACTTATCACATGACCATGAATACTCTTCTCTGTCATCAGGACCCCATAACATTCTCCCATCTGTCAGTGACCTAGTGACTTTCTCCACTGGTTTTCATTCCTTTGCTTTGCAAGCTAGGAAGACTCAGCCTTGATCTTTTTTTAATTTCTGGTGGTCTACCTTTCACTCTCTAGCCCTTTACGGCAGAGCCCTCTAAATAGTAAACTTTGTGCTGTATATCTTTCTCTGCCACTCAACTTTAAGGTATCACCCACTGTTCAACAAAATGCCAGGAAAAAATAGGCTCCAAGCACATGTCTATTGAATCAGTTCAGTTCAGTTGCTCAGTCATGTCACACCAGGCCTCCCTGTCCATCACCGACTCCCGGAGTCCACCCAAACCCATGCCCATTGTGTGAGTGACGCCATCCAACCATCTCATCCCCTGTCGTCCCCTTCTCCTCCTGCCCTCAATCTTTCCCAGCATCAGGGTCTTTTCAAATGAGTCAGCTCTTCACATCAGAAGAGTACTAAACTTTGCATTTTATGCCCTTGCATTCTAAACCAAGAAACTACATATCATTGGCCGTATTCCTTCATAATGGATTTAGGCCTTAATTTTCAGGCACAGCTGTCATTTTTTTTTTTTTTTTAATCAAGCTTCATCTATCTTTACTGCCTGTTAGTTTGTGTTTACCAGTTGCAAAAGGCATTTAATGATCTGGAGGAGGTGATCTCCCCTCCCCTCCCTTCTGACATGCCCAGTAATGTGCTCGGCCAGCTGTGCAGTGCTGTCGTGTATACAGAAATTCTTTTCTGAAAAGCACAGGTGATCAGGTTACACCCTGAAGCCTGAGATCTGATTACTCTTATTATAGTAGCCTGAAAAGTTACACATGTCATTAGGAGTCCTTAAATTACTCTCCTTGGCTCTCTAAAAGGAGCTCTGGTATTTGACTCAGCGATCTCGCATGGCTGTAAATTCCACATTTTGAACATGCATTTTCATGGGGCTGCTTATTCTTTGACAGATTCTGTGTGTTAGCGCTCTAAAAATGACTCTCAGTAATGAAAGTAGAAGCTGAACCCAAGGATTCTAATGGGAATTTATGGAAATTCAAGTCTTGGAATTAAGTGTGTGAGTACTGGCATGACCAAATTGTCTTCACTCCTTGCACTACCCTCTTCTTTTTTGCTGTGTTCAAGCAATTTAATTCTGCATCTAATTTTAATCTGTAAACCATATCCCCTCCTGCAGTTGTAAAGCATGTGTTAGCACTTAACCAGCAGGAGGGGGTTGCCTAAGGTAAGAGGGTTGATAGCATAGAACAGGCATCTTAAAAATGGCTTTGTGTGATTTGGCGCCACTAGCTAAGGCTTTATGTGCCGGAGCCCAAGCTGCCTGTCTAGGGCTTAGAGATGCAGGCGGGGAATCTAGAAAAATTTGCATGGGGAGGGATGTTTTAAAGGACTCTGTAGGTACTCACAGAGGGAACAGAAGAATGAGTGAATTTGTCTCGGGAGGATGGGGGACTGATTTGGAAAATGTGATTAAGACCTCTTAAAATTATATTGAATTGTGATGGCGTCGTGGAAAGTGAAAGAAAGGATTTTTTAAAAAATACAAATTTGGCTGCTAGACGAATGCTAGGTCTCCTTACTAGCTATAATTTATAGTCTTAGAAATTATAAAAAATCTGTTTATACGTAGAGTTATTCTTACCTTAAGGTCAAGGGGAAAGTTGGATTTTCAAGCCAGCATCTAGGATAAACATAATGTACAACTCAAACAACCCTTGGAAATCCTTGAATACACTTGTAAACTTCAAACCATGCATTTCATTTGTGGTCAAGGTGGAAAAATTAAAACCATTCCTCCAAATTTTCCATCATTTTTTTCTTACTTGCATTACATTTTCAGGTTTGTGTCTATTGTTTAAAAGAAGGACTACCACCTGGTGAATTTCAGGGAATAAATACTCTATTTCATCAACTCTAAGGTGCATCTGTTTTGTATTTTAACATCTCTTAAATGGAGAAGGGTCTTATCACTGATGGCATTTCAAAATCATAAAGATCAGAGTTCTTTTTTTTTCCCTTCCATCATTTCTTTCTTCTTTCTCTTACTACTTACAATGATGGTTTGTCTTGCCATTATTGCTCTGATTGGAGGAAATATTGTGGTTAAATTCATATATTATATATATATAAGCGAATGTTAGGAATCCACTCTAGAGGCTAGAAGTAAATGCCACTCTTCCACATTTAGTTTCCTAAATAAACTACATTTTAACCAAGACTCAGCTTTGATTCAGCAGCATCTGGCCCAAAGCATCATGTCATGTGAGTCTTGGCTTGCTGTGGAGTTGTGTTTATGACCCATTCATTCACCTAATGTTGTTGAACTCTTACCGTATCTTTGACACAGCCCTTGGTGCCAGCCTGGAGCAGCAACCAAAACAAGTAATTTCCTCTGATGAACAAGAAAAACCAGGTCTCACATCACTTAAATTATAGACTATCCTTCCAAATATGGAGTCTGGGAGGATACACCTTGTTCTTAGACCATGTCTTTAGATTTCACTTATGTTCCAGGGAAACTTAATTTGGATGGAACTGTTGTTTTGAAAGAAATATCATATTTTTTTCCTTTCTTAAAGTTGTTCATTAATGGTTGGATTCTTAGAACTTGAGTAGAAACTAGAGGGTAGAGTTGAGAGTCATCACTCAACAAGTCATGACAGCTGGCATATGACTTACTGTCTTGTCCCCATATTCAAAATCATATTTCCTTCCTAAGATGGTTCCTGTGAGGATTAAAGGAGACGGTATACCTAGATCCTGGTATCAGTTCAATAAAGTAAAATATAATACCATTTAACTTTATTTCTTTTTGCAGTTGACCAAAAGTTAAGCATAATCTGTGGTGTGATTTCTTAAACTAAGGCCTAAAGTCTTTCAGGATCAAGAGGTATATGTCAAAAGAGCTTAAAACAAATCAAAGAAAAACAAAGCCAAGGAAAAAGAAATAAAAGGAAGAAAATATAATTCATAGAAAAAATAACCAAGATTCCAGCACTAAGAGTTAAATGAAAAGAATAATTTTACATAATGAGATTTTATCATACATAGGATAGAATCTACCACTACTACTGAGTATTAAGTGTCAGGTATTGAGCAAAAGTAATTATGCAAATTATTTCATTTCTCCTAAAAAGTTATCAGATAAGAAATATTATACCAATTATATGGTTAAGAAAATTGAGATTAGGAAGGTTACTAAATTTCACCATAACTTTTCCTTTAGTAAGTTGGGGTTTAATCCTCAGTCTGAGTTTTACTTAATTATAAGCCGGCTCTCCACTGATGAAAACATCTTGTTTACTGTTCTTTTTCCTCATATTCCTGTCAAAATCCATTGTCCCATTACCCATGGTCAGACTTATATTTTGCTGCCATCATTATATTTTTAAAATTAATGTTGCTTAAAATATCTTCGTACATACATACATTAAAGAGAATCCTAGAGTGAGATTGATTGATTCAAAGTTTACAAACACTTAAAAATTCTTAATAAATAACATTTTTCTTCTGTAAAATTTACAGCCATTCATATTCTCACAAGCATCGTATGGTTCCGAAGACAAAGAATAGATACTGGTCTTAGCTAACAAATAAACTAGAGTTAATTTCAAGACATCAATCATCTGGTAGATGTGTAAAAGTCATCAAAAAGCATAGCAAAGACAGTTGGGATATGGGTCTTAACTAATAAATAAACTAGGGTTAATTTCAAGACATCAATCATCTGGTAGATGTGTAAAAGTCATCAAAAAGCATAGCAAAGACAGTTGGGATATTGGTCTTAACTAATAAATAAACTAGGGTTAATTTCAAGACATCAATCATCTGGTAGATGTGTTCAGTTCAGTTCAATCACTCAGTCGTGTCTGACTCTTTGTGACCCCATGAATTGCAGCACGCCAGGCCTCCCTGTCCATCACCAACTTGCAGAGTTCACCCAAACTCATGTCCATCGAGTCTGTGATGCCATCCAGCCATCTCATCCTCTGTCGTCCCCTTCTCCTCCTGCCCTCAATCTTTCCCAGCATCAGGGTCTTTTCAAATGAGTCAGCTCTTCACATCAGGTGGCCTAAGTATTGGAGTTTCAGCTTCAACATCAGTTCTTCCAATGAACACCCAGGACTGATCTTCTTTAGGATGGACTGGTTGGATCTCCTTACAATCCAAGGGACTCTCAAGAGTCTTCTCCAACACTACAGTTCAAAAACATCAATTCTTCAGTCCAACTCTCACATCCATACATGACCACAGGAAAAACCATAGCCTTGACTAGACAGACCTTTGTTGGCAAAGTAATGTCTCTGCTTTTTAATATGCTATCTAGGTTGTTCATAACTTTACTTCCAAGGAGTAAGTGTCTTTTAATTTCATGGCTGCAGTCACCATCTGCAGTGATTTTGGAGCCCCGCAAAATAAAGTCTGACACTGTTTCCACTGTTTCCCTAACTATTTCCCATGAAGTGATGGGACCGGATGCCATGATCTTTGTTTTCTGAATGTTGAGCTTTAAGCCAACTTTTTCACTCTCCTCCTTCACTTTCATCAAGAGGTTTTTTAGTTCCTCTTCACTTTCTGCCATAAGTGTGGTGTCATCTGCATATCTGAGATTATTGATATTTCTCCCGGCAATCTTGATTCCAGCTTGTGTTTCTTCCAGCCCAGCGTTTCTCATGATGTACTCTGCATAGAAGTTAAATAAGCAGATGACAATATACAGCCTTGATGTACTCCTTTTCCTATTTGGAACCAGTCTGTTGTTCCATGTCCAGTTCTAACTGTTGCTTCCTGACCTGCATATAGGTTTCTCAAGAGGCAGGTCAGGTGGTCTGGTATTCTTAGATGTGTAAAAATCATCAAAAAGCAGAGCAAAGACAGTTGGTTGGACTTGGAGTTTTGTGGGCAAAAGCTGCTCCATCCATTTTTCATGGAATTGCTGTTCATCACTAACCACCCTCTACTTCTGATCTACCAACAGATAAGTAGAGTAAAATGAAATCTACCCCGTATCTTCATGACATTATAGATACCATACACACTTACTACCTCCTGATCGATTTAAAGGATTTTAGCTCAAGTTCCCAAGGAAAAAATATGAAAGTCTCTTCCAGACTTACGGATTCATTCCTCTTGGGACAAGCATGTGCCCTTGGTCCAATCAGCCATCACTGGGGAGATTAAATGTCCAAAAAAGGCAGATTAAGCATAAAAATGAGTGTTAGCAAAAACCAAAGATAATCACACATTGTACAGTATGAGGACATTCCTTTCCGCGTTAGTGACTTCTGGGTGTTTTTCTCCATCCATTAACTTTACTAAAAATGGATGGCATCTCACTGTTTTACACCTGAGTTTTCACAAGTGAAGCTGCATTCTACAGCAGGGATGTGAGCTTTACCTCTCCCACGTACATCTCTTGTGAATTCTCTGTTCAGATGCATCGTTCATTTCTCTCTTGAGGTGTTAATTTCTCCTTATTAAACTTTCTATATTGACCCTGATGCTGGGAAAGATTGAGGGCGGGAGGAGAAGGGGGCGACAGAGGATGAGATGGTTGGATCGCATCACTGACTCAATGGACATGAGTTTGGGTGGACTCCGGGAGTTGGCGATGGACAGGCAGGCCTGGCGTGCTGCAGTCCATGGGGTCACAAAGAGTCGGACACGACTGAGCGAGTGAACGGAACTGAATATATATTTTAAAATTTTACATATTAATCAGAGTAATAATTTGTTTTATCATTCATATTCTTTGTCATTAGTCAATCTGCCTTCTTACTGTATTTTTTTGACAGGCTAAAGGTTAAGTTCAAGTAGTCAAACCTTCCCACTATTTTGTTTTCTTTTATCTGTCTTCTTTTATTGTGTTTAATATTTTAAAAGTTCATCTTTTCAAGATTAATAAATCGTCAACCTCACTTACTTTAGAAGAAATTTTAAATTGCAATCAGTTCCTTAATAAAGTGAAATAAAACTTGAGAGATTCTGTGAAGTTTCAGGTGAAATTTCATTTTTTCCCACTTGGCTATATTCACATTTCCCACTAAACAATCCATCTATTAAACATATTAGGGCATTTTATTCAGAGTACATGAAAGTGTTCCATAACAAGACTAAAGTTTTAAAAAGATTAAAAATATATATTATGTGTAAAATATCTTGACCAGATGGCTGATTGTAGACAGAAAGTTAGTTAGATGACCAGTGGAATAGTCCAAGTAAGACGCACAAGTTTCTGAACCATATAGGAGAAGTGCAGAGAAAAAATGGGATCTTAGGAGGATAGCAATAAGTGGAGGTCTTTAGGACTTTGTGGTTATATGTGCAGGAAAGAACAGAAGGCAAAAGTCAGAACAATGGGATGATGTCCAGATTTCTGGCTTTGGTTGCCCAGGAGATAAAGGTTGTTATCCTTTGGGGGAAAGATGATGAATTTGTTGCAGTCGTGTATGGACAATGGTTTATGGGAAGAGCAGAGGTGGGTCTGCAGATTTGGGATATCTCATCTGGAGATAAAGACAGTATCAGCAACATCTAGGCAGCGGTAAACACCGTACGGGGGCCTGAGATCCCTTCAGAGATTGTGAAGCGCGGGAAGAGAAGTAATTCTGAAAAGCAAAGATGTGGCTCACGAACACACTATTGTGCTGGGTAAGGCGGATGAAGACGGGCCTCTAAACAATAAGACGTAAGGCGGTTGAAGACGGGCCTCTAGAGAACAAGACGCCACTGTTCCAGAGATGGAAAGCAAGCCCAGTGAGGACAGGCTTACGATGTCAGTGGGGACTGGAGCTTAAAGAAAGAACAAACGTCAGTGGTGACAGACAACAAGGGGTGTTCAAGTGGGATGACGACAGTAAAGTGTGGTTTGTGTTTGGTGCTAGGGAGCTCGCTGGAGATTTGATCCAGAACAGCTTCCACAGGACAAAGTTATGTGTGTGTGAGAGAGAGGGATGTTAGAAGCAGTCAAATCACAGATAATCGAGGTCAAATAGGCAGTCCTCACATACAGACTTTTCAGTTCAGTCGCTCAGTCACATCCGACTCTTTGCAACCCCATGGACCGCAGCACACCAGGCCTCCCTGTCCATCACCATCTCCTGGAACCTACCCAAACTCATGTCCATTGAGTCAGTGATGCCATCCAACCATCTCATCCTCTGTCATCCTGTTAAATGAAAACCGTGAGTTTGAGTAAACTTCAGGAGTTGGTCATGGACAGCTGAAATGAGAACCGATATGGCAACAAAGGAGAGGGATATTGTGGACAAAGACCTGTCCTGACAAGGAGGAGGCAGGAAGGGCACCACAGGGAGGAAGCCACGCCTTCAGAGACCATGAGTGAAGAAATGGAAGGACAGCCGGAGAGACTAAAGCTTCTCCACAGAGACCAGAGGTCAGTTCACCTGCTGTAAACCAGAGAGAGGAGAGGAGCAGCTGAGAAACAAGGAGAAGGCTTGGGATAATTCCTGGGGAGGGGCCGGGAGGATACAAGGTCAGAGTTGAGGGACCAAGAAATTTGGAATCCCATGAACACATCCAAACACAAAATCATACGATTGTGTGATTTCTTTTTTTTTTCCCCAGCAACCCTGCAGCAGAGTAGACAGTTGTTCGGGGGATAAAATAATGAGAAACTAGAAGAGTAGGACGTGTATAGGTAGAGAGTGGACCTCACAGTTTAGGGATGGACGTTGGAGAAGGCACTGGCACCCCACTCCAGTACTCTCGCCCGGAAAATCCCATGGGCGGAGGAGCCTGGTGGGCTGCAGTCCATGGGGTCACACAGAGTCGGACATGACTGAGCGACTTCACTTTCCCTTTTCACTTTCATGCATTGGAGAAGGAAATGGCAACCCACTCCAGTGTTCTTGCCTGGAGAATCCCAGGGACGGGGGAGCCTGGTGGGTTGCCGTCTATTGGGTCGCACAGAGTGGGACACGACTGAAGTGACTTAGCAGCAGCAGCAGTACTGAAACATGTGATGGTCATGATGAGGAGGGGCTCAAGAATGGGCTACTGCAGTGGGAGTTAAACGGAATTGAAAAAGGCGAGAAATGGAAAGAATAATATATTTAACAGACTTTAAAAAGTAAACATTGAAGCCTTCCAGATACTCCAAACGTAGATGCTCCATAAGTATTTATATTGTTATTCCTATAGCTAATAATTGAATGATGATGATCATCAAAAATGATAACTTTAAAACTGCTGTAATCAAATTCAGAGACATTTGGACTATATAAAACATTGCACCAAACTAGTTAAGAAACCCAAACCATAATGTAACAACAGGAGGCAATTCATAAGCTGTGGTCATAAGTCTAATGATAGATAAGGCTCCTGGAAGGGAAAACAGAAAATGTGGGTAAAATTTCCTCTTCAAGTCGGATTTAATTATGGAAATCAATCTGCTCTATGACTCTCAGAAGTGTCCTGAGAGTTCTATAGTTATTTATATATATTTTCTTCCCTCTTTAGCAAATTCCGTGACAAGAGGAAGTATTATTTTAGTCAGAGCAGCAGAAAGATACAATTACTTGATGATTAAGCTAGTGGTAAAGAGCCTGCCTGCCAATACCGGAGACATAAGAGCACAGGTTTGATCCCTGGGGGGGGGAAGATCCCCTGGAGGAGGAAATGGCAACCCACTCCAGTATTCTTGCCTAGAGAATCCCATGGACAGAGGAGCCTGGTGGGCTACAGTCCATGGGGTGGCAAAGAGTCGGACACGACTGAAGAGATTTGGCACATACGTTCCAATTTGAGCAGGAAATCTAACAAAAGATGCAGAGAACAGATATTTTTAAGTGTTATTGCTTTGAGGGCATGGATACCAAAGGCAAAGATGCTGATAAACTTCTTCATGCTTCCTTTTTTCACCCCTAAACGAAGATGGGCAAACTTAGTTGTGTTACAGGTTTCATGGGCAAAATAGCTTAACTCTCTCAAAAAGTGCTCTATGCATAACATACGGAATGCAGAAAAGCATTGTTTAACTAGTGCCTTTTCCATCGAGATCTGGTCATATGGACTCTGCCGATTGGAAGGGTGACGTCAAGAGCTGTCTTACCACTTTCAGCAACATCTTTCAAGGGTGGAACACTCTTGACCATGCTCGCATAATGCGGGGCCACAGTTGCACTCATTGTTCAGTGAGCTTGTCCACACAGTTCAACCCACCGACAGCAATGAATGTTGATTGTGACCTTTTAAGAAAGAACCTCTGCCCAAGGAAGAGAAGGTCCTGGTGTGTCCTGCTGTGGTTTCCTGTCTTCAGCAATTTCTGAAGCCACGGGTGGAGATGGTGGTTGGCCATAGGGTACAATCAACGGTCGATGGTTTTGATTTTTAATTCCAAACTCACCGACAGCGTTGAATGTTCACTGAAGCAACCTCGGAGCTCAGAATTCTGCTGACTTTACCATATCTGCGAGGATCTGGAGGGGATGGGAGAGAGAGACGACAGAGTAGCTGTAGTCATACATTTCATGCATTTTAAGCCATTTCTGAAGAACAAGAAAGAAGAAGCGTGATTCCTCCAGCCGAGAGAGTTTGGCAGATCTCCACGTCACAGTGTGAGAGAGAGAAGGATCTGTTTCATTGAACTAAAAAAAAAAAGGGCCTCTCTTGGCTTAGTGCCAGGGATGAATTTATCTCACTGTTAATGACACGAGAATTTGTTATTCAAAGTAGCTTGAGGTATCAAATCAAAACAATATCTCATAATTTAAATATGGTTACACTTATGGTAGGTAAACATGATATATTTGAATTACATAAATTAAGTAGAATTTTCTTACATTACCTAAAATCATATTAATGTTAGCAATGTTATCCTTTTATATTTAATAGATTTCCATTTTTCTAAAAGAGGGTTTTAAAATTAGTATCATTTCAAAACTAATGAACAAAAAATAAATGAAACCAACTCAATACATTTCTCTTAGCTTATGGTACAAAGATTTCATTGATACTGTGGAAGGTGCAATCTAGTTGTGCTACAAAGCTGTTCACTTCCAAGGCTTTGGACGTGAAAATCCTAACCCTTTTCTTGTTTGTTTATTTGTCTCTGCTCTTTTCATACCCCCTTTCTCCAAGAGGGCTTTGTGACTTACACTTTAAATTACTGTGAACTCCAGTGAATATATTTCTAGGCCCACTTTCAATAATTTTCTGTCATCAATTTTTAAAAAATGTCATTTTTCACGTATCAAAATCACGGCAGAAAGTCCCTATTTCATACATTCAAACTGGCACCCAACATGGTTATGATTACCCATGGGTGACCCAAACCACAACAATCTGCCCTCCTACTCTGAAGGTGATCACAGTCTATTCAATTAAGACCACCGCTCTTGGAAGATAAGTGGAACAGTTCCTCTCAACCTGTGTACAATCCAATATCTTACTCAGTCAGAATATTTCAAAGCCACCAATTGCTTCATACCTTCCAGACAATTTTTTTTTTCAAGGCAGAGAGTTTAGTGATCTCTTGGGAGTTCACACTGAGGTGACACATAATCTTAGAATATAAAACAGTGACTAATCTGAACGTCGTCGTGTTGCATTCTTTTGAAATAAGTACATTCTCCCTACAGAATGCAGCTCCTGAGGAGGGTATGCGTGCTCAGGAGGTACTGGAGATGGAAAGACTACTACCATGGGACTGGGCGCTCCCTTGTTTGCATGATCAATTACAAAGGAAAGCGTATCCCTCGCGCTCTGTTGCCTGAACATGGTTATATTACTGTCAGGTCAATATGCAACCATTTTCAATCACGCCTCTTCATCTCTGGGTACATCTGCTAACATTTGTATAATAGGGATGCTCTGGAAAAAAAAAAGGCTCTAAATTGTGTATTTTGCATGAACGTAAAACAGGCATTGGCTACTAATAAGCAAAGCTCTAGGGCAGTTGGAATTAACTGCAACACATAACCTTGTTTTTCTTCACTTTCCAGCATATTTTCCTAGAAGTCCTTAGCAGAATATAATTAACTTAAAATTCTTAAATATAAAAATGATTCACTTATAACAAAAAGAAATTCGACTAAATTTCATTTACACATAAAAGAGCAATGGTAAATTCAGTAATTAATTCTTTCTTCTTCCATGGACTAAATGGGATACGTGATTGGTTATACTTTGTTGAAGACGGTGCCTCCTCTCAGAGCAGTTTACATTTCCACCACCGGAAAATAGGATCTTGTTCTTGCTTGCAGGTACCCTAGTTCCAGAAAAGAAAATAAACTTTGAGGCCTACATTCTCCCATGTTTTTGCTCTATACTTTGCTTTACTTGCTGATTCAGCTCAGTTTCTCACTGCTTCAAGCATGGCTTTCAATTACTAGTATCTTCTAATCCTATGTTTTCTACGTCTTTATTTTCACGACTTAATCTTGGCTGTAAAATATTTATCTTTAAAGCACTGAGATTTGACAGTACCAAGGTTTTACATTTTCTGCAAGAAAGCATATAGTGTCACTTTGGGGGAACACAGTGTCACAATTCCAGAATTCTAAGCAGATGGCAGCAATCTGAATTTTTGCATAGTTTTCCTTGAATGAAAAAGAGCCACAAGACATAGGCCATTTATGGACAAATATCTTCCTCTCCACTTTCCCATCACTTTGGAGGGTCGTGTGGGGAGAATACGAACAATTTGTATCAAAGCCAGATTTATTTTAGCTTTTATTTTTCCATCCCTAAGCTTGTGAGAACATTAAGTATTTCATTTTTCCTTAAGGTTAGTAGGTCATAAATAAACCAAAGCCATTTCTTTGCTTTGAGCGAGAGGGTCACAGGATACATGAAATATCACTTTTAAACACAGCCAGCCCTAACATGAACTGACAGAGTGACATGGGGAGGCAGCGTGATGAGCCCCGGTAAAAGGCCACGGGGATTTGGAATGCTCGAGTTGTCCACTTTAGGAATAGATTATATATCTTGTCTGATGACCTGTGCTTAATTTAAGTGACTGCCTCCGCCAGTCCTTCCAGAGGGCAAGTGTGTGAAATAGAGCATCCCGATGTCATCCTGTGGTCCTTCCCTCCGCCTGCCGCCTTGACCTACATTGAGCACCAGGCTCTGAGCTGGACCAGCGACATGGAAGCAGGCTCTCCTGCCGCACAGGTCTGCTCCTTCATGCTACTTCATCTCGACACTTTAGGGGCAGCTTCTGTTCATGCATATTTATGGCTTAATCAGCTTTATTTTCTGTTCGTGGAAATGCATCTTTTCAAAATAGAAAAGAGCGCAAAATGTTGCCTTAGAAAAACAGCCACTGCTGTCTCCTCCCCTCGCCTCACGCGCTCTGAAACCTGCAATCCCTGGGATGCCCCTCACCTGGTGTTTGGGGCCCCTGACCCCTTCCTTAAGTCCATTTCCATTCTCTCAGAGGATTTCTTTCTCTTTTTCAGATAGGAAATCTCCTGAAGTGTTTCAACACTGGCACTTTCACCTTACCAATTACACCGCCTATTACGGATGCTCATTCTGGGCAATTATCATTTTAATTATTGGGGCTTCTGGCTACTTCAATAGAAAGAGTGGAAGCTTCAAAGCGTCAGCGCCTGAGTCAATGCAGAGAGAGCCAAGCTGAATACTTGGACATGGTTCTTCACTGGGGAAGCAGAAAAAGCAGGGCAAGTCATGCCAAAGCTTGGCTCCGATTAGACAAGCTTTTGCTATTGAAACGCTGACACCCCGGAGGGGCCTATAATTTTGTTTTCCAACAGCCTCGTAATTACCGATAACCCTTCCTCCTGCTGACGGCAAAGGGCCTGAAACATTCCTGGTTTTTCTCCCCCAATAAACTATGGAAATGATCCCATACTATTCACTTTGCAAAATGTCCTTACGAGTTTTTTTTGGAGCAGAGATTCATTTCTAGCACAACCTTCGTACTATTTGGCAAAGTTACCAGTAATGAGAAAAAAATGATTGATGCTTAATGTGTATATGAATCGAATTTTTACATATGAAACCTATACTGTATGTATCAGGGGTCCCCACCCTCAGATCGAATGCCTAACGGTCTGAAGTGGAGCCGATGTAATTATAGAAACAAAGTGCACAGTGAACGCAACGCACTTGAATCATCCCAAAACCATTTCCCCCAACTCCTGGTCCATGGAAAAGTTGTATTCCATGAAGCTGGTCTCTGGTGCCGAAAAGGTTGCGGACTGCTGGTATATATGTTCCAAAATATACTGTAAGTCACTGAAAAATATTTTTCCACAGGCAAATCATCAGTCCAATGGACACGTATGGAGTCTTTATCATTTTAAAAGAAATTTGTGTTCTCTGGAAAGATTGTGATGTCTATTTTTTGTAGTATTCACAGATACATTTATGGGTCGCCTGTTTAAAAACCATACACGACCTCAAATATTTACAGAGTTTTAATCTAGTAGAGAAGGTTAAGGAAGAAAGAACCAGCATAACCCCCAAACGATCATCACTTTTAATAAAAACCTAGGCTTACTGATTTTTTTGTGCTTATCTTACTTTCCTTATATTAACCATTTATCATCACAGGTTGGATTAAAAATGTTTTTTATGCAAACTATGTGTACGTGTCTGAAAGTTTTCTCTGCATGTGAACTTCAGCAACTTAAAAGATGCACCTCGTTGGGAAACACAACAGAATAAGTAGAAAGTAAAAGAGCTGGGCCTTTGTTCTGGGCTCTGCCACTCACCATCACAGTTACACAAACCACTCTCAGCTCCACTAGTTCACTTGATTGCTAAACAATCCTTTATGACAGATATTTTGCAAGGGCAGGTGTGACGCTCATTATTTAAGGGATAGAGATTTAAACATGTCTCCTAGGAATTTAATGCTTCACAAACTGCTGCTTTCCCACTTCCAAGACTGAAAAAAGAAAAATGCTAGATTTTTTTTCTAAGTCGCCTCCAAATACATCACTCTTTAAAGACCAGCACAATAACACTCCCAGTGAGGCCAGCCCTCTGCTGTGCTGCTTTCTAACCTGGTAGGTGGTACCGACTGGCTCTTCCAAGACAGGCGGTTCTCAAAAGGATGGGGGTTGATTTAAAAGTTATCCTTCATCTCAAACACTCCTGCATCACTACCCTAATAATGCATCTTTATCTTCATCATCAATGAACACGGCCAAGATGGCTTTCCTGATCACCTTTCAAAATCGTTCCTTGTCCTTGAGCTGCTGTCAGAAATCATTTTCAATCAAGTGCATCATGGGTTTTACATATAATTAGACCTGTGTTTCAGTATTATTGTATATTCAAACAGTTATCTTGATTTTTTTTTTTTTTGATGTTTCAAAGTTTCTCTGCTGGTAAAAATATGTCAGTGCTTCTTTGCTCTGAAACTTAGACTTCTTCCTGAAGCAAAGAAAGGAAAGAAGATATATACAATACCGCATTTTTCCAAAAATCATTTTGTAGTTATACTGAGCTATCGAAACGATTCCTTTATGAACAATTAATTATTTAAAGAACCAATGAACAAGTACATTTTTAAAACGAGAATAAAACCTTTTTGATAGGAGAAGACACAAGGATGGTGTTGAGTTTGGAGTGAATGGAATACAGGGAAAAGATTCCAATCATGGTTGAAACTAGGTTTGCTTTTTTTCATAATGCTGAACCGTTATGTCAATAGTATAGCCATCGTGACTTTGACAAACTGTGCCAAGGCCATGTTCAGCAGTGTTTATTTTTAACAAAGAAATAGAATGCTTGTGTTCTGAGACTTTGCAGGAATGGTTGATGCGTCCTTCAGTTTGGAAAGGAGAAATACATTGACCATTATTCAAAATAATTAAAAAATTAACCCCTAGAGAACACTGCCATGATAGTAGCTCAACTTGTCTTATCCTGGTTTATTGCTAATCCCATAAATTAATCTTAGAAAATTAAGAGCAATATTATTCTATGGAAAATAAGTATGTTGCTGGGAAACCATCTAGTTTTTGAAAAGAGGTAGACCTCTTGCTTATATATGTTTAAAACTTGTCAGTGGAAGAGACCAGACATGCAAAATCCCAAATAACACATGGAGACCAGACATGCAGAATCCCAAACAACACATGGAGACCAGACATGCAGAATCCCAAATAACACATGCTAGGTTTATTTTCATTTAAAACAATCAAATACTGCTTTACAATTACATTGTTAAATCATAAATTTGGTGATTACAACCACACATTTAGAATATGGATAAAATCTTTCAAACCGTCCATGCTTAATCCAAAATATAGTCTACAGCCTCGACTCTCCCAAGCTTTTTGACTTCATTCCTCATGCACCGTGTTATTAGAATGCCTTACTATTTTTGGAAGATATTGTGCATGTATTTCTGGCTTCATAAGTTATACAAGCATCTGTTCTGTTCTTTCATTCAACAGGATACCAAATGGTTTTTACATCAACCTGTGTGAAACAATGTATATAATACAATTTTACTTCCCATGAGTTTTTAGTAAGCACTAACTCTGTGGTAAAAAACAAAACAACAAAAAACTTTGAATGGTTAGGAAGGTAAAGGGAAATGAAAATAGAAAACAAAATAAAACAGAATTTATGATGTAAAAGTCAGTGTATAATAGTTTTCTAGGGGTCATACCACAGAGAAATTTTAAAATAGATGAGGTCAGCAGAACTTGATAACTTTTAAGTACAAGCTGTATCTCTATTAAAAGATTACTTCTTGTGGCTTTAATAGTATATAAAATACTATATTGAAAAAATATGGCAGTTTATAAAGGTTTTTCATATGAAGTTCCATTATACATTACACAGCTTTTGGGTTACTACATCAAAATTACTTATTTTGAGGGGGAGAGAGGTGGCAAGTACTACCCTCTGGATTGTCAGGCAGTTCTCTAAAACCACTTTTATACAAATTTATCCTTAAGAAAGAAAAATCTAAAGGAGACTTGGACATGCAAGAACCTTTCCTAATAATGACCAGCAGGTTTTCTCTACAGGTGACTTGTGGGCCAAGAAGGGATTCTAACCAAAAGTCAAGTCCATTAAAGTTAAGTATCACATCGCTCAATAAATGTTACGAAAATGAAATATTTCAGCACAGTTGTTCCTCAAACAGATGCCGTATGACACGTTTGGATTGATTGTCTAAAGAATTATTTTAATGACCTCTTTCTAGACATGATATTCTATGGTTTTTATATTTTTATTCTTTTTTATTTCCATCAAAAAGAATACATTTATAGGCCTTAATATTTCCTCCATTACATTTTAAGAGAACAAATAGGCAAAACCCCAATATTTAGTTAACAATTCACAGTACTTTTTACTGTGAGTAAAAAATATTTCTTTTTACTAAGAAATATTAATAGATCAGCTTGTTCCTTGAACAATTTTTTACTGTGAGTAAAAAATATTTCTTTTTACTAAGAAATATTAATAGATCAGCTTGTTCCTTGAACAATAGGACCATGTGGCAACTCGATTCACTGAAATCATAATTGAGGAGAGAAAAGACAAAAGACTTCATTCAGATATTACTTTATGTTTGTACCATTCTAAGAGTGTTCCTTATTAAATATGTAGCAATAATCCAGATATTTTAACAATTTTAAACTACTCATTATATTCTTTATAACTGTTTCTCCTCAAAAATAGTTACACCAAAATTATTATATATTAAAATGTTTCCAGAGAGAGAGACAGAGACAAAAGAAAGAAGAAAAAAAGTTTCCTTTCATCCAAATTTTAAAATCTTGACTGTTGAGTTGCTTCCCTTTCATATTAGTATATCTTACAAAAAGAAATCAAATGACCTAAATATTCAAAAAGGACCATATGATAATTCAGAGTCTATGTGAGATGGAGTTAAACCATCTTTAATGGTAGTAGGTAATGGTAGAAAATTACGATTTAAGTGATCTTTATGACATCACTATTGACAACCCCGTAAGGACAATCCAGGTAGTGAACAGCTAGCTTCTGGCAAAGATATGCGATAACTTTATCATATTTTTCAGAGTTATTCCTTTTGGACTTAATTAACAAGCAGCCTCTCTGTTGTATTACTCATAAATGGTTATTAGAGATTAATGCAGAAGGAAACTGACAAAATAACACATTTGTAGAACCATTGTCAACAACTGGTTATTTACTGTTCATGACAGAGTGGCTCTAGAGTTAACAGTTTTTAATCAGTGAGGGTATTAACCTGATAATCTCGGATCAAAGTCAATGGTGGTGCTTTTTTTTTTTATATCCTCTCTGAAACTCCAATTAAATACAACACTCTTCCTGGTTTCCTGTCTTAAAACTAGTTTTTAGTGTTGCCTGGAGGCTGGTGAGCAGCTGCAGCATTCCAGCCGTGAAGCTGATGCTTTTTCTGCGACGAGAGAAGTACACAAATGCAAATACTGTTACGTTTCTTCTGGAAAAGGAGCTACAAATGCAGATGTGGGGACGGGGGAGGCTTAGCCGTCAGTGGATTTCAGGCATAAAAGTATAGACGTGCCCATAAGTACTTTAAAGCTTTATGGAAAAGATGACATTGTACAAATAAACTCATCATACAGCCACAGGATAGTCAAAGCTATGGTCTTTCCAGTGGTCATGCAGGGATGTGAGAGTTGGACCATAAAGAAGGCTAAAGAAAAGAAAAAAGTGAAAGTAAAAGTCGTTTAGTCGTGTCCGACTTTTTGTGACCCCATGGACTATGTGGTCCGTGGGATTCTCCAGGCCATAATACTAGACTGGGTAGCCTATCCCTTCTCCAGCAGATCTTCCCGAACCAGGAATCGAACCGGGGTTTCATGAATTGTAGGCAGATTCTACCAGTCAAGAAGGCTGAGTGCTGGAGAATTGATGCTTTGTAACTGTGGTGCTGGATAAGCCTCTTGAGAGTCCCTTGGCCTTCAAGGAGATCAAACCAGGCAATCCTAAAGAAATCAACCCTGAATATTCATTGGAAGGACTGATGCTGAAGCTCCAATATTTTGCCAACCTGATGCGAAGAGTTGACTCATTGTGGGGGGAAAAAAACCCTGATACTGGGAAAGATTGAGGGCAGGAGGAGAAGGGGGCGGCAGAGGATGAGATGGTTGGATGGCATCACTGACTCAAAGGACTTAAGTTTGAGCAAGCTCCAGGAGATAGTGAAGGACAGGGAAGCCTGTGCTGCAGTTCATGGGGTCACAAAGAGTTGGGTATTACTAAACAACAACAACACAGCCGTAGGATGGAGACAGATAATTATTCTCCAAAAGCATTAAGTGTTATGCTCCATTGACAGACTCAGAAACACAGAATAATTGGGGATGAGTCATCAGTGACTGAATTCTACTCCCTACTCCAACCCCTTCTCATCACCGTATGTATGCAATGTACAAGCTTCTGTTTTAGTACCTTTTTGTTACCAAATTATTAGCTAAGGAGTTTCAAAATCAAAATTGCACAAGAAGACAAGATAAATGATTCCGTATATATATTCTGAGACTTAAAGGCCATTTGATATTTCCCACTGGACTTTCAAACGAGAGAATAAGGAAGTGTCGTAAGGTAAGTACACCAGGAGATGTGGAATTCTCGTCTTTATGTTGAATCTTTTTCTGTGTGACATGACCTTCAAAAATAAAAAAATAGATAGACCAGCCATTGCGTGAGGTACCTTGCATACGCCTGTCTTCCTTTGGCTGTCTCGCCGCTAGGCAGTGAGACTCGGGAGGTCTGGGACTGTTTCTCAAACATCCATGGAGCCTGGGGACCTGACATAATTCCTTGAACACAGTAAGTGCACAGTATGTGCATGTTTCTTCCTTAATTCTCAGGCACAGGTCTGTATCCAGCTGTCCCCTAGACACAGTCTATACCCCCCGACGCTGCATTTACCTGGCTTGATGTAAAACAGGGTGAAGGGAGCAGCTAACGTCCCCGTGGAGGCCCCACGCGTTGGGATGCTCTAGAATCTAAATTCGGAGTCATAGAAGCTAAACATCCTCCCAAATTTTAACACAGAAACCTTAGAATAGGTTTTGACTCATCACAGATCTTGGCCACAGCGATCTTGGTAATCACTGATACCAAGCAACGCCAAGGGCCAATTTTTAGACAAGTAATTCTTGTTTTCTCTTTATTAAAGTGTTTCATTAAATTAGGAATTTTTACTCTTGCATGCAACGGACCATATATTTTCTCCTGACCATATACCGACAACATGACATTTAAGCGACTAAGCAACGACATAGTCATGAGTATGTTTCTAGCCATTAAATGAACTTTTTTGAGTGACTCAACACTTCTTCCAATAATATTCTTATTTTTGAAAGCATTTCTGTTATCTTTGTTTTCCAGATGAGGGTATTATGGAAAGAATAATAATATGGGGCCCATTCTCTAGCTGCTCCAAGCTTAATTTAGTGAAAACCTGTATGGGGGAGAGCAGAAAAGGAGGTGATGTCCTCTGGTTAGACAAAAGTGTCCCTTGGAAATGACTTTTTCTACTTCTGTTCTTGTCAAAATATACCTTTGCTGGTGAGTTTTGTACCCCCAACCCTCTCTGGAATCTAAATATTGTAATCACATATTGTTTTCCCAGTGAGGAAAGATCTGGTAAAAATAAAAATAAGATAATCTGATTCTATCCACCACAATGACCTTTAGAGGTATTTCTTTAAGTACACGTGAAAATTTGCATTGATCTTTTCATTCCAGTCCTTGTGAATCAATCAACTTACAGGCACCAAACTCTGTAACATTAAGGATGTTTCAACTCTTTTGAAAATTGAATTACTAGAGGAAAGTTGTCATCTTTCAATATCTTTAAAAGGTAAGGTTAAAAACTAAGTGAGGTTGGATTTAGACAATTCCAAAAAGTGATCAGGATAAGATTCCCTGGGTTATAGTTTCATCTTCTAAGATGATTAATTCTGAAGTGGAATTTGGATTACATATTACTGCTGCTGCTAAGTCGCTTCAGTCGTGTCCGACTCAGTGCGACCCCATAGACGGCAGCCCACCAGACTCCCCCGTCCCTGGGATTCTCCAGACAAGAACACTGGAGTGGGTTGCCATTTCCTTTTCCAATGCATGAAAGGGAAAAAATAAAGTGAAGTCGCTCAGTCGTGTCCGACTCCTAGCGACCCCATGGACTGAAGCCCACCAGGCCCCTCCATCTGTGGGATTTTCCAGGCAAGAGTACTGGAGTGGGGTGCCATTGCCTTCTCTGGGATTACATATTATGATTCGTTTATCCAAAAATCAGTCACATTAACAAAATTGACATTTATAAAAAGTCTCAGCAAATGGAAAATTTGTTCCACAAAAGAAACACAAAGGCTTACTTACTAATGGTTAAGATGCTATCAGTTACCAAGCTCTCAGGGGAAATGTTCTAGCTTTCTTAGATGTGTCTTGTTTATTAACATCATGTTAGCGAGAAGATATTTTCCCCAAAAGATAATGTTAGAAAGAGCTTTAAAAATACCGTAAGAAAGTTTACTTGAGTCTTTTTCCTCCCCAGTGTTTCTTTTGCTTTTTTAGATTCAGTTCCTGCTGCTGCTAAGTCGCTTCAGTCGTGTCCGACTCTGTGCGACCCCACAGGTAGAAGCCCACCAGGCTCCCCATCCCTGGGATTCTATCCACGTCCCAAAAGCCCATCATCACACCACTGCCACGTTATTACTCTTACTGGATTTTTCAGCAAAGCTTTCTCGCTGAGCTGCCTGTTCACACTGTGGTCATCACATTACGTCTAATGTTGCATTTTTAATTTTTCTTTGGATTTCTGCTTATTGCTCACAAGAAGAAATTCTGAACAGAAGATAATAAATTATATTACATAGTTACCTAAAAGGCTAAAGCATTCCCCAAATAGTTTCAAACATGTTGACTAATTTGAGCAATCCAATGAGTTTCTCCCCATACCTCATCCTTGGTATCACAGGAAAGGCATACTTTACATAAGGTATTTACAGAGAAAAATCTGTTATTTGGAAAGAAATCTATAAAAATATAGTATGCTTCAGTCTACTTTCAGCTTTTATTGTATGGTTAAAAAAAGAAAAATAACTTTGGCAATAACTTGTCAAAAAATTCTCTCAATTCTTTTTGCTATTTTAGGGTAGCAAAAATGGTTTACTAAATGGTGTTTTTGACCTAAATGATCACTTAAAAATAGTTTCTTTCACATTTTCAATTCAATACTCTGTCCAGTTAAGATCACCTCAAAGATACAAAATGTTGCTAACTTATACTGACTTCAAAGAAGTAGTAAAAAGTTCAATTCTATGTACCCAAACTATACGACTATAATTCTAATTAACAAAATTAACTCCATGAAAGACCTTTCAATGAGAACTTCTAAGTTACCAGTTTCTGCATACCACACTGAAAACATGTGAGGGCACTGCAGAGAAATATTATCATTTCCTGGGATAAAAAGTTGGTATAAAAAAGCTAAAAATGTCCCTTGGAGGCAAAAGATATGAAAGAGTACGTTTCCTTTCTGTTATGGGAAATAGCTCCTGGCATATGGCAGAAAGAATGGCACAGGGCTCAGTTTTCCTGCTGCCGTTAAATATAACTTTTTACTTTAGCTAAAACCAATCTTATATCGAAAGAACAATTTTGGCAAACCTCTGTGGTTACTAAATATACATTATTGAAGTGGACAGTAAAATTTTAAAATTAGCTGTACATCCATTATCACGAATCTGGAATACTTCAGGAGAAATAGTGGAATAAAAATATACACAGTATACTGAGAAATTCAAAACAGATGTCCCCTAAAATTCAGTATATTTACATACTTGTAAATAGTATCTCTTTCCAAAACATGACATTTCTCCTTTAGGACAGTTTGTGTGTGTCCATGGGATGGTGGGGGTGGGAGAAGAAGAATAAATTTAATCCAAACTTCTACACTTGATGTTACTGCCTAAGATTGAGCTCTTATAGCTATTCCAAGAGCAACAGAATGTTTCTATTTGAAGAAACATCTGAGTGACTAAAGATTGGTGATTTGCTTTAAGTCGACTTATTTTCATGCTTTTGCACATGTCTTGGGGAATATTTGCTCAACACTCCCCCCTTGTTTTTTTTTTTTTTTAATATAGTTTTAAAGATGTCAGAGATTGGTACATAAAAATGAAAGCCAGGGCTGTTTTCCAATATCTTTCAGCAGGAAGATGACTGAATGTGGAGGCTACAGCCATCTTCAGACTTATGGCTCCCTAGCTTGCTTTGCGGGTCTCAGCAGAGTATCGTCAGGTAGTCCCCACCAAGCCTTGGAAACATATGCAAGCTCTTTAGGGATCTGAAGTTAAAATTCCAAACAGGATCAACCCGTCTTTCCTCCCTTAGATTTAGAAGCAAACACAAGAACCAAATGACTTCTATTGCTAATTTAGCAACTGCACATCAAAGCCCCAAATATAAATCAAGAAAAGATTTTTCCATCTAAAACTGCCCATGCTTAAAATTGTTTTCTTAGTAGAATAACACAATAAAGAAAGGAAAGGAAGGATGGATGAGGGAGGGAAGAAGGGAGGAAGGGATGGAGGGAGGAAAAAGGAAAGATTTCTAAATGGGTATGGTATCCTTCTACCAGCAGGATTATCTTTAAAAAAAAAAAAACCCACAAAAAAACTCTACATTATTTTATCTTTGTTTTTCTTTGTGAAACTTAAAATTATGAAAGCCTATGGTTTCATTACAGAGAATCAATGTGAAGAGTTAATACCAAATAGAATACATATTATACTATAAGTAAAGAGAGAGCTCTGCACTGCTTCTTTGAATATAGATTATTGGCTAAAAATGAGCATAAATTGGGATCATTCTCAATGTAGCTAAAAACACTCACATAAACTGTTAAATGGGCTTTCCTGGTGACTCAGATGGTAAAGAATCCACCTACAAGTGTGGGAGATTCGGGTTTGATACCTGGATTGGGAAGATCTACTGAAGCGGGAAATGGTAACCCCTCCTGCTTTCTTGCCTGGAGAATTCCAGGGATGGAGGAGCCTTGCACCAAGAGCAGCTAACACTTTCACTTTCCACACTCTCTCGTGAGAAATCTTAAGAAATAACCCTAAAATTACTGATGATTTCATGGAGTGATGCTGACAAATGATTGAAGCTCATTCTATTTCTTTTATTATAAAGACTATTTGAAGCTTACATTTCCTATCAAAATAGATGAGTCAAACTTTCAACTGTTCGGACTTTTTCTTCACGTAGTTTCATCACATCATTTCATCTCATAAAAGAGGAAATTACTGCTTAGAAAATGTAAGTAACTTTGTCTGGAATCCAATAAACTACAGAGCCAGAGCCAGGAGTCGGTTCCCAGTCCCGGCCTGGGACCACGTCTAGTCATCGTTTCCTCCTCTGAGGTGCTCCCAGAAGCCCATGAGCCCCATGTACGGTCATTATTGCTCAACTCCTTGCTCTAGTTTTGATTTATTATACGAGTTTATTTTTTATTTTGTTTTAGCCAAAAGGTAGCACCTAGAGTTCCATAGTCTTTAATTATAACATCATTCATCTTCCACTTGAATTGTTTTTAATCTCCTTTATTTTTTGTTTTGGAAAAATACATTTAAGAACCTCGACCATCCCTGTGCCTTCCCATCAGTGCCATCACACTGTTGCCATGGGGACAGCCAACCGCTCATCTGCCCCCAGCAACCCTTGGCCTGTCTCCCCAAAGCCACTGGCAAATATATCTGATCTCAAAATGTCATCAAACATCAACCTCCATTCATTTTGCTTTTGAAGGGCAAGGAGGCTTAATGAATTTTTTTTTTCTTTGCTATTTTTCCCTGCGGAAGGAGTGGAATGCTTTCTGTTTTGCAATAAATAAAAAACTTTTAATCTAACTCATAAATCCCTGAATACTTCTTCCTTATTCCTCTGCTCCCCTCCTCCCAACCCTTTTCTCCTTCCCTTTTCCTTCCTTTTTTCCCCTTCCTCCTCCTCCTTCTCCAAAAATAGCTACCTTATTTTTCACTACTAGAAAGGAAAGGGGGAAACATAATTTGGAAACAGCACAAAGCATTACCTGCAGGATTATACATTTGACATTAAAATTACATTTTTTCAATTTATCTTACCATATTGAATTGATATTCAAAAAGTTAAAAGCTCATGTTCTATCTGATCCGTGTGAGAGATACCTAACAATACATTGGGAGAGATATTTACCAACATTTGTTATTAATATAGATGTTTAGGCTATGGGGTAACTACTACACAACTTCGAATTTTGTTATTTATGGTTCTTCCTCTTGTCTTTTGAAGTGAAGTGAAGTGAAGTCGCTCAGTCATGTCCGACTCTTTGCAACCCCATGGACTGTAACCTACCAGGCTCCATCCATGGGATTTTCCAGGCAAGAATACTGGAGTGGGTTGCCATTTCCTTCTCCAGGGGATCTTCCCGACCCAGGGATTGAACCCAGGTCTCCCACATTGCAGGCAGACGCTTTACTGTTACCTCCAAACTAATCTGTGTAGATCAGTGTATAGATCACTGGATTCTTAAAATACAAAACTCTTCTAAATGTCTTGAGAAATGAAGGATGAGGATGGGAAAGTCCATAAAAATGAGAAAAAAAAATTTTTTGAAGTCTTGTCTGACCAGCAGCAAAGCTCATTGAAACAGTCTACAGCTCTTTAGAGCAGCAGTCTGCAACGTTTCTAGCACCAGGGGAGGGTTTCCTGGAGACAATTTTTATAAGGACTGGGGTGGGGGCTGGTGTGGGGCTGATTCAAGTACATTACACTTATCGTACACTTTCTTTCTGTTATTATTATCAACTCCACCTCAGACCATCAGGCACTCGATCCCAGAGGTTGGGAACCCATTGCTGTATGGAATCTGTGCCTCCTCAACAGCAGAAGCGTCCTCGGTCCCTGCCCTCACCCGTGAAGAGTCCTGGCCCATCTGGGGCCCACAGCTGCCAGAAGAATCCGTCAGCAAGATGATGCACTGTTTTTTTTGTTTTTTTTTTGTTTGTTTGTTTTGTTTTGATCCTTGCTAAGAAGATTGAGGGAGTGGATTTCCCAGAAGTACAATAAGTACTAGGTGACAAGAAAGTTGGTTTGTTTATTATAATACATAATTCATTGAAAGCAATTTTCCTGCATCATTTTATGAAGTAAAAGGAAGATCCGTAGAAGAGGTCAGATAGAATACTTTTTTGTTTTTTAATTCTAAAGGAGCCATAACCAAATTAAAAATCATTTTCCATTCATTTGAAGTGAATTCATTTGAATTGAAGACAACTCAGAGCCAGTTGCAACGGGGCGGCTGCTGAGCCTTCATGCTGCCAAGGCTGGAGCTGGCCAGGGTCCCTGAACGCTGTCCCTTCACTTCAGGCTCCTGTGAGAGAGAAGCCTCAGCACTCTGGGGCTTGGCTTAGAAAGAGCAGATGTAACCTATGCCTGATGGGTGGGGTAACTTCTTGGTTTCCTTTGCTTTCTTTCTAATTGAAATAGAGTTGATTTACAATATTGTGTTAGTTTCTGGTTTACAGGATGGTGGCTCAGTTAGTTAGAAAACATTACATACTCAGTGGAGATGAATTTGAGCAAACTCTGGGAGATGGTGGAGGACAGGGAAGCCTGGTGTGCTGCCGTAGATCTGTATGCATTATATAGTACATATATACATGTATTGTATATACAATATTGTATATAACCATATTGTATATTGTATGTACATATCAGTTCAGTTCAGTCGCTCAGTCATGTATGACTCTGTGATCCCATGAACCGCAGCACACCAGGCCTCCCTGTCCCTCACCATCTCCTAGAGTTTACCCAAACTCATGTCCATTGAGTCGGTGATGCCATCCAACCATCTCATCCTCTGTTGTCCCCTTCTCCTCCTGCCCTCAATCTTTCCCAGCATCAGGGTCTTTTCCAATGAGTCAGCTCTTTGCATCAGGTGGCCAAAGTATTGGAGTCTCAGCTTCAACATCAGTCCTTCCAATGAACACCCAGGACTGATCTCCTTGCAGTCCAAGGGACTCTCAAGAATCTTCTCCATCACCACAGTTCAAAAGCATCAATTCTTCAGTGTTCAGCTTTCTTTAGAGTCCAACTCTCACATCCATACATGACTACTGGAAAAACCATGGCCTTGACTAGATGGACCTTTGTTGACAAAATAATGTCTCTGCTTTTTAATATGCTGTCTGCTGCTGCTGCTGCTGCTAAGTCACTTCAGTCGTGTCCGACTCTGTGTGACCCCATAGACGGCAGCCCACCAGGCTCCCCCGTCCCTGGGATTCTCCAGGCAAGAACACTGGAGTGGGTTGCCATTTCCTTCTCCAATGCTGTCTAGGTTGGTCATAACTTTCCTTCCAAGGAGTAAGCCATCTTTTAATTCCATGGCTGCAATCACCATCTACAGTGATTTTGGAGCCCCCCAAAATAAAGTCAGCCACTGTTTCCACTGTTTTCCCATCTGTTTCCCATGAAGTGATGGGACCAGATGCCATGATCTTAGTTTTCTGAATGTTGAGCTTTAAGCCAACTTTTTCACTCTCCTCTTTCACTTTCATCAAGAGGCTCTTTAGTTCTTCACTTTCTGCCATAAGGGTGGTGTCATCTGCATATCTGAGGTTATTGATATTTCTCCTGGCAATCTTGATTCCAGCTTGTGCTTCTTCCAGCCCAGCGTTTCTCGTGATGTACTCTGCATAGAAGTTAAATAAGCAGGGTGACAATATACAGCCTTGATGTACTCCTTTTCCTATTTGGAACCAGTCTGTTGTTCCATGCCCAGTTCTTTGTTTTTTTTTTTTTTTTTCCATGCCCAGTTCTAACTGTTGCTTCCTGACCTGCATACAGGTTTCTCAAGAGGCAGGTCAGGTGGTCTGGTGGTATTCCCATCTTTTTCAGAATTTTCCACAGATTATTGTGATCCACACAGTCAAAGGCTTTGGTGTAGTCAACATATATATATTATGCATGTTCTTTTTCAGACTCTTTTTCATTGTAGGTTATTACAAGATACTGGATATAGTTCTCTTCTCCTAGGGAATATTTCAAGGACTTCTTAGCTCTCTTTTAGGGGTCCAGCAACAGCCTGCAGGTGTAGGGCCGAGCGCTAGGACAAGTCCTCTGCCCCAAGGTAGCGTGGGGTCCCTAGTCAGGCGTTGTTTTCAAGGAGGACGCAGCACACCCACCAGGGACAGAAAGTCTGTCCCCAGGGAAGCCTGGGGACAGCTGAATGTGATAAAGAGCCCTTGTCTGCAGCTCCTGGCTGTCTGCTGATGGTGTGAACACAGAGAGGAAAAACGCAGCCCCGCGGAAGTACCGGGGCCTGAATTGTAACACAGCGATTACACAGGGCAGCCCCAACTCCAAGTTCTGGAGTAATGAACATGTTTTCAGGACAAAGAAGCTAAATTCATAAAGTATAGCTGGCACTGTGCCCATTGCCATGCTTTTTGGGCAAAAAAAGAAACCTACATATTCTACCAACTCTATGTGAATTTTTTGACCAATTTCTGTAACTCTTTTTGGAATTAAATATAGCACATGCTTTTAAAAATATTTTTTTTAAGATTTTTTTTTTGATGTAGACCATTTAAAAAGTATTTATTGAATTTGTTATAGTTTTGCTTCTGCTTTATGTTTTGGATTTTTGGCTGTGAGGCATGTGGGATCTTAGCTTCCCAACTAGGGAGCAAACCCATATACAGCCCCTGCATTGGAAGGTGAAGTCTTAACCACTGGACCGCCAGGGAAGGCCCTAGCATGTGCTTTTTAAACTTGACAAATAAAGTCTGAACAACACAGGGAACTATGCTTAATATCTTGTAGTAACCTATAATGGCAAAAGAAAAAAAAAATATATATATATATGGCTTCCCTGGTGGCTCAGCCGTAAAAGAACCCACCTGCCGCACGGGGACGTGGGTTGATGGCCTGGCAGGCTATGAGTCCACGGGGTTGCAAAAGAGTCAGATACAACTTAGTGACTAAGCAGCAACCAGCGCTCACTGTCCAACCCACATCCCCGTCAGGGTTCATCTGAGCGATCCCTTTGCCCCACTCACTTCTCCTAACTCCATGTGCTTCAGTCCCACGGCCTCCTCGCTGTTAACAGAGCCAAATGCAAACGGCCTCGGGGCCTTTGCACCTGTGGCCTCTCTGTTAAGAGCCCTCAGCCTTGGTTACCCCATGGTTCGTTTTTCTCACTTTATTCGTGTCTTAGGGCAAAGCTTTCTGAGAGAGGGCTTCCCTCTCCACTCCTTTAAAAATTAGTACCCAAGGGACTTCCCTGGTGGTCCAGTGGTTCAGACTCTCCCCTCTAATGCAGGAGCCATGGGTTCGATCCCTGGTCAGGGAACTAAGTTCCTACATGCCTCACTGCCCAAAATCCAAAATATAAAACAGAAGTAGTATTGTAACAAATTTAAGAAAGACTTTAAAAAATGGTCCATATCAAAAAAAAAAAAAATCTTAAGAAAATAATTAGTACCCAAGTTGGCAGGACTAGTCAGGAGCTGAGCTGTGACTCAGTCTAGGTCAGTCTGAAGCCACAATCTATGCTTACTGGGGCGTCAGCAAACTCCAGTCCACTGGTGAAGTCTAGCTCAATGTTTGCTTTTATAAATAAAGTTTTTTTGTTTTTTTTTTCTAGTGGGGAAGCGCGCGGGCCCCGCGTGGGCCTGCCTTCCCCAAAATGAAAGGCTCGCCGCCGGCCTGACCTATAAATAAAGTTTTATTGGAATACACACATACAAAAAATAAGATAGTACCATGGTTAGTTTCTCTATCAACTTCTTCTATTTTGCTTAATTGCAAATATCACCATAGGACATTATATTAGATGTAGTCATTTAATAAATAGATCATGAACTCCTGATAGATACCAGCTGCATTCTAGAGCCTTGGGATAGAGTAGAGAATAAAACAGACAAACGTCCCTCCCTTTTTGGAGTTTATCCTTTAGTGAGGAAGCTGCAACATAAACAAGACAAATGAGTAAATACAGGGTGTGTTAATACCAAGGGTCAAAGATTAAAAAAAAAAAAATAGGGCAGAAAAAACAGTACAGGTTGTGATGACGGTCGACCTGAAATTTAAAGTAGGTGGCCAGTAAAGGCGACTTTTCAATAAGAATCTTAATGCTGGGAAGGGTTTAAGCTTTTGCCCCTCCATAGAAAGAAAGCTCCAGGAAGAAGGCACAGCCTCATTATGGGTGGAGGAAGGAGAGAGCCCTTTTTTGATAAATCAGTTTATCATCCCAGTCCATGGGGTTGCAAAGAGTCAGGCACGACTGAGTGACTGAACTGAACTGAATTGAGTTTATCAGCTGATTGTCTGTCCCCTAGCGCTAGAATGAATGGTCAGGAGAGCAGGACTTTTATCTGCCTGGTGCACTGGTAAATCCTCAGAGCCTAGAACCAAGAGCTCCCACTAAGCATGTCTGAATGAATCAAACACGTTTATGCACAGTTTACAAATGAAGACATTGAGACACAGCAGTTTAGGAACTGCCCAAAGGACTCAGGTGCTCCTGGGTGGTGAACGCACACTCTGAGTGACAGCGAAAGTCTCGGCTGCCGTCTGCGCTCACCACTGCGTCCTCTGCTCCCCTAGGAGCCACCAGTTCTCTCTGAAGGTAAGAACACAAGGTACGCAGACTGAAGACTGAACTGGGCATCAGGAAAGGTGACGAAAAAAAGGAAAGAAAGGAACTCTCTGGATTATCTGTTTTAGTCCCAATTTTAAATTTAGATTCAGAAAGTCTAACACACATTCCCCAAGTTTTATTCGAAGATTATCTGAATTGAAGGCTGATGCGATCACTGCTTGGCGAGGAAAGAGTGGTTGGTCTTGGCTATTTTATACCATTGTGTGATTTGGGGCGATATTTCTCTCCATGACTCAGTTTATTTTGCTGCAAATAGAAAAGGTTGGGCTGGATAATCCTGACATCCCTTCCCACTTTAATGGTCTCTTTTCTCTAAACATTAAGTCCTTGAAAATTTTGAACAACTCTTGTCCATTAGAGAGATAAACAATCCAATGAAACATGGGCAGAAGAATTGAATGGCTAGCTATTTTTCCAAAGAGGAAATGCCAGTGGCTCACAGGCCCATGAAAAGATGCTCAGCTTCACCACTCATCAGGGAAATGCAAATTGAAAACACAGTGAGATATCATATCACACCTATCAGAACAACTATCATCAAAATAACACAAATAACAAATCTGGGCAAAGATGTGGAGAAAAGGGAACACTTATACACTGTTTGTGGGAAGGTGCATTTGTGAAGCCACTACGGAAAACAGTGTGGAAGTTTCTCAAAGAACCGCCACGTAACCCAGCTATTATGTTCCTGGGTAAGTATCCCCAAACCCCACTAACTTATAAAAACATATGAGCTCCAATGTTCTTAGAAGCGTTATTTACAATAGCCAAGACAGGAGACCAATCTAAGTGTCCATCAACAGAGGAGTGGATAAAAAAGATGTAGTACACATATACAGCCATAAAAAGAATAAAATTTTGTCATTTGCAACAACATGGATAAGAGCATGATGGATGAGCAACATGGATGGAGAGCTTAATGCTAAGTGAAATAAGTCAGACCTAGAAAGAGAAATTGTGTGTGATATAATTTATATGTGGAATCTAAAAATTACCAAAAAAACTGAATATAAAAACAGACAAGCAGACTCACAAATGCAGAGAACAAACGAGGGGTTACCAGTGGGGAAGAGGAGAGGGACCATACAGCGGGTAGGGGATTATACAAGCTGTTGGGCATAAAATAAGCTTCAAGTATATATTGTAGAACATGAGGAATGTAGCTATTATTTTTATAATAACTATAAGTGGAATATAACCTTTGAAAGTTTGGAATCACTGTATTGTACACCTGTAAGCTATCTAATATTGTACATCAACTACATTTCACATAAAAATAAATAAAATAAAAATGAATACATAAAGAGATGAGTAGAATTTATCCATGAAAAGAAATGGACAGGAGAGTTCCAAGGAGAAAGGTATTTTTAATAAATTTTATTTTCACTTTTTCATTTTATATTGGAGTGCAGTCGATTAATAATGCGTTAATTCCAGGTGCGCAGCAAGGTGATTCAGTTCTACTCATGCATGTATCTATTCTTTTTTCAAATTCTTCTCCCATTTAGGTTTGTACATGTCAATTTGGGCTTCCCAGGTGGCTCAGTGGTAAAGAATTCCCCTACAGTGCAGGAGATGGGGGTTTGATCTCTGTCTGGGTTGGGAAGATCCCCTGGAGAAGGGCATGGCAACCCACTCTGGTATTCTTGCCTGGGAAATTCCATGAACCGAAGACCTTGGGATGCTACAGTCCATGGGGTCGCAAAAGAGTTGGACACAACTTAGCGACTGAACACCAACATGTCAATCTGAAACTCCCAATCCATCCCTCCCCCCACCCCCCCACCCCCGAGAAAGGATGTTTAAGAGAAGGTAACAGGGCATAACAATTTATGTTTTAGAAAAATGGTACTCAAGTATTAGGCCAGTAGCACTGGAATATATGGTGAGAAAGAGAGGCAAACTGGATGTTTGAAGATGCTAAGTTTCTGAGCTCAGAAGACAGCTTTCAACAGCCTGGTAGAAAGTTTGGACCCTATCTGATAAGTAGCAGAATGTATGCACACTTTCTACAAAAAGCCCACAGAGTTGTTCTATGTATTTCAAGTTAGAAACAGCTTCAGCAACAATTGGTTTCTTGTCCTAAGATGCTTTCTTTAAGACAAGGTGAGAAAGAGACAGAGCTTTAAAGATTGATTAGAAGAATTATATGGATGTTAAAAAGCAACATTAGAAGAGCTTCTTTCTCCCTTCCGCTTTCTGTCCTGCGCCAGAACCTTGTAGACCGGGAGGCACGTGGTCCACACTCGCGGGCAGCTCATCCACAGGTGGGAGACACTGTTAACAGACTCAGAGTCGTATTCTCCAAGTCACTCGACAGTATACAGTCTAAGACTTAAGAGAGCAATTTCAATACGAAATTCTAGAATGTTCAAATTCTAGAAAGATAAAGCTAATTGTTAAAAAGAATCGCACACGTGTGTGGAATCCAAAGTGCCGCACACCGACTTCCTTGGTGGCCCGGTGCTTTTGGGCCAGGGGTTCTGAGTTCAGTCCCCGAGGAGCTGGGATCCCACATGCCTCGGGGCCAAAAAACCAAAAAGCAAAAGCCCATAAAACCCAATATTTGTACCAAATTCAATCAAGACTTTAAAATGGGCCACATAAAAAAAAAATCTTAAAGGAATAAGATAAATAAAATAAAATACAATGCAGAAGAACCTCTCTATGAAACAGAATCAGACTCTGACTTAGGGAACAGACTGTTGCCAAGGCAGAGAGGGTGTGGGGGAAGGATGGACTCGGAGTTTGGGGCTGGCAGAGGCAATACCGATTACATATGGAATGGATGGGCAGCAAGGACCTCCTGTACAGCACAGGGAACTATACGCAGTGTCCTGGGATAAACCATAATGAAAAGAGTATAAAATAGAATGTGTGTACTTGTATAACTGAGTCACTTTGCTGTACAGCAGAAATGAACACAACACTGAAATCAACTATACTTTAACTTAAAAAAAAGGTTTTTAAAAAAGAGTTGCAGAGTTCTTTGAGCGGTTGGTTCAGTGGTAAAGAAGTTAAGGAACAGTAAAAGCTGCCTACTGAGCGCCCTTCCCCCCCCCGTCCCCCAACACCTCTTGTTTTCCCCTGCCTGCCTCCCCTCCTCCCGCTCATTCCTTGCCAGGCTTTGCTGCAGCCATCTCCGAGATGTGCCAGTTTTTGCACAGTATTGCATTTCTTGAAAACTTACACATCGGGTCACCCATGTGTGCCCTTCATTTTTAACTGGAGATTGTGTTCCCCCGCAGACATGTGCATAATTCACGCAGTCTGTAACACATTAATACTTCTACAATACAGTTTACAAAATTAAAGTATAGTTTCTAGTAACAGCTTGTAAAATGCACTAAGAAAATTGAGTAGAAATCCACTTATGAACAGATAAGTCAAAAAGAAAAGAAAAGGCTCTGGGTTTGGACCATATTTGAAATTGACCATTTTAATTTACTTAATAATTCATACTCCAGAAACCAGTATGAATTCATACTTTCGAATCTAAATACTTAACTCATATGAAATCCATACATTTGACTTAGGCCAAACCGAGTTACCTCTGTAAAGCAGAACGGAGAGAGTAGCATGGAAACATATGCACTGCTGCTGCTGCTGCTAAGTCACTTCAGTCCTGCCCGACTCTGTGCGACCCCATAGACGGCAGCCCACCAGGCTCCTCCGTCCATGGGGTTTTCCAGGCAAGAGCACTGGAGTGGGGTGCCATTGCCTTCTCCAACATATACACTACAACCTGTAAAACAGATAGCCAGTGGGAATTTGCTTCTTGATACAGGGAGCTCATCCAGGGTTCAAGAGGGAGGGAACATATGTTTACTTATGGCTGATTCATTTTAGTGTATGGTAGAAACCAACACAATATTGTAAAGCAATTATCCTTTGATTAAAGGTAAATAAATTTAAAACATAATTTTAAAATGCTATATTAAAAAAAAAAGAATGACAAAATTCTGCAAACGACTGCAACATCTACCATTATGTTGAATTTAGAAAAATCAAATTTGTTGTATTAGTCATTGCTTCAAAGAGGCAAAGCGATTATTGCATTGATGGTTTTGATGTGTGTGTGTGTGTCACACATATCAACATTTAGGTAATATACATGTACATATATTTTAAAAATAGTACCCTTGCCTTGCTATAAGTAGTGAACTATTTTCAGAAGTTAATTAATTTTACATATAAGCTTTATCTCCCCCTTCCCATTAGATCCTCTTATTTCCTGTATTTCTCGTATTTAAACATTTTTTTGGGCCTCACAGTCCATTGGATCTTAGTTCCCTGATCAGGGATTGAACCCATGCCCCCTGCAGTGGCAGTGCCAAGTCCTAACCACTGAACCATCAGGGAAGTCCCTATATCCCCTTATTTCCTCAGCAATGACACTTACACCACTGCTGGGCTCTGCTCAGTCAAGTCCAACTCTCTGTGACCCCATGGACCCCAGCAGGCTCCTCTGTCCATGGGAGTTCCCAGGCAAGGACACTGGAGTGGGTTGCCATTCCTTCTCAGAGGATCTTCCTGACCCAGGATTGAATCCGTGTCTCTGGTGTCTCTTGCACCGGCAGGTGGATTTTTGTTTTTAACCACTGTGCCACCTGGGAAGCCCAATGACACTCAAACTCCTTTGTTTTCCCCATTGTTCTTCCCTCTGCCTTCATGACTATCATTCATGTATTTTTAAATTAAAGCCTTCTTTTACTCACCTGCCCTCATATATTTTTTAGAATATATGCCTTACCTCCAAACTAATGAAAGTATTTAAGAACATCCCGGGTCTTACTTTGTGTGTCTTTGAACAATGAATATTTGGAAATGTCTGGAAGAGCACTGTTATAAAGGAAGGGCCACTTCACAAATTTGAAAACAGGCTCTGGAGAAATATAAGAATCAGAATGCACCCCTTTCAAACATAAATGATTATATCAGCAGTAAACAGCAGATGTTTTTCGGCAAAGTGGATCTGAGAGATAACTATTTCAACTTTGTAAGGGAAAAAAATTCTATGTGATTAATTAATCCATTGCAGCAAAAACAAATTTTATTAATTTAAAGGGGAAAGTGAAGAAAAATAACCATTCTTCCTTGGAAATGAAATTATGTTATCCTAATATGTCAGGATGCTTAGATTTTTAAACTGTGTACATATTAAACTGATAAACATAGGTATGTTTATTTTTCTCTAGTGAGTTCTATTTTGCATGCATCTGAAAATATTTTGATAATATTACACCTTTATTTTACCAATAAAAATTTTTCACTTCCTTTATTTTAGGTTTAAGCAATGATTAAGCTCTGTTCTGTATTATGCTAACAAAATTAAAATGAGTGAGTGAAATCAGTTGCACAAAAGTAAGTTTATTTAATAATTCATACTCCAGGAAAGAGGGACCATATGGGTGTGGATGGGAGTGTGTTGGAGCACAGGCTTTACAGGGGGATTAGAATAGAGGGGTCTCCCAAATATACTGTCTACCAGAGACCCCCTTCAGTCCGACAGACATATACAGACAGAAAGTGAGGCATTATGTGCAAAAGGAAATCAAAAGAAAGCTAGAGTGATAATAATCGTATCAGACAAAACAGACTTTAAAATAAAGACTATGATAAACGTCAGGGAAGAACACTACATAATGATCAAGGGATCAACCCAAGAAGAGGATATGACAATTGTAAACATTTATGCACCCAGCATAGGAGTGCCTCAGTACACGAGGCAAGTGCTAACAGCCACAGAAGGGGAAATCGACAGTTAACACAGTAATAGCGGGCTCTTTAACACCCCACTTACACTAATGGACAGATCATCCAGACAGAAAATTAATAAGGAAACACAAGAACCTTAAATGACACATTAGACTAGATGGACTAAATTGATATTTATAGGACATTCCATTCAAAAGTATACAGGGCTCTCTAGGTGGAAATGAATTCCCACAGCAGGAGAGGTAATAATAAATACACTTGTAATAAGAGGATATGATTTTCCATTTTTTTTTAGCATGAGCCTAGGAAAGTATGGATTTTTTCAAAGCACCTCATTTTTTTTAAGCTATGTGTTTTAGCATTTAATGTACTTTTCTCCCCTTTCTTTTTGGAAAGACATTACACTAAAAGGGGCAAAGATATTTTGCTGAAGAGACTAGAGGATGAAAGTTTTAGAAATAAAAGTTTAATTAATCACATTTGTACCTGTTCATCTGCATATGAGTGCCAGGAATTAGCAGCCCAGTTCTTTGACATAAACTGGGTTAATCCAAAGGATAATAAGCAGGTACCTTTAGGGGATTTCCCCCTGTGTGTTGATGCACATGTGACATTTTTCTGCACTAAAATTTTCAAAGTTGGCTAAATTACAAGTATGTCTAGTGATAAGCGCTGCATTTTTCTGTGGATAAATGATTAGCATTTGGAATCCACTAAAAAGCCCTATTATTGGGAGCTACTCATAAAGATCAGCGGAGGTGGCACCCCCTCGGGGATTCAGATCTAAAGCACCCATGCAATCTTACCTTATCAGGTCAGGACTAGCAGGAGCTGTATCTAAGCTTAAAAATATCTTTAATACTACAAAAGCATGCGTGTGCTCTAAGCTCATACTTAAGGAAACCTTGTACAATAAACTGTCCTAAGTGTAAAGAGATTAAGGTCCAGGTGATGGAGATGTGAGTTCAAACTCAACAAATCTAAAATACAAGACTTGTTCTCTTGATAAAAGAACCATAGTACAGGGCAAGCTTCACACTTCACTTTTTTTTGAAAATATACATTTGGTGTAGAGAGTTCAGACTCTATCCTTCAGGGAAATACACAGTATATTAACTTCAACAAAATCCAATGACATCCATGGGCTGCATAGGTTCAAAAGGACCCAGAAGACCTGAGTTTTTGCTCTAGCGCCTATCAGCTATGAAATCTTAATCAAATGATTTAACGTCTCAAAGCTCTATTGCACCAGAGAAAATGGATGGCTGCCAACTCCCCAGTAGATCTCAGGGTGTTTGGGTGAGGATTTGGTTAGCTGAGGGAGGGCAGGATCCATCACAGTTAAAAGGACTTTGGTACCAGGGAGACCTGAGTTTGATTTTTGACTTGGCTGATTTTTTAAAAAACAACTTTTTATTTTCTATTTGAGTCTATTACTGAGTGCACTGAACTGAACTGGTAGCCTACACTGCGATGGTTTCAGGAGCAAGTGAAGCAACTCAGTCATACCTGTGCACGTATCCATTTTCCCCCAAACTCCCCTCCCATCCGGGATGCCAGGTAACATTAAGCAGAGTTCCCTGCTCCCTTGTTACTTTTTAACCGAAGGACCCTGAACACTTAACCTCTCAAAATTTCAGTTTCATCTTCTGAAAAACAGGTATGAAAGGGTGGAGCCGGACTGACTGGTTATCTATCTCTACCTGTGTGTGCGTCTGTGCTCAGCTGCTCGGTCACGTCCGACTCTGTGTGACCCCACGGATGGTAGCTCACCAGGATCCTCTGTCTATGGGGTTTTCCAGGCAAGAATACTGGATTGGGTGTCCATTCCCTTCTTCTGGGGATCTTCCCAACCCAGGGATTCAACCCATGTCCCTTGCGTCTCCCACCTTGGTAATCAGATTCTGTACCACTTGTACCACCTGGGAAGCCCATCCATCTTCCCACTACTGGTTTATTTCTCAAGCAATCACCACAGTGTGAGTTTTGGTAAATATTAATAAGGTAAAATGTTGTGGAGATCAGTATTTCACACAAGGGTGCCCTATTATTAATAGAAGTAGTTTGAGAAAGATTGCCTTTTTAAAATGAGCCCTTCAAAGTATCAGCTTTACACCTACAGTTAAAATACTCAAGCAATTTCATAATTTTGAAGTTGGAGTATAGCAACTTGGATATTATATCAACATCTAATTTTTATTCCTAGAAGAAATCAATACATTGAAATAACAGAAAAATATTGTAAAATTAAAACGTATAAAAGCTGGTTTCCTCCATCCTTTCCTCCATTTAAAGATGTATCCTTAGAGTTTTCATTTAACACCTAGAGGAGTAGTTGCTGAGGATACTGATTCATAGGAGTTCTTAAAAATCTTCACACCTAAAGAAAACTGAAGGCAGGACTCAAGTAGAAGCTGATATACTCATGTACAAAGCATCGCTGACAAGAATCAAATGCTGGACACAACCTACTATCCATCAACGGATTAACAAAATGCGGTTCTGTACACACAACGGAACACTATTTGGGTTTAAAGACAGGGAAAGTCCTGCCACCTCATGAATGAACCTTGAAGACACTACTCTAAGGGAAATGCGCCAGTCACAAAAGGACACATACCTCAATTCTACTTAAGTGCTTTGCTGCATGCATGCTAAGTCACTTCAGCTGAGTCTGACTCTTTGCAACCCCATGGACTGTAGCCCGCCAGGCTCCTCTGTCCATAGGATTCTCCAGGCAGAAATCCTGGAGTGGGTTGCCATTTCCTTCTCCAAAGGATCTGCCTGACCCAGGGATCAAACCTGCGTCTCTTGGGTCTCCTGCATTGGCAGGCGGATTCTTTATCACTGAGCCAGCTGGAAAATTTACAGAGACAGAAAGTAGAAGGGTGGCTGCCAGCCACTGGGATGGGGGATTGGAGGGGAGAGGGAACTTTTGTTTGAGTATAGAGTTTCAGTTTAGGAAGATGAAGAAGTTTTCTGAAGATGGAAGGTAGGGATAATTGCACAACAATGTGAATGTATTTGAAGCCACTGAACTATACACTTAAAAATGCTTAATTCCAGTTATGTGCATTTTACACCATAAAACATCTGCTATCTAATAATTTTCCGCATGCTTTTCTGCCTCCTTATATCTAAAACTGTAATTGCAATCTTCAGTTTTTGGTGTGAACATTCAATATCTCTAAAAAATAATTTGAATGGCTTAAACAGGGCATGGAAAGGGGAGTAAAATAGGTGACCTTCGCCTTGGATGAGTCCTCTAATTTCCATCCTTCTTTCCTAAGTTTAAAATAAATACATTTAATCCACATTAAGATAACCAAAAGGGTTTCTGGCTTTGCTTCCTCTTCTGCTAATGGATTTGGATAAAATGATTAATTGATTGTTTCAGCAAACCAGGAATTTCACAGAACCACCCAAACAGTTACTTATCAGTGGGACTGGTGCATAGCCACAAACACCGCTTGTACAAACACTGCAAGTATCAGAGACTTTTGGGTCTTTTAAAGAAAGCACTATCTAGCCCAAAATAACATTCTTTGTATAAGGGCTTTAAGTTTTAATTTTCATATACACATCCTCAATCCACGCACAAACCTTAAGACTCAGCAAGTCCTATTCTAGCACATACCTTAGAGCTCTCTTGCCCATGTGTACCACAAGACATACACGAGGATATTTACAGCCACAGCATCCATAACTGCCGAGGAAATAACAGCTCAAAGTCAAAGAAGTTGACATGTTCCTGCTTATACTATACTTCTGTAAAAATGTAACTTCTCATTTTTATATCTGCAGGAATATTCTAAGTGCGGATTTTATTGTTGTCATTACATAAACATTCTATTAAAGTACACATTCAAATTAAAGCTTGTCTCTCCAGTGACATTTGCAACACTCGATCTAGACTGCGTGCTACTAAAGAATCCCGGCCACGGCCCTTTCAGTCATCTGTTACACGTGTTAGTTGCTCTGCCGTGTCTGACTTTTTGCCACCCCATGGACTATACCAGGCTCCTCTGCCCATGGAATTCTCCAGGCAAGAATACTGAAGTGGGTTGCAATTCCATTCTCCAGGGGAATTTTACTGACCCAGGGATCAAGCCCAGGCCTCCTGCATTGCAGGCAGATTCTTTATTGAGCCACCAGGGAAGCCCTCTGTCCGCTGTTATATGTTATAGTCACTCTCTTATATATCAGTTTAAACTGATACAAAACACGTTGCTTTGAGAAAAAATAAATTTAGCTGTAGCTCATTAATGTGGAGAAGGCAATGGCACCCCACTCCAGTACTCTTGCCTAGAAAATCCCATGGACTGAGGAGCCTGGTAGGCTGCAGTCCATGAGGTCGCTGAGGGTCGGACACGACTGAGCGACTTCACTTTCACTTTTCACTTTCATGCATTGGAGAAGGCAACGGCAACCCACTCCAGTGTTCTTGCCTGGAGAATCCCAGGGACGGGGGAGCCTGGTGGGCTGCTGTCTATGGGGTTGCACAGAGTCAGACACGACTGAAGTGACTTAGCAGCAGCAGCTCATTAATGAATACACATTCTTGATTTTCATTTAATAAGTGTCTATAGTATATTCTACACAAGAAAGATTATAATCCTAAAAACAAAAATGTGAAGAGGGATATTGCAGATAAAAAGGAAGAAAAAATTAGATAAATTAATTAAATTATAATAATGTAAACCAAAGTATACTTCTTGTCCTGCTTGATTAGGTCAACACATAAAACCAGTTTAGAAGACAATTTGCTCAACTTTTCTAGTAAAGGAGAAAAATGAGGACAAGTACAGTATGGAAGGGTTTTTAAATAAGACGTACTGACAGCTTATAATATGGTGTCTCATCAGATGACGTGGTGTTTTGACTGCATGGCTACAGAAGGGCTATAATTTAAATGCCATTAAAGACACATAAGCTCCAGCATGGAGACAGGAATACTGTAAAATTTTTTGCTCTGCAGTCACCATGCAGATAAAATCGTTCCTTTGATCTTGCAGTGCCAAAGTCCGTTGTCCAGAAGGGAAATGTCTTTGTGTTTCTGTCTTAAGCTAAGACAGGTTTCACTTTCCATCTAAGCCATTTTGTTAACGCCACATAAAAAACTGAAGTGTACTTTATCAGCAGAGCTTAGTCTTCTTCCATTGCTATTTTAGGTTACTGTATGATTATGTGCCGCTCAGAAGAGTGTGCCCAGAATACCCTCATCTGGGCTTAAAGTGCCAAAAGTCTAACCTCGAACGTCTTCACGGGGGCAACTCTGTAGCTTTTGTGTCTGAGGAACTAAGAACACTGTAATTTTCTTCTTTTGCACACTTTTCTTCTTAAAGAAAAAGGACACATTTTGTTTATTAGACTCAGAATCACAAAAACACACACATCTGACCTTTGTGAGCAATGTTAGCAGCCAATAATCTGTAATAAAATCTATGCTCGGAACATTTGCAAAGCATGGTGAATTCTTTCCTGAGCAAGTCTCTAAATTATTTAAAATCTTGTGAAATGTTAACAATTTTTTTTACTTTAAACTGTAACTTTATATACTACATTTTAAGGGGAATATATGGTGTGGAAAATTTTTCATAATAGATTAATTATGCTTTATTCTTTGGAAAACCATGCAAAAGGAGTTAAATCACTGTGATTTTCACTTACTCCTGATGGCTCATTGTATAAGACCTGTTTACAATTATATCAAAAATCTGTATTGTTTTGGGACCATGGTACATCGATGATACTCCCCAGAATCTAGTAAACTTTAAGTCTTAAGCATTTATATTTTGACTCTTCTATATTAAAAAATGTGGAATAATCTTTTTTAAAAAATATATACTTAGTTGAAAATTCAGAATTTTGCAAGATTGAAACTAATGTTACAAACCTAATTCGTATCTATCTCTTTCTATTCCCATTGTACTTAATAAAGAGCTAGTTCAAGTTCCTCTTCTGGGTGAAATTCTGGGATGATTGAAACAAGTATGTTTAATGGCCAAAAATAACATTTTTTACCCTGTCAAATGTACGCTGTGAGGTGGGACAATACTGATAATAAACTACTGAAGTCAGGTTTGGAAAGCTTGAAAGCAAAGTATCTTCTGCATAAACAGTGTTTCTTTGATTTTTTTCTGCCTCCATACATACTATTATATCATGGCATAAGTAAATTCTAAAGTCCATTTTCTAATGAATAATTCTTTGGGAAATTAAAAGTTATTTAAAAAGTGTAAGAAAAATGTTAAAAAGCTTAATCGACACTGTTTCCAGCACAAATTCCGCTCAGAGTGAAACAAGTCTAACACACTGGGCATTCTGCAAAATGTCCAATCGACAACAAACAAGCAAAATCCAAATCCAGACCTGGAACCGAACTCCTCCTTAACAGCTGTTCTTCTCAGTATTTGAGAGAGTGGTTTGACTTCAGTAGAAACGGGGTGAAGGGGAGGGCTTTTGCTGCCTGTCCCATCGTGGGGGCTAGTGGAGAGGTCTCTGTCGAAAGGCCTTTCCTAGCGTGTACTGCTACCCACCTGGCATGTTATGAGTGGACTCGGGAGTGTTACCCTCTGCTGTGCCAAGCACACACATCCTTCTGTGCATCTCCCCCATTAGACCTGGACCAAGGGATGGCGTCCCCACCTGGCATGTTATGAGTGGACTCGGGAGTGTTACCCTCTGCTGTGCCAAGCACACACATCCTTCTGTGCATCTCCCCATCAGACCTGGACCAAGGGATGGCGTCCCCACCTGGCATGTTATGAGTGGACTCGGGAGTGTTACCCTCTGCTGTGCCAAGCACACACATCCTTCTGCGCATCTCCCCATCAGACCTGGACCAAGGGATGGCGTCCCCACCTGCTGAATGGTGGCCCAGACTCTCCCGTGCCACACATCCTTCTGTGCATCTCCCCATCAGACCTGGACCAAGGGATGGCGTCCCCACCTGCTGAATGGTGGCCCAAACTCTCCCATGCCACACATCCTTCTGCGCATCTCCCCATCAGACCTGGACCAAGGGATGGCGTCCCCACCTGCTGAATGGTGGCCCAGACTCTCCCGTGCACACGGACCCCTGTCCATTAAAAGTGCATCGCTGGCATTTTACCTGAATCTCTGCACAACATAAATGCCGTGTGAAAATGCCATCAATGAAAATAATTTTGGTTTTATTGATTCTGAACATAATTCATCTATCTGTGAATGTCCAGGAACAACACAAAATTGATACAGAATGTCCTATGACTCAGTGTCTGCTGATGAAAAGTGAATTCTACTGAAGATAGTAAGAAAGGCAAGTGGCACAGATGGCAACAAAAAGCAATTGTAGAGAATACATTGGATATTTTGCATCTGATTCTAAAATTTTTTAATATTCATATTACCATCTTTCTTAGAAACCAGAATTGTTAATGATTATAAGTATCAGCTCCAGGCAGACTGCAAAGCAAGATTTTCTAAAGTTGTAAAGGTAAACAAGCCATTTACTATGCAAACAAATACTGTTTTTATGGTTATTTAAACACTCACTCTACATTGGAGTATTGAAATCCTAGGAGAGGCACAGATCTTCTGATCATCACAGGAAGAGCTAGAAAAAATGGACAAAGTCCTTAAGCATATGTAGGATCAAGAGCATAGGGAAAATGCAGTAAACACGGTGCTCAATCATTTCTAACCAGAAGGGGAATCAGAGATTACAGTCACTAGAATAGAAGTCATAAATACTTAGAATCAACCCTTAAATTATGAGAGAGAGGATTAATTTCATCGGGTATAAAATTCCACAAGAAATAACTAAACAAAGAGAAACACTAAATTAGGTTGGAGCTGAAGGCCAATACAAATACTCACTGGGAAATACTGCTATGTTTTGGAGGAAATGTAAGAAAGAGAAAAATATATAGATAAAATGTGTAAACTAAATGCAAATCATCCATCATCGTATTTTTGCAGAGGTCTGCGCTGAATCAGAGCGGTCTTCAATCAGGTCTGCAGCAAACCAATTCAGTTTCAAGGAGATCCCTAGTAATAATTTTGATTAATGAGGTAATTGTAGGGTGTTACTAAAATCCATTTTATTCTCAACTTGCTGAATAAAAAGCACTAATGCTCTTACAATGAAGGTAATAATTATTTGTGGCCATTTCAATGATAAATTCACAGTAAATCCATCCAGTAGTTATTCTCTTCGATTCTTTAAAAAAAGATGAAAGCATTCTGATTGAACAGTATATAGATTTTATCAGTTCAAAACTTTACTGCAGATATTTCGTGAAGCCAAAGTATAGTCGAGCTTGGCCAGCAATGAATAATTTTGCACTTCCTTTGGAGATCTCTAGCAAATCCATAAGGATCTGAAAAGTCTCTGTTAATGCGGACATTATGTGAGGCTCTCCAGCGCACAGTGATTCCCACAGCACTGTGAGACTCAGGTCCTGAGCTTATATTAATTCATTTTCTTCCAACGATTTAGAGTACGACTTGAGAAAATGGCGGCAGAGTGAGGTCCTCCGGTGAACAGAGCATGGTGAGCACTGTGTGAACAGGGCCTCCATTAGCTCTCTCAGAAAGCACTCTGCACGTCGCACGGCTACATTTGGCACTGGCTCACCGTGTGCAGTGATGGCCATGAGGAGGAAGACAGTACCTGCTACCTCTAAGTGGTTCAGGTTGCGACAAGTTACTCCTTTGTGTACGGTTCCAAAGTGAGGTTGGTACAAAAGAGTGTACCCTCCAAGATCCAAGCTTCTTGAGCTGCCAGAAAATCTCAAAACAATTAGGGCTCTTTGGAATGCGCGGTTAACTTCCTGCTGTAGGACAGGAACGCCAGCTGCTCCTGCAGCAGTGGGCCTCCAGACGTCAAGGCTGTGTGGATAGTGAGGTAATTGCAGGAAGGAAGGGATACAATTTTGTTATCACAGATTACCGTCCCCATTGAAAACCATGGCTACGGCATTAATATCAGCGCTTCAGAGGCACGCAGCGTGAACGCGAGGTCCCGGCGTTCAAGTGTGGAGGTTTGTACAGTTGCTGCTGTGCAAAAAGATGGGTCAGGATGATTAAATGTGGGAGCCAAAGAGAGGGAGCCCCCTCAAAGAGACAAAGAGACGGAGCCCCCCCCTCAGAGCTACAGGCTACCAGGCCTTATCAGTGAAAGTAGGTCTTGTAAGACCAAGAGCCAAATAACAAGGTTTAAATTTAATATAAGTGTTCTGGAACTATAGCTTGCCCATTGCATTAAGAAAAACAAAATGTTTAGACAAAAGATTAATTAATCAACAACTCCATTGAGGACTATCTTTGGTCATTAGTGACTGAATATGGGAAAATGGGTGGTGATTTTCCAGTGTTCATCCAAGAATAATCTCTTTCTCAATTTCTCCTGCTGTGTTATCAATAGACCACAAATGATCAAAAGCTCTATAGACTTTTAAAAAATATTTGTTGGAGTACAGTTGCTAAACAGTGTTGTGTTAGTTTCAGGTGTACGGTGAAGTGAACCTGTCATAATATATATATATATATATATATATGCATCTTTTTTAGATTTTTCCCATACAGTTCCTTGCAGAGTATTGAGTAGCGTTCCTTGTGCTATACATCAGGTCCTAAGGACCTAATTCAATATTTTGGACCTAATTTATATATTGTAGTGTGTACATGTCAATCTCAACATAAACTTTTATTTCAAAGCTAGAATTAAGATGCCATATTTCTATCTGGGAATTTTAAACGACCTTCTTTTGGCATATTCCACTGGCAAAACCAGTCTATATTTATTCCCAGATTATTAAAATTAATTAAAAAGTCAGTTTAACAATTTCTTGCCTTTCTGTCTAAGGATCTCAATTACTTATATGCTGAATGTAGAAAAAAAATTTTTTTTGACTCGTGGACCATTTTTTATAGTCTTTATTGAATTTGTTCAATATTGCTTCTGTTTTATGTTTTGTTTTTTGGGCTGCCAGGCATGTGAGATCTTAGGATCGAATCCACAGCCCCTGCACTGGAAGGCGAAGTCTTGACCACTGGACTGCCAGGGAGGGCCCACAGAACGTTTTTTTAAATGCTGCTTGTAAGTGAACAGAACAGTCAGTGCTTTGGTTCACCTATGAACATGGCAGTGTCAAGGATGGGGTCTGCAAAGTGCTTGATTCTGGATTCATTCTACCAGCCATGAAGATAAAGTCCTTCTCATTTCCCCTCACTTCAAAAACTCTCTCCTACTAAAACACCCAGGTGTTCGTGGCTTCTGTGGGCAATAGCATATTACTACTGGCTTACACTGAGCTAAGAGCAGTCAAATCACCTTTGCAATTCTTAAGCCAGGCCTTCCCACCCTGTAGAATTTTGGAGTTAGGACAAGACTATAAGCCTGTCTTGTTGAACCTGCCCTATTGTTTCTGACTAAGGCACAACTGATGGCATGATTCCAGGAGACCCTTGAAAATATTTTTTGAATCCTGAGTAATTTATTCAAAATATTATATTCCCTGGAGTTTAATAACATCCTAAAAATCATAAGATCTTACCAAGTGCAGTGCATTTAAGGTACAAAACATATAAGAACAAGAGCTAATGTGTACATCGGGAGGGGGAAGAATTTGAGGGTGAACAATGATAAATTCTTTTCTGACAAGTGGAAAAGCAATAATTAAGGGAAAATATGAACAAAATACTGACACCTAAGTGTTTGCTGGTGTAGGAAAACAAACTTTTACATTGTAGTAGGCATTTAAAAACGTTTTTAGCTAATTTAAATCCCTGTTTGAGAGTAGTGCATCCGTTTTGTTTTTAAGGTTTCCTGTCTTTCAATGGTACGTGAAGACTCTTATTAAAAACATTTGCTCTCATAAGTCATTCTTTCCAGTGACAAAGATGATTTGGTCTATTGCCAATGAGTAAACCCAAATTCATACAACTCCTTTATTTCTTTATATTTATAGCTTTTGCCATTTCCAATAAAAAGTTACCAAGTCAGACTGAGAAGCTCCATCTGAGGCTGAGCCCATCTCCAGGGCCGGGGATGTCCCTGGTCCTGGCTCACCTGATAACTTGGCAGAAATGCAGGTTCTCAGGCCCTGCTGACTAACCAGAAACCGGGCATAACACCCAGCAATTTTTATTTCAACAAGCCTTTCAACTCATCTGAGGCAATGAAATTCTGAGGAACTTTGACCTAGGACATCTGTGGTAATCAAAATGTTTCCTCAGTCACTAAACAGCAAGCAACAGTCTCATAGTATGTAAGTAAAAGAAATGGCCATTTCTTTTACATTTCAACATATTTGCTATAAAAGTGTTTTGTTTAAAAAAAAAAGTGTTTTGTTACTTTTCACAATTCCCTTGTGTTGATAATTATCTCATATCCACACCCCCACCGTGTTTGCATGTTATTTATTACTGGGGAGCACCTTCACTGTAATTAAAAACATGCACATACTGAAATAAACATTGTCACTCTGAGCTCTTAGATTCCTTTTTAAAAAAAATATTTTTGAGATTCCTAGATTTTAGGTGCTGCAGAAACACTTGCATTACAGAGCTATTCTTCACCTGATACATACCAGTTGTTTATGCAGAGTTTCTACGACAGTATTGTGAAGAGCCAACCTAACTCATTTTGTAGTGAGATAGGAGAAGAAATGAAACATGTTTAGACAAGTGGTTCTCCGCCAGGGACCATGTCTGCAGACATCCATGTGGTGGGGAGGGAGCTACCCCATCTAGTGAATAGAGGCCAAGGATGCTGACAAAAACCCTGCAATGCATAGGAAATCTCCCACATCCATAATTATCTGGTTCAAAGTATCAATAGCACTTCTGTTGAGAAGTTTTGGCCTAGAGAAAAATGAAGTCATATTTCATCACACTAAATTAGTGATAGTCACTATAATTGGCACTTGAGAAGACTCTTAAGAGTCCCTTGGACTGCAAGGAGATCAAACCTGTCAATTCTAAAAGAAATAAACCCTGGATATTCATTGGAAGGACTGATGCTGAAGCTGGAGCTCCAATACTTTGGCCACTTGATGCAAAGAGCTGACTCATCAGCAAAGACCCTAACGCTGGAAATATTGAAAGCAGAAGAGGGCAGCAGAGGATGAGATGGTTGGATGGCATCACTGACTCAATGGACATGAGTTTGAGTGAACTCTGGGAGATAGTGAAGGACAGGGAAGCCTGGCGTGCTGCAGTCCATGGGGTTGCAAAGGGTCGGACATGATTTAGCAACTGAACAACATCTATAATTTCCATGTTACCCACTTGGGAAGCCAAAGTCTTTCACCACAGCTGTACAACCCTGGAACCCTTTCTTATACTCAAAATCTCCAATTCCACACCAACCCTCAGGCCCCGAGGAGAGCTTTCCTTCTCAGCAGAGAAAGTACAGCTAATTATTACAGACTAGCATTGAATCCCCTTTTAGGAGCTCACATTTTTTTTGCATTGGCATTTTGAATTCTTGGCATGTTGCCTTGTGTGAATGTTCAGCTCTGTTAGTCAACTTCTTCTTTCCAAAAACATGTTATTTACTTGAAAGAAGACTTCATCTTGAAAAAAAAAACCCACCATTTACTTCACTATCTATAAGTTTATTGCTCTTAACAAGATTCTTTTTACATTTCATCTTTTTTCTCAATTTTCTTTATGATTGAACTCTATCAGTCAGGTTGATAAAATATTAAAGCATAGCCCAGTTACTAAACAAAACATATTTTCCATTAGCAAACATCTTTCAATGGTCCTTTCAGCAATTCCTGCGACAGTTCTGAAAATGTTTTCCAAAGGTATGTGATGACTTTTTCTTTTGTTAGCCAAAGGATGTTTCTAGGCTTCTGTGGCTAAAGATGCCATTCAAAATTCAGTAGAATTGTGCGACATGAAATTTAACAGTGGACAGATGTTACTATGCATATATAATTTATCTGCGAGTATAAAGCACAGACTGGGAGCACTGTATTTCTGTGTAATCTGATTAGAATTTTCATGGAGCTACATCCTTGGACACTATCTCTAGAAAGCAAGCAGGTGACTCACAGCTGCACCCCACCGTTTCCGAGGATCGTAGGAAAGGCAATTCGAGGTAAAGCCTAATTAACTCTGCAATGTTTGATCCTGGATATCTTTAAGAAAAGCATAGTTCCCACCCACCTGCAAACTCTGATGTTAGCCATGAACTTCTTCGTTGCATTAAGAAAGGAAATACTAAACCCCATTGCTACAGAATGGTACGCAGAACGGTGCGCAGGAAAGGTAACCATGCACAACCCTGTGTGTGCGGATTCCTCCCACTCTTTTCCTTAGATCCGCATTCTGTTACATTTCCTGCTCTCTGTTATATAAATTACCGGGCTTCCTGGGTGTCACTAGAGGTAAAGAACCTGCCTGCCAATGCAGGTTAGATGTAAGAGATGTGGGTTTGATCCCTGGGTTGGGAAGATGCCCTGGAGGAGGAAAATAGCATTCCATTTCTACACTCCAGTATTCTTGTTTGAAAAATTCCATGGACAGTGGGGTCTGGCAGACTGTCATCCATAGGGTCACACAGAGTCGGACAGGACTGAAGCAAGTTAGCACACACGCTTGTAAATTATGACAGTAATAGAGACCACTCAGATCTTTATGCTGTTTCACTGAATTTGGAGTCCCTGAAACACATATCAAGATTGAACATGAAATCAATCCCCAAACTACTGTCTAAATCTTTTTTAAAAATTTTATTTCACTTAAATGTTTAACAAAGTTTGGAGACCGAAATTTATGCCCTGAATAAGCAGTGAGAGTTTAATTATAGAAACTGATAACCTCCTGATTTTTATTATTTCATCAAAATGCCCACTTTTAATGGAAGAGGTGGCTGTCTTTTAAATATTTTCATCAAAGTGTACTTTAAACTGAAAAGTTAACCAGCTTCTATCTATCTACCTATCTATAAGACTTGCATATTTAACCTTAAGACAGTGGGTCAGGCTTTTTGAAGGTCAGATCGTCTACTTGTTTAATTTATAAAAATACTAATTTGCAGTAACATCGATAAACACATTTCCATGTGGCATTTTCAAAGATTAATCTGAGTAAATATTTCTTTTCTGAGTTGTCTGATATCCTAGACAAATTAGAAAGCCAGTTTAGGGGTATAATTAAAAATGTAAAAGCTTTGATTCTCAAACATATTTTGGGGTGTGCATAATATCTTTTTAAACAAGAAGTCTACTATGTTTTCAAGAGCAAACGGTATTTTCTCTAGAATCACCGACTGCCTTGAATAATGGGATCTCGCTGTTTATCTGCAGTAGATCCCTTCCCCTCTCCCTCTTCTGCCAGTTCTTATGAGAATACTCAGAAGTGGAAGGTAGGGATTTTTCTCATTCATTTTTTAGGAGCACAAGGTTAGTGATGGAAAAGAAGTTCTGTATTCCCAACATCCTTGGAACAACTTACCTTCTTTTCTTCTGGGAGATCCTTTTTGTTCTGATCGCAACTATGTGACTACGAGTAACACGCAGTTGGGATACACAAAAGTCAAAAGGGTGTTGTACTTATACACAAAATGAATATTCATTCATGTGCGTAGTTTGTACATGGTTTACATACTTCATATGATGATTAAAGGACGTTTTGTTCAGTGATTGATACCCCCAGGCAGCTTCAATATATATCGCTTACTGAATGATAGTGATATTTTATTGCAGATATATTTCCACGGTGGTTTGTCTTCTCAAACATTTTTTATCCAGTCTTTGGAAAAATATTTTTCTTTTTCTAAAAATATGCAGAACTACAATTAAACCAATGGCACTTATACATAAGCAGAATGACTTTCTGGGCTTCATTTTCTTGGTTTCAATCTGAGAGACGTGTTACAAAATTTCTATGATTTCTACCGACTTTATGGCCCTATTAATTCCAATGGAAATATAAAAAGAAGGCCAGATCATGAATTGAAAGACCCAGGATCACAGTGACTTATATCACCTAGACAGACGCCTATATCTCACCATTTTGTGAGTGATCCTGTTACTATTATAATTTATTCTTCAGATCATGCCATCTACAAGCCAGACTGCCTGACATCCATATGTGCCTACGTGTTCTTGAAAACCATTCCGGGGGAGGGATTCTTTCTGAAAATCTACGGCCATAGCATTTTCGAAAATGAACAAGGTCAAGTGAGGACGCCTCTGAGATGCAGTGTCTTCTTTTTTTTTTTTAAAGTCTGTTTTGTTGCCTGGGAGGCCCCAGCATGGAGCAGTGGTCAGAGGCCAAGCAACTAGTGTCTTTGAAAAAAAAAAAGGTAAAAAGGGTAAAAACTGTGAGGAAGGAAAATAATACACGGAATTGTCAAGACATGGAGGGAATCTAAGGGAATGGGGAGTGGGAAGCAGAGCCAGACAGGAACCTAGCAAGCAATCCTGACCTTGCGGAGGGTCTACACCACTGAGTCAGGAGTGTGCCGTCAAGTCCTTCCCAGACTCTGAGCCAAGTGACTGCCTCTTTAAACTGCCTCATCCAACAGCCGATTCAGTTGCCACCACAGAAATAGAAATTACAGCTTTCAACCCTTCATTTTATCCCTCTTACCTATAATCCTCTAGTTCCAGTCTGTCTGACCACTTGACAACGTTGTTGGTTTTTTTTTTCTTTTTTAAATTAGCACGGCTTTGGGGGACCGCTTAAACATGCTTCACTCACAGACAACAGTAGATATCCCTCGAAACTCTTGATGAGGAAAAAAAAACAACCCTGCTGAGAACATAAAATGGCACAGAGAACTCACAGAACGGATTCTCATAATTGAGGCTGTCGTGTGTCTTATTAAAAGCCATCAATTTACCTGGAGGTCTTTCTTTAAAACCTGTTAAGATTCTTCACAGATTCTACATAAAGATTTTTTTTTCTTTCTAAGGCTCACTGATCTCCTTTCACGTGTGTGTTGTTTGCTGGGTCCTTCAAAGGGCTTCACGCTTTACTTTCATATTTAAAAAGAGTCACGATGAAGGCCATTCTTTGAATGCAGTGCCTTCAGAGGGACCAAGATGCTTATTATAACTGCCCTGATGAGCCCGTCAGAGCCTCTTGTGACTCCCAGGCTCCTCTAATGTGTATTTAGGTGTCCTGCCGGATGGCTTGCCTAAGTGATGTGGCTCAGATTTGATGAAAGGATAGCAAATAACATCAATTATAAAGGACATATGTTAATAAGAAGAAGAAAAGAGAGAGGGAGTCTGGGGTGGGGGGAAGAAGAAATTACCCACAATAGACAGAACAAAGCATTTCAACCGAACAAAAAGAAATGCTGTACCTGAATCATGTCCTAATTTTAGGGCATGACTGTGTTCTTTAGAGGTATATGTCTTTGGAGACGTAACATATTTCTTCAGCCTTTGTGGGACTGGCATTGAAGGTGTAGATCAAACCGCCTTCAGTTTCCTTTACGGACTTGTTGGTAATTTTGCCATGATCCCTGTACAGAACAAAGATACTATGTAAAGCTCAGGTCATGGAAAGCCAAATAGCTAAAACTGATTTTTATCTTTTTACAGAAATGTTCTCCAATCTGGCAATCCATAAAGATCTGCCAACTTTTCATATCCTAAATTTTCCCATTCTTAGGGTTACCCGTTTAACCCAGAAAAGACTGCATGCCACTCCTCCCCCGTAAAATAACAAGCAGAGACCCCTGAAAAGATAAAACAGATAGTTTTGCCAACCTCCACTAGGCTAATTAATTATAAGCATTAGTTTTCCTTTAGATGTACTTCCCATGTGTAAAAAGATTTTAAAATATTAAATACTATTAGCTCAATTGATAAATAAACCTAGATTTCATCCCCAAACCCATTAAATATATTTGCTTTATTTTTATCATCTAATTTCTCAAAGAGACTAATTTATGTACCTAAATAATCCTGTGCTATATCTCTATCGTTCTTCTAGTCTACAATAATGCTTGAATTTTCAAAAATGGAAATGTCGAATGTGATTAAGCAATGTGGTCTCTTCCTTTCAAGTAAACTAAATGAAGACAAACAGTGTGCTCCCCCCCTTTACTACGGAGCCAGATAAGCCTGGCATCTTGTAAAAAATACTGTACAAGACAGTGTTGTGGGTTTGTGAGTTTGTTGATCTTCTTCAGTTAGACAGTGCATTCCCTCTTTAGTAATGTATCTCTGTTACTTTTATTTAAAAAGACTACCCATGTTCTCTGTCCAGGTGACATGTGTTTCCTTCCCACACTTCTCTTCTATGCTCCTAGGCACTTGGGGTGAGGCTCTCGAGACAGTTCAGGGGCACAGGCGAAGGATGAAGTGACAAGGAGGGGTGATGGGCGCCCACGAGTCTCCCCCTGCCACCACGAGGGGCCTCCCCAGCAGAGGCTGTGGGTGTGGCATTGCGGGGAGGCGCTTAGCACAGCTCCTGTTTTTAGCCAGGGAGCGGGAAGGGGCCGGGCTGGGGACCACTCTGATTCACGGGGGCTCACCCAGCTACTCTGTGCACATCCGCTTATAGGAGGCAAACCACTAACAAGTGGAGAAACAGTTCATTTAAAGAGATATGTCAGATATGCTTTAAGAAATTCAAAGTCCCAGTGTCAGCTTTAACATCACGGAAGGGTGAAACACTCTGAAAAGGCCACGCATACACACCCATCAACCTCTGAGGTATGGTGATGGCCAAGATTCTTAACTGATTTATTTTACTAAATGTACAAGGAACTTCCTGTTTCTGTTCATGACACCAAATTGTTCTTCATGTGAAATTTAAAGTTTTCAGACAGGACTGGAATTTAACAAGCCCCCTGCCCCTATGCACACACATATGTCTGCATTTTGGAGCCCATGTGGCATTCGTAGGTTTACCCTCAAACAATTTTCTGTGATTGGCAAAATTCCTCCTATAATAAATTGCGAAACTGGGGCTCAGAGGCTCACTAAAATTACAGAGTGACTGAATATGCATAAAAAGTTGTGTGCCCAAAGGTGTGGAGAAAAGGGAAACTTCCTGCACTGCTGGGGGTGTACATGGGTTCAGCCACTCTGGAAAACAGTATGGAGGTTCCTTAAAAAACTGAAAATAGAGCTGCCGTGTGGTCCAGCAATCCTATTCCAGGCATCTACCTGTAGAGAGCTTGAGTTCAAGAAGATACACGTACCCCTGTCTTCACTGAAGCTCTATTCACCACAGCCAAGACATGGAAACAGTGTACATGTCTGACCACAGATGAATGGGTAAGAAGACATGATGCACATATACAGTGGAATACTGCTCAGCCACAAAAAGGAATGAAGTCATGCTGTCTGCAGGACGGTGGATGGCCCTAGAGATGATCATGCGAAGTGAATTAGAAAGAAAAACTCAAATACCACATGATATCATTCGTACGTGGAATCTACAGTATGCCACAAAGGGACCTGTCTATGAAGTGGATAGAGACTCACAGGCCTAGAGAATAGGTCTGTGGTTGCCAAGGAGGGAGGTTTAGGGGAGGGTGGAGTGGGAGGTTGGGATTAGACGATGTAAACTGTTTTATATATATAGGATGGAAAACAGCAAGGTCCTACCGTACAGCACTGGGAACTATATTCAGTATCCTGTGATAAACCATAATGGAGAAGAATGTCATAAAAGGGCGTATATATGTGTATAACTGAGTCACTTTGCTGCACTGTGGAAATTAACACAACCTTTTAAATCAACTATACTTCAAATAAAAAAAAAATTTTTAAGTTATGCTCCCAAACTCCCAAACAAGCACTCCATTCACCTTATTCCCTTTTCGTGGCAAATAAGTGTGTGCTAGGGGCAGTCAGATCATTGTTAATGCCACAAAGAAAACCTCGATGTTATGAACTCATGTTATAAATTTCCTGCATTTTGATTTGATTGGAAAGGAAAGCTAGAAAGTATACTGACTTGAATTTTTTAAAATTTACAATAAAGGGTTTGTGTGAAACATGTCAATGGTCATAGGACTTATCTAACACTCTCATTTTCCTTTCAGTCATCCTTAATTACACTATGCAGTTAATTTTTAGCTGCCTTTTCTCTCCACTATTCCTATTAATTAAAGAAGTATAAGAATAGCAAGAACTTGGAAGGGAGTGATAGAGGACAATAGGTGTTCTCAATTAAAAAAAAATATTGCAAATTTTTAAAATTAAGACTGACAACTGCTATTAATTACATTTTAAGCTATTAATGGTCTGACACTTATTTTAAGCCCATCCTAAGTATTCCACATGGATTGAACCCATTTATGAAGAACAGAAAACCATTGAATGGTTGGGCTGGGGATGAAAATAGACTTAATTTGGGAGAGAAATGTTTACTAAAGGTTTCAGAGGAGCACTTGGTCAAAGCCCATGATATTTAAGTAAAACAAAATTCTACCAACTGGTTCATTTAAATCTTATAGAGTTCTCTCCTGTCTAAAGGTGGTCCTGTGGTCAGTTTCCATATACGACTGAATGTGTTTGCATGGTGTATGAAATGAAAAAGATGTATAGAACAGTCTTTCAGACTCTATGGGAGAGGGAGAGGGTGGGATGATTTGGGGGAATGTCATGGAAACATGTATAATATCATATAAGAAACGAATCGCCAGTCCAGGTTCGATACAGGATGCTTGGGGCTGGTGCACTGGGATGACCTGGAGGGATGGTACGGGGAGGGAGGTGGGAGGGGGTTCAGGATGGGAACACGTGTACACCCGTGGCAGATGCATGTTGATGTGTGGCAGAACCAATACCATATTGTAAAGTAAGTAGCCTCCAATTAAAATAAATAAATTAAAAAAAAAAAACACAAAGATGCACCAATGCTGACAATCTAAGAAGGCAGGTGGGGGAAGCCCCCTCCCTTGCTTTAAAGGATTATGATGAACTTTGAACTTTCTCTCTTTCTCTCTCCCTCTTTCTTGCCTTCTATAGGGACTTACAACAGATATAGAGTATCACTTGAAGATATGTTCTAAATTAGTTCCCTAATTCACATTGTGATTTCTTTTTTTTTCCTCTCACATTTCTCTTTTCAGCTCTGAAAGAATTTAGGGAGGAAGAAAAGCATGGGCTTCCATCGTAGTTGAGGATGCTCTTCTTTGTCTGCTGGTCCCAGCCTCTGCACCTACACACGCGGGGCGCAGGGCGCGGCCAGGCAGACAGCACTTACTGTGAGATGCCGAGGGACTGTGGGAGCCAGGGGCTCACAGGCTGCAACTTGCATGCTTGGCAAGGCCCAGATGCCATGGCTTGAATCTCTAATAAACCACTTGCTGCCTCTCCAGTAATGATACCCTGCGGCTGCTGGGAGGGGATTCTTTTTATAGAAAACATACTCATAAGGATTTAATATTATCTCTCTGAACCCTTTGATTTAATAGAGTATTTTTTTTGTATTTTTTTTTTTAACTTTCCCCTTTATTCTGTAGACCTGTGAACTGAACCAGGGTTAATTCTTGATGTAGCAGTAGGATGAAATCAACGTCTCTTTACTGAGCTCAAGACTCTTTTTCCTTTTGCACCATGTGCTTAAAAAGAAAAAAAAATAAAGTATCTTGCCACTGAATGTCTTTTTACAGACTGAAAAGACTTCTTAGGTTAAACAACATTTGTTAGGTTTTTGATGCAATCAAATGCAATTTCAATCTTCTTGAAAGATCCAGCCCTGCCTCTCGAAAATTGCACATATGTGTCAGCTTTCCATTTTTCTCACTAGTGTTTTACACATGAAGTCTATTTTCACTGAGAAAATGGAATCTTTGTGTCTTTGTCTCTGCACTCCCTGCTCTCAGGCATGTTCTGGCAGCAGCTTTGACTGTCTAAGCTCGGGGGGAGGGGCCTGGCCGTCATTTGTCAGCTCCCCTTTGCATCTGTAATTTCTGGCCACTCAGCAGTATTAGGGGGTCTCAGAAAGGGGGCAAGGAGCACGGGGGGAGAGTTTGTCTCTGATGAAAGCCAAATTCTGCCTAAGTGCCCAAATTAACGACCAAAGAGAGAGAGGAGAGTCTGAAGAACTTTTATTGTGCTTTAATGCAAAAGGTTTTTTTTTTTTTTTGGAAATGGCTAATTTACAAAATCGCACATGGTAACATTTTCAGATCTCAGCTGAGAAAGCCCCTGTCTGTATTCTGTTACAGTTTTCACTGCTTTTAGCTTGGCATTGGCTCATGAAACGATTTTAATTTTCCACCAGTGGCTTCTGGTTATTTCTGCCCTTCTTTCCTCCTAACGTAACTGACAGGTCAATTAAACATCTGCATTTTTTTAATCTGGATTTCCCCCCATAACTATTTTGCTTTTCTTCTAAAACTTCCAGATGTTTTGGCTCCTTTAGGATTTGAACGCATGCAAGTATATTTGCTCCTATTTCAAAGGCAGAGAGCTAGATGGACCGACCAGATGTTTCTCTAGGAAAAGCTTGGTAATACACCAGAAATCAGGTCAGTATTTTTGTTTCTTTATAGATAACTTTACACTGGAACCTCTCTTCCTGTCTTTGAGCACTTTACAATTTGAGTTGATCTTGGAAACATTTTTGTCAGCGCTTAGAGTTCAGACTTCATGCTGTGATCCGTTAATTAATCGTCATAAAGAACGTATCCAATTCTGTTATCTCAGTGTCTAGAGATGGGAATAGAAACTGCTGTGATTTGCTTTTTCTTAAATTATTATTATTTCTGTCTTTACCCCACCCCTCTGTGAGAGATAAGAGGTTGTAAGCTATACAAGGCAACAATGTATTTTAACTCCATTTCCGGCTTTGTACAAACATTAAAGGAATCACCAATGTCTTGCCTTGTCTGGAGGAGACTTGAAAGAGCCTCTAATGTACTTCAAGAAAACCTGCTTCCCATAATTAATAACAGGAAGCCGCGTAAACAGACATTTGCTGACACATGAAACCGAAACAGTAACATATACACAGAAACCTGGGAAATGCTGGTTATACAGAGGGCGGCTCAGTTGTAGATGTTTTTGAGTCCAGGGTAAGTGATCCTTCACTTTCCTTCACTTTACATTGCAAGGTGATCCCTGACCATTTAAACACACGCTCAGAATAGTCACTGCTCCCCCCGTTAGTATCTGGAAGTGCTCCTCATTCTCTTTTTAAGATTTAGGCAGAAACACATTCTTTCCTGGAATATAGATTTTCCAGAAGTAAATAGGAAGAAAGACAAACTTTTCTTATTTTTCAACATGATTTTGAAATTTTTGAGCCCATTTCACTTCTGGAAATGAAAACACTTGGTGGGAAAATCTTGGTGTGTGCAGGATTGCTTTACTGGGGAGGGGGGTATATTCGCAAGGTCTCAGCAAACTAAATGCACCAGTCGTTAGACAGAAATGAAGACCCCTGGGCCACTCAGCCCACTTGTCGTTACAGCTCCAGACCAGCTTCCCAGGGAAGTGATGTGTCTTTATTGTCCAGCTGTATCGCAGAGCGGGGACTGTCTGAGCTGAGGACTGACCTTGAACGCAGCAACCTGATGTGACATGTGGTTCCCCTGCTTCTTAGAAAACGCTGGGCTTGATTTGAATTGGGGGATTTTTGTACAGAGTCAGCTGCTCAGTGTGCAGTTAATTTTGAGGTACAAGCGACTTGGTCCTTGTCAGTGAGATTTTTTTGTTGTTGTTGCTATTAAATTTTAAAGGTCACCCTGAGAACGGTTCAGTGTAAAATTAAATTTCTTGGAATGTTTCTGGTTTTGTGGGATGAATAGGAGAATAAGGAATGATGGCAGAAGTGAGGAAATGCATGTGTTTTCAGATGTATTAGGGGATTTATTAAAGGATTAAGGATGCAAATTAAAGGATGCATTTTGACTAGTCTAGTGTAATAACATCTACACTATATCACCAGCCAGAGTGATGTACCTTCATGGTAAGTGCCCAGTAAGTCTCATCCTAGCACTAGAAAAATGCAGTGTCTTGGGTACCAGGATTAGAGGATTTTGCATCCACCCAACCGATCTCAAAACTGAAAGCCAAATGTATTGTTTTCTTAGGTAATCTGCAGTAGATATAAATTTAAAGCAGAGGTGTTATACTAAGAGCCAATTAGTTCCAGTTAAAAATAAATATAAATTGTTTCATGTTTTACATATACTAGGATGAAGCAAAGTAAATAGGAAACACTTTTATCTCCAGAATCTTCTATCGTGGAAACTGGAATCCATCCAATGGATATCTTAAGTTTAGAGAAACAACTGAGTTGGAGTGAGTGAAGCTGCGTTAATTGCAAGTGAAAACTAAGAGATTTTGTAAGCTGTAAAATGTCAGTGAGTTTGTAAAAGAGCAAGAAAGCTATGTAATGACTTAAAGTGATTAAAATTTAAAGTGTACCTATTTGGAATTTTTATTAAGTATAGGATGAACTATATATTGACTATTAGGAGTATACTATCTATTCAGAATAGTTTTGTAAGGAAAGCACAAGTTAATGAATTTTAAATTACAAACAAAATGTACTGTTCTCTTTGTTAGAGCCTATAGAAAGAAAAGGAAAGGCCAGGTAGTAGAATTATGCCATTTGAAAATTGATGCTTTGGAAAACAAAATATTTTTTCCAAAAATTTTAGCTGAGGATCTTCTTGGAAGATTTTCAGGTATGAATTATAAACTCTTTACTGTTAACCGTACATTTTAGTCATATGGAAACAATGATGATACATTAAAAAATAATGATTTTCACAGGCAGACTCATTATTGTACACCTTGTCACAATATTTAAGCTGTTCTTAGAAATGTTTCATCATAAAGATCGTGCTGATGATATGAGTTACATTGTTCAGTGAAGACCCCAGAGCCTCCAAGCTAAGCTTATGCTTGTTCCTTAGGTCAGTTTGGTTGAACAGAACCAGCAAAGTCTGGTAAGAGTAATAGTTTCTCTCCTTTCCTGGACTTCATCAGAGCACAATGTCTTTATATGCACCTGAGAAAATCTGGTGTATTTATCAAGAGAACAATAAACTCACAATTGTGACAAAGTCAGTAAATCCTCTTGCTTTTGTAGGAAACTACTAACTAAAGTTTCTTAAAAGTGAGATATGAAAGACAAAAAAAAATTGCAGATAGTAACCTCAGTATTATATGGGACACAGGTCAGTATTTCAAATAAAGAGCTAAAATATATAAAGCACACTTACAAGTTAGCCCTGCATAAACGTTCTAGGAGTAACGTCCTTTGGTTCAAGCGGTTTGTGTATGTATGTGAATTTCACTCCTCTGTCTGTTCATCATATAAATGTTCTCTTGATGAGTGCTCATCCCCCTTTTCCAGCTTCTATTTGCTTTTTAGGGAACTGCCTCGGGAAAAGCTGAACATCTATTTCCTGACTTCTGCTTTCCTCTCGTCTATTTTGATGTGTGTGTGTTTATGTATGTATTCAGTCCTTTGCAAATTTTCTTTGAAAGCTATTTCAGAGAGATAAACTATATGGATATGAATGGAAGCTGGCAGAGTTATTTATTGATTATTGAGAAATGGCTGCCTTCTTAGAGCTTTAGGCCTTACTGAGTCTATCCGGTACCCAGCAAGTTTCCATTACAAAGCTGGGAGATTTCTTTTGTGACTGTCAGGTGTGAACTGGGCAATGTCTGTTAAGACTTGGCTAGGAAAGAGTGCAGGGTACACATTTTTTGGCAGAATTTGGCAGTTTCGACATGACCTTTCCTGCTCCCTCTTAAGCATCATCGCTAGGATCAAACAGAACTCTGAGACTCCTCCACACTTCTCAAAACAAGGAAGTGCTTCCAAACTTCAGCCAGGTTTCTGGAGAGCTTTCTGTCTTGCGTTTTGTGTGCTTTAGTTAGCCCATCTCGGGATACTTCCTGTCATTGTCATCTTTGTAAACACTGCGGCTTGTGATGCACATTGAACCCGTTGCTGGAAAACCTATTATTTTGTTCATAATGAGCTAGCAGCAGAAATGATTAAGATTGAAGGGCAGTTTTTAAGCACGTCCTCAAGCATGAACAAGTGACGGCTGTGAAAGACCGACCCTCCAATGAGGTAACAATTAAAATTGTCTTCATAGCATAAATATAGGTCACACCTGGACAGTTGTATGGCCTATCAGTATTAGGAATGCTGAGTCTTCTGTAATAACAGAAAGGGCCTGTGATATAAAGATCGACCTCTTTTTATTTTATTTTTTTACTTTACACTAAGCGTGAAGAGTGAACTATCACTGCCACTCAATTAATGCTCTTCTTTTTTCTCTCCTGACCTACCAGTTACACGTCTTCTTCATTCAAAGGAAACCAAATTGGCTTTGCTGGAGGGGAAATTATGTTTATAAATTTTAATTTTAGAAAGTAAAAGCATAAAGTGTGTCTTGGCGGTTTAACAGGTCGAGTCTCTTTCATCAATGATTTAGTTCTGCTTTATAAAATCTGAGGATATTTAATGGCAAATGTAATTTTAAAGTATAAGTTACATTTTCAAATGAACATGACTATTTAAATGAAAAATTTGTATGATGGTGCTTAAAAGAATTTCTAACTTTTAAAGGAATTGTGGATTTACTTATAAGTTGTTTAGAAAATCTAAGGGCATTTTGTTGAATTTTACTGGCTTTCAGATAAAAGATTTACTGAAACTTTAAAAACATGGGTCATAAATTTTCCATGGGAGAGACCTACAGCAATGCACAAGTGACTTTTTTAAGAACTGATGCTGGTCACTTCTACCTTTCTATTCCATGGGGTAAAATATACCTAAAGTTTTCAGCTCACGGGTATGGAAGTGGCATTAATAGGCAAGTCAACTGTACAGACAGAATCAGACACAAGTAACCCCTGCCTGTTTCTGCGGATCCTTCATTCCCTAGATAGGTGTCCATTACTGCTGTAGACAGGGTGTGTGCCCTTTCATTTGGCAGGCCCTGTTGCTTCCCTGGGGTCCACATTTCACAGGATGGGAATAGAATCAGCAACCATTTATGTATCTGGGAAAAATAGATGCATTGATGAGGAAAACCATAAATTCTTTTCCTTTTTGGTATGTTTTGCACTTCCTCTTGTAAATTCAGTGGCAACAAGCCATCCTCAAGCCAAATTTGGTACACGAATTTAATTTATAATTTCATATAATAAAAATTCTTACTTTAACAATGTGTACTAAGCAAACATTCAACACTGATTTTTTTTGGCATAAAGCACAATTAATTGCACATAATACAGCAATAATTTTTTAAATAATTAACTCCTCCTACAAAGTTAACATTGTTCAGATTGTGAAATTTATTGTCATTATATTATACAGAGAGAACTTCCTTATTTTTTATATTATCTGACTAAATTTCTCTGTGAAATTTATTTTCATTATATTATACAGAGAGAACTTCCTTATTTTTTTATATTATATGACTAAATTTCTCTGTGTAATTTCAAGAGGAATTGTTTGGTTATGGCCTTAAAGCTCTATGAGAAAATATGTGTAAAGTGAATTACTGGTTTCATAAACTTAGATATTTGCGATGTTTGTGGTTTTGAGTGGCAATGTACTTTTTTGTTAATGGTATTAGAAAATGTTGGACCCCAGGACCTAACAAAAGGGCCAAATAACCATTTCACTGTGCTCTTCCTTCATGCTTAGTATAAGCGCTGAAAACAGAACAAGGAGAAACAGAAGACCCGGAGCATAATAGCCTCTGATTTCTACTCTTACATAATCTGTTGAAAACAACTAAAATAAGCCATTAGGGTTGAAGCTTGTCTGACTTTCAGAGAATCCAATAGGCAAAAAAGTGGGTCTGAAACTCAGTGACTCTGACAGGATAAATCATTTTATCCTACATACAGGGAATCCACATACCTCCATTCTAGCATCTTCTAAGACAGGAAGTGTCCCTTTAACATCTGTGTGGGAACCTGAAAGGTTTTCGCTGGAAGGCACCCTGCGTGTGTGCGCTCAGCTGCTTAGTCGTGTCTGATTCTCTGTGACCCTGTGGACTGTAGCCCGCCAGCCTCCTCTGTCATGGGATTCTCCAGGCAAGAGTCCTGGAGTCCGTTCCCATGTCCTTCTCCAGGGGACCTTCCCTACCCAGGGACCAAACTCGCATCTCCTGTGTTGGCAGGTGGATTCTTTACCACTCTGCCACCTGGGAAGGCCCAAAGGGGCCCCAGACACCCTCTAACCGATGAGACTGTTCCTAACAAGTGTGCAGAGTCATCCTGAGCAACCTGGGTGACCGCTCTTATTTAAATAGAGGCGCTCCTTTCTGTATCTCAAAAGAACCTTGCGCCAGTAAATATGGATGGAATGAAATCCCTGACTCACATCTGCAAATTCTCCTACTATCCAGGATTAGCAAAATGGTGAGGAACATGAAAAGAGATGACAGAACTCCTCTTTAATGAAACAAAAAATGGTTAAAAATCCCCTTTGGACACTTGGAAAAATACTCATTTTAGCACAGGAAACTCTACTCGGTGCTCTGGATGACCTAAATGGGAGGAAAATCCAAGAAAAAAGGGATATATGTATGCGTATAGCTGATTAATTATGCTGTACAGTAGAAATTAACACAACATTTTAAAGCAACTATACCGCAATGCAGGAGACTCCAGTTCGCTTCCTGGGTTGGGAAGATCTGATGGAGAAGGGATACGCTACCCATTCCAGGATACTTGGACTTCCCTTGTGGCTCAACGGTAAAGAATCTGCCCGCAATGCGGGAGACCTGGGTTTGATACCCAGGTTGGGAAGATCCTCTGGAGAAGGGAAAGGCTACCCACTCCAGCATCTGGCCTGGAGAATTCCATGGATTGTATGGTCCTTTGGGTTGCAAAGAGCAACTTTCACCTCTCTACTTCACTTTGGAAATTAACACGATATTGTAAAGCAACTATACTCCAATCAAAATTAATTTTTAAAAAAGAATAAATTGGTAGACTTCATCAAGTGTCATTATTTAGACCCTCAGCTGAATGGCAGGCCTTTCTTCAGATCATGTCACCTGAGGGCTTATTTAGGAGTCGGGTCTTCAGAGAACAGGAGCTGTGTCTAAGTTCTAGATTATTCTTCCTACCTCTAGGCCAAAATATGAACCACAGGACCATCCACAGATGCAGAATGCATTCCATTCAATTTGAGTTTCTGGAGGATGGTTGGGAAAGGGGAAGAAATAAATTCTTGACTCAAGAGGCCTAGAGTTTTTTCCGAGTCAGGTGTAGGTCTAGGAGAAATATGCAGGAAAAAGTCTAGTGGAGGAAAAATGACTCACAATATGTGAGGGGGAAGCCTTTTGAATGTCAATGTCCATATTTCTTGTTCAAAATATGGGTAATTGCATCATGCATTCTAAATATAATAGCAACCAAGACTCTCTAAGAACAGTTAAATTCTTATTCGAGAACAGGAAGGAAAGAATTGGTTAGAATCCTACTGTTTCAATAAAAAGCACTGTCTAGCACAATACTGCTATTACAATAAAACCTATTGTGGGCTCAGTTGTGTCTAACTCTTTGCAACCCCATGGACTGTCGCCCACCAGGCTCTTCTGTCCAAGGGATGCTCCAGGCAAGAAAATACTGGAGTGGGTTGCCATTTCCTCCTCCAGGGGATTTCTCGGCCCAGGGGTCAAACCCACATCTCCTGTGTCTCCTGCGTTGTAGGCAGATTCTTTACTGGCTGAGCCATCAGGCCTGTGAGAGGATTGGTTAATGACTTAGAGTAAACGCATAGGTGATTGAAAATTTTTTCAGGATTAAAAAAAAGACATCATTGGCTAATATTTCAGAATAAATAAATATATGTATCATCAAGAATAGCAACAAACTCACATTTGTACTCTTAGAAAGAGTTCTTTAAATGGCATTTTCAGGTAGGCTTTTAATAACATTTAAAATTTAGACACATATTTCAAAACAAGGCTGCAGAGGAAATATCACTCACTGAGTGTGAGTGCTACCCCACACAGTCACTTACTAGAATTGCTCAAATATAAATTATTGCATTATTGCTTGCAGCCTATAAAATAAGAGTATTGCTAAAATTCATTACCCCAGCCTTTTGAAAATAAGATGCTTGTGATTTTTTATGAAGTTAACCATTTAGTTAATATTCAGAACTTTTCCTAATGCTAAAAAAAAGACTTTACATATGGCCTTTCTGTTCAAACTTCCTCTCAGGTATGCAGAAGACCACTGGCAAAACATGAGATTGAGTGGGAGGAACAGCAGCTTTGGCGCTCTGGGATCTGGCTTGCCTTCTGACACAAAGCCTGTCACCCAGGTATCTCTGAGAACAGGGGTTAATCCTAACAGCTGAGGCCCCAGAGAGGAAGGTGGGGCATGATTGCCAGGATGCATTGTTATCACAGAGTCCCAGTAGAAAGGGAACTTTTCTTTCATCCACCTCTGGTAGAATCCTACTCAGTAACAGCCTAAAAGAGTAATGTGACCTTGAAAGTGAAAATGAAAATCGCTTAGTCATGTCCGACTCTTAGGGATGCCCGTGGACAATACAGTCCATGGAATTCTCCAGGCCAGAAAACTCGAGTGGATAGCCGTTCCCTTCTCCAGGGGATCTTCCCAATCCAGGAATTGAACCGGGATCTCCCGCATTGTGGGCGGATTCTTTACCAGCTGAGCTACAATGTGACCTTGGTTCTAACAAAACGTATGCAGCATTCAGCCACTTCTCACCACTCCACAGCTACTGCCCTGTCACCAGGACCTGCATCGCTTGCCTGGCCCCTGGCTCTACAGTAAGTGCCCTGTGTAAGAACAAGCTCCATTCTGAGAGAATGTTCATAAATCCAATTTGTTTGTAATTCCAACAAAGTTAGCTTAGGAACCCAGATAACACAATTGGCTATATAGTACTGTACTATAACCAGTTTGCTTGGGCTTCCCTGGTGGCTCAGATGGTAAAGAGTCTGCCTGCAGTGTAGGAGACTCGGGTTCGGTCCCTGGGTTGGAAAGATTCCTTGGAGAACAGAATGGCAACCCACTCCAGTATTCTTGCCTGGAGAATCCCATGGACAGAGGAGCCTGGAGGGATACAGTCCATGGGGTCACAAAGAGTGGGACAAGACTGAACGACTAATGCTTTCACTGCAACAGGTTTATAATAGTTTTCACACAAATAATACATAAAAAGCAAACAAAAAATAAAGAAGACATTTCTAATCTGATAGTTCAGGACCTTGAATTAAGTACAGCAGCGGGCACGCAGGGGCTGAATCCAGTGAACAGGCAAGAAGGGTTACTGACTGGAGGAAGGAGAGGAGGTGAGAGACGGTAGAGCTGGAGGGTCATCAGTGACAGGAGACGAGGACAAGCTGCGATGTCGCTCACGTCTGACGTTGATGCAATGCAGTTTGTATCTTGGAAAGTTGGCCACCTGAAGGTTCATATGTAGGGGACTTACTGTACTGTCCTAAATGACTCCCACACTTCATCACTACTTATCACCACCAGCCTAGCCGACCCTGATCTTCACACAGAAGCCAGAGGGACCCTTCTAAACCTAGATCCGAGTCACGTTAAGTCCCCTGCCCAAGCTCTCCAACAGATGCCTATCTTGCACAGAATAAAATCCCAAATCTTTAACTGTGTCCTGCAAGGGCCCTGCATGGTCAGCTACCCCCCACGTTCACATGGGCTCTTGCCAACCTCTGCCTGTTCACTCTGTTTTAACTGTGATGGGTTCTTACTTTTCCTCAAGAACCAAGTAACCTCCGTGCCTCTGGGCACTTGTACTCACTGTGCCCTGGTCTGGAAAGTTCCTCTTTGGATGTGGCTACTGCTCCTACCACCTTTTCATCTAAGGCTCAGTTCAAAGACCACCTGTCCTAGAGGTCTTTCTTCATAGCCTTCGATGCAAACTCACACCCTGCTTACTGGCACCTTATTGATTTTACATGTATTTACTGTAAGCAGGGAATTTGTTTACCATCATCTGCTCAGCAGCAAGAAGAGTGTCAGATTTAAAATATAACTAAATATTTGTTGGAAAAGACGCTAATGCTAGGAGCAGAGGTTGAAGATTGAAGACAGGAGAAGGGGGCAGCCGCAGATGAGATGGTTGGATGACCACCGACTTGATGGACGTGAGTTTGAGCAAACTCTAGGAGATAGTGAAGGACAGAGAAGCCTGGCCTGCTGCAGTCCATGGGGTCACAAAGTTGGCCACAACTTAGCGACTGAACAAACAACAAGATATTTGTTGAATGAAAAAGTGGATGGAGAACAATTCATCTCAGAACTGTTAGCCGTACATCTCTTAGGGTTGCATCCATTTCCTACATCCTATGGTCTGCTGCTGCTGCTGCTGCTAAGTCGCTTCAGTCGTGTCCGACTCTGTGCGACCCCATAGACGGCAGCCCACTAGGTTCCTCTGTCCCTGGGATTCTCCAGGCAAGAACACTGGAGTGGGTTGCCATTTCCTTCTCCAATGCATGAAAGTGAAAAGTGAAAGTGAAGTCGCTCAGTCGTGCCTGACTCTTAGCGACCCCATGACTACAGCCCATCAGGCTCCTCCGTCCATGGGATTTTCCAGGCAAGAGTACTGGAATGGAGTGCCATTGCCTTCTCCATCCTATGGTCTACTCTTCTCCTAATCTTAAAATGGTACTTTTGTTTTATGGCATTTATTTCTCAAAGTTATTCTTTGATGAGCTCTTTATCTGTAGTTTTTAATGATTAGCACACAGAGCATTCTCCCATTCAAAGATTTTTATATTCAGCTTATAAAGAGAATTGGGACTGCTTGATTATGACAGTTTAGACAAAGAAAATTTAGTACGCTTAAAAGTGTTAGAGCTGTTTCAGTTCTAGGACCTGCTCTTGAATTTCTGTGAGGGTTTTTCTCAGTTCTTATCTATTCATTCTACATCACAATGATATTCACTTTGCACCTATTTAATGAAGAGTACTCTTCTGAGTGACTGAGGGCCTACGTTCAGGGATTGTTCTTGTAAGAATGAAAAAAATAACACAAGAACAAAACGCAGACTGCCCTGAACGGTAGAGTTAGACTCTTAGTGTTTAAGGAAGGGACCAAGTTCAACAGAGCTGGGAGAGGTGGGTTGGAGATGGTGACGTTTGAGTTAGGCTGCATTTGGACATTCAGAGAAGAGCAGGGACGAGTCATTTCAATAGGAGGAAATAGCAGAAGCAAACCAGGGAGGTATATGGAATACAAACAATAGGCTCACATAATAATGGGAAACCTTGGTCCATTGCTGTTTACTCTGCTGTTTTAATTTTTTTCTGTGTAAGAGCACACTAGGTCTAATATACACATGGTCTAAATTTAAATGCACTTCTGTGTGCACTTGAAAAATACATTTAAAAAGATAAAAACATTCTAGAAAGTTTCCCCTAATTGTGTAACATAAAACAAAAAAGAGATCCTCAATGTTCAAGGTAGATGAGAATATTCAATAAGTAATAATTACTTACTATTCCAGGCAATGCACACAAATCTAAATTTGATTCCTTGCAGGAAAAAAACATGCATAAAAATGTTAACCATTTTCTATAGTCGATGTCTTGGCAAATGTGCCACACGCATTAGACAACATTTTAAATGTGTTAACACTGTCAGGTCTTTGCTTGCGTGGCAAGATGCTTTGCCTGCATCTGCGTGTTGGAATGTGTTCTGTCACATTCATGCTGAAATGTGTATCCAGCGAATATAAACACGGTGAACTTGCTAAGAAACCTGGGGGTAAAACTGTTCTCCCAAGTCTACATTGTGAGAGAGAATCAACATTTTATTCCCCATGTGCAATTTATGACTTAACAACTTTCTTGATCCATCACATCACTGGCAGATACACGACAAAGGAAGGGAATTCTGCTTTAGTTAGAATACCAGCTTTGTGGTTTTTTTTTTCCCCACCCCAAAGCACCTTTCAGTTCACGTGGTTTCAGCATTCCTGTGCAAAGTGGATTTGGAGGCTTGCAGAGCAGTGATATCGGGTGTTGGGAACCAGGCCAGTGTCAACCCCTCAGGGACCAGCGCGCTCCAGAGACGAGCCACCTGAGTTGTCCCCACCGCGGGCTGCGTTCGCTGCGGAGTTTTCCAACCTCGAGAGCTACCTGGCGGGAAGCCGCGCTGACGGAAGCGCATCCTCCCAAGGTGTCGGTGAGGAGGGCGGCAAGGACGAAACCAGCAGCTGCTGGGTTGGCGTTGTTAGCAGAACAAACACTCCGGGGAAAGCACACGTTCCACTTCATGCTGGGACCTTTGTTTAGTTTCCGGCAATGACGTTGTTCCCTCGTCTGAACTGAGGCCCGAGCTGTCCTTCCACGGTGCCCCTCGGATCCTGTCCCCTGCCCCCTGCTTCGTAATCCTCAGCGGGCTGCCAGTGTGTGAACGACGCTGTGTGTAGGGACAGCTCGGTGCGATTCCCAGCATCGAGCGCTGCGGGTGTGCGGACTGGGCTTCGCTGGAGAGCGCCATGCGGTCTGTTCCTCTGTCCACCCGGGACGGTTTGTGGGCATCCTGTGGCAGACGGCTGTGCACAGGGCCTCCTGTGGCAGACGGCTGTGCACAGGGCCTCCTGTGGCAGACGGCTGTGCACAGGGCCTCCTGTGGCAGACGGCTGTGCACAGGGCCTCCTGTGGCAGACGGCTGTGCACAGGGCCTCCTGTGGCAGACGGCTGTGCACAGCCCCTGCAGCGCCTCTCGGGTCTCCAGCCTGCCGTCCACCCTGTGGACGGGCCCGCAGCCCCCTCACCTGCGGAAGGAGTCCTCAGATACGTCTTTCTCTCTCCTTCTCCTCTTTCTTTTCTCTTTTCTCCTTCCCTTCCCTTTCCTTCCCTTTGTGTTTCTTTCTCTCTTCTTCTCCTCCCTCTTTTTCCCTTCTCCTTCTTTTCTCTCTCTCTCTCTCCACAGACCACCTACTGGTATCTCTGGGGAAGCCTCACTGGTCCCGGAGTGCTGGCTGTCTTAAAGACGGCTCCTTGAATACTGAGCAGCTTCTTCAGGGGTGTTTGGCTGTGAGGCTCCTTGGGGAATCCTGTCTCTCCGAATGCTGCTGGAACTAGGTCAGGAGAAACCCGTTTTCTGTATTGGTTTCACCTGTGCACCAGAATTATCCCGCCACGTGGGAGGGGCTGTTCCAGGCATCACTAGGGCATCTCTAGAAAGTCTGTGCAGGAAGGCGGGCGGTTTTGAAGGTTATTTCTGCTCTGTGCTCAGCCACCCTGCTGGAAGCTGCCCCCAAGGTGGAGGGTTGGTCTCAGGGGGGAGGGCGAAGAGCAGAAGAGGGTGCAGGAGAGACAGGAGGGAGCCCTGGGTCCTGTCGGCAGTTGCAGCAAAGTTGTCTCCAGGCCCTGCGGAAATTCATGAATACTACGTGCTGAAACGACTTGGCTAAAGATGTTTTCTTCTCATGGTTATGATGAAAGACAAATATTTGGAGAAGACTTTTATCAAATATGAATCTCAGGCCACAAACTGTTCACTTGACAAATTATTGAGGGGGTTTTAGAAGGAGCCTTTTTAGTAGAAGTGTTGAACGGAATCCTTCATTAAAAGAAGGTGGTTAACGTGATGCTGAGGGCGGAGGGGCTGGCTTGGCTGGGGAGTTACCTGGCCTGCCCTCTAAGGTCAGAGCCCCATCTGGAAGCCCTGGGCAGGGTGGAGGGAACTTGCCTCTGGTGCAAATCCTCAAGGGCTCTCCCTGGGGATTGGTGACAGGGTCACTTCAGCCTTGGGTCCCCGCTTCCCTGTGGCAGATTCTCACCTTATCACCACATGTGTCTGGGTATTTGTCAGCCACTTTTTGAATATCAGTTTAGAGACAGATTCAAAGATGGGGTGTTTTATTTCACCTTAAAGCTACCTTTTCCTATTTATCTATTTTATATTCTACTTTTATGTCTTTTATGTATATCTTGCGCTTCCCTGGTGGTTCAGAGGTAAAGAATCCACCTGCCAATGCAGGAGGCGCAGGTTAGATCCCTGAATCGGGAAGATTCCCCTGGAAAAGAAAACAGCAAACCACTCCAGTATTCTTGCCTGGGAAATCCCATGGACACAGGAGCCTGGTGGGCCACAGTCCATGGGGTCACAAAGAGTTGGATGCAACTTGTCAAGTAAACAGCCACAGCAGTGAGAAAGACTTCCACGTGGAGTAATTCCAGCACCACAGTCCTCAGCTCTCTTCCTTTCTTCCAGACGGGCATTTCATTGGAAAGTTTAGAAGGAAGAAGTGGGCAAGGGAGCCAGCAGATATCCATGTCTCTTTTGTGTGTGTGTGTGTGTGTGTGTCTGTCTCTCAATCACTTCACTCCTCCCCCTGAAGAATTGCTCCGCCTGCAGACTGCGCATCCCTGTAGGACCTTCTGCTTGCTCCCCAGCCCATGAGCTCTTAGGAGTAAGCCACAGTCTTCAAAATGATCATCAGCAGCAGTGATAGAGGTGATATTCTCTCTCCATCTGTTATACTTTTCATTTTATTTCAGAACTTGACAGGGGAACGGGGTTTGATTTCTTGAGAACCCAATCATCTAATGTATCGCTTGAAACAGAAAAAGCCTTGTCTTCTGCATGAAAACGAAATGTCACTAACATGTATCTGCCCATGTTTCATGCTATTATTACCAACGCCCCGTTTTCTTTTTAAATGGTGACTCAGAGCTGTGTGTGTAGTAGGGCCTGCTCTGACGTATTCTCATTTTTTCCCTTTAAACCATACATATCAATGTATTCAATTAGAAGTGCCCATACTTCATTTTCTCTGGGGGTAAAAAGGATAATCTGTACCTAAGTTTGGATAATCAGTCAAATGATTACAGATTAAGAGTTTTGATGGCACACACCTGTACTTCACCTTCCTTTGCTCTATGAGGAAATATAAATTTGGCCCAAAACGAAGCAAACAGTTGTAACGATTTTCTTGTTCTGCGTTTCAGCACAGTTGTGCTGTTGTGCAGAACTGACGTGTGCTGCCATTACAAATCCTTTCAATTCCTCATGACTTGCGGGCCCGCGAGGCGCTGAGGTGGAGGCCAACGATTCCACACTATTACTGAATTATGATTTCTTTACCCTTCCTTGAATGTCCCCATTAATTCAGAGGAGGTATTTCCCTCCAATGAGAATAAGCACTAAAGCCAAGAGCGAAGTGACAGTCTCCCTTTTCATTTGCTTTCCCGGCAATTGGAACCTCTGCACCACGCGTCTAGCATCCTGACGTTCAACCCTATAAAAGCAAGAGCAGTTTCGTCAGAAGTCTCGACACTGCGTGTACTGGGGGCCAGGAGATGCTCTACAGAGCAGCTCCTGACGGACGACGCACAGCCGGCAGGGAGGGGGAGACTCTTGGGGGCACACCCTATTAGCTGCTCTCAGAGCTGCTGGGGATCCCACAAGGAAGAGAGCAGAGAAGAGAGTGCCAGGAGCCGCCTTTTGTTACCCTTGAAACCTCTGCAGAGGTGGCGCTGCGTACCTGAGTCTCTGGCCATCTAGAAACACAGCTACTGTTTCCAGAAGCCTCACCAGCTTCCTTCTGGTTCCTGGTCAGAGGGCCCCAGCCTCCCTCAGGCTTCATGCTGTGTCCCTCTGCCACCTCCTTGCAATCAATTTTTAAAAAATTTTTTAAATTTATGTTTAATTGAAGGATAATTGCTTTTACAATGTTGGTTTGATTTCTGCCATACATCAACACGAATCAGCCATAGGTACACATATGTCCCCTCGCTCTTGAACCTCCCTCCCACCTCCCACCCTTTCTGACCCCCCTAGGTTGTCACAGAGCCCCAGTTTGAGTTTCCTGAGTCATATTGCAAATTCCCATTGGCTATCTGTTTTACATGTGGTCTTATGTAATACACTACCATGGTACTCTCCATTCATCTCACCCTCTCCTCCAACAGTTCTGTCCATGTGGTCTTGGAAACTCACCTGGCTTGACATCTTTTTAGCAGTTTTCTTTGGCACCTAACCTCCCAGGACCACGCCCAGAGTGAATCAAAACTCCTCATGTTGATGTGGCAATTTCTAGGAAGTATCATCCTGTCTTCTGGCTCAAATATCCCAGAAGGTTAACTGTGGATAAATCAAATTCAAAACAAGTCCCTTCCCATCTGCTCTGTACCCAGAAGGGAGTAGAAAATAATGAAGGCAGTACTGATGGATGAGATGGAATTAGATGAGGCTTCAGTGGTATGATGAAAGCTCTAAGAAAGTAGACCCACATTTCAGTGTGACAAGTGGCAAGGACTCACTTGGCCATTGGACCAATGACTCTGCAATCAATGCTCCATCAATCACTACTGCCACGAGACTCCAAGTCAATCCAGAAATCACAGCTTCATGTGAGTATCCAGTCTCCATCTGTCTAGGCCCACAGGCATCATGCCGTTGTTAATTCTACTGCTTGGAAATGATTTTGAGACCATTACCTTTTTGATTCTCAGTTCAGCTGAAAGGATTATATGGTATGAGGCATTCAATCCACAAGAAGAGCCCAGCTCTAATCTTCAGATTTTTGAGGTCAAACGAGGTGGGACTGAGCTGACCCAGAACACATGGTCAGTGTTTATGCTAACTTCCTCAGACCATGGCATCCAAACTCTCAATACTATCATTGGTTTGATGAAGGTGGGTATTGAAATGCCAAGAATGACATGAAAGAATTCCAAGATTCTAGGTGTTATCAGAATGTATCTGAGTACTTCCAAATGCCCGTAAACTTACTGGGACAAATGTTCTACAGCAGAAGCTACTTGTTTGGTCACATACAAGGTATTTCTGCGTGGTGTTTCTTTCCCTTCATGACATGGACATTCTCTAGGAATTGAGGAGAATATGACTGCAGTCCACTGATAATGATCTTTTGTACATTGTATTGCAGGCAATAGTCAAAAACCATGCCCAAGAAGAAGCAAAAAGGCCAAATGGTTGTCAGCTGAGAAAAGAAGAGAAGTGAAAGGCAAAGGAGAAAAGGAAAGATAAACCCATCTGAATGCAGAGTTCCAAAGAATAGCAAGGAGAGATAAGAAAGAATTCCTTGGTGATCAATGAAAGGAAATAGAGGAAAACAATAGAATGGGAAAGACTAGAGATCTCTTCAAGAAAATTAGAGATACCAAGGGAATATTTCAAGACAGAAATGGTATGGACCCAACAGAAGCAGAAGATATTAAGAAGAGGTGGCAAGAAAACACAGAAGAACTATACAGAAAAGGATCTTAGTGACCCAGATAACCATGATGGTGTGATCACTCACTTAGAGCCAGACATTCTGGAGTGCGAAGTCAAGTGGGCCTTAGGAAGCATCACTGCGAACAAAAAGCTAGTGGAGGTGATGGAACTCCAAAGGAGTTCCACTGGAACTGCAGAGGGTGGCGCTACTTCAAATCCTGAAAGGTGATGCTGTGAAAGTGCTGCACTCAATATGCCAGCAAATTTGGAAAACTCAGCAGTGGCCACAGGACTGGAAAAGGCAGTTATCATTCCAATCCCAAGTAAAGACAATGCCAGAGAATGTTCAAACTACCACACAGTTGCACTCATCTCACACACTAGCAAAGTAATGCTCAAAATTATCCAAGCTAGACTTCAATAGTATATAAACCGAGAACTTCCAGATGTTCAAGCTGGACTTAGAAAAGGCAGAGGAACCAGAAATCAAACTGCCAACATCTGCTGGATCATTGAGAAAGCAAAAGAGTTCTAGAAAACATCTACTTCTGCTTCACTGACTATGCTAAAGTGTTTGACTGTGTGGATCACAACAAACTGTGGAAAATTCTTAAAGAGATGGGAATACCAGACTATCTGACCTGCCTTCTGAGAACTCTGTATGCAGGTCAAGAAGCAACAGTTAGAACTGGACATGGAACAATGGATGGTTCCAAATTGGGAAAGGAGCACATCAAGGCTCTATATTGTCACCTTGCTTATTTAACTTCTATGCAGAGTAAAAGTGAAAGTGAAGGTCCCTCAGTATGTCTGACTCTTGGCGACCGCATGAACTATACAGTCCATGGAACTCTCCAGGCCAGAATGCCAGAGTGGGTAGCCTTGCCCTTCTCCAGGGAATCTTCCCAACCCAGGGATCCAATGCAGGTCTTCCGAATTGCAGGCAGATTCTTTCCCAGCTGAGCACAAAAGTACATCATACTAAATGCCAGACTGGATGAAGCAAAAGCTGGAATCAAGATTTCAGGAGAAATATCAGTAACCTCCTATATGCAGATAATATCACCCTTATGGCAGAAAGCAAAGAAGAGCTAAAGAGCCTCTTGATGAAAGTGAAAGAAGAGGGTGAAAAATCTGGCTTAAAACTCAATATTCCAAAAAAGAAGATCATGGCATCCAGTTCCATCACTTCATGGCAAACAGATGGGGAAACAATGGAAACAGTGACAGATATTAGTTTCCTGGGCTCCAAAATCACTGCAGATGGTGACTGCAGCCACAAAATTAAAAAATGCATGCTCATTGGAAGAACAACTATGACCAACCTAGACAGCATATTAAAAAGAAGGGGCATTACTTTGCTGAAAAAATTTCTATATAGTTGAAACTATGGTTTTTCCAGTAATCGTGTATGGATATGAGAGTTGGGCCATAAACAAAGCTGAGTACCAAAAAGAATTGATGCTTTTGAACTGTGGTGTTGGAGAAGACTCTTGAGAGTCCCTTGGACTAAAAAGAGGTCAAGCCAGTCAAATCTAAAGGAAATTAGAACAGAATGATCTCTGTTCGTTTCCAAGGCAAACCATTCAATATCACAGTAATCCAAGTCTATGCCCCGACCAGTAATGCTGAAGAAGCTGAAGTTGAACAGTTCTATGAAGGCCTACAAGACTTTCTAGAACTAATACCCCCCCCCCCCCAAAGATCTCCTTTTCATTATAGGGGAATTGAATGCCAAAGTAGGAAGTCAACAAATACCTGGAGTAACAGGCAAATTTGGCCTTGGAGTACAGAATGAAGCAGGGCAAATGCTAAAAGTTTTGCCAAGAGAACGCACTGATCATAGGAAACATCCTCTTCCAACAACACAAGAGAAGACTCTACACATGGACATCACCAGATGGTCAACACCAAAACCAGATTGATTATATTCTTTGCAGCCAAAGATGGAGAGGCTCTACACAGTCAGCAAAAGCAAGACCGGGAGCTGACTGTGGCTCAGATCATGAACTCCTTATTGTCAAATTCAGACTGAAACTGAATAAAGTAGGGAAAACCACTAGACCATTCAGGTACAACCTAAATCAAATCCCTTATGATTATACAGTGGAAGTGAGAAATAGATTCAAGGGATTATATCTGATAGACAGAGTGCCTGAAGAACTATGGAGGGAGGTTCATGACATTGTACAGGAGGCAGGGATCAAGACCATCCCCAAGAAAAAGAAGTGCAAAAAGGCAAAATGGTTGTCTGGGGAGGCCTTACAAATAGCTGAGAAAAGAAGAGAAGTGAAAGGCAAAGGAGAAAAGGAAAGATATAAGCATCTGAATGCAGAGTTTCAAAGAATAGCAAAGAGATAAGAAAGCCTTCCTCAGTGATCAGTGCAAAGAAATAGAGAAAAACAATAAATGGGGAAGACTAGGGATCTCTTCAAGAAACTCAGAGATACCAAGGGAACATTTCATGCAAAGATGGGCACAATAAATGACAGAAATGGTATGGACCTAACAGAAGCAGAAGATATTAAGAAGAGGTGGCAAAAATACACAAAAGAACTATACAAAAAAGATCTTCATGACCCAGATATTCACGATGGTGTGATCATTTACCTAGAGCCAGACATCCTGGAATGCAAAGTCAAGTGGGCCTTAGGAAGCATCACTGCAAAGCTCCTGGAGGTGATGGAATTCCAGTAGAGCTATTTCACATTCTAAAAGATGATGCTGTAAAAGTGCTGCACTCAATATGCTAGCAAATTTAGAAAACTCAGCAATGGCCACAGGACTGGAAAAGGTCAGTTTTCATTCCAGTCCCGAAGAAAGAAAATGCCAAAGAATGCTCAAATTACACTCATCTCACATGCTAACAAAGTAATGCTCAAAATTCTCCAAGCCAGGCTTTAAAGTATGTGAATTATGAACTTCTAGATGTTCAATCTGGATTTAGAAAAGGCAGATGAACCAGAAATCAAATTGCCAACATCCGCTGGATCATCAAAAAAGCAAGAGAGCTCCAGAAAAACTTCTGCTTTATTGACTATGCCAAAGCCTTTGATTGTGTGGATCACAATAAACTGTGGAAAATTCTTTAAGAGATTGGATTACAAGACCACTTGACCTGCCTCCTGAGAAATCTGTATGCAGGTCAGGAAGCAACAGTTAGAACTGGACATGGAACAACAGACTGGTTCCAAATACAAGGAGTACATCAAGGCTGTATATTGTCACCCTGCTCATTTAACTTCTATGCAGAGTACATCATGAGAAACGCTGGGCTGGATGAAGCACAAGCTGGAATCTAGATTGCCGGGAGGAATGTCAATAACTTCAGATAGGCAGATGACACCACCCTTATGGCAGAAAGTGAAGAACTAAAGAGCCTCTTGATGAAAGAGAAAGAGAGTGAAAAATTTGGCTTAAACTCAACATTTAGAAAACTAAGATCATGGCATCTGGTCCCATCACTTCTTGGCAAGTAGATGGGGAAACAGTGGAAACAGTGAGAGACTTTATTTTTTGGGGCTCCAAAATCACTGAGATGGTGACTGCAGCCATGAAATTAAAAGACACTTTCTTCTCAGAAGAAAAGTTATGACCTACCTAGACATCATATTAAAATGCAGAGATATTCCTTTGCCAACAAAAGTATATCTAGTCAAGGCTATGGTTTTTCCAATAGTCATGTATGGATGTGAGAGTTGGACTATAAAGATAGCTGAGTGCTGAAGAACTGATGCTTTTGAACTGTGGTGTTGGAGAAGACTCTTGAGAGTCCCTTGGACTGCAAGGAGATTCAACCAGTCCATTCTAAAGGAGATCAGTCCTGGGTGTTCATTGGAAGGACTGCTGCTGAAGCTGAAACTCCAATACTCTGGCCACCTGATGTGAAGAGCTGACTCATTGGAAAAGCCCCTGATGCTGGGAAAGATTGAAGGCAGGAGGAGAAGGGGACGACAGAGGATGAGATGGTTGGATGGCATCACTGACTCAATGGACTTGAGTTTGAGGAAGCTCCAGGAGTTGGTGATGGACAGGGAGGCCTGGCGTGCTGCAGTCCATGGGGTCACAGTGTTGGACACGACTGAGCGACTGGACTGAAGTGAATAATGACCTGACAGCACTTTGATGCACTGTTAGAGCAGTCAGTAATTACCTGATTAAAAGAGTTCCTTCAAATGACATGAAATAAGAAACCTTAATACAGATATGTCTATTTTTTTCTGAAAATGAATTGACACATTTGATTAATTGTTGAATGCTCATTTTCAAATACTTTGGGAATCAAGGAATATACTTTATCCCCAAATTATTTTGAATGTATATAATTGTTTTGAGGCTTCCCAGGTGGCAGTAATGGTAAAAAAAAAAAAAAAAAAAAAAACAGTCTGCCAATGCACAAATCGTAAGAGAGTCTGGTTTGGGAAGCTCTCCTGAAGGCGGGCATGGCAACCCACTCCAATACTCTTGACTGGAGAATCCCATGGACAGAGGAGCCTGGCGGGCTATGGTACACGGGGTCATAAAGAGTCAGACACGATTGAAGTGACTTAGCACACACACTGAATATAATCCAGTGTTTATTTTTATAATTCTGAGAACTTTACTCCTTTGGTCTTCGTATTGAAGATCAATTATCTTTGAAAGGCATTGAATAAGAACAATTTTTGAAAATGCAATTCTGTCCTTTGTCTAATTCCCAATTAAACTGACTAAAAAATATAATTACTTGAAATATCTCCTTCTGTTGCATCCTGCATACTTAAAATGTTGCTTTCCTCAATTTTAAGATTTTTATGATAAAATTTCTTATCATAAAGAAAAGTAATTTTCTATTTTTAACTTCATTCTATATTTTAAATAAAATAACAGTTGATTACCTTGAGTACTTTTCATTTTATTCTGAATCAACTGTACTATGAACCCCTTGAGGGTGGAGAAAAAGTTGTGGGGTTTTGATACAATCCTTCCTGTGTAGCCCTGTATTTAGAATAAATAACAGCTCAATAAACAGGACCTGAATGAAAATACCACAATGATCTGGTTCCTATCTGTTCACCTTGACCATAATCTGTAAAATTTACCAACATCTCTTTTGCTCTCTACTCCTCAGGAACATAGTTTAACTTTACTCCTTCTGTATGTGGTAACACGCATGTTTCACTGAATGATTTAGAAATTGCTTCTGAATATGAGGTCAAAGAGCAAATGGGATGCAAATTATGGACAAGCATTCAGATATAAAGCTTCCTGACAAGAGTATAATGAGTCTTGCAATAACTATTCAACAACATTTGAAAGACCTATTAGAGCACTTATTTTTTCAGGAATTAAATAGTAGAACTTCTTCGGGAGAGCCAACATGACTTTAGAAGACAATTTCGAATTCATTGTAGAATTTCTCAGAAATGCAAAAGGATGCTGCTGACAGGAAACTCCCAGAGTAGCCTCCAGCCCATGGCTGTTATGGTGCCCTGGAGCCTCAGGAAAGGTTTTCCTCTAGTAGACTCAAATTTCACAGAGACACACTAGATTAGTGTTTTAAAATAGTGAATACCTTCAAAGATATGTTGAGTGAATGACAAATACATATGGCAGGAATCCTTTCAGAGGTAGCGTACAATAAAAAGCACTCTACTGCTGTCTGTATAATGAATGAGTGTCTGCAGGGAATTTCACTACCTGACATGAACTCAAGAACTATTTTCTTTTCTTTTTTTTCAGAAAGCTGAGAACTAACAAGAAAATTTTCAGGCAATGAGTTATATTTCTCCTCCAAGAGAGAAGTTGATTTGAGTCAGAGTTTCACATCTAGAAATACCCAGTTGATTCTCGTTCCAGAATCACGAGAGAGAAAGTCTTATGAGTCCAACCAAGTCTCCCATGAAACCAAATTTCAGTTGTTTACAGAAACTTTCGAAAATGCCAGACAAAATTTTAGGGGTGTGAGGTTTTAGGACTTCTAAGTACACAATGTTAATCCTTGACAGAGCCCATTCACTCTGATTCAAAATTGAGATTGTCTGCATGTATTTCTTTCTTTTACCCATGAAAACATAAACTGTGCTGATGGCCAGTGTCTCCCCTGGTGCTGATGCTCAATAGACATTTTAGATTGATTATGAAATGGCTACATCATAGCAATTTGACAGCACTGTCCTTGAATATAATGTTCTTTTGTGAGGCTCATCAGTGGCTATGTTCATTGGGATGGAGGCCATTATAGGCTGGACTTCCAGTTCACTTCATTTACTAAAATGCTCTGTGATTAATTTATAAATTTGGAACCACAACTAATGTACTTTTTTGAGGCTTTACTTCTATTAAGATGGAATATCAGAATGTGATATGTTTATTAGGGAAAGGAGATAAAAACAGGAAACTGATGAACCATGGGGAAATATGCCTGAGAGCAAACTGGTTTCATAAAACAAATATAATTGGCATGGAAACGAAGGTTGTCTTATGCACACAGGTCAAATTCTGTTACAGTGATGTTCAAGAGAGTTTAGTGCAGGAATTTTAGATAAATCAGTAAAACAAATGGGCTTCTCCATGGTGATTATGTATGTTCTATCTCAGTCTTTCTTGTAATAGAACTCATTAGAGAGATCGGACCTGCACATTTAAAAATTGATTACCCAAGATAATGTGAGATGGGCGGGTATCCTTTCTAGACTTAATCCCATCTTGCAAGTGTGAAATGCTATAATACATTGATGTTTCCACACACACACACACACACACACACACACACACACATACCCATTGCTTCATATTTTAGGACAATAAGGGAAGAAGAGCCAGGAAGTGAAGCAGTTAGATTCACAGGTGAACAGCCTGACCTTTGGGTTCAAATGTAGCCCCACTCCGCAGGCATCACGGCATCTTGGAGTTATTACTCAGTCAACCTGTTTCTAAGTGTCCTCGTTTCCAAAACAGGGATAATGAAGGGGGTGACATTATAGAAACGTGGATGAGAGTTAGATGCAGGGTCTATGGCCTGATGATTTACTGGATGTGAGCACTTAATACACATCCCTAGTATTGTCAGATGTATAGGGCATGTGTTGGTCTCTTTCCAACTGAGGAAATCGAGTAACAGAGGTGAAGGGCTTCTGTAGGAACTTTGATACTTCTTACTGAAACAAGTTGACCCAGCTTTACCATTAGCAGGACTTCTATGAAAGCTAATGTTATGAACCAGGCGGAATTGTGGTGCTTTCCATTTTCCTTTATCCACTCTTTTTAAAGAGACACCTGAGAAATGGAAAGAATTCTACCCTCTCACTCTACGTAATTTATTCCATGATTTTGGATTTCTGTCTTCTCTTTTCAGGCCTCAGTTTCTTTGTCACCTGGTAAGTCTCTAAGGCCTTTTTCTGAGTGAAAATAATATTAATTTACAAACTAGATAATCAAATTCTTGAGCTCTGATATTTAACTCTAATAAATAAATATCTTAAAAGAAAAAGTATCCACATTTTGATCATACAAATATTGTTACATGTTAATCTATGCATATTATTTAGGCCTGATATTAGGTCAGTTCTTCCTTTGGTTTAATATCCAATTTCAGGAAAAAGTTGTAATGTAAATTCAGATGCATAAATTCAAGTTAATATTGATAGTAGTTACGGAATTAAAGTTTTCTCTACCAAGTCCAAATATGACCATTAATAATGTGTTATGCATTAGTGTGTGTACATGTGGTGTATTGCATCACAGCTTCACATGACAGACAGTATCTAAATCTAAGTAAGTGTTTCTGAAATTCTACATTAAACACCTGTTTTACACTTTCAGCTAAGAAACTATGTTCTGGATTTAATATGATCTGCTGCTACATCTTTTATTTTTCTCTTTTATTTCTTCACTTCTAAAACTTGGACTTTTATGGTTACTTAAATACAATTTTTTTTAAAGAAAGATGAATAAAACAATTGACATTTCCTCAATTTCATACTATGGCTATTTGATTCTTGATTTTTGTATGCTGTGGATATCCACAAAAGTGATTTAATTTGGATCTATTCTGTGTTTATACACTATTTTAGAGGCAGAGATGATTTTGATGGACACATAGGTTTAAGAAATCCGTTCCTAATTGCCTGCTTTATGAGATGATTGGACTCGTTGTTGATAACAATTTCTTAAAGGAGTAAATTAAGTCACTTGTATACACTTCAGTGGCTTCCCTGGCAGGCTACAGTGTGTAGGGTTGCAAAGAGTCAGACACAACTGAAGCGCCCGAGCGCACGCGCACACGCAGGCCGTAGCAGAGAAGAGCCCTCCGTGGTGTGACAGCTCTGCACGTGCCAAGTGATTCCTTGTGATTCATCCTGTATTTCTTATTCAACTCACTTGAGATGGTGGTTTCCTCTGTGGACTCCCATAAGTCCTGTTGAACTCTCAGTTTTTGAACTTTTATTAATATCTCTGTATCTGAAATTTGAAGCTGTAAGTTCACTTCCTTTATATTTACTCCACATGGAAGTTCAGTGTATGTACACCACGGTTGTAAACTCGAGTCAACATAAAGCATCACCTGAGTTAGCAAGAGACTTTATAACTTACCTAAGTTGCTCATAAATAAATAAACCTGAGTAAATTTGCTAAAATTCAGGGTAAAAATGTTGGCAAGATTCCTCAACAGATTCTCTCAGTGATCAACTTCCCTATCACAAAAACAGTCGCAGGGCTAATTTGAAATACAATAACTTTTGGTAATACCTTGAGGGTGTCTATTATGTAACTCTTAGTTTTCCAAATCAGCATTTGGAAAACCCCCGAAATCATATCAGATGATTGCAGTAATAACAGTTAAGATCCATCCCATAGAGAATCCCCACTTTGTTGCGTAACCCAATGGTTCAAGGTTTTTGTGGAGTTAGCACAAAATATCCTATTCGAAAAGGATCTTCACAAAGAAGTGATTATGCTGTTCCCTGCCCTTACTGGTCTCATCAGTAAAATGCATCATCAGAGTCATCCAGCATCTCTTTAAACTACACAATTTTACATGTGATTCTTCACATCAGATATCAACTTATTCAGATGAAGACTACCCCTCAGAAGGTATGTAAAGGAATCAGACTTTACACAGAAAGGAATTTAAAAAGTGAAAATTAACACTTAAAAGGAATAGTCTTTAACAAGTATAAGTGTGTCTAGATTTTTTAAAAGATGGACCATTTGTCACACGTGTAACACACTGAGATAATTTTGAGAGCTCAGAATTCATCGAATTCAGTCTCAACTTTAGTTAATCATGTAGACATATGTCTCAGGACCTTGAAAATCTACTAGCTCTAATTCCCCCAAATTACTGATAGGGAAATTGAGGACCAAAAAGAGTCAGTCAGGTATTTAGTAAACATCTTTTTTACTTCTTACACAGTACCTTGATTTGCTGTGTGACTATGATGAGAAACAGACATAAGAATACTGAAAGATAGTTAATGAACTGACCAGAATTTTGGAGAAATAAGAATTAAAAAGACCTCAACAAATATCACCTACTATAAAGCTATCTAGGGGGAAGGAATACTGGTAGCTTAAAGGCTAAAGAACGTGATAGGCGGCTGAGAAGAAGAAAAGAAAGAAAAAGTCAAATAAATAGTCAATATGTTTGAAGCTCTTTCTGACTTATAATAAGAGAGGTTTTAAAGACAGCTTTCCATACTCTCGAATTCATTTTATACTAAAAATGTGATGTCTTTGAGAAAAGACCATGGGGTCACAAAGAATCAGACATGACTGGGAACATACAACAACAGCAACAGCAACATACAAAACTTATAAAAGAAATATATTTTCAATACCTTATGCAGCAATACATTCTTTTAAGAAATGATGCAGTCAAAATCACTATGCCATTTTTTTTAAGCACCTAGCATAAAAGACTTGGAATGATCTCTATTTGAGGGCTACAGTATACTCTGGTTTGAATCTGAAAATAAAGGTGGAGTCTTGCATAACTGCGTGTCTTTATCTTCAAACTGTATTAAGCCTAAATATTGTCTGGAGTAAATATTACTAGTGGTTGCCAGTTGTCTAATCTCTAATCTTAGCATATAGTTCATACATGCAAGTTGAAAATAGTTTAGCAATCTTAAGTATATAACCCAGGTATATTGGTTGCATCTTTTCCCTTTGGGAATCAAGATCTTGGATTAATTTTTAAATTGACTGTAGGTATCTCTTGATATGAGGTGGGCGTGGCAACCGACTCCAGTGTTCTTGCCTGGAGAATCCCTATGGACAGAGGAGCCTGGAGGTTTACAGTCCATGGGGTCACAAAGAGTCGGACACGACTGAGCGACTAAGCACAGCACATCTCTTGATATAGGGCTTCCCTGGTGGCTCAGTGGTAAAGAATCCGCCTGCCAATCCAGGAGATGCAGGCTCAACCCTTGGGTCTGGAAGATCCCTCGGGGGAGGAAATGGCAACCCACTCCAGTACTCTTGCCTGAGAAAACCCCATGCAGAGAGGAGCCTGGTGGGCTACAGTCCACAGGGTCACAAAGAGTCAGACGTGACTTAGTGACTAAACAGCCCCAACAGCAGCTCTTGACATATTGCTGCCTAAACAATTAGTAAGGAAATGATAGGGAAAATGCTTCTGAACTCACTTTTGTGTTACCCTGAAGTTTTCCCTCTGAAGATTATGTTTAAGAGAACACAGGACCTTAAAGTTCTGATGTGGGTTTCTGCTTGGAGGCCCTCAGAGGGCTGTCTAAATGTGAAGGGGTCCCTGTAGAGAGGCCCTGCCAAGCAGTGCATGCAAATCCACAGTAATACTGTGTTCAAATTAAGATCTTGGTTTCCAAACACCTTTTCAGAAACGTGTCTGCTTCTTTATTAAAGGCGATCTGGCTCGAGAAGAAGAGTAAAAAACATCTACAATCAATGTTCATTTAACTATCACATCGCCGATATTGTCTTAGCAAATCCAGACAGAGGTAACTTCAGTGACTCCTTAGAATAACTTAAAAGAAGCATCCTAACAAGACGGTATGAGAACGTAAAATGTGAAAATTGATATTCATGCATGAAGCTACCTACAGCACTTTCTTTTTTATGAAGACAGTAAAATGAAAGCAATGGAGATAATACTGAAGTATAAAGCTATAACCAATCACCCACACCTTATGTGAAAATGGTTAAAGTTTAAGTCACTCAATTCTAAAGAATCTCAGTAAAAAGGATTAGGTGGGAGGCATATTTTCTCAGTTTCTGCAATCAAGGACGTTTTGTGGAGGCAAGGTAATGATCTCTTTTAACGTATTTAATCAGCATTGCATTGTGGTTTTTAGGCTAAAAATAAATAAGTAAATACTATTTCCAATGAATATGTGTGTTTGAAAATTTTTTGGTAATTTTAAGGTAAATTGAGAAAAAGCGAATTTAGGGACTTCATAACTGATAGTGTGTTCACTTTTTGCTTTTTCTTTTGCTACATTAGTAGGTGATTAAAGTATAAAAATGGAGATATGAAAATGACCTAGCAAAGGAAAGATACTGATTACTTCTATAACCAGAGGGATATCAGGAAATGGGAAGGGATTTGGAGTCCTCCACCGTGCATTTGTTTTATAATTGCTTGGAGTACTTAGAGGAAACTGTTACAAGTTATAAATCTTGGTTGTGGAAAGATGATGGTGTTTATTATATCGCTTTTACTTTTCAGTATAGTCTGAAATATTTGTAAATTGAAAATGAAAATTTCTCCTATTTTTTAAATTCTAACTAAAGAAGACATGTTTATATGTGATTCATTTAGTGAAAATTTCAAAATTTCATTTGATTTCGTTTTCTTCTGAGTTCAAAATTTATATTTAAAATAAGTAAATTTATGTAATTTATAAAACTATCTGCTAAACAAAACACTCAGCAGAAACATAAAATCCTAAATATTTTCAATATATTCTGATACCTGAGGAGCTTTCTTTCCCCCTTTTATGTTGGTATCGTTTGTTTGGGGACATTTTATATGCTTCAATACAAGTTAACATTTTAGAGGCATAAACATGCTAATTTTATTCAAGATATCAATTAATGAATATGTATAATTTGGTTTTGTCTTATATTTATAAACACTATGTAAATACAGAAATACACTTCATGGAATGTTGGAGTAAGAAAAGTTTTACTATACTTCAGGCTAAAGTTCCATGGAATTTTGTGTTTCCTTTTCTTAGTTAACGCAATTTTTAAAAGTCAAACCAATCCTTTGGAAAAACACAAAAACAAAACCTGGAACATAACAGCCCCTTGTATCACTAAGAGTGGACATGTGAAAATTTTAAAGCAATCATTATACATGTTTTTCTACATTGGATTTGTTAGGCAGGAATCACTATTTTAAATATTCTTGCAAAACCTCCTCATAACAGCAAAGGGACGAAGTTGGTTTAAATGTAAGCTGCACCTGAATAGCCTTGGCTATAGCTACAGTCACTGTATTAATTATGAAAGGAATCGGATGTAAGTTTCCAGGTCCTGACTCTCTATTTTCACGTGGGCACCCTGGCCCCCGGATGGCCTGCACGCTCAGCTTATCTGTTCATTCACAGTCTGAAGTTTGCACACAGTTTGCATAACAGGAAAGTCCTTCCAGTGCTGTGGCACCTGGGCCAGGCAGGCACAGGGGAGCAGAGGTCAAGGCCAGCTCTTAATAAGCATTGACTCCACAGACTTCAGACTGTGAAAGCTCCAGACGACCCCCGCGGCGCCATCTTACAGCTCTGATTTTCTTCTTTTCAGGATGTAGTATAATCCATAAGTACAACCACTTCATGAGCAGCTTAGTCTTTGTTTTTTATCTTCCAGTTTTGTTTTGTTTTTCCCCTCCACAGAGATTTAAGAAATTAACCCTCTTTTGTCCTCAGACGAACCAAAGAGTGGATTTCTTCATCGTCACTGTTTTCAGTTTAAATCTTTTTTTTTAATTTTCTTTTTTTTAAATTAATTTTTATTGGAGAATAGCTGCTTTACAACGGTGTTAGTTTCTGCTGTATGGCAAAGTGAATCAGTGATATGTATGCGTGTGTGCGTGATCAGTCACTTCAGTCCTGTCCAACTCTTTGGACTGAAGGCTGCCAGGCTTCTCTGTCCATGGGATTCTCCAGGCATGAACACTGGAGTGGGTTGTGATGCCCTCCTCCAGGGGATCTTCCCTGACCCAGGGATTGAACCCTGTGTCTCCTGCATGGGCAGGTGGGTTCTTTACCACTGTGCCGCCTGGGAGGCCCCAGTCCTCTGTTTCAGGTCTCCTTCCCGTCTATGTCACCACAGAGCACTGCATACGGTTCCCTGTGCTACCAGCTTAAATCTTCACGTCTTTTCAGGGCAAGATGTAGGTACTTTGTGAAGTGACTTACAACAACCAGAGCATCGGCCACTGTTGCATTTCCCCCCAATCCAGGTTAGTAACATCTTGATAGGAGGCTAATGGTAACAAGGCAAATTGGTGAAGTCAGTCTCTTTAGCGAATGTTTTAAAGCAATAACCTTAGATACTTAAAACCTTAAATGGCATTTTTTGGTTCAGTCTGAGGCCCCATCCCTCAGAGGCTACATTTACACACAGGCTTCTGGATAATCCGGCCATAGGATGAACATGTCTCTAGTCCCCTTTTTCTGACACATTCTCCTCATTTTTGGATTATCTGGTCAGCTCACACTCTCCCATTCTGACGGACATAATCTGTTTCACACTTAGGTTCTGTTTCTCTAGTTCAACGTTTCCTGAGGGAGAAGTTAGGTCCTTACGATTGTAATAGTAACTTCCCTGCAGGAAAGACACCCAGTCACGTGTGCATTCCCAGGATGAACAGAGTCCCGCTCACGCGCATCCCTCAAGAGGAGCCTTCCACCCCCACGTGAGCACAGACCACGTGCTGGAAGCAGCGGCTGGCCAATCGAATTCAGTCTTATTGGCCACAGCCACGCAGAACTTCAGGATGCCAGAGACACCTGCCTCTGCAGGGACAGGTATTCTTCTGATGTCCTGTACAACCTGCTAGCCCCGTTCTCCCCACAGTTGAAAAATATAGTTTAAGCCTCCTCTGTATAGCGCAATGAACTAACTACTCAGTATTTTGCAATAATCTATAAAGGAAAAGAATCTGAAAAAGAATCTAAATATATGTAACTGTCCTGTACATCTGAAACCAGTACAACATTGTCAATCAACTGTATTTCAATAACATATATATACGTACGTGTGTGTGTGTTTGTGCGCGTGTGTATGCTTTTTCTTGTCTGACTCTTTGTGGCCCCAAGGACTGTAGCCTGCCAGACTCCTCTGTCCATGGGATTTTTCAGGCAAGAATATATATATATATATATATATATATATATATATATATAGTTTAAAAGTTACAGCTCTGAGTGTGACCCTTAGCTGGATAGTTCAGGCTGAGGCCACTACTACCCAAGCAGAAATGGCTGAGAACCTAGCACAGCAGGTGGGAAACCTCAAGGGTTGGGGTGTGTGCGAAGTCTGGGGAAAGAGCCTTGAGAAGGAGCGTAAAAACAGATCCAAAGGGGGTTCCCTGGAGAGCCAAGGAACCCTTGTTTCTCAAGGACCTCCATCCCCAACAGACCCTCACTGTGGTGTGGAACAGGAAGGGGGAGACATTTTACACAGCTCGCAGCTTTAACGTGGGTCACGTGTTCTCCCGAGCTGTCCCCTAAAGCGCCAGGACACACAGGGTGAGAGGCAGATGGACAAAGCTCCACCACGACCTCGCAGGAATACAAACACCCGCGTTCCCTTAGTATCTGCCATTACTTACGGTCCTGCAGAACCAAGAGCACGTCTGCTCTTCAGATTAACATGGAAGAAGGGAAGGTGGGAGGAGCTCAGAGTCCCATTTCTTCTTCTTTCTTTTTAGAAACGTTTACCGGAGTTGTTCACAGCTATTGCATTGGTTTCTGCTGTACAGCAAAGGGAATCAGCTACAAGTATGCATGTACCCCCTCTTTTTTGGATTTCCTCCCATTTAGGACACCACAGAGCCCTGAGCAGAGCTCTCTATGCTATACCTAGATTCTCATCAGTAATCTAATGTATAGAGTTCTATTTCTTATTCACACCTGTTGTGGGTGTCTTAGGTTCAACCATCTGAAATTACAACACCAATATAATTTTAATCATTTTCCCCAAGATCCTGTTTTCCATCACCTCCTCTCACATACAGGGCTAAATTTATTGCTCATTCAAAGCTATAATTTAAAAATTAAACCTAACAGGTAAACATTATATATAATTTAATACCTTGACTCTGAATTATACTTCAATTTTCTGCTTATATTTTGACTTCCTCTATTTCTGACTATGTTTTAGAGTAGTGGGAAAAGAATGGGCTAAATCACTATCCTATATATATATATTTTAATGAATTTTTATAATTCATAAATCAGTGGAAAAACCTTACCAGATATGAGCAAGATATAGTAAAAACATATACTTAATGGCATAGTGAGAGTTCTAATATTTTGGTATCACAAGTTGATTCAGAGATATATATATATGTATATATGGCATATATATGTACATATGACATTCATCTCAGATGACAGTCATCTCAGAAATTTAAATTATAAGGTTCAAAACAAATTGACTTGCATGCTTAGAACATGGCTTCATAGTTGTGAATCCCGTGGGTGATTCCATTTTAATTTTTATGTAATTTGGATGCAAAGAAATTCTAATTGACCTTATCAGTCATAAGGTGCATTTTTTTTTTCTTCAAACAGTTCCACTGATGTAGCTTTTGATGAGGCATCCCATTTTTGACAAACTAGTAGATTGGCTTGAGATCAAAGTTACCTGAAGCAGACTGTGCAAAGAATTCCAAAGAGAGACAGTGCTGTTGGATGGCTAATAGAATTTCAATACCACTGATAGCTAATTTGGAGTTTTTCTTATCTCTAGCATACATTTTAGAAAACATATCCCTTTGGTATGTGTTCCTTTCTATCTTTATTACTCCAAATAATCAGTTTCAGAAAGAAAACTTGTTTTCGTCTAACACTTTTACTATCCTGAAATTAAACTTTTCAAAACAGAACATCTCTGTGGTAATAAACGCTGAAGAAAACTGATTCAAGAACTTATTGGAAAGAAAAAAACTGAGAATTACATGCCCACTTTTACAGCAAATATGATTTGCTAGGCTATATGACTCTGCAGATTATATCCAATTCTTGATGTATCTTTTAATTCCAAGTCTAAACGAAATGTCCAGAAAAATACAGCTTTTCTTTATATAATAACTATACATATCATGAACCAAGAATTTTAGATAGTGGATATTTTCATGGTAAATTCAATATATATATGTATGTTCCAATAATGATGATTTATTCAAGTGACAAGGAAAATAAATTTAGCATCATCCCTCTTTGATCTGAATTCAACCAGTATGCTAAATCTCGGTGCATTTTTAACCAATAAATGGCTTTCCTGCTAGTTGAGAGACTACGGAAGTGCCTGAGAACTTAAAAAAAATGAATTATAATGAAACGGCAGAAACGGTCATCTCAAATAATTTGCACTGAGGATTAACTTTGCAGCTATATTAATATTAGTAAAAATGAAATATCTTTGACTCGTTTAGATTGGCTGGTAAGATGCAAACACAAAGACAAAACTGAGGCAAGGAGGCTCACAATGCTTCCACTATTTCTCCACTGGCCCTTCCTCTGCACATGGTCAATTAGAATTGAAAATCCTGTGCTGATTTCATTCGCTGGAATTTTTAAACAGGTCAGGAAGAAAGATGTTATTGAAAGGAAAATCTCATCTAAATAAGAAAGGAGCGCAGGGCCATCTGGTCTTAGCCATACGTATAAAAAGTTATTTCAGCTGAACTGCCGCACTGATGCTTCAAAAGGTGTGCCAAAAATCAACCCCAAATCTGTTTACTGTAAAATGTCCCCAACGTTCCTCCTTAAGCCTCCAAATATGCGATACACAGCTCATTTCCTATCTGTGATTCATGAGCCGCTCTGACCTCAGCGCCTCCCTGAGCTTCCCGGGGTCTCAGGCAGTAGCAGGGCGCTCAATCACTCCTCAGACACATCTCCCTCGTGGGGTATCCACAGGCCCGTGGACCTCTCGAAAATGGTGAAATGACTTTGATAGTTTTCCCTCAGATGGATTTAGAGTGCAGTCTGCATGGAGGCTTGGAAGGCTAAAACCTCAGGCTTGAAGCAACCAACCAAACCAGTTCCCCTTCTTTCCTCCTTGAGACTGGCGGTGGGTTCCTGCGCAGTCCCTGTGCGGTGCCCGCCTGGGCATCCACTCGGAACACTTCCAAGCCCTATGCCTGAAAGCTTAGTTTGAGAACAACAAAACCAAACCCAAATCTCTCTTTTCATGAAAAGAAATTACAAATTGAGACCACTTTCAGAAATCATCTTCCTAATGGTAAAAAACAGAAAAGGTTTAAAAAAATATGTTTTTTGCCGTTTGCCAAGTAAGAGTCCTATGGTTCAATATAATAAAAATATTTTTGATATGAGGCATTTGCAAGAATTATACCATCAATACCTTCATTTAGCCAGTATTTGAGCACAGACTTAGTTAGCTGGCATCACCACCCAAATTTCATTGTCTTAAAATGTTAATAAACTGACTCAAGAACATCTTTAAAACTCTGGTTATAACATAACACTATTTTAATAATTATTTTTTGCCATAAGACTACGTTAAAATGTGTCCTTTACATCGACTACATGTGCTACATGCAGGTCTGAAAATATAGGATTGTAACATCAACACATGTTAAACAAGATTACAGGTTTCAGCTGGTCTTCTGATAGATAATTGAATTAGGTATATTCTATTCCAAGCAACACAAGAATCCTGATGGACCCCTGACATCAGATGTCATTGGTTGTTCTCGTGTATTTACTATGTTTGTTCTGCCATTTCAAATAAATCATTACTATTGTGTGAGAGGAATAAGCTGTCCCATAGTAAATTGTTCTTTCTCTGTTATGCTCTGAAAAACCATTTGTTCTTGAATTGGCGTTACGTAGTTCAACTATTTCAATCAAGTCCATTATCTTCTTTTCTTTGGAAGATGACTTTTTAGTAACATGTATTCCCAGTGGGCCATGCTCTGTTTTGCTTTTAGAAAGTAGGTGAAATTTAAATCCAACTATTTGCTTGTTTTTTTAACCTTTGATAAAAACAATTCTATAATTCATCCTCAGGCAAGAACTCCCCTATATGTTGGGAGATCCGTTTATGTAAAAATTATGGAGTCAGGTCCAAGAATGTCTCAGAAAAGTTATTTACTAGTTCACACCGGAGTCTTACCCCACAGAATGTCACCTAACTTGTGTAGCTTGCTCTTTCTAACTCAAAATGTGGTAGTTCTTTAGGCTGTATACTTTTATCAATAATCGTAACATGAAAGCAAAATAGAACGAGACACCTTTTCACTTGTTTTGAAAGAATCACATGTCACAGCAACAAAATGAATCTCATTAATTTGTGTTAAATAAATACTGCTGTTCGTGTACATGCGATCTGAAAACCTTTCAAAGTTAACCCTTTTTCAGTGTGCAAGAAATAAGCATTAAGAGAAAACTCCAAAATTAAAAAAATAACGTGTCAAATACTCAGTATATAAGAACGGGTAATATACCCAGTCATTCTATATTAATGAAGATTAATTTAAACTACAGACCAAAACTTGGTAATTAAGAGACGTTATGTATACACAGTTGTTCTGTGTTTATGTCTCAGATATGGCAACGGGCTTTGGTAAAATTACGAAACTTTGTTCTATTTGAGTTCAGTTAAAATAAAATCATGTACTTAAATACACACATCATTAAAAATCTGTGAACAGTCACTTGGTTATAACTGTATAGTGTAAGACCCATAAAATAGACTTGAAAATAAATACAAATGCTGTACCACCCCGCAAAATTTTAACCCAACTATCATCTACCCCAAAGTACACGAACAGAGCGTTACTTCTAAAAAATCATTTGTATAGGTTCTTCCCTCTCGCAATAAGTAAATAGTAAAAATGACTGAATAGGGGACAAAAATTTGAGTGGCAAATAAAAATCACCAAGTCATAACAGATATCAGAACCGCAGCATTTTTATCCACATGATTTCAAAATGCTCCACATTTCCACATCCTATTTACATCATTGAAATTCAGCCACCTCTGAAATGTTCAACCAGCATGTTAATCAGGCTGCCCAGGGTCAGGAAACTCTGCCTGACTGCATGTATCTTGATAAATATGGCCATCCCGCCCCACGACACATCTTCAAAAGAAAGATAGTTGCAAATAACACGGTCCTTTCCTGTGGGTGTCGGTTAACCCCACAAACAGGAGAACTTCCTATGGGCACAAACCCAGCAGACATTGGTGATTAGGTGATTGAAAATGTTGCCCACAAAGGCGAAATTTTATATGTGATGACATCACCAGCAAACCTGGGTTTCTCTGCGATAGAATGATATACGTGCCTGGCTGAGTGTGTCTCTGGGAGTGAGTGTGTGTGTGTGTGTGTGTGCGCACGCATGAGAGCGAGAGAGATGCTTAAAGAACAGCATCATCAGAAACCAGTATAACCTTCTGCAAGGTTTGCAAGAAATCTTTCCACAGACCTTTGACTTTCTCCGGATTGCATACGGCTCAAGTTCATTCAGAAATGCATTTCCTCCCCGCACCAGCAAACCGCGTTTTGTTTTGTGAGCACCGCTGTGAATCCTAAAATATCCCGGTGGGTCTGTGGAGATGCGATTTCTGTACCAAATGAGGCGTGGGCGTCTATGGAATAGGGTGTGGGAGTTCGGAGGGTCCCTGCGGGACGTGCATGGGCACCGAGAAGACCTCTTGGTTTTGGAGGCAAGGAAGGGGTTAAAAAATCGAGGCCGTCTGGGGTAGGAGAAAGGGGATATTGTTGTCTTTAATCTTTCCGCAGTCTGTCTAAGACTTCCATCCCAGATCTGCAGAGCAGTGGGATAGGTCGGGCATGCACTGCACGCAGGCTCCTTGATTGTAGCGGGGGACCTGGCTGGGATCCAGACAGGCCGGGCTCTGTTGATCATTATGTCTGGCCTTCAGGTGTCTCGGCGCACAGTGGGCGGCGGTGGGGGAGGTGCGGATAACAGGAGCAGACAAAGAAAAAAAATGGTGTATTTAAAAAAGATGATGCGAAAATGTGTGTCCAAGTCCTCTTAAAAAAAAAATGACTCCTACCGTCTTGGACTTTTATAATTAGAACACTCGCTCGGCTCTGGTGGATCTCTTTAAGCCATAATTAGTTATGTCTGGAGCCTTTGAATAATTCCCTTCCATAATTGATGGAGTTAATATTCTCTTTCAAAAATCAGGAGCACGGGGCTTTCTCACAAACTCCCTTTGGGCTAGAGGTTTTGCCGGTCCGAGTCTTCATCAGTGAAAAATCACATCGATGTGATTGACCTTTTAATTTCTTGGGAGACTTAGCCTATAACTTTTTAAGGATTTGGATGATTCTAGAAGTGCAGTCATAGTGCCTGGCTGGATTACCCTCACTGGATGTAAAAAAGAAAGCAGGAATGCGGGATCATTCCTCCCCATTTGTTTCTAATTATTTTATAAATAAAAAAGGTGCTTTGTATGTTGCTTCTGTTTGAAACTCCATCAAAAAAAAAAAAATCTCACCACGAATGTGACTTAGATGCTAACCGTACCCTTGTGTGCTAGTCAAGAAATCCCAAATTACTTTATTCTTTAAGCATTCTTCTATAAAGCAGCTTCCGCATGCTTCCTCCCCACCCCCACATCCTCCACCCTGTTAGGAATTAAAAAAAAAAAAATCTTTATACACGGAAGCCTGGATCCCTAGACAGAAAGCTGTCTTTTTCCTCTGTCTTCACACTGGCCACTTTCAGTAGTCTTCCCCTTGTGCCCGGACTTGATTTCACAATTTGTAGACGAAAACCCTGAGACCAGTTCAGTCTCTATCACGATGAGAACATGAAAAGTGGTGGTTAAAAAATAAATAGAAAGAAAGCCCTGGCTTGAAGCCATTGTTCAGAATTTAAGAGCTATTTGCCCCCAAGTGTCTAAGCCGTCTTTCATAGCTAATTATAATAACTGTCAGATGTCTGGAGAGTGGATGGTACCCTCATCTGTGGAGTCAGCAAAGTTTGTCTTTTATTTTTCTTGGGGACAGATCAAATCTGATTAGCCATTAAGAGCGAAAAGAAGAGAAGTCAGTACATATGTGTGTGCCTTCATTTTTTTTTTCTTATGAACAAAGCAGCGTGCTGGAGCGATGTTTCGAGGGGCAGTCTCCTGCAGCTACTCTTGGAATGCCTGACTTTTATTTTTCATTCTTTCCCTTTCACAGAATCCAGCATGCAACAATTGTTTCTGAAACCTTTCCCTGCCAGCTGAATAGCCTTCTAGACACACATCAAAGAGTAGCTGAAAAAAAAAAAAATCTTCACATATCGGATGCTTATGACAAAACTATTTTCGTCAACACACTGGACGGAGAGAAATGGATACTCACCATTTCCAAACGGTTATCTGTGCTGGTTCCTCGTCCCCGGAGGCACGGCAGAGGCGGCGGCCGGGCTGTCTGTCCTGCAGGTGCAGAGTCCCGGGGTCCAGGCAGGAGGGGGATAGCCAAGTGTTTCCCAAAGTCCCTCGGAGCTCAGGCACTTGTGCACAGGCATCTCTGGCTGCTCTGAAGCCTGTACTATCTGCAGTTCTGAATTGAACTAAATTACAGCCCATGTGAAAGACAGGGGCAGCGAGTCATGTGGGAGACACACAGCTACCCTATTGGCCACCGAGACCTAGCTTAGGCATTCTGCCTTCTCCTCCATTGGTGAATAGTTAAAAATGAAAGCGTCTGAGTCGTCCTCTCCAGCTTATTTGTCCTTTATGTGTGCAAGAATGACTGTAGGGTTTTACAGTGACAGAACTAGTTAAGGGAGCCACTGAAGTCATCCTCCAGAGGCTGCTGGGAGGGGTTTGGAAGCCCAGCTTTTTTAAGATGTTTTTTCCCTTTTTATCCCCCTGTCCTGCCCTTCTGTCTGTGATTTGCTCGTTTGCCTGTCAGGAAAACGTGTGTGTGTGTGTGTCTGTGTGTGTGTGTCTGTCTGTCTGTGTGTGTGTATGTGTGTGTCTGTGTCTGTGTGTCTGTGTGTGCGTGTGTGTGTCTGTGTGTGCGTATGTGTGTGTATGTGTCTGTGTCTCTGTGTGTGTGTGTGTCTGTGTGTGTGTATGTCTGTGTGTGTGTCTGTCTGTGTGTGCGTATGTGTGTGTGTATGTCTGTGTGTGTGTGTGTGCGTGTGTGTTTTCCCTGATTAACTTTGGACATGACAGAAGGTAAATGTTCATCTCATTTCTCTGCTGAAGTCAGTTGTGTTTGGAAGCACAAAATCAATTTTTCTTCAATGATGAATTCTCAGAGTTGATTTTGATGTTGAAAGAAGCTTAATTGCAGTTCTCAACAGCCTAAATTGTCCATTAGTGACACCCAGGAATGGAATAAACTTTTTTGAGTGGCTGTTACAGTCTGGAGAAGTTGTGGCGGGGGATTATTAAAAGCTAACAATATCAAAGAAGCTTCAGCTGAGCAGGGAAGGAAAAGGGTCCTTTTTCCAAAACCATTCCTTCATTTACTTTTTTGGATAATGCAAAATGAGCATCAAATGGGCAGGCAGAAGGTACTCTTCAGTTATCCCAGCATTATTTAATGCAGCTGATCCCTAAAACTCTCCAGTGCCTTTGCAAAGATTTAAGTGCGGTGGGGGGCGTTCCCTTAGAGACCGTGACATCACACCCTACCTTCCCAGGGTGAGAAGGCGAGCTCTCACAGATTGCACCTCTCTACTCATTTTCCTGGATTCAGGATCCACAGACCTGTGTACAACACGTAAAGGGGACAACAAAGCGAGAGGTGCCCGGGTGCTTTTCCTTGCAAACCTGCGAGGAGCCGGTCACTCTTGTCTGACTGCTACAGCAGCTCACAAGGTCAGTTTTATTACTTTCATTTCTCAGAGGCAAAAACAGACTCAGATGCTTTATAACCATGGGAATGCTTGATGAGAACCCCTATTGGAGTTTTGACCCCCATGTCAGCTTTGTCAACGAGAGATGTTGCCTTCCTGAATATTAATAGTGGTCCTCCCTTGCAGGCACCTTCCTGCTGTGTGTGCCGGGTAATGTGCCAAGCACCTCCCATCACCTACTTCCGTCCTTACGACAACCATGAGGTGTGATGTGTTCAGTCGCTCAGTCGTGTCTGACTCTTTCCGACCCCATGGACTGTAGCCCGCCAGGCTCCTCTGTTCATGGAATTCTCCATGCAAGAATACTGGAGTGGGTTGCCATGCCCTCCTCCTCCGGGGGATTTTCCCCACCCAGGGATCAAACCTGGGTATTCTGCATTGCAGGTGGATCCTTTACCACTGAGCCCCCAGGGAAGGCCAGTGAGGTGGCTCTCCTGTTGTCTCAGTATCAGACAACAGGAGGTGAGGATGATGCTGGTTCATAAAGTGGGTGATTGGTGGCACTTGATTCGAGCCAGCTCTCCTCCAGTTTATACACCACATGGATTCTCATTAGGGTGTTGAATACATTTTATTAATTCCCTTTCTGGTGTGGCACATTTGAATATTTCACATGTATGGAGAATATCCACTGTATTCACCCAGGTGTGTTCGGTTCAGACCCACATATTACTGTTAAGTGACTGTATGTTGGCTTCAGTGGAACAGCTGAGGAGCATATTCGCCTTTGGGCCCCCTCAAAAGGCCTCAAATGTCCTGCAACAATAGAAGCTTCCACGTTTATTGAAGGCACAGATTCATCCAGGACGTTGGTCTGGGCCTTCATGTCCTACGACTGGTCTAGAGTTTGAAACCCATCAAATTGTAGGATAAGGCAAAGCCTGGATCCTTTTCCAACATTGAGGGCCCTTGTGGAGTTTCCTGAATGTATCCCCCACTGTAGCCCAATCACACGGAGTAAAGGAAACTTCCATTCAGACCGCCTGGCCTTGGGGGATCTGTTTGGAGGCTGGAGGTCATCACTTAGCATGTTCACCTGAGCTCTGGAATATATGGATATATGCCACCGCCCAAAGCAAAGGACTGCAGGCTAGGTTAATTGTAGGTGAGTAGGTGAAATTAGGGGCTTCCCAGGTGGGCACTGGAGGTAAAGAATCCGCCTGCCAATGCAGGAGACATAAGAGACACGAGTTCAATCCCTACGTCAGGAAGATTCCCCTGGAGGAAGGCATGGCAACCCACTCCAGTATTCTTGCCTGGAGAATTTCATAGGCAGAGGAGCCTGGAGGGCTACAGTCCATGGGGTCACGAGGAGTCCGACATGACTGAAGCAACTGAGCATGCACGCACAGGTAGAATTAGAAGATCATTTTTGTCTTAATTTTGAACTTTCCTTGAGTGGTATTGTTTCTCCACTTTGTCACCACCTCCTGCCATCCAGAATTCAGTTCTAAGCCTGCCTTCTCGTATAGAACCTACATGATCCTATTTTCACTAAGGAAGTTTCTTCACTTAATTTATTTCAAGGCTGGGCAGTATCTCCTCTTTTCTAATCCCTCATAATGCTTCTCATAGTAGAGATGAGATAAATATGTGTTGATGTTGTTTTTTGTCTTATAGTGATCAATTCCCAAGCAGTTACCCAATCCGAAACACATCCAGCGAGATCACACTGAGGTGTTAAAAACAACATTTTAAAATAGAGCCTAATGAGTGAGGCTGACACTGGAGAATGAGGAGGGAGATGCTTTTGAGATCACAGAGTCTCCCCAGGATTGGTGGGGATTACTCATGGGAACGCTGACGCCCACTGAGCTGAGGTTCCCAGTGTTGGGACACGTTTACTTAACTCCTCTTGACCACTATCTATCAACGTCTCCCGTCCTTCCCACTCTCTGGGACCAGGCCTCAGGTTCTCGGATTTCGTCTTCATCCCTCACCCTGCCGCCACCTTGGTTTCGTTGAGTGTTCACAGGGCAATGTATGGAACGGTCTGCCACCTCGGTTCACTGACCTCAGTTCTGATGACACCCACCTCCACTCCCCGTCCAGTCACCCCTGCCCATCCCGTAGAGGTTAGGACAATTTGCGTCTGAAACTGTAAAATGAGCCCGCCTGCTCTGTAACCACCACCTTCAGCCCTGCCAACCTGATCACTGCTGCCCCCGGTTCTGCTGCCTCCAGTTCTTGGCCCCTCCGCTTTTCTCCTCATCTGTTATCCACTTGCACGTTTCACTCCCTTTCCTTTCACGCTCCTTCCCTGTGAGAGCCCACCCTTTGTGACTCTCTACAGCGCAGTCAGTGTCCTCAGCTCTCTCGCCCTGTTTCCCTTCTGATGCCCCATTCTGCCCACCACCATTTTTTTGGATTATTCCAACGGGCGACCTCCTCTAGACTGAGCTGAGATTCTAAGAGCTGCTAAACAGAACTCAAACTTTAAAGGGTGTGGCTATAAGTGCACGGTGTCCACATTTGCTAGTTCCTGCATGCCAACCCCTGTTCGTCCACGCAGTCCCTTTTCTCATCGTCCAGGGTGCTGTGCACCTTCTCTCCCTCTCGGAACACCCGTGCAGCCGCTCACGCCCTCGTTCCAGAAGCAATCTCTTCCTTTGGCCTCATAGATTCCTGGGTTTCTTTCTCCCCTTTTACGTCGTCTTGCTCTCTTTGGGAAACCACGCTTCTGCTTTTTGTTTGTAGTGTGTTTGTCCTTTCTCAGAGGCTCTGTTCTCTTGTCAGGAATTCACCCCCATGGCTTCGGCGATGACTCTGCACATGTGATTTCCATCCTTCTAACTGCGGCCTGGACGGACCTCTCTCCTGAGCTGGGGACTGTCGATCTATCACGTCTTTCCCCTGAACCTCCAGCAGATAATACCTCACAGCCAATACATTCACCATCTCTCCTGATCTAACTTCCATTGCTTCCCGTCTCTGTGAACAGAACCACCAGCGGCAAAGACAGAAAAGTCGGGCACACTATTTAATCTTCCTTGTCTTTCCCCAGGCTCATATCAGCTCATCACCCTGTCCAGGTGCCTCTTGAATCCGTCCACCTTGCTGCATATCTTTGCTGGTGACTGTGCGTCAACATCTATAATATTTCAGATCAGACGTTCCCTTTGCCTCTCTCCTGGCTCACCCATACTCCATCTCCACTCCTGTAAGAATCTTTGCTCAAACCTGCAGGGTGTTTTTTTCAAACTTTTTTGATATGGACCATTTTTAGAGTCTTTATTGAAATTTTACAATTCTGCGTCTTTTTTTTTTTTCTTAATGTTTTGGCTTGTAGATTGCAAAGCGTGTGGTTCTTAGCTCCCTGACCAGGGATTGAACCTGTGCTACCTACATTGGAAGGCAAAGTCTGAACCACTGGACCACCAGAGAAGTCCCTAAACTTGCAGTCTTTTAAAGGGAATGCTTCAGTGGTCTCTTCTGTCCTTAAGGCAAAACCTGAAGTCCTCAGAGGAGCTTGTTTCTTAACCTCCTATTTTATCTAGAAAAAAAAAATGCAGGGGCATGTTTAATTTTACCTCACAGTTTACAAATGCTACTATAAATAACACACATTAAAATTAAAGCACATGAAATTTTAAATAAATTTAAAAATTAAAAACATAAATTGTACATAATGAATACATACATTTAAAAATTAAAATCATAAATTAAACTTGGTTTCCCAACCCTTTGAAATCTCTGAGTAAAACTGATGCATCAGCAAAGCACTTCATGTGTCCAATGGTTTGGCAAGCACTCCAGGGAACTCACATCCCAGTTCTAGAGTATAAAGACACAGTGGCTTCAATACCTTTCTTCTGAGGGAGGCTTGAAAGCCCATTCACACACGCACAGGGACTGGGTTTCTTTTCCCCTGGCTTAAAATCTGTTTCTCTTGAAACTCTAGAGGAGTTCTGAGAAGTCTGAAAGATTCTTACATACTTCCTTCCCTTCCAGGGGGCTGTAAAAGTGAGGGCTTCCTACATTTAAAAGAACTAATTGAAACAAGGAGGTTGGTCAAGTCACATGGCTTTCTCATTTTCTAGATTCCCCTTTCCCCTGCATGCCCAGGATAAGTGAATATCATGGGGTTTATCTTCCAGAGAGACCTTAAATGCAATAGGCTCTCTGCACACCTTGCCCTGCTGTGAGTGTCCAGACCGCCGTTACCACTCACATCCATTTCCGTACCTGCTTTGTCTGGTCTCTCTGATTCTACGTGTGCACGCGTTCCCACTACAAACTGTGCCCCGTGGAGCAGCTAGTGTTTAAAATAAAGAATGTAGCACGGGCCTCTCCAGTGGTCCACTGATTAGGAGTGTGCCTTGCAATGTAGGGTGCACCAGTTTGATCCCTGGTCTGGAAAGATCCCACATGCCATGAGCCACAGCTACAGAAGCCCGCGTCGCCTAGAGCCCACACACCACACCTAGAGGAGCCACCGCGTGGGAAGGCCGTGCACTGCAGCTAGAGAAAGCCTGCCCGGCAACCAGGACCCAGGCAGACAAAAGTAAAACAAATACATCCACGAACTACAAGGAAATGGTTCTGCGGGTCCTCAGAAAATAAATAAATAAAATATACCATGTCACTTTCTTGCCTAGAATTCTCCAGTTGCGTCCCGTGACTTTCCTGCTGACCTCCTGATTCCCTACTGTGACCTGCAAGACGCACCCTCACCCTACTCCCTACTCCCGTTCTGGCCTGACCCTGACCTCACCTGGAATCCACCTGCTCGCCCAGCACGGCCTCATGTCGGCCTTCCCGGCCTTTCAAGCTCTCCTCCAGCTGCGGGGCGAGCTGTCCCCTCTGCCTAGGGTGTCCCCCACCTCTGTCTGCACAGGCGGCTCCTTCACGTCATCCGTGCTCCTCTTCAAAGGCCACTGCCCACAGAACACTTCCTTCTAGACAGACACTTATGTATTGACTTATCTAAGTTGACGTCTGGTTTTGCTTTCTGTTCGTTGAATGTAATACTTTCAGAACATCTCTCATTTTACTACACTCTTCTATTATATGTCTCCTCCCACCAGCACATAGACTCATACTTTTCTCCCCATGCTTAGAACACTGTGTTGCATAAAACAGGCGCGCATATATTTGCTGAATGAATGAATGCATAAATAACTATAAATATAATAAAGTATAAAAATAGTTTATTTGAGGGGAATCACCTAAGTTTATCAATAAAAAAATTATTAAAGTCGTTCCATAGTGAAGACAATAGAGAAACTATTGTATAGCTAAAAGCTAAAGTCACTGTACTGATTAACTAAAATATATTGCTATTGAATGTTCAGTGAACTATCTACGATTCTAATGTGTCTGAAATTAGTAGTGATTATGGTTCCAAGTTTGAGCCCCAGTGTTCTAAGTATAGTGTAAGATAACCATGAAGTATATTCATTTACACAGGAATTTGTTGAGAAAACAAAATTGAATAAAATGCCCAAATGTGACAGTGATAAATGTAAAATAAAGACTAATCAATGAGCTTGTGATTATATGTTCGCTCCTTCTTTCTAAGTTGTAAGCATGTGCTTTTATAATTGTTCAAGGCCAGTCATGTAAAGTAACAAAAAGTATATCTATATTTTTGTCACTTAAAGATATTTCTTGGCACATTAAAAATGTCAATTTCTATTTCAACTTACTGAAGAAAAATCTATGAAGGAATGAAAGTTATAGATGGCAGAATCGAATCTTCTAAATTGCATTGTTATTAAATAAGCCCAGAATACACACCATATTATAAATCCTAAAATGTCTTTAAGAAAACACACTCACCTATAACAACCTCTTCTATTTATACAGCATTCAATACATCTCAAAGATCTTTCATATCCACTGTTAGGTTTGATACTTAACAATAGCACAATGAGGAAGGCACTACAAGCATCGTTATTCCCTTTACTGCATATAGAGAAACTGAGATCTAGAAAATTTTTAGATTTGTTGCAACTGTTGCTCAGTCGCTCAGTCCTGCCTGACTCTCTGTGACCCCATGGACTGAAGCATGCCAGGCTTCCCTGTCTTTCATTGTCTTTCAGAGTTTGCTCAAATTCATGTCCACTGAGGCAGTGATGCCATCCAGCTTTCTTATTCTCTGTCACCCCCTTCTCCTCTTGCCCTCAATCTTTCCCAGCATCAGGGTCTTTTCCAATGTGTCGGCTCTTCGCATTAGGTGGCCAAAGTAGTATCACCTCAGCATCAGTCCTTCCAATTAAAATTCAGGTATGATTTGTGGTAACTCCTAATGTAACATAGAGACAGCACAATGTCTCTGCTCGCCAGCGCTTACAACCATAATGACCGTGAAAATGTGAACATTTCTGTATCTCAGATATGCAGACAAATTACTGGATGCTGTTAAGACTTCTAACTTGGCCTTAAACTTGTATCCTAAAGGGGAGGGTACTCAGACGGTTCTGCGCTTCACACATTTATATACAAACTGTTTTCATTATAAAATTAGCTCCTGGTATTAATTTTGTTTGTTTGTCATGGGTGGTCTGAATCTTGGGTGGGAAAATTGGGATCAGATGAAAAATGAAAGCTGTCTGAACAGGAAGTGTCTGCAGAATTCTGAATTTACAATGAGCGCACACTGGGCTGTGTGGTCAGCTCTTAAGCAGTTGGGCCAAACATACTAAAAAGGGTGTCTCTTTTTTCGTTTTCTGAACTCTGAAACAGACAAACTTTCTCATTAGCTTAGATTTTTAGCTTTCAGTGACCGAAATGCTTTTGACTTTTCTTGGTTTATTATCTTATTTTGAGTATGAGGACCGTATTTCCTATAAGTATGTAAAAGTTAAACATTCAGACATAAAGGATTTCCCAAATATACACATGATTCATGTAGAACAAAGTAAAGAAACTCACTATTATGATGTTTCAGTTTTCCTGTGGCTGTGTTACGATCAAGTAGAAAAGGAGAGAAAAATAGACTGATCTGTTGACTTAAATCTCCTAATTTCCAATGCCTTAGCTAATGAAAGACAAAGTACAGTTTCTGTCTTCTTCCAATTATAGGGAAACAGCTACATAGCATATGACCTGTGAACGGAAACTCTTTTAGACTCAAATTCAGCAAAACAAAATATTGTTATTGTCTAGTCTCAGGTAACAAGAACAAAATTTTATTTATTTAAAAGAAAAATTACTTTATTAGTTTCAACTTTACATATCAATACCTCCTTTGAGTGTATCTAGAAGCCAAACAGGAATGGTCTTCTGAAATTCATGTCCATGTGAAATACCTGGAACTTCGTTGAAGTGCAAATACAGATTCTGTAGGTTAGAGGTTAGACCTTAGCTTCTGCAAGTCTGTTTAACAATCTCCCAAGTGAAGACGGTGCTGCTGGTGTGTTGAGCACATTTGTATGAGCCAGGCTTGTATCAAATTAATACCTAAGAGAGAAGTCAGCTACCCTGTAAGCCCGGGACCATCTCCAGTGAGACCGAGTTCCTTCCATCTCCTGTCTTCGTTTTTCTCATCTTTTGTCAATTCTCACCCTCGCCCTCCATGCTCTGTCCTATTTCACTGGCAATTGACAGAATGTGATACCTCCAGAAGGTGCCAAAGTTCAGGCGATACTTTTAAGAAGGGTCTCAGCCATCCTTCTCTGAGCCTAAGCTGCACACCCATAAAATAGAATCTGTAAAAATTTACTTGAACCCCTCCACAACAGCCTCCTCAAAATCCTGCTCCCTTATTTAGCTATTTAAGGTGTTAAGTTTATCTTTCATCCACAACTTCAACTCTGGAGTGCTTTCACTAAGCTCTTGGATTGTGGGGCTCAAAAATAGAAATCATTTTGCTCTGTTTTTGTTTGCTTTTATGCTAAAATGAATGTAAAAATAACCTACTGGCTTTCTGAAATGTTTGCTCAGTGTTCTGCTGGCTTGATTTTGTTAAAGAACATTCCTCAATAGTGTTGTTCTAGTAGAGCATGGCTGTGTGAGTAAGTATAATCAAGGGAGACATTTATCCATTGGGTATCCAGAGGAGGACATCTTAGGCAACGGCTACTTGGAGAGGAAGTATTATGATAAAAAGTGCGATTGTTTTATGACCTTCAAATAAGACCATTAAGTGACTACCTAGCACGCTCTGCTCTTGGCATCCGTGTCTCTTCTAATATCACACATATGATTAAGCTGTTCTACCTTCCTTGAATAAATTGAGTATCCATGTAATTGCGTGTGTGAAATTGTAGCACAGTGAAATGTCAGGTTGAAGTATTTTAATCCTGTTTGAGGGGTTGTAAATATTTATAGAAGCTTCTGCTTAATGTCCTTTTAGTCTTTAGTCTTCCTGGGTCCACCTTTTACAGACTTTTTTTTTTTCTCTTATATTCTTATTTATCTTCAAAAATATCTCTCAGGTCATGATGACAGGCTTGACATTTTACTGAATGAAAGCAAGTGTTTTACAGGCAATTAACTTTAAGAGATTACCTTATTGAACCTGGAAAATAAAATAGAAAAGGCTCAAGGAACCCGAGTTCACTCTACAACTTCAGCCTCTTAACCTAGGTAAGTGCATGGCTTTTACAGACACCAAATTACCCAGTAAGGTCTTCAATTATGAAAATTGTTAGGCCTTCCAGACATCACATTACATTTGAGCTGTATCTATATATTCGATTCCAACTCTACTCTCAACTCTTGGGTGGCCTAAAATTGAGATAATTAATTAAACCCTTTGAAAAGCATCTGCCTTCCACATTTTGTCTTGGATGAAAGAAATTATTTCATGCTTTACTTACGGAAAGTTAATACCCAAAGGCTGCATATTACCACTGTCTCAAATTAGAACCTACCAAATCTTAAAATTGGCTATTCACATGCAATCTCCTTTAATAACTTATGAAAATTTAAACTAAATTTTGGATTAATAATTTATGTAGAAAGTTCCACCAGTGAGACTCCACATTTCTAAGTTTTAGAGTGAGCAGTGAAAATATCAGTTAGGAAAGTGGGTTGTTGGATGCACTCTTTCGAAAATTGTTATAAAAGACTTGAAAAACAAGGGGAAAAAATCCTTCTTAGGAACTTGTCTTAGAGTGATATATAATGAGGGTTTCTTAGGTCACACTAAAGAAACTCCTGCCTGCTGGCACAGGAGACTTAGATGGATTTCATCCCTGGGTGGGGAAGATCCCCTGGAGAAGGAAAGGACAACCCACTCCAGTATTCTTGCCTGGGAAATTCCATGGACAGAGGAGCCTGGCAGGCTACAGTACATGGTGTTGCAAAGAGTCAGACACGACGGAAGTGACTTAGCACATACACAGATTTTATAAATGCAGATGCTTTAACCTCTGTGCCACCAGGGAAGCTATATATATATATATATATATATATATATATATATAGGAGAAGGAAATGGCACCCACTCCAGTACTCTTGCCTGGAAATTTCCATGGACTAAGGAGCCTGGAGCCTGGTGGGCTACAGTCCATGGGGTCGCAAAGAGTCGAACATGACTGAGTGACTTCACTTTCACTTTCATGTATATATATATAATAAGAACAGTACATTTTTTGAAAGGAACATTTAAAAAATGGTTCATTCATTTAAAAGAATCATTCTACCACCTTCCATGAATGGATCATTTTTTTTCATGTGTACGGGGGTGGAGTGTGAGGGGAATCTTAACATTAGTTGGCGGCTTTAATGGGCAATTGTTATGTTGGAAACTTCCAGTTTGAGCTTTTGCATTAGAGATGGGCTCAGGGAATGAAAAACCAAATGACAAAACTATGCTTCTTAGTCAGTGGGGACAGAAATGACTCTACAGTGGCTACAGCCGGCAGTGAAACGTGTGGGAACCTGAGCTGTGGGTCTGGATAGGAGAATAAGAGAGGAAAAGAGAAAACTTGGACCTTAAACTTGAGTACTAAGGTGATTGTAGAAGCGGTCCTTAGGTTGACAACTACTAGATCCAATACCAGTCCACTCACTCAGCCAAGGGCACCCAGAAGGTCAAGAAGATATGGAAATCACACAGGAAGGCAGGTCTTCATTCAGGGCAGACCTCCTGCCTGCAGCTGGAGGTGGGAATATGGCGGTTGCCGGGTGGATGGTCTTCCCAGATCTCTAGGAAGCTCCACTCACACAGTTGTGTCTGGAGCAGTCGTCTTCTTAGTATCCAGTTTATGACATGGGGGTCCAGGTGTGAGAGCTGATCTAAGCCCAGTGAGTCACAGTCCTTAGGAATTTGAAGTTGTGACTACGATTTCTGCTTCAGTTTATAGACTAAGAAGGAAAGTCCCTTTGCAGCAAGAATATATCCTAGGCAACAAGGTCAATCGTGAGCAGGAATAGAGTGATACAGAGCCTGCAGTGTGGATGGCAGACTTCTGGAATTTTCTACAAAGCCTAGTCTGCTTCTGTCTGAACACTTAGCGGCAGTCTGACCACTGGGCTTCTTGATCTTTACCCTTCAGTACTCAAGACCCCCGTTCCTGGACTGAGATCTGATGTGGCCTGGCCACAGGAAAAAACTCCCATTCTAGACAGAGCCTGTGCAACTTCGTATCATAACCATCAAATCAGTGTAAACAAGCCTCATGTCCCGCTAACTTATTTGTGTACATGCTCAGACGCTCAGTAGTGTCCAACTCTTTGCGAGCCCATGGACTGTAGCCTGCCAGGCTCCTCTGTCCATGGAATTTTCCAGGCAAAAATACTGGAGTGGGTTGACATGCCTTTCTCAGGGAATCTTCAACCCAGGAATCAAACCCACATCTCGTCTCCTGTGTCTCTTACATTGCAGGCAGATTCTTTACTGCTGAGCAACTGGGGAAACCCATGGGACTTATTTAACAATCTGCATTTTAATAGAAAAAGACACAGCCCTTTTCCTGGAGCAACTGAGGTGCGGTCCTCCTCAGACACTGTGCAAGGCCTCCCTCTATCCTTTGTAATATGCTCAGTAAGACTGAGCCAGTCAGCTACCAGGTGTTCATTGTGAATGTACTCTTTCCCAGCACTCGCAACCATTGGGAAAATAAAAGGGAGAATAATGCCTTTCCTTATCTCACAGGAAAAAGATAACAAGGTATAAAATCACTGAAATGCATCCTTAGGCTTCTTTCTTTTAATTCATCTGTCTTGGCCTCACTGAGCGGCGTACAGGAATCTTCCAGTTCCCCAACCAGGGATCGAACCTGCTCTCGCTGCCATTGGAAGCGTGGGTTCTTAATCACGGGACCACCAGGGAAGACCTAGGCTTCTTTTAATACATTGAATGATACATAAGCTACATACCTAACCTAAAAATGAGAAGCAGAGAAGACGGTTGTGACACCAAGGAGTCCAAGTGCAGTAACACTAATATCAATGTTCTCAAACCCCAGGGAAACATTGCTCTCCCAGCTGTCTTAGGACGAGTTCCTTTTGATTTTTGATGTTTTCTGGTGCCTGTAAATGGTAACATCATTCCGTTCTTTGGGGAGCTTCTTATCAATGACCCATCGTTCGTCTACATCTTTTCACATTCACCAATTCTCTCTCAGAAATACAGGGAAATCAACTCCTACAGGAGGGAGGGAAGTTCAGATAGCACAGATTCATCTGATTCTGAGTTTCATCCCTAAATTAAAGGTTTGCCAAAATGTTCAGGGTTTTACAAATAATAAGATATCACTTTTCTTATTTGCTTATATTCACAAAAACAAAAGTGAGCTCAAACGTGTCATCCCCTCCCCAAGAATTCCAATGACGAGGGCTTTTCTTTCTCCCTCTTCCCTTTTTCCCCAAAGTCACATCCCCTGCAGCCCTGACTCATTCCAGATTGCTGCGAACCTTGTTCTCTTCAGAGCCTGGCTATGGAATTCATCCAGACCTCTACCTCTCACCTTGGACGTCCATGCACTCCTGGTCCTCCCGTGCTCTGCAGTTTTAGGGAGAAGCAAAGTGTTAAGACCCCTCTGTAGTCACGAGCAGAAGTTAAGCTATGATAAATCATTTTGTAAGGAGACACGTCTTCCCGCTGTAATACTTCTAAAATTCAGAACTGCAAAATATATTTGAACCGCCCTTTTCTGCCATTTTCCAGAATATTAGGGCATCTAATTAAATTATGCATGCTGCCTTGACCAAATAAGGCCTTTGCTTCATTTTAATGGGGAGTGACATTTATTTTCCTACCCTAAAAGAATTCCATGGAGCTTTCGTTGGAAGAAAGGTTAATTTTATCTTTAATATGGTAACTGTATAGACATCACCATATCATTTTTTTTTTCAGATTAGCCATCTTAAAGAGGTAGATTTTCCTTACCTGCATCTTAAAATTAACAATAGATTTGATAAGTCACTTCAACTTTTCATCCTGGTTTTATAGCATATGTTCTTGTCGTATCCCCAATCTGGGAACTGAAAATGTCATTTGAATGCACAATTGAGAATCAACATAATTATTTTAAATGGGTTCTTTCTATGTTTCAGATGACTATTGAAATTTGTACAATGGGGTCAAATTGCAATTTACAAACTTTTGTGCATTTTGAAAGTGATTTCTTTGGCAGTGATATGTTTTCACCAGATGATGAGGATGACTGTAATCCTCTGCTGGTCTGAATTTAATTTTAGTCATTTTTATTCATGATATTCTAACCCACGGCATATTAAAGAATATGTAACTTCCAAAAGTGCTGAATTCTCTCTGAGATGCAGTTTATCCACTGTTAAATACTATACATCATAAGCAAACAATTCATGTAGAAAAATGTGCCTGTTCTTTGGAGGGAAGTAAATAGATAAGCTGTCCAAGGTACAAGGAAATAGAGCATAGATAATGCAGGTCTGAGATATTCTCTTGCTTAAGTGATGCATTAAATCAATATTCTGCAAAGTCTTTTTCTTGTTATGTTATTTACTTGGATACTGTCACAATTTTCCATTAAATTGTCTCTTTCAGAAGAAATATTTTTTCCCAGTTCCCAATTACATTTGAGCATGTATTCTTTAAACTCTTTCACTATATATGCAAATGATCAACTATTTCCATTATGTCACTCTCTGCTCAAAGACCTTCCATGGTTCCCTATCGCTTGTCACATCCCATGTAACCATTTTTGCCTGATTTTCCGAATCTGCAGTACCTGCATCTTCTTATAACTATGCAACATTATTTTCAAACGTTAGCCTGTGTTTCCCTGATACAGCCAAGTCTGCTTCCTATGATAATATACGTATATCATGCTAGTCTCATGAACCATAACTTTATCCTCTTCCTCCTCCTCCTCACGTTCTCATGTAGTGTGTGTGTGTGTGTGTGTGTGTGTGTGTCTGTGTCTGTGTGTGATGCCTTTTCTCTTCACCCCTTTCTTTACTCTTTAAAGGCTAAGAACCTTTTTTCTAAAGTCTTCTCTTACTCCCTCAAAGATAACTGTCATCTTTAAAAAGTCCTGCACACGTAGGCCCACATAGTCTCTAGCCACATAATGTAGGCATTATTACATTTTTTTATTCTAAGACCCATTATCATATATCAGGAGGTTTATGACGTCTAGTCACTTGGGATAAATGAAACCAGCATGGTGAATACTTGTCCACTCCTACCCATATGCCCGAATCAAGAGACTGATCGTATCCTAACCCCAAAACTCACTTCTCCTTATCCTACTAAACTGCCTGTATCACATGGGTGATTTCTCTGTGGTTAAATTCCATGGACTAATTGAGAGCATCATGAAACACCACAAAACATTGGCAGGAGTAAGATAATAGGAATCAATAAGTTCATGCCTTAAGTTGCTGTGCTGGCTGAGGGTCTGTATCACTCGGAACTGATCACTTCTCTCTGTTTCCTTAAAGTTTTGTAGTTCCTGACAATAATTTATGGTTCTTTATCTTTCGAGAAGATGATAAGACACAGAGGACATACTTGGCAGTTAAAATATTTTCCGTAGGAACGTGCTAATTCAAGTTAAGATGATAAAGAATCAATCAATCAATTTGGTTTATGTATACTGGGACTTATGAAGAAATACATAACTGGTGACACCTGTCATGAAATCTTCAGGTAAGAACTAAAAATGTTCCCAGCACAGATGGTTATTGAAAAATATTTCTTCATGAGTAAATAACCTAACTTTAAACCAACAGGGTATTATCCTATATGCAAGAACGAAAAGGCAAGGCATCTGTGACAAATGCATAAACTGAAGTTCAAAAATAACGACCATAATCCATACATGTTAATAAGATTATATTTTGTATCATTATTTCAGCCACTCCTGAGTGTTCAGTGAATGCCTCAAGATAAGGGTAACTTTGCTCCTGCCCCTGGAAAATGGTCAAAACACCTAGGTTCCCTTGGAAAATATTTTTTAATATTGTATTTAGCTTTTTTCCCCAAAGTAATAGGCCAAGTAGTGGGGCTGATTTTGAGTTTCAATATCTGGAACCTGCGAATACTACCTTAAATGGTAAAGTGAAGTTGCTCAGTCGTGTCTGACTCTGTGCACCCCATGGACTGCAGCCCACCAGGCTCCCCCGTCCATGGGATTTTCCAGGCAAGAATGCTGGAGTGAGTTGCCGTTTCCTTCTCCAGGGGATCTTCCCAATCCAGGGATTGAAGCTGGGTCTCCTGCATTGACCCAGGACACTTAACCGGGTCAGATGCTTTACTGTCTGAGCCACCAGGGAACTTGAATGGTGAAAGACGTGATTAAATATCTTGAGATGAGGAGTATCTTGAGATTATGCAGGTAGAGCCAATGTAATTACACGTGTTCTTATGAAAGAGACTGACAAAGAAATTTGACACAGGCAGAAGAGAAGACACACACGCACGCACACACACACACATGCACACACACACACACAGAAGAGGTGATGTGAGGATGCAGAAAAGAAGTGATGTAGCCACAGCCAAGGGATGCCAGCAGCCAGCAGAGGCTGGAAGAGCAGGGGCAGGATGTCACCAGGCCTCTGGAGGGGGCGTGGGCCTGGCTGACGCCTTGATGTTGGCCTGGGGCACTGCTTTTCTGACTGTTGGTCTCTAGAGTGCTAAGCGAATGCTAAGTTGCTTCAGTCGCGTCTGACTTTTTGCAACCCTATGAACTGTAAGCCGTGAGGTTCATTTGTCCATGAGGCTCTCCAGGCAAAGATACTGGAAAGGGTTGCCATTTCCTCCTCCAGGGAATCTTCCCAACCCAGGGATGGAACCCTCATCTCTAATGTCGGCTGCCTTAGCTGGCAGGCTCTTTACCACTAGCACCACCTGGGTAGAATGTGGCAGCATACCTTGTTTTAAGTGACTAAGAAACAAGTTAGACATGATAGGAGAGCTGTACTAGGTTTCATAACTTATTTAAACCATCCAATCATTCTTATGCATAATTTTAAATTTGGTGTATATTATTTGTATTTTATGCAATATTTTGCATATTAAGTATATAAAGCATTGATTTTAAAATTGAGAATTATTTTCTCAATCATAGAGCTTAACTAGACAAGCTTAACTGTAGAAATAAGTGAAAGTGTTAGTCACTCTGTCGTGTCCAACTCTATGCAACCCCATGGACTGTAGCCTGCCAGGCTCCTCTGTCCATGGGATTCTCCAGGCAAGAATCCTACAGTGGGTTGCCATGCGCTCCTCCAGGGAATCTTCTTGACCCAGGGATCAAACCTAGGTCTCCCACATTGCAGGCCGATTCTTCACCATCGGAGCCACCTGCAAACCCCTAATTTTGTGGTAAGAACCCTCAAAGAAAAGTCAATACCACCATAGAGGGCATTGCTATGCAAATACATGCTTTTTATCAAATCTGATGATAGGAACAAGAATTTTTTAATGAGGATAACAGGGAAGGTTTGATTACAAACCACAGATGCAGGATGTGTTTTTTAAAAAAGAAATGTTTCCAGCAGAGTGCTTGTAAATGTTTGACTCTGGAAGGTGGGTAACAGAGAGCCAGAAAGAGTCCTGATTTGCAAAATGTGTTGATTTCCGTGATGTAAAAGTACTTAGTAAGACTGATCTGATGTCACTGGACAAATGTATAGGAGATATGAAAATTAGCCCCTGCAAACCTGTCCAGCTGTTTTTAATTCCAACCACTAGATAATTTTCACTTTTACCCTGGATTTCAAAATGGGTATCCTGGAAGTGGGCTTAGCGCGGTTGATTCTATTCAGAGTTTATTTTCACACATTGTTAGCTGTTTCTGTGAGTAATTATCTGCGTGCTATAAAAAGTGTCGAGCAATGCCCATGAATAAATAAAGCTTTGCAGAGACAATGTCAAAACAACCCAGTCACTAGACTGTATACTATTATTGAATCTTTTTTTTTCCCCTGAAAAGACACCGTAGAGGGAGGAGAGACCAATTTCAGGCAGGTTCAGAAGGCTTCGTGTTAAGTTGTGTCTTTGAGTTAGGTCTTTAGAAGAAAAAAAGTCCAAGTGATAATGAAAAAAAAAAAAAACAAAAAAAACCTCTTAACACTTGATTCAGGGCATGAAGGGCAGGGAACTTTGAGTGGAAAATGAAACATTTGACTCAAATGCTCCAATTATTTTAGGGTGATAGCTCCAGTGGGGGTGTGGGGGTTCGGCTGGCGTGGGGAGCAGCTTTGCATCGGGAGGGCTGGTTTCGAGGGCACTGTAGACACGGCTGTCTGGAAGACCTTAGTCCTGTTGTCGTAGTTCAGTTGCTAAGTCTTGTCTGACCCTTTTGCAACCTCAGGGACTGCAGCACACCAGGCTCCTCTGTCCTCGGGGTTTCCCAGGCAAGCATACTGGAGTGAGCTGCCATTTCCTCCTCCAGGGAATCTTCCCGACCCAGGGACTGAAGGCGTGTCTCCTGGGTCGCCTGCATTGGCAGGAGGTTTCTTTATTGCTAACACTACCCGGGAAGCCCCATTTCCTCTTATGTGCTCTGCCTTCCTTTCTTTCTGTTGAGCCAACTTTCTGACCTGTACTATTTTCCTTCTCTCTAAAACACAGGCAACAAATTCCTTCCATTTTTTTGTTTGTCTGAGAAAGACTATTCACCCTTCCCTTCGAAGGAGAATTTCACAGGGTACAGAATTCTAGGTTGATGGTTTTGTTCTCTCGAAGCTTCAACTGTTTCACCCACCCTCGTTTCGCTGTGTGGTTTCTGAGGAGGCGCTAGATGTAATGCTTGTTTTTGTTCCTCCACGGGTAAGCTGTTTTTCCTTCTCTGGCTCCTTTCAAGATTGTTTTCTCTGTCTTTGATTTTCTGTTGTTTAAAAATAATATGCTGGCGTGTGGTCGGTCTGTCTTTGTATTCACACCACTTGGTGTTCTCTGAACTTCCTGCATTTGTGGCTTGGTGTCTGACATTAAGTTTGGAAAACAGTCGGTCACTGTTTCAAATACTTCTTTTCCCTCCTTTTCTTCTCCTTTTGGTGTCCCCATGATGCACATGTTACACCTCTTACAGTTGTCCAGCATCCTCGGACATTCTGGGCTTTGTTTTGGTTTTTCCTTCTGGCTCTCTTTTCAGTTTGGGGATGTATATTCTAGTTCAGGGAATCTTTCCTCAGCTGTGTCCAGTCTGATACTGAGTCCTTCATGGGGTTCTTCACTTCTTTCAGTGTTCAGATCTCTAGCTTTGTGTTTCATCCTTAGAATTTCCATCTCTTGGCTTGCATTGAGTATCTGTTCTTACCTGCTGGCTACTTTACCCACGAGTGTCCTTGGTGTATGAACCAGAGCTGTTTTAAATCCCCAGTCTGTTCATTCCAACATTCCTACCTTGTCTGACTCTGCTGCTTGCTCTGTTTCTTTAAACAGTGGTATTTTTATATCATGGCATGCCTTTTAAATATTTTTATTTATTTACTTATTTTTTGTCTTTATTATTTTTTCTCCATTTTATTTATTTATTTACTTTACAACATTGTATTGGTTTTGCCATACCTTGACATGAATCCGCCGTGGGTGTACATGTGTTCCCATCCTGAACCCCCCGCACGTCCCTCCCCACCCCATCCCTCTCTTCTGAGAGCCACAGTGACACCAGAGCAAAAGGAACTGTGTAGTCAGGCATTAGGTGAGGTGGGATGGGTTTGACATGAATCCGCCATGGGTGTTCCCCATCCTGAACCCCCCCCACCTCCCTCCCCACGCCACCCCTCTTTTCTGAGAGCCACAGTGACACAGAGCAAAAGGAACTGTGTACCATGGGTGTACATAGGTTCCCCATCCTGAACCCCCCCCCAACCTCCTTCCCCACCCCACCCCTCTCTTCTGAAAGCCACAGTGACACAGAGCAAAAGGAGTTGTGTAGTCAGGCATTAGGTGAGGTGGGATGGGTTTGACATGAATCTGCCATGGGTGTTCCCCATCCTGAACCCCCCCACCTCCCTCCCCACGCCACCCCTCTTTTCTGAGAGCCACAGTGACACAGAGCAAAAGGAACTGTGTAGTCAGGCATTAGGTGAGGTGGGATGGGAGGCACATCAGTCCTGCGACCAGGGCTCAGTCTTTTAAAGCCGGGTCTGTGGGCTGTGAGCTTCACAAGTGCGTCCAGGGCTTTACCCTTCTTAGGTGGGATTGGATAGCTCGAGGGGCTGTGGATGGTGACTGTCCTTCCCCAGGGCAGTGAGGCTCCGATGACACCCAGCAGGTCTAAGCTCTGGGGGATTAGTTTCTCTCCAGGGCAGGCCTTGTTGAGGACAGAGCTCCTCAGTGGTCCCTTTTCACTTCTCCTTGCTGGAAGCCCAGTGGTTCCCCACCCTCAACCCCCATGATATGGAATCTGGTCAACCTCCTGGAGGTAAATCTCACAACATTGTGCCCCATTACCCGCAACTGGGTTTTTAACTCTCAGTATCGTCTGCACTGAGCCCCCAGAAATTCATCAATTACAGACCAGGATTTTCTACCCAAGGCTCGGGGTTCCTGAGGCCATTTCTGCTGAGGAATCACTGTGACCGTGAGCTATGACACCCTGGATTCATCTGTCTCTCCAAACTCTGGGCCAGCAGGTTGTCCTCTGTCCTTCCTGCTCTTTTGGATTTGAGAAGAGCTGTGGATTTTTCAGTCTGTTCATTTTTTCCCAGTTGTTCCTGGGTCAGAGTATCGACAGCCAAGCCCCTCACATTCAGAACCAGAAACCAGGAGTCCACACACAGCAGCGGGGTGGACACAGTGACCCAGCCTCACACAGCCTGACCCCGGCCTCTTTGCTCTGCTTCAGTTGTGAGAGGATCCACCTGTGGGGTCCTGTGTGGTGCTGCCCCACGGAACGATATTCTGGGGAACATCCAGGAAGTATTTGTAGAGCAAATCCAGCACAAGAACCATCTAAGGGGCAACACAGAGGGGACCCCAGGGACTCAATCAAGCTCATTCATAACCCAAAAGGATGAGGGGAGGGGCGACGGGTGGATATCCTAACAAAAGTAAGTGTTCAGAAGCATCTTGCTCTTAAAATATGCGTTCAGAAAGTTGAAATTAACATTCCCCACTCAACATCCCAGCTAGAAAATACCAAGAGAAAATGAAGGGAGGCAAAATGAGGATCCTCTTCCCTCTCCACTCCATCCTCAGATCTCAAATCCAGACTTTAAAAGATGATGACATGAGTGTCCCAAGGGAGGAGGGCAATGGCCCAGATTAGGGTTCTGCCCAACTGGGACCTCTTGGTGTAAAAATCATAATAATCCTCTGATCAGAAACATTATCTTGTTCCCCAGTTATTCATGTTTAATTTTAGCCAGAACGACAGGTGTGGGGCAAGCCTGGCTGGAGACTGTCAAGGGGGATTCTGCTGAAACCCAGCAGCTGAGCAGGGGTCCTCCCTAACCCCACCCACATGCAAGGTCCACTGAAGAAGATGCCAGCATTATATACCCGGAAATCCTCTTCAAGCAAAGGGATTCCAGTTAACCAGCAGAATCTGAACCGGGTTTCCTAGTCTGGGTCGACGGAGATGCCATCACCAAGTTCATGTGAATCTCCCAGGGTATGTAGCTTTTTTGGGCGGGGTACACAATAATGGTTGATCCAACTTGATTTCCACCTGCCATCACATGTCTTTGTCTTCTTGGACTGGAATTGGATGAGTGTGTTAGTTGTTACCAGGTCCACTAGACCCACGGTTGGTTCCCTATTTCTCTAGAATTCTCAGTTGCTTGAGAATTCTCACTTGCTCAGTTCAGTTCAGTTGCTCAGTCGTGTCCGACTCTTTGCGACCCCATGGACCGCAGCACGCCAGGCCTCCTTGTCCATCACCAACTCCCAGAGCGTACTCAAATTCATGTGCGTCGAGTCGGTGACGCCATCCAGCCATCTCATCCTCTGTTGTCCCCTTCTCCCACCTTCAGTCTTTCCCAGCATCAGGGTCTTTTCCAGTGAGTCAGCTCTTCCCATCAGATGGCCAAAGGAATGGAGCTTCAGCTTCAGCATCAGTCGTTCCAACTGTTGTTTGGAACAAGTCCTTTCTGTTGTTATTTAGCAGTTTTCCAGTCAAACTTACACTAAGAAGAGGCCCCAGCTGAGTGTATTCACTCATCACATCAAAAATATTTCTAATAGTTTGGGAGTTGCAACCTATTACTTTATTTTCTTGTAAAAAGCTTATAATAAAACAATTGGGAGTTAAGGTTTATGATACTTCTTGGTATTATTTACTTTTGGCATTATATAGTACTCTGATACACGAAATCAGTACTGAAAATAAAGCTGTTATTCTTTAAACAACTGTAAGTATCTACTTGTAATTATTTTATTTGTTTGAATATGAAACTTATGAAAATATTCTGAAAGGTCAAAGATAATAAAAGGATTCTAACAGTATTTTCTAAAATGCTCAATTTACCTCTTGTTGAGATGTTTCTCAAAAAATATTTTACTTTAGGAAGGTTGTATTTTAAATGGTATATTCCATGTAGATTATCTTCCAAACTGAATTATTGATAATGCTTTGTTTTTGCTACCAAAAGTGGATGCATGTTTATATCAATGTACTTGCACATACACATATCATTTGCTACTCAAATATTAGTAATTTCCAGGACAACATATGATTTTACATTCAGAGTCTATGAGTTCAGATTGTCTAATGATTTGCATGAGACCATGGTTCTCCTGTAATAATTGTAACAGTAACTTTGATTTTTACATACTTTTAAATATAGGTGGGGGTGGGATGCCAAAAAAGCATCCTTCAATTATTTTCAGATAATTATATGTTACCCAGATGTACTTTTCTATAGCAAGTCTTGAATATGAAAGAGTTTTTAATGTCAAGAATTTCTTTTTCTAGGCATTCTCATCACTTGGTATCTATAGCAGACTGAGTGAATTCTTTAATCATAATTTTACCACCATACATCTATTACATTATCTTGGAAAAAAAGTGAACATTTTCATGCTTCTTAACGTGTGGTCACGTGATCACTTTAGTACGGCTTTCAGTTTGCCCAAGAGTCCTGCTCTGGTTTTTCCCCTAATTGGATCTCATCCAGTTAATGTATGACCCCTTTTAGCCCTTGTAATATCTGTTCCATAATGAGCGGGAGGGAGAGAGAAAAAAAAAAAAACTGTTGAAACTCTATCACATAGTAAGTATAGCAAGAAGATGAGGTGGTTAAATGTAACATGTAGCATTACCAGCCAGTGATGCGAAACGCCCACTGTAAGCCTGCACTCCTGCGGTGGGGAAGGGGGGCTTCCCTTACCTTTCCCATCCATGTAAGAAAATACATCTCAGGTTTTCACTATATGGAGGAAAGGAAAGGGTCATAAATTACAGATTAATATGTATTTCATAGTCTTTCCCCTTTTTCTCTTAATGGTTTATAGTGGAGACCGCGCAAGTATGGATTAATTTAAACTACTTGAAAATCTGGTTATGCATTTTATGAAATCAGACATTCGTTTCTGTAGAGAAAACAGTGTATAGTGACGGGATCAGCTTTACAGGCAGGACTCCAACGCTCTCATGTAATTTTCATGCAGGACAAATTCAAATTAGCAAAACATCTTATAAAATAATAGAAAAAGAGATTGTCTGGATATTTTAAATTTCAGCTGGGCAAAAGGCACTGTAACAGTGATTCTGATGAGAGGTTGGGTTTGTGCTATTTCGCTTGCTTTGGCATGCTTTCAGATTCTCATCCAGCTAGGCTTATCTTCAATCTGGAAAAGGCTGACGAATATCATTAGAGGCAAACTGGAACTCACATTGCATTATGACAAATGTAAGGATTTTTTTTCCTTTTTTTACTTTAAAATGAATTCAGATTTGCATGATCAAAAGTAATCCGAGAAGGCACTAAAGTAACTTTCAAACATGACTCCAGGACCTCCAGCGAAAATTTAGAGAAAGTGGAAATGTTACCATACAGTTAAGAAACATAATTGTACAGGTTTTTATGAAGGATTAAAAAAGAAAGGATTTTGGAAACTACATACTTGCAAATTTGATGTGAATTCCTGATAGTAACCAAGAACAAATGCCCAGGAAAAAAAAAAAAAAAAAACTGGACTGATGACGAATCACAGGAAGAATGAATGACTGAAAAGAAGCCTGAAAACAGGTTGAAATAGAAAAGATGGCCAGTAGGACACAGGGCAAGAAGGAACTCTCCACAGAAGAGGTCACGTGGGAGAATTAGATTGTTGCTTGGTTCCTGAGGACAGAGCAGGACCGCAGTGTTGGCAGGAAAAAAAAAAAAAAGTGATAGATTTACCAGTCATTGGAGCGCTTTGTAAACGTAGTGGGCTGTGAGAGTAATGAGAACCCAGTTGCTTGGAGTTTAAGCAGAAGTTGGATAAATACACTTATGTTTTAAAATAATAACAACCCCCTCTCCACGCAAAGTACTTCCTGCATCGTGTCCCCCCCGGTGGCTCTGTGGTAAAGCATTTGCCCGCCAATGCAGGAGGCATGGGTTCGATCCCTGTTCTGGGAAGACCCCACACACCCACCCAGCAGCTAAGCTGTGAGCCACAACTCCTGAACCTGTGCTCTAGAGCCTGGAGCCCACACAGCCTGGAGACCGAGCTCCACGAGGAGAAGGCACCGCAGGAAGAAGCCTGAGCCCTGCAGCTGGAGAGGAGCCCCTCCCGCTGCAGCTAGAGACCAGCCGGTGAGCAGTGAGGACCCAGAGCAGCCACAGTAAATAAAACAAACAGATAAAATTACCCCCCCACTGAGACGCTGCCTGCATTTTGTCAGATGAGAGAGATGACTTCTCAAGTTATTCTTATTTGAACTCATGTCAGCAAAATATTTCCTGTTATTTCATTTTCAACTATCTCTAAATTTTTCTTTACATTAATTTCATTTTGATGGTGAGATTTTTAATTTATTAAGTGTAGATTATGACTTAGCAGGTAAGGGACAAATCACTGGCTTTTTATATCTTCACAAATGATGCATTCAGAAAAAAAAAGAATTTTTTTGGGGGGAGGAGGGGGCATTCATTTTCTGGTTTTGTCCTATGGCTAGTCATATAGACATTCATATTACTTCACACAAACTAGGAATATAAGAATTGTTAATACTCAACTTTATTATTGACTTCTTTGAAAAACACCCCAAAAGTGTAAAGAATGAAAGAATTGAGATGCAATCCTTTTGAGAATATTTTTAGGGCTTGGGCTTGAAGCTGTTCTGCTGCTGCTGCTGCTAAGTCGCTTCAGTCATGTCGGACTCTGTGCGACCCCATAGATGGAAGCCCACTAGGCTCCTCTGTCCCTGGGATTCTCCAGGTGAGAATCTGGAGTGGGTTGCTATTGCCTTCTCTGTGAAGCTGTTCTGCTGCTGCTGCTGCTAAGTCGCTTCAGTCGTGTCCGACTCTATGCGACCCCATAGACGGCAGCCCACCAGGCTCCCCCGTCCCTGGGATTCTCCAGGCAAGAACACTGGAGTGGGTTGCCATTTCCTTCTCCAATGTATGAAAGTGAAAAGTGAAAGTGAAGTCGCTCAGTCGTGTCTGAGTCTTAGCGACCCCATGGACTGCAGCCCACCAGGCTCCTCCATCCATGGGATTTTCCAGGCAAGAGTACTAGAGTAGGGTGCCATGTTCTAGGCAGTGTTAAATAGTCTCCAGAAAAAAAAAAAAAAGAAGAAGAAAAGATAAAACTCTTTATTCAGTCACAGGATCATAGGCTGCCTGACCACATGGTTGGAATCTCAAAGTTGATTGCTTGTGGCTCCCTGGCCTCTGAGTTAACTGTAGCAAGGAACACATTTTGAATAGTCTAAAGAGAAGTGCTACCTGCAGCTGGGAATCCTGCTGTGTGCAGCTGTCTCTGCCACTGGAGACCAGGTACCACCACGACCCCGTCTTCTCTGGCCGGTAGTGGAGGAAAGGCTCTGCAATCAGATAAACAAATTAGTATATCCCTGTCCTGGCACAAGAGGATGCTATGGTAGATCGTGAGGAAAGCAGTGTGAGAAGGAGAAAAATGAATCCAGACTTAGAATCAGAGTCTAGGCCAATTCTGATGAGACTATCTAAAAATTTTCCAATTGTTCATGGGTGGGTCTCAAGGTAAAGAAAGCACAAAACTGAGTGATAGGCTTGTGCAGGTGTCTTTTTATGAAACCGAAGATTCCGGGAGCAAGAAGCGGGTGTTGTTTTAGTGGGGGCTGGGGGAAGAAGACCAAATATAAACATGTGGATTTTTAGATGCTTGTGAAGCATTCATGAGGATCTGTCAAGTGAGATCCATGAGTCTGGCATGGAGAATTATCTTGGCTGCAGAAAACAAATTTAAAAATCTCTCTCTTTGTGTGGTATTTAAAGCTTTAGAAAAGTATATGATCAGCTGGTTGGGTTTAGAGAGAGAGAAAGGAAAGCTGACCTATAAAAAGGTAGATGGACAAGGTTCACATACCTGCGACATTCACATACCTTCTTTTTGAAGGGGTTTAATCAGAGACAAGGATACAAAATTTGGCCAAGATGTCAAGATAAGAGCTGAACCTCTTCCCCAGTCTCTTCTGAATGGACCCAGGAGAGCAAGTGAATTCCAAGCAGGGCCAGACTGGACAGATTAAAGAGTTGACAAGACTAGGTTGGAATGAAATCCCACCCATGGAGTGGGCTTGGCACCAAGACACTGACTCAGTTGCAGGAGATGGGGATTTTAGTCTGGGAGGCACACTCACACACACATACCCTTCCACCATCCCCCATCCACACACACACAGGCCAGCACACCAGGGGCAGAGCTGTGTAGCAGAATCAGGAATGGGTTGTGATGGGTGGAGCTTAGTAAGAAGCTGTTGGCTTTGATGACCCCAGGACAGCCACAGCTGACTAGGAGGAGTCAAGCCTTGAGTGACCCTCCCTTCCTGCTGGCAAGTCCTCGGTGCCCAGGAGTTCAGCACAGAGTCACTGTCACAGGTTCTGAATTCGATGACTAGATAATGCTACCATTCTCGCTTACAGAAGAAGTCACCTCGGCGTGTGGATTGCAATGTCCACCAAAGTGGACACCACATCTCTGCATCCCAGGGACCCCTCCCCGCCCTGTGAACATAATTGTTCCTCTTCTCATCCTCCACCCCGAAAGCACTCGAGTTGATAACTTCATTGTCAGGCAGCTCATATCCTTTGCCCCACAAAACCACACCAAGAGTTTCGCTTCACACCTACAGTAAAATCCACAACCTCAAGGGCTCCTAACATTCAGGTGCCTGGCCCACCATCCCCCTTCATGGTATCCACACCACCTCCCCTAACCTTGGGGACAACTGCCCCGCCTACGCTTAGCTGCTCTAATGTCTTCCTTTGGTGTTTTGCTTATTTGCTTACTCGGTTCCCTTTACACTGATTGCACTCGACCCTAGTCTTAAGGCAAGGCGTGTCCCTCCCTCGGGTTTCAGCATAGATGCTCTTTCTCAGTGGGGTCTTACTGAACTTCTTACTTAAAATAGTCCCTCTTTTAATTCCTCAGCTCACTTTGTGCTTTGCAGCACTCTGTGTACCACCACATGTTGACTCGCTAAATATCTCCCTCATCATTAGACTAAGAGCTTCATTAAGGGCAAGAGTTATGAGTTTCTATTCACCATTATATTCTCAGTATTTGGCATATGGGGTATTAACATTAAGTAATAGCTACCAAAAGAATAAATAAATACATGAAGAAGTGAATGAGTGAATTAATCCACAAACAGAGGAAAAATCTTTATCGTTAACATCTGGATTTTTAGGGCATGAACACAAGCCATAGGCAACAATAGTAGGGTTCAGGCAATCGACTTTTTTCTGTGGTGTGTGAAACTACAAAATGTCGTTAATAGTCCTACTTCAGCAAGTAAAGTGTCATGACAACATCTGTTCCTGAATTCTGATGTTTTTGAGACTTGATTTAGATTTTTTTTGTATTGTTCTAAATTTTAAACTATAGTTATGATAGCTAATGCATTTATATTTTAATTGATCTAGAAATTAACTTTTATTTTCAACATGTTATATCCAACCAATAAGGAATAATTCATTTGTTTACTCTAGACCGAATGTGATTCTAATTTAACAACTTACTAAATTTCCCTACTCCTTTCAGAATTGAGAAAACTTAATTGTTCTCTTTCTTAGAGCAAATTACTTGTGAATTCCAACTTTAGTCTGAGTTTATTATTAAGAAGCAAGAACAGATATGTTTGGACAGTAGATTCCGCACTGTTTCCAGTTTTCAAAACTAGTTTTCACATTAAATTTATGTGAAAGACCAAGAAAAGCGAGTGAGGAATGGGGCCAGTGTTTTGCTCTGGGGCTGATAATACTTGTAGGAATAGTTGTTATAAAGCCTGCTAAAATCTGCGGTCTGAGGAAGAAAAAAAGAAAACATGTCAACCACTTTTTGGTTCAAAATAAATTTTCTTTGAAGTCACAAGTCATCTTGACTTTTGTGCATGCTAAGTTATGTCTAATATATAACAAGGACTTTAAATGATGTTAAATAATGGATAAGAGTCTTATCATTTCAAAACTCAAACAATGACGTAGGCAGTCTTCACTCGTGCATATAGCCCCAGTATGCACGGATCTCAGTAACTGTGGTTTAGTTATGTAACACTCGTCCCCAAATGACGTGGCTCAAATTTCAGTTACCAGGGCGTATTAACTGTGAATAATGGCACAGAGTCACATTCCGCTGCCAGCTTTTCAGTTCACAAACCACTTTCTAAATAACAGACGCAAATCATGTTCACGAGTGCCCAGCCATGGGTTGGCATCTGGTCACCATGCATCCATCTATGATATTATTTGTCCACACACAGACAGGAGAGTGTGTAGCTGTGTTTCTTCCTTGCCTCCTAGGGATAAATACACGTGATGTTTGACAAAGCAAGTCATCAAAAGAGAGACAGCAAAAGGTGACATTTCATTAAAAAAAATGCAATAAGATCACACTGGAGTGAAATTTGCACAGACGGGAGTGTGGATGAGTACTGCAGAAGCGTGGGGTGGGCACCACTGTGCGTCCAGAGGGGCTGAGTAACGGTGAACTTACCAACACGAGTGAGAAGGATGTGAAGATGATGATAAAGGTGAAGATTTCCTACAGGAAGAAGCACCGGCAAAGAATTCATATTCAAGGGATTTTCTGAGATAGTTCATGACTTTGAAAACATCAAGGGTAAAATGTCGGAAGGTAAACCAAACTTAGGAATATGAAGACTCATAAGACGTAGAAAAGGTATTCTGTGTCTTACATATATGCGACATTATGGTCTGGGATGAGGGCAAGAACTGTTCAAACCACTGCTGAAGATGGTTTACAATGAAATGGGCGCGGGCTCAGTCGTAGCCAACTCTTCGCAACCCCATGGACTGTAGCCCGCCAGACTCCTCTGTCCATGGAATTCTCCAGGCAAAAATACTGGAGTGGGTGGCCATTTCCTGCTCTAGGGTGTCTTCCCGACCTAGGGATCGAATCCAAGTCTTCGGCATCTACCACATTGGCAGGCGGATTCTTTTACCACTCCTAGTCTTTTAAATTACAGTGCTATAAATAAGTATTAATTGCACTGTTTTCATTTCCCATACATTTATAACTAATAAGAAGAGGTGTTAATGTTTTAGAGAAAAACTTTGAAAATGATAGGAAAAATCATAATTTTCCCATTGATTATTAAGATCATTTTGTACAATTTCTGTTTGTGCATCTTATCCATAGTCCGATACTCTTGTGGAAAACAGGGAATGCCTGCACTAATTTCTTTACTGCATGTGAGTGATCAAGAATCAAGTTCAGTATATTTTATCAAGTAACAGGTACTGGGTGGTTTCATTATCACTAATCACACTTACACAATAAAGAGTCCCCAGTTTTGATATGGTTTGGAATTTAAAGATGGCCTAAAATTAAGACAATTACTAATAAAAACCTTTTAATATGAATAATAACTGATCCACATTTCAGGACTAACAAAGTCCATGGAGTCTGATCACATATAATTAGAAAATATATCACATGGCAATGCTGAAAAAAAAAAACTAGGAAGCATAATTGAAGCTTTGAAAGACATATGTAGAAGTTATAATTTATTATTTTGAAAAAAAAAAAGATTCATTCACATTTTTGCCTGTACCAAGAAAGATTTCATAATTTTGGGGGGGAAGTTATAAAATATTATCAAATCTCCTAATTATAAATAAATTAATTGTGCAAGGATTTGTTCCAGTTATAGAAGCAAAAGGATAAACTAGTAATACATTTCAGGGTAAAGAAGTACAGACGACGGCTTACGTCAGCCTTTGTATTGGCCTAATGTGCTAAGTTGCTCAGTCGTGTCCGACTCTTTGCGACCCCAGGGACTGTAGCCCACCAGGCTCCTCCGTCCATGGGATTCTCCAGGCAAGAATACTGGAGTGGGTTGCCGTGTCCTCCTCCAAGGGATATTCCTGCCCAGGGATCTAACCTGCGTCTCTCATGTCTCCTGCACTGGCAGATGGGCTCTTTACCACTAGCGCCACTTGGGAAAGCAGTGCCAAGGCTGGAAACGAAACGGAGCTAAGATGGTTTAAGAGACTATGATGAACAGTTTGGATAGAATTAGAAGAACCAGTGAGGTCTGCTGAAGCAGCCAGAGATTAGCAAAGGTGAGAAGCCTTTCTCACCCTTGGTGTTAAGATCGACTCTGTGTTAACAGCCCAGTGAAGGGACAGGGCGCACTGCCCCAAAGCCTTGGTCCTGGAAGACCCAGAAACACGGCCTAATGCAGAACGAAAGACATTCAGACCTGATTCTCCTCACAGTCTTGTGCTGGTGGACTCCATGGGCTAAAACCCACTGGGAGAAGACAGCCAAGAGAACCCATGATAAACCCATGATGAAGTCAATACTCCAAGGCCCTAAGCAGGTCAGACAAGAAAAGTTTAGCTCCAAGACTGTCAAACGGAATAACCATCAGAACAACCTACATCATAATCAGACCTTACAACACCCTCTCGTGCTGCTAAATTCTGCTTCGGAAGAAGACTGAAAAGCATCTAAGGATTTGAAAGAAAGCAGACCCCAGTTCAATTCCTGGGTCGGGAAGGTCCGCTGGAGAAGTGATAGCCTACCCACTCCAGTATTCTCGGGCTTCCCTGTGGCTCAGCTGGTAAAGAATCCGCTGGCAATGCAGAAGACCTGGGTTCGATCCCTGGGTTGGGAAGATCCCCTGGAGAGGGGAAAGGCTACCCACTCCAGTATTCTGGCCTGGAGAATTCCATGGACTGTATAGCCCATGGGGTCATAAAGAGTTGAACATGGCTGAGTGACTTTCACTTTCAGGCATTTAGTAAACTCTACTTGAATTCTAGAGAAAAAGTGTTACAGTCTTAAGGAGATGTGATCCCCACTTTACTACTTAATTTTGTTTAATCTGCATTTCCCCACTTCATTTAAGGTACTGGTTTTCTATATGCAATTTTTAAAAATTTAAGTTGACATGCTGCATTTTCATTTTTTATTCAGTTCAACAAATTGTCTTTCATTTTCTCTTCTTAGCCTCACAGCATGCCGGACCTTAGTTCCCTGACCAGGGATCAAACCCCTGCCACCACCTCCACCCCCACCCCCCGCCCTCCGCCTGCAGTGGGCCTGCCCGCAATGGAAGCGTGGAGTATTAAACGCTGGACCACCAGGCAAGTCCCCAAGGTATTGTTTTATAAGCCTTCATTTTAAGACACTCATAGGCACCAATTTGGGGTGTTCAAAGATACATGCAAAAAAAGTGAAATATAATGGCATCACAGAGAGGAGTGGGACCTTGCTGTCAGCCCATGAGGAGGTGGCCAGCGGATGCTACTTGTTCTGTGCAGTTATTACAGGTGAGCGGGCATCGCATCTCGGAGAGCCGGGGCAGCCTGTTCAGATGTAGGGAAGCAGGAGGCCCCACAGGGCTTTCTTAAATGAGCAAGTATGTCGAAACCCCAGAGCACAGGGAAAGAAGGTGCTGTGATACAGATTTGGAGGACACACACCCTTCTGCAAAAGGTGCTGCCTTTTGCATCTTAAAAGAAATGTTGGATTTTATATTTTCAGAGGAAAAAAAATGGAGAAACACTGAAGAGTGAGAACCAAGGGAGAACTAGTTCCTTTGAAAGCTTGCTCTGCTGGTCAGATAGATTCTGCCTTCTGAGCAATAAAATGTTGGAGCCACTTAACTCAGGATTAAATTGCTGTTACTCTGGGGGTAAGAACCTGAAAAAAAATAAAGCCCTCAAATGGTGATTATGTTGTTTCTATGATGATAAATAATGGTTCCTAAAGTGCTTTACAATGACCGGGTCAAAGATTTAATTAAAAACTATAAGGAGCGAGCTTCACACGTTGCACCAGACCTAATGTTTGCCAATGGCCACAGCATCAGTCTTGAGGTGTCAAGACAGAGCTCGTGCAACAGGGTGGACAAGCATGGCTGCCATTTGCAGCTCCATATTTGTGTGATCTGGGGCTTTTGACACATCCGGACTCTAAGGAAGGGAAGAAAAATCGTGTGGATACTAGACCTGATATGCAACGCCGGATCTCTGGCTCTCCTTGAAGAGGACATGCAAGAATTTGCTGGTTTATATACAGGCAATTCTCTGGGCAACGCACATGAGAATGAATTCTGAGGCAACAGAAGGAGGAAGGCAGAGAGAATTTTACGTAAGGCTGGGTTTACCAGCTTTGGTGCCCTCAGCAGGGAATCTAGACACAATGGAGAGTACAAGCAGCTGCGAGGAGTTCAAATTCCTTGCTCCTCTGTTTGGGCTCAGAAGTAGAGCACACTCAGTGCAGTTGCTACATGGGACACTCATTGATAAAATGTTGACATTATAAGCTATTGATACTATGTATAAAATAGATAAGTAATGAGAACCTATCCTACAGCTCAGGGAACTCTACTCTGTGCTTGGAGGTGACCTAAAGGAAAAGAAATCCCCCCAAAAAGGGACACATGTGTATACACATAGCTGATTCACTTTGCTGTATAGCAGAAAGGAACACAACGTTGTTAAGCAACTGTGCTCCAGCAAAGATTAATTCAAAAGTAAAATGCAGAAGAGACTCCATAGACTTTGGGGACTCTGCCCTCTTCAAAGAACTACATACCCTTCCCTCCCCTGGACTTCATGTCTTTTAATGGTGAGGGTATACTGTTATCTTTGAAAAACAATTTTGTGAAAATTTCCGAGAGGCCAAGGATGCTGATGGTAGATGCTGTGGCTGATTTCATCAAGAGTGAGAGGCATTGCTCCTGCGGGCAGCGTGGTGAAACCTTCACTTGGGTGGGAGAGGTGACCAGGAGAGGCAGCAAGAGGGTCTGATCGGCAAAGAGCCATTGATTAGAGCATCCCAGGTGGCGATAGTTGTAAAGAACCCACCTGCCAATGAAGGAGACGCAGGAGACACAGGTTTGATCCCTGGGTTGGGAAGATTCCCGGGAGGAGGGCATTGCAACCCACTCTAGTATTCTTGCCTGGAGCATCCCCTTTACAGTGGAGCCTGGCGGGCTACAGTCCATAGGGTCGCAAAGAGTTGGAAACCACTGGAGCGACTCAGAGCAGCACAAACATTCCCATCTACATAAATGAAATGCAGATGTTCCACTTATTTTTAAGTGAAGTACAGAACAGAAAAGATTTGGGCTTTACATCAAGGCAGCTTCAGGTACTTGCGATACTCGAGTATCTGACCCTCATCTCTACGGCTGTCTGCTTCTGTGGGCGAAATTCCTGGGACAGGACCGCTGTCGGTGGAGATAAAGTCCCTCCCTAGGGGAGGACGGGACGCAGTGGCCTTCGGGCAGTTGGCTGAAGCTGATTCAAGGGGGTGGCTGTGAAGGGAAGATGCTGAGAATAGGGTGTAGACAGGATGGAGACGGCCTTGTTTACGGGCTATTCTTTAGAAAGATGATAGCTCCTGGCCCTGTTCAGGTTCCCATAGATAAAGAGATGGCCTGGGGGAAAGAGGAAGTTAATGGTGTACTATCTCTGCAAAACAGCTGGTGAGGCTGGCATGCTCTAGGACTTGACCTTGGATATAAGGAGAAGGAATGTTTCCTTTAAGACAGGAGGAAAGACAGGACAGGCTCCTCTGTCCATGAAATTCTCCAGGCAAGAATACTGGAGTAGGTAGCCAATCTTTCTCCAGGGGATCTTCCCAACCCGGGGATTGAACCCAGGTCTCCTACATCACAGGCAGATTCTTTACCATCTGAGCCACCAGGGAAGCCTTGAGAGTAGATACAAATATATGTAAACGTATATAGGTAGCATTAGGGATGCTGCTGCCAAGTCGCTTCAGCTGTGTCCGACTCTGTGCGACCACAGAGACGGCAGCCCACCAGGATCCCCCGTCCCTGGGATACTCCAGGCAAGAACAGTGGAGTGGGTTGCCATTTCCTTCTCCAATGCATGAAAGTGAAAAGTGAAAGTGAAGTCGCTCAGTTGTGTCCGACTCTCAGCGACCCCATGGACTGCAGCCTACCAGGCTCCTCCATCCGTGGGATTTTCCAGGTGAGAGTACTGGAGTGGGGAGTCATCGCCTTCTCCAAGGGATGCTGGAGCAATGCCATTTCAGGCTGTTTCACTGCCCTCTCCTCTTCCTCAAATCCTCCTGACCACATTCAAGGTTGCCTGAAATTCTGGTTTTTAATCTGATGCTGTGACTTTATTTCTCCAGGTTTGAAATGCATTTTTTTCTTTATCAGTCATGTTTATCTTAGTTTGAATATTTATTAGAAATACTCCTACTGGAAGTTTTGAATGTGACTTGTTTAGCGAATGACCATCAGAAACACATGTAGTTGTCAACAATTTATTTCCAGAATACCTGTAAGGTTTTACCCTAGGGAAATTGGGATTGGCATAAAGACAGATGAAGGGCATCAACTCAGACCAAGGGATGTCTTTTTCAGCTGACCGGTGTTCTTCCGAGTGCCTATCTTATATTGGCTCTCAATGAATATTTGTTCCACTATCGAGACAGGAAACGCTGCTTGACAGTTTTATGAGGTAGACAAGGAGGCTGTGAAAGGTGATATATGCAAAAAGTGTGGAGTCAAGTGTGGAGTAAAAATAAATATGTTCAAAGCAAAGGGCAAACGTGTGGCACAAATAAAGAGTGAAAAAGGAAGAAAAAGATAGAAACCGCAAAGACAATTTCTGTTTTACCTGTAATTCTCGGCAATAACATCTAAGAGCTTTAACAAGAGCTCCATCCACTTTCTACCTCTCAATCTACAGATTCCAAGTGGAGCTGGGGACCCAGGCACCTTTGCCACAGGCTATGACTGGTACCCGAGTTTCCTCTTGGGTCTCCACCGTGGATTCGGGCCGCTCCAGTCAGGACACACGTGAGCTGTTTGTTGTTCAGTTGCTACAACACGTCTGCCTCTTTATGACCCCATGGGCTGCAGCAGGTGAGGCTTCCCTGTTCTTCACCATCTCCCTGAATTTACCCAAATTCATGTCCATTGAGTCGGTGATGCCATCTAACCATCGCATCTTCTACCACCCCCTTCTCCTCCTGCATTTAATCTTTCCCAGCATCAGGGTCTTTTCTAATGAGCCGGCTCTTCTCATCAGGTGGTCAAAGTATTGGAGCTTCAGCTTCAGCATCAGTCCTTCCCATGAGTATTCAGGGTTTATTTCCTTTAGGATGGACAGGCTTAATCTCCATGCAATCTGAGAGACTCTCAAGAGTCTTCTCCAGCATCACAATTTCAAAACATCAATTCTTGGTGCTCAGCCTTCTTTATGGTCCAACTTTCACATCCATACATGACTACAAGATTTCTAGGCAAATCCAGCCAACATTTGACTACTTCACTGATCATCCATCTTCCATTTTAATGATAAGAATCTGAAAGTAAAGCCGAATCACCTATTCCTGAAAAGATGAGAACTTCAAAGGTTCACAGAAAACACAGGCTGGAATGACCGGGGGAAAAGCTGCAAATTAGGAAAATGACTGTGCAGGATGAATCCCATGGGTCAGAAAACTTGATCTTTTCCATAAAACTCTTGTGGTGTATCTTTTCTTACCCCATCCCATCACTTCCTTTGATAAAATGGTATGTAATTTGCCCAGTCCTGACCTTTGGTAAATAGACTGACAGTATAGCATAAACTCATTGGGAAATTTTAAACTATGAGAAAAGTGGTAAAATCATGGATTTTAGAAAATGGACTATTTCTGCTTTCATGTAAGCTCAATGAAGGCAAAGCATGTGTCTGTCTTATTCACAGATATGGTCTCAGTGTCTAGCATAGCACCTGACTCAAGACAAATTGTCAGTAAGTATTTGATGAATCAACGAATGAGCTGTATTTCATAAAATATAATCAGTAAACATCGTAAGCAAGCAACCGGGCCAAGTACTAAAAGGAATGGGAAACTGAGTCTCCCATCTCCTCGATGGTGTACTGGGAAGAACATAGGAATTACAGAGCTGGGAGATGAAGGTGGAGACCCTGGGGCTGGGCAAGTCTCTCAGCCTACTTGAGACTTAGCTCCTTGATCTGTGAAACAGGGGCCAGTAGGCTGAGTCCCACTGACATCCCACGGATACTAAGTGATGATGTGACTTCTGAGATTTCTCCTCCAAAGCATCTGTGGTAGATTGAATTGTATATTGGCCAACCCAATATCTTCCCAAGTTTTAACTCCCTCTTCTCCTTACAAGAGCATCACACATCCCTTCCCCAATATACTCTTGGTGACTTGTTTTGGCCAAGAAGTGGGAGTGAGCTGCAATTCCACTCCTGGTGCACAGGCATTTAGCAGGGGAGGCTTCTAGAAGGAGCAGCACATTTCTGCCCTAGCTCCTGTCCTCTGCTGCTGCTGCTGCTGCTGCTAAGTCGCTTCAGTCGTGTCTGACTCTGTGCGACCCCATAGACAGCAGCCCACCAGGTTCCCCTGTCCCTGGGATTCTCAAGGCAAGAACACTGGAGTGGGTTGCCATTTCCTTTTCCAATGCATGAAAGTGAAGAGTGAAAGTGAAGTCGCTCAGTCGTGTCCGACTCTTAGCGACCCCATGGACTGCAGCCTACCAAGCTCCTCTGTCCATGGGATTTTCCAGGCAAAAGTACTGGAGTGGGGTGCCATTGCCTTCTCCTGTCCTCTACCATCCTCCAAAATGCCATTCCAACAGCCTGATTCCTGGAATAAAAAGCACAGAGAGCAGCCCTCATTCATAGAAGCGAAGACGCAGAGCCTCCCGGCAGCCCCTGGTGTCTGCTGTGACAGTGAATAGTCACTGTGGCAAAGCTCTGCATGTTTAGCTCATTTGCCATGCAGAATGAGCTCCTGAAATCTGGCTAATGGGGCCGCTCAACCTCAAAGGCCAGGAAACATGTGCCCCTCCAGGACAGAACTTTAACCGGAGGGCCTGAGGCCCAGAAGTCCTGTAAAGTCTTATGCTCTCAAGTAGACATTAATTTCATATGTAAGTCCACGGCATTTTGGAGAAAGAAATGGCAACCCACTCCCATATTTTTGCTTGAGGAATCCCATGGATGGAGAAGCCTGGAGGCCTACAGTCCCCAGGGTCGTGAGGAGTCGGACACGACCGAGCGACTAACGCTTTAACACACCACGGTATTTGCTTCTGTTTAAGTATCCAGTGTTTCAAAATGAGAGTAACATTATGGGCTTCCCTGGTGGCTCAGATGGTAAAGAATCTGCCTGCAGCGAAGGAGACCCAGGCTCAATCTCTGGGTCGAGAAGATCCCCTGGAGCAGGGTATGGCATCCCATTCCAGTATTCTTGCCTGGAGAATTCCAGAGACAGAGGACCATGGTGAGCTACAGTCTCTGGGGTCCCAAAGAGTTGGACATGACTGAGTGACTAACACTTTCACTTTCCAAATACATGTGCAGGTGGAACATCACAGCTCTTGTGAAATTCACAACTCAGTGAAACTGTTGTGCAGAGGGTTCTTTTCCCCCCAAATAGAATACATTTGTACTTACAACATTTTAAAATGTACAACTTAAACATTTTGAAATAGAAAACTTAGGAGATAGCTTGATTTTAAAACCATGCATACAGCAAAAACAACTTCCATACATAAGCAGGGCTGGCAGGCAGGTGTGTGTATATATGCATGCTTACAAGGACGCAAGTTAGTGTAAATTGTTCAGTAGAGATCTTTTTTTTTATTCTTAGGATTTGTCATTGTACTGTCTCTGCAGGAAAGCAGAATTACAACAGTTTTTCATAGAAGTGAACTATTTTCAGTGAAGAAATGGGCAGTGGGCATTTCGAGCTTGAGTCAGCCATGCCTGTGTGGAAGCCCACTTCTGCTTTGAAAATGGGCAGTTATTTCTCTCCTTTTATTCTGGTTTAACAGATTTACTGAGGGACAATTGATGCACAATACCTGCACACATCGAAGTGTACAACTGGAGGTTTTCTCATGTAATTGTTGTTGCTGCTCAGTCTCCCAGTCATGTCTGGCTCTTTGCAACCCCATGGACTGCAGCATGCCAGGCCTCCCTGTCCTTCACCATCTCCCAGAATTTGCCCAAGTTCATGTCCATTGCATTGGTGATGCCATCCAGCCATCTCACCCTCTCATGCCTTTTTCTCTTTCTGCTCTCAATCTTTCGCAGCATCAGGCACTTTCCCAATGAGTCGTCTGTGTCTCATGTATACACACCCATTAAACCATAACCGAAATAAGATAATAAACATCGTTTCCCCCACCAAGTATTCTCAAGCCCCTTTAATATCTCCCTCTGGGCACTTTCTGGGTGCCCCTGGGGACTCAGACAGTAAAGAATCTGCCTGCAATGCAGGCGACCTGGGTTCAATCCCTGGGCTGGGAAGATCTTTCCATCTACCTTCTCCATCTTCAGGCAATCACCAATTTGCTTTCTATCATTAAAAGTGTGTTGCTAATTTCTAGAATTTTACAGTATATGAGATCATCGTGTGTGTATTACTGTTTGGTTTGGTTTTTGTCTTTCAGCAACGTGATTTCAGGATTGACTCATGTTTCTGTGTGTATAACTAGTTTGTTTCTTTCTTTTTTATTGCTGTGTAGTTTTCTCTGTTAAAGGAAAGCATTTTTGCACAATTTTAAAGATTACTTTCCATTTACAGTTATTATAGAATATTAGCAATATTCCCCAAGGTCCATGTACATCCCTGAGCCTGTCTTACACCCAGGGGTTTTCAGGGCGAGCCTGAGACACTACAGGGAGACACTGAGTGTGAATTGAAGCCTGCAAGGCTGACCTGCAGAGGCGAGACCTGGGCTGGAGCATTCATTTTGGAATCAAAATGGGGAAATGTTACTTAAGGCAATATGAGACTACTCTGGCAGCCAGTGGTTAGAATTTCCCCTTTCAATACAGAGGCTACAGGTTTCATCCCTGGTTGAGGAGCTATGATCTCACATGCCTTGTGGCAAATAAAAAAAAAGAAGAAGAAGAAGCAATATTGTAACAAATTCAATAAAGACTTTAAAAATGGTCCACATCAAAAAAAATAAGCAAATAAATAAAGGTAAAGCAAGAGGACCGGATGGCGTAACTTGGGGGAAGAGCGTAGAGACGGAAAGAAACCTGGGAACAGGACAGTGGCAGCATTTATAGTTAAAACAGACGAAAACTTACTTCTATTCTGTAGCTGACGTCATAGAAAAAATCTTAAAGTAAGTTATCAGGCTCTTACAGCAACTCCAGCTTGTTTGAATAGCATAATAATATAGGCAAGCAAGCATTCTTCAAATCATATACAGTGATTTGAAAACTATTAGCTACCTTCAGCACAGAAGGCAATGGCACCCCACTCCAGTACTCTTGCCTGGAAAATCCCATGGACGGAGGAGCCCAGTGGGCTGCAGTCCATGGGGTCCCTAGGAGTTGGACACGACTGAGCGACTTCACTTTCACTTTTCACTTTCATGCATTGGAGGAGGAAATGGCAACCCACTCCAGTGTTCTCGCCTGGAGGATCCCAGGGACAGGGGAGCCTGGTGGGCTGCTGTCTCTGGGGTCACACAGAGTCAGACACGACTGAAACGACTTAGCAGCAGCAGCAGCTACTTTCAGAGACTACTTCAGGAAGTAGTCTGCTCCTTTGTAACACAATTTCTCTTGTTCTTGGTGACAACACTGTTCTAATTATTGTTACTGAAAAATGATGGGTTTTCCAGGTGGCTCAGTGGTCAAGAATCTGCCTGGCAATGCAGGAGACACAGGAGGCGTGGGTTCTATCCCTGGGTCAGGAAGATCCCCTGGAGGAGGAAATGGCAAAACATTCCAGGATTCTTGCCTGGAGAATCCCGTGGACAGAGGAGCCTGGCGGGCTAATGTCTATGGGGTCACAAAGATTTGGACACAACTTAGCAGCTGAGCACTGAGCACGCAGAGAAATGATATCATTCACCATCTGCTAGGATCTTTGATAGATGGTTAATTAGTATCCAGTCTCCTTCCGTGTATCTGCCTCTTGTGCAGAATGCAAAAAGTTAAAATATAACACTCCCCCGTCCGCTTACAAGCAAGATTCTCAATGAAAATTAGGTTGCTCCCCTTGATGCGTCAAGAGGCTAAAGTCAGTTTTCTGATGACTTTGGCTGTTTGCTGCTGGCAAGCCGAGGAGGTGCCAGCTCAGCTCTCAGGATGCTGAGAGACATGATGGTGCTCGGTGTGGGCCAATCAGGACCTAGTGCCTGGGTCCTTGGGTGGTGATGGGATTTTAGCAGCAATGTTCAGACAGCGTCAGGGTCTGAGCAGTTGTGGTGGGGGCGGCCTGTTTCTGGCCTCCTAATTCCGCATCACGGCCAAGTCCACATCTCCTCAGACTCAGTGGCTATAGTCACAGCCTCCCGATCCCCTCCTTGCTGATTGTTAGAAGTAGCTCCCCTGATAAACCAGTGTCTGCCAGTCATTCCCAGAAGACCACCATGGAACCCAACACTCCAGGAGCCCTTGCAACAGGTCTTTCTAAATCTCTGTCTGTACAAAAATTACTGAAAGCATGTCTATTTCCTTCAGTGAAATGGGATCCATGTTCCAATTCACACACTCACTGTCGTAAAAAAGCAAGCTTACAGCTACCAAAGGGGACAGGCCAGAAAAGGGATATACTAGGAGCTTGGGATGGACAGATACACACTTCTATATATAAAACTGATGAGCAGTAAGGTCCTGCTGGGTAGCCCAAGGAACTATACTCAATATTGTGTAATAACTTATACAGAAAAAGAATCTGAAATATGTGTGTGTGTGTGTGTATGTGTGTGTGTGTGTATGTGTGTGTATGTGTGTGTATGTGTGTGTGTGTATGTGTGTGTGTGTATGTGTGTGTGTGTGTGTGTGTGTATGTGTGTGTGTGTGTGTGTGTGTGTATGTGTGTGTGTGTATGTGTGTGTGTGTGTGTGTGTGTGTGTGTGTGTATGTGTGTGTGTGTATGTGTGTGTGTGTATGTGTGTGTGTGTGTGTATGTGTGTGTGTGTGTGAATCACTTTGCTGTTCCCTTGAAGCTGACACAGCATTGCCGATCAACTATATTTCAATAAACAGAAATTTTCAAAAGCCTGGGGATAAGCAGGGTATCAGCTGGAATTAAATTATTAAACCGTTGATGGAGGAGATTCTTGGATTCAATTTTTTATCATTTAATTTAGTGTAACACATTGACTTATTATGGGCTTACACTGAGAAATATAGCCAAACTTAGTAGCCAGTGCCCAATTCCACAATTTACGAGATAATGCCTAGGTAAAAATAAGTGACTTGCAGTCATGATTAACATTTCACAGGATTGTGCGTAATGCCCTCATTCATTACACCTAAATTGAAGTAATTTATTTCTAAAAGCACTTTATTAGCAGGAAAAGAAGATTCATCTACGTAACTAACACATAATAAAATTGTCAGGATCATTCTATTAAGAGAAACAAGCTACCTTCTTAAAGACACAAATAGATCCCTTTTACGATTAAAATATTTGATATAATTGTGATTTATGGCATCTCAATTGGACAACCTAAGAATGTAAAATGTACTCTCTTTCAGACTATGTCATAAATATTCAGAATGTTCTCAGCTCATATCCATTATCTTTTATTGCTATATTTCAGAAAATATTGAAAGAGGAGGAATTTTTGGCCGTCAAAAGTTAAGCTTAGCATTTTCTTATGTGAGAATTAGAGAAGATACTTTCCAGACCCAGCACAGCGCTGGGCAGATATCAGGTAAATGAATAATGACTGAAGAGAGTCTAAATGGGTCTAAAATGTGCATTTTGGAAAATCACAATGGATGAGGCTAGCCTCAAAGATTTAAATACAATTATTAAGCAGGTGTCATGATTGAAAGGACCTAAATGAGCTCTGAGACTGGTTAAATGGGCATGGGTTCTCAGACATGTCCTTTATGTGATGTATTTGATGTATTACATTTGCAAATCATGAAAAATCTTCAGGCTTGAGTTGCCCCATCTGTAAAATAAGGGTAACAGGATGGTGATAGTAAGGAGTGCATGACAGGACTCATAGCTCAAGAAACAGCAGCTATGAGTATTGCCTGGGCATTTTATTAAACTCAGAAGACCTAAGTGTTGCCTTTGCTTCTTTAAATAATAAAGCAAAATGTTGCTTTTTTCCTGGAAAGCTCCTTAGGTGTCTCTGGCTCTGCCCTGTGACTGCTTCCTCCTTGCACTTCCTTCACCCCCAGTGCTTCTTGGAAAGAAGATTAAATGCAGGACTACTTCAACCTGTTTCTGCAGTTTAATTCTCCAGCATATGGGTTCTTCCTACTGATGGAAGAGAAGTATGAATACATAAAGCTAGTTGTATATCCACATGTGTGAATGGAATCTAGAAAGATGGCGCAGATGAGCCTGTTTGCTGGGCAGGAATGGAGACTGACGCAGAAGCAGAGAATGGAGGAGGGGACACAGGGAGGGAGAAAAGGGAGGGTGAGGGGAGTTGGGATAGGATTGGCACACATGTACACCACCCTGAGTAAAGTAGAGAGCTAGTGGGGACCTGCCGTGTAGCACAGGAAACCTCGGCTGGGTGCTCCAGCTCGGTGCTCCGTGATACCCTAGAGGGATGGGGGCTGGGGGGAGGGAGACTCAAGAGGGATGGGATATCTATATACACAGACCTGACTTACATTGTGGTACGGCAGAAACTAATACAGCAGTGTAAGGCAATTATTCTCCAGTAAAAATAGCTGGAACTAATAAATAAATAAATATATATATATAACCAGAAGTAATACAAAATAAAACACAAAGCCATTTTTGCTTTTAATTCAACCTTAAGAGAGTGTGTTGTTTTTCACACTTAAAAATACGTTAATGAAGGGTAAACGCATGCACATGTAAATATCCATTCCAAACGTGTCCATCGCACATTCCTTTGTGTACGTTTGCGATGCAAGCGGATGAGTCATCAGAGGGCACGTGGGGCATCCACGCCCACCAGGGACAAAGAGAGGGGACAGAGTGTGGCAGCTGTGGAGTGAGGAGCAGAGCTGGACAGGAAGAGAAGGCAGAGCAGCTGGAAACCCACTCTCCATTTTAAACCTGCAGGTGGATCCGTAAGACTCTATGTAAGATTGAAGGCATTTCTTAATTTATTGATCCTGAAGCTCACACAGCGATTACAGCAGATTCTGACAGGAAGTGTCTATTTGCCATCGTATCCGCCAGTGAATGTCAAGGCGATGATAAAAGAAGCAAATATTGTTTAACGTTGGGAGTGCAATTCAAAAGATCTCATTAAATAGAAATATCTAGTGTGTGGAAGGTACAGTAGATTAAACTTAATGTACTCATATTTATTTTCAAAAGGCATTTATTAAAAATTGATTACATATGCAGCTCACTTCTGCCAGTTCTCACAGCAACACATTCCAAGGACATCAGGGTTTTTCCCGAACTTGAATTTTAAAAAAACACTAACTTTAAGAAATTTTGCTCATAGCATAATCACAGGTGGCACAGGACACAGCAACCAATGAAAAGAAGAAACAAAATTCAAACAGGACTCATGGTGCTGAATGGTATTTTGAATGAACTATTAAAAAGCAATAAGGAACCAAGTATATACACACTCTTGATACATAAGAAATGTGGATGAAGTGAAAGCAGCAACCGAACTGACCATTGCTTTCTACTGTTGTGCCTTGGTTGTCTATAAAGAGCTTGATTACTGAACAGATATATGATAAAATTTGGAATGATAGTCCCATTAAGCAGTGCAGTGAAGAATTAGTAAACTCAGGAGTACAAAGTGACTTACCCTTCTGCAGAGAATTCAAGAAAGCAGCAACAAAGCACAACAAAAAAATTCATCATGCTGAGAATGTTCAAGATCTAACTCACATAAGCAAATATATTTCAACCAAAGTGATAAAATAAGAAAAAATACATGCGGTGGCGGTGGTATTAATACCCAGGGGAAAGTCAAGCCAAGCCAAAAAAAAAAAAAATGCATGGAATCATACAGTAGTGAAAAATAAATATTTTCAAAGGACCAAACTTCACGATGAAAGTGAAAGTGGCTCAGTCATGTAGACTCTCTGTGACCCCATAGACTATACAGTCCATGGGATTCTCCAGGCCACAATACTAGAGTGGGTAGCCTTTCCCTTCTCCAGAGGATCTTCCCAACCCAGGGATCCAACCCAGGTCTCCCGCATTGCAGGCGGATTCTTTACCGGCTGAGCCACAAGGGAAACCCAAGAATACTGGAGTGGATAGCCTATCTCTTCTCCAGCAGATCGTCCTGACCCAGGAATCGAACCGGGGTCTCGTGCATTGCAGGTGGACTCTTTACCAGCTGAGCTATCAGGGAAGTCCAATATCTATCGGGTTTTTATTTTTATTTTTGGCCGCACTGTGCAACCAGTGGGATCTTAGTTGCCCAACCAGGGAGCGAACCTGTGTCCCCGAAGTGGAAGCATGAAGTCTTAACCAGTGGACCACCAGGGAAGTCCCCCAGGTTCATGATGTTTAAACCTTACAGGCCATCAGTGACCTGAGTCAACCCCAAAGCGATGTGGATCTCTAGAACATTAACAGCGCTGATGAGTGAGTCCTAACCAATCTACAGGAAATACCGTGTGATGATTAGGGAATATATGGCCTGACGCAGAGTAGAAAAGATGCTGGGGATTTAAACAAGGACATGGTGAATCTACTGGCTTCCCTGGTAGCTCAGTTGGTAAAGAATCCACCTGCAATGCAGGAGACCCTGGTTAGATTCCTGGGTCGGGAAGATCCACTGGAGAAGGGATAGGCTACCCACTCCAGTATTCTTGGGCTTCCCTGGTGGCTCAACTGGTAAAGAATCCGCCTGCAATGTGGGAGAACTGGGTTCGATTCCTGGGTTGGGAAGATCCCTTGGAGAAGGGAAAGGCTACCCACTTCCAGTATTCTGGCCTGGAGAACTCCATGGACTGTGGAGTCCAGGGGGTCGCAGAGAGTAGGACATGACTGAGTGACTTTCACTCCACTCACATGGCGAATCTCCAGGGAGAGGTCCCTACCTGATATAACTTTCATTCTTAGAGAAGACCTGATATCACTCATCTCCTGAGTTTAGGAGAATAGAATAAGATATTTAATTGATATACTTGTGCTCTCCTCATTAAAAATCTTAGATGCATTCATTCTCTCATTTTAAACTTTGGTTGCCTTTCTTGGTGTTTTATTGAGACAACAGAGGCAGATCTGCCTGGTACAGTCATGAAACATGAGTGCGTGTGTGCTAAGACACTTCAATCATGACTAACCTTGTGACCCCACAGATTGTAGCCCACCAGGGTCCTCTGTCCATGGATCTCTCCAGGCAAGAAAACTGGAGTGGGTTGCCGTTTCCTCCAAGGAGTAAAGAGGCATGAGATGGGAATAGGGGCTTGTTCTGCTCTCAAGATTTTCGCAGCTTCCCTCCACTTGCCTTTCTGTTTAGAGTCAAGTAAAAATATCGCTATGATTCAGAGGGCCGACTAGTTTTGTTTCTTAATATGGACGCATATTAAGAAACATGGGACTATATTGTGGGAACATCACAAGCATTTTGCATCAAAGATCAGCTCCTTGGAGGTTCATAACAACATCAGTCGTATGTAATACATTCATGTCAACAGTTTAAAGGCTTTCCTAACTTAGGGAAGACAGGAGGAGAAGGGGACAACAGAGGGTGAGATTGTTGGACGGCATCAGCGACTCCATGGACATGAGTTTGAGTAAGCTCCGGGAGTTGGTGATGAACAGGGAAGCCTGGCGTGCTGTAGTCCATGGGGTTGCAAAGAGTCGGACACGACTGAGCGACTGAACTTAGGAAGCTAGCAGGGAAAAAAAAAAAGTTTACCAGTTAGGAAATATTTTTTGTTCCAAGCTTAACATTTTCTGTGTGTGATTAAAATACAAAATTATCAAGAGTAGCATTTTCATTGGAGTGGTTGGAGTTCTATGCTTTATGGGAGAGAATGGCCAAGGAGGAGCCCAGAGGTGATGATTAGAGGCGGACCTTGAAAGTTTCCCATTCATACACCAAGAAATCAAGGCTTTACTTTTGAGCCTGGGGGAAGGTGGGCGCAGCCAAAGTTATTGAAGCGACAGATTCCATTTTGGTTTAGAAAGATACTATGCTGATTGTGAAAGAGTAGACTGCAGTACTCTTGCCTGGAAAATCCCATGGACGGAGGAGCCTGGTCGGCTGCAGTCCATGGGGTCGCAAAGAGTCGAACACGACTGAGCGACTTCACTTTCACTTTTCACTTTCATGCATTGGAGAAGGAAATGGTAACCCACTCCAATGTTCTTGCCTGGAGAATCCCAGGGACGGGGGAGCCTGGTGGGCTGCCGTCTATGGGGTCGCACAGAGTCCGACATGACTGAAGCGACTTAGCAGCAGCAGCAGCAGCAGACTGCAGAGGGAGAAGCAGAAAGACAGCAGTTTTAATGGTCCTCAGGAAATGTGACTTGTGACCTTGGAATTCAGGAAACAAAGATCAGAGACCACGGGCAGCATTCAGTGGCCAGTTGGGTGTCAGTAGTAGTGACGCCATTAGCCCTTTTGACAGAATGGATTCAAGTAAAACTGATCATATGAAGTCAGTGCTGTGATTTCAAAAAAAAGAATATTTCCGAATACCAAAGATAAGAGCTGTAAGTCATAGTCACTATGGTTCTCCCCACAAAGCTGACTTAAACAATAAAAACAAAACCAACCAAACGACAACAACAAAAATGTGGCATTCTCATCGTGTTAGTGAATGTGAGGGTTATACGCTACAATAAGTTGATTTTTAAAAGACCATCATTTAACACTCCATTTTATCTTTTTGTTCTGATGTAACATCACACAGACACAAACTCTGTATGCAGGCTGATGGCTGTGTTCTTAGTTGTGCTGCTATAAACCATGACCCTTAAAACTCCTGACCTTTATTCCTTTTCTCTGTAAGAAAAGGACACAAGTTTAGATACAAGAGATCATCTGGAAATGAACAGATGTTCCTATTAACCATTTTCTTGTTTTACATTTTATCCAACATCATTAGAGGGGCTTCATTCTCTTACTTGTCTGGAAAGCACCTAGATCAGGATAGTCCACTTGAAAACTGTCGTAAAATATCGCACAGCATCATAGTGGTCGAGCATGATAATTCTTTTTATGTTTCTCTCATTTTATTTCTATCTAATAACTTTCCCACAAGGATGTGTCATCAACTCTGTCCCCAAATTTATTAGGAAATACACTTTGTTTCTTTGGTTGGATTTAAAAGTACTTTATCAGTACTTCTATGCCCTTTATGTCTTTATACCCCAAAGCAGTAAAATTACCCAACTACAGAGGATGTATTTTAGCAGTCATGTATGGATGTGAGAGTTGGACCATAAAGAAGACCGAGCACCAAAGAATTTTAATTGTGCTGCTAGAGAAGACTCTTGAGAGTCCCTTGGACAGCAAAGAGATCCAACCAGTCCATCCAAAAGGACATCAGCCCTGAGTATTCATTGGAAGGACTGATGCTGAAGCTGAAGCTCCAATACTTTGGCCGCCTGATGTGAAGAACTGACTCACTGGAAAAGACCCTGATGCTGGAAAGATTGAAGGCAGGAGGAGAGGGGGATCACAGAGGATGAGATGGTTGGACGGCATCACCAACTTGATGGACGTGAGTCTGAGCAAGCTCCAGGAGTTGATGATGGACAGGGAGGCCTGGCGTGCTGCAGTCCTTGGGGCGGCAAAGAGTCGGACATGACTGAGTGACTGACTGAACAAAAGCAACAAATATACAAAATTATATATAATGATATTTGTAGTATAATTGGTATTAATACATATATTAATATTATACACATCTCTTGTGGTAAAGTACACATTTCCTCTCAAAAGAGCCCTGTCAATCTTCAAACCTCTTTTCATGTCTGTTGTATTAGACTCCACAGTAGATGCAGGGAGTGAGTTATGGGAAACACACCAGTAGAAAAACAAATGTAAAATTCCTTTCCTCCAAGCTCCCGTCCGGTTTAGCCACTACTAAACCAAAGTCAAGAAGAGTGAAAAATTAAATACACTCTCTAACCCTGCCCCATCCAGCTAGTGGGAGACTGAACTTGTATATCTTTGTCAAGATTTGAGAGATGTACGAAAATCTAGATCATCTCTGCTTTCCTTTGTTGGGTTGTAATGATTTACATCAGGACCTATTTATTAAGAGCTCTGAGGTGGGTCATTGTAAGTTCAAGTGCAAAAGAGGATCTCTATTTGCATTTGAATTGCCATGATCCTCCATAACCAACCAAGGAATGTCTCCTCTTGAAGGGCAGGTGGGTAGGAAGAGAGATTAGTAAATGTCTTGATTCCAGATGACTCCAGACCTCCCCCAACACATTATTTTTCAAACTGGGGAATGAATGGAGGAGTTGGGTGATGATTACTGTCCTTGCATTTGGAAGACAAGGAAACAGTCCTGAGGATCATCCTCCCCACTTTATTTCCCTGAAGGGGAAGATCAATTAGTATGGTTATCTTCTCTGGTGCGTGATAATTTTTACAGAAAGTATGAGTGATTCTCGGCATTTACTGCATATTATTCCACAAGAGGCCCCGGTACTGTGCATCATAAACCTTTATCGTTCTTGTTTAATGTGAAAGCATAAAAGACTCTCAATTTTATTTCCTATCTGATCCCCTAACATTTTCAAACATTTTAACATTAAGATCATCATTTAATCATAAGCAATGAGCTAGAATTAAGTGGGGAAAATATAGATGTTTTGTTGTGCTCTGCGTCAGAATAATCGTTGAAATGTTGAACCATATTTCACCAATGATTGAAAGGAAAAAAAAATCACACTTAATAAAATCCCAAAGAACATTTTAAAATCTGACAACTTTCAGGATACAGATATATAATTTGGCATATATTAAAATGATCCCTGTATGATTATAGGATTGCTCTACATTACAGTGGGTTCGCTGATACTAATAAATAGATCAGCATTTAATTAACAGACTAATTACATTCATATTAGTTACATTGAAAGTGAGAATAAAACTGAGCTCACTCTCTGGCTTCTTTAGAAAGACTGTTTCAGTGATCTAATGAAGAAACACAGTGTCTACAGCTAACCAAATTGATCATATATGGTTATATTTATGCTATTAAAACAGCTGATTAATGAGCAGTTAATAATTGCCATTTGATCACCATATGGCCAAATCAGTTGCCTTATTTCAAATGGCTCAAATAATGTGATAAGCCGTTTCTTCATTTTGTTAATTTGTTAAAACCTATGTACATATTTGATCAATAATGCCATCAACTGGATCTTAACCTTCAAATATTGCAATGATTTCTACTTCTTATAAAAACTATTAAATCTAAACGATGTCAACGTTGTGTTCCCTCTGTCCCAGAGCATCGCATGGCTGCACTCCATCCATGAGTGCCAGATTTGTTGTCTGGCTGCGATGGGATTATGATACATCCAAATAAGAGCATATGCTTAAAATATGTGGAGGTCTACGCTCACAGTGCAATTTTCCGGAGCTTTAAAAATGAATAGGACTCTCCATAAAGAGACCGCAAGCAGCAGAAGGTTTTGTGCATCTCTACCTAGTGGAGAGCCGTTTTTAACCTGGCACACCTCTTTAATTGTGTTTGTGGAAATCAGCATTGGAAGCCATGTGGTGATTAAGCTGAGGCTCAACCCCAAATTTCCACAATCAGTGCACATATATGGCATCTTGGCTACTTATATGATTTCTGACCATCTGTCAGAAATGGCAAGAGGCCCAATTCAAAGTTGCCAGACCCCAGCAAGTGGGAGTCAGATGGTTATGGGTTTCAAGGGATGTCTTAAATCATAAATAACACTTGTCATTTAAGGGTTTCTGGCATTCAGTCCAAAAGGTAAAGGGTGTTATACTTCCTTACGCACCAGACTAAGCAGTGTCTAGATAATATCATCCAGAAACAATACGTTCAGCCATTGTCCCAGGGTCTGCCCGTTTATTTACCGTAATAAACAATATCACATTCCCTAGCAATGAAGCAAATAAGTAGGCACATCTTGGAACAATGGCTAAAAGTATCACTTCTAGATTTTTTGCTTGAGTCCCTGCCTCCTTTAAATAGAGAGTTAAGTTTAGATATTTTCCTGATTAATAATGAATCTATATTAACTGGCCTGAACTGGACATGAGGTGGGATTTGTGAAGAGGGTCACCGATTAGGGGCCACCGTCTAAAACAGAAGATCCAAGGGACTTCTCTGGAGGTCCAGTGGTTAAGACTGCATGCTTCCAGGGCATGCAGGTTCAATTCCTGGTCCGGGAACTGAGATCCCACATGCCATGCAGTGCAGCGAAAGAAAAAAGAAGGTCCAGCAATCTGGAAATCAAGTCGCCTGGATTCTTTCTTTGCCTTTATATTTAGAGCCTTTCAGCAAAACACTTAACAGTTCATCTCAGTTTCTTCATCTTTAAAATGAGGTCATTAAAATTAAAAGTTGCAAAAATCTTTAGCAGTAGTATTTTATGATTCTAGAATGCATAGAATACTCTCCACTCTTCCATGCCCACTTTAAAGATCTGTGTATTGTTTAAACTCCTTCCCCTCTAGTCCCATCTGGATTATTTCCTCATTGGTGTTTCTACAGTATTTTTTTTAAAACAAATCTACCAGAGTAATTACATGGCAACCGACTTCAGTATTCTTTCCTGGGGAATTCCATGGATAGAGGAACCTGGTAGATTACAGTCCATGGGGTTGCAGAGAGTTGGACACGACTAAGTGACTAACCTAGAGTAATTTCTGGTATAAATTCATGAATTTTATGATCTGTCTGTGTTAAATATTCCGTGAGTTCCTCAAGTGCTGGCACTAATGTTTTCTTCATTCCTATATCTAATATGGTGCTTGGTGTGGAGTATGTACTGAATAGGTACTTATTACCTTAAATAGGGCCTTCCCTGGTGGCTTAAAGAATCTGCCTGCAGTGCAGGAGACCTAGGTTCAATCCCTGGGTTGGGAAGATTCCTTGGAGAAGGGAATGGCAACCCACTTCAGTAATTTTACCTGGGAAATGCTATGGATAAAGGAGCCTGGTGGGCTACGGGAGTCATAAAAGAGTTGGACATGAATGAGCAACTAACAGACACACACACACACTGTAAATATAGATGAATTCAAGTAGATGAAACAGTAACACGCAAAGTAAATAACTTTAGAAAAATAAAACTGCATGCGCACACATTATGCAATTTTATTTTTGCAAATTTTGACACTCCAGGATGAGTATGAGTTGTGTTAGTTACTCAGTTTTACCTTCTTTTTATAGCTTTTTTTTAGCTTTTGTTTTAGCTTCTTTCCAAAAATACAGACAACTGTCAATAGATTACATGGTTTAAAGACCAACCAGCAGAAAGAAGTCTGTGCAGCGAGACACTCACGACCCCCCAGGTCATGACTTCAAATCCCACCTATACCACTCACCACCTTTACCCACATTACAGAATATTAGGGATTAATATGTGGTAGTGTGTAAGCTTAATCATTTGGCCTCGGGCAACCTCATGTTTAAAATGAGACAAGGGATGATCACACTCTAGGAACAAACACGGTGAGACAGTTGTATGAAAAGCATCGTGCAATTCACGTGAGTTCAAGATGTAAGAACAATAAACACATTACTGTATAGAAAGTGGATAGCCAACAAGGAGCTACTGTCCAGCACAGGGAATGCTGCTCAGTGTTTTGTGACAGCCTATAAGGGAAAAGAATTGGAAAGAGAATACGTGTGTGTATGTCTGTGTGTGTGTACATGAATCACTTTGCTTTAAACCTGAAATTAACACAACGTTGAAAAACAACAGTACTTCAATTTTAAAAAGTGCTTGGGAAAGCAAAAAAAAAAAAAAAAAGAAAAAATGAGATCAAAGAACAGCATTGCTTGTTGGATAAAGCACTTTGAATGCTTCCAAGTTATTTTCTTGAAGAATATAATTATTAAATGGAACTATGCTTTCATTTCCTTAATATTTCATAAAAGGATTGTCCAAGCCTTTCTTTGCATTATGTGCTACTGAAGGTTGGTCAAACACATTGAATATTCAGCAATAATGGGTCTATGATGCACAATGGTAATTTTGCTAGAAGCCATGTTTTCTTTTGAGTTCTTCCTTATTGAAATAAATCCCCTTTATCCACATCTTAGCCTTGATTCATTTTATTTTTACTTTATTATATGGCAGTAAGAGAACTTTGGAGGCTAAATTATGAACTTCACATTAATAAGACATCTTTTTTAGTCTCCCCCAACTTTTCCAAACAGACATAATCTATAACCATACAGAGTTTGTGGGGTGTTTTTTAAAGAACAGAAAATATGAATCTAATTTGAGCTTGGCTCAACATCTGAAATAAAATGTGGGAAAACCAGAAGTATGCAGTTTAAGCCAGGACCTGAACTTTAGCTGAAAAACTTCGGATTTCTGAAAAGGAAATATCAAAACTGCAAGGAAGCATGTGTGATGGAATCTAAACAATTTCAGTTTAAACAGATAGTTATTGAAAAAAAATCTTAAAGAAGGAAAAAATGGAAAAAGACTATGAAATATATACCTTCCCAGAAATTTTACTTCCCCTGGAAGGAAGACACCCCCTTGTCTTTCCACGCAGTTAACATCATGACATTGCCCAACTATTTACTAAGAAAAATATGCCTCCTGGCCTCCGGCATATACTTTTCCAAATAAAATGGAATGTGGGCGATAGGCCAATGCATTCATTTATTTCCTAAAATAGTAACATCCTAAAATCTCTACCATGTACTTCAGGTTATGTCCAAACAAGGAACATGTTCCGATAACTCAGTAGAAAAACGCCTTCAATTCTTCTATGAGAAGACTTCCTAGGGATATTGGCTCACAAATATCATTTAAAGTAGGTGAATGCACATCGAGAATTGACCTTTAAATGGAAATTAATATTTTTATTATGCAAATGTTAAAAGAAACTCACTCAGGTTTCCTCTTTTAATAAAATCAGCCAAAAGCAAATTACATATAAATGTATTTGAGAGTCTTCATGTGATAATGAATCATGTAGCTAACCAGAGTGTCCATTTAAAGAGAACCAAGGCATTCCATGATGTTATGGAGTGGTGTTTAGGATTTGGCTAAAAATGGGGTTCTACAAACCTCTGTTCTCTTTGCCCAGATTTTGTCTCTTTCTCCTTTCTACTTCTTTCCTTCCTTCTCTCCCTCCCTCCCGCTCTTTTTCTCTTTCTTTCTTCCCCTCTCTTTCATGCCATTTCAGAGAGATTTAATTACCTTGCATCTGATGAATTTACTTTCCATTCTTCACAATGCTATTTTGCAAGAGCTGAATATTTGAGATCCAGTTCTGCACATTTTCTTTATATGGGGAAACAAATATTTTGCCAAGAGCAAATGACGGTTGAATAGTAAGAATATGTGGGTGTGGTCTGCCATTTGGTAGGTTCCACAGTTATAGAAATAAAATACAGTTGTGGTCTGAAACTTGTTCTTAGTCCCCATCCTCAAGGCGTATGTCAGCAGCAGTCTAGTACATGAATCTGTTAAAACCATACTTGAAGGGCCTTTACCACAGACCACATATTGCTCTGGACGCTTGACCCTTGGTATTTCATTTTCCTATCAAATCTGTGATGAGGACCCCATGACGTGACCCATTCTAAAGAAGAGGAAGTGTTTAGTAACTTGCTCGTGGCCAAACAGATCTTATGTGGTGGAGCTGTTTTTTGGTCATTTTGTTGCACTGATGCGGGCCCAAGTTTTCAGGTTAGGAGAGTGATGCCTGAATTTGCTTCTGCAGTGAAAGGGCTGCAGTGGGCGGCTTGTGGAGTCGGCTTAGCTCCGCGCAGGCGCACATTTGACCTGAGTCGTGCCCGGAGATGGGCAGTCCTTCCAGAGGAAACACGGAGCTTGGATTCAGTACCGTCAGGACTCAGGCGTCCCTTCCGGGGGGACTTACCTTCTCAGTAACACCTTGCTCTTGTGCACTTTCTGTAATCTAGAACGTTCAGCAGGCCTCCCAGTGTACTACAAAGTTTGCCCATTTTAGGAATCGAGATAATTCCTAAAGGAGTATTCATTCAGAGTCGCGTGTGCAATTTGCATAATATTTAAGGCCAGAGGACTATTTGCCACCTGTGTGGTTTGAGCCAAGTCATTCAACCATTGCTATATTGACGTTTTTTGCTATAAAATAAAGACAATAGTTACACCTACATCATCAGCTTGTTTGGTGACTCAAATAAAGACATAAGGACCCTCAAACAGGATGATATGCAATACTAATTACGGAAGGACATTTGCATAAAGGGAAAATGTTTGCAGAGAGCCACCCAGCAGAAAATGAAATGCGCAGGGAGCAGCCTGTGGTCTGGTCTCCGATGTGGAATGAACTCACCTCTGGGTCCTAAGTGAAGAGGGCAGTCCCACGTGGGGCTTTTCTGGAAGGCAGGGCCTAATGAGTCTTGTGTGGGCAAACATGTGACACATGGGATGAGCGAGGTGTTCCCCCCTGAACACTCTAGAACAGGAAGAGCAGTAGGAACCCCAGAACCTCTGGGAGCCTGGGCAGCCTGGGGTGCGTGGGGGTCCACCCTCGGAAGGGACATTGCACTTTCTCATGGCGGGCAGAGACTGATGGTCATGGGAACACCCCACCTTCTGGGAGGTGTAGGGCCAAAGAAAGACGTGAGTGAAGGAGGGCAGGCCTTCAAGGATGTGCGAGGACCATGCAGAGAACAGGGAAGGCACTTGGGTGAACTTTCTAGAAATAAAAAAGGTGAAACCTTGAGGAAAGCGAGCTGAGAATTCTACTTTCTGAAGTAAATGTACATCTGTACACCTTAGACGTGATCCCGCTAGTACCGGCCTTGAGGCTAGTCGAGGAAACCAGGTATCTGTTTTGTCAGTCTAACTCCTTTGCCAAGTCTTCCTGTTCTTAGTCCCTCAGTCTTGTCTGACTCTTTGTGATCACATGGAGCCCTCCAGGCTCCTCTATCCATGGGTTTTTCAGGCAAGAATACTGGTTCAAGAACACTGCCATTTTCTCCTCCAGGGGATCTTCCTCACCCGGTGACTGAACCTGTATCTCCTATGTCTCCTGCACTGCAGCAGGTTCTTTACCCGCTGAGCTACCAGGGAAGTCCAACTTTCTTCATTTTAAGTCTGAATTTGTCGATAAGGAGTTCACGATCTGAGCCACAGTCAGCTCCCAGTCTTGTTTTTGCTGACCGTATAGAGCTTCTCCATCTTTGGCTGCAAAGAATATAATCAATCTGATTTTGGTGTTGACCATCTGTTGATGTCCATGTGAAGAGTCTTCTCTTGTGTTTTTGGAAGAGGGTGTTTGCTATCCAGTGTGTTCTCTTGGCAAAACTCTGTTAGCCTTTGCCCTGCTTCATTCTGTACTCCAAGGCCAAATTTGCCTGTTACTCTGGGTATTTCCTGACTTCCTACTTTTGCATTCCAGTCCCCTGTAATGAAAAGGACATATTTTTGGGGTGTTAGTTCTAGAAGGTCTTGTAGGTATTCATAGAATGATTCAACTTCAGCTTCTTCAGCATTACTGGTTGGGGCATAGTCTTCGATTACTGTGATATTGAATGGTTTGCCTTGAAAACGAACAGAGATCATTGTCATTTTTGAGATTGCATCCAAGTATTTCATTCTGGATTCTTTTGTTGACTGTGATGGCTACTCCATTTCTTCTTAGGGATTCTTGCTCATAGTAGTAGATATAATAGTCATCTGAGTTAAATTCACCCATTCCAGTCCATTTTAGTTTGCTGATTCCAAAAATGTTGATGTTCACTCTTGCCATCTCCCGTTTGACCACTTCCAATTTGCCTTGATTCATGGACCTAACATTCCAGGTTCCTATGCAATATTGCTCTTTACAGCATTGGACTTTACTTCCATCACAGTCACATCCACAGCTGGGTGTTGTTTTTGCTTTGGCTCCATCTCTTCATTCTTTCTGGAGTTATTTCTCCACTGATCTCCAGTAGCATATTGGGCACCTACTGGTCTGGAGAGTTCATCTTCCAGTGTCCTATCTTTTTGCCTTTTCATACTGTTTGTGAGGTTCTCAAGGCAGGAATACTGAAGTGGTTTGCCATTCCCTTGTCCAGTGGACCACGTTTAGTCAGAACTCTCCATCGTGACCCGTCTGTCTTGGGTGGCCCTACACGGCATAGTGTCAGACTTTATTTTTTTGGACTCCAAAATCACCGCAGATAGTGACTGCAGCCATGAAATTAAAAGACGCTTATTCCTTGGAAGGAAAGTTATGTCCAACCTAGATAGCATATTCAAAAGTAGAGACATTACTTTGCCAACAAAGGTCCGTCTAGTCAAGGCTATGATTTTTCCTGTGGTCATGTATGGATGTGAGAGTTGGACTGTGAAGAAGGCTGAGCGCCGAAGAATTGATGCTTTTGAACTGTGGTGTTGGAGAAGACTCTTGAGAGTCCCTTGGACTGCAAGGAGATCCAACCAGTCCATTCTGAAGGAGATCAGCCCTGGAATTTCTTTGGAAGGAATGATGCTAAAGCTGAAACTCCAGTACTTTGGCCACCTCATGCGAAGAGTTGACTCATTGGAAAAGACTCTGATGCTGGGAGGGATTGGGGGCAGGAGGAGAAGGGGACGACAGAGGATGAGATGGCTGGATGGCATCACTGACTCGATGGACGTGAGTCTGAGTGAACTCCAGGAGTTTGTGATGGACAGGGAGGCCTGGCGTGCTGCGATTCATGGGGTTGCAAAGAGTTGGACACGACTGAGCGACTGAACTGAACTGACACAGCATAGCTCATAGTTTGATTGAGTTAGACAAGGCTGTGGTCCATGAGATTAGATTGGTTAGTTTTCTGTGATTGTGGTTTTCAGTCTGTCTGCCTTCTGATGGGGAAGGATAAGAGGCTTATGGAAGCTTCCTGATGGAAGAGACTGACTGAGGGGGAAACTGGGTCTTGTTCTGATGGGCAGGGCCATGATCAGTAAATCTTTAATCCAGTTTTCTGTTGGGGCGGGGCTGTGTTCCCTCCCTGCTTTTTGACCTGAGACCAAACTATGGTGGAGGTAATGAGGATAATGGAGACCTCCTTCAAAAGGTCCCATGATGCACTGCTGCCTCAGTGCCCCCAGCCCTGCAGCAGGCCACCGCCGACAGGCCTTTGCAGGAGACTCCTGGGCAAGTCTGGGTCAGTCTCTTGTGGGGTCACTGCTCCTTTCTCCTGGACCCTGGGGCACACAAGATCCTCTTTGTGCCCTCCCAGAGTCTGTTTCCCAGTCCTGTGTAAGTTCTGTGGTGGGTTAATGGCGACCTCCTCCAAGAGGGCTTATGCCAAACCCAGGTCTTCTGCACCCAGAGCCCCTGCCCCTGTGGCAGCCCACTGCTGACCCGGACCTCCTCAGGAGACGTTCGAACACAGTTCTGTCTGAGTCTCTGTGAGGTCTCTGGGTCCTGGTGCACACAAGGTTTGTTTGAGCGCTTTGAGCATCTTTGGAAGGCATGGGGTTTGATTCTAAATGTGATGTCACCCCTCCTACCATCCTGCTGGGGCTTCTCCTTTGCCCTTGGACGTGGGGTATCTCCCCCAGCTGCTCCAGGGCCTACCATCATGGGTTCTGGGTGCTGAGGATACGATGGTGTTCACTCCAAACTTCAGGAACGTGGGCTCGCTGGCAGGGGAGACGGCAGCCTGCGATGAGCCACCCTGCTGGCTGCCCGGGATGGGGAGCCCAGGTCTGATGGCCCGGTGTCCGTGAGAGCTGCAGGGGGCCCTGGCCTCGGGGGCGACATGCTGTGGTGGGCACACTGCTTCAGGGCAGGTAGGCTGGGGGTCGGCTAATGAGGATCAGATTCTCTGCCAGGAAGCTCCAGTGGCTTTTCCTATGTGAAAAAAAAAAAAAAATGCAGTAGTAAAACTTTTGAAATGAGTTGAATTTACACCCCGGTGGAGGAGGAACATGCCACAATTAAAAAGAATAAGCTTCTAAGATGTTTTCTCTAAACGTCAGATAAAATGGTTGTTATGGATCAGTTTTAACTGTAACAAATGCCCTGAAAGTGAAAGTGGCTCAGTTGTGTCCGACTCTTTGCGACCCCCTGGACTACACAGTCCATGGAGTTCTCCAGGCCAGAACACTGGAGTGGGGAGCCTTTCCCTTCTCCAGGGGATCTTCCCAACCCAGGAATCGAACCCAGGTCTCCCACATTGCAGGTGGATTCTTTCCCAGTTGAGCCACAAGGGAAGCCCAAGAATACTGGAGTGGGTAGCCGTTCCCTTCTCCAGCAGATCGTCTGGATGGAGGAAGAGAACCAGGGTCTCCCTCACTGCAGGCGGATTCTTTACCAGTTGAGCTATCAGGGAAGCCCAAACAAATGCCCTAAGTAAAATGAGAGGACTAGAAGAAGAACCCGAGGCTTCCATACATGGAAGCTGGTTTAAGTAGAAGCCTATTTTCCTCATTTCTGTAATGCTGATGCAGTGTTTTTCTAGGGTCTTACATCACTGAAGCAATTCAGACTCTTCTTTTTGGGGGCGGGGAGGTTATGTTACATCAGTGCACATCTTCACTTTCTGTCCTGGGGCTTTCAAACAGTGGGAACAAAGCTAACACTCTTTTCTCAACAGGAATCACTCACACTTAATGCATTTGAACTGTGGTGCTGGAGAAGACTCTTGAGAGTCCCTTGAACTGCGTGGAGATCCAACCAGTCCATCCTAAAGGAAATCAGTCCTGAATATTCATTGGAAGGACTAATGCTGAAGCTGAAACTCCAATACTTTGGCCACCTGATGCGAAGAACTGGCTCATTGGAAAAGACCCTGATCTGGGAAAGATTGAAGGCTGGAGGAGAAGGGGACAACAGAGGATGAGATGGTTGGATGGCATCACCGACTCAATGAACATGAGTTTGAGTAAACTCCAGGAGTTGATGATGGACAGGGAAGCCTGGCGTGCTGCAGTCCATGGGGTCGCAAAGATTCAGACATGACGGAGCGACTGAATTGAACTGGATAAATTTTTCTGTGCTCTTTCTTCTCGAATTTCTAACTGGCTTACACCAAACCAGAGCACTTTCCCCTATCCGTCCAAGTACTGCAGCGTGAACGTGGGCTGGCCCTAACCCTTAGAATTCTGCTGCCTTCGTTCTTTCCCGTGCCTGCTCCCTCCTGTTGGCAAATAGATCAATCTGAGGTGTCTGCTTTCTTTCTCACGAGCATATGTAAGCATTTATTTATGGGTTTTCTCTTAATGCATTCCATATTAGAAAAGGCCGAGAGGACAGCATTGCTTGAAAAACTCCAATGTCTTGAGAAACAGGGAGGTGGCGTGGAGGAGGCGGTGTGAACTTGGCAGACGGTGTTGAAAATATTTTGCACAAGGAGCCCCCTGAGGAGCCGTTCATTCAACTCCCACCATTTCGCTATGAGAAGTGAATGTTTTTTCTGGCTCTAAGTGGATGGGATTCTTAAATGTTCTCACAGGTTGAAATAAAGAAGAAATCGCTCTTTGAATGGATACTTGACTATCCATGACTGAATTGTCTCCATTAGAAAGAGGATTTGTTTTTGGTGTGAAACTTCACGCTTCTTTTTATTTTTTCCTGTAGCGAGCACAGCATACGGATCGATTTCATCCATCGTCTAAAGATAACGAGAAGGAAGGAGCTTCGGGGTTTTGCCGTACATTCCCACCCCCGGCCCCGCACGCTGTTTGCGTTTGCTTTTTTCTGGAATACTCTTGTCTGTACTGTTCACCATTGCAGGAATCCTACAAAGGCTCAAAACACGTTCTATTCACTGAGAGGGTAATTGTTCAAGGTCATTCATTCCTTGTCTCCATCTTGATTGTTTGAATTAGAAGTTAATAATGGTGCTGAAATGTGAATGAGTTATTATCAGTGGGGCATATTTTGGGGAGTGTCAGGAAATATTACAGGGCAATTAATGTTATCCAATAGCAGAGCTGTGTTCCCAGCAGAAGTTCTATAATTACTGTGTTTAAAGAGTGTGAGGATTAAACTAAGATTATAGCTTTTATATTGTCTGCCTTTAGAAGTCATATTTGGAATTTATTCAATTTATTCTCCTGTCCTTTCTCTTTTGTTCTGATTCTGTCACTTGCGTTTTAATTTAAACATCGTCTTTTTTATGAATTAAAATAAGTATTAGCAGACGGTATACAGTAAAGGTGCTTATAAAATAGGAAAACTACTGCAGAGATATTTGAAATGGCTACTAATAAATATTTGGTGTTAATATGCTTTTCTTGCTACTCATTTCTTAATTTCTGTAATTCAAATGTTTTCACATTTGAAATAATTTTCAGTCTTATATTTTTGAAAATGTCCAATTTTATTCATTTTTAGCGAGGTAGTAAAAAAGTAATTTTAGGAAATGTTGAGTTATATATTATACACTCTAGGAACTCCAGAGTTTTAAAAGCAACACACATTTAACTCTTCCTTTCAGCACTGCCCTTTCATGTTGGCTTTGTGTCCTTAGGTTTCCTGGAGAAGATTTCAAAATGAGTGGAATGAAAATTCTCCCCTGCTTGTTTTAAGAGGTGTTGACTTGTAGGTAGAGCCTTGGGAAAAAGCAGATCATGCTTCGGTTGCTTCTGCTCTGACAGTATCTGCTGCAGCCACGGTGGGGAAATATTTTCAAAGTGGGTTGAAAAGCATCTTGGTTTCTTTTTATTAACATGTTTGTCACTGCAAAGCCAACTGGACTATGTGGGAACGTATTCTTATTTTTAACTTTTTAAAAAGCTTTTTAAATTTTATATTGGATTATAGCCAATTAACAATGTTGGGATAGTTTCAGGTGGACGGCAAAGGGACTCAGCCCATACGTACACAAGTATCCATTTTCTCCCAAACTGCCCTCCCACCCAGCCTGCCACACAGCATTGGGTGGAGTTCCCTGTGTTACACAGCAGGTGCTTGTTGGTTACCCATCTTAGGTATAGCAGTGTGTGCACGTCCATCCCAAACCCCATCTCTTCCTCGGAGACCATAGTTCACTCTCCAGATCTGTGATTCTGTCTCTGTTTTGTAGACAAGTTTATTTGTATCATTTAAGATTCCTCATATAAGGGATATCATAAGGTTTTCCTCATTCAGTATGAAACTCTTTAGGTCCATCCATGTTGTTGGAAATGGCATTATTTCATTTTTTATGGCCAATATTCATATATATATACGTGTGTGTGTACACACACACACACACACACACACACACACACCTTCTTTATCTGTTCCTCTGTCGACGTGCACTGAGGTTGCTTCCATGTCTTGGCTACTGTAAATAGTGCTGCAATGAACGTTATGGTGCACGTATGCATAATTAAGGCCATTTACAAAAAGTATTCTTATTTAAACCTCAAAGTTGATTTATTTGGCCAACTGGTAAGTTCTTGGAGGACAAAGATAGTGAGTGGAGAAGAAATCTAGTAAAGTCTCCCTATTTGGAGATGGCTATCAGCCTGAACTGCAGAAAGTGAACAAAATTAGAAAAGACGATCACATAGATAACGTATAAGGGTTAAGAAAAATAATCAAGCGTTCATGCTGGAAGGTCTCCAGCTTACAATTAGAAAAGTTCGCTCACTTTTGTGCCTCCCACGGAATCCAGTAGATTATTTTGCTAATACGAAATCTGCTCTGGTTACCAATGAAAGCTTGAATTTTTTTATTGTACATAATTCTTCATTCTAATGTATTCAGGGAATTCTAATTGGGGCTTTCCTAATTATTTCTGAATAAAGCATTTAACAATAAATATTCTTAGAACTTTTGAAATAATTTTAGGAGAACCTTGGCACCTTAAACAATTAGTTGTTGGGTCTTGAATTTCTCCTAACAAATGGCAAGACAGAAAACATACTTCTGGTCAGAACATCTTGGCCACTACCTTTGAGAAACTCATGTAACAGTGAAGGGACGTATGCATTCAAAAAAATGTTTTTATTGTGGTAGAAGTCACATAATATAAAGCCGACTATTTTAACCATATTTAACTGTACAACTTAGTGGCATTAAGTACCTATGCATTGCTGTGCAGTGCTCACCATCATCCATCTCCCGAATTTTTCACCTTCCTAAACTGAAAAAGTGTCCCCATTAAACACTAACTCCCCAGCCTCCCTCCCCACCTCCCCTCACCCCCACACCCCCGATCCCAGCCCCTGGGATCTACCAATGTACTTTGTGACTCCATGGGCCTGACTAGTCCAGGTACCTCAAATGAGTGGAATCAAACAGCATTTGTCTGCACCTAATGTACATTGGGATGCGTTTTTAAATCACTGACTTATTTTTGGTTGTGCTGGGTTTTTGTTGCTGCCTGGGCTTTTCCCGTTGCGACGAGTAGGGTTTTCTCTCCAGTCATTGTGCGTGAGCCTCTGGCTGTGTGGGCTTCTCTCACTGTGGAGCACGGGCTCCTGGGGCACAGGCTTCAGTAGTCATGGCTTGCGTCCTCCGTAGCTGTGGCTCCTGGGCTCTGGAGCACGGGCTCAGGAGTTGCGGCTCGCGGGCTCAGTGGCCTCACAGCATGGGGGACCCTCCCACATCAGGGATCAAGCCTGTGTCTCATGCACTGGCAGGTAGATGCTTTACCACCAGGGAATGCATTTTTAAGGTTAGCTTCATAGAAGTAGGTGTGCGCATTTTAACAATATTTAAATATTTTGTTTAAAAGTCAGGGAACAATTCTTGGGTACCTGCTCTGTGTCTGCATTGAGATAGATCTTCACAGAGTGACAGTTCTACAGAAGACATGGATTCTCCCCTCCAGGAATAAAGGGCACTCTCCTGTGGTTTGCTTCCCAGGTAGCTAAACTGGTAAAGAATCTGCCTGCAATGCAGGAGACCCTGGTTTGATTCCTGGGTCGGGAACACTCCCTGAAGAAGGGACAGAATTCTGACTAAAGTATTCTTGAGCTTCCCTGGTGGTTCAGACAGTAAACAATTCTCCTGCAATGCAGGAGACCCAGGTTCGATCCCTGGGTGGGAGGATCTCCTGGAGTAGAGAATGGCAACCCACTCCAGTATTCTTGCCTGGAGAATCCCTATGGACAGAGGAGCCTGGTGGAATACAGTCCATGGGGTCACAACGAGTTGGACAGGATTGAGTGACGAAGCACAAGCCCACTCCTGTGGTTTAAATAAAAACATGAAACTGTGATTTGTGATATAATTCTATTGAGAGGAGGCAAAGATGAGAGGTGGGCATTCGCTATCATGGTGCAAAGGTGAACCGCTAGTACATATTATTTAGAAGATAATTGCATGACCTCTTTCTTCGGCCTCCTTATCGCTAAGTATTAGGTGGTGCTGCTGTCGATGACTCACTATATGTAACATTGAAATCGGCACTTTTGCATCATAATACCAAATGTGCCCTACTCCTTTTTCACTTGTAATAAAATCATATCACAATTTCTATTTAGACCTCAGTGTCCCCGACACCCTTTTTTTTTTTTTTATAGAACCGTTGTTTTCTGACCGAGGTACTTTACTAAGATCTGCACTCTTCCTTAAATATCTCTTTGCTTTTCACGGAGGTAATAAGTGTCTTCTTTTTCTTACCTTGCTACATCCCCCAAACTAACACACCAACAAGCATGGTTTTATGTTTGCTTACGGTGGGTCCCATCAGGTAATTTATTATTAGTTTATCAGTTCCTTTTGGGGGGTTATATTCATTCTGGGGTCCTTGGTGTTCATGATATATAGACTGGGAGATTCTAAGCCTTCAGCATGTCTGCTACCTTGGGATTTCCCTTCATTCTTTTCCAAGGAATTCTCATCTTCTCCCTCTTGAGGAACCATTTTTTCTAGCTTATATGTGTTTATGTATTTACTCCATTATTTTGGTGAACTATATCTTCCATGAAGGTATCTTTCCTAATTACATAATTTGAGATCTAATACATCTGAAGTTGGGCTTCCCTGGTAGTTTAGCTAGTAAAGAATCCACCTGCAATGCTGGAGACCTCGGTTCAATTCCAGGGTCAGGAAATTCCCCTGGAGAAGGGCATGGCAACCCACTTTAGTATTCTTGCCTGGAGAATTCCATGGACAGAGGACCCTGGCCAGCTACAGTCCACGGGGTTGCAAAGAGTCGAACACAACTGAGTGACTAAGCACAGCAAAGCACATCTGATGTTTGATTTATTAACCTTCTCCTCTATTTTTTCTTAATGAAGCTTCAGATTCTAGAGTAAAATGAATTTTCCTTCAGAAGTTGAAATGTTATGTTCCAGTTCTCATTATCAGCAGTGGCCACAGGAGTGGAAAAGGATAGTTTTCATTCCAATCCCAAAGAAAGGGAATGTCAAAGAATGTTCAAACTACTGCACAATTGCACTCATCTCCCATGCTAGCAAAGTAATTCTCAAGATTCTCCAAGCCAGGCTTCAACAGTTCATGAACCGTGAACTTGCTGATGCTCAAGCTGGATTTAGAAAAGGCAGAGGAACCAGAGACCAAATTACCAACATCCACTGGATCATAAAAAAAGCAAGAGAGTTCCAGAAAACACCTACTTTTGTTTTATTGACTATGCCAAAACCTTTGACTGTGTGGATCACAACAAACTGTGGAAAATTCTGAAAGAGATGGGAATACCAGACCACCTGACCTGCCTCCTGAGAAATCTGTATGCAGGTCAAGAAGCAACAGTTAGAACTGGACATGGAACAACAGACTGGTTCCAAATAGGAAAAGGAGTATGTCAAGGCTGTATATTGTCACCCTGCTTATTTAACTTATATGCAGAGTACATCATGAGAAATGCTAGGCTGGAAGAAGCACAAGCTGGAATCAAGATTGCCAGGAGAAATATCAATAACCTCAGATATGCAGATGACACCACCCTTATGGCAGAAAGCGAAGAACTAAAGGGTCTCTTGATGAAAATGAAAGAGGAGAGTGAAAAAGCTGGCTTAAAACTCAACATTCAGAAAATTAAGATCAAGGCATCCAGTCCCATCACTTCCTGGCAAATAGATGGGGAAACAAAGGAAACAGTGAGAGACTTTATTTTTAAGGCTCCAAAATCACTGCAGATGGTGACTGCAGCCATGAACTTAAAAGATGCTTGCTCCTTGGAAGAAAAGCTATTACCAACCTAGACAGCATACTAAAAAGCAGAGATATTACTTTACCGACACAGGTCTGTCTAATCAAAGCTATTGTTTTTCCAGTAGTCATGTATGGATGTGAGAGTTGGACTCTAGAGAAAGCTGAGCACCAAAGAATTGATGCTTTTGAACTGTGGTGTTGGTGAAGACTCTTGAGAGTCCCTTGGACTGCAAGGACATCCAACCAGTCCATTCCAAAGGAAATCAGACCTGAAAATTCATTGGAAGGACTGATGCTAAAGCTGAAATTCCAATGCTTTGGCCACCTGATGCGAAGAACTTACTCATTGGAAAAGACCCTGATGCTGGGAAAGATTGAAGGTGGGAGGAGAAGGGGACAACAGAGGGTGAGGTGGTTGGACAGCATCACCAACGCGATGGACATGAGTTTGAGTAGGCTCTGGGAGTTGGTGATGGACAGGGAGGCCTGGTGTGTTGCAGTCCATCAGGTTGCAAAGAGTTGGACACAACTGAGCGACTGAACTGAACTGAATTCTCACTATAGGTGATCCAGCTTATCTCCCTAGGGGTTTTAGTATCATCTTTTCAAAGCCAGTGTCCTAATATTTCACAATAATGCATTTTTTGTTAAAGCTAATCCTTTTCGTTTCTTTGTTTTGTCCACATGACATTCATAACTTCCCCAACCAGGGAGTGAAACTGTGCCCCCTGCATTGGGAGCCAGGAGTCTTAGCTACCAGGGAGGTCACAGCAATAATGTATTTTTGAATGTATATTTATTACATTGGCTCATCAGCTGCATTTTCATTTATTTATTCAACAATTATCCATTGAGTGCCATCAACATGCTAGGTACCATCCTAGCTGTGAGGAAAATTAGAGATTCATATTTTTGAACTATTGGAAACTCCACTCAATTATTTCCTTCATTTTACTAAGATTCTATTGCCATGGGAGATGAGAAAGCCCCAGAAAGAGAGTGTATATAGGCATAAGGAAGAATTGGGAAGCACGGCTAAGGGGAAAAACGGTCATCTGTTAGAGGCTGGTAGGAAACATCAGAGAAGTAAGGTGAGGTTCATTCACTCACTCAGTCACTCAACAAACCCCACTCTTCTGCACCTGGTGCTGCAGCGGCTGAAAGCCAGCTGCTCCCCTAGCTCCCTGTTGGGTCGTAGCAGTGATCACGTCGTCCCTGTGATCACAGGGTGGTCAGTGTCCAGCTCCATCTCACCCCCAGGAAAATGGGCTGTTCCTTGCTTCCAGTCTTCTCATACTCTTTGCAATTCCTTTACTATTAGCAAATCTCTCATTGCTCCAGTCCTCTGCTACAGTTATAAACAATGCCAAAACATTTCCTGTTCAAGTCAATGTGCGGTTCCCCTCTCCCGACTGGATCCTGACAGATACATTGGATAAACACAAATCAGACTATAAACATGAATAAAATTATACTTCCCCAAAATATATTAATGGTAGTTGTCTCTGGACATATTGTCGTTATTGTGTGTTTATCTGCATATTCTAAGTCCTTATAATGAAAATGAATTATGCTATAACAAGAAAAATATCCACATACTTTTCTTAATCCTAAAATAAAATGTTTCTACCTACCCATAAGGCAGTAAATAATGGTCTTCAACTACCTCCAATTATTCAGGATGATTTAATTTAGGCAGATTCAAATACAGCATGATAAACCTAGAGATGAATAATCACCAGAAAACAGAAACTGGGTCCTGTTTCCAGTACAAATTTATGATCCAATCTTGATTTATTGGTGAATTAATGTTCATGGAACTTTTTAATAAATTATTTTCAGAAGTAAAGTGGATGCATACTAGAAACTTTAGGGTTTCAGTTTTCCCATTCCATGAAATAAAACTAAGTCTTTCTGGTCTTAAATTTCATTGGTTTCAATGTCTCACATACACTTAGGGAGGTTGCAGGGGAGTTGTAAACCTTTTGACGTCTCCATCTGAATTTTAGTTGGCATGTTATAAAAATCAGAAATTGCACTCATCAGAAATAATCTAATTTTGAAAAGAGCCATTATTTAAAAATTCAGTTTCTATTGATGATGTTTGTTTCTGAGTTCCAAGGCACAGGAATTTGGAACTGAACAGGAACCTCTTACCTCAACAGGGGACCCCAGGAAAATTAGGAGTTGTACTTGATGCTAGTGTTAAAGAGTTAGGGAGACACAGTGAGGGCAAAGTAGCTCTTTTAAAGGTTGGTTCAGACCATAAAACAGTAGAAATACAGCCAACTTCTTCCTCTCAGAAAATACATTACTGTCACCTTTGACTTAACTCTAAATTAACTTAGCTTCCACGTTAGTAACGTCCAGAACTGCTGTATTTTTTAAAGGCCTCTCATTTTACTGTTGGAAAACCTTAATGGCTGCCACATCCTACATTTTCCTTTGCAATAAAACTGAAAATTACATTATTTGCATTTACGTGGTTCGCTATTTCTCAAAGGGAATTGTGTTACCATAAGTGTGCCACCGGTATGTTAGTGGCTAAGCTGACTTCCCCTGGTTTAGCCTGAGATTTCTGCCTTGGAAGAAAAAAAAAAACTGGTAGATTTTCATCAGGGTACTGGATGGTAGCATTATGAATGCAGCAAAAGTGGGTTCGGGGAATAAAACATACTTTAAAGAATTGAGAATTTCAGGCAAAATATTAAAAATAGTTAAAATGACTGAATGAATGTTGACAGCACGTCACTGTGCTGCGTGTGTGCTCACTCACTCAGCTGTGACTCTTTGTGACCCCATGGACTGTAGCCTGCCAGGCTCCTCTGTCCATGGAATTTTCCAGGCAAGAATCCTGGAATGGGTTGCCATTTCCTACTCCAGGGGATCTTCCTGATCCAGAGATCAAACCTGCGTCTCTTACGTCTCCTGTATTGGCAGGTGGGTTCTTTATCCCTGAGGCACCTGGGAAGCCCCAATATCGTATATGAAATATGTAGAAATGATAAGTGGGATAGGTATACAATTCAACTTATTTTTTAAAAGATTTTTTGATGTGTACCATTTTTTGAAATCTTTATTGAATTTTTTACCATATTGTTTCTGTTTTATGTTTTGGTTTTTTGGCCCCAAGACACGTCAGATCTTTGGTCCCTAGCCAGGAATCAAACCCACACCCCCTGCATAGGAAGGCAAAGTCTTCAACACTGGGCAGCCAGGGAAGTCCCCATTCAACTTTTATATTATGAGGTGTACCAAACATCAGCTGCTCGTGACAGTATCGAAACACAGACTGGAATCACTGCCGTAGAGACTTCATAGAAATAGTTTTCTTCTCCCCTCCTTGATTTGATTACTGTTTTCAATATTTTCTACTTCTTAACCTACTAGAAAAATCACTGAGACTATTTCAGAGGATCTCTCTTTATTCTGGAATATCAACACATTTGTTTTATATTTCAAGCTTAATCTGTTATAGTTAACTATAGACCTGATTTTTCCTGAATTTAGGGATAATAATATCTTGTCCTCTCTGCTGTCACGATAGCAAAGACCATTTTATACACAGTTTTGGTTAGCTTCTAGTCGGCTTTGTCAAATTTAGAACCACTTGAACACTGTGGTTTCTAAATTTAGTCAGAGCCTCTGAGCTTTACGTTCCGTTTGGCACTGGCTGAACAGAAGCTGCTGCTTTGAAAAAAAAATTCCTGTGGTAGTAGTGGGGTCGAGACGTGTGCACAGCACAGACCTCCTCTTATTTAAAAGAAATACATTCACTTTTATTTGAAAGTTGGGAGCTCCAAGGGGATAAATAATAAAATATGAAACTTTAAAAATGGGTCATATTTTAGAACAGCTCTCAAGCAGAATTGGGCTCTTGGGTTTAGGGCATGGCTTTCTAAAAAAGAATGAAAGCAAGCAAGAAGAGGGCCTATTTTAGTCGCTTTAAAACGGACTTGCTTTAACTTGGCTCTGGAGTAGAGCAAAATCAGTCCATTAATTGCCAAGCATTTGGTTTTTCTCTTTTTACTTCTTTATTTATTATTTTTTTGGTTTTACTAAAGAGGGTCTTGGTGAACCTTTTTTTTGTTTGTTTGTTTTTTAGAAAATAAACTCTTCTCCATGGTATGAGAGATAATCAGGGTGTCTCAGAATCAGATGGATTTATTTTTTTCTTTTCACATTTTTGCTACCAACTCAAAGTATGTGTTTGTGTGTTAGTAACTCAGTCGTGTCTGACTCTTTGTGACCCCATGGACCCCACCAGGCTTCTCTGTCTATGGAATTCTCCGGGCAAGAATACTGGAGTGGGTTTCCATTCCCTTCTCCAGAACTTAAAGTGTAACGGTCATAAAATACATTTACATAGGAGGCAAGGCAGGCCACGTCCTAATCATTTAGACATGTTAATTCATTTAATACAATCATCTCTTACCTGCATTGTTGTCCCCAGTTTAAGGATCAGGAGACTGAGTTGTGGGAACTTTCTAAATGTCAGATGGTCAGGGGTGGAACCAGGGTCAGAACCAGAGCCGTCTTTCTGTAGACTTTCAACCCCCACTGTGCCTTGTAGGCTGGACTAATTTTCAAAACCACAGTCTCTACTTTGCAAATAGGTTCATCTGTACCATTTTTCTATATTCCATATATACATGTTAAAATGCAATATTTGTTTTGCTATTCCTGACTTAACTTCACTCTATATGATGGCCTCTAGGTTGATCCACGTTCCTGCAAATGGCCAAGTTCATTCCTTTTCGTGGCTGAGTAATGTTCCATTGTGTAGATGTGCCATATCTTCCTTGTCCCTTCTTCTGCTCATGGATAGCTAGGCTGCTCCCATGCCTTGGCTGTATTTGCAAAGCAGTTGTAGAAAACAGACAATGAGCACCAAGTGGGGGGAGGGGCGTAGAATGAATTGGGAGCCTGGGATTGAAATATACACTCTATTGCTACTATGATAAATAGATAACGAATTAGAACCTACTGTACAGCCAGGGAGCTCCCCTCAATGCTCTGCGATGACCTAAAAGGGAAGGAAATCCAAGTAAGAGGGCATATATGTATACGTATTTATTTATATAGCTGATTCGCTTGGCTCTACAGCGGAAACCAACACACAGCATTGTAAAGCAATGGTATGCCAGTAAAATTTTTCTTGAAAAACCCACAGTCTCGTGGATCCAAGCCCCTCACGTCTGCGCACATCCGCCACGTGAGCCGTGTTTATGCAGCAGGGTTTGTGTCCTCCCTGGTTGCCTCGTCCTTCACTTCAGGCTCCGCCACTTACACCTCGTGCTGCAGCTGTAACAGGACGTGAGATCGCACTGCTGTCGTCCCCGTGGACCTCGTCTGCCTCTGAAACACTGCATATTCTATTTACTCATTTGAAAGTCTGTCTCTGGGAACGCACACAGACACAAGCTCACACACACACACCCCTTCCTCCCCTGTTGCCCTGCACACCTTGCTGTCCTCTCCCAAAAGCCTCATACACATCAATGTGAATTCGTGAGCAGCCAGGTAAGGGAACACCCGATGCCAGAGACCACATCTCACTGTCCCCGAGACAGTGCTCTTCAAACACCAACAGGGCGAGATGCTATTTTGTGGACACTCCTGAAGGCATATTAAGTCTCTCCCTGGCCTGAGAACACCCCCAATCTTGTTGGGAGTGGGGGCCCTGAAACGGTATGTTCTTAGTGCTTGTCGTCCATCTGTACAGGAACAACTCAGCATGTTCCCCTGGAGAAACCGGGGCAGCACCCTCAAAGTTCCCCTAGATTCCTTCGGAAAACACTTTGGGGTAAAAGTCCCCCTTCCTCCCACCTATGGAGCTCTCCGCCAGCAACAAACACAACCAAACACTTAGCTCGGTTTACCGATTTATGGTGGTGTGACCCTGACCACAGGGTAAAGTTTCCCAAGTCATGAGTTTCTTTGGCTCTTTTTGTCTTCGTTTTTCACTCTTGATTTTCCTTCAAAATGATGGTAGAGGTCAAAGAGGTTTTTGAGCACCAAGTAAATAAATTATTTGACATCAAACAGCCTTGCCTAGCAAAGAGGCAGCCCCTTCTGTCTTTCTGTATTTAATCCACCTCGTAGAGCACCCACCAGGAGAACTTCCTGAATTACAGCCCTAACACTGGGTACTCAGTGCATGTTTGCTGAGCTCTTGTGGATTGAATATTTAAGCACTTAACCTCGATGGCCTTGGAACACTGGTCTCATAACAGCAACCTGAGTAAGCAGCGCACATGCTCTGCTCAGTCACTGCAGTGGTGTCCGACTCTTGGTGAGCCCGTGGCCTGCAGCCCGCCAGGCCCCTCTGTCCATGGGATTCTCCAGGCAAGAATACCGGAGTGGGTTGCCACTTCCTTCTCCAGGGGATCTTCCTGACCCAGGGATCCATCAAACCTGTGTCTCTTGTGTCTCCTGCACTGGCAGCAAAGTTCTTTACCACGAGTGTCACCTGGGCAGCCCAAGAAGTGCACACATTTTATTTTATTTTATTCTATAGTATACATGGCAGTCTGAGGAAGTTAAAAAAAAAAAAAAACGGGAGAAGATGGCAGAGGCAATCCATTTTTGAGTACTGGAGATAGAAATACCAACAAAATGGTGTACTCCTGGGGCTTGCCTGGTGGTCCAGTGGTTAAGACTTCCCTTCCAATGCAGGGGGTACCGGTTCAATCCCTGGTTGGGGAGCTGAGACCCCACCTGCCTTGTGGCCAAAAAACCAAACCATAAAAAACAGAAGAAATATTGTGACAAATGCAATAAGGACTTTAAAAACAGTCTACATTTTTAAAAAAATCATTAAAAAAGGGTATACTCCTAGTTCATTCTCTATCGAACTCTGGGTAGCTGAGTTCTATTCTGCATCTTTAGGTTATTATTACTGCCTCGTCAAAAATTACAGCGACCTCCTCTGTGGTTATTTCTTACATCCCTCTATAGAAGAGTAAGCAAAATCTGAGCAGATTCCTATAGCTGAGGCTTAAAAAAAATTCACAGGAATTGAATGAGAAGAAAGAATAGAAGGGTTACAGCAACTGAAAATAAACACATTTGTAAAACTCTATCATCTTGCAACCATTTACTTATGCACTCCAATGTACAAATCCCTTTCTCCCCACAGAGATCAATGGCAGACTGTAAAAACTGATGTTCCACTAAGACAGTCACCATCCCAGTATATGAGAATAAAGCCAAGGAGTTAGTATCTGCCCGCAGCCAGAAGAAATGGAGAACCTGCCCACCCTTCAAATCAGCTGGTGTGTCCTTTCTGCTTCGCCTCCTTTTCCCTTTCTGAATTCTAATTTTCTTTTTTTAACCTGGAACATACTGATTTCACAATACTCTTTATTAGCTTTTCTCTGCAGGTTTTGTTCGTTCCTGAAAAATTAGGTTTTCATGGAAATTTGCTTTGGTGAGTGAACTGTAGTTAGAATATCATCTTGCTCAAAGTAGGCTCTCAAAATGTGATGGAATAAATTAATGAATGTGTTTACCTCATGTAAACCCACCTTTTCGATTATACAGCTTTGAATGAGAAATTTTAAGGAGGGATTATAAGGAGAGGGATCGTCTTAGAAATCCACTGTAGCACTGAGATCCTTCTCTGCCACCTTTTTTTGGGCCATCTTGTCTTAAAAACTCAAAATTAGTCTCTGAATACAGCATGAAACAATGCTAATCTCTACTTAGTGAAGAAGAAAAATGTAGCTGTCAGAGTGTGATAAAACTCTTCCAGGTGTGTTAAATCTGAAAAACAGTTGGCAAAACACACACAGGACTATGGAGTGTTTACCTGGGTTAGGAGGTTGATGGAGAAAATGTGGGAAGCATTTAATCTCTCCCACTAGATTACAAATTTCACAGGCAAGAGCCCTGTCTGTTTTCTGACTCTGTGGTGGTGCTAGGGGTAAGGAATCCACCTGCCAGTGCAGGAGACATAAGAGATGCAGGTTTGAGTCCTGGGTTGGGAAGAGCCCCTGGAGGAGGGCATGGCAACCTGCTTCAGAATTCTTCCCTGGAGAATGCCATGGACAGAGGAGCTTGTGGGCTGCAGTCCATGGAGTTGCAAAGAGTTGGACACGACTGAAGTGACTTAGCATGCTCGCCTGTGGATCTAGCTCTGGTGGAGGGCCTGCCTCACATTACAAACTCAAGAGAGACTTGCTGATTAAATAATACGGGGTTCATTTTCTTCTGTTTCGGTTTTCACAAGGAGCAAACACTACTTTTCCGGTCATAAAAATCAGATAAAAATAAATGTGCATGTGGAGCACTGCAGGACCTCCATCAGTCTTTGTTGAATGACTGAATCTAAGCAAAGAGCATGAAATCATCCAGGTGAACCGGGATGCGGGGGTCACTGTTCTTTCTCCGTTCAACCACATTTCTTTCATCAGAGCAAAATCGCGAAACCAACAGGGGCGTGCACAGACGGTCTGTGATCCACCCATTTCTAAGATTTTACGTGATTATCCTGATGCTGCAAAACCCAGAGGTTTTCTCTAACAGCCTGGTGGATGCATCTCTGCTCCACTCCAGTCATGTCTCCATCCCCATGCTCCCGTTCCTCTTTCCCTCCAGAATTAGAAAAAGAAGTGCGTGGTCTCCAGAGCTGATCCCTCCTCCAGTGACCCCGGTTCCAGCCCCTCCGTCCTGTCCCTGGCCCCGATTCTCTCAAGATCCCTCTTGTTTTCGGAACACAGCTCCTTCATCAAGGCCACTGTCATTCAGAACACAACCACGCATGACGTATGTCTCCTGAAAATACAGACCCAGATACCCGGGCACTCAAAGAGTTGATCAAACTGTAACCCACTGAGCAAACTCCCCTCCACCTTTCAAAGGTTAGTAATTCATTGAAAATCTAAGTCCACTGCAGCTCTATTCACAATAGCCAGGACGTGGAATCAACCTAAGTGCCCCTCAGTAGAGGAATGGATAAAGAAGATGTGATACATATATGCAACGGAATACTACTCAACCATAAAAAGGAAAGAAACCAGGTCACTTGTAGAGGCATGGGTGAACCTAGAGACTGACATACAGAGTGAAGTGAGCCAGAAAGAGGAAAGCTAATATATTAACACATATATGTGCAATCTAGAAAAAACGGTATATATAATCCTATTTGCAAAGCAGAAATAGAGACACAGGCATAGAGAACAAGCCAATGGACACCAAGCAGGAGAGAGGGGGTGGGATGAGCTGCAAGACTGAGATTGGCACACATACACTATTGATACCACGTGTAAAAGAGGTGCCCGATGACAGCCTGCTGTACAGGGAGCTCTCAGTGCTCTGTGGTGACCTAACGGGAAATTCAAAAAGAGGAGACGTATGTACACGCACAACTGATCCACTTTGTTGCACAGGAGAAACTACTGCAACATTGTAAAGCAGCTGTACCCCCATAAAAACTGATTTTAAACACCCCGACTGGTGTTTAAAGCCCTGGGGAGACCAGCGAGGCAGATGGAGGGCATCTTTTGCCATCTCTGGTGAAACAGCGAGATGCCAGCCCCTAGGCTTGGCTGCACTCTCCTCCTTGGGTTCTGCTGCCAGTTCAGCGCTGGAGTTTCCATCTCACAGTTCTGATGAGGGTCGGCCTCACGCAGCTCTGTGCTGCCCCTAATCGGGACACTGTCGATTAGTCTTGTCACTCCCCTGTGGCCCGCAGCCAGCTATGACCTTCCCCCTGGCTGCCCTTGCAATCCTTGAAGCAGTTTTCCCCCAGTCTTAGGTTGCTGAAAAAACAGGACAAAGTTTTTGCTTCCTCACCATCTATTTTCTCCTCCAGTCTTATCCTTTGGTTTCTGCCTTCACCAATCAATGAACTGTATCTAAGATAACCAATGACCTCTTAATTTAGAAATCAGTGATATTCTAGAGAAAAAAATATGTGGACCTCAAGGGGTGCAAAGGGGGGTGGGAAGAGTTGGGAAGTGGAGACTGACATATATTCACTGTTGATACTGTGTATAAGGTAGGTAACTGACGAGAGCCTGCTGCACAGCACAGGGAACTCTGTGCAGTGCTCTCCAGTCACCTAAACGGGACGGAAATCCGCAAAAGAAGGGATATGTGTATCTGTACAGCTGACTCACTTTGCTGTACAACAGAAACTAACACAACATTGTAAAACAACTGTATTCCAATAAGTGTTTTTAAACTAATGATATGCTTCAAATCCTTCATAATTCTCCTCTCTGAATCATTTCTTATTTTGGACCGGAGACCACAAAGTGGCATCCTGTAAATGAAATTAAGGTTTCAAGGGTGTTTTTCTACATGGACACTGTTTTATATAAGGTATTTTTTCAAGTCCATGACTTGATACCGGGCACCCCTGTTTCATCATGCTCCGGCTCCATTCCTTATTACTTTACATGTGACTTGCTTCCAAGATTATTTCCCTGTGTTTTCAAGGGGTGTGTGATTGCAATTCTTATTTGAACTGTATCTCCTTCAAGGTACCTTTCCAGGTTTGGGTGTTACTGCTGCCTTTCTCTTTTAATTAGCTTTATGACCACTGTGTTCCTTCTCTCCCAAGTTCTCCCAAGTCTGCTCTCCTGTTACATCTCTGAAGTGCAGACTCTTTATAAAGATGTGTGTGAACACTAGTCTCTATGTCACACCAGCACCTGGGCACCCTGGCACTGTCTGGCACACTCAGTGGCCACCTTTGACCTGGTGACTGCAGAGTCTGCTGGTCCGCGGGCTCTGCCGTGCATTTCACATCTCCACTCACAGTTCTACTGCAGCTGCTGCTAAGTCGCTTCAGTCGTGTCCGACTCTGTGCGACCCCATAGATGGCAGCACACCAGGCTCCCCCATCCCTGGGATTCTCCAGGCAAGAATACTGGAGGGGGTTACCACTTCCTAAGCAGCCTCTAAATTCAATACATGCAAACTAAATTTTTTTTCCCATTTAACCTTAAAAGCTAGCCCCTTTGCAATATCCCTTATTATTCTATCACTAATCTCTTAATCACCTGGGATTAAAATATCAATTATTTTTCTTTCTCTGATGTCCCTTTGTTGTTAAAGTCTGTTTATTTCCACATCTTACTCTTCTTTATCCAGAGTTGCATTTCTTTTATAAGGTGCACATACAAAATAACATTTCCTTATGGACTTATTTCCTTATTTTTATCATATTTTGATAGTGTCCTTTGTCAGTAGTTATCAAATGAAAGATTAAATTCTCTACGAAATAATATACTACCCAATATTTTTCTAGAACAAATACTACCAATATTTTTTTATTTTTCTAATTATTTATTTTTAACTTTTATTTTTTCTTGGAGTACAGTTGATTAACAATGCTCTGTTAGTTTTATTTTTATAGCAAAGTGATTCAGTTATAAATGTATCTATTCTCTTTCCAATTTTTTCCCATTTAGGTTCCCATTGCTCATTTGAGAGTACTGAGCAGAGTTAAGCTCCTACCAATCCTTTCAAGTGTGGCCTCTGGAAGATCCTAGTTAATATGTGCACAGTCTATCTTCCCTTCCCTTAAAGTATCATGGGGGCTCACTCCCACCCCTGAGCATCTCAGAGCCCACGTCTCCTTTTTAACAGACTAAAGTTTAAAATTCTGAATCTGTGGTCACATTCAGTTCAGTTCAGTCACTCAGGCGTGTCCGACTCTGCGACCCGATGGACTGCAGCACGCCAGGCCTCCCTGTCCTTCACCAACTCCCAGAGCTCACTCAAACTCATGTCCATCGAGTTGGTGATACCATCCAACCATCTCATCCTGTCGTCCCCTTCTCCTCCCGCCTTCAGTCTTTCCCAGCATCAGGGCCTTTTCAAATGAGTCAGTTCTTCACATCAAGTGGCCAAAGTATTGCAGTTTCAGCTTCAACATCAGTCCTTCCAATGAACACCCAGGACTGATCTCCTTTAGGATGGACTGGTTGGATCTCCTTGCAGTCCAAGGGACTCTCAAGAGTCTTCTCCAACACCACAGTTCAAAAGCATCAATTCTTCGGCACTCAGCTTTCTTCACAGTCCAACTCACATCCATACATGACCACTGGAAAAATAATAGCCTTGACTAGATGGACCTTTGTTGGCAAAGTAATGTCTCTGCTTTTTAATAAGCTGTATAGGTTGGTCATAACTTCCCTTCCAAGGAGCAAGCATCTTTTAATTTCATGGCTGCAGTCACCATCTGCAGTGATTTTGGAGCCCAATAAAATAGTCTTGTCACTGTTTCCACTGTTTCCCCATCTATTTGCCATAAAGTAATAAGACAAGATGCCACGATCTTAGTTTTCTGAATGTTGAGCTTTAAGCCAACTTTTTCGCTCTCCTCTTTCACTTTCATCAAGAAGCCCTTTAGTTCTTCTTCACTTTCTGCCATAAGGGTGGTGTCATCTGCATATCTGAGGTTATTGATATTTCTCCTGGCATTCTTGATTCCAGCTTGTGCTTCCTCCAACCCAGCATTTCTCATGATGTACTCTGAATATAAGTTAAATAAGCAAGGTGAAAATATAGCCTTGACGTACTCCTTTTCCTATTTGGAACCAGTCTGTTGTTCCATGTCCAGTTCTAATTGTTGCTTCCTGACCTGCATACAGATTTCTCAAGAGGCAGGTCAGGTGGTATGGTGTTCCCATCTGTTTCAGAATTTTCCACATATACTCCACTAATACTCATTACTTGATTCATTCTTTCAACAAGTTAATAAATTATTCACATTTCCTCTAAGCCTACTCTTTTCTCTCCTTATTCATTTTAGAAGCCATTTCCCAATTACATTTTCTGAAACCTAGTTCCATTCATTTTTCTGCCCTGTTCAAATGTAATGCCAAGCTCTCCTCTTGCACATAAAATAATGTCCCACTTCAGAGCAGGCCATCCACTCCCCACACCATGGTCTGAATCCAGACTTCTTTTCCAGCCTGGCTGTGTTGGTTGTTATGTGTCACACTTTATACCAAAGCAGAATTTCCACCTCCCAACTTGTGGAAGACAGATTCTAAAGTGGCTTCTTGTAATCGCATCTTCTGGTGTTCTCAGCCTTGCCTAGGAGTGTCCCCAAGAACATAGTCATGACTCAAAATTTTCTTCTAACAAACAGGATGCAGCAGTGGGCACAAGAGGTCTCTGACAACATGTCTGTGACAACACGTGAAGACTGTGGCAATAGTCTGCTAGACTCTCATCTTTCTCTGACTGAGTTTAAGGACTTATGCGGCCATGCTGCAGACATGGCAGGTGCTGGGGGTCCAAACGGGAAAGAACAGAGGTGTCCCCTCTAGGCTGAAGGCTGATGAGAAATGGAAGTATTCAGTCCTTCAACACAAGGAACTGAATTCCTCCAACGCAGGTAGAGCCTTCCCCAGTCGAATCTCAGGGGACACTGCAGCCCTGGCAGAATCTGAGACAGACGTCTTGTGACACACTAAACAGAGGACTCAACTAAGCCCTTCCCCGATTCTGGACCCAAAGAAGTGAACCATGAGATAAGGCGTGATGCTTTGGGCTGCAAATCCGTGGTGATGTCTCACCCAGCAACAGAAAACTAATACACGTCCTCAGGCCTGAAAAGTCTTTCTCTAAATGATCAAGAATTTTAATTCTACCATATCTTATAGCTCAGCCCCTTTTACCTTGAGAAATACTCTCATATCTGAGAAAGCAATCTCTTCCATTTCTTAACCCCAGCACCATGTGATTGGACCTGCTGCAATGGGATGTATTGTCCATATTTTTATTTTGGATGTGTTTCATCTGTTTTAGGCCATAACCTCTCAAAAGGCAGAATTTGTGTTTGATTCATCTTCAGTATCAAGAAACCTAGAACATTGCCTTGCCTGTGTTAGTAGATAAACATTTTAATAAATTAGTAAAACTTTAGAAAATAACTGAGCCTAAAAGTTTAGGTACTGGGAATATTAAAATACTTAACTTTCTGCTTCACAAAGAAAGACATAGCTCACTCGGTATCTGATTGGGCCAGAAGATATTGCAGAGAAATAGACTTAAATTTCCATCATTTATATTTTCTAAATCTACTCACACTGCTTTGCACTGTGAAATATATAAAGTTTTCAGAAGAACGGTGGAAATGTATGGTACTGGAGACAACATGTGGATTTTAGAAATTAATTTTTACACTAATGATAACAGTTTTGCTAAAAGTTTTTGCAAGGTACTAAATATTAAATAAAGGTAAAGCAGTTTAGCTTCATTTCCTCATGGTCTATGATTTTTCAGTTTTCTATTGATAAGGAAGTTTTTATCTGCCCTACTCAAAACTCTTGTCTGTACCTATAGGGTGATTTCAATTAACAAACACAAAAACATTAATTAAAGAATTAATCATTTACTTCTTTTCAATTCTTCAAAAAAATGTGTAAAAGTAGAAGGTGATGTGAAATAAACATTCTATTTGACAGGAAGAGAGTCCAGTTTGTCTGTACGCTTTGTGGAACATCAATCTTTTCATGAAAGGTAGCTATGCTTTTATGAAAATTGCTAAACATTAAAGACATTGTAATAATGTTTAATATTACATATGGTAGTACTATTATAGCACGAGAAGGATTCAGGTATGTATTCTGCTGGGAATGTAATTTCCTGTGTCAGCTCTGCCCGTATTAAGAACGTGTGATTATGATATCCATAGTCTACACGAATTGGCTAATTCCCTAATAGTAGCAAGCGCCAGAGTATCTAGAGGTATTAAATTGTTCTAAAAACTGCTTAAATGTAATTGAGATACAGAACAGTGTTCTAAACATTGTGCACTTTAATCATTTGCAGGACTCCGGTTTAACAAAAGAATGTTTTCAGATCTGTAACATGTAAACCAGGAAGAACTAGCATCACAGCAGATTGATTTTACACACGAATCTAAAGCGCCAACGATAGGGTAAAAACGACCTTTTATAATCAGAGATTTCTCTTTATCTCAAAAATCTCTGAAAATGAATAAAAGGAATAAAAGCCTCACAACAAATTGATGCTTTATTCCTTAATGTGCCTCTGTCTAGCATGAAACTTGCCATTAGCATTCAGAAACTGTTATCAAATCGGTCTACATCAAAAGCGTGCTCGCTGGCAAGAATTTGTGTTGTCATTTTGGAAAATTACTTTAAAGCACACATCCTATAGAATAGGAAATTCTATTGTCAAAAAAGTCATAATGTAATATTTAAAAGAACACATTAAATTCTATATTACTGTAAATATGCTTTTCATAATGGTGTTTGCTAAAATACTTATAAATATCTTGCAGTTTTCAACAATTTAACAGTTTTACACTGAATGGGAGAGTTTAAAATGATATACCCTAATTTTGTGCTTTTCCACAAGGTGATAATTTCAGGATTATCTTTATAATAAAATGCATCCCTTAAAAAGTAAATATCTTAAAGCCAATATGCTTATAGTTGTCTGTGACTCCACACATATCTGTATCCACATATAATTCTTATGAATACAGATTTCATACGCTTTCTTCTCCTATAATTCATTTCCCCTAAATAACAGCTAGAGATATCCATTTAAAATAAAGTTCAGATTGCACAATTCTTCTACTTAAAATACTCCAATATCTCCCCACAACACTGTGAATAAATCTAAATTTGTCTCATATGACTGGTCCCTCCATGGTCTTTCTCATCTCATTTCCTATGTTTCTTCCCCATTTCGGCATGCAGTGGTTACAATGGCCTACCTTCTGGTCCCTGAATATCCATGAATATTCAAAGATTCACCTCCACATTAACTTCTTCTGCTTATTTCCTTCCTGACATGTGAATCTTAGCGTCAATGTCATCTTCTCAGAAAAGTCTTTGTGGGCCACCAACACTAATATCCATCTAGTCAAGGCTATGGTTTTTTCAGTGGTCATGTATGAATGTGAGAGTTGGACTGTGAAGAAAGCTGAGTGCTAAAGAATTGATGCTTTTGAACTCTGGTGTTGGAGAAGACTCTTGAGAGTCCCTTGGACTGCAAGGAGATCCAACCAGTCCATCCTAAAGCAGATCAGTCCTGGGTGTTCATTAGAAGGACTGTTGAAGCTGAAACTCCAATACTTTGGCCACCTCATGCTAAGAGTTGACTCATTGGAAAAGACTCTGATGCTGGGAGGGATTGGGGGCAGGAGGAGAAGGGGACGACAGAGGATGAGATGGCTGGATGGCACCACCGACCCAATGGACATGAGTCTGAGCGAACTCCGGGAGTTGGTGATGGACAGGGAGGCCTGGCGTGCTGATTCATGGGGTCGCAAAGAGTTGGACACGACTGAGCAACTGAACTGAACTGAACCCTAATGTAGGGCTGCCTGCAGTTCAGGAAACCCAGGTTCAGTCCCTGGGTTGGGAAGATACCCCAGAGAAGGCTATCCACTTCAGAATTCTTGCCTGGAGAATTCCATGGACAGAGGAGCCTGGTGGGTTACGGTCCATCGGGTTGCAAAGAACTGGACACGACTGAGGGGCTAACGGTTTTACTTTTCACTTTCAACCCTAATGTGGCTGCCATCACCCAGCCATTGCTCATGGGCTCACCTGCTTAATTTTCCTTTAAGCTGTCACCCTTTGTGCGCGTGGGTATTTATTGTCAGTCACAGCCAGTTAATCACAGATGCAAGGCCTGGAATCAAGCAAGTGTTTAGAACAAATGAGTGAAGCATTATTCTCGCCTTCTCTCGCCTTTGCTGTGTCACCTGAGGCAATGACTCAAATCCTCCGAGTTGATTGCCCATCAGCAGAAATGAGATCATGATATTTGTAACAGTTCCTAAGGGTTATTTGAGTAATAAATGAGATGATACATATTCAGTATTTAACCTGTTGACTGACACATAGAAAGAAGTCAAAGCTTGAACACCATTTCCTTATTGTACATTAGGTGTGCATGTATGCAGATATATATATGGAAACAGTGACAGGCAGAGACAGAGAGACAGTGGGGACAGAGGGAGAAACAGAAACAGAGACTCATTCTCAGGATAATACATAATGAGACCACATCTGAAGCTGGTATTTATGGCATTTAGAAATATTTTAAGATTTAAAAAATAATGCATGACAAAAGATTACATTTTGATTTGTAGATGAAACATTAAAGGCAGTATGATGATTTAAAAATGATTTTATCAGCTTATTTTTAAGTTATTTTTCCTTAAATTTTGTCTGTATTTGATTACAAATATAAAATAATCAAATGGTACAGAACTGTATGAAATAAACTTTGAAAAGCACCTCATTCCCACTTAATTGCATAACTGTCTGCTACATCTGATATTGTTCATGGTTTTATGAAAGCATGTTGATTCAAATGCTCTGCTACTTTTATTACTTCATGGCTTGTTGAAGATTAACATAATTTTTTAAATTAAGTGGCTGCTGGGCAGACAATAAATGTCATTTGATAAAAGAATCATATTACTTTTTAAATGTTTAAAAATATGGCTAAGTGAGAATTTATGTTTCTGTTACATATATTGTGTTCTCATTTCCCCCAGAAAATTTAATGATCTCACATTTAGAATTTATTATGCTTCCGTGAGAGTCTTCTGCTTGTAATATCACTAGAAACAGATTCTCTGTACATATTTACTTAGAATGTGGATTTTAAAGTCTAGGGGGCTGGGAGGAACCGGGAGACTGAGGCTGACATGTATCTACTACTATGTAGAGAACAGGTAACTACTGAGAATGTGCCACACAGCACAGGGGATTCGACTAACGCCCCGTGGCGACCTGAATGGGGAGGAAGTGCACAAAAGAGGGATATAAGTCTGTGTATGGCTGATTTGTGCATAAATATAAACGTATATAAAGTCATGCCACTTTTGAGACATCATATATGGCATCCTTTAGGAAAAGTGTAGCGTAAGAGCTGGGAGAAAGCAATGGCACCCCACTCCAGTGTTCTTGCCTGGAAAATCCCATGGACAGAGGAGCCTGGTGGGCTGCAGTCCATGGGGTCGCAAAGAGTCGGACACAACTGAGCGACTTCACTTTCCCTTTTCACTTTCGTGCATTGGAGAAGGAAATGGCAACCCACTCCAGTGTTCTTGCCTGGAGAATCCCAGGGACGGGGGAGCCTGGTGGGCTGCCGTCTATGGGGTCACACAGAGTCGGACACGACTGAAGCGACTTAGCAGCAGCAGCAGCAGTGTAAGAGCTATAAAAAGAAAGATTGACTCCAAGTACCTGACTGCTGTACCTGACTCGGGGAAAGTTCTTAGCTACACTTGTTATTCTAGGAAAGTATATGTCTGACTGAAGAGGGAGCCGTAAGGGTTTTGGCATGCTTCTTTTCCCTCTTGCCAAATGAAGCATGAAAGGTTTTACTGAAAAGAAGATCAAAATGAAGAGCAATTGAATTTGCTCGAGTTTTGGTTAATCACCTCTAATCATTCTTTCTCCTCGCAAAATTTAAAGAATCATGCTAATTCACTTCATGGCATTTGGGTTACAAGGCGATATTTCAAAAGTATCAAGTTCAATGAGTGTAGTAGAACCGAATTCTAAGCTACAAATGCTTCAGATTCACCTTGTATTCCATCAGGCTATGTTCACTCATTAATTCAAAAGCAAATATAGAGAGTATTGTATATACTGTCTGTGTGTATGTTTGAGAAGGGAATTTGTTGCTTGTTCTTCATAAAATGATGGAAACTGGGTTCTGGTTCATTTTGAAAAAACAATTTGAATAGCAAGGATGGGAAAAATTGGAGATGTTTTTCTTTTAAATGACAGGCTATTGTTCCATTGTGGATATGGCAGGGCTTAAAGAAGTTCCATATGGCTGGAGTATGGTAACACCACCGGTAATTAAAGACTGTACAATGCCTCTACTTAGCTATGATACTGTGACCATAATTATTTTAGGACTAAAAAGATTGACAGCTTTTCTCCAGTCCAACCTGTCATTTTAACAGTCGAAGAAACTGAGGCTCAGTTCGATGAATTTTCCCTTTCAAGGCTACTTAGCAGTTTGACAGGGAAAGAGGGAATGGAACCCATACATCTGACATCTAGGAAGAGGACCACTGCCCTTGACTGCCTGACTGCTCCTGATGATGAAAGAGGCGTATATTTTAACTGTTCTACTGACATCGATCTTTTCTTTACTTTCTCTAGGAAAGTAGCTCTGGAGAATTATAATGGGGGTGCTGACGGTAGTCTTGATTAATTCTGACTCTCAATTACATGTACATTCTGATATCTCTAAAAATTCATCTTCCTACCCACCGGAAATCCACTGTATTTTTTTCTATTTCACTTACAAGTTATAGGAGATAATAAGTGAGTATCTCAGAAACATACTATTGTGCATTAGTACTTTTTCCATAGAGTTTTTTAATATCACTTCAAAATTTTAAAATACAATCCATAATTTAAATGACTTGAATCATATAACATGTACAACTTTCTTCCCATCAACTCCTCTCAAGCACCTGGCAATCGGATATACTTTAACTATGATTTTAAATAATTAACATGAAAGGAAATATATTCACTTTACATAACACAGTATCTCATAAATTAGCCACCATACAGGTTGTTGATTCTTTATTTCTTCTTTCATGTTTCCTTCCCTCTCTTCCTCTGTCTTCCCTATCTTTCTCCCTTTCTCTCTCTTTTTACATCTAAGCCAGTTGTGTGTTCTAAATGAATCATTTTAATTTACTCTCCTTTTTTTAATCTTCACAGTTTTCTTCCTTATGACCAAAAGTCAATTAGTATGTCATGGATCACATCAAGCAACTAAATGAATGGGTTCAGAGGATTTGAGTTTAGTCTGTGCTCCTGCTAAGTCATCTTAGTCGTGCCTGACTCTGTGTGACCCCATAGACTGTAACCTGCCAGGCTCCTCTGTCCGTGGGATTCTCTAGACAAGAATACTGGAGTGGGTTGCCATGCCCTCCTCCATGGGATTTGCCCAACCCACACACTGAACCCATGCCTCTTATGTCTCCTGCATTGGCAGGCAAGTTCTTTACCACTGGCACCACCTGGGAAGCCCTTATTTTAGTCCGGTTACCTGTAAAGCAGAGTGAATTGATGCCACCTCTCTAATTGTATTATCCAAGTATTTGTAAGAATTAAGATAAATTAGTACCATAAACTATGACTTAGTTAATCAGATGCGTTTCCATTCTCTCCCAGGTTTCTGATCATTGGAATAAAGACCCAGGTATTTTCAGAACAGTATTCGGAGGTGCCCTCTGAGCTGGCCATTTTCTGGCATCAGAGTGGGAGACTGGGGGTGGGTGGGCAGGAGCACTCAACCAGAGAAGGAAGAAGTGACAGAAGAAAACCTGGCCAGTCCTACTATTTGCCTGAGGATGGCCTTTAGCATGAGTGAACTTTAGCATGAGTGAACAGTCCTTCTTAGACTTTTAGGACACGTTTTCTTTGGGCACGCTTCAACCAGACACGCATAAAAAAGATGACTCTAACATGTTTTCCTTCCTTGGTTGTATGCAGCCACGGAGCAGACTAATGAAAATAACCCAATTTGCTGCCTTAAACATCTCAAGTCAATCGGCGCTTCTACTGCACCCAGGCAGGAGTCTGTTTGGCCCACGCCCTAGAGCTGCTCTGTAATACATCTTCCTCATTTCAGCTGCTACTTCTCGGTTCATCTGGTATATAATTTTGATGCCCAATATTTAGTGTGAGTCGTTCAGTACTATCTGACTCTTTCTGACCCCATGGACTGCAGCCAGCCAGGCTCCTCTGTCCATGGAAATCTCTAGGCAAGAATACTGGAGTGGGTGGCCATTTCCTCCTCCAGGGAATCTTCCTGACCCAGGGATCAAACCCATATCCCCTATGTCTGCTGCATTGCTGCTGCTGCTGCTGCTAAGTTGCTTCAGTCGTGTCCGACTCTGTGCGACCCCATAGACGGCAGCCCATGAGGCTCCCCCGTCCCTGGGTTTCTCCAGGCAAGAACACTGGAGTGGGTTGCCATTTCCTTCTCCAGTGCATGAAAGTGAAGTCGCTGAGTCTTGTCCGACTCTTAGCGAACCCATGGACTGCGGAGGACCAGGCTCCTCCGTCCATGGGATTTTCCAGGCAAGAGTACTGGAGTGGGTGCCGTTGTCTTCTCCGCTGCTGCATTGCAGGCAGATTCTTTACCCACCGTTTGATTAATGTCAAAACTTTTCAGCATGTAGTAGCTTTTGTCATTATACAATGCTCCTCCTTGAATCATATCTTTCTTTTAGCCCAAATGACACCTTTTCCAATACTGAATCTTCTGCTGTTTTATTGCATTTTTTTTTCATATTTTTGGCTCAAAATTTTTACTTCCAAACTTTCCCATCAGTTGTCTTAGATGTGTCTCCTGTAAACATGATGCACACAGGTTTTGTATATTTTGTTGTTGCTGTGTAGTTGCTAAGTTGTGCCCAACTCTTTGCAACCCTATGAACTGTAGCCCGCCAGGCTCCTCTGTTCATGAGATTTTCCAGGCAAGAATGCTGAAGTGGAGTGCCATTTTCTCCTCCAGGGGATCTTCCTGACCCAGGGATTGAACCCATTTCTCCTGTTTGGTAGATTCTTTACCACTGAGACACTATAAAAATCTGCCCTTATTGGCAAAATTCATATTCCATTCATATTTTGAATGAAGATCAATATATTTCATGTTTATTACTCACTTTAAATTTTCTTTTTTTCCCCTTTCTCTTTTATATTTCATCAAATTGCTAATTATTTCAATTTTTATTTTGTCAGTTTGTATTTAAATCATATTTTTTAATTTGGCTAATAATAAATGTACTTTTTTCCTGCTCATCTATTTAGATACCTGTGCCTCTATTGATATGTGAAAAAGACAACCAACCATTTTTCTGGTCCAGATGCACTGTCTTACCCAACACAGTATTCAATTCTCTTTGCCTTCATCTGCATCACTCACAATACAAACACAAATATTAAAACTTTAGAAGAATTATACCAGGTCTTTACAATCTTTGATATATGTTGTTTCAATTTCAAGACTTTTTTATCTAGCATTAAATCATTCACTTCTAAATGTTTGTGTATTAAGGTATAAAGCTATGGACCGATAAAGAGATACACGGACTGATGGAGGGTGTACAGATCACCACCCTCTTTCCTCTTAATCTTCCTTTCTATAGAATTATTTTTTGATCCGTGAGTCTTTTTTTTTTCCAAGTATTTTTTCATGTAGGTATTTGGGTGATATGTTTTCTAAATTCTTGTTGCTATTGTTCAGTTGCTAAGATGTGTCTGATACTTTGCAACCCCATGGACTGCAGCACGTCAGGCTTCCCTGTTCTTCACTCTCTCCCAGAGTTTGCTCAAACTCATGTTCATTCTGGAGAAGGAAATGGAAACCGACTCCAGTATTCTTGCCTGGAGAATCCCATGGACAGAGAAGCTTGGCTGGCTATAGTCCATAGGGTCGCAGAGAGTCGGACATGACTGAAGCGATTCAGCATGCACACATGTTGAGTGATGCCATCCAACCATCCCATCCTCTGTCTCCCCATTCTCCTCTCGCCCTCAGTCTTTCCCAGCATCAGGATCTTGTGTATTTTCAAATAAACAGCATCCCAGCTGATTATAGGATTCTTGAGTTGTGGCTCTGTTTTTCTTTTTCCGCTTTTCTGGATGCTTCAACCATTATTAATTAGATAATGAAACAGTGCCAAACACTTCCCCCACTTGTAGGTTACTTTTCTTTCTGCTTGGAGGCTTGTGTATTTTTGACCCTTTGACTTCAGAATTTTGCGAGGATGTGTTTGATGCATTTCCATATTCATCAGTTTGGTTTAGAACTGGGAAAGTCATTTCACCCTGCAGACTCGACCCTTTCTCCTTGTCAGGAAAATTCTCTAATCAAGTCTATTTAACTGCTGCCTCTCCTCTCTTTCTGTCCTTTTCCTTCTTCTGGAAATTCTATCATTTCTATTTCATCTTTCAGATCTTGCCTTAAATTCTTTGCCTTTTCTCTCATGATTGCTGTCTCTCTCTATATATATGTTTGCATTGTGATTTGAGATAATATTTGTCCTTGACCTCATAGACCACTTATTGTGATTACTATACAAACCATCTTCTTTTTCAAATTAAATAATATATTGCTTACTGTGAAATAATGGTTTGTGTTTTATTTCTTTTTGTTATTGTTGCAGAATAAAAAACTTTCATATATTGAGTGCTCTGAACATAATTCTCTTATTTCCGATTTTCATCTCTCTCCACCAGCAGTTCTGCTGCTGCTACTGCTGCTAAGTCGCTCAGTCGCGTCCAACTCGTAGTGACCCCGTGGACTGCAGCCCACCAGGCTCCTCCGTCCATGGGATTTTCCAGGCAAGAGTATTGGAGTGGGGTGCCATCTCCTTCTCCGATGCATGAAAGTGAAAAGTCAAAGTGAAGTCGCTTCAGTCGCGTCCAACTCGTAGTGACCCCGTGGACTGCAGCCCACCAGGCTCCTCCATCCATGGGATTTTCCAGGCAAGAGTATTGGAGTGGGGTGCCATTGCCTTCTCCGACCAGCAGTTCTAATTCCCTGCAAATGTGTCCTCCTTATTCTGTCTGATACTGTCTCCCCGGCTGCTGGGAAACTTTAAAAAGGTTGTTTTTTTTTTTTCTTTACTGTTTCATGCATCTCAGGACTAGAAGTTAGAGTTGCCTGAATGATTAGACTCCCACTGATATGAAAGCAAGAGCTTTGGTGCCCGGTTTAGAGGCACGATACTTTGCCAAAGCACCTGGAGGAAGGTTCCTCACTCAGCAGCTTCACTGAGCTATTCCAGCCTCCAAGACACGTTGATTTCCTCTTTGATCTTCCAAGGCTCTGGGACACACTTGCATACTCACTCAGAAGGATCTCAGTCTTCATATGAGTTCCCAAAATGTAAAAAGCAACCATGAGAGAAAAAAATAGGAGAATTGTAGGCTAAGCCCAGAAGATATAATGATGTCAACCTTCTACCTGCAGGCACACGGATCTCTAAAAGGTAGGGTCATTCTAGTGCCTACTTCTTTGCGGTCTTTTCCCCAGGCAGGACCCACTTTCCCCAGGAGCTGACTCTGACCCAGTTCTTTGTGCTGTGATCTCAACAGATGCCAGACCCCAATTATGCCAGTTGTCTGTGAGTTCCATGATCTCTTTGGTCGACAGAGTTAAATTGCTTGGAATGGGAGCCGACAGGAAGGGTGGGCATCTTACTGCAGGATTCCTGCTCGTGGTATTTATTTTCTATTCCACTCAGATAATGAGCTGGTCAAATACAACACTCACTCACTCAGGAAGCACTAGGTACCTGCTGTGATGCCAGAGAACTATGCCTCGATTTTTTGCCCTTTTTGCCACTCAACTAACACGCATGCACAAGGAAGACAGGTGTAAGAGCCTCTGTCTCTTTCACAGCACAAGTGGCATTTTTTGAGTGTTGAAGGACCTAGTAAATGAACTGGTCCCAGGATGTTCTAAAAAGGTTCATAGTGAAACCTGTGAACTAGAGACGCCAGACATGTATATTAATTGAAGAGAAAGTCATTACAATATAGTCTAGAATGAGAATATGAAGAAAATGTGGTATAAGTATACAATGGAAAATTAGTCAGTCATAAAAGAATGGAAAATGCCGTTTGCAGCCACATGGACGGACCTAGAGACGATCATACTGGCTGAAGTCAGACAGAGAAAGACGAATACCGGGTTGTTATAGAGAAAGTGACGGTGTCGGTCGCTCAGTCGTGTCCGACTCTGCGACCCCGTGGGCAGCAGCCCACCAGGCTCGTCGGTCTGTGGAATTCTCCAGACGAGAATACTGGCATGGGTTGCTAATCCCTTCTCCAGGGGATCTTCCCGACCCAGGGACTGAACCCGTGTCTCTGACGTGTCCTGCTTTGGAGGCAGGTTCTTTAACACTAGTGCCGCCCGGGGTGCCAGATCTTGCTTACATGTGGAATCTAAAAGAAGGAACAAATATCGCTTTCCTTACATGTGGAATCTAAAAGAAGGAACAAATATCACTCTGCTTACATGTGGAATCTAAAAACATGATACAAATAAACTTATTTACAAAACAGAAATAGAATTATAGACATAGAACACAAACTTATGGTTATCAAAGAGGAAAGAGGAGTGGGAGGGATACGTGAGGGATTTAGTATCAGCAGATACACACTACTGTATATACAACAGATAACAAGGACGCGCTGGGGGAGCGCAGGGAACTGCACACAATACCTCCTAATAACCTACCTGGGAAAAACCCACAAAGGAAATGTGTAACTGAGTCACTACACACCTGAATCTAATGAAACACTGTCAACTAGCTGTACTGCAATTAAAAAAAAAGAGAATATGATTCCAGTGTAGTCATTCATGGGCAAAGGAGAATTAGCTTATACTAGTGTTTCTGAACATGTATAATCTGTACCTCCCTCAAATACAAATAAAGACTTTATACCCAACATCATAAACAATTATCAGGTAGCACTCAGAGGATTTATCCTACAAAATTTTTTATTGAGTTTTGTTGAAGTTTGGATTTTTTCAAAAAATAAAATCATAATATGGAATATCTTTTTCAAATTTCTGTCCTTCACCTATGATGATGGGTTTAGAATCAGTGGGTTGGGTCATAATCATTTGTCTGAACTGGTTTGTAACCTGTTACGTCGTTAATAAATACAGAGCTGTTGTGACCAAATTTATGATTTTATTCTGCTGAAATGAGAGCATCCAAACACATTATGGTTTCAGATGACGGTAGAGTTGGAAAACGTCTTTGATAACATACAGTGAGAGTTCAGACATAATACTGTATAACTCTTATCACTTCTGCTTGGCCCAATATTTGCAGCAATGATTTGATAGATGATTTAGAAACCAACTTTAGGGTGTGGCTCTGAAGCAAAACCTTTGTGGAGCAGGGGTGCTGGCAAAGAGTTGCTTCAAGACACAGAAACTTAGAGTAAGTCGCTGCCATCTGCGGCTGTCAAACAAACAAGGAGTTACTCTAACTCACTGTCCGGTTGCAAGAGTAAGAAATCATGACCCAGAAGGATGATAGCACGTCCACATCTGAAGAAATACATGTATTCACAGCATTCAAAACATGTACTAACAGGATATCAGAATTGCAAAACTGGAAGTAAATTTAAAATACTTCTACTTTCACAGCACTTCTGATGTTGAAATCTCTCTAATCAGACATCCAGACCGCGTTGGGGTCGTAAATCATGGTGATGAATCAGTCTACAAGCCCTTAGCGGGGCTGGCAGAGGCTCTACAGCCACGAAAGGCCGCCCAGAACTAGAAAACGTGTCAGTGCCAGCCCGGATAAAGCACTGTCCCTTCCAGCATGGCAGAGCTCCAGTGCAACCCTTCCACCACCAAGTCACCGGCTCCCCTCTGGGCGACGTCGCGTCAGGGCTCTGCACTGGTTCTGTGGCTTCCAGGCTGAACCCTGGGCAGCAGAGCTAGGCCATTCTCAGTGGATGGGAATCCAGGCTCTGGGCCCAAAGAATCGCCACCCTCATGGTCAGGTTTCCAGTTTGCTTGGTTCTGACCAGGCCCAGAGTCTATTGTGCGAGAGACAGTATCACCCGCTCTCAATCACTTCCTCTCCCCACGATGGGCTCACTGCATTAGGTCACGCCTGTGACCACATCAACACCAAGAGTAAACAACAGAAGCAACCTAAGTGTCCATCAACGTCAAGCAGATAAAGCTGCGACCCAAAAATATAAGGGAACATTTCTCAGCCATAAAAACAGTTGAAATGTGCCATCGTAGCAACATGGATGGATCTGGAGATGGTCGTGTGAAGTGAAGTGAGTCCCAAAGGAACAGACGCCTCACGTCACATGTACGTGGGGCCTAACATACCACACAAGTGCACCTGTCCATGAAACATAAACCGAGTCACAGACACAGGAGCAAACTTGTGGTTGCAAAGGGCGGGGCAGGCGGGGAGCGATGGACTGGGAGTCTGGGAGTCGAGGCGTGGACTATCATCTACAGGATGGATCAAGAACGAGGACCTACTGTAAACACAGGGAACTGTCTCCAGTATCCTATGACAGCCATAGTGGAAAAGGACGGGAAAAAGAACACATCTATTAATGTCAACTTTACACCTGAACTAACAACATTGTGAAGCTTAAACAAATTTTTTTTTAGTTAAAAAAATGAATAAGAATAAACAGACGTGTGTGGGTGTGTGTATTTTAGGTGAAGTGGGATGGGGGTGTTTGTGGTGGAATATGTCTCTCCGATATCTTTTTTCTTTGTTATTGAGGTACAGTTGATGTCTAAGATTATACAAATTACAGGTATATAACACAGTGATTCACAATTTTTAAAGCTTATCTCCATGCATAGTTATTATAAAATACAGCATCTGCTATATCCCCCGGGTTGTACAGTATATTCTTGCAGTTTATTTTACAACTAGTAGTCAGCATCTCATTTTCTCCTCTGCAGCACCTCTGACTCACCTGTCCGCTATTTTCTAGCCCTGAGACACATGAACGGTAACTCTCGATTTTCTTCAGGTAGACTTTCGGAGTTCTAATGACGCACTCTGAACTTGGCTGTCAGGTGACATACTGGTCTCTAAAAGGCATAAGGTTTCTCGCGATACTCTTGCAGATAAAAGTGAACGTTGAGTGGATGATAATAAACTTACTGTGGGACAGTGAGTACCCACTCCCAAAGTTTATCACACTCTGAATCACTTTCGCCCTAGTTAGGTTTCTTATGACATGCTTTGGGTTCTGTCGCTTAATATTTTTATCACTGACATGGATAAAAATAAAGGCACACTTAGGAAAGCACGGGCAAATGAAAGATATCCAGCTGTAAAAATAGATTTGCATTACGGTACAAAGCTGGTAAGACGGGATTCAGGGACGCATTCCACGTTAGAATCGCCTGCCGCTCAAAGGCATGCAGTTCACACCGCTGGTTCTACGGATGAGGGCACTGGTGCTCAGAGAGGCAAGGCGATTCGCCCGGAAGGCTGCTCCAGATGGAGCCAGGCTGGAGCTCTGGGTTCTTTCTCCAGTGCTATCCGCACTACGCTTTCATCTTCTGTACTCTGCAGATGCCCGCCAGAGTACTCTCGGAAACTGATGTTTAATTCGCAGAATTCTGGATAGATTTAACAACCTGAGCGTACGAATGTAGAGTCCTTTATTTTGACCCAAGCAGACACAAATCCCTGGCATCTGTGCACAATGGACAAGGCAGGGGTGAAAAAGACATGGGCTTTTCTTTTTGATGCAGAAAGTCTCTAAAATGTGATTTGACTTCATAACGAGCTAACTCCACTCAGATTCACCAGCAGGCATGAAGCATCGGGGTCGAGAGGGGCTTTTGCGCATTCTATCCTGTCGTGAGATGCCAGCCTACTCCGTACTGGGCTGCCCCTCCAACAGCCTCACAAAACAAGACCTCCATCACAGGACCATCTGCAGGGAGAGGATCTGAAAATCATGACCGAAACCAAATGTTTGTTAAAACTGGCCATGAGATACTTGGCCTGGGGAAACATGCACTCTAGTTATGTGTGTGCTTGTTTATCGTTTGATACAAGACATTATGAAACAGCAGTGAGGTGAATAAGGGACTTCTTTTTAATTATGTTCAGTTCTGTCTGAAGTGATCTAAATTTTCTGTAGTAAAGAGACTCTGGCAAAGCTAAATTCTCTTTCTGATTAAAAACACTGTTAATCTTCTTTGCTTTTATTAATCTAAAGTGACTCAATACTTCTTTTTAAGGAAACCACAGAGAGTTACATTTTTTCGTATGGTACCTGAATATGTTACCCACTGAGCCAGAAGATATAAACCCCAGAAGTCCTTTTACTCTTCTGGCCGTTGGGCTGTACAAGCAATCAGCTGTAGGACTTTCATTGGCCTGTTTCTCACTTAACCTCGCCTAAATGTCTGTAGATTTATGAGTTGCCCCCTTGTTTTAAATCTGTGAAAGGATTTTATTTCAAAGCATAATTTATTTTATTAATAAGTAATATCTTATTTCCACATGGTGTTAGTAGGCATAGTTCAAAGACATTAAAAATAAAATTCACATTTTTCTCTTTCTTCTCTTGAAATATCCTGTTTTTTCACAATGAGAAATATTTTGAAGTATTAGAAAAATTGGGTTGAACATATTTTACTAGCTAAAACATTCAAAGACTATACACATTCATGTAAAAAAAAGCCGTGATAAACTTTCCCTAAGTGGGAAATTTAAAATATTGCTGTGAACTATCCATAAAGCAAATTTCTCTGACACTATTGATTTTGAAATAAAACAAATATGATTCACACTGATTTTTGTCAGTGAAATAAGAGACGATAGTTAAAAGAGTAAAGTTTAAAAACAAATCAAAGCATGAACATTGATAAATGACCTCTGACTCAGTTCTCTAAACTTTAATAATAAAAAATACTACTTTTATTTTACTATTTTATGCACTTGGATGTCACCCAGTGTATTATATTTGTAACATGGACAATATACCCAATGAATTATTTAGGTATAAAAAATGTATATGTCTTTATTTTTATAATTTAGCCAAGTCTCTGTTTGGAGGCCCTATTTAATTTATATCAGAAAATGTTCAGTTCAGTTCAGTCGCTCAGTCGTGTCTGACTCTTTTCGACCCCATGAACCACAGCATGCCAGGCCTCCCTGTCTATCACCATCTCCCAGAGTCCACCCAAACCCATGTCCATCGAGTCGGTGATGCCATCCAACCATCTCATCCTCTGTCGTCCCCTTCCCCTCCTGCCCTCAATCTTTCCCAACATCAGGGTCTTTTCAAATGAGTCAGCTCTTCGCATCAGGTGGCCAAAGTGTTGGAGTTTCAGCTTCAACATCAGTCCTTCTGATGAACACCCAGGACTAATCTCCTTTAGGATAGACTGGTTGGATCTCCTTGCAGAAAATGTTAGCAATCGTTAATGTTGAGGAAACTTAGTAAATACAAGTTTAAACCCCATCATTTCAGGTTTTCCCACAAGCCTCTTTCTCCTTGTGCTATGCCCGGTTGCTTCAATCATGCCTGACTCTGACGCTGTGCGCTGTAGCCCGTCAGGCTCCTCTGCCCATGGGATTCTCCAGGCAAGAATATCGACCTGGGTTGCCATACCCTCCTCCAGGGGATCTTCTGGATCCAGGGATCCAACTCAAGTCTCTTGGATTGAGAGGCGTGTTTTTTATCACTAGCACCACATGGGAAGCCTCCTTCTCCTTGGACGCATCTAATTTGGGGAGTTGGTGCCCCAAGGCCTTGAGTGTTGCCGAGGGGACTCACTCACTGGTGTCCACCCGTGGGTGTGCTGCCCTTGGGTCTCCAGCGGACTCTGCTCCCTCCTGGAGCCACTGAGTTGACCACAGCGACAGTCCAGGGATGGGGTCAGGTCTGAACGGCCAACCTCCAGCAGGCCCACACTTCAGACCGCCTGCTGCTGGCGTTCAGGGTTACCTGGAACTTTCCCCACAGTCTGGTCCCATGTGGGAAAAGGGCAAGTCTCCTCTCTGAGCCCTTCCCTCTCTCCTGGTGCCCTGCCATTCACCCCCCATTCTCAGTGCCTTTGCTCTTTCGAGAAATCCTCAGTAGAGTCTGACGTTCTTGCTTCCTTCTCCCGTTCCTTTTCTCCCAGCCCTCAGAAATTATTTTTAATTTTACTTGAATCTCTTTCTCATTTGGAGCAAAAAAAGAAAAAGAAAAAAGACCTAGTATTTTCCCAGTTCTTTTCTCTCCTAAACCTTGATCACTATTTTAATTTTATTTTTTTTCCATAAAGCTTAAGGTTTCCTGCTGACATTATTTTCTGGTCCTCTCTTGGAAGATGAGAGTGTCAAGTCCTCATGGCAGCGTAGTGGAGAGAGAGGCATCACTAGGTTGGAAGGGAAAGAAGGGTGAGGATGGAATGGTAGCAAAGCTGGTTTATACGTTATAACACGGTTTGCTATACCTTTTCCTATTTTATTTTAATCTATTTTACTTTATCTTGTTTTACTTTATTTCATTTATATTGGAGTGTAATTGATTAACAACACGTTAGTTTCAGGTATACAGCAAAGTGATTCAGTTATACATATACTTGTATCTGTTCCTTTCCCAATCCTCTTCCCATTTAGCTGATTACAGAATATTGAACAGAATTGGAGATGATCATGCTGCTGCTGCTGCTCCTGCTAAGTTGCTCCGGTCGTGTCCGACTCTGTGCGACCCCAGAGACGGCAGCCCACCAGGCCTCCCTGTCCCTGGGATTCTCCAGGCAAGAACACTGGAGTGGGTTGCCATTTCCCTCTCCAATGCATGAAAGTGAAAAGTGAAAGTGAAGTCGCTCAGTTGTGCCCGACTCTTAGCGACCCCATGGACTGCAGCCTACCAGGCTCCTCTGTCCATGGGAGTACTGGAGCGGGGTAAGTGGAATAAATCAGGCAGAGAAAGATAAATGTCATATGGTATGGCCTGTATGAGGAATCTATCATATGATACAAATGATCTTATTTGTATAAAATAAGACACAGACTCAGAAACAGACTCAAACAAGAAACAGAAAGAAACAAACTGGCAGATTTAGAGAAAGAATTTATGGTTACCAAAGTGCGAAGGAGGCAGGGATGGCCGGGATAGATTGCCATGGACAAACACACTCTTTTTTTAAAAATAGGTCTTCAGCAAAAACCTACTCTTCCCTCTTTATGGCCTGCATTGGTTTACTATTGCATGCTGTGCTTAGTCACTCAGTCGTGTCTGATTCTTTGCAACCCCACGGACTATAGCCCACCAGGCTCCTGTGTTAATTCTCCAGGCGAGAATACAGGAGTGGGTTGCCATGCCCTCCTCCAGGGCATCTTCCCAATCCAGGGATCAAACCCAGGTATCCCGCACTGCAGGCAGATTCATTACCAGCTGAGCCAGCAGGAGGCGCCTATGTGGAGAGAAGACAGGTATCTCTCACCAGGACGCAGCTCTCTAAGGGCGGGGAATCTGGCGTTGTCTCGGTGTTCAGCTCCTGAGCAGTGCCTGCCACCAGCACGTGCTCGGTCAACACTGACCGAACGCTTGAAGAAAATGCTCAAACCCGCATCTCCGCTGAAAGCCTGCTTAGGCTCAGCCCTGTGCTTCAAATGAATGACAGCTCTATCTTAAAACCAGACTAAGGCTCTGATCGTTTCCCGAGGAGGAATAGTCCATTTTTAGACTGCGTCTTTGACATGGTAGGTATCTCTAGTGGGTCCCTTTATGATAGAGCCGTCTGACAAATGCCTCGAAAGTGAGTGCTGTGCTGAAGGATGAGGATGGATGGTCTGCCTGCCAGGTGTCTGGACCCTGGGCACCGAGTGCTGGTGTAACCTCCCACGCAGGGAAGGGGGCAGGGGACCCTCGACCACCCCATCACCTGGGCACAACTCTCCTGCACCCAGATATGCAGAGCAGGCTGGGCTGGGTCCAACGGAACGAGTCTCACCTGTCGTCAAGTTATCTAACCTCTTTGAGCCCCAGTTTCCTCTGATGTTAAATTAGCAGATATTGGAAGCAGTGCAGTCACAAGCACGTAAGGCAATATAGGTAATACTGACTGCCACTTAGGTGCTGTTCAGTAATACTGGTTGTTGTTATTGCTGATCTTGAACAAAGCCATTGATGCTATTGGCATGTTAGATTTGAAATGCATGCCAGCCAGCTGAAGCAGCAAAGAATTTCCCCCCAGTTTAAAAATATTAATTTTGCAACAAACACATCCATCAGCTTTTTAGTCAGCTTTCTAGAAACTGAAAAGGAATTCTGTCTTCAGAGCCCAGGCAAATTCAGCTTCTTTTACACCACATTATCTAATCTCAAGCTGTATCAAATAATTTAGAAGCAAAAAAAAAAAAAAAGTAAGTCCCAGAATAATATATTATTTTATACTTTGTTAAGATTGAAATGTGTCCATTCTGAATGGTTCTCATCCACTGTGTTTTTGGCAGTATGTTGTGGTATCTGCTTTGAGGAAATATTAATGACCTATAAAATTAAAAGAGTGGCTTGAGCCAAAAGCAGTTCTTGACTGTGGAATTGCACATGACTGAGAGATTAATGAAGCCTTTCAAAAGACATGTTCATTGCTTATTCCTTTCCTCAGTTAGATTTCAATTGTTAATTTCTGCATAAAATTGTCCATTTCTCTTATGAGGTGTTAGATTGAGAATCTCGGGCAGCAATTTGTTTTGCAAGCTGGAGATAGAATTTGAGGGGTGCAGAAGAAGGCTATAACTTGAGCTCTCATTTTGGAAGATGGACAAGAAGATTCTAGTTCATTCCGAGAGATCACCTGAAGATTCAATTAAGAAACTAATTTGGTACGAGACAAGAAGGTCATTCAGTGGTGACGTCTGAAGAATTTTGGCAGCTGGAGTTCTGTGATCAGAGTTACTTTTTGGTCACACTCTGCAGTATGTGGGATCTTAGTTCCCAGACCAGTCTTTTATTTTTAAGCAACTGATTAGCTGATTATAGGAAGGTGGTGTAACAGGATCCCTCATTTAAAAAAAAAAAAAAAAAAACATATTCCATAATGTGGAGAGATTTTTCATAGGACCCAAGTGGAATAAACTGTTTAGCAATCAACAGATTTATGCTCCCAGGATTTTTCTTGCAGAAGCCTAATAGTATTTACAAATTTTTCATTTATAGTTACTCATGATGGCTGAAAGAAACACTGTTTGTTAAGACTCATTATTATCTTCACCCCACCCCAAATTTCTTGGGTTATCTAAATTGTAAATTAATGTTTATTCATTATTTAAAATAAAAATTCCATCTGAGATTTTAACTCACTTATTTTATTCACTGTTCTTATTCTTCCTGGTTATCTTTCTAAAACATAAAGATTAAATGATATTTAATTGTCTCAGAATGGAATAGTCAAGGTTGCTTGCTTTCCTTCTATAATTTCAGGCTGTAATCAACCAAGAGGCTGTATTTTTTTCTTGTGCTGTTTGGAAAGAGTGCTACAAATCTTCCTGAGACCTCAAAGTGTTATTTTTATTAAATCAGGAATTGTCTTAACCATCTAATTCTCTGGGTTTTACCTTCTAATTGCGTATTCTTTCCAAATGACTCAGCAGCAATCGTGACAAGCACAGTAAGATTTAAAAGAAAGAAATCATTTAAAATCCACCTTAAAACATTTTCCTTGAGACAAAGCATAAGTATGCAGGGACTGTTTTTAAACAATAACACTGGTCCCTTCATTAGAAAATAAAGTAAGTTCTCCTTAGATTTCCCACAGGCTGACATTTACTATTATGCAATTTTGATAATGAGTTTGACCAGGTATTTTCCTCTTTGATTCCAACTGCTCTCCCTAGAGAAACAGTCCATAGAGAAGTAATCTTCTCAATTCAAATTTCCCATGCCAGGACACTGACAATCGTGGCATCCGAAACCACTAAAATCATCAAGTCAGATAATGACTATTCACGTAAAGTTCAGAAGGTTGGTAAACTGATTCCAGATGTCTAAATAATCTGTAGTCACATTAGCTAGAGATACATCAAGTGCATATAATATATAATACCAAATATATATAACATACATTATATATAATATATACATTGTATATATATATATATATATATATATATATATATAAAACCGACCACCTGTCAATTTTATGAGGAGAATAGAGTAGGATCAGGAGTAATACAATCTTATTGGCTGTAACCTGTAACTCTGAAGGTGATCTTTGACAATGAGCCAGTCACATAAGATGAATTCAACTTTATCAAAATCGCTTTGACTGCGGATACAAGAGAAATCTTGGCCATAGACACATTAATTCCTTTAAAATAATGCCTATTCTCAACATAAGGTAAAGTCTGAGAGGCATATTGAAAAGTCTTTGCTTTTCATTACTCATCCCCAGAGAGGATTTTAACTGTTGGAAACCTAATATAATGCATTTACTAACGGTTGCTCAAGAATTGTGGGCATTCCTAGGTGTATCCGCGTGTCTGCCCCTAAGAGAACATGGATTGTTTGAGAAGATTCGACCTGAGACATAAACTATAATGTGTTGGAAAGATTGATTTGGGTTTGCGTAGTCCTTTCCTCTGAGCTTCCTCCGGGGCTCAGTGGTAAAGAACCCACCTGCAATGCAGGAGACGTGGGTTCTATCCCTGGGTTGGCAAGATCCCCTGGAGGAGGAAATGGCAACCCACTCCAGTATTCTTGCCTGGGAAATCCTATGGACAGAGGAGTCTGGTGGGCTACAGTCCACGGGGCCACAAAGGTCAGACAGGCAGGCACACACACATACATTCCTTTCCTCCACCTCTGTTAACCGAACGATCCCAAAGGTAAGATGATCCCCAGTTCTAGTAGGGCCCCATTGTATGCCTAAAGCTACCTGTGTCCTAGAGAGAATTCTAAACCCTAATAATAGAGTCTAACCGTCCTAACTGGAGATGTTAGATGTGATGCACTCAGAGGTTCTCCCAGGAGTTATCTTTAAGATTAAGGCACCAAGGTGGGGGCAGAATGATTTAGGTTCTTGAAGAATCATTGTACCATGAACAAAAGGGGAAAAGAAATATGCCCTCCCTTAGGGCATAGGATTTTTTCCCCTATTTTTCACTCAACAAATCAGAAACAAATCTGAAGATACATAAAATATTTGAAAATCCACACTCTTAAATCTGGCATACTTAATGAAGTATAAAGGTTAAAATAATAAAAGCTGTTCTGCTGAAGGTAATATGCAATCATCCCATAATTCTTCCCCTAAAGCAGTGATTCTGAATTTTTTAGGACTGTGCTCACTTAGGTAATGAACTTTCTCACCATGAAAGCCCCTGAACGCATTTTACATATAATTGCCCACCACTTTAAGCTAATCTCCAAGCTTCCAAGCAAAAATCCTCTTCCACGCTACACCCCCTCCCCATCCTAAATATTTTACAGCTCAATCAAACAGTTGAATCTGTATATTTATCTATATTTATATGTTGCTCAGCTGGTAAAGAATCTGCCTGCAATGCAGGAGACCCAGGTTTGATCCCTCGGTCAGGAAGATCCCCTGGAGAAGGAAATGGCAACCCACTCCAATGTCCTTGCCTGGGAAATCCCATGGACAGGGGAGCCAGGTGGGCTACAGTCCATGGGCTCGCAAGAGTTGGACACAACTTAATGACTAAACCACTAACCACCGGGGTATGTTGGTCCATATCTACGTCATTGTATTTATCATATATATATGTGTGTATACATATATTATATATATATATTTATATATATAAAATTCCTTATACAAATGGAAACCTGTAATGGAAAATTCCTTCAAATGAAATCTTTTTTCATCTGAAATGCTAAAAAAAAAAAGAAAATCAAGCATTTGAGGTAACCATAAACAAATGTTACATATGCCTCAAAATATTTGCAAGAAACTTTTAAGGGAGTGTAAGTGAGAGGACTGTTTTGTACTGATGGAAGGATCTGAGAGTTTCATGCAGAAGAGTTCTATTAAAATCCAACCAGGGAATATGCTAGATTTCAGAAGAAACAGATTGGTTGAGCATAGTTCAGACAGATGAACTGATGTGAGGACAAGACCAGAGCAGACATCTCTGGCATGTTTAGTGATCAGGTTAATTCCTTAAACAAATGGGCCATGAAATGAAGTCATCTGAAAAAATGTTGGAATTGATTGCGATTACATTCTTGGATATCAGATTACATTAAAAACATTTTTCTTTATCATTGGTAAAGGAAGCCCAAATATATATATTTGGGCTTCCTTTACCAATGATAAAGAAAAATATATATATATGTTAAGTCTGTGATGGTAATAGAGCTACAATGGAAAGAGTCATATGATGAAATTCATAGGATGGAACAAGAAAAAAAAAATTACAGGTGAGTAGAGAAAGATAAAAATCCAAACTAGAGTGATAACGTTAGGAAAGAGAGGAGTCAAACTGAAAAAAAAAACCAAAAACACAATTTGTGGTTGTTTAAATGTGGTTATTTAATTAACAACCTGGAGCAGTTGCTTTTTGTAACAACAGATTTCACAGCATATCTGAGAGTTTCAGAAGGAATTTCAAGGGGTAGAACAACTCTGTTCTGGAATGTTCAGGATATTATCAAGTTGAAGTCTACCAGAAGCCTGCTTTACTTCATCTCAGTGAGAAATTCCCAAACTCATTAGACAGTAGAAACTTCGCCATGTGTGTGGCTGTGTGTGGAGCTTCCATGACTATTCTGAAAACTAGGATTCCATAGCACACACTTGATGCTGCTTAGGGCCATAGGAAACATTAATTCACAGTTCTGCCTTTTGTGGTGATAGATATATTTGCTTATCATTTTTTTCTACAAATATCATAGCTTATAAATGTGGGCATATTGAGGAAGGGGTTGATTTTGAGCCCTATGGAATTCTGAATTAGCAAATATTTGAAACTGAAGATTTTTCTACTCTGGTTCATGCAGGTGTAAATCATCTATTTGAAAATATCCTAGAGTGAAAACCATAAGAGCAAAGACCATGAAACAAGCAAAGATTAATAAAAAACAAAGCTCCTAGGTTCATGAAAAATAATTCAAGTAAATCTAGCATTTTTAAAATAAGCAGGGAATATAATTTGGAATCCTAAGATTGTACTATAATATTTTTTATAAAGAGCATAGACATAATTCTATTGTACTAACTTGTTTTTTTCAGTTAACATGAGATAATTTTATTTTTAAATGAATATCTTAAGGCATATAAAAGATGCCTTGACAAGTCTTATTTTACTAGAATAAAGACATTCTCCTTCTCTCATTTCATAAACAAATGTAAATCTATGCCTCCATGTTTTTCCATCTAATTTTATTTTCTATTCTTAGCTCTATAGTTGCTACTACAAAATAATACATTAGTTCACAAAGTATACGATTTAGAATCTATCCTAAAATTCTGCAAAAGTTAGCAAATAGGTAGGTAACACAATGTTTTCATTTGGATTTTCAGAAAAATATAAAGAGTGACATTTTCCAAAAGAGCAAAACAAATCACCATCTTGTTGTGACTTTGAGACAGAAAAGAGTCTGTTTTCCTTTGGGGTATTATCTGCCTATGTTTGACAGTTGCATTTTTTTTTTCCCAGATGAGAGCTGTGCATCAAAGTTCAAGTCCCAAGAGATGTTATCAGTCTGAACAGCCCAGTGAACAAATATTTGTGAACCTCCTTCCAAATGAAATGTTCTATCGAAAGGTGGAAGTGGTGAGAGACCGTTGAAGCGGTGGTTAAGAAGGTAAGTCTTTGTGGTACTGATGGGAAATAGTCGTTAGGGGAAAGCAGCTTCGCCACACAGGAAGCAGAAAAACTCTTGAAAGCATCTTGTCCAGCTGCGAAAGAAGAATTTACATAGATGACATTTTCAAGCCCAAGAGTTTGTATGCAGTCAACTGGTGACCAAGAGTGGAGGAGGTGCGGGGGGAGAGGCAGAGGAAAATATTTTAAGGTTACACGAGCTGTTGGCTATGCATTTTGCAAATCACATACCTACATAGCTTCCCAGAAAAGACATTTACAATAAAGGCCTACACCTCATCATATCGAAAAATGAGAGGGGCTCTGATGGAGGTTAAAAAAAGAGTTTACAAAACAAAAAGAAACTCAAGCATTTCATGATTGAATAGAACTGTTGCCGAATGCCTTGATAATTAAAATAGGCGTATTGTCTTTTTATAGATAAAATATGGCAAATACAAAGATGCATAAGAAGTATTAAAAATGATCCTAACAAACGTTGTCATTTAGAGGGGCTCACTTGTGAGGAACTGCTTTGTTTAATTGGGTTTCACTTAATCGGTTTGAAAATGTTATGAGCTTGGAAGCACTCTCCACTCATGATAGATGAGCAAAGGAGGCTGGGAGGAGACAGGCTCTTAACCAAGATCACAGCACTCAGGGTTTGAACCCAGGTGTGCTGACCTCTGGAATCCATGCGGGAAAACATAGAGGGCTATTTCCACCCTAATATTGTGAGGCATAATCAAGATCATCACGTTATTTTTGTTTAGTTCTCTCTTCTATTTTTAGTTACTTTTTCTACCACCATATCATATATACATATACATATATATATATGTATATGTATATATAATTTATGTGTATATTTTATCCTTAGAGAAAACTTTGGGAATGCTCTCTGGGAAAGTTTTCCATGGCTTCTGTTTTTCCTCATTACTCTCTAATGACTATCCTTCCATGAAATTTTGATCATACTACTCAATTCATGTCACTTGGAGCACTTTGAAACTAAACATGCTTCAACAATAATATTGTGGCTGCAAGTCAGATTCTCCCCCCCATGCAAAACTATGTGCTTTGCTATGAAATATGTGCGGGGGTGGGGGGGGGGAGGGACCAAAGAAGCAGAAAATGACCTAGAAATGAAATCCTTTAGCAGCTTGATGCAGTGGGTTCTCAACTATTCTTCCAGTGAATTTATAATAGTTTAAATGTGCTGATAATTTGTTTAAGCAATTCAGGTACCATTATTGAGGTGGGGGGATTCCCAAAGGTAAAACTCTGATACATTCATCTGTAACGTGAGACCATCTGCACAGACAAATAACCGGTGTGCATATTCTTTCTGTGTTCCTGCCTACCTCACGGGCCCCCTTTTGCTAGGTGTCCTGGTATAAAGCTCTCTGCAGCTGATTTTTACCCTTGCATCTAGAATTTAAGCAACAATGTTGCACAGCAGACCTCTCCTCTCCTGGTCCCAGATGTCAGCAGCTCAGGAAGTGACCTTTGCTCTGTACACCTGCTTCACCCTGCTTGCCTCGCTCCACTTCCACCAGCCTGCTTCATTCCCGTCAGCTTCTCATTTTCATCACTCTTCCAATGATGTGCTGAACACAGGAAAAGTCAATCTCTCTTTTTAAATACCAGAGTTCTTTAGTACCTTTCCCAATGTTGTCCGTATTTCACTATCATACTCTAACTGCGTCTGCATCAGCCTAAAAGGGAATTTCAATACTATTTTTTACTGATTTTCTGTTTTGCTAAATGACTAGTTTCTAATAACACCTTTTCGTGTGTTTTACAAACATTCACAATTCACGTGTGATGCTTAGCTAGGCTTTTTGAGGCTTTCTATCTAAGGCAGGCCAAAGAATGATGATCGATCACCCTCTGAGAAACAACCTTTTATCTTGGAAAATGGCTATACTTGTAAACATTTAATGCTTGTCTAAAACCCTCTGTGGGCTTCCTTGGTGGCTCAGATGGTAAAGAATCTGCCTGCAGTGCAGGAGACCTGGGTTCAATCTCTGGGTTGGGAAGAACCCCTAGAGAAAGGAATGGCAGCCCACTCCAGTATTGTTGTCTGGAAAATCCCATGGACAGAAGAGCCTGGTGGGCTACAGTCCATGGGGTCGCAAAGAGTTGGACATGATTGAGCGACTAGCACTTTCACTTTCTAAACCCTCTATAAGGTCCAGAGTCACTCTGTCATCAATCCCTTTAATGCAGCTCTTTTGGATTTTGCAATATAATAGATTCCTAGTATTAAATTCTCTAAATCTAGTCCAATCCCTCCATTTTACAGCTGGGGAAAGTGAAACTGTGCCCTTTAAGTACATTAACATTGGGTCAAGGATCCAGTTGCCTTCTGATTTCCGACGCTGCGTACTTAACTTGGTACAATTGCTATCAGCTGGTTTCAGTCATAAGGGATTGGGTCCAAGGCTAGATTATTTTGGGCCCAAGGCTAGTTTGAATGTCTTTCAAAAGACCAAATATTCCCATTTTAAAGGCAAAATACGATGACATCAGAGGATTGGGTCAGAGGCAATGTTTGGAAGTAGCCATGGCCACTGATTCACACGCTTTCATATCTTGAAGGCACAAATCTTTTTATTTATTTATATTTAATTGGAGGATAGCCATCCTGATACCAAAACCAGATAAAGACATCACAAAAAAAAGAAAATTACAGGCCAATATCACTAATGAACAGAGATGCAAAAATCCTCAACAAAAATTCTAGCAACCGAATGCAACAGCACATTAAAAGGATCATACACCATGATTGCTGGGTTTATCGAAGGGAAGCAAGGGTGCTTCAACATACGCAAATCATATGTATATATTGATCATATAAATTAATGTGATACCCCATATTAACAAATTACAAGATAAAAATCAAGCGATCATCTCAATAGATTCAAAGAAAGTCTTTGACAAAATTCAGCACCCATTTATGATAAAAACTCTTCAGAAAACGGGCACAGAAGGAACCTACCTCAACATACTGCTGCTGTGCTTAGTCGCTCAGTCATGTCTGACATTTTGCAGCTCTATGGACTATAGCCCGCCAGGCTTCTCCAGGCAAGAATACTGGAGTGGGCTCCCATGCCCTCCTCCAGGGGATCTTCCCAACCCAGGGATCGAACCCAGGTCTCCCACATTGCAGGCAGATTCTTTACCAGCCAAGCCCGTGAATACTGGAGTGGGTAGCCATCCCTTCTCCAGGGGATCTTACCGACCCAGTAATCGAATCAGAGTCTCCTGCATTTCAGGCATATTCTTTACCAGTTGAGCTATCAGGCAAGCCCTACCTCAACATAATAAGCGCCATATATGATAAACCCACAGCAAACATTCTCAGCGTTGAAAAACTGAAAGCATTTCTTCTAAGATTAGGAATAAGACAAAAGGGCCTACTCAGTTTTGGAAGTTCTAGCCATGGAAATGAGACAAGAGAAAGAAAAGGAATCCAGATTAGAAAAGAAGGCACAAATCTTTAACAGCATTTGGAGATGATCACACTCTTTTGGTGCAATTGGATCCTTAAGACAATTTCTTCTAGAGGGAACCCATGAAATCACTTAAATGGAATAAACCACAGCAGGCTCCTCAGGTGGCTCTAGTGGTAAGAACCTGCCTGCCAATGTAGGAGACAGTTTGATCCCTGTGTCAGGAAGATCCCCCGGAGGAGGGCATGGCAACCCACTCCAGTATTCTTGCCTGGAGAATCCCGTGGACAGAGAAGCCTGGCGGGCTACAGTCTGTAGGGTCTCAAAGAATCAGACATGACTAAAGCAACTTAACACGCACGCACACACTGGTTTTAAAGATTCCACTGCTGAGACCAAGAACTTTGAAGTCTAGACGCTGAAATATGATGGAAATGAGTTTGATCAGACAGTTCTTATAGGCTGAATAGGGCAGAATAGCACAAAACAAAGAACTCTGAGATTTTTAAAAAGTGAAGTTTTAAAACTTAAAAAAGTACTGAAACACGCTAGAAAATAGACGAGGAATAAGTTGGGGAAGGACTAAAAAGGAATAAGAAGAAAATGCATGTTTAAACAAGTGCAAATCTGTTAAGCAAAATATAAGAATACTGAGAAAGATGATAAGCAGACTGACTACTTGGGCAGTATAAAATAAAATATCTCTGCCCATCTATATACCAATCTCTATAATAAAGAGCAGAGAGAACAAACCACAAGTCTGAAATATTGCTTCACAAAGAAATGAGAAATAATCATTGCCACTGCTATTTCTTTTACTTTTGGTTATATTAAACCCAAATCATTGACTACAAAGTAAACAGTATTATTGTATTAATCAAAGTAATTCATATTCGATTCTACATCATTTCTTCACTTCCACTTTTATAAAATACTTACATTATTGTTCAGTCAATTTACTGCATAGTGATTATTAATCCCAGCTAGGTTAACATTTTAGACATCTCTAAAAGTGCAGAAATTTGGATTACTATGTAATGTCTGTTAGGATAAAGTGAAGATCATTTTTTAAAAAAATACCTAGAGTGTTTATCAAAAGAAATGTATCAAATTGTCTCTAAATTCTAGAGTTGCCTTACAAATACTGTCTCTGTGAATGGGAAACATTTTTAAATGTTTAGTTTCATACTTGAGATGTTTGAATTATCTAAATTAATTTCAGGTTATGTTTATTTGGCCATCAGCTCCTTTCTCATGATCTGAATGACAATGATGGTAATGAGGAGAATGAGGAAGAAAAGAGGAGGAAATTTTCTACAACAGTTGCTTTAACTCATAATAGACCACATTTCTAAAATATGAGGTTGTACTAAATAATCTCTAAACTTAAATATGAGATTTTTCATAGATATGGAGAGCAAGCAGATGGTTGCCAAAGGAGAGGCAAGTGGGGGATTGGGTGGAATATTGAAAGGGATTACGAGGTCCAAATATCCAGTCGTAACATGAACAAGTGAGGCTGATGTAATATATAGAGTAGAAAATGAAGTCAACAATATTGCACTATTTCATTTGGTGATAGATGGTTATTAGGCTGATAGTGGTGATCAATTCATAATGTATAAATGTTGAATTTGCTATGTTGTATGCCTGAAACTAAAATAATATTGTATGTCAACTATATTTCAATAAAAATTAAAAACTACAAAATAAAATTATGAGATTTGTATGCCTAGGTTTTAATTTCCAATTTTAATCAGATCAGATCAGATCAGATCAGTCTCTCAGTCGTGTCCGACTCCTTGCGACCCCATGAATCACAGCACGCCAGGTCTCCCTGTCCATCACCAACTCCCGGAGTTCACTCAGACTCATGTCCATCGAGTCAGTGATGCCATCCAGCCATCTCGTCCTCTGTTGTCCCCGTCTCCTCTTGCCCCCAATCCCTCCCAGCATCAGAGTCTTTTCCAATGAGTCAACTCTTCCTATGAGGTGGCCAAAGTACTGGAGTTTCAGCTTTAGCATCATTCCCTCCAAAGAACACCCAATATGTATGACCAAATTTTAAAAATCAATTCACAGACTATCTTAAGTACAAAACATTTAACAATACTTGCTTACATTCAAAGAAAATATTGATCTGTGCTTGATTTTCTCCATGGTTATTTTTAAGGCATTTAAGTTGAGTTTGGGGATTAACAGATACACACTGCTATATACAAAATTAAAAGACAAGAAGGACCTACTGTACAGCACAGGGAACCACATTCCATATCTTGTAAAAACCTACAGTGGAAAAGAATGGGAAAAAGAATGCATTTACATACCTATACATATAACTGAATAATTTTGATGTACACTTGAAACCAACAACATTGTAAATCAACTATACTTCAATAAAAAAACTAAACAGTATATTAAATCCTCATTGGAGTGATCTGATTTTGTGTTACAGAGCATGGTTAGTGAAAAAAGCTCATCCATTCTTCACCAGAAGACTGTAAATCTTCTTACAGAAGCTCAGCCACTTATTACCTCTCAGAATTTAAGGAATTTTATGAATATCACTGAGCACTTGTCTTTTCAATTTTGAAAGGGAAATTATAACATCAACTTTGAAATATTTTGCTGCTGCTGCTGTCGCTTCAGTCGTGTCTGACTCTGTGCGACCCCATAGACGGCAGCCCACCAGGCTCCCCCGACCCTGGGATTCTTCAGGCAAGAACACTGGAGTGGGTTGCCATTTCCTTCTCCAATGCATGAAAGTGAAAGATGAAAGTGAAGTTACTCAGTCGTGTCCGACTCTTAGCAAGAGTGCTGGAGTGGGGTGCCATTGCCTTCTCTGTTGAAATATTTTGGCCAGTCACAAAAGATTACACATGTAAGCCCTAGAGAAATTAAAAGATAAATAAATAATAGCTACTATAAGTAAAAAGATTTACATTTGTTTCTTTGTCTTGACATTACTAAAATTTATTAAAAATTTTACTTTCAAATGTTATGCCGCTACAGTCTTAAATCTATCTCCTTTTTATATTTCATCAGGATTTGCATGCTATTTCATGAATGAGATTACATTTCAAACAGTGCCAAGTGTTCACATGGTTTTACTACGTCAGTTACTCAAACTTTTAATATTTGAAAGAAGTTACTATTAATAAAAAATATCATTTTCAAAAAGATAATTGTATTTCAAAAGTTAGACTGCTATTTGTTCATAATATTTCCAATGATTATACATAACCTTTTCGTTCTCATTGAGATAGAAATGAATCTTCATCTATTGGTAGAGATAAGAAATACGAATGTGTTTTGAGAGGAAATACACCATGTGGTTTGAGATTGTAGTAACTGATTTTGAGTCTATTACATCCGAGAATATACAAATGAATAGATCTCTATCAAGACATAAACAGATTTGGTTCTAACTGACTTGAGGTCCAACATGCAACACGACTGAATCTAATTATGTGGTTTTGTGTAAAGCGTAGTCGTGCTGCTGATACTGTTTTTGATGCTCAGATTTTTGATGCCTGAAATATTCCAGGTTTTAAACTTCAGGGGCAAGAAGGAATGGGTAATGAGTTTTTTTAAAGAGATGCTATGCTGAACCCAATTTTTGTCAGCCAAAGCATTTTCAAGCACTTTAAATTTGGGGTAACACAGGATGAGTGTACTGAGCTAGAAGAAATTCTACACTTAGAGCCACTTACTATAGGAATGTGTGCCCTTGAATATACATTATTAGAGAGTAAAACTGATGGATCACTTGCACAGCTGATATGAAAGCACTAATGTAAAGCCTTCACAGAACAAGCTAACTCAGAGAGAAGCACTGAGACTGCAGAGGGGCCCACCGTCCCAGCGTTTCTGGTTTGAATGGTGTGACGAGTGGTTTCTTGGAGAGAAAGAGAGAAGGATTTGAAGACATATTGTGTAGCAGCACTATTTGCATGAGGCTTGTTGTTGTTTAGTTGCTAAGTCATGCCTGACCCTTTGCGACCCCATGGACTGTAGCCCACCAGGCTCTTCTGTCCATAGGATTTCTCAGGCAAGAATACTGGAGGGGGTTGCCATTTCCCAGGCTCTATTTACACCAGCAACCTAAATGTCCATCGACATATGAATGGACAAAAATGATGTATATAGATATACACACAAACACACATACATATATATAAAATATAACCCAGCCACAAAACAGTAATGAAATAATACCATTTAAAGCAATGTGGGTGGACTTAAAATACTAGGTGAAGTAAGTCAGACAGAGAAAGACAAACAGAATATGAGATTGCTTATATGCGGAATCTTAAAAAAATTGCTATGAATGAGTTTATTTACAAACCAGAAATAGACCCACAGGTATAGAAAATAAACTTACCAAAGGGGAAAGGTGGGGAAGGATAAACGAGAGTTTGGGATTAACATACACAAACTACTATATATAAGATAGATAGACAGCAGCGGCCACTGTATAGCACAGGGAACTCAGTTCAGATTCTGAAAAAGAATATATAAATACAAATGCATAAATATATAACGCATCGTTTATATAGTATATATAATGTGTATGATATGTAATGTATCATATATATATTTCAATAAAAAGATCCTTTGTTCATTGGCAAAGCGTTTAAAGATGAATTACACAAAGATAGGAAACCTCATTTTCAGAATATGACAGCCTGTAGCGCATTCCCTGAATACCCCGTTCAACTCTTGATAATAAATTAGAAGAGTTGACATTGCTTCTGAGATAAGAGCAGGACTCACTGGAGAAACATATGAATGACGGACGATGCTCTGGTTCATCGTGGGGCTGACCGCTGAGTCACCAGCTGTCACCCCAGCCACTCACGGGGAGGCTGACGCGTGTGCCCTGAATCATCACAACAGGAGCAGAGAGAACAGACAATGCCAGGGAGGATTCTCTCGTGACAGCAGCCACTCTAGCAATCATTCTATCTTTTGGGAAAGGAGAGGCTGAAATAACTCGGGTAACACTCACATATTTAGCCACTCGTTATCTTTAATGACACTTTAATCAATGTGCAATGAGGAAAACGGTGTAAAAGGAGATTGGACTCACCACACTTAAATTATTCAGCTCAGTGTCTTGTGAGTAGTCCATCTTTTTCAGTTAATTTTCCCACAGAGCTGCTCCCAGAAAGCCTACTCGTGTCTAAAAGGTTCTTGAAGGTTACTTTTAATTTCTACCCTTGATGGAGCTACCCTTGGCAATCAAAAACTTCCTGTAGCTTAAAAATTTAAAGGCACTCTGGAAGACACAAAAAACGCTCCATGGCAGTGACTACAAACACAGCTGACTGTTTGTATATTTGGGGAAGGATGAAGTCATGTGAGAATGAGGATTGCCTTTGCAGTCATATGCCCAAGTTAATATTCACCATTGTTATCTTCATGCAAACAAACACATTATGTTTGGGGGCTTCCCAGGGGGCTCAGTGGTAAGGAATCCACCTGCCAATTCAGGAGACATGGGTTCAATCCCTGGGAGGGAAAGATCCCCTGGAGAAGGAAATGGCAACCCACTCTAGTATTCTTGCTTGGGAAATTCCATGGATAGAGGTGCCTGGCAGGCTTCAGTCCAAAGCACTGCAAAGAATCAGACACAACTGAGCAACTGAGCATGCACACACGTGTGTGAGACTATATCTGTATTTATCTTTATCTGTCTATCTATCCAACACACACATGCATGCACTTCCTCTCAGGAGTTGCATACTTCTTGTCTTAATTAAGGAACCAAGGGACAGCAGGTATTTTCCAGATTAGGAATGAGCAGTTGGAATGAGAGCTTCAATCCCCACTCATAAGCAGTGCTTTCCCCCCATCCTATTCTGGTGCAAGCTCCCCTCCAAAGTCTAACATTTCTCTTTGAATTCTTTTACGTTTTCTCTGTGGAAAGAAAATGTGTCCCCTGGAAGAACCTCACAGGGTTAGAGAAACAGTGGAAATATCTCACAGTTGCCTTCTACAGTCCCTTGCCATCTCAAGGGCAATGAAGTCAACAGAGAGCTTTTGCTGCTTATGGTTCAGTGGGCCCACTCTTGCTCTGGGCAGGCCACAGAGACAGCACAAGTTTGGGAAGCTTCAGGTTGCACTGAAGGTTCCCTAATATCTCAACAGCCAGGAATTAGGTAGAAAGTCATTTGCAAATAAGTCAGCTCAAAATTTGACTAATACATGACATCGTACTTTATAAAGGTTCCCTTGTATGCTGGCTGGTTTTATTCTATGATTATTCATTTGCAGAAATTTCACTTTACAACTTATTTTTAACTTTTATTGCTTCCCTTATAGATTTATAGATTTCACATTTATTATGATTTAACCTTTAAAAATAATGAGATATTTAATACCAAAAATAATTAAAATAATCATCCTTTTAATTGGTTTGGAATGTATTTGCTTTATTTTTCTTTCAGTTATACCAGATTTCAATGTAACAAAAAATTTAATGTGGAATAAAAGGACTATACTAAGAAGACTTTAATTATTTTTTGTGTGTTTTTATATAATTGAAGTCAAGATAGGCTAATAATAGTAGACACTCTAGTAAAAACCCAAACATCTTTAAAATCAAAGCTACTGCATTCATATTATGCTATTGATCTAAAGTTAACTTACTATAAAATTTAATGCAATATATAGATTTTTAGAATATTATGAATACTTAAGAAAACATTTATAAATATAGTCAATGAAATGAAAATATCTTCCTATTATATAATCTAATAAAAATAAATGTATGGTTTAATACAGAACAATTACAGGTTAGTTATTAAATGTAAAACTTACCATACTTATTTATTTATAAAATATTTACTGATAGCTTATTATGTTCCAAGTATTAAAAGTTATAATTTATAACATGGCATATTAATAATGTAGCACAGTTATTTTTTAGAGTGTTCAGAAAATTTTCATATACAGTATTTTATTTGAGTCTCAGAATGGCCAAATGAATTTCTTAAAAATAAATTCTGGAACCAAAATCTATAATTCTTTCCTCTACTATATCAGGCTGACTGTATTGAAACCCCCCAAATTTCTATGATATTTTATATAAGTAATCTTCTAAGTAGAAAGTAATACTTAGTCCCTACTTTCTTCTTTCACTTGTCTAGACAATAAGAAGTTTTGTAGCTTGGAGAAAGGGTAGGGGTAAAGAATATCACCATGAGGAGCTAGTTTTAGTGTGATAAGTGATAAGTGACTGTCACTCAGTCGTGTCCAACTCTGTGCAACCCCATGAACTGTAGCCAGCCGGGCTCCTCTGTCCATGGAATTCTCCAGGCAAGAACACTGGCTTTAAGTTAACTGCAAAAATTCATCTTCTGTTGTAAACCACATGGTATCCTAAAGTTTCATCAGGTGCAAAATAGTTGGGAAACATAGTTTCAGAGCTCATTTACGGCTTCAGTGTCCACAGCATGCAGTGGTGGAAAGAACACCAAGCTTGAAATCAGTGGCCTGCCTTGGACTCTTCCTACACTGACCAGTCATGGTACTGGACATGTCACTCAACCAACGCCCACCTCTCTGAATAAGATTGTTTCTGCTGCTGCTGATACTTCTGATGGTGATGATGACAAGCTCATAAATATTGGGAGTGTCTCTCTGAAGTCCCTCACCTTGATGCTTAAAAATGTATCCCATTTGATAAAACTTATGTCATGGTGACTTGGTGTGAGCGTCGGTCATGTGCAAGCATACACGGACAAGCGTATAATGTGGATGTGTACTTTGACATATACAGATCCAGCGTCACTCTATCACAAAGTGTAGTTAAAAAATACTGGGGTTTAAAGTCTATAAGTAAAAGCGAAAAATACAGAAGAGCTAAAACAACATTGAAGGAGAGCCACAATCTAGACAACTGGCATTGCCCAACTTCAAGGTTTAGTTCAAAGACATAGTCGTCAAAACAATGAGGGGACGGTGAAAGAGTGGTCCAGGAAACCAAGGGAACAGAGAGCCCAGAAACAGACCCACAGATACACACTCAGCTGACATTCAACAGAGGAGCAAAGCAATATGGTGGAGACAAAACAGTCTTTCAACAGGTGATGCTAGAACAACTGGATATCCACATGAAAAAAAATAATCTAAAGATAGATGCTTAGTAAAAATTAAGGCGAAGCTAGTGGATGTGATGAAATTCCAATTGAGCTATTTTAAATCCTAAAAAATGATACTGTGAAAGTGCTGCATTCAATATGTCAGCAAATTTGGAAAACTCAGCAGTGGCCACGGGACTGGAAAAGGTCAGTTTTCATTCCAATCCCAAAGAAAGGCAATGCTAAAGAATGCTCACATTACCGCACAATTGCACTCATCTCACACGCTAGTAAAGTAAGGCTCAAAATTCTCCAAGCCAGGCATCTGCAATACATGAACTGTGGACTTCCAGATGTTTAAGCTGGTTTTAGAAAAGGCAGAGGAACCAGAGATCAAATTGCCAACATCCGCCAGATCATCAAAAAAGCAAGAGAGTTCCAGAAAAACATCTATTTCTGCTTTATTGACTCTGCCAAAGCCTTTGACCATGTGGATCACAATAAACTGTGGAAAATTCTGAAAGAGATGGGAATACCAGACCACCTGACCTGCATCTTGGGAAATTTGTATGCCGGTCAGGAAGCAACAGTTAGAACTAGACATGGAACAACAGAATAGTTTCAAATAGGAAAAGGAGTATGTCAAGCCTGTATATTGTCACCCTGCTTATTTAACTTATGTGCAGAGTACATCATGAGAAACGCTGGGCTGGAAGAAGCACAAGCTGGAATCAAGATTGCCAGGAGAAATATCAATAACCTCAGATATACAGATGCCACCACCCTTATGGCAGAAAGCAACGAAGAACTAAAGAGCCTCTTAATCAAAGTGAAAGAGGAGAGTGAAAAAATTGGCTTAAAGCTCAACATTCAGAAAACTAAGATCATGGCATCTGGTCCCATCACTTCATGGCAAATAGATGGGGAAACAGTGGAAACAGTGTCAGACTTTATTTTGGGGGGCTCCAAAATCACTGCAGATGGTAACTGCAGCCATGAAATTAAAAGACGCTTACTCCTTGGAAGGAAAGTTACGACCAACCTAGATAGCATATTAAAAAGAAGAGACATTACTTTGTCAACAAAGGTCTATCTAGTCAAGGCTATGGTTTTTCCAGTAGTCATGTATGGATGTGAGAGTTGGACTATAAAGAAAGCTGAGTGCAGAAGAATTGATGCTTTTGAACTGTGATGTTGGAAAAGACTCTTGAGAGTCCCTTGGACTGCAAGGAGATCCAACCAGTCCATCCTAAAGGAGATCAGTCCTGGGTGTTCATTGGAAGGACTGATGTTGAAGCTGAAACTCCAATACTCTGACCACCTGATGTGAAGAGCTGACTCATTTGAAAAGACCCTGATGCTTGGAAAGATTGAGGGCAGGAGGAGAAGGGGACGACAGAGGATGAGATGGTTAGATGGCATCACCGACTCAATGGACACAGGTTTGGGTAGACTCCGGGAGTTGGTGATGGACAGGGAGGCCTGGCGTGCTGTGGTTCATGGGGTTGCAAAGAGTCATACATGACTGAGTGACTGAACTGAACTGAAGGCAAAAATAAATATGGATATAAAAGTAAAACACAAAGCTATAAACTTCCCAGAGGATAACAGGAGAAAAATCTATTAATAGGTTACCTTGGGTATGGTCTTGCCTTTTTAAATATAATGCTCTAGGTACAATCCATGAAAGAAATAATTTGATAATCCTGGACTTCATTAAAATTAAAAAAGTTTCCTCTCCAAAAGACCCTGTCAAGAGAATAAGAGAAGCCACAGACAGTGAGAAAATATTTGCAAGAGACATATCCAAAAGAAATATTGACTTTTTTCCCCGATACAGGACTGTTATCCAAAATATACAAATAATACTTAGAACTCAGCTATAAAGAGACAACAACCCAATTAAAAAATGGGCAAAAGACCTGAGCAGACACTTCATGAAAGAAGGTATTTACAGATGGAAAATGCGCATATCAAAAGATGCTCCATCCCTTATGCCATTAATGACTTGCAGATTAAAACAACATGACATACCACCTATTAGAATGGCCAAAATCCAGAACATTGACAACGCCAAATGCTGGCGTGGATGTGAAGTCAGAAGAGTTCTCATTCTCTGCTGGTAAGAATGCGAAAATGGTACAGTCTCTTGGCAAGACAGTTTGCCAATTTCTTAAAAAATTAAACATATTTCTACCATACGATCCAGCAATCATGCTTCTTGATATTTACACAAAGGAGTTGAAAACTTATGTGCACACAAAAGCCTGCACATAGATATTTGTAGATTCTTTGTTCGTAACTGCCAAAACCCGAAAGCAACCAAGATGTCTTTCAGTAGGTGAACAGATAAATGAGCTGTGGTTTTTACAGACCATGCGATACTGTTCAGTGAGAAAGAGACACTAGCGATCAGGCCACAGACAGGTTGTTTTGTTGTTGTTTAGTTGCTAAGCTGCGTCCAACTCTTGTGGACCCATGGAGCGCAGCACGCCAGGCTCCTCTGTCTGTGGGATTTCCCAGGCAAGAACAATAAAATGGGTTGTCATTTCCTTCGCTAGGGGATCTTCCCCATCCAGGGATCAAACCCTCATCTGCAGCATTGGCAGGCAGATTCCTTACCACTGAGCCATGTAGGAAGCCTGACAGGACACGAGGAAACCTTAAGTGCATGTTACTAAACAAAAGAAGCCAATGTGAAAAGGCTATGTGTCATCCCAACTGCATGACCTTCTGGAAAAGGCAAAGCAATGGAGACAATAGATACAGAATAGACAAGCATCAAGGTCCCACTGTACAGCACAGGAACGACATTCAGTATCCTGTGATAAGCCGTAACGGAAAAGAGTATGAAGAAGAATGTATATATCAGTTTACAATGCTGTGGGCTCAGGACTACGCTGGGCCCAGGAGAGCCAGCAGAGGCAAGTGAACAGTCATGTCTGCCTTTACCTCGGCCAGGCTCCATTTGGCTTTCTCAGTCCCATCTCCTGTCCTTTCCCAAGCCCTGACCTGTCACTTATAGGCCACTCAGAGAAGGAGAGACTGCAGACACCAATTATTCCTCCTCCACCTCCATTTTACAGATGGGGAAACCCCACATCCAAGGAGTGGTGGCTGCGTGAGCGCAGGAGGGCCGAGAGGAGCTACTCCACCTTCAAGATCAGGAGGGTTGGCCGTGAGGAGATATCCCTTGTCCAAGGTAAGAGAACCCAAGTAATACAGTAGGTGTTGTGAGAGGGCATCAGAGGGCAAACACACTGAAACCATACTCACAGAAAACTAGCCAATCTGATCACATGGACCACAGCCTTGTCTAACTCAATGAAACTAAGCCATGCTGTGTGGGGCCACCCAAGATGGACGGGTCATGGTGGAGAGGTCTGACGGAATGTGGTCCACTGGAGAAGGGAATGGCAAACCACTTCAGTATTCTTACCTTGAGAACCCCATGAACAGTACAAAAAGGCAAAATGATAGGATACTGAAAGAGGTCAGTAGGTGCCCAATATGCTACTGGAGATCAGTGGAGAAATAACTCCAGAAAGAATGAAGGGATGGAGCCAAAGCAAAGCCAATACCCAGCTGTGGATGTGACTGGTGATAGAAGCAAGGTCCGATGCTGTAAAGAGCAATATTGCATAGGAACCTGGAATGTTAGGTCCATGAATCAAGGCAAATTGGAAGTGGTCAAACAGGAGATGGCAAGAGTGAATGTCAACATTCTAGGAGTCAGCGAACTAAAATGGACTAGAATGGGTGAATTTAACTCAGATGACCATTATATCTACTATTGTGGACAGGAATCCCTTAGGAGAAATGGAGTAGCCATCATGGTCAACAAAAGAGTCTGAAATGCAGTACTTGGATGCAATCTCAAAAACAACAGAATGATCTCTGTTTGTTTCCAAGGCAAATCATTCAATATCACAGTAATCCAAGTCTATGGCCCAACCAGTAACGCTGAGGAAGCTGAAGTTGAACGGTTCTATGAAGACGTACAAGACCTTTTAGAACTAACACCCAAAAAAGATGTCCTTTTCATTATAGGGGACTGGAATACAAAAGTAGGAAGTCAAGAAACACCGGGCGTAACAGGCAAATTTGGCCTTGGAGTACAGAATGAAGCAGGGCAAAGACTGATAGAGTTTTGCCAAGAGAACGCACTGGTCATAGCAAACACCCTCTTCCAACAACACAAGAGAAGATTCTACACATGAACATCACCAGATGGTCAACACCGAAATCAGATTGCAGCCAAAGATGGAGCAGCTCTATATAGTCAACAAAAACAAGACCAGGAGCTGACTGTGGCTCAGATCATGAACTCCTTATTGCCAAATTCAGACTTAAATTGAAGAAAGTGGGGAAAACCACTAGACCATTCAGGTATGACCTAAATCAAATCCCTTATGATTATACAGTGGAAGTGAGAAATAGATTTAAGGGACTAGATCTGATAGACAGAGTGCCTGATGAACTATGGACAGAGGTTCGTGACATTGCACAGGAGACAGGGATCAAGACCATCCCCGTGGAAAAGAAATGCAAAAAAGCAAAATGGCTGCAGTGCACTGATAACGACCTTTTGTACATTGAATTGCAGGCGGTAGTCACACACCACGCCCAGGAAGAAGGAAAAAGGCCAAACGGCTGTCTGGGGAGGCCTTACAAATAGCTGAGAAGAGGAGAGAAGCGAAAGGCAAAGGAGAAAAGGAAAGATACCCATCTGAATGCAGAGTTCCAAAGAACAGCAAGAAGAGATAAGAAAGCCTTCCTCCACGGTCAGTGCAAAGAAATAGAGGAAAACAACAGAATGGGAAAGACTAGAGATCTCTTCAAGAAAATTAGAGATACCAAGGGAACATTTCATGCAAAGATGGGAACAATAAAGGACAGAAATGGTATGGACCTAACAGAAGCAGAAGATATTAAGAAGAGATGGCAAGAATACACAGAAGAACTGTACAAAAAAGATCTTCACAACCCAGATAATCACGATGGTGTGATCACTGACCTAGAGCCAGACATCCTGGAATGTGAAGTCAAGTGGGCCTTAGGAAGAACCACTATGAACAAAGCTAGTGGAGGTGATGGAATTCCAGTTGAGCTATTTCAAATCCTGAAAGATGATGCTGTGAAAGTGTTGCATTCAATATGCCAGCAAATTTGGAAATCTCAGCAGTCACCACAGGACTGGAAAAGGTCAGTTTTCATTCCAAACCCAAAGAAAGGCAATGCTAAAGAATGCTCAAACTACCACACAATTGCACTCATCTCACACCTGGGTTTAGAAAAGGCAGAGGAACCAGAGGTCAAATTTCCAACATCTGCTGGATCATCAAAAAAGCAAGAGAGTTCCAGAAAAACATCTATTTCTGCTTTATTGACTATGCCAAAGCCTTTGACTGTGTGGATCACAATAAACTGGAAAATTTTGAAAGAGCTAGGAATACCAGATCACCTGACCTGCCTCTTCAGAAACCTATATGCAGGTCAGGAATCAACAGTTAGAACTGGACATGGAACAACAGACTGGTTCCAAATAGGAAAAGGAGTATGTCAAGGTTGTATATTGTCACCCTGCTTATTTAAATTATATGCAGAGTACATCATGAGAAACGCTAGAATGGAAGAAGCACAAGTTGGAATCAAGATTGCCGGGAGAAATATCAGTAACCTCAGATGTGCAGATGATACCAGCCTTATGGCAGAAAGTGAAGAGGAACTAAAAAGCCTCTTGATGAAAGTGAAAGAGGAGAGTGAAAAAGTTGGCTTAAAGCTCAACATTCAGAAAACGAAGATCATGGCATCTGGTCCCATCACTTCATGGGAATAGATGGGGAAACAGTGGAAACAGTGTCAGACTTTATTTTTGGGGGCTCCAAAATCACTGCAGATGGTTATTGCAGCCATGAAATTAAAAGACACTTACTCCTTGGAAGGAAAGTTATGACCAACATAGACAGCGTATTGAAAAGCAGAGGTATTACTTTGCCAACAAAGGTCCATCTAGTTAAGGCTATGGTTTTTCCAGTGGTCATGTATGGATGTGAGAGTTGGACTGTGAAGAAAGCTGAGTGCTGAAGAATTGATGCTTTTGAACTGTAGTATTGGATAAGACTCTTGGGAGTTCCTTGGACTGCAAGGAGACACAACCAGTCCATCCTAAAGGAGATCAGTCCTGGGTGTTCATTGGAAGGGCTGATGTTGAAGCTGAAACTCCAGTCCTTTGGCCACCTCATGTGAAGAGTTGACTCATTGGAAAAGACTCTGATGCTGGGAGGGATTGGCGGGAGGGGTGGGGAGAGAAGGGGATGACAGAGGATAAGATGGCTGGATGGCATCACCGACTGGATGGACGTGAGTTTGAGTGAACTCCGGGAGTTGGTGATGGACAGGGAGGCCTGGTGTGCTGTAATTCATGGGGTTGCAAAGAGTTGGACATGACTTAGCAACTGAACTGAACTGATATATTATTAACACACCAGTGTAAATCATCTGTACATCAGTTTTCATGAAATGATCAGTAGATGCTGGGAGTAATGGGATTGGCATTGTACATAAACTGAGTACAGAGGATTTTTAGGATAGTGAAAACACTCTGACACTGTAATGAAGCATACACATCATTACTCATTTGTCCAAATCCTTAGACTGCGCAACATCAAGAGTGGATCCTAGCCTATGTGCTTTGGGGGCTTATGATGTTTCTGTGTAGGTCAGTCAATAGTAACAAGCGTAGCACTCTGGTGGGGGATGTCAATAACAATGGAGGCAATGCGTGTATGCAGACGGGGGAGTCTATGAGAAATCTCTGTTTCTTCTGTCAACGTTGCTGTGAACTTAAAATTAGTCTAAATACAGTCTTTAACAAAAGTCTATATTGGCTGCCGTGTGTAAAATGAAGACAGCGACAGAACACCAGAAAACAATTAGAAGGCAACCGCCCTGGTTGAAAGGGGAAAGAACCAAGGCTCGGACTAAACCAGCGCTTCCCTGGCGGCTCAGATGGTAAAGAATCTGCCTGCAGTGCAGGAGACCTGGGTGTGATCTAAAGTAGTGACAGTGGAAACAGAAAAAATTGAATATATTACAAATGTTTGCTGGAAATAGAGTGAAGAGAAAGTGCTGCAGATTGCAAGCGGAGGGAGTGGGAGAGAGAAGTATCAGAGTTAACGCCTAGCTGTGTGTAGGCAGCTGGGTGTGAGTCTGGGTCAGGTTCAAGGTTGCCGACATATATATCTGTGGTTTACAGCAAGCATCATATTTTTTAAAAGATTTTTTTGATATGGACAATTTTTTAAAGCCTTTATTGAATTTGTTACAGTATTGGTTGGTATTTTTTTTTTAATGATTTTTGGTGTTTTGGCCATGAGGCAGGTGGGATCTCAGCTCCCTGACCCGGGATTGAACCTGCGCCCCTTACACTGGAAGGTGAGGTCGTAACCACTAGACCACCCGGGAAGTCCCCAGGCATCAGATCGCCATCCTACAGTGCTGGGGGATTCTATGGGAGCATTTCCTGGATGTCACATGATTGGCAGGCAGTACTGATATTTGATTGGCAAGTGGCAGAGGAAACTAGGTGACCTGAAACGTGGGTGGCAGTTGGGCAAAGCAAATCATTCTCCCGTGTCTCATTCTCCCGTGTCTGTAGAGCTTTTCAATGTTCCCCTCAACGAAATACCCTAGACAGATTGGCCATAATTACGTACATGATGATCCTGAAGCTTTTCCATAAGAAATCACACAAGCCTAATAAGTGATGAGAAGGCTGTCAGGGAGAGGAAACCCTAAACAAATATAACGTGTGAAGCTCATTAAGTAAATTTACTCTGTTCACCTGTCTCCTCCAAGTGTTGTTGCATCTCCAACCACGTATTTAGTGGTTATCAGTTCTGGTGCTGCAGCAAAGTTATTTAAAATCGATGAGACCAATTGTAAGCATGTGACAGATGGAACTCCTTGCAACGGACTCAGAAAGAATATTATTTAAGAATGCAGTTTATGGAGGTTATTCATTAATAAACGTTCTTACAAGATACTTCAGATACTGCCAAGATAAGATAAGAAATCAACTAGAGTGAGAATCCCATGCAGAAATGTGGTATTTGTGTCTGGGTTGCCTGTTGTCTCTCAGCTTTGCTGAGGTCCTGCCCACTGAGATCTGATGGATACCTTCTCTGCTGACTCTGAAGTTACCACTTCTTCTCAAATTCACCCTCTTGTCCCAGTTGCCTCTTGAAAGCAGAACTCTGTCTCCCAGAGTATTCTGCATGCCTGCATGCTAAGTCGCTTCAGTCGTGTCTGACTCTTTGTGGCCCCATGGACTGCAGCCCACCAGGCTCCTCTGTCCATGGGATTCTCCAGGCAAGAATACTGGAGTGGGTTGCCGTGTCCTCCTTCAGGGGATCTTTGGGACCCTCGATCCCAAGTCTCTTATGTTTCCTGCATTGGCAGGTGGGTTATTTACCGCTAGCACAACCCAAAGACTGACAAATTGTATGCCTCTATTTTTGTGGTGGCATTTCAAGAGGGGAAATATACTTGAGGTTTTGAGATACTTTATTGCTACATCATACCTTGCAGTAACTGAGGAATTATTTTCATACTAAGAAAAAAGGCACAGCTTCTTCATAGGGTATCAAACTTACTGCTTTATCTTGGCCAGTTTTCTTACTTCCATTGAGTTTGTTTCCCTCTTCTTACCATGTACAAATGAATTGTGTTTATTGTAACTTATTTGAAACTAGTTTTTGTTCTCATGCCCACATCTACCTGTTTGTATTTTCATTTCCTTTTACTTCCTATATGGGATGGCTTCTGGTACTATCACTTCTAAATCTGAGCCCATTCATTATAAACAGGCATAAGGATTGCCTGTGCCATGCCTTCTAATAAAGACATGCTTAAACGTTTCCATGTGAATGATTTTATTTTAAATTAATTTCATTTTATTTTTTTCCATTTATCTGTGAGTTAGTCATTCTATTAATTTTTTTTTCTAACTAAGTATGGGGGTAATTTACATGGTCTACAAATTTTATGCAGGGATAGTAGAGAAGGAAGAATTAAAAAAGGACATGTCATCTAATAGAAAGCATTACGTCCAGCAGGAATGAGATGTCCTGATGAGTGTCATTTCAGCCATATTACAAGAAGAGCTCATCCAGGAAATGTCACAGCCGGAAGAGAGAGGAGGGCTGACGCCACGCTCTAAGGGCTCTAACGGGTAGCTCTGGGGTCAAAGAGGCAGACGTGCACAAGTGATGGGGAGGAATGGCCAGCAAGGTGAGGGAAAACAGGAGGTATCAGTTCATGGGAGGTCCAAGGAAAGGAGCCTCTTCAGGAGGAGGCTGGGTTTCCTTTGCTGAAAGCTGCTGAGAAGTCAAAGATGAAGGGGCCAGTGTCTTAGGATCTGGCAATACAGTGGCTCCTGATGGCCTTGACAGCAGTTTCCATGAAAATGTGGAAGGAAGACTGGAGTCATTTGAAGAGTTAACTGGAGGTGGGAGCAGAGATTTAAAAAAAAATCTTACAATGAAAATGAAAATTGCATCTAGTGAGAATTTCAGAACAGGGGGAGATTTTTTTTTCTAAGATGTGAGATATCAGAGTGTGGTGCAAAAATTAAATTTTAGCAGCTGAATCTTCTGATTGTTTGGTACCCATTGTAAAGGGGAATATTATGTATGTTAAGATTTTTAAGTTAATACAATTTTGAATTCTGGTAAAATAGGCATAAATATTAAAATGGGAAACTTGGAATTCAAATAAGAAAAGAAATTCGCTGCCACACAGAAGCACTCAGCATGTCTTCAAACGAATAATAGATTATCTGTAAATGATCGACATAGTACAGTTCTTTGGAAAGGACATAAATCTTGAGTTTAATTGAGATGGTTTCAAACTTTCTGTTGAACTATATTTAACTTTGTTACTTAAAAGAAAGAACGTCTCCCTTTATTTTTATTTTTTCTTCTTCAAAGAACAAGTAGATACTTGCTATTTGATTAGCCATCTAAGTAAGCTTAAATATCAAGACATTACCCAGAAAATCATGTGTCTACTTAAAACCTCAAGTGGACCAATTATACAATTCCATTCCTTTTGTTTAGAAGCACCTAACTAGTATTTTATGCAAGTATTTTAAGTTCTTGCTTTAACAATATAAAATTTAATTTTAATTTGTGTTTACATTTATTATAAATATAAATGCAAAATAAATGTAAATGTTAATTCATATATTTAGATGTATAATGAAGTTTGTATGATATAAAATTCTATATAAATATAGAATGGTAATTTATAAATCTCTATATTATATATAAGAATTCTACAGTCCCAGTAGAATTTTTGCCTGATCAGATTTTCTCTTTAGGCAGAATAACATAAAATACAGTAATAAAACTGTCTTCCTGGTAAAGCACTTTCTGTTGATCACGATAATGCAGCCTGGGGAAGAATGGCTTTTATGACACCTGTGTGCTTAGAGTTACTTTAAGACGTACAGTCAGGTCAGCTTGGAAAGTGGAGGCTGAGCTCAAAATTGATTAGAGGTAAGAGATTCTTCAGATGCCTTTGTCACGTTTTGGAGAAAGTTATTCGAAAGCTCAGTTAGTAAGGGGCCGTGTACGTAGTTAAATAAATCTATGTGAACAGAAGGTGTGTGTCTAACTGAGAGTTACTGGAACATACATTTCACAAGTCACTTAGACCTAATGCAAAGCGGGCCGTCAACAGAAAGGTTTTAGTTAGGTCTTCCTTAAACACATGCCTACTTTCAAACTGATCACTGATCTTGGCCTCATCATGGTCTTTACGGCTGGCTGAGGGTCGGCAGGTGTGGCAGCGGTGCTGAAAATTGAACCGGGTTTTGCTTCTGATGACGCTGTGCGCACGACGTTCCCACGAGAAGACCTGTATCGCGCATCGCACCCCAGGTCTTTCAGTTAAAAGCTCAGAGTCCGTTTACTATTTGCCACACCCTCCCAGGAACTCTCCACATGGAAAACCCAATTTATTTCTAAGAGAAGTCTGACTTAGACTGTTCACGTGTGCGTTAGTCCAGTGACTTGTTAAAGGGATGAATATTTTTATGGAGATGATCATAAACTCAAACCTCTGAGGAAAATTAAATATAACATAAAAGTTATGTTATGTGTAGATCCTATGATGTGGAAATTGAACAATAATTATATTTTATTCTTTGATAAATCTGCTACTCTTAAAAGCATTCCTTAATATGTGCATTCTCTCTTCTAACATTGGCATTTCACTGCCTCTTTGCCCATCCCTGGGACCACAGACACGGCATCCATCAATAGACATTCCCATGATCTTCAAAGTTCTCTCTCTCTCTCTGTATCTCTGTCTCTCTCTTTCTCCACTTTTCTCTCTCTGTCTCTAAGGAGCACCATATGCCCTGGTACATATTGTACCGCACGTTGGGAAGTTCTTCAGGATCTCACACAATTAAATGAGCCTGTTCCTTCCTTAGCAATGTTTAAAGTTTAATTTTCTGCAGTTTAAGTTTGTTGATAATGAGTAGTGGCTGTATTTATGAACACTCTGGAGAATATAATCCATTCTATTTAGAATGCTAAATTATTTATAAATGTATTCTAGACAATGTATTGATTTTTTTTCTGTAAATAATCAATTGTTCTGGGATAGAAGCATATTACCCTCCTTTCATATGCTGCTGTTTGCAGTTTATGCTTAGATTTTCAACTTCAGCCCTCGGGGGTTCCTTTCTGGTTTTCTATGTTTGAAAAAGTGTTTATTTCTGTAAGTAAAAATGAAATGTAATCATCATTTAGTTTGTAATTTAGCTAGCAACTTCTACTATTTTCACAAAATGTAGCAGGTACTTTGTGAATCCAGGTCTCTGTAGTATTTGGAAAAGCTTAAACATCACCTGCTCCATCTCTTTAAATTTGATGGATAAGAAAACTAAGTTCTGACTAGTCGAATCATTTCTTCAAGATCATGAAGATGGTTAATAGAGAATTTTTCAAAATTAATTTTCAAATAAAAAGTGTGTCTCACCAACTGAAAGTTTTATTAATGAAACAAAACACTTAAAGTAAAATGAAAGTCATTTCACTGTAGGTGCATACATAAACTGTTTTTTTTTTTCATAAACTATTTTTTTGTTGTTTAGTTGCTAAGCCGTGTCTGACTCTTTGTGACCCCTAGACCGTAGCATGCCAGGCTCCTCTGTCCATGGGATTTCCCAGGCAATAATAGTGGAGTGGGTTGCCATTTCTTCCTCCATGGGATCTTCCCAACCCAGGGATTGAACCCAGGTCTCCTGCATTGGCAGGTAGATTCTTTACCAGTGACCCACCAGGAAGCCCATAAACTACTTAGAAAATAAAATTACTATTTCACACACACACACACATATATGAGCTTGAAATTTTCATTTCAATTAAAAGTGTCAACATTCTTTTTCTTCTCAAGCATTACTGGAGCAGTGTCCTGCTTGTGCTCTGAAACATGCCTTTGACTACATCTGCAGCAGAGTCAGTACATCACCAACCCAATCCAATTGTGATCAGATGGACAACCTTTGCACATGTGTACGACACGTGCAAAACACATTTCTACTGAGTTGTGGTGTCGCAGGACAATGATGATGATGTCTAGACACAGCTCAGAACAGCACTTCGGTGAACTTGCTCCTGGCTATAAAGAGTAGCCTTCAATTAAATCAGACACACTGTTGGTCTGACTGTGAATCAAGAGGAAAATTCTCACACGGATGCTCACAGTTTAATTCAGTCCAAGAAGAATAAATTTCTAGGTACCGTCTTTATTATAGATTCTCATAGCTACCTCTTTATTCCCATGGAACATGTAAATCATTTTGTTTTATGGATGAAATCGATGCTCTAGTATATAAATATTTCAAATCTTGCTAGAGTATTTCGGAAATGCTTTTAGATGTGGGATTTCATAGCCTGCTAACAAAGCTGGGGTTTAATCTTTAATAATCGTGCATCATAAATTGAATTTATCTGGTTGTTGGGTAGCTCAGCGCGTGCTTATACGGTTTTAGTATTCGGGGCGCAGCTATGTGAATTTTATTAAGCAAATGGTCTCTGCAATGCAGAGTGGTGTCCATTACAGATGCAACATCAATCTGATAGCTACACGGAGAAAGGGCAGAATCAGCAAGGAAATAGATGCATCAAGCCTTGAATCACTTTAGCAAAGAAACTGTTACAGTTTTTCAGTTTTATTCAGGACTGGAAAATTTTAATGTATTGGGTTCAATGAGCAAAGTGTGAATAAAGTAATAGCAAGCTATGTTACAGATGTGTTTTGAACAATCAACAGTTGGAGAGAAAAACAGGAAACTCTAATGCTGGTCTCCTGCTGATGTGTGCCCTTTTTTTTTTTTTTTTTTTTTTGTGCATACAGGAAAGGTTAGAGTCAGTTTGTGTGACCCGTCTTCTCTGTCAGACCAGACCCCTTCACTGCCGCATTCCCAGTCCTACTCGGGACACACTGCCGACTCGCCCCACCCTCCCATGCAACACCGCATCAGTGAGATGGCTCTGTTTATTCAGTTTCCGCAACGGGAGTATTTTTGTTATCTAGATCTTAAAGATGCATACCATTGTTATTTTAATTATGGGTTTATTGCTTAGACACTAGAAAATAAACACTTAGAAAAATAACATGTGAAGCCACTGTCGTACAGAATGAAGTAAGTCAGAAAGAGAATTACAAATATTGTATATTAATGTGTTTGTATGGAATCTGGAAAAATGGTCCAGATGAACCTCTTTGCAGGGCAGGAATAGACACAGAGGTAGAGAATGGACATGGACATGGGGTGGTGGAGGAGGGGAGAATTGCGAGAGCACCGTTGACATATACAGACCACCGTGTGTAACTAGACGGCCAGCGGAAATCTGCAGCTCAGCAGAGGGAGCTCAGCAGAGGGAGCGCTGCAATGACCCGAGGGTCGGGTGGGGGATGGGAGGGAGGCTCGGAAGGGAGGCTCAGGAGGGAGGGGACAGATGTACACGTATACCTGATCACGGGGTTGTACAGCGGAAGCTAACACAACTCTGTAAAGCAGCTATACCCCAAGAAAGTGAATAAGTAAAACACAAGCAAAAAAACCCCATTATTCAATGGCACTTAGTCTTTGGTTGGGTATATAGACTACATCTCACCAGTCTCATCATTTCACAAAAGGCTAAACAAAAAAAAAAACAACTTAAAACTTATCTGCCATTTTAAAATTGCATTTAGATGTTTATTAAAAGCAGAAACCAACCTTTAAAAAAAAAAAAAAACAACCCAGCAATTTGGAAAAAGCAGATAAAAGTCAATGCCAGCTTGTTTATCAAGCACCCTAGTTTCTAATCTGGGTTTGGTTTATCTGAAGTGTGCTTCCTTTGGAGAACATTACCAGTAGTGGCTACCCTGTGACTTTAGTCTTTCTAGTTTGTGATATGGTGTAACCGAATGTGAGATGAAATCATTATATTATCCTATCTGCACATCAGCCGTACCTGGTGACAATTAACTTTGTCTATAAATAGCTTAAAATTTTAGCCCTTTCTATATGGTTTTTCCTGTGGTCATGTATGGATGTGAGAACTGGACGATAAAGAAAGCTGAGCGCAGAATTGACGCTTTTGAACTGCGGTTTTGGAGAAAACTCTTGAGAGTCCCTTGGACTGCAAGGAGATCCAACCAGTCCATCCTAAAGGAGATCAGTCTTGGGTGTTCATTGGAAGGTCTGATGTTGAAGCTGAAACGCCAATACTTTGGCCACCTGATGCAAAGAGCTGACTCATTTGAAAAGACCCTGATGCTGGGAAAGATCGAGGGCAGGAGGAGAAGGGGACGACAGAGGAAGAGATGGTTGGATGGCATCACTGACTCGATGGACGTGGGTTTGGGTGGACTCTGGGAGTCGGTGATGGACAGGGAGGCCTGGCGTGCTGCGATTCATGGGGTCACTAGGAGTCAGACACGACTGAGCGACTGAACTGAACTGAACTGATGTAATATTGGTTTAAAATTTTGCTAGGCTTTCCCATATAACGAATGTGAATGATTTAAGTTTATATGGCTTAATCATAGACACGTAAAACTATCTGGAGGATTAAATATATTTATAATGAGCAATATGAATGACGGGGAACTGAAACGTATCTTCTATATTTCCGCTTCTTTGATTTACTGGTGCATCGCTTTGAAAAGACGTCCTCAAAAGCAGGTAGCTTACTCTTCCAACCCCAGAACGTAGGACTTCTTTGCAAAGCAGCAATAGTGACACAGATGTAGAGAACAAAGCTACGGCCACCAAGGAGGCAGTGGGGGTGGGATGAGCTGGGAGACTGTGAGCGGCACATACACGTCACCGATCCTGTGGGTGACGCAGAGAACTGGTGAGCCTGCTGCACCGCACAGGGGACTCTCCTCAGTGCTCTCTGGTGATGTAAATGGGAAGGAAATCCAAAAAAGAGGGGACATGCATACACATATAACCCTTTCACTTTGCTGTACAGTGGACACCGACGTAACAGGGCAAAGCAACTGTACATCAGTAACATTTCAAAAACAGACAAAAGCAAATAAAGAAAGCAGTAGCTTAAAGGGACCTTACAAAGGCCATCGTGCATGGTGCATCAATAAAATTACAGACCTGCTCACTTGTGCCAAACGTGACTATAATGTTATGAGCTTAACCGATAGTTTCTTGGAGACTTAGAATGGAACTCCAGTAATCCATTTCCCATCCAATTCAGAATTTTCATTCTGTGTAGAAGAGTATGTATTCTGTCTGAACGAGTTGACCTCAGCCTTCACATGAGAACTTTGAGAAAATATTGATAGTCATTATTACATGTGCTAAGGTCCTTCAGTCATGTCTTTGTGACCCCATAGACTGTAGCCCACCAGGCTCTTCCATGGGATTCTCCAGACAAGATACTGGAATGGGTTGCCATTTCCTCCTCCAAGGGATCTTCCTGACCCAGGGATCGAACCTGCATCTCTTATGTCTCCTGCATTGGCAGGCTTTTTATTTTAACCACCAGCGCCACCTGGGTATACCCAACCAGAATTTTTATTTATGGTTGAATAATCCTGATTCTTCCAGGCTTTCTTCTCTGATCATTTTCCTAAGATGTCTTTATTCTACTCATCCTTTTATAGATAAAAGTTAGTGCAAAATTATATTACAAAATTCTTTTGAAGAGAGTATAGTATAGATAAACGTGGCATTTGTCACTTTTTTCTAGCTGTGGAATATGGCTCTGCGTTTAGTTGAACAATATTGAAGTGGTTGGATTTTTTCATTAGGGTGCAAAAAGCATGGCTCCTAAACCGTGTATATCCCAGTGTGGAAAGACACACATCATTTGATGTCGTCACAGATGTACATTTTCAATGTTACCCACTCAGCAGGACATACTGAAAGTGTGGAATGGCAAAAAAGATCATCCAAATTACGTAAAGTTTAATTCTCTACCCCACTAAAAATTTGAATGAAATTCTAGTAAATGCATGAATGCACATTTCCTATCAAAAGTGACACCTTAAGAAATTGTTATTGCAACAGTGCACTCAATTTCTAAAACAAAATGAAAATGCCTTCATGTCTATGCAGTTCTCCCCCTTTAGTGGGGTTGTTCCTTTCTATTTTCTACATCTCTCCATAAGAAATCTCTCCTCTTCCTACTCTCCCAGGTCCCTAAAAAATAGCACCTGCAAGGCTCTGTGGTAAAGAACCTGTCTGCCCAAGCAGGAGACACAGGAGATGCGGACTGGATTCCTGGGTTGAAGATCCCCTGGAGGAAGGCATGGCAACCCACTCCAATATTCTTGCCTGGAGAATCCCATGGAGACAGAGGAGCCTGGTGGGCTACAGTCCATGGGGCTGCAAAGAGTCAGACACGACTGAAGCGACTTACCACGCATGCATGCATAGTTGACCTAACAATATCTTATTTTAGGTGTACAACATTAGTAATTTGATATTTTTATAGACAGTCAAGAATCAGTAGCTATTTATATAAAGCCTCCAACTTAAAAGACAGCTCAAAATAAAAAATGAAAGACATTTTTGGAAGCAGAGACTATGTATGGAAAAAAGGTCAAAATCTTTTATTAAAAGTGTTGTTAAAAGCCAGCAAAAATGCTACAGAAACATTACAGATAAAGTTGAAGAAATTTCCTGCAAAGTCGACATATGAAATTTCTGGGAAAAAAAGAGAGAGAGAGATGGAAAATTAAGAGGGGATAAAAGTAGAAAAGTCAAAGAAGTACAACATCCCAATAATAGAAGTGCTAGAAAGAAAGATAAAGACTGAAGAGAGAAAACCACCAATCAAATAATTTATGTACATTTCTCACACCTGAAGTGGTGACACTGATGACTCTGACATGAGTCATCAGAAGGAAGGCGGTCCCCCGTGTGCTCAGCAAAACAGTGCAAAACCGATTCCAATCAAGGTACATCCACATGAAATTTCATAACACTGGGAGCAAAGATAAGATTCCACCAGCTTTCCCAGGGAGGGTAGAATATACAGGGGTCACACACAGAGGAGAAGGAATCAGAAAGGCTTCAGGCTGCTGAAGAGCAAATCTAGAGATGGGAGACAATGGAGCGATATCTACAAGATTCTCAGGGGAAATTAATACAGGCCCGAGGCTCGACACCCAGCCAAGCCATAAATCAAAGGTGAGGGAAGCGACACTCAATGTGGCCAAGGTAATCTATCTTGTCCCCCTCCTCAGGAAGCCACTGTAAATTCTGCTTCATTAAGACGAGGGTCTGCCCAAAGGTGGGGGTGCCGGATGCAGGGGAAATGGAAAGGGGGCTTTGGGGACCATGATCAAATGGAAATTCCAGGCACATAGCTGTGTATGAGGCATAACGGAAAATCAGTGCAGAATGGGGCCGGTCAGGAGTCCTCAGAACAGACGTCCCAGAAGGTGAACTTTATTGCTCAACCGAGAAGTACTAAGAGGAGGTTCAGACAGTGAGCGGAGAGTCTGGATTTGAATTAGTGTTAGTATACAAAAAAATATACATCCGAAAGTAGGACAACTGTTAACTCCAGAGGATGAAAAATTGATTAAGAAAGGAAAACGCTTTCAGTGTACAATATGGGTCAGAAAAGCAATTACTTATTCATAACTATGTAATCACCGATCTAAGCAAAGCTACGCAAACTATATTAAAAAGGTAGGAGAAGTTTGTGTGTGTGTGTGTGTGTGTGTGTGTGTGTGTGCCTGGTGTATATCTGTGGTAAGAGCAAAGAACATGAGAGTGAAAGACAGCTAAAAATAATTATTTGTGGATTTGTAAGGAAATGGACAATACTTGAAATGTAACAAAAAGCCAAGGGGTAGCCATATAATCCTCTAGCTAAAGTATAGAAGTATATTCCAAACAACCAGCTAAACTTGTTGAAATAGCTGCCTCTATACCAGGGAAAAGTGAAAATAAAACTTGGTTGCTCAGTCATGTCCGACTCTTTGCAACCCCATGCCCCTCTGTCCATGGAATTCTCCAGGCAAGAATAATGGAGTGAGTTGCCATTTCCTTCTCCAGAAGATCTTCCCAACCCAGGGATCAGACCCTGGTTTCCTGCATTGCAGGAAGATTCTTTACTGTCTGAGCCACCAGGGAAGCCCTTTGGTCAGAAAAACTGGAGAAAAAGGCAAAAGGAGTTCGTTACGAGCCTAAAAGGACTTCTTGACTTTTCTGGCTTTGTGTGTGCATAAATAAGTTTAACAGAAATTAAAAGCAATTTTTAAAAAGCCAGACTGAAAAAAAAAAAAAAAAAAAAGCCAGACTGAGATCCCGGCTTCAGGATTTCCCAACCACATAAATTTTTAACACTTTAATCTCTACCTTCGCCATGTATCATCACATGATCACACTTTTTACATGGTCGTCAAGTGACGAAAATTGTATTTTTGGTGTTTTGATTTTAGATCTAAATCCAAAACCAGCCTTTTAGCTTTCTATCTCATATACCCTTCAAGTATCTGGGCTTGTTATCCTCAGCATGGTTTACAGTACTTTCCTACTGTGAATTCTTTCCTACTTCCTATCCTCAGAGTTTTCTGCCTTTTCTTGACCCCTTAATCACCCTAAGCTACATACTTAGCCATTCACTTCTGCTTCCCTAACAGCCAAGGGACCCTCAGCTGCTCCAATTTTCTCTAGTGTAAACCTCCGACTCCTTTCTAGCTATGTCCTTGGCAAGTTCCAAAAGATCTTGAGATAAGAATGAACTCCTTTACTAACTTATGTAGATGACCATTCTATCCTATGGGCCTCAAAATAGTGCCTTCACCCCTTTTCTTCATATTCAGTGAATAAGTTTAATTTCTCAACTTATTTTCATTTATAATTTTTCAACTTTCCTCTCTTACCTATAAAAATATCTCTTATATTTTATCATTTCCTATCCAATAAAATATCCTGGACTTTTTTTTTTTTTTTTGAGGTCAGTTTTTTTAATGAGGTCAGTTCCTTCTGTGTGTGTGGTAGGAAAAAATTCGAATAAGCCACCTCTTTAGCCCCAGAATTCCTGGTCTTCACCATGTGCACACCTTCTCCCAGATATTCAATCAAACACTTGTCTAGGTACTTCTGTGAAGGGATTGCTGTGATGTGACTCATGTCTTAGATCTTAATCAGTTCATTTCAGTTGCTCAGTCATGTCCCACTCTTTATGACCCCATGGACTGAAGCATGCCAGGCTTCCCTGTCCATCACCAACTCTCAGACCTTGCTCAAGCTCATGTCCATGGAATCAGTGATGCCCTCCAACCATCTCATCCTCTGGTGTCTCCTTCTCCTCCTGCCTTCAATTTTCCCAGCATTAGAGTCTTTCCCATCAGTCAGTTCTTCGCATCAGGTGGCCAAAGTATTGGAGCTTCAGCCTCAGCATCAGTGTTTTCAATGAATAGTCAGGACTATTTCCTTTAGGATTGACTGGTTTGATCTCCTTGCAGTCCAAAGGACTCTCAAGTCTTCTCTAACACCACAGTTCAAAAGCATAAATTCTTTGGCTCTCAGCTTCCTTTATGGTTCACTGGAAAAATCATAGCTTTGACTAGACAGACCTTTTTAGGCAAAGTAATGTCTCTGCTTTTAATATGGTGTCTAGGTTGGTCATAGCTTTTCTTCCAAGGGGCAAATGTCTTTTAATTTCATGGCCGCAATTACCATCTGCAGTGGTTTTGGAGCCCAAGAAAATAGTCTGTCACTGTTTTCATTGTTTCCCCATCACTTTGCCATGAAGTGATGGGACTGGATGCCATGATCTTAGTTTTCTGAATGTTGAGTTTCAAACCAACTTGTTCACTCTCCTCTTTCACTTTCAGTTCCTCTTTGCTTTCTGCCATAAGGGTGGTGTTATTTGCATATCTGAGGTCTTAATCAGTTGAGTTTAAACAAAGAGTTTATGAGGGCACTGGTGGGAGTGGGGGTACTGACCTACTCACATGACTTCATGAAGAGCAGAGTTCCCTCTAGCAGGCTACATAAGACTGAGTCAGAGCTTTGAAGAAACACTGCTTGAAGATGGAAAAGGATGCATGCCCAGGAAAGCAGGTGGCCTCTTGGGCTTCCCTGGTGACTCACAACGGTAAAGAATCTGCCTATAATGCAGGAGACCCAGGTTCGATCTCTGGGTTGGAAAGATCCCCTAGAGAAGGGAATGGCAACCCACTCTAGTATTCTTGCCTGGAGAACTCCTTGGGCAGAGAAGCCTGGTGGGCTACAGTCCACGAGGTAGCAAAGAACTGGACACGACTGAGCAGCTAACACTCTTGGATCTTGGAGCAGCCCCTGTTAACAGCCAGCTCAGAAATCAGGGCAGCAGGAAGGAACTGTCCTTAGCCAAGAACAAGAATGGGCTTCTGAGCCAATTGCTCCCCAGGTCCTCTAGATGAGGGCCCAGCCCCTGGGAACCTTGACTGCAGCTTTATGAAACTCTGAACAGACAGCCCTGCCATCACACTGGACTTCCAACCCGCAGAGCTATGAGCTAATCAGTGGGCATTCATAATACATTTTTTGTATTACAGTACTGAAATCTGAAAATAAATGATCACTGCATGTTTCTGAGTTTTCAAATCAATTCCCTCCTTGATTTGAACATCCAGTTTATTGTTAAATCATGATATTTTAATATTTTGTACAATATCCTTTTTATTAACATTTTAAAAACTGGCAGTAACTGATCCCAGCAGTTGACTGCAAGATAAGATTCCACGTATGCAACTTTCCAGCATTAACCTCAGTCACTAAACCATACAGATTTAAATAAAACTGGGATCTCCAATGCAAGAAATGGACATTTAATTAAAGATGACTTCTGCCATTGAGTAAGCCACATTCTTTACATGGTGGCCAAAACCATGCTACTCTCCTGTCTCTCCATAGTATTCAATTTTCTCTCCTTGAGAAATTTTAGCTTTGAACTATTCCTCTGGGAATACAGTGTGGAGAGTCACTGTTAATGACTCTAAACTTACCAATACTACCAGTTCTGGTGGCATCTTCTTCTGAGAGCTAAAATCTGCTTCCTTGTAGAGTCTATGGTTCTTTCATTTTGCTTAAAGACTAGCTCTCAAGAGTGGGACATGGCTGAGCAGCTAACACACTCCCTCCCTCCCGGCCCTTTATCCCCCCATCTCTAAGTAGGCAGAGGTGTCTAAAGTCAGTGAGAGGTTGCCTTCTGTACGTCAGACGGAGTCTTTGCACATGTCCTCATCTTTCTTGCCCTCAGAGTGCTGTTAAAACAAAGATGTAGTTTTTTAAGGAACCTCCATACTATTCTTCATAAGGATTGTATCAATTTACATTCCCACCAAGAGTGTAGGAGGGCTCCCTTCTCTCCACACTCTCACTCCAGTTTTTGAAATTGGGTCATTTGTCGTGACGAGAACAGACCTAGAGCGTGTCATCCAGAGTGAAGTAATTTAGAAAGAAAGTGAAAAAAAAAAACAAAAAAAATTATTAACGCATGTATGTGGCATCTGGAGAAATGGTACAGATGCCTCTATTTCCAGGGCAGGCACGGAGACGCAGATGGAGAGAGTGGGCCTGCGCTGCGTAGCCGTGGGAGACCACGGCGTGGCAGCGAGGAGCTCAGACAGGCCTTCTGCGGTGGTGGGAGGCAGGGGCGAGGCCCAGAGGGGGGAGGCAGGCGTACACACAGCCGATTCACGGCCCTGAAGAGCAGAGGCTGAGGCAACACTGGGAAGCAATTAGACTCCAGTAAAACACACGGACACGTGTGTGGGAAGGGGACGGACCCCCCGCCCAAAGGACGGGCAGGTGTGATTTCCTCCAACCACCTCCTGGCATCACTTTCCCTTTTCTCTCTTCACTCACCGTCTCGGACCCTCTCCTCAGCAGACGCCTTCCTAGGACGTCTCCTGGAACATTTTGTGGCTTTCCCACCATCGTAAACGTCTAGGGATTCAGTTTACCGCACTTTCTTTCACAGTCTTCCAGTTTTTAATCTGACTTTTTGAAAGAAGCTCCAGTTCTAGTGTCTGATTTTGTCCATCATCCCACTGAAATTGATCATGACATTTCCTTTTTAAATAAAGGGGACAAATTATCCTCAATCGATCATTAGCATCTACAGGTCTTGAGGGCACATATTTGAGAGGCTACTAATGTGTGAAGCAGTTTGTGACCCACAAGTCGCTCAGTCACGTCCGACTCTTTGCGACTCTGGGGACTGTAGCCCCCCAGGCTCCTCTGTCCATGGGATTCTCCAGGCAAGAATACTGGAGTGGGTGGCCATGCCCTCCTCCAGGGGAGCTTCCCAACCCAGAGATAAACTCATGTCTCTTATGTCTCCTGCTTTGTAGGCGGATTCTTTTCCACTAAAAGCCACCTGGGAAGCCCTTACGAAGACCTTTAACCAGTACCAAACTCAGTGGAAAATAAGACCCGTACAAAATAAAATTAATTACCAGGAAATGAGGAAAATTTTGATAATACTGAAATGACTGTACAAAATCCCAAAAGGAGAGGATATAGGTGTACATATAGCTGATTCACTTTGCCCTACAGTAGAGACTAATCCAACATTGCAGAGCAACTAGACTCCAGTGAAATTAAATAAAATTAGAAAAGCAATAAAATAAAAATGAGTGTACAGATCAGAAGGTAATTTGGCTACCAAATGCTTACTTTACACTTGTCATTTCCTAACCTTACCAAAACACTTGAAAATGTAAAATTGACTCAGGAACTGCCTTGTTCTGCCTTGTTCTTCTTTGAAGAAAAACAAAAATCTATCCATGTTTTGTATTCTCTGAGAAATAACTTTATGACGGCAAAGGAACAGCCGCATGACTGAAACCGTTCCTTTTCAATGCCCTGAGATTCACAATGCCCTGTCTCAGAGGCAAACTGTGGGCATAAGTCCTCACTCTTTCCAGAGGCCACATTTCCATAATAGAAGCTCCTGCCAATTAGAGGCACCAAATTAGTAGGAGGAATAACCAGAAAGGAGTAGGCCAGGCATACCTAACAATTTCAAATCCATTCCCAAACTATTTTTAAAATGTTTACGAGTAATTAGGTTCGGCGTTTCACCACATTTTACTCAACAAAAATCAAGACCAAATGTTCCAATTCCCATTTACAAACAAGAATTGGCAGGTAATAACAGCACTTTTTGTGAAATGTATACCATGTTGGATCAATTCTGCAAAAACACTGGGGAGTTTTGCTGTGAGATAACCACCGCTTACAGAGTTCATATCTCACATTCTGAAGGACACCTATGAAACATCTACATGCCCGGGGTGAGGAAGGGTCTTTCCTGAGGGCTGCGCCGGCAGTTAGGTTTTCTTAAGGGTCCTTGCTTATGGGCACTAAGATGTCACACTTGGAATTTTCCGGTATTCTCAGCATCCCATGCTCTATTTTCCACTTTCAAAGTCAACTTCTCTCTGCAAATTTCATGACCTCCAGCCTCCCACTCTGTGTGGGGATATTTCTGACAATCTTTATAATGGTTCTAGTATCATTTCTTCTACAGTTGTACCCAGTTTTTCCCTTTCATTTTTCACACTCAAATAGCCCAGTTTTTATTTCTCATATTAATTTATACTTGTGTTACTTTCAAGTTATTTAACCTTTCTGAATTGTTATTTTTCCCATTTTATGGGGGAAAAAAGTAGCTTAATGACATCTAAATTACAAGGTTTGCTGGAAAACTAAGAAGTTAAATGTGATAAGCTACCAAAAGGCAGAAAACTGAAAACGTCCCTGTAAGCCAAATGCTAGCTTCTTGATTTATCCTTTCATTTTCATTTTATTTTTTCTTAATTAGAATGCTATTTTTATAATACATAGTAGATTTGCATTTCCAATTTGTGTATCTGATTTGAGCAGACTCAAATCAACTAGCTTGCACTCCGGGGTCCTGCTTTAGATTTTTTTATATTTCCTTATGTGTCTGCGGCCTTATTTGTTTTACCTCCAACAGCTAGGAATTTCAGGAGGCCAGTGTGTTTAAAATAGGCTTGCTGGTGGCCAGCGCTGGTCAGCGGCCACAGCCTCGGCTCCATCCATTTCAAAAGGAGTTTGGTAGAGCTGGGTGTTTCTGAGCCCGCTCCCCAGGGAAGGCGGGGTGGGGCTGCCCAGGGTATGTGTGGGATCATGGTCAAAGGCATTTTGGATTCCACGGCTCATACCTGGCCTACAGTCCCTCATAACCTTCCCTCATCACTGCCAAGTGACTCCCTCAAGACTGCCCCCTCCTGCCGCAGACACAGCCTCCAGCTCGTAAGTCACCCCTGTGAGCTGCCTGGGGAGAAAATGGGACCACATCTTATATTCCATCATAGAGCAAATGTTTTCATCGGCCATGCAGGCCTTTACCTCTGCAAGAAAGAAGCGAACAAACATGCTCTGTTCATGTGTTTAGCTCCCTAGGTTCCAAAGCTCGAAAGAGAGTAAGAATAAAAGCTCAAGTGTTCATTGTTTTGTTTTGTTTTTCCCCTAAAGAGCCACCATCTCATCCCACTAGTTAAAGAGGGATAGTTAGGGAGTTTGGGACGGACATGGACACACTGCTGTATTTAAAACGGATGGCCAGCAAGGACCTACTGCACAGCACAGGGAACCGCTCAATGTTCAGTGGCAGCCTGGGTAGGAGGGGGCTTCGGGGGAGGACGGATACTTGTATACTTATGCCTGAGTCCCTTTGCTGCCCGCCTGAAACTATCACAGCATTGTTAACAGGCTACGCTGCTGCTAAGTCGCTTCAGTCGTGCCTGACTCTGTGCGACCCCACAGACAGCAGCCCACCAGGCTCCCCCGTCCCTGGGATTCTCCAGGCAAGAACACTGGAGTGGGTTGCCATGTCCTTCTCCAATGCATGAAAGTGAAAAGTGACAGTGAAGTCGCTCAATCACGTCCGACTCTTCTCGATCCCATGGACTGCAGCCTACCAGGCTCCCCGGTCCATGGGATTTTCCAGGCAAGAGTACTGGAGTGGGGTGCCATTGCCTTCTCCGTAACCTGCTATACTCCAATACAAAATACAAATATATATATATATATTTTTTTTAATTTATAGCAGCAGCAGCATTGCAATATTTTAAAGTTAAAGATACAAAATGATGTAAACTTTTGAAAAGAATAGTGGGTTTCATAGGTTGAATTGAGAAATACAGATGCTTGCAAAGCATGAAGCCTATTTACCCTGGTCAAAGGCTGGGAGTCCATCGGAATTGAAGTGGTATTGTGTGAAGTTTTTGCTGGATGGTTGTTTTATTTCTTTGATTCTCGCATGCAGTTTCTGCAAAGTTTGAACAGTAGCTATCTGTGATGTGGCAGCCGCTCCTTCCAACAATACCCAGAGGTGGTCTTTTGTCCACACACACCGAGGGCAGTGCCCGCTCTGTCTGAGGCAACCCTGAGGCTGCTGCCTATTTTCAGCTGGGTTGGTGATGACATTCCAGGCTCGGGAAAACTGAGCGCTGCTGTTACGGTACAAACCCTGGGTTTTCCTCTCGGCAGGCACTAAAAATAACCCACCAAATCTGTAATTTTCAAGATAATTTTGGCTTTGGTTTTGTAAGCGATGGCATGCATCTGGACGATGTCTTTCAAGCTTGACTTTGTTTCCAGCACTATCTCTGAACCCATCAGTTCTCAGTGTGGACCAAGCAAATGCATATTAAATTATTTTGGTGTAGTAACTATGTGAAAAAAAATAGAAGTCTAAATATTTTGAAGTTTATTCTGTATGTAGTTTACCTAACACTCATGTCATTTCAGAAAAATGAGGAAGAATAAATCAATGAGTAGAATATATTCATTTACTAAGGCTTAAACATTTTTTGTGGTCAGTCAATGTGATATTTTTTTTTTTTCCAGCTACTTTTCTGCTGCTTCAGACATAGGGAAAAAAAGGTGTCGTTGAAAAGTAACAAGATATTTTTAGGCTCTGCCAAATCTTCAAGCTTTCATTCTTTTACAGGAAGGTGAAAAAGTCTTCTTTTGCCGCCTTTGGGATCCTGTGACACTGAGAGGAGAGATTTCCAGCTGCCCTGCAGCCTCTGCCCAGCAGGATGAGGGCACGTTGTTTAACAAGGAGCTCGGGTCTTTCCTAGGAAGCAGAGGAGTCAGCTGCTACATCACCCTCTGCCCCCTGACCGCAGACCCCACACGCCTTGCACCACCGGGTCGAGTATTTCAGTGGCATGTGATGAGAAAGGCTGGGGGTGGAAGTGGAGGCTGGACAACAATGGGCTTCCCGTCAAGTCCTGAAAAAGGCCAGTTCCTGCCCTTGTCTGCCGATGCCCAACCAGAGCTTTAAGATCCATTCATGTCATGGATGCCTGTCCTGTCCTGAGCAAGGAAGGTCAAACTACGCACACAGTGGATCTGAAACTTCAACTTGGTCAGAGCGAGCTGTGAAGGAAGGAATGCTGTGTTCTGACTGCAGTAGAGATTTATTACGGACAGAGAACTACTCAGGAAAACCAAGAATTTCCTCCTTAAAAAGTCTTATCTTGATCTTCTTAGGTCTTCCGCCCATTTTTTGATTGTGTTGTTTGTTGTTCTCGGTGTTGAGCTCCATGAGCTGTTCCTCCATTTTGGAGGTTAATCCTCTGTCCATTACTTCCTCTGCAAAAATGTTCTCCCATTCTGAAGGTCGTCTTCTCACCTTGCTTATTGTTTCCCTGGCTGTGCAAAACTTTTAAGTTTAATTAGGTCCCCAAACAATGGAATATTACTCAGCCATAAAAAAGGAATGAGATTGAGTCAATTGTAGGTATGGGGATGGACCTAGAGTCCATCATACAGAGTGAAATTTAAATCAGACAGAGAAAAAAGAATAGTAGATTAACACATATATGTAGAATCTAGAAAAGATGGTACAGATGAACTTTTCTCCAAGGGAGGAGTATAGACAAGACATAGAGAGTGGATGTGTGGACACCAATGGGGAGGTGAGGATGGACATATATACACGACCACGGGTAGAATAGGCACCTAGTGGGAAGCGGCCTTCTTATAGCAGAGGGAGCCCAGCTCGGCGCGCTTTGATGACCTTGAGGGCTGGGATGGGGTGAGGTGGGAAGCAAGTCCAGGAGGGAGAGGATATATGTACACAAACAGCTGATTACTTCACCGTACAGCAGAAGCCAGCACAACATTGTAAAGCAATTATCCTCCAATAACAAAATATAACTTTTCTCTCAGAAGTTGGGGAAAGCGTATCAACCGATCCTTTGGCATTTCATCAAGCCCTTGTTATATTTTGATTGTGAGTATCTGGTTGGACATGACAAATCTGTAAGTACGTTTATCAGTGTTTCCTTGTTTCTTTTTTCAAGTTATATGGTGATGAGTAATAAATCTAGGATGGGAGCCATGACCCGCAGCCTGTAATTGATCTCATCACTAAGTCAGAGGAAGTGGGGTTAGGAAACAGGAATGCCCAGATGAACGGGGAAGGTGGCAACATCGGGGTGGGGGTGATGCAAAAGGAGGAGAGGACAAGATAAAATTGGGCCCAGCGTGGGAAGGATTTCCTGGTGACCTCTCAGGGCGTAGACGCACTTATCACAAATGGCGGGAGGAAAGAATTAACGTGCCTGGCACAGGGTCCCTGAAGAGCGGTGCAGCTACAGGGGGCTGGCTTCTGCTGTGACTCGACAGGAGGGAAAGCTTCACTCGGCTCTAAAATACGATGCTTCCTTTTCAGATGAACTGACACCAGAAGTCGGCTGGTGTGAAGAGTCAGCCTGCCTCTGAAGCTCCCGAGAAGCATCTGTGGGGCCACCGCAGCCCCGGCACGGATGTCTCAGCAGCCGTAGTGGGTCCTCAGCTCTGAGAAGGCCCCCCACCCTGCGCTGGGTGGGAGAAGGAATGGCACCCCATCCAGGTGACCGCACTTCTCAGAAACTGACAGCTGACGGCAGCGGCTGTCTACTGCAGAATTACTGGGAAATCTGCAGGCTTCAGTGCATCTCCAGACCCATAGACAGGCTCCAGTATGCTTCCTCAGAATGTTCCCTCCATACCCCGCACAGCCCAGCCAGGGAGATCATAGGGCCTCTGGATCGGATCTCTGATTGAAAGAGAAAGGAAGAAAGGGAGGATGGAAGGAAAGAAGAGAGGGACGGAGGAAGAGAGAAAGAGAGGAGAAAGAAACAGCATAGCCAGAAATAAAACCCAGCTGACACAGGGTCTGTCCTCTGATGACCACCAGGGGCAGAAGGGCCATTGCACCATCTCAAGTGGCTCCCAGAACTGACAGCTCTCTGTTGCAAGCAGCAAGTGTATGAGATAATTCCAGATGATATCTTCTATTCACTTTATTCAATCAACTGACCAGGAAGGAAACCTGATCATCTGGGGGCAAGCGAAGCAGCCTGGGTGCTGCTCCTTCTCGACACAGCTGGAGAGGTGATACGCCGCCCGCACAGCAGTAGGCAGCATGGGGATGTCCTCGGGCCACGTGGGGTCAGATCCATCCCATGTTAGACGTCACGGACAGCCTCTTTCGGAGGCTCCAATCCAATGCGAAGAGTAGGTAAGATTTAGGACTTCTGAGAAATGCCCACCAAGTTTCACACACAGAGGAACAAGATCTCAGCCACTCAGCTCCAGAACTTATGCCTCCATCTGAGCAAATACCCTCCGTTCTAGGAAAGAATTACGATCTTTTCTGGGCCTGGAATTTTTCTTCCCTACTTCTTCCAGAGGTAAAAAGTCACCTCCAAGACAAAACAGAGGCACCCCTTTGGGGCTGTCCATCACCAACCCCAAAGCAAAGATGCTGCTTCCTCTGCGTGTTTCGAAACACTTTATGGAGGCATCATTATAACCTGACCTCTTGGTACAGAAATGGTGCCATCCAGTCTCTCTCTTTGGCTTCTCCAGAGCAGGACCGTTGTCTAGTTTATACTTTTTAAACTGATTTGTTGTGTTGAGACAGCAATATTTCTCAAAAGTAATGTGGCACACATAATGACTGTAGAAGGTTAGGAGATTCGGAGAGAAAACTACCAATAGACCTTCATAAATCGTCCAATAAAACTTGATTCTCATGGAAAGGAAGGGGAAGGTATAAATTAAGAGCAATGAAGTGGGGGTGTGTTTGGACAGAGGAGGGTGGGAGGTAGGTAAACGGAGTAGAAATAAGGAGGCGGAACGTGAGAAATAGAGAAGGGGCAGCGTGTGAAGCTGGGGGATGATGCCGGAGAGCCTGTAACTTGAGACTGTGGGAATCCAGTCAAGGGGAAAAGTTGGTCACTTTTTGTGAGGAGGGAAGGAAGCATCCGTGGGAAAAACATTGAAGCCGACACAAAAGTGCTTGGCTGGAGAGGAAGGGGTCAACTTCCATGTAGTGAGCGGACCCCTGCTGGGTATTCTGCGGGGGCAACACCAATAAATAAAAGATCTGAAGATGGTTCACATTGTTACTAGGACTTTAGTCACCAAAAGGACTTTTCTGAGCATTGCTTCATCTGGGCCTTGTAATAACCCCGTGGAGAAGGCAGAGCAGTGATCACTAACTTTCCTCCATACATGAAGACATGGGTCCTGTTCTCAAGAAGCTGATAAGCAGTTAAAGTGAAAGAACTCAAAAAAGAGAAATAAAAAGATAACAGCAAGCACCAGCAGTACCTGAATGACAAGAAGTGTTTTGTGTGTTCACACCTGGAGCGGGGGCGGGGGCTCCCACCGGCGTCCAGAGGAAAGAGCCGAAGGATACAGCCGATCACCCCCAAAGCTCGGAACCGCCCCCCAACTAACAACATCAGTCTAAAACGTCAATAGAGCCACGGCTGAAAACTCTTGGTACATGGAAACCCATTAAAAACATTTATTTAGGCAAACTGTTTATAAAACCAGATACTTTGGCATATAAGTACAAATTTCAGATTGTACTCTTCACTTGGGTAGTATGGTGGTAACTTGCTTTGGTTTAGTGTCTTAAAGATCAGTGATTTTTTTGAATGTCATGTTTAAATTGAAAGTAATCATTGTTTCAAATAACAAAATCCAAAATGTGGGGCTCTCTACAGAATGAACTAGCTTCTTCAACAGATACCTTATGGGGAAAACACACACATTAAGAAGAGGAATCCTCAGTGAGAAGGGACTGAAGACTGTCAGACGCTGACAATGCATAAACTTTGTTTAAATTCTAGTTTGAACAAAACCTCCTTTAAAATTTCTAAAACAAATCAGAACAACTGAGCACTAAAGGGACATTTGATAGTATTAAGAGGCTTTTAGTTTTAAGGTGGGGCTTCCCTGGTGACTCAGCGGTAAAGAATCCGCCTCCCAATGCAGGAGATGCAAGTTTGATCCCTGGGTTGAGAAGATCCCCTGGGGAAGTAAATGGCAACCCACTCTAGTATTCCTGCCTGGGAAATCCCATGGAGAGACAAGCCTGGTGGGCTACAGTCCATGGGATCACAAGAGTCAGACACAACTTAGCTACTGCTGCTGCTAAGTCACTTCAGTCGTGTCTGACTCTGTGCGACCCCATAGATGGCAGCCTACCAGGCTCTCCCGTCCCTGGGATTCTCCAGGCAAGAGTACTGGAGTGGGTTGTCATTTCCTTCTCCAATGCATGAAAGTGAAAAGTGGAAGTGAAGTCACTACTAAACAACAACAAAAACAGTTTTTAGGTGATCATAACATACTAATATTTTGGTATGTTATAAAGAAACCTTCTCTTTCAGAGAGAAATATGGAAATGCATGTGTGCGTGCTCAGTCGTGTCTGACTCTTTGTGACCCCATGGACTGTAGCTCACCAGGCTCCTATGTCCATGGAATTCTCCAGGAAAGAATACCAGAGTGGGTGGCCATTTCCTTCTCCAGGGGACACCACTGAGCCACCTGGGAAGCACATATGCAGATAGCAAAGGACAGAAGCACGAACACTCTGAGATCGGGGGTGTATGACAAGTGACTGGTCACGAGCAGATGCTTTCTGAAGCTGGGTGATGGGGAACATGGGTTTACTACACTATATTCTTTAAGTTTGTCTATATTTGACATAATTACTAAAATAGTTTTAAAAAAATACTTCTACCTTTATATACAGGTCAACCTAATTTATCGTAAAAGTGACACCTCAGTGCAATGGGAAACGTATAATCTGGTCGATAAACAGTGTTGCCTTAATTGATCATCCATTTCAGAAAAGAAAAACAGAATCTTAACCTCTGTGCACCCAAGTCACAAAAATCAATGAAAAGTAACTGTGATCTAAGCATTAATGGTAAAATGATAACTGTTTTAGATGAAAATGTAAGTGGCCATCTCCAGGAGTTTGAAATAGTATGACTTTTCTTAAATGAGACACAAAAATAGCTCAAAATTAACAAAGATTGAGAACTTCTGTTCATCAAGTGACAAAATTAATAGAAAACTAAGATATTTGTAAGGTATCTACCCTACTAAAAATCATGTCTAGGCTATGTAAAGAACATCTACAAACCAACTAAAAGGACAGAAAATCTGGCAGGAAAATGAGCAAAACACTTAAGTGATTCACATAAATATAGAAGAAGGTACTTTGTCATTTACTGACAAGATGCAAATTTAAACTACAGTGTTCAATGTCTACTAACTCACCGGAATTGCTAAGGTGGAAAGACATACAGACAATATCTGGTGTTGGAGAGGATCTGTAGCAATTCTAAGTTTCGTCCACTGCAAGCATGAGACAGACACTCACACAGTCTCAGGAAAGTCACCAGGCGGTGTCCTCTGAAGCTGAGTTTACATACACCACGTGACTCATGGTATACGCAACACAGAGCCAGGGCTGGATTGCCCTGACGGAAATGCAGACGCATGCTTACCAAATTTCTGTACCAAAATATTCAAAAGCCTACTCATACCCTACATATCAGTAACAGTGGAAGCCTGGCATGCCGCAGTCCACGGGGTTGCAGAGTCAGACACGACTTAGCCACTGAACAACAGCGACAACCACTGGCAAAATCACTATCTGTCTCCCAAGTATGATGTCGAATGAGGACATACGTGCAGCAAAGTATATCCAGGTAATCTAATTGCAATTGCGTCTTTGCCTGTGTGCTCAGTTGCGTCCGGCTCTTTTGTGACCCCATGGACGGCATAGCCTACCACCCTCCTCTGTCCATGGGATTTTCCAGACGAGAACATTGCAGAGGGTTGCCATTTCCTTCCCCAGAGGATCTTCCCGACCTGGGGATCGACCTGTGCCTCCAGAATTGGCAGGTGGATCCTTCATGCTACTGAGCTACCTGCTAAGCCCAAGGCATATGCACGCTTATGTAACGATGTTATACTTCAATAAAAATTGACTGAAGAGCACGCCCGGCTGGTCTGAGGGTTAAAGCCTCAAGCGTTCTATGGGGCAGTTAAATGTCCTAGAGAATTTCTTGTGATACTTCTGAAAATGTGATGTGATGACACATCCTTAAAAATAGGAAAACTAAACCACGATAAAAAAAAATCAAATATTGCCATAGAACAGTGACGGATATTAATCCTGATAAAATATCAAAGAAACTGGAAAGAAAATTATTATTGTATTCTTATGAGTTTAAAGTAATATTTCAATATAAGATGGATCAATCCAGATGTGCAAAGATGTACTTGATTAAGCTATGCAATATCCTATGTAATCTGAAATATTAAAACTTGGAATTTTTTTTCTTTACAAGTCCTTACTGAAAACACAGCGGGAGAGAAAATATTGTAATCAAAGTGGTGTTTTGCAGAAATGGCATTGTTTACAAACTAGGAATCATTTTTTTAGGTGGGAAGTAACGCTTTGATATCTATCGGTTGGTTCTCAATATTTTTAATCTCAGCAGTGTGCAGTCATGGTAGGAAAACAATGAAGTACATACGAAAAAGTACATCATTAAGAAATAATTTCTCAAAAAAAAAAAAAAGAAAGAATTTCTCTCTAGGAAAAGACTAATTCTCATAAAACCATGAAATGTGAGGCATGATTTGATTAATAGAAGGAAAAAATTAAACTCTATGAGGTGTTTATCATGTTCTAGATTTAACTCTTGGTGGCATATATGTTTTTTGGTTAACCCTTAAAAGAAACCATTGAGGTTGATAACACTGTCCTATTGTGCAAATCAGTAACTTATCTAAATACGAAGAAACAGTAAAAGGTGGAAATGCCAAAGGAGGTGTGGATCACCCCGAAGGCCATGATCCGGGTGGACCTGAATGAACAAGGGAAGGCCATGATCCGGGTGGACCTGAATGAACAAGGGTATTTTCATGATGAATTGATTCTGAATTGGACCCTGAAGCATAGGTCGTATTGAGTTTTGGAGAGAGTTCATAGCAGAAATAGGAGTTATAAAATTAGACATAAACTGTGTTAGCCTTATCTTGGGGGTTTATGGCAGGATAAAAACTGGTCCCCAAAAGTGCCCTGATCCTAACCCCTGAAGTGTGCAAATGTTACCTTATATGGGAAGAGGGTCTTGGCAGATGTGATGGAGTTAGATATTTTCCTAATTGGCCCCCAAATGTGATCACAAGTACCCTTACAATAAGGAGGCAGTGGGAGGTTTCACTCAGAAGCAGAGAAAGCAACCACAAGACCAGGAAGGCCACGGAGAACTAGAAGAGCCAGGTAGTGGATTCGCCCCACAACCCCCAGGGGGAGCACAGCCCGTGAAGACCTTGCTTTTAACTGGTAAAAATTGTGTGGAACTTCTTTTCTGTGTTGTTGGGTGTTGTCATTATAGACATGCCTGAACCGGCTAAGTCTCCTCCTGCCCCTAAAAAGGGCTCTGAAAAAGCTGTGACCAAGGCCCAGAAGAAGGACGGCAAGAAGCGCGAGCGCGGCTGCGAGGAGAGCTACTCAAGTCCATCCGGACACCGGCATCTTGTCCAAGGCCACGGGAATCATGAACTCCTTCGTCAACGACATTTTCGAGCGCATCGCTGGCGAGGCATCGCGCCTGGCGCATTACAACAAGTGCTTGACTATCTCATCCAGGGAGATCCAGACCGCCGTGCGCTTGCTGCTACCTGGGGAGGGGCCAAGAATGCCGTGTCCGAGGGCACTGAGGCTGTCACCAAGTATACCAGCTCCAAGTAAATATACTATGCCCAGCCGCTGTTAACGGAGAGGGCAATGGCACCCCACTCAGTACTCTTGCCTGGAAAATCCCATGGACGGAGGGCCTGGTGGGCTGTAGTCCATAGGGTTGCTAAGATTTGGACGCGACTGAGCGACTTCACTCTCACTTCACTTTCTGCCTTCTAGAATCTTAAGAGAATAAATGTGTGCGTGTGTGTTTAAGCAGCCAAGTTTATGGTAATCTTTTATAGCTATCACAGGAAATACTTTGTTGCTGTTAAGCCACTAAGACAAGTCCAACTCTTTTGAGACTCCATGGACTGAAGCCCCCCAGGCTCCCCTGTCCATGGGATTCTCCAGGCAAGAATACTGGAGTGGGTTGCCATGCCCTCCTCCAGGGGGTCTTCCCCACCCAGGGATGGAACCCGAGTCTCCTGTGCCTCCTGCAATGACAGGCACATTCTTTACCACTGAGCCACCAGGGAAGCCCCACAGAAAATAATACAAGGCTTAAATAACCTTAGCTTGATCCCAGTGATCGGTCCCGAATTTCTACATCGTAGGGGCTGACGCACAACAGTCTGATTCCAACGGGGCTCTTGAGACTTCCCTTATGCGGTGTTTCACAGTGAGGATGCTATTTTCACTTGAATGACAGGTTTCGGGGGGAGGGAGTGGTGAGTGGCAGGTACTCTGTAGCTGTGTTGCATGGGCTTCTCCTGGTGGCAGCTTCTCTTGCTATGAAACAGGGCTCCCGGGCAGGCGGGCTCAGCAGCTGAGGTGCTCGGGCTTAGCTGCTCTGCAGCACGTGGGATTTTCCAGGACAGGGATGGAACCCACATCCCACAGTCAAATCCGCATTGGCAGGTGGGTTCCTATCCATGGTGCCCTCAGGGAGTCCAATCCTCTGCTTTCTTAACCTATTCTGTTCTTTGTCAAGAAGGGTGCTAGCTTGGGGCTAAATGGATATTATCTCATTTAATCCTCATGTAACCCTGAAAGGAAGGTAGTTTATCTTCGGTCATCAGCCTTAAAGAAATTAAGCGACTGCTGACTGTGACAGAGAAGGGACTTACTTTGCATTTGTCAAATTCCAAAGAACATGTGCTTTCTGCTTTGAAATGTGTGAAAAAATCTTACTGAACCTGAACTTTCAGCAGAACCTGGGCACTCTCTGTCAATGGATGGGCTTGATTAGGTTCATAAAAGAAGAAGATGAGGACTTGTGAAAGTCTGTATGGGAAAGGATTTATTCTGTGACTGTCAAATAAATGCAAGTCAACTTTTACCTGGCTCTGTTTGAAAGAAAAACAACAAATTCATTTCAGAAAGGGAACCTCATTTAAAGTTTTTTCGTGGATACCTGTAATATAGCTACAGAGGTTTTGACACTGTACCATCTGCTGCTGCTAAGTCATTTCAGTCATATCCGACTCTTTGTGACCCCATAGACGGGAACCCACCAGGCTCCCCTGTCCCTGGGATTCTCTAGGCAAGAACACTGGAGTGGGTTGCCATTTCCTTCTCCAATGCATGAAAGTGAAAAGTGAAAGTGAAGTCGCTCAGTCGTGTCCGACTCTTCTCGACCCCATGGACTGCAGCCTACCAGGCTCCTCCGTCCATGGGATTTGCCAGGCAAGAGTACTGGAGTGGGGTGCCATCTCCTTCTCTGGACACTGTACCATACACTCTCACAATTTACTTAAAAGACAGGTAAGAGCATTAATGTTTCAGCTACAGAAAACTGGTGGGAATTGGGCTATCAGTTCTGGATAAATACCCTCCCCCTTAAATGCAGATCAATGAATCAGTGCAAAGGAAGAGGACTGTGTGTGCAATTCGCAAATATCTTAGACCCTTGTTATACAGGGTACAACTCCTTGCAGAAGAGCTGGAATCCAGTGTTTCTAAACCCCACAATGATTCAGGATTGAAGCAGCTGTTATTGAAGGCGTAGGAGATACTGCTCCATATAAATGCACAAGCCACCTTCCAGGTGGACAAGGAATGTCTGAGTATTAGCTGCTTGTGTATAGGGAGCTGCTAAGAGTCTAGAGGAGAGAGACTTATCACAGTAGAGAGGGTCTTCTGCAAAGGAAGGAAGATTTTGTAGCAACACAAGACAGATTCATACATTTTATGATCCAGCAACGTTGCAATGAATTTGCTCAAAGGTAAGAGTTTAGTGTGGAGTAAAGTATCAGACGTGGAGCTGGAAGATGCAGCTCACTGTTCTTCTGCCGCTTCTTAGCGGGGTGTTTCTAACCAAGAAGCTTCCATTTTCTGAGTTTTCATCTCTTAAGCTGAATACAATATTGCATATTCTCTATAACTGTGAATCATTGCCACCTGATGTACAGATATTTTTAAATGATGATGTGGCTGTTAGATCGGGGATTCTCTTTCTGTAGGACCTCTTGGGATGTTGCTGTAGGATGTTGCTTTTTAAAATTTCCCAACACATGAGAAGGAAAGGGTAAATGTGACAGGATAAAGGGAAAGAAATGTCCCTGATGCGTCAAAGAAAGCCGTCCTGCCTGGGCTGATGGCAAGTTGCCTTGCTAAGAAGAAATATGGCTGGTGGGCGGCTCCATCAACACGGACTTCCCTTCTGGGCATATGCACTGCTTTTTACATAGAATTACTGCACACAGTAGCATCAGTTTTTTTCCAATAAGCCATTCATGCTAGCTCTGTCTTTCTAGTTAGATAACTAAATCTCTGAGGCTCTGTTCCCTGGGTTAGCCTTCTCTCTGCCTGCCCTGTGCTTCACACCATGCTAGGCACACAGACTATACAAGAAATATGCCATTGTCTTTAAGGAATAAACATTTAGGGAAAGCAGTATATACAGAGGGTAAGTGTGTATTTTGACATTAGATAAACCTGAGTTTAAATTATGCCTCTCCCAGCTTCAGGACCTTCGATGAGATATATAACCTCTGAAGTCAGTTTTCCCATCAGACAAGTGGGAACAATGTGAAGTAACCACTCCCACTGCAACAGGTAAGGAAGACAATGAATGTCACATGCTTAGCCCATGTAGATGTTGGATATTATTTGTGTTGTTTCCACCAGATTGGGCAATAAAAAATGGAACGGTCATGTGAGCAGGGAAAACTTCTACAACAGCAACAAAACCCACGTCACCCTTGCCCTAATTACATCTCACTGTATTACTTACCATCTGAGTCACCAGCAAAGCCGATTTCATCTTATTGCACTTTATTTATGTCTATCATCTCATTCATGTTCTTTTGAAAATGCATAGGTTTTAAATAAAGTCAAGGAAAAAATGCAAGGAGCTATATTTATATAAGTAGTTCATTTTAGGCACAAGCATATTAATGTTGTAAAATTTGGCATATTTTGGCACTGTGAGGTAATTACCAGGGGAAAAAATGAAGAGAAAACAATATTTTTGCTCTCATGACCCTGTTGAGCAGGTAGTGGTTTTGACCTTGGTGAAAGAAAATTCAGTGATGTGTCTAAGAGATGAGCAATATATGAACAAAATAAAATTATTAAAAAAATTTACAGCTAAGGAATCCAATCAGTATTGCAAAATCTTAGTATATTATAATTACATATGTAATATATAATGTGTATGTTACATTCTTTTAACCCATATTTTCATAAAACCCAGTTTTGTTAATGCTCCATTATGTTAATATTCAGAATAACCTGAGGTGGAGACCTAGATATTGTTAAATTTTATAATCTCACTCATAGGAAAGAAAACTAAGGGGAAAAAAATGACTGAAACTCACCAAGATCATGCAGGAAATTAGAAGCAGTTCTAGGAAGGGAAATGCAGGGAAAAGTCAGATTATGAATGGCCTGGTATGACCTTCAAATGACTTTGGCTCATAGAGGAAAAGGGTACTTATCATGAAGTTTTGTACATTAAAACAATCTGGTCAAAATGGGAATTAGCTGCCGCAGTGGGGAGTTTTAATTAAAGAGGAACAAGACAAAGACCGTGAGCCACATAGTGGTTATTCCAGGAAAAACATATGTTACAACGAAGGTGTCAAACGGGGTCATGGTCCTAAGAATGGAGAAACTGCTGATAGAAACAGGATCCTCTTTCCATACACTTGTTTGAGAGGTACCGGAGAGATGGAGACACAGAGCACAGTGGGGAGATTGGCAAGATTTCTTTAAACCTGGATAAGAACTGAGAGTGTTTAAAACAATGGGGTAACGTTTCGGCAGAGAAGGAAATGTTGGGAAAAAGTGAGAGGTGGGAGGCTTGGGTGGGAAAGAAGAGGGTGAGGAAAATTCGAGAGCCACAGTCGGATTTGAAGCAGGAGGCGTCCTCCCGCCAGAGTCTGGGTGGACGTCAGGTCTGAACATGCAGCCAGACCGGGAACCACTGGAGTGGCAGCCTGTGTGTGCGTGCTCAGTCACTCAGTTGTGCCCAGCTCTCTGTGACCCATGGACTGGCGCCTGCCAGGCTCCTCTGTCCATGGAGTTTTCCAGGCAAGAACACTGGAGTGAGTTGCCATTTCCTATTCCAGCACGGTGGAGCGTATTCAGTAGTAATCTAGTACCTACTGTGTGCAAAGTACCGTGTGATGGCATTTGCATCAATTCAACCTCTGGCTCACACAAAATGTTGGTGCAATGTTGTTTCTGTCTCAACAGCAGGGTGTTAGCTTAAGGAGCATCCGTTTAGTCATCAGCGCAAGGCTCTCACTGTCAGGATGTTTGGTTTCTGCTATTGGTTCTTCTCTGCAGAGTACTGAATGCATAGCTGAGGGTGAATCCTTAACCTCTTAAATATGACCTCAATCTGTTTCCTTATGAAAGAGACACGTGTACTTATCTGTGAAGCAAAGGTTTTGAGACAATTTTCAGTGATGTCTCACTTTTCAGGAATGAATGAAAACTTTCAAAATGGACAATATCTTAAGACTCCTGATCTCAGCAAGTCCCCAACCAGCACGTATGATTATCATTATTTTATTGCAGAATGAGGAGCAATGCTCCCTGTGATGAGAGGTGCCAGAACTAACATCTAAGACCAAGACGGCAGAGCAGCGCCAGGTGCAGGGTGCTTTTCTGTAGAGCCGTGCCCAGTTTGGCCTCGGTGTCCTGCAGCTGTGACTGCGGTGCTAACCTCTGTTGTCTCCAGATATGCTGACCACTGCTAGAGTTTTGCTGTGATGCGACAGATTAACTAAACAAGTTCTAGTAACCTTTTCAAAGACAATGGTGCAACTATAGCACGATGTAGTCGTCGTTTCTTTCTGTTCAAGCCCATATCCGCGAGAAAGATGGTTCACAGATCATAAGATAACACGACAGGGGACCAAGACTGACTTTGATGATACGCAAGAGTGAATACTGTCCAACTGCAATACGAAACAAATACAAATGACTTGTAAAGGAACCAATTTGATGGTAATTTTCATTCTTTTCCTTCCCTTTAAAACGTTTGAACCAAGTTTTATTGAATCAGCCCATTCACTCCATTTGTCAACTATTCACATGGATGTATAAAATAGAAGATAAAGTAGACAGCCAGCCAAAGACAGTCTTAGAATTCAACCCAAGGGTGTCTGACTTAAAAACTTTTCCATTACGTTGCTTCCTTGAATAAGGTATTTGAATGTATCCTGCATATATTAAGGGTAAAATAACTATCATATTTTATTTTTCAAAAATGATTCAGGCAGGAATTGATAGCTTATATAGGATCCTGGGTGTTTTCTGCTCATGGTCCATATGTTTAATATCTCCCTTTAAAACATATATTTTTACTGTGTGCTATCAGTTCAAGCTGCCTTTCATAGAAATTCTTTCAAGTCTAAATAAGATCATATGCATGTTCATTAAAAGAGATGAAAAAAACAGCATTTCTTCCAAAAAATAGCAGCATTTTGTATAAACAGTGCATGCATGCCAAGCTGCCTTACAGTCACAGAGCTGCAACCCGATGGACGATAGCCTCCCAGGCTCTTCTGCCCATGGGATTCTCCAAGCAAGAATACTGGAATGGGTTGGCATGCCTTTCTCAAACCCACATCTTCTGCATTGGCAGGCTGTCTCTTTACCACTAGCGCCACCTGGGAAGCCGGTATAAATAGTAGCTGTGGGGTTTGTGCATCTCCAGATGGTGCTAGTGCTAAAGAACCCACCTGCCAATGCAGGAGACACAAGAGATTTGGGTACGATCCCAGGGTCAGGAAGATTCCCTGGAGGAGGAAATGGCAACCCACACCTGTAGTTTTGCCTGAAAAACCCCATGGACAGAGGTGACTTGCGGGCTACAGTCCATGGGGTTTCAAAGAGTCAGACATGATTGAGCACACACACGCATGGGATTTTTACATGAATTATTCAAGTCCAAAACAAAATATCTGGGGTTTTGCTTTATTTAAATAAACCATCTATTTTTACTACAGTAGAGGATCAAAGACATTATGCTTCTAATACTGACATGGAAAGGGATTAAATCATGGGTTAGGTGAAAGAGATTAAAGGGGGAGGCTTGGTTTTGCAGGCTAATTGGTACCTAGGCTCTGTGGACCTATGTTTTTAATGGTGATACTGCTAAAATTCTGCATAAGGATTCCAAACTTAAGATACTGGAATGAAACTATGTTATTTCCTTTTCTAAATTGCCTGTTTTGCCTCTCAATACTGAAGCTAATAAAAGCTAAGAGCATCCTAGTGGAATACCTAAGCTAGCTTTTTGTTTTTCTGGCCTAGACCTACTCAACAGTAAATCAGAACAAAAACAGCTATTTCAATCAACATTAATAGCATACAAATGTTAAACATTAAACTTTTCAGTTCAGTCACTCAGTCATGTCTGACTCTTTGCGACCCCATGAATTGCAGCACACCAGGCTTCCCTGTCCATCGCCAACTCCAGGAGTTCACTCAGACTCACGTCCATCGAGTCAGTGATGCCATCCAGCCATCTCATCCTCTGTTGTCCCCTTCTCCTCCTGCCCCCAATCCCTCCCAGCATCACAGTCTTTTCCAATGAGTCAACTCTTCGCATGAGGTGGCCAAAGGACTGGAGTTTCAGCTTTAGCATCATTCCTTCCAAAGAAATCCCAGGGCTGATCTCTTTCAGAATGGACTGGTTGGATCTCCTTGCCGTCCAAGGGACTATTAAACTTTTACATAAGTTCAAATGTTAAAGGTAATCAGAAAGCAACTACGACAAAATGTAGTTGAAAGCTAATATTGTTCAGTAACATTTTGTACAATTGTCCAAGTTGCTACAATTTTAATCTAAGTGATTTCTTTTCAATATTAACCAAAATCTGGATTCTTAATGAAACATACACAAGGAAATTTATACATTAGGACCTGAACACTGATATTGATGGAGAAATTATTTTGTGTTGATACTTCTCATTCTGGAGTTAATAAAAATTATTTCTATACTTCCACACAGACTTCATATTTTCAAGTGAAATTATTCGGATTAACCGTGGTTGATTACTAGTTCCATAGTGTGCCTGTCAAAGGCTCTGTGAGCCTGGACCTTACCTCTTATCTTTCTCTCCAGTTTTGCAAAAGGAAACCTACACTTAATTTCAAACAATTCTGTTTAGTTGCTAACTCATGTCCAACTCTTTGTGACCCCATGAACTGTGACCTGCCAGACTCCTCTGTCCATGGTATTTCCTAGGTGAGGATATTGGAGTGGGTTGCAATTTCCTCCTCCACGGGATCTTTCCAACTCAGGGATCAAACCTGTGTCTCTTGCACGTGTCTCCTGCATTGCAGAGTCCTTACCCGCTGAGCCACCAGGGAAGCCCCTCAAATGACTCTAAATAGGTTTAATTTTTTTTCAATTAAACACCAGACTAATTAGAGCACAACTTTTTGATTAGTTTATTCCAATATTTATTTGTTTTTGTTAGTACTCAAAATCTTTCATAAGAAAATGTCTTTGTCCATTAACTTGTTAGTAGTCTGGAGCCAGAGCCTTCTCAAATTTTTAGAAAATAAATTTAATAAATAACTATTCTCGGGTGACACACTGCTATTTTCTAAGTTGCTTTTACTTTTCAGAATTACATTGATGATTTGTGTCATGCTGAAAGTGGTTTTGAGAGAGCAGATGTAATAATCTACCTGGAAATGAGCCAACCCCTTCAGATACCACACTAGCAAATGGTCATGGGCATTGTGGGCACAGAGCAGGCAATTCTCAACAACAGGAGGTATTTTTGACTCTGGCTATAGAAAATCTTTAACAGAAACCACTGTCAGAGTAGCAAGAGGAGCAAGAAAGATCACTGTTGAGTCCGAATGGTGATAGCGATGCAACCTCCTTTGTCTCCACTTGGGTGACAGGCACCTGTCCCCACTGCCTTCCACCCCTTGGCTGATTTCTCACCAATCAATACTTTTTAATGGATGAAAATTGTTCCTGATGGTTGTTGCATTAGTAACTTGAAACCACCTTTCCTATGCATTGAAACAAGCATATTCTATTCTATGATTTGTATTATTATTAGGAAACCTTTTAAGGAAAGAAGAAAATGGTCACTGTTTGCAGGTGACATGATATTCCACATATAAAATCCTAAAGACATCACCAAAACACTCATCAATGAATTCTGTAAAGTTGCAGGATACAAAATCGATACACAGAAATCTGCAGCATTTCTATGCACTAACAATGAATTATCAAAAAGAGAAATAAAAGAAACAATTCCATTTACTGTCACATAAAAAATAATTAAATACCTAGGAGTATATCTACCTAAGTATATACAAGACCTATACTCAGGAAATTATAAGAATCTGATGAAAGAAATCAAAGTTGATACAAACACATAGAAACATGTACTATGTTCTTGGATTGGAAGAATCAATATTGTTAAAATGAACATAATATCCAAGGCAACCTACAGATTCAATGCAATCCCTATCAAGTTACCAATGGCATTTTCCACAAACTAGAACAAATTAACATTTTTTTCAGTTCAGTTCAGTCGCTCAGTCGTGTCCAACTCTTTGCAACCCCATGAACCACAGCACACCAGGCCTCCCTGTCCATCACCAACTCCAGGACTCCACCCAAACCCATGTCCATCGAGTCGGTGATACCATCCAACCATCTCTTCCTCTGTCATCCCCTTCTGCTCCTGCCCTCAATCTTTCCCAGCATCAGGGTTTTTTCAAATGAGTCAGCTCTCCACATCAAGTGGCCAAAGTATTGGAGTTTCAGCTTCAACATCAGTCCCTCCAATGAACACCCAGGACTGATCTCCTTTAGAATGGACTGGCTGGATCTCCTTGCAGTCCAAGGGACTCTCAAGAGTCTTCTCCGACACAAGAGTTCAAAAGCATCAGTTCTTCGGCACTCACAAAAGACACTGAATAGCCAAGCAATCTTGAGAAAAGAACAGAGCTAGAAGAATCACATTCCCTGACTTCAGATGACACTACAAAGCTACAATAATCAAAGTAGTATGATACTGGTACAAAAACAGAAATATAGATCAATGGGACAGGATCAAAGGCCCAGAGATAAACCCACACACTTATGGCCAATTAATCTATGACAAAGGAGGCAAGACTATACAATGAAGAAAAGAGTCTCTTCAGTAAGTGCTGCTAAGAAAATTGGTCAGCTGCATGTAAAGAATGAAACTAGACTACACTCTAACACCACACACAAAAATAAACTCAAAAGGGATTAAAGACCTAACTGTGAGATCAAATACTATAAAAATACCAGAGGGAAACATAGGTAGAATACTCTTTGACATAAATCATAGAAATATTTTTTGGGGGGATCTGTCTCCTCAAGTAAAGGAAATAAAAACAAAAACAAACAAATGGGACCTAATTAAACTTAAATGCCTTTGCACAGCAAAGAAAACCATCAATGAAACCAAAAGACAATTGAATGGGAGAAAAATTTACAAATGATATGACTAATAACAGACTAATACTGAATGTATACAAACAGTTCATACAACTCAACATCTACTTTTTTCATTGGAAAAGTCAGAGAAAAATTTCTGCAGCGTTCTCTCTCTTTCTCTCTTTATATATATATATATAAACACTAAAGTAAAATTCGGGTCTTCCTTGGTGACTCACTGGTGAAGAATCTGCCTTCAATGCAGGAGACATGGATTCGATCTTGGGGACAAGAAGATCCCCTGGAAGAGGAAATGGCAACCCACTCCAGTATTCTTGCCAGGAAAATCCCATGGACGGAGGATCCTGGCAGGCCACAGACCATGGGATCTCAAGAGTCAGACACGGCTTAGGGCATAAACCACCACTGCTGCTGCTGCTAAGTCGCTTCAGTCGTGTCCAACTCTGTGCGACCCCAGAGACGGCAGCCATCAGGCTCCCCCGTCCCTGGGATTCTCCAGGCAAGAACACTGGAGTGGGTTGCCATTTCCTTCTCCAATGCATGAAAGTGTAAAGTGAAAGTGAAGTCGCTCAGTTGTGTCCAACTCTTAGCGACCCCATGGACTGCAGCCTACCAGGCTCCTCCGTCCACGGGATTTTCCAGGCAAGAGTAGTAGAGTGGGTTGTCATTGCCTTCTCCAAACGACCACTACCACCACAAAACTAAAATGCAAATTGCTAAAAAGAAAGGAAAAAAAAAAAAAAAAAACCCAAACACCTAATTTCAACACTATGCACTTACTAGAGACATTTTAAATTCTTAAGACCAATTTTGTCATTCATATAAAATACTGGCTACAGGACCTGAGCTATTAGGGTCACAGATATTATGGACCCCCGAAGAATCCTATTCTCAAATAGACAGGGCTACTTTTACCCTAGGCAGAGAGTCTTATTCTGACGACAGCTGAAAACTAAACTTCTAGCAAAGTGGAAGCCTCAGGATTCTCACCAACAATCAATTCTTGCTTTGAAACTCCAAGAACCCCATTGAAACATCATGGATGATAACAATGAGACTGATTTCCTAATTCACTCACTGTTTCACTTGACTTTGAGCAAATTATTTCCTCTCACGGTTCTCAGTTTCCTCAACTGTCATATGAGGAATGTCAAATCAGAAAACTGCCAAGGGTTTTTACCTCTTAAAAATTGTAGAAACCCATGATTCTAGAATTTGCTATCCAACACCTTCTCTATCTAAACGTTTTGAGTACTTACAATGTGCCAGACACTTTTCTGAATGTTTTACATGTACTAAGTCACAGTATCTTCACAATATCCTCATCAGGCAAGTTATATTTCGTACCCATTTTATAAGTAATCTGAAGCATATAGAGAGCTTAAGTATTATGCCTGAAGTCACAAAGTTAGTTTGTGGTAAAAATGGGATTTTGATGCAGGTGGTTAAACTTACGCATTAACTATCCCACTATACTTTCTCTCGGAGAAGGCAATGGCACCCCACTCCAGCACTCTTGCCTGGAAAATCCCATGGATGGAGGAGCCTGGTGGGCTGCAGTCCATAGGGTCGCTAAGAGTTGGACCCGAATGAGCGACTTCACTTTCACTTTTCACTTTCATGCATTGGAGAAGGAAATGGCAACCCACTCCAGTGTTCTTACCTGTAGAATCCCAGGGACGGCGGAGCCTGGTGGGCTGCCGTCTCTGGGGTCACAGAGTTGGACACGACTGAAGCAACTTAGCAGCAGCAGCATACTTTTTCTAGATTTTTCCAAAGTGTTCTGTAAAACATTAGTTCTCTAAAATTATGGTAAGGAAAAAAAAAACCAAAAACTTGTGGTCTATTAGTTAGGGCTGTTTTCATTTTAAATGGCAGAAATATTAATCCAAACCCACTTAAGCAAAAATGGTATGAGCTCACGATGCCAACACATCCAGGGTGGGAGGTGACTGGCTTGATTCAGATCTTATCAACAGCAATTCCAGTCCTCACACCCTCAGACCTTCTCATGACAGAGTAGCAGACTTTCTCCTAAGTCCCAGTAAAAACACAGCTGTGTCATAGTATCTCTGACTAGCTCACATGTCCATATCCAAGCCCATCACCGTGGCTGGGAAAGGGCAAGAGTTGACTGGTTTTAAGCCTGTACCTCATGCTCCACCCTGGGGTTCCTGGAGGAATGACATCACCAAAACAGTATGCACGAAAAATGAGAGAAGTGTCTTTCCAGAGGGAAGTCAGGGCGTGGCCACTAACGCTGGCTGATGTGTGCGCATGTGCTAACACTGGTTGACAGATATCAACAAATGTCCAAGACATGGAGTTAAGCTTATTTCTAAAATACTCCATAGTTCATTTTTATGTCATATTTGATATAAGCACCTTGAAATTGCCAAGAAGTTCTGCAATAAAGAATTTGTTTCAACTCATCATTTTCCAAATTTATTTGGTATGGTACAAATTATTCATGTAAAATTTATTACCATCTCTTTGAACTAGTATTTATGCAGGACTTATTTTGGAGGATGACACTGAAGTTCAGCTTCTGACATTTAGAAGCTAACATAATATATAAGACATGCAAATGATCCCTCATTTCATGTTTCCTACATCATCAACATCCTCTGACTCACATAAATCTGCCTTATATAGAGCAGTATTAAAAATAAAACTCATACAGCACATAATATTTTTAACAATGCTATTCATTGAATCATTTCAAGATGTGGCTGTTTGATTATTTAAACATCAGTGGAAAGCAGAATCACAAGTTAGAATGTCCAAATAATTGATAAAGGGTTTGTATCAGCTTTTGCAAAATTGGAACAAGCTTCAGTGGTTTCCCTGTGTGGCTCAGGTGGTAAAGAATCTGCCTGCAATGCAGGAGACCCAAGTTCGATCCCTGGATCAGGAAGATCCTCTGAAGAAGGGAATGGCAACCCACTCCAGTATTCTGGCCTGGAGAATCCCAGGGACAGAGAAGCCTGGCAGATTACAGCCCACAGGGTCACAGAGAGTCAGACACGACTGAATGACGAACACCTTTTACTTTTCCGTGGTTTAAACCACAAATATTCATTGTTTGTTATGACTTTGTAGGTTGACTAGGCAGTTCTTCTGGACTGGATCAAGTCAGCTGGACTGGGAGGTCCAGGATGGTCTCAGGCTTGTGTCCGGTCTTTGGTTGACAGGCTGGTACGCCAGAGCTTATCTGTTTCGTGTGCTCTTTCTTGTCCAAGTAAAAAGCATGGCTTCTTAATATGACTGTTTCACATTTCAAAAAAGATCGATAAATGAAGGCAAGCTTCAAAGTGCAAGCACTCTGCAAGCCCCTGCTGTCCATCGTCTGTATTGTCTCGTTTAATATCCCAGTTGCTGTGGCAAGGGACATGACCAAATCCAGCTCTCAGTGAGAAAAGCTACATGGGCGCGTGACAAAGTCACAGGGGCGCAGATGTAAAATGGGAGGGCTCGGGGCCGTGTCCACCACAGAGCTCTTAAAATCTGCGTGCCTGAACCCCAGGTTTAGTTCATCCATCGAATGGGTTAACTGCTGAAATGAACTGCAAATATCAAGCTTTCACTTATTATCAGAAAGTATTTATTAGTCAAATATTTGTATTTCTTCCTACGCTGATTTTCAAGCAGGTTAAACTACAATAAATGGGTTTCCTGGGTGGTGCTAGTGGTAAAGAACCCGCCTACCAATGCAAGACAAGGTAAGTGATGTGGGCCTGATCCCTGGGTCAGAAAGATTCCCTGGAGGAGGGCATGGCAACCCACTCCAGTATTCTTGCCTGGAGCATCCTATGGACAGAGGAGTCTGGCAGGCTACAGTCCATGGGGTAGCAGAGAGTAAGACAGGAATGAAGCAATTTAGCGTACAAGCAACTACAATAACTAGACTGGTCCTCATTGATCTGTGTTTACAAATAGATGTGGCTTATGGTAATGTCTATCTGTTACATGTATTTGATCAATTTTGCAGCTTAAACAGTAATTTTGAACAATATTACCACTAGGTACTTAGTCATCAGTATAGGGCTCATCTGACAGTTTCATCTTAATGACTAAAATGACTATTTGACCACTTTAATTTGACCGTTTATAAGGTAATCAATTGTTTTAAATATTGATCTGTAAATTACATATCCAGGAAATCACATAAACCTCGTCTCAGGCTCTTTATAATTTAAATGTACTTTTAGTCAACTATGCCTCTGATTCACAATGTACCAATGTAGATTTGAGACACATGAAGACTTAAGAAAATAAAAGTTTCAAGTCCTCTAGTTTGATTGTTAAGGTGGAAAGTACAATTGAAGGTTTTTTTTCAGTTCAGTCAGTTGAGTCACTCAGTCATGTCTGACTCTTTGCAACCCCATGGACTGTGGCATGCCAGGCCTCCCTGTTCCTCACCAACTCCTGGAGTTTACTCAAACTCGTGTCCATGGAGTCAGTGATGCCATCCAACCATCTCATCCTCTGTCTTCCCCTTCCCCTCCCACCTTCAACCTTTCCCAGCATCAGGGTCTTTTCAAATGAGTCAGCTCTTCACATTAGGTGGCCATAGTATTGGAGTTTCAGCTTCTGCATCAGTCCTTCCAGTGAATATTCAGGACTGATTACCTTTACAATTGACTGGGTGGATCTCCTTATTGTTCAAGGGACTCTCAAGAGTCTTCTCCAGCACCACAGTTCAAAAGCATCAATTCTTCAGTGCTCAGCTTTCTTTATAGTCCAACATTCACATCCATACATGACTACTGGAAAAACCATAGCCTTGACTAGATGGAACTTTGTTGGTAAAGTAATGTCTTTGCTTTTTTTTTTTTTTTTTTTTACTGAATATCAGGCAAAAAAAAAAAACAAACAATGACCATTAAGAGATGGAAAACAAAAGAAGTGAGCCCTACAATTGATACAGCTTAGAGCCTAAGAAAGTTTCCAAGACCTCACATTTTCTAGATAAAAATGGAAACAACATCCTCTAAGCATGCACGTTACCATGTAGATTGTAGAAAAGATTTTAAAAGCCCCCTGGATCTCATTTTCAGTGTCCCTTATTTTAGCCTCAGAATTTCCAAATATTTGATGCTAAATCTCTAAAACAAGAGATCACTTGTAAAAATGCTCAAGTAAACATTACTGAGCAGTTTGACCATCATTGTAGGCAGCCTTTATATCCGAAAGATCCTCTCTTCCCCAAACACACTCACTATCAATTCCCAAATCTCACTTTTAAAGCAACATTCTTGTGAACTGAGGAGTAAAAACACAAACCCAATTTGTAAACTGAATTATCCTTCTTTCCAAATAGACAATTCAAAGTTGACTGTGGGAAGAAAGTCCCCAGGTGAAAGAAAGCGTGGCTGGGGACACTGGGCCACCCAAGTGGCACAGAAATGCTGGAGGGCCCAGGAGGATGTGACCATCAGAGGACAGGAAGGGCCACAGAGAGGGGAAGAGCCAGACTCTGCTCAAATAGGGACAGAATCAGAGAAACAAAAATGCCACTGAGGCTACCATGTCTGCCCTGGATATATGCCTTTAACATTCTTTTTTTTCTTTTCTTTTTTTTACCTAAATGAGAAATACAAAGAAATGTCTTTGCTTTTTAATACGCTGTCTAGCTTGGTCATAACTTTCCTTCCAAGGAGCAAGTGTCTTTTAATTTCATTGGTTCAGCCACCATCTGCAGTGATTCGGAGCCAAAAAAATACAGTTCTTCACTGTTTCCACTGTTTCCCCATCTGTTTCCCATGAAGTGGTGGGACCGGATGCCATGATCTTCGTTTTCTGAATGTTGAGCTTTAAGCCAACTTTTTCACTCTCCTCTTTCACTTTCATCAAGAGGCTCTTTTAGTTCCTCTTCACTTGCTGCCATAAGGTTGGTGTCATCTGCATATCTGAGGTTATTGATATTTCTTCCGGCAATCTTGATTCCAGCTTGTGCTTCCTCCAGCCCAGCGTTTCTCATGATGTACTCTGCATATAAGTTAAATAAGCAGGGTGACAATATACAGCCTTGATGTACTCCTTTTCCTATTTGGAACCAGTCTGTTGTTCCATGTCCAGTTCTAACTGTTGCTTCCTGACCTGCATATGGGTTTCTCAAGTGGCAGGTCAGGTGTTCTGGTATTCCCATCTCATGAAGAATTTTCCACAGTTTGCTCTGATCCACACAGTCAAGGGCTTTGGCATAGTCAATAAAGCAGAAATAGATGTTTTTCTGGAACTATCTTGCTTTATCAATGATCCAGCAATTTGATCTCTGGTTCCTCTGCCTTTTCTAAAACCAGCTTGAACATTTGGAATTTCATGGTTCATGTATTGCAGATGCCTGGCTTGGAGAATTTTGAGCATTACTTTACTAGTGTGTGAGATGAGTGCAATTGTGTGGTAGTTTGAGCATTCTTTGGCATTGCCTTTTTTTTGGATTGGAATGAAAACTGACTTTTTCTAGTCCTGTGGCCACTGCTGAGATTTCCAAATTTGCTGGCAAATTGAGTGTAGCACTTTCACAGCATCATCTTTTAAGATTTGAAAGAGCTCCACTGGAATTCCATCACCTCAGCTAGCTTTGTTCATAGTGATCCTTCCTAGGGCCCACCTGACTTTGCATTCCAGGATGACTGGTTCTAGGTGAGTGATCACATCATCGTGATTATCTGGGCCACAAAGATCTTTTTTGTATAGTTCTTCTGTGTATTCTTGCCACCTCTTCTTAATATCTTTTTCCTTCTTTTAGGTCCATACCATTTCTGTCTTTTATTGTGCTCATCTTTGCATGTAATGTTCCCTTGGTGTCTCTAATTTTCTTGAAGAAATAATTGCTTAGTCCCTGCTACAGTGGGGAAGGAAGAGAGTTCTCAATTGGTAAACACTAAGATATTTTTTAAAGTTTAAAAGTTTATTTCTGGGAAGAGGGTAGAGTTATAGTAGAGTTATAAGGGTCCTTTATGTATTACTTCTTTGTTTTTTGTATTTTCTGAATTTGTTTTTGCGAGGAACATATATCAATTTATGATCAGAAAAGGAAACTATGAAAGCACAAACAAGAAATGGGTAGGTGACACATTTGAAGAAAATTTACATCTTTTTAACAATATCTTGCTTTTTTAAAAAAACTGCTTGATGTTTTTCTCTACAGTTTTCCTGTGAAATGGATAGGGTAGGCAATGTTGATCTCATTTACTTTGTCAAAACATGGTCTTATCAGAGATGTACTCAGGGGAGTGCATTGACTTGGAGATGGACTTTGGGTAGAACTGAAAGATTCACGGTTTCTCTCTCCCCAAACATTGAGACGAGAATCATAGTTACTACTTGATCTGTTTCTCTGGTGATATCATCTCTCAATACAGCTGTTTTTTTCTTTTCCTTTTTGGTCATTCATAGAAATTTTAGTTATAAATATCAAATTGGAAAGACTTTGAGGCTTCATTAAATTCTATGCACACAAAATCCACTCAATGGAATAATTTGAGGGTATAATTTGTTTTTACTCTCTGCCTTCACAGCTTTCTCGGAAGATTACAGTATTAAGGGCAGATAATTTGCTCTAAGATACTGTCAAGTACTTTTGAGAAGAGGAGAATTATGGAGACATGAGCATTTTGTATAATGTTAAGAGAAACTTTCAACTCACTTTTGAAATGAGTTGCAGTGATCAATATTTTTTCAGTAATTGGGTATTTTCATTTACCCTAGAGGAAACAAAGATGGTAGAACCGAAGAAATACTGTATCTTAAGTGTTATTAGGTATGACTCTAAAATCATCATCACTGACACATCCTTCCAGTCTGATGTCAGCGTTGCAGGCTGTGTTGTCATGGTTGCTGCTTAGTCACTCAGTCGTGCCCAGCTCTTGTGCAAATGCCTGGACTGTAGCCCTCCAGGCTCCTCGGCCATGGGATTTCCCAAGCAAGAACACTGGAGTGGGTTGTCATTTTCTTCTTCAGGGGATATTCCTGACCCAGGGATTGAACCCATGTCTCCGTGTCTGCTCTATTGCAGGCAGATTTTTTACTGCTGAGACACTGGGGGAAGCCTTTTAGTGATTTTTAAATTTATTATCTTCAAGACTCAAAAACTCATGAGATAAATAATTACAATGATAAGGAACTTATCGGTCTGAGTTGAGATCGTGATTTGAGCCTCTTTTGCACTCATTCAGCCTCACTGATTTAACTAAGCAGTTTGTGATCCACACAGACTGCTTTCTAGAAGGGTCTGGACAATCAATCTGACCACAGTCTATGTCTTGGGTTTGTAAGTTAGAGGAAAAAAAAAAAAACTTTAATTAATGCCTACTATGCTCCCAGTGTTTTATATTTATTATCTTGATTAAATCTTAATTCAAAACCACAAGTTAGGTACTGAAACCCTAATTTTTCAAATAGGGAAACTGATGCTTGGAGAGGCTAATTAACTTGTCCTCAGTCATGTTTATAAATGGCAGGACTGGAATATGAAACCAGCTCATTTGTCTTTGGCGCTGGTGACAGCTTCACTGTTTCTCAGTGCGGGGAGGCACCCTGGCACCTGCATCACAATCGCAAGGGAGATTTGTTCCTTTCCAAATCCCAGTGCATCGGTCTCTGGATGTGGCCCTAGGAGTCCCAGCTGACAGTAACTCAGAGGATGCTTACACATTTCGGTCATGGTGCATCCATAACCCTTCCAAAAGCCCTCATCAAATGCACCTCCCAGAAGACGGTAACCCTGGGATATTTGTCCACTTCCTTTCATCAGTTCTTAATCCTTAATGATGGAGATCAAGAATCCCCTGGTAGAGACTGTATGGGCATTTTGCAGTGATTGGATGAAGCCAATCATTAATGAAGTTGATCATTAATGACTAAGTTGATCCTTAATGATGGAGATCAAGAATCCCTGGTAGAGACTGTACAGGCATTTTGTCAGTGATTGGATGAAGGTATGGATTGTATGCTGGATCAAACCAAGATGGACAAGATAACATGTCGGCTCAACTCAACTATACTTCAGTTAAAACAATATGCAAAAAATAATAACCTCCCAGCTAAATTACATTTAAAGTTGCACCATTAGAGTTTAATTTACTTTAATTATTATTGTTTTGGGGGCCATGTTAGCATCTTGGGTCGGGGGAGGAATGAAGTTTGGTGAATTATGAAATAGCAACCTTACTGTTATACAGAAAACAGCACTGCCTCAGGTCAGTGTGGAGCAATAGGAGGCTCCAGCCAAGACTTGGTCCCCTAAATATTGTAATTCTTCGTGATAAGCATGCATTAGACTTCCCTGATAGGTAACTAACTTGGAGGCAAGCCATGCAGATTTGGAGGGACACCATATTGACTGAGGGCTTCGCTGGTGGCTCAGTGGTTTAAGAACCCCTCTGCCAAAGCAGGAGATGCAGGTACAATCCCTGAGTCAGGAAGATCCCCTGGAAGAGGAAATGGCATCCCCCTCCAGTATTTGTGCCTGGAGAATCCCATGGATAGAGGAGCCTGTGGGCGCTACTGTCCATGGGGTTGCAAAGAGTCAAAAGCAACTGAAGGCCTAACTCTTTCACTTTCTCATACTGACTGAGCTACACGTGAATTCGGATTTGTTTCTCTTCAGCAGGTGTAGCACTTCTATTCAACTCTCAACAACAGGTATGAGGGCTTTTTGGGTTTGGATTAAAATTATAGTCTTCATTAAGCACTTATTAATGATGGCATCAGCCCCGCACTCAGCTTGGAAGAAACTCTTCTCAGTAGTTATTTTCCCAAATTAACCCCCTTGAGTTATGCATTACTCGTATCTCAGTTTCAGCTATTTATATGCTCTATTTAACTTTCCTTAGTCATGTCCAGCTCTTTGTGACCCCATGGACTGTAGCCCACCTGGCTCCTCTGTCCATGGGATTTTTCAGGCAAGAAAACTGGAGTGGGTTGCCATTTTCTCCTCTAAGGGAATCTTCCCAATCCAGGGACCATACCCATGCCTCCTGTGTCTCCTGCATTGGCAGGCAGATTCTTTATCACTGAGCCTTCAGGGAAGCATAGGGTAGGGTAGTATAAATATATTCAAGATCCTTCAGAATGTTTTATTCCAGGGATTTATCTTCTGTAATACGGTTGTGGTTGGAAGGTAACAATGGTAACTAGACAGCAAATTATAAATCTCCTGTAAACATCTATACACCTTAGGTCAGAAGACATTCTTGAATGTAGTACTTACTGAAAACAGGTAAATTATCCAGTAATAATTTGATATACACCAGAAAACATAAGCTTTTTCCAATTATTTTATCACATAGGATTTGTCAGATGCATTAGTCTGGGAAAATACCGAATAAAGGCATCTTCCCTTTTGTTCTGAAATCAGAGAAATTAAGGCAAGAAATGAACAATTCATCTTCAGACATGCTTCATCTTGTACACTAACAACACTAAACAGCTGGTGGTATGTAATTCAGTATTTCTTTCAACAAGCTTTATATCATTGGATGTTTACCTTATTACATTGTGAACCAAGAATGTTATTAACTGGTTTACAGAATTTTAAATATTCTTGCTGCCTGACAGCTTTGGTCTGCACCTGGGAGCCTATTTTTGTGTTGGATTCTGTGTATTTCAGGAACTTGACCAATGATGTGATATCTCCAGGTTTTCTGTTTTCTAATTAGCGTCAACTTTATAGCCGACTCTGCATTCTGCTTTCTTAGTAGGACCTGTATCTTTTTATACACACATGCTCACACACTCACATGCTCACACACACATGCCTACACACACACACACACACACACATCACAGCTTCCCAGATAACTGGTTTTATCAGAATCAGAACTCAGTGGAAACATTTCCTCCAAGTAGGCGGGATTTACCTGTTGGGCCAAAATATAATGATGGGAAGATGAGCAAGGGGACTGGCAAAGTGGCCTAAACAAGCAGAATGGTGAGGGACGGTGCCAAGACAGCAGCAGTGAGTGGGGGAAATTAAAAATTACCAAAGTGGCATAGGGAACAGACTTGTGGACACGGAGCAGGGAAGAGAGGTGGGAAGGAACAGAGAGAGAAGCCCCTGCACCTGCGCACTACCGCCTGTGGAGCAGCGAGCCGGTGGGGAGCGGCTGCATAGCACCGGGGCTCGGAGCTGGCTCCGCGCCGGTGACCTGGAGGCGCAGGTCGGGGAAGGGTGGGAGGGAGGCTTCAGAGGCAGGGATTGATATATACACAGGGCTGATTAACGCTGTGGTCAAGCAAAAGCTAACACAACATTGTAAAGCAAGTATCCTCCAATTAAAAAACAAAAAAATAAACATAAGGGTCAATAGAAAATAAATTGTCAAGATGGTAAGTTGGCAAACCCTAGTGATGAAGTGCAGCACAGAATCTATCACCCTCTCCTTTGCTCTCAAATTTCTCTCCCGATTATTCTCTCCTGTATCCTCTCTAATATTTTCAACTACTCGTTATGTTTCTTTGAATTGACTGTAGTACCACGTTTGTCCTTTAAGTGTTGACATTTCCCACAGGCTTTTCCTCACTCTGAGTATCCACTTACGTAATTTTTCCTTCACTTACTATTCACAGTTACCGAGTGCACACAACCCACCCTTTAAGGTAGTTGAAATACAAAGTTATAGTATTCACTCTCTATCCTGAAATCAGTCCTGAATATTCATTGGAAGGACTGATGCTAAAGCTGAAGCTCCAATACTTTGGTCATCGGATACGAAGAACTGACTCATTTGAAAAAACCCTGATGCTGGGAAAGATTGAAGGTGGGAGGAGAAGGAGGAGACAGAGTATGAGATGGTTTAATGGCATCACTGACTCAGTGGACATGAGTTTGAGCAAGCTCTGAGAGTTGGTGATGGACAGGGAGGCCTGGCGTGCTGCAGTCCATGGGGTCGCAAAGATTCAAACAGGACTGAGCGACTGAACAGCAATTCCATCCTGAAAATAAGCATCTAATTTCAGAGGTGATAAAATCAAGTATAGGGTTAAGAAAAAAACCCGAAACTTGGTAATCATGAGTTTGCCCTCAGATACATCTCTCATCCTGCTTCTCCATGTGTTCCCGGAGAGCAAGGTTTACACATGATTTTTCTTTCCAGCCTAAATGTTAATATCATGCCTGACAGGTAAGAAACTAAATACATTTTTCTCTGAATTCTTTACAGTTTATTGTTTTACTCTCACAAAATTAATTTTCACTCCTCATTCTAAATAACCAGTGAGCTGCTTAAGCACTAAAGAGTAAGGCTCACTCTCCTTTGTCCTTATTGAGTATTCATGTTTCCTGGGCCACTTTAATCAGTATCATCATAATGACAGATTTCATGTTTTCTGTTAGAGTCTCTAATGCTATTTCTTTGTGTTTCCCAAATGAAATAATGATTATTATGATCCCCAGTGGAGTTATGCACAGGTCTCATCACTGCATCATCTTAGTGTGGCTGTTTTCCTAAATACAGGATTGACTGTCAGTGTCAGTAGAAGAGACTATTGGGTAGGTGTTTGTCCTCTTGCCCCAGGGCTTCATATTAGCTTGTGCTTGATGAGTGATGGTTGGAAAAGGAGGAGAATTTGCTGTGACTAAGAGCTGGTTGACTTAGGTCTTTGCTTCTGTGCTCTTTCCTTGGTACTTCAATGGAAACCAGTGATTGACAGGCATTGATGGACAAATGGAGCTGTGGATACCACAGCTGAAAAAGGAACAATTTGCTTTTAACGCTATCACACCTGAGATGCTGTATTGGACCCTGCTGAGATGAAGACAAAGATACGGATTGCACATGCTTTGCATGTTAATATTATACAGAGACACAGCTGTAAATATTTCTCCATAAAAGATCTTACGGCCACATTTTGGATTTGATCTCTGCTCAGAGCCTCTTCATAATTTGCAAATCTCTGAGAGATTAATAATGATCTTTTACAATTGAAAGCTCTTTCCTCAGTTTACCTTTTTCCTCCACACTGTACAGTAAGCAGCAAGAAGCAGCCAGGTAGCTCCTTCGGTCCTCTGCTGGACATCAACCAAGCATCCTGTCCCTTAGGGATCTTTTTATTTTCTTTATTTTCCTGGTAACCTCTGGTAACAGTGTTAGCCAACCTTTTGCCACTTATACCAAGCTTCCCTTCAGCTTCCCAAAAGCTTCCCTTCAGCTTCCCTTTTCCTCACTTACCTTTATTCTTCACTAGCAGCTTTCTTGGAGAAAGCAATGACACCCCACTCCAGTACTCTTGCCTCATGGACGGAGGAGCCTGGTAGGCTGCAGTCCATGGGGTCCCTAAGAGTCGGACACGACTGAGTGGCTTCACTTTCACTTTTCACTTTCATGCATTGGAGACGGAAATGGCACCCACTCCAGTGTTCTTGCCTGGGGAATCCCAGGGACGGGGAAGCCTGGTGGGCTGCCGTCTATGGGGTTGCACAGAGTCGGACATGACTTGAAGTGACTTAGCAGCAGCAGTAGCTTTCTTGAGGGCCATCAAACATTAACTAACAGCCTTTTTGCGGCCCTTTAAAATTTCTCTAACATTTTCTTCCAGGTCTTTCCAGCTTTTTTCGCATCTCTTGTGGTCCCAAAGTGACACACTTTCAGTTGTGTGATGGCAGTTTCTACTCCTAGTACAAAAATATATTCCAAGTAACATGACTGCCGAACACGTTGCCACAAAACTCAGTGGCATAAATTAACCCCGCATTATGATCCGGAGTCAGGGTTTCAGGCAGGACACACGGGAAAAGGCTCACGTCCGCTCCACCCAACTTCAGCCAGGGCGCTCCAAGCCCAGAACTCAGATCATCGGAAGGCTCACTCAGGAGTTGGCAGGTGGGAGGGGGCGAGAACACGTGAGCTTCTCAGGCTCCTCCCTTTACTCCACGTGTCCTGTCCTGTAAGCCTTCCATCACGTGTCGTCAGGGTAGCCACGCTGCTTCCATGTCGGCTCGGTGCTCCCAAAGCACGCGTCCTGAGACAGAGCTGGGCAAAGGGTGAATCACCCGTCCTAAGCTGTCCTAAGAGGTCACACAGCATCACCTCTGCCACATCCGACTTACCTGTTTATTCTCACTCATCTCTGAATGCTTGCGTGTACCCAGTCACGTCCGACTCTTTGCAACTCCATAGACAAGAGCCTGCCAGGCTCCCCAGTCCATAGGGTTTCCCAGGCAAGAATACTGGACTGGGTCGTGGTTTCCTCATCCAAGGGATCTTCCTGACTGGTCCCCTCGATTGGCACTTGGAGGAGAGCTGCCTAAATCATTAGAATTCCTGCTTGAGATATTTGTAAATGAGAAATAAGCGTAAATGATGTGAAGCTTCTTAAGTTTGAGGGTATATCTGTTACATCAGTACCCAATCCATTACCTAACAGAGAAGGTGCTTTTTAGTTAGGA